>NC_086455.1:11723567-12986067 GCF_028390025.1 Pseudophryne corroboree
AGAGCCCATATTCTGGTGACCACAGTGTAAAGCAGAGCCCATATTCTGGTGATCACGGTGTAATGCAGGGCCCATATGTTGGTGAGCACAGTGTAATGCAGAGCCCATATTCTGGTGAGCACAGTGTAATGCAGAGCCTATATTCTGGTGTCCACGGTGTAATGCAGGTCCCATATGTTGGTGAGCACAGTGTAATGCAGAGCCCATATGCAGGTGAGCACAGTGTAATGCAGGGCCCATATGTTGGTGAGCACAGTGTAATGCAGGGCCCATATGTTGGTGAGCACAGTGTAATGCAGGGCCCATATGTTGGTAGGCACAGTGTAATGCAGGTCCCATATGTTGGTGAGCACAGTGTAATACAGAGCCCATATTCTGATGACCGCAGTGTAATGCAGAGCCCATATTCTGGTGACCACAGTGTAAGGCAGAGCCCATATTCTGGTGATCACGGTGTAATGCAGAGCCCATATTCTGGTGACCACAGTGTAATGCAGAGCCCGTATTCTGGTGAGCACAGTGTAATGCAGAGCCTATATTCTGGTGTCCACGGTGTAATGCAGGTCCCATATGTTGGTGAGCACAGTGTAATGCAGAGCCCGTATGTTGGTGAGCACAGTGTAATACAGGTCCCATATGTTGGTGAGCACAGTGTAATACAGGTCCCATATGTTGGTGAGCACAGTGTAATGCAGAGCCCATATTCTGGTGACCACAGTGTAAAGCAGAGCCCATATTCTGGTGATCACGGTGTAATGCAGGGCCCATATGTTGGTGAGCACAGTGTAATGCAGAGCCCATATTCTAGTGAGCACAGTGTAATGCAGAGCCAATAGTCTGGTGTCCACAGTGTAATGCAGGTCCCATATGTTGGTGAGCACAGTGTAATGCAGAGCCCATATGTTGGTGAGCACAGTGTAATGCAGGTCCCATATGTTGGTGAGCACAGTGCAATGCAGAGCCCATATGTTGGTGAGCACAGTGTAATGCAGAGCCCATATTCTAGTGAGCACAGTGTAATGCAGAGCCCATATGTTGGTGAGCACAGTGTAATGCAGGTCCCATATGTTGGTGAGCACAGTGTAATGCAGAGCCCATATGTTGGTGAGCACAGTGTAATACAGGTCCCATATGTTGGTGAGCACAGTGTAATGCAGAGCCCATATGTTGGTGGGCACAGTGTAATGCAGGTCCCATATGTTGGTAGGCACATTGTAATGCAGGTCCCATGTGTTGGTGAGCACTGTGTAATGCAGGTCCCATGTGTTGGTGAGCACTGTGTAATGCAGGTCCCATGTGTTGGTGAGCACTGTGTAATGCAGGTCCCATATGTTGGTGAGCACAGTGTAATGCAGGGCCCATATGTTGGTGATCACAGTGTAATGCAGAGCCCATATGTTGGTGAGCACAGTGTAATGCAGAGCCCATATGTTGGTAGGTACAGTCACAGTGTAGTGCAGGTCCCATGTGTTGGTGAGCACTGTGTAATGCAGGTCCCATGTATTGGTGAGCACTGTGTAATACAGGTCCCATGTGTTGGTGAGCACTGTGTAATACAGGTCCCATGTGTTGGTGAGCACAGTGTAATACAGAGCCCATGTGTTGGTGAGCACAGTGTAATGAAGAGCCCATGTGTTGGTGAGCACAGTGTAGTGTAGGTCCCATATGTTGGTGAGCACAGTGTAATGCAGAGCCCATATGTTGGTGAGCACAGTGTAGTGAAGGTCCCATATGTTGGTGAGCACAGTGTAATGCAGAGCCCGTATGTTGGTGAGCACAGTGTAATGCAGAGCCCGTATGTTGGTGAGCACAGTGTAATGCAGGTCCCATATGTTGGTGAGCACAGTGTAATGCAGGTACTATATGTTGGTGAGCACAGTGTAATGCAAAGCCCGTATATTGGTGAGCACAGTGTAATGCAGAGCCCGTATGTTGGTGAGCACAGTGTAATGCAGAGCCCGTATGTTGGTGAGCACAGTGTAATGCAGAGCCCGTATGTTGGTGAGCACAGTGTAATGCAGAGCCCGTATGTTGGTGAGCACAGTGTAATGCAGAGCCCATATGTTGGTGAGCACAGTGTAATGCAGAGCCCGTATGTTGGTGAGCACAGTGTAATGCAGACCCCATATGTTGGTGAGCACAGTGTAATGCAGAGCCCATGTGTTGGTGAGCACAGTGTAATGCAGATCCCGTATGTTGGTGAGCACAGTGTAATGCAGAGCCCGTATGTTGGTGAGCACAGTGTAATACAGAGCCCGTATGTTGGTGAGCACAGTGTAATGCAGAGCCCGTATGTTGGTGAGCACAGTGTAATGCAGAGCCCGTATGTTGGTGAGCACAGTGTAATACAGAGCCCGTATGTTGGTGAGCACAGTGTAATGCAGAGCCCGTATGTTGGTGAGCACAGTGTAATGCAGAGCCCATATGTTGGTGAGCACAGTGTAATGCAGGTCCCATGTGTTGGTGAGCACTGTGTAATGCAGGTCCCATGTGTTGGTGTGCACAGTGTAATGCAGAGCCCATATTCTAGTGAGCACAGTGTAATGCAGAGCCAATAGTCTGGTGTCCACAGTGTAATGCAGGTCCCATATGTTGGTGAGCACAGTGTAATGCAGAGCCCATATGTTGGTGACCACAGTGTAATGCAGGTCCCATATGTTGGTGAGCACAGTGTAATGCAGAGCCCATATGTTGGTGAGCACAGTGTAATACAGGTCCCATATGTTGGTGAGCACAGTGTAATGCAGAGCCCATATGTTGGTGAGCACAGTGTAATGCAGGTCCCATATGTTGGTAGGCACATTGTAATGCAGGTCCCATGTGTTGGTGAGCACTGTGTAATGCAGGTCCCATGTGTTGGTGAGCACTGTGTAATGCAGGTCCCATGTGTTGGTGAGCACTGTGTAATGCAGGTCCCATATGTTGGTGAGCACAGTGTAATGCAGAGCCCATATGTTGGTGAGCACAGTGTAATGCAGAGCCCATATGTTGGTGAGCACAGTGTAATGCAGGGCCCATATGTTGGTAGGTACAGTGTAGTGCAGGTCCCATGTGTTGGTGAGCACTGTGTAATGCAGGTCCCATGTATTGGTGAGCACTGTGTAATACAGGTCCCATGTGTTGGTGAGCACTGTGTAATACAGGTCCCATGTGTTGGTGAGCACAGTGTAATACAGAGCCCATGTGTTGGTGAGCACAGTGTAATGAAGAGCCCATGTGTTGGTGAGCACAGTGTAGTGTAGGTCCCATATGTTGGTGAGCACAGTGTAATGCAGAGCCCATATGTTGGTGAGCACAGTGTAGTGCAGGTCCCATATGTTGGTGAGCACAGTGTAATGCAGAGCCCGTATGTTGGTGAGCACAGTGTAATGCAGAGCCCGTATGTTGGTGAGCACAGTGTAATGCAGGTCCCATATGTTGGTGAGCACAGTGTAATGCAGGTCCCATATGTTGGTGAGCACAGTGTAATGCAAAGCCCGTATATTGGTGAGCACAGTGTAATGCAGAGCCCGTATGTTGGTGAGCACAGTGTAATGCAGAGCCCGTATGTTGGTGAGCACAGTGTAATGCAGAGCCCGTATGTTGGTGAGCACAGTGTAATGCAGAGCCCGTATGTTGGTGAGCACAGTGTAATGCAGAGCCCATATGTTGGTGAGCACAGTGTAATGCAGAGCCCATATGTTGGTGAGCACAGTGTAATGCAGACCCCATATGTTGGTGAGCACAGTGTAATGCAGAGCCCATATGTTGGTGAGCACAGTGTAATGCAGAGCCCGTATGTTGGTGAGCACAGTGTAATACAGAGCCCGTATGTTGGTGAGCACAGTGTAATGCAGAGCCCGTATGTTGGTGAGCACAGTGTAATGCAGAGCCCATATGTTGGTGAGCACAGTGTAATGCAGACCCCATATGTTGGTGAGCACAGTGTAATGCAGAGCCCATGTGTTGGTGAGCACAGTGTAATGCAGGTCCCATGTGTTGGTGAGCACAGTGTAATGCAGGTCCCATGTGTTGGTGAGCACAGTGTAATGCAGAGCCCGTATGTTGGTGAGCACAGTGTAATACAGAGCCCGTATGTTGGTGAGCACAGTGTAATGCAGAGCCCGTATGTTGGTGAGCACAGTGTAATGCAGAGCCCATATGTTGGTGAGCACAGTGTAATGCAGACCCCATATGTTGGTGAGCACAGTGTAATGCAGAGCCCATGTGTTGGTGAGCACAGTGTAATGCAGGTCCCATGTGTTGGTGAGCACAGTGTAATGCAGAGCCCATGTGTTGGTGAGCACAGTGTAATGCAGGTCCCATGTGTTGGTGAGCACTGTGTAATGCAGAGCCCATATGTTGGTGAGCACAGTATAATACAGGTCCCATGTGTTGGTGAGCACAGTGTAATGCAGAGCCCATATGTTGGTGAGCACAGTGTAATGCAGGTCCCATGTGTTGGTGAGCACAGTGTAATGCAGGTCCCATGTGTTGGTGAGCACAGTGTAATGCAGAGCCCATATGTTGGTGAGCACAGTGTAATGCAGAGCCCGTATTTTGGTGAGCACAGTGTAATACAGAGCCCGTATGTTGGTGAGCACAGTGTAATGCAGAGCCCGTATGTTGGTGAGCACAGTGTAATGCAGAGCCCATATGTTGGTGAGCACAGTGTAATGCAGACCCCATATGTTGGTGAGCACAGTGTAATGCAGAGCCCATGTGTTGGTGAGCACAGTGTAATGCAGGTCCCATGTGTTGGTGAGCACAGTGTAATGCAGAGCCCATGTGTTGGTGAGCACAGTGTAATGCAGGTCCCATGTGTTGGTGAGCACTGTGTAATGCAGAGCCCATATGTTGGTGAGCACAGTGTAATGCAGAGCCCATATGTTGGTGAGCACAGTGTAATGCAGAGCCCATATGTTGGTGAGCACAGTGTAATACAGGTCCCATGTGTTGGTGAGCACAGTGTAATGCAGGTCCCATGTGTTGGTGAGCACAGTGTAATGCAGAGCCCATATGTTGGTGAGCACAGTGTAATACAGGTCCCATGTGTTGGTGAGCACAGTGTAATACAGGTCCCATGTGTTGGTGAGCACAGTGTAATGAAGAGCCCATGTGTTGGTGAGCACAGTGTAATACAGGTCCCATGTGTTGGTGAGCACAGTGTAATGAAGAGCCCATATGTTGGTGAGCACAGTGTAATGCAGACCCCATATGTTGGTGAGCACAGTGTAATGCAGAGCCCATGTGTTGGTGAGCACAGTGTAATGCAGGTCCCATGTGTTGGTGAGCACAGTGTAATGCAGGTCCCATGTGTTGGTGAGCACTGTGTAATGCAGACCCCATATGTTGGTGAGCACAGTGTAATGCAGAGCCCGTATGTTGGTGAGCACAGTGTAATACAGAGCCCGTATGTTGGTGAGCACAGTGTAATGCAGAGCCCGTATGTTGGTGAGCACAGTGTAATGCAGAGCCCATATGTTGGTGAGCACAGTGTAATGCAGACCCCATATGTTGGTGAGCACAGTGTAATGCAGAGCCCATGTGTTGGTGAGCACAGTGTAATGCAGGTCCCATGTGTTGGTGAGCACAGTGTAATGCAGAGCCCATGTGTTGGTGAGCACAGTGTAATGCAGGTCCCATGTGTTGGTGAGCACTGTGTAATGCAGAGCCCATATGTTGGTGAGCACAGTATAATACAGGTCCCATGTGTTGGTGAGCACAGTGTAATGCAGAGCCCATATGTTGGTGAGCACAGTGTAATGCAGGTCCCATGTGTTGGTGAGCACAGTGTAATGCAGGTCCCATGTGTTGGTGAGCACAGTGTAATGCAGAGCCCATATGTTGGTGAGCACAGTGTAATGCAGAGCCCGTATTTTGGTGAGCACAGTGTAATACAGAGCCCGTATGTTGGTGAGCACAGTGTAATGCAGAGCCCGTATGTTGGTGAGCACAGTGTAATGCAGAGCCCATATGTTGGTGAGCACAGTGTAATGCAGACCCCATATGTTGGTGAGCACAGTGTAATGCAGAGCCCATGTGTTGGTGAGCACAGTGTAATGCAGGTCCCATGTGTTGGTGAGCACAGTGTAATGCAGAGCCCATGTGTTGGTGAGCACAGTGTAATGCAGGTCCCATGTGTTGGTGAGCACAGTGTAATGCAGGTCCCATGTGTTGGTGAGCACTGTGTAATGCAGAGCCCATATGTTGGTGAGCACAGTGTAATGCAGAGCCCATATGTTGGTGAGCACAGTGTAATGCAGAGCCCATATGTTGGTGAGCACAGTGTAATACAGGTCCCATGTGTTGGTGAGCACAGTGTAATGCAGGTCCCATGTGTTGGTGAGCACAGTGTAATGCAGAGCCCATATGTTGGTGAGCACAGTGTAATGCAGAGCCCATGTGTTGGTGAGCACAGTGTAATGCAGGTCCCATGTGTTGGTGAGCACAGTGTAATGCAGAGCCCATGTGTTGGTGAGCACAGTGTAATGCAGGTCCCATGTGTTGGTGAGCACAGTGTAATGCAGGTCCCATGTGTTGGTGAGCACAGTGTAATACAGGTCCCATGTGTTGGTGAGCACAGTGTAATACAGGTCCCATGTGTTGGTGAGCACAGTGTAATGCAGAGCCCATATGTTGGTGAGCACAGTGTAATGCAGAGCCCATATGTTGGTGAGCACAGTATAACATATCTCTCAACGGGCGGGATGTATTAACATACATCGCCGCACCTCGCCGGTTACCGCAGCGATGTTGATCGCGTATGTACTAACATATGCGATCAACATCGCGATGCGGTGACGGAGGCCCCCCGCGATACCTGTTAGGTGGTCTGCGGGGGGTCTCCGTCACCTCCATGTGGTCCCCACACAGGCTAGATGCCGGGAAGCAGCAGCAGGCTGCCCCCGGCGCCTCCTCCTCCCCCCTGCAGCCGGAAGGACCTCCGGCTGCGTTGCTAGGGGGAGGAGGAAACTACCTTCCGGGTCCGGGGCATCATGGAGGAAGGTAAGCTGGGGGGGAGGGGGGGAGGCGTCTGCGGCGGTGTCGACGGTGTCGGCGGGTTGCCGCGGTCGGCGAAAAGAAGCCCATAGGCTTCTATAGGGTATCGCCATCCAGAGATGGCGATACCTTGGACGCCGAAAACGCGGCGGTAGGGTGTTAGTAAATATGAAAATGCGGTAAAACCCCCGTTTTCGGGGGTTTTACCGCATTTATGCTTTAGTACATCCCGCCCACTATCACAGAATCTAAACTCGGGACTCCCGTGCGCGGCTAAGCTTGGTGCGGCCTCACCAGTGGTTTCATGGGAATGCAGCAGTCACATTACTAGCCAAGCCTTCCTTTTTCATCATTGTGGGGCGTGACCAGCGCGCTGGGAGCTACTGACCACGCCCCCTCTCCCTCTGTTTCCCGTGAATAGATGCTGAGCGCATTTGACAGGGGGCCTTCCAACATTTCCCCACACCGTGGAACACTGTGGGTCGCGGGTGGGTCAGTAGGACAGTGCCCAAACAACTGAACTTTCCCATGAAAATCGGGGCAGTTGTGAGGTACGGTATTAGCATCCAAGCTGCTCAGGTAAGTGCAAGTTTGTAGAAGTGGACATGTTGCTCATAGCAGCCAATCAGATTCTACTTATAGTTTATCTAGCACCTTCTAGAAGACAATAGCTAGAATCTGATTGGTTGCTATGGGCAACATCACCACTTCTAAAAACTTGCACTTTAGAAATATACCTCCTGATCCTGCTCATTCCTACAAACCATATGCCCTACAGGTGGAACTGGAGGAAAAGACACTAGGATTCCAGAAACCCAAGCAGGACACCTGGAAACCAGACTGTCTCTATGACAACCAGATAGTGGGACAACCCTATACTGCGTAATGGTTCAGTCCACAAAATGGCTGCCTCCATTGTGATGGGTTTACACACAAAAAAAAAGTCGTAGACTTTGCCAACCACTGACAAAGCTCTATGATGACGGGTGTGGGGGATGAAGCTAGAGAGGCCAATCCCAGGCCTTTTTTTCAATCCCGGGTATCGGGATTGAAAAAAGGTCAATCCCGGGATTCCTGGGATACGCGGGATTGGGTTAAAGACCGGCCCACCCCAGTCCAGCCTAGCCCCCACCAATACTCACCATCGTGGGTGAGAGTCAGGCTCGCGGGCGGCTGGCGTCAGACTCAGCCTCGTGGGTGGTAGGGCTCGCAGGTGACGTGGTGCGGTTGGCCCAGGTGTGGCATCAGATTGCGCAGCGTAACCTCTGACGTCATGTCATGCTGCACAGTACGCACTGCCGGGGGCAGGGGGAGCCGGTAGGAGGGAGCCGGGCAGCGTCTGAGTCTCCTGAGGACCCTCAACGCTGGCCCGGCATAAAAAAAAAACAATGGAGCAGGTAAATCCTGCAAACCCCGGGATTGAATCCCGGACGTTTTTTTGGCCTAAATCCAGAGATTGGCCTCCATAGATGAAGCTTGGACCAGGGTCTGAGAAATGTCACAATTATATCGGTGAAGTTCACAAGCGGCTCTGACGTTGCACCGTGTTGCATCGTCGTCTTAGCAGACCTATCACATAAAATATAAATCTATTTATAATATCCAGGCACTACACATCTCTACATTCTTTCAGTGCCATAACAAATGTCACCGAGGGAAAACTTTGACCAATTACACATAGAAATAAATAAGCGACGGTCAGTGTTAACACTTCGATGCCCTGTTGTGAGCTATATCACTGGTTCCTCTGCTTTCCCAAATCTGTCCCTTTAAATAGCGCTAATGGCTGCCCTCCGGCTCGGTGTCGTTATCTCTCCGTAGACAGATTAATTCATCTTGTAGACATTTCGTGCTATAAGCTAAAATCAGAGACCTGTACGTCCAACGCATCTGACATAATGATGAAAGATAGAGGGGGGGGAAGGGGGGTCGCGTTAAAACATCTCCTAGAGAAGGTGTATGGTCGTGCCGACGAGCCGCCTGCTTAGCCTCCCAAATTAATTCTTCCTGTCTTCTTCTGTTCCCGCGGATAATACAAAAAAAAAAATCTAATTAGAATTCTGGGAACCAAATTATGTGGAACTAATAATTAGATTTTCCTCAAAGGTTGCTGGGTAATCTAATTCAGTGCTCTACCAGAGTTCTGATTTTGTCCTCCCCTCCCACCAACCCACCACCCAACACGGCAAAGTCGGACTTCTGTGGGAAACTTTACGAAGCTCAGGAGGTCTCACTTAGAAGCATTGCAACAGCTTATGGAAAACAGATACTGTCCGCTCGTCCGACAGTATGCAGGGCCCCAGCTGAATATAATCCAGGTCCTATAGTGACTAGCGCTGTGTGGGTGTGGCTAGTGCCACATGGGTGTATGCATCCCCTTCTCTATCAGCTCCAATTACTCTCCCTAAACTTGTAAAATTAGAATATTTGCATAATTTTGTGAGGAAAAATATTAATGACTCATGGCTGATAATGTGGTTAGATGGGGGCAGGGTGGGACTGACTCGTAGGTGTACTGGGGAAATCTCTGGTGGGCCTGGCGGGTTGAGGGCCACACGGCCTCCTCTAATGTCAGGTTCCAGACCGCACATTCTCGTATAGATTGTTACTCTATTAGAGGGTCAGTTCTCTGGTGGAGCAGGAATATGGATGAACATAGGAGCGTTGTCCGCTTCCAACTACACCAAGATTTGCCCTCCTGCCAATCCGAGTGAGCGGTTGGGGTAACAGATCTAGGGCTCTTTTTAGTCAAAACGGCGGCAATAGCTTGACATTTACTACATGTTATCATGGCATATTGCAAACTTATTACTAAGCTGTTTAACCCAAGGCAGACTTTGCGCTAAAGGTCTGTCCCTGAGAAGCGTCCGGAGAAGTCTCTCGCAGTACTGAAGTGAGAAACGTGCAGTTCTGCCAGCTACTATCAGAAGGCAGTGAAGAGAGACTGCTGCAGCATCCGACTACCACAGGTGAGCAAGGACTGCCCTCCTCAGACGAGTCCCACTACGTGCTGCCCACCTCCTCTGGCGAGTCCCACTACATGCTGCCCACCTCCTCTGGCAAGTCCCACTACGTGCTGCCCACCACCACTGGCGAGTCCCACAACATGCTGCCCACCGCCTCCGGTGACTCCTACTGCATGCTGCCCACTACCTCTGGCGAGTCTCACCACATGCTGCCCACCACCTCCGGTGAGTCCTACTGCATGCTACCCACCACCTCTGGCGAGTCCCACTACGTGCTGCCCACCTCCTCTGGCGAGTCCCACTACGTGCTGCCCACCACCACTGGCGAGTCCCACAACATTCTGCCCACCGCCTCCGGTGACTCCTACTGCATGCTGCCCACTGCCTCTGGCGAGTCTTACCACATGCTGCCCACCACCTCCGGTGAGTCCTACTGCATGCTACCCACCACCTCTGGCGAGTCCCACTACGTGCTGCCCACCTCCTCTGGCGAGTCCCACAACATGCTGCCCACCGCCTCCGGTGACTCCTACTGCATGCTGCCCACTGCCTCTGGCGAGTCCCACTACATGCTGCCCACTACCTCTGGCGAGTCCCACTACTTGTTCCCTCCTGTATGCTTGGACACCTGCACATGTGTGGTCCCCAGTGGCTATTGCTGGGGAGGGTTACGGATTAACACCCTCCCAGTGCTTTCTGTGAATCGTATCCCATAGGCTACATTTCTGCTGAGGTTCCTCCTTCATAAATGTTTGCAGTTACCCCCTGAAAATGGGTGTTTTTGGGGAATAAGCCGCGAATATGTAATGATAAATGGGCACCATAATGTCCTCCACCTTCCTATACACATTTTAATATATGTATACATACTAATAATGGGACCCAGCATATGGCTCCCCAGCTCTCTCACCTACCTACTCAGTTTCCCCCATACTTACCTCTGTTCGCAGCAAACCCTACCCAGCCCCCGATGAAAACCTTGTTGGTTGAAACAGCTGTTGGGCCACAGCTGCCAGATGTGCTTAGATGGATTTTTCTTGAAGAATAAAACTCTTTTCATGTTCATCTAAACAATGTATGGGGAACCTTCGGCCCTCCAGTTGTTGTTGATCTACACATCCCAGCATGCCCTGCAACAATTTTAGCATGCACATATATTGGCAAGCTGCTCAATCAGATTGTGATGTCACTCAGGTGCTAAAAGGGAGGGGTAATTCTGTGTAAGAAAAAAAACATTTTGTTATCCCTAATGCACACTGAGTGAAAAATAATACTACATAATAATCAGATAATACGGAGATCTTAGTTGCGTATATCTGCAGATATAGGGTTAAGCCCCCAGGCGTCTCCGTCACTGGGGGTCCCTAATACTAGGTATGAGTCCGGGGTGCAGGACCCCATCACGTCGGCACAGGTCGGCTACCCGAGGTCAGCACACAGGTGAAAATTAATAAGGGTTAATAAGAAGCACATAAGTGCTATGTAAGTGAAGTGTGATTAAAATAATACAAAAATATATACAAAGTGATAGGGAAAATCATAAGTGTTAATAAAGTGTTAGAGTGTGCCGACCTGAAGTCGCCCAGCCATACCAACATAGGGGCCACCGCACCCCACACCCACCCCATAAATAATTACACATATGTCTGTTTTCCCTATCACTTTGCATTAGGGATAACGAAATGTTTTTTTTTTTCTTACAAACAAGTTTAGCATGGCCAAATAGCAAAACTGTAGAAAGGCATGCTGGTATGTTTAGTTCAACAACAGCTGGAGGACCAAAGGCACCCCACCCCTGAACTAAACCGTGAGTGCTGGTAATTTCTTTTTTTAAATTGCTGAAAAAGTGAGTGTAAATATTGTTACCTGTTACCCTGCACCACCACCTTGCCAATGATTTACAATAACTTTGAGTGCTGTCTTTTCCCAGAACTTTGTATGTATATATATATATATATATATATATATATATATATATATATATTCCTGTATATTCTATTAAGATATTTTTTTCATTAAGCTATGTTTTTATCTGTCTGCACGATGAATGTGTTTCTCTGCTCTCTCCTACCATATCATACAGAAACGGTGATAACTTTTGGAGAGTTTGGCAAAGAGAATATTTTCTCTTCTCTATAAATAGAGTAACTGATCAGCCCCCACTGAGACCTACGGGGGCTGCATCGCTAATGTTCTCTTGTGTGAAAATAACATTTCATATCTATCATATTGCAAACTAAGAATGTAGTTGTACAAAAACACTTAGGTCATCCCAGTGCTTATAACTTATATAACTGAACTTTTTTTAAATTTTCATTTATTTTTACAATGCATTTAGCTTAGTTAGACTTTTACTAGGGATTCCAATGTTTAATTCGACAGTCAATACTGTAGGTCAAGGGATCGGATGCTGAGTGTGAATATTGCTTGACTTATAAACAACAATACTGGGGAAGTTACTGGGATGCAGTCATTTTCAAATATGGCGGCATGGTTGGCTTAGTGGTTAGCAATACAGCCTCACAGGGTTAAAGTCACGGGTGTATCTACAATGGATTCAAGGTGTGCAGAGCACATGGGGCCCAAACTGCACACTGTACACCCATTCATAATACCTACATCAATGGGAACATGGGCCCACAGATATCACCGGAAACATGGCGCCGGTGTCATATTTCTGGAGATCTGCACATCCTCACTATGGAAAACGGGGGTGGTGCCATTTTCATGAGGAATGGCGCATGTGCAGTATACTGAGTAGACTAGTCACTGAGGACATACGACAGAGTGAGGAATGGGGGTGGGGGCCCGCATGGAAATGTACATGGGCCCTCCTCTTTTCCCCTAGCTTAGGTCATAAGTGTGATTCCTGACCAAGCACTATCTGTGTGGAGTTTGTATGTTCCCCATTGTTTTTGCTGGTCTCCTCCCTGTTCTTCAGTGTCCTATGAATACATACTGGTAGGTCATGGTTAGATCTAACAAAATATTATCATGTGTTTGTATGTGAGCCCATATGATAGTTGGTAACGTAGATTGTAAGCTCCGCTGGGGCAGGGACTGATGTGAATGGATGAAATACTCGCTGTAAAGCGCTGCGGAATATGTGTGCGCTATATAAGTAACTGGTGACAAATAAATGGATGGCGATGCAGGACAGGGCCACCTCACATTTCCCTGAAGCCAGCAGGGACCCAAGACTCAGCCCTGACTTACTGTATAAAATAAATGACCTTAACTGGGTCACTGAGCAGTTGTTGTTCGGCTGACCGCAGGCCTGCTATAACGCAGCTGTAAACAGCAGAGATCATAGACATAACAGCGTACGTCACACTGATACAGACACCGCCAGGCACGGACGGATTACGGTGGTTGCCGACTGCTATAAAAGCACAGCTCTCATTTCCGCTCCTTAGAAACGTTAGTAAATTCTGCAAATGTCAGCAAATTATTGCAGATTGGTAAAAGAGACGACATGTTTGCTGGAACGTTTATGTAAATAAATGTTTACTATCCAGAAGCCTGGGGTTTCTCGCTGGATGACAAAGACCACAGGCTATGATAAATACTCCTTATGTGGCCATCATTTGTCTAACTCTTCACGCTGCCTGGGAAGGGAAAGACACATGTTGTACAGATAAGCCAGCGGACCACACGATACCAGGTGGAAGTCCTTACCTGCCCCCCTCCAATTAGGCACACGCAGACCGGACCCCCCCGTCCTCACTCAGATTAATCAATGGATCAATCAACGCAAAGGGGGTTATTCAGAGTTGCTAGCAAACCCACAAAGTTAGCAACTGGGCAAAACCATGCTGAACTGCAGCTGGGGTAGATGTAACATGTGCAGAGAGAGTTAGATTTGGGTGGGTTATATTGTTTCTGTGCAGGATAAATACTGGCTGCTTTATTTTTACACTGCAATTTATATTTCCGTTTGAACACACCCCACCCACATCTAACTCTCTCTGCACATGTTACATCTGCCCCACCTGCAGTGCACAAGTGGAAGCAGATCTGAAGTTGATATAGGTTCTGCCATCACTTTGTGGATCGTGGACAGTATTGGGGCTGCCAGGCAAACAATATCCATTATACCGTACTTCAATTTTACAAATGTGAGTGACAACAAGTGTATTCAATGACAGGCGGAGTCAATTATCCGCTGTAATTACTTATTCCGGAATCTGTGGGTTAGCACGCATTAGCCGCAGACTTACTGCGCAAGCAAATGGCCTTGTAATTGAATAGCTCCAGGTGTAAAAGACTACAGGCCAGCGGTAAGTACTGCAGACAACTGAAGCCGGCACCATGAGGCGATGACATCGCCAGTATGTTTAGGCAATGCTTATTCAGCTGCCGTGGAACTATAAATCCCAGCAAGCCTGCCCGGAATGACAGTCTACTCTTCATACATCACATTTGGGGGGGTTCGCCCTGAGCTCAGGGGTACTTTGTATGATCTGTCTCTGTATCTAACGTTAATCTTTGTTCCCAGTCTCTGTGTGTACCCCCCCCCCCCCCCCCGCCCCGGCCGTCTGTCGCAGGGGAGAGATAATCTGTGTCGCCCTGGAACGTGAAACCACATTTTGACAACACAACAAATGTCAGGCGTTTGAAGCTTGAAATAAAAGATGAATCTCTTCTGATCGCTCTTATTATAAATGATGTTGTCGCCAGAACCAATCAGAGTTCAGTCAGCGTGCCAGCTCCCTTCTGTTCCACTTTCCGCCAGCTCTTACATATTTATCTTATCACACTAGGCCGGAACTTTGTGCTGACTTTCACACTATCGCACTGTATAGAAAAGTTTACAACAGAAAAAAAAGCCCCCAAAAAATTAAAATTACATATACGCGGTCAGAGTGAAGGAAGGTGCGCGACCGCCGGCGACCAGTGCAAGCCAAACAGTAGGACGCTGCAGCAGCAGCAAGGAGACTATGGGGCTTATATACCGTCAGTCGCATTTTTGCCGCAATGAGTAGCATCCGCCATCACTACTATTCGCAGCGATAACAGATGAATCAATGGTGCAAATTACCGCTACATTCAGGCGGGGAGAGCGCAGTCCTATAAGAGGGTGTGCTGCGATCAGACTAGGGGGCAGATGTACGAAGCCTTGTAGAGCGATAAAGTGGATCTATTCAGGAAGCAGTGAAAACAGTGGAGAATCAGACCAGTGGAGAAGTTGCCCATAGCAACCAATCAGCATCTCCCTTACAGTTTATAGACTGTACTTGACAAAGGCTTCTTTGAAAGCTGATTGGTTGCTATACACAACTTCTGCACTGGTTCTTTTCTCCATTCTTTTCACTGCTTCATGAATGGACCCCAAAGTACCAAGCAATCAGCTCCCAACTGTCATTTTTCAAACCTGTAACATGGCAGTTAGGAGCTGATTGGCTGGTACTTTGGGGTCTATTCATGAAGCAGTGAAAAGAGTGGAAAAGTGAGCCTGTGGAGAAGTTGCCCATGGCAACCAATCAGCTGCTCCGTACAATTGTATAGTATGCAAATTATAAATGTTACTTCAACACTGATTGGTTGCCATGGGCAATTTCTCCACTGGCTCACTTCTCCACACTTTTCACTGCTTCATGAATAGATCCCTTTATCTCTCTTCAAGGCTTAGTACAGCTCCCCTCAGGGCACATGACTGGCCATTGGGCCATATGCACACACGGACCTTCTCCATCAACTCTGTAGCCTATACAGTAGGCTACAGCGGCCAACACCATCCCAACATTTTGGAGAATGATAAACTGCTCCAGACTGCAATTGCCATTGAGAACCATGAGGACGGCGGTACTCTGCGTTACTTAGCTTTTTGATTATACACTTGATTCATAGCCGTGCGTCTGAGACCATTTCCGCGGCGCAATGCACGGATGCCGGGTGCAAAATCAGCTTTGGCCTGGGTGCACGCCCTGATCTGTGGGTTTGCAGCCGATGCGGAGCCACTGGCCCAGACTGAGTGGAGGAGCGGACCCCTTATTTGGAATTTCTTTCTATGTACCCTGTATCTTTTGTCACAAGCGCTAAGTCGCGTTGATAGAGTAGCTGGCGGGGGGTCGTGTTTGCAGGCCCCTGTGTTTGCAGGCCCCCGCCTTAGTGAAAGTTGCAGACGTCAGTTCTGAGAAGCAGGAGGTTTAGTAGCTGATATTTCAGTGCTTGGTGTCCGTATAAGGAGTTCACGTGTCACGATATTCTGGATATATAGCAGAACTTACACCAACACTTCTCAGGGTTTTTTTTTGTAAACGGCAGAAATATAAAAAAGAGGAGGGGGGGGGGGCAGTATTATAACAGTTCTGTGAGCCTTGCAAGAGACTGGGAGGTTATAATTAGCAGTAGAAGAGGATGATTATTTCCAAGATTGCTTCTTCTGTGCAGATGGGAATAGAGAGAGAGTATAATATATTTGTGCTTGGCAATGTATGTTACACTGCAGCAATAGTCTATATCAGTGCACTTTGGGCCTCATTCAGAGGTGGTTGCTGCGTCCGCACTGGCGCCCGTTGTTGGAATCACGGCGGCGATAATATGTATTGTGCCGGAGTACGCAAGCCCTGGGAAGCCCATTGTGTGCGTACACAATAGCACCAATGTGCGTACACTCAGGGTGACCCGTGCGCCGTAGGGGTTTCCCGATTATTATGCACATGCGCAAATAATCGCTCAACTGCATCGATATCAGCATTGCGTCTGCTTTCTGTCTCTGAATCTGGCCCTTTGTGGCTCTCAGGGACCTCCATTGTGGCCCCTATACTCACAACAGGGCCACGCATTACAGGTAAAGAGGAGGAACGTATTGGGCCGCTGTCTCCCTCCGGCACTAAGGCTGAGTGTTAGTCGCTGCTTGTCCCGGTGATCAGGGAAACACAATAATTTATCGAGGCAATTTATCAAACGATCAAACAAACAAACAAAACACTATTTCCCGGGCAGCTGAGCGATACCGCTGCTCTCGCCCTATGATACTGGACCGGAACGGTAAGGGATCACTTATCCCAACGTCGGATATGCGGGTGTATGGGCTGGCACGCACAGTGGAACTGAAAGCTCAAATTTAAATAACAAAATGACATACACAATAAAATTGTAATAAAAAAATTCAAAACGTATAAAATTATTTAAAAAAAACTATAAATGTTTTATTCACAGTATGTATATTTTACAATGATTTTCATATGTTATCACCAGCCAGAAGAAGTATTTGTAAAATATCTTTCTTCATGCAGGGGTGAACATTACCAAATCAGCGGTTACAGCTTTGTTATATAGAAGGAAGGAAGACATGGTATATCTCTCCGCTACTTGATAACGCTCCCCCCACAATGATACCACACTAATATCAGGGTATATAAGGCCATACCACACTATGTCATCATAACTCCCAACATTGCTGTTTTGGGAGTCGGGACTTCTGCGCAGCGTAGCCGCACCCGTGCCTGAAAAAAGGGGCGTGACCTCATTGAAAGGGGGTGTGATGTTGCGGGAATACTACACTCGCAAGCCACGCCTCACGATTTCGTCATTGAGGGGGCATGCCCTGCGCTCTGTGACTCCCATGAATAGATGCTTTGCGCGGGCAACCAGTTGCTCTAGACTAGTGGTTCTCAAACTCGGTCCTCAGGACCCCACACAGGTCACGTTTTCCAGCTCACCCGCCAGGTGCACTGTGTATCACAACTGCCACATTTCACAAATCCACAGGTGACCTGGAAAACATGACCTGTGTGGGGTCCTCAGGACTGAGCCTGAGAACCTGTTCTCTAGACTCTAGTTCCTCAGCCTTCCTGTTGCCTATCCTGTACTTACTTATCCACTCCTGGGCCCCAAGACCTGTATATGTGATGTCATGACGTGACAAGCAGGGGGCAGTGACGAGGATACTAAGCGCCGTTTCCTATTGGGGGGCTCTCCAGGTTGCAGGGTGCTGTTCAGGTGCCTTGTTCCGTGGGCTGCAGCAAAGCTGGCACACCCCTAGTTACAGCCCTGCGCTTATCACTTATCAATACAACATTTATCAGCTTACCTCCAGACTTGTAAAGGAAAGAGTAAATACATTTTTTTTTAAATCCTGCAATTGCCGCACACTGAGTTCTCATACTATTATTATGATTGATTTCCAGTTCCTAGAGGGATTCTTATCCCCCTATCGGAACAGCCCTGCGCTGTGTGGGATGCTGGGAACTGAGGTGACGCTCTGACATTCGCCATAGAGGCAGCAGACGTGATGGATTTTGGAGCGAGGTGTGACAGCAGATAGTACATGAAGCATTGAGCCCTTCCTGCAGGTAGAGAAAGCGTCTTCAATTCCCAGGTGACAGGACACGTTATTACTCAGGACGATACAGCGTTTGCTCAGGGAATCAGCGGCTATACAGCTGCAGAATATTATCCTGCTATATGCCACTGGATTGCCGAAATTCTACTGCACAGTAGTTACCCTACATCGGGGCCCGGCCCAGGGGCAAGCCAGGAGGGTCAGGTTATGATGCCCCCAAAGTGCTAAATGATCCAATAAGCAAATAAGTAGATTAAGAACATTATCTTTCAAACTGTTCATGGGATCTTGCTGGCCAGTGTAGCAGTACAAAGGCAATTTTCTAGGAAAAAGCACCAGCAAATAGATGTTTTACTACTTTGGACCATTCATTAAAGACTGGACAAGAAAAGAAGGGGGTTGATTTTTTTATTTTTAATAACTCATTTAGGGCAGGATGTATTAACATAGGCCCTCATTCCGAGTTGTTCGCTCGGTATTTTTCATCGCATCGCAGTGAAAATCCGCTTAGTACGCATGCGCAAAGTTCGCACTGCGACTGCGCCAAGTAACTTTACTATGAAGAAAGTATTTTTACTCACGGCTTTTTCTTCGCTCCGGCGATCGTAATGTGATTGACAGGAAATGGGTGTTACTGGGCGGAAACACGGCGTTTCAGGGGCGTGTGGCTGAAAACGCTACCGTTTCCGGAAAAAACGCAGGAGTGGCCGGAGAAACGGTGGGAGTGCCTGGGCGAACGCTGGGTGTGTTTGTGACGTCAAACAGGAACGACAAGCACTGAACTGATCGCACAGGCAGAGTAAGTCTGAAGCTACTCTGAAACTGCTAAGTAGTTAGTAATCGCAATATTGCGCATACATCGGTCGCAATTTTAAGAAGCTAAGATTCACTCCCAGTAGGCGGCGGCTTAGCGTGTGTAACTCTGCTAAATTCGCCTTGCGACCGATCAACTCGGAATGAGGGCCATACATCGCTGCCCCTCCCCGCCCATCTCAGCGATGTTGATCGCATATGTACTAACATATGCGATCAACATCGCAATTTGGTGACGGAGGCCCCCCGCGATACTTGTGAGGTGGTCTCCGCCACCTCCCTGCGCTCTCCACACTCCCCGCACGCCGGGAAGCAGGCAGCAGGCTGTCCCCGGCGATTCCTCCTCCCCCCTGCAGCCGGAAGGACCTCCGGCTGCGTTGCTAGGGGGAGGAGGAGTTTACCTTCCGGGTCCAGGCTTCCTGGAGGAAAGTATGCCGGGGGGAGACATCTGCGGCGGGGGAGGAGGGGGGGGGGGGGCAGCGGAGGCGGCGGTTTGCGGCGATACCCTGGGCAGCGAAAACCCAACACCCGGGTCTTAGTACATTTGAAAATGCGGTAAAAACCCCGAAAACGGGGGTTTTACCGCATTTTTCCCTTAGTACATCCCGCCCTTAATCTACTAATGTTTCTCCGTATTTATTTCTGGTCCCATGAAGTGCACCTATTACCACCTCACACACTAGCTGCAGCGCTAAGTTTCCCCTTTATTGTTCCTATTAATTAGTTAATGGCGGAGAAATCACAGCTCTCTGCGGCCTTTACCCGCTCCCCATCAATTACCGTATTATCATGCGGAGGAAAGCTAGGTGGCATTTGCCAATGCAAATCCGGCCGCATTCCAGCGCTCTGCATGCTATCCGTGCGGAAATCCGCAATTTCTTGTGTCCTGTGTCGTCCTGAGTGATGGGCGCCCATTTTGCTACACCCCTACGGAGACATGGCGGCTATGTGATAACAGCGACATGTAAAGCGAAGGTCACGGAGACGGAAATGCACATTAATATTGCCGGCCTGATCCCGAAGGGGGTTAATTCTATTCCGCTATTACTATAAGGGGACAATGGCGCTTTTGGAATTACAGCGGCCCAATCTACTTATTCCTGCCGGGGAGAAGAAGAACTACCTGCTGGAACAGATTTGAAAATCCACAGTGCTCCGAGTAACCTCCATTAATCCCATTCTTCCTGAGCGTTCACTGTTACAAATAACATCTAAAAATACCTTTTTATAAGACCTCCCCATCCTACAGCCACTTACGTGAGCACAATGCCAAGTGGCAGAGGCAGAGGGCGGCTTTATAATGTCATTGTCATTTACAATTGTCAGCAGCTAAAGATCAGGTACATGAAACACGCTGGAAATCAAATTGCTCAGACTTACTCGGCGTTACCGTTACAATCGCACAATTGTGTATAATGAATCGCAAAGAGAAAATAAAGCAAGAATATCGAACCGGGTTGCAGGTCGCAGAGTTGTACAAAAACATCCATTCAAGCCGCAAACACAGTGTGAACCTAAAACAATGGCCCTCATTCCGAGTTGATCGGTCGCAAGGCGAATTTAGCAGAGTTACACACGCTAAGCCGCCGCCTACTGGGAGTGAATCTTAGCTTCTTAAAATTGCAACCGATGTATTCGCAATATTGCGATTACTAACTACTTAGCAGTTTCTGAGTAGCTCCAGACTTACTCTGCCTGTGCGATCAGTTCAGTGCTTGTCGTTCCTGGTTGACGTCACAAACACACCCAGCGTTCGCCCAGGCACTCCCACCGTTTCTCCGGCCACTCCTGCGTTTTCTCCGGAAACGGTAGCGTTTTCAGCCACACGCCCCTGAAACGCCGTGTTTCCGCCCAGTAACACCCATTTCCTGTCAATCACATTACGATCGCCGGAGCGAAGAAAAAGCCGTGAGTAAAAATACTTTCTTCATAGTAAAGTTACTTGGCGCAGTCGCAGTGCGAACATTGCGCATGCGCACTAAGCGGATTTTCACTGCGATGCGATGAAAAATACCGAGCGAACAACTCGGAATGAGGGCCAATATACAGTACGAGCAATCATCACAAGAGTCCGTGCGTGTAGCGGTCAGTAGGTAGTCGCGCTGAATACCAAAGTTACCGACTTTCTAGCAACTAGGCCGGAGGTGGAGGGAAGAGAGGCGCGGCCAGGTGGGTGGTGTGCGGAGTGTAATACCGGCTTTTCGGAAATTATGGCCCCGCTATGCAATGCCTGCATTACTGCCGTTGTGAAGCGGCTGGGGGGGGGGGGGGGTCACATGATTCTTTGTGAATCCGAGAGAGGAGGCAGGTACTGTATGTCATATACGATGGTATCCGGTCTCTAGGTCGACAGTGTCTAGGCCGACCACTATTGGTCAACAGTAACTAGGTCGACAGGGTTTCTAGGCCGACATGTTCTAGGTCGACAGGTCGACATGAGTTTTTCATGATTTTTTTCTTTTTTTAACTTTTTCATACTTAACGATCCACATGGACTACGATTGGCCGAAGCATGGCAAGCGAAGAGAGCCATGTGAGGGGACACGGAGCACTAATTGGAGTTCACCGTCACTGGGCCTAATTCAGACCTGATCGCTGGGCAGCGATTTTTGCACTGCTGCGAACAGATAGTCGCCGCCTACGGGGGGAGTGTATTTTAGCTGTGCAAGTGTGCGAACGCATGTGTAACCGTGCTGTACAAACTGATCTTGTGCAGTCTCTGAGCAGCCCAGGACTTACTCAGCCGCTGTGATCACATCAGCCTCTCCGGGACCGGAAATTGGCGTCAGACACCCGCCCTGCAAACGCTTGGACACGCCTGCGTTTTTCCAGACACTCCCTGAAAACGGTCAGTTGCCACCCACAAATGGCTTCTTCCTGTCAATCTCCTGGCGATCGCCCGTGCGAACGGATCCGTCATACAAACCCATCGCTGAGCGGCGATCCGCTTTGTACCCGTGCGACGCGCCTGCGCATTGCGATGCATACGCATGCGCAGTCTGTACCTGATCACCCGCTGTGCGTAAAGGTACAACAGTGATCAGGTCTAAATTACCCCCACTGTACGGCGAAAACGACACCAAAAGATTAAAAAACTCATGTCGACCATTTGACCTGTCGACCTAGAGACCCTGTTGACCTAGAATCTCTATCAACCTAGTTACTGTCGACCAATAGTGGTCGACCTTCAATACCACACCCATATACAATATAGGGATATACAACTAGGGGCGGATTGGTATTGAAAACCAGCCCGGGAAATTTATGGAAACAGCCCTAATAGGGGTGGAGTCTGTTGAGAGAGTGGAGTTTGTCAAGTGGGCAGGATTACTGCTCAGAAGGCCTGATTACAGGTGTGCACGGAAAGTGCGCGCCACATGCACGCAGCAAAATTTTAGGGGTGTGGCTGCATGGAGAAGGGGCGTGACCACATAATAGTGCCAATTCAAATTACACCACACAGTAGTGCCGCTTATACACATTGCACCAGGTAGAACCTCCTATACACACTGCGCCAGGTAGAGCACATTATACACATTACACCAGGTAAAGCACGTTATACACATTACACCAGGTAGAGCACATTATACACATTACACCAGGTAAAGCACATTATACACATTACACCAGGTAAAGCACATTATATATATTGCACCAGGTAAAGCACATTATACACACTGCGCCAGGTAGAGCACATTATACACATTACACCAGGTAAAGCACATTATACACATTACACCAGGTAAAGCACATTATACACTTTGCACCAGGCAGAGCACATTATACATATTGCACCAGGTAAAGCACATTATACACATTGCACCAGGTAAAGCACATTATACATATTGCACCAGGTAAAGCACATTACATACATTGCACCAGGCAGAGCACATTATACACATTGCACCAGGTAAAGCACGTTATACACATTGCACCAGGTAAAGCACATTATATACATTGCACCAGGTAAAGCACGTTATAAACATTGCACCAGGTAAAGCACATTATATACATTGCACCAGGCAGAGCACATTATACACATTGCACCAGGTAAAGCGCATTATATACATTGCACCAGGTAAAGCACGTTATACACATTGCACCAGGTAAAGCACATTATATACATTGCACCAGGCAGAGCACATCATGTCACATGCAGCCCTGTCCTCACTGACACATCACTCATCTCCTGATATACTCTGTGCTGCTGGTGACCCTGCTCCTCCCGCTATATAACTCTCAGTCTGTGGCTTCCTGCTGCTGCCATTCCCCTCCTCACATCATGTCACTGCTCCTGTCACATGCAGCTGTGTCCTCACTAACACATCTCATCTCCTGATATACTCTGTGCTGCTGTGAGCATTCTGATGATTTTATTGGCAACTTTGAAGCACAAAACATTAATGATAACACAAAGATATTCTGATGAGAATCAAACAAAAATAACAAATAAAAAAAAATTAATATAATTTGCCTACGGTACCTTTGGTTCGGCCAATATGTGTAATGTACAATCCAGTTCTTGTCCCACCATTGTCCAGCATTGTCCCACCATTGTCCACCATTGTCCCCTCAGCTTCATCTTCTAAATACAAAATACCTTCAAAAACAGAAGGCAAAACATTTTGTTCAACATTTTACATTTATTCTGAATTCGGATGATCAAATTAATAATCCCAAATGTGATTTATATTGTATACAGTATATGGCATAATCCTTGTGCTGGATACACATTGGCCAATATATCAGGCGATTGAACTGCCGATATATTGCTGGCGGGCTACTACACCCGATATTTCTGTGAACCACGTCGTACAGCACAGCTGACGCAGATCTGCCGACCAACCGTGCCCTGGCTGCAAGGACTGACATCACTGCTGGGCGGGCCTGCCAGCCGGGCATCAGTAAGTGCGTATGGTCACCTGAATCGGCCGATCAGTCGGCAGATCCGGCAATCGGCGGATATCTCGGGTCTGTACCCAGCCTTACTTTGTTCTGTGTTCTCTGCTGTTTTATATTGTTACTAGAGTAGGTGGAAGTGAGGAGCAGAAGGTCCAGTTTGTGGTGTGGGACAATGGAAGGAGCTCATTGGCCAGCTCCGGAACATGACATTATTTTGCGGTCTGCAGCTCTCCTCCCGCACCTCGACATTAAGCCATTACACTGCATACCCCGTTATTGCTTCGTTAGAGGTAGCTGTCATATCGCAATGCCATGTCATCATTCCCCCTAACAGAGTCATGGGTCCTCATTCCGAGTTGATCGCACCAAGCAACTTTTTGCTGCTGGTGCGATCAACTAATCTCCGCCTATGGTGGGGGAGTGTATTTTAGCATAGCAGGGCTGCAAACGCTTGTGCAGTCCTGCTAAGCTAAAAAAGTTTAACTCAAAACAAGACCAGCCCTGGACATACTTACCCTGTGCGACGGATCCAGCGATCATGGGCCCGGCTTTGACGTCAGACATCCGCCCTCCATTTGCCTGGACACGCCTGCGTTTTGCTTACCACTCCCCAAAAACGGCAGCAAACGGTAGGTTGACGCCCCAGAACGCCCTCTTGCTGTCCATCTTTTTTTGCGGTAGCCGCTGCAACCGCTTTCCTCTCTGTAAGCGTCGTTGCCCGGCGACCTCTGTTGTCAGGCAATGTCGCGCATGCGCAGTGCGAACGCCGCGCATGCGCATTCCAGACCTGTTCGCACCGCAGCGAAGAACCGCGTGCGAACGAGTCGGAATCACCCCCACAGCCTTTTATACTGCAGCCCTGCAGTGGTGTCCGGTCTTTAGGTCGACAACACTTAGGTCTACACTCATTAGGTCAACCACTATTGATCAAAATGGTCATTAGGTCGACATGGTCATCATGTCGACGTGGCAAAGGTCGACACATGAAAAGGTCGACGTGAGTTTTTCACAAATTTTTTACTTTTTTTTTTTTTTTACTTTTTCATACTTTACGATCCACATGGACTACAATTGGGAATAGTAAATACAAAGGACTAATTTTTGCAGAGGCACAAAAACAGAAACGACGCATTTTTTTTTCTGATTTTTACACCATTCCATTTAAAAAAAAATAAAAAAAAAATAATATATTTAAAAATATATAAATAATACTTGTGCCTCCTAAATAGACAAACCAAGTACCTAATCCCTTCTAATATAAATAGATATGCTATTACCAAAAAAACAAACAAAAAAAACAAACATGTTTTTACAAATTTTTATTAGATTCCGCCAGCAAAGTGTGGCGGATTGAAAATGACGAATTTACTATCTAAAAGCACTATTGTCGAATTTACAATCTTCAATTGAATATACTTTTGTCGAAATGCCGCATTTGTACCATTGCAGAAATGTCGAATTTCAAAAAGTCGAATTTGGAATGGCCGGTTTTTTGGCGAAAAGTACTCTATTGCATTGTCGAATTATTTTTTTTGTCGAAAATGTCCCGTTTTTCGACATTTTCTGGAATTCGACCGCAATTGCATATACCCCTATATGTCTATTCTGGGACACACTTTTTATAAATAAAAAAATACATAAAATACAGCTTTTATTATGATCACTTAAAAGATGGATGGAGAACAGGTATAGGAATTTATTTACATTAAGATATAACGTATGGTGAAATAACTCCACAAGCGAAAATATACAAATTTTAATTCTCTCTCTCTTGGTGAAACAACAAATTGTTCACCTCTCCAAAATAGGAGATAATTGTGGTAAAGAGAATTATCACCAGGCTCTATAACCCACAGAGACACTGTGCCTTTTGTTTTATTGTTTATTTTATTTCAAGAGGTCAATGCTGTGTGTTAGAATACAAATACCTACGGTACCTAGTATTCCCTGATGGTCTCCCAACCAGGTACTGACCAGGCCCCACAGCCCATAGCTTCCAAGATCAGACGAGGTTGGGCATACCCAGTGTGGTTTGACCGTAGGTGGACATCCTATGCACTGTGGGGCCTGGTCAGTACCTGGTTGGGAGACCACCATGGAATACTAGGTACTGTTGGTATTTTTATTCTAACACATAGCATTGGGCTTGGCACCTCTTCAAATAAAATAGTTATTTCGCCATACGTTATATCTTAATGTGAATAAATTCCTATACCTGTTCTCCATCCATCTTTTAAGTGATCATAATAAAAGCTGTATTTTATGTGTTTTTTTTATTTATAAAAAGTGTGCCCCAGAATAGACGTATAGTCGTTTCTGTTTTTGTGCCTCTGCAAAAATTAGTCCTTTGTATTTAGTTTATCAAACTATTTTCGGGGAGCACCACCAACCTAGCGCTACCAATATTTCTATCATTATAGCCATATGTTGGTTTTTCATACACTTCATTCATATTGATCCAAATAAATACAGCTCTTGTGCAGACTTACCTTTTTTGTCCACTGTCTCATACTGAGATTGGGAATAGTAACCTATGGCAAGCGCAGCGGTAATGGAGCGAGACACCTTACCCAAAGCATGGCGAGCGAAACGAGCCATACGTGGGGACACGGTGCACTATTTGGGATTCCCGGTCACTTTACGAAGAAAACGACACCCCCGAAAAATAAAAAAACTCACGTCAACCTTTTGCACGTCGACCTAATGACTGTGTTAACCTATTTCCTGTGTCCACCTAGACACTGTCGACCAATAGTTGTCGACCTAGTTACTGTTGACCCATCGATCCACACACCCCTGTAGTTATCACCCACTTATGCTGATACAAAGCCGAAGACATCACAACAGATGCGTCATTTCTTACTGCTGCTTCCGTCGCGCCAAATAGGCCCTCCCCGTTCCTGGGTGACGCAGCCGCATTGAGCGGTTTTTTTTTGCATTTTATTCGCATAACTTAAACACCTAGAAGTAACAAAGCTACATTGCAGGCGCACACTGGTCAGTCTGATGTATGACGTGTACATATGTGTGCGAGCAGCCGTAGCTCTTCCCCACGCCAAGTTCCGCTGTACGTGTGTAACACCAATTCCTGTGCCATAAAAGTCGCAGCCCAGTATCTCCGGTACACTGTGAGCGCGATGCGACTAAGATGCAGAACTTAAAGCGCTCCACATTTGCGCCGTGTAGCGTACAGACAAAAAGCATGTGAGTACACATCTGTCTTGTTCCGCAGCACTGGGCAGGGAACTAGATTTTCCTACTTATTCATAAGCGCAAAATAACTTTGATTAATTTTGACCTGACAGACACAACCACAAGAAGCGCAGCAAAATGCACGGTCTCTCCAAAAATGCGTATCTCCTGTAACTGGCTATATACTGGCTATATACTTACTCTTCAGTCGCACTTATTGGTGCATATTTCTCTTTAAACAGAGACGGCAATACTGCAGCTTTGTATATCCTTCTTATGCAATATGCACTGTAACTGCAGAGCCTGCCAGCACAGCCTCCCTGGATAGTTACTCTGCTATTGCTGATTGTAGAGAATCATCGTGTGTCCTTGGACGGTTCTTTGTGTAAGGCTATATAATAGGACTCACACAGGCTCTGTTCTCATGTAAATAAACCAATTTTAGCATATTTTCCGCTTTGTGTTTTAACAAGAACGGCTGAGTACACTTTCTGTATATTTTATTATTTCGATAAAACTTATTGCAAAAGTATTTGTTCACTTTCTTATTTACTTGTCCCCCCCCCCCCCCCCCCTCCGTCTTAGGCTTTGCAGCTGCAGCCTGACACTGGGCTCTCAGAATCATAGTAACATTGGCCCTCATTCCGAGTTGTTCGCTCGCTAGCTGCTTTTAGCAGCATTGCACACGCTAGGCCGCCGCCCTCTGGGAGTGTATCTTAGCTTAGCAGAATAGTGAACGAAAGGTTAGCAGAACTGCTACTAAATAATTCCCTGTAGATTCTGAGTAGCTCCAGACCTACTCCTACACTGCGATCACCTCAGTCCGTTTAGTTCCTGGTTTGACGTCACAAACACGCCCTGCGATTGGCCAGCCACTCATGCGTTTTTATCTGGCACGCCTGCGTTTTTTAGCACACTCCCTGAAAACGGCCAGTTTACGCCCAGAAACACCCACTTCCTGTCAATCACACTACGATCACTCGAGCGATGAAAAAACGTCGCTCGAGCTTGTGTAAATCTACTAAGTTTTGTGATAAATTACTTAGCGCATACGCGCTGCGTACCATGCACATGCGCATTTTCCACCTAACCGCTCCGTTGCGAAAAATGTCAAAGAGCGAACAACTCGGAATGACCACCATAGTAACAGTTTCTGAGGTTGAAGAGAAGACAATTTGTCCATCGAGTTCAACCTATTTGTGGTCTCCTACACTGCAATATTTTTAGGACTAATTTTGTCTGTTGCTGTTGTCGGCCGTTGTGTTTATTCCTCTTTTTTTCTAACTATAGTGCGTGACTATACACCATAACCCTGTATATCCTTATCCATTAGGTACTTATCTAGTCCATTCTTAAAGGTGTTGACCAAGTCCGCCATTACTACTCTCTCAGGCAGGGAATTCCAAACACGTATTGTCCTTACTGTGAAGAAACTTTTCCGTCTCTGGGTACAAAATCTCCTCTCCTCCAATCTAAGCGGGTGTCCACGTGTCTTCTGTGTTGATCTTACCAAAAACAGATCCCCCGCTAGCTCTGTGTATTGTCCCCTTATATAATTGTAGATGTTGATCATGTCCCCTCTTAATCTCCTCTTTTCCAGTGTAAACATGGCTAACCTAGCAAGCCTTTCCTCGTATTCCAGCGTCTCCATACCCTTGATGAGTTTGGTCGCCCGTCTCTGAACCTTTTCTAGTTCCAGGATATCCTTTTTGTAGTATGGTGGCCAAAATTGTGTACAGTATTCAAGATGTGGCCTCACTAGTGATTTATATAACGGGAGTATAACACTCTCATCACTTGCATCATTACCTTACACTTGTCTGTATTGAAGCTCATTCTCCATTTTGCTGCCCATGCTTCTAGTTTGACTTGGGTCAGGTCTGAACTGGGCATGCGCAGGTGCTGCAGTGCGCCGGTGCATGCCAGAGATGCGATCAGCATCTCAACCCAGCGATTGCCTCTGCCTGATTGACAGGCAAAGGCTTTCGCTGGGCGGGAGGGGGTGGGCCGGCGGCGTTGGGCTGCCGTTTTGGGGGGGGTGGTCCAGGCAACGCAGGCGTGCCCAGACCATGCGGTGGGCGGGCCGCGGCAGCTGCGTGATGCCACATGCAGCCGCTGCGACATGCCACACGCAGCCGCTGCGACCCTGAGAGCGACGGGTAGCTCCCTGCCAGCGTGCAGGAGCTGCGCTGGTAGGAAGCTACTCTTCAGGTACAAATGCATCACCGCCGTGTGATGCTTTTGTACCTGTGCGGGGAGGGGGGGGGGGGGCAGAGCCAGACAAGCGGGGCGGACTAGCCCTGTGCTGGGCGTCCCCCGCATGTCTGTGAAAGTGATCGTAGATGTGCTAAATTTAGCACATCTACGATCCAGTCTGAATTACCCCCTAAGTCATTCTGAAGAGACTCAGCATCCTCCTCCGTATTTATAACCTTACACAATTTGGTATCGTCTGCAAAAATTGACACCATGCTCTCTAGATTTACTGTTAGGTCGTTAATGAAGATGTTGAACAGTAGTGGTCCAAGTACAGACCCTTGTGGCACACCACTTAGTACTTTAGTCCAATTTGAAAAAGATCCATTAACCACAACGCGCTGCTCCCGATTATCAAACCAATTACTAACCCAAGTGCATATTGTGCTCCCTAGCCCTATTTCTTCTCACTTATAGGTAAGTCTCATGTGCGGTACAGTGTCGAAAGCTTTGGCAAAGTCTAAAAAGATTACATCCACCTCTGCACCCTGATCTAGGTTCGCACTTTCTGCTTCATAAAAGCCAAGTAAGTTTGTTTGACATGATCTGTCCTTCATAAACCCATGTTGGTTCTAATTAATTAATCAAGGAACTTCTGTATTCTATCCTTTAGAATATCTTCCATTACTTTCCCCACTATAGATGCAAGACTAACTGGTCTATAATCCTTCCATGAATGGTCCACTTGAGTGGTCAACGAAACATGCTTAGAATGTTCTGACTTTGGACGCTGTAACTGTAGTCACTGGTATTTCATAGCGCTCCATTCATGGCTTCTGGACAGGGCTGGATTAAGTCTTGGGGGGCCCCGCACCAGCCAATCAGCTCCAATATGCAGATTGACAGTTGGGAGCTGATTGGCTGGTGCGTTTATCACCTTGCACTTATCACTGGTTTATCACTTCCTTCTGCCTTCTCCAGGTTAATACATCTGCCCCATAGTTTGGCAAGCCTCAATCAATCTATCTGATCTAATAGAACAGTGATGAGCGCTCGGCTGAACGTGACAACCTGACCTGCATCCAGCTGGCAGATTCCCAGCTGAGAAAGGCACTCGGCAGGAAGTCACCTATACAGAACCAGTTTCAGACATGACTCCACCCCGAGTTCCTCTCACCACTAGAGCCTGACGCCGGCACTCCACGTGTGCCAGGACGCCAGGTATTTTCTACTCAGCGCTCAGGATTGTCAATGAGCTGGATTTGGGAATGTGCGCTGATGAAATAACCCAAAGAAATAAAGGAATTGAATTTCTCGAAGGGAGGGCGCGCCCTTTTCTTGAAGGTTAATTAGGCCATGCCTGTAATTAGATGTAACATAAATATATTAGAGGGATGACTACACACCAGGAGCACGCGGGACGAAGTGTGTCAGCATAACAGTGGGAGGCGTAGCCCGGCGCTGCCTCAGCCGTGCAGTACTGATTCCTTTGTGATACATGATTTGTGTAATACCGGTTGGTGAGGTCGCCCCCGGAGATGCTGAGAGACAGGTGTAATCTGCAGCATGTAAATGTACTTGTTGATGTTTAAGCCTAGGCTGCCTGTGTAAATCACTGCAAATTGGTGTTATTTGTATATAATGGTGAGCCGTAGAGGTGGAGAGGCCCGTAGGCATGTCAATACACATTGTTTTTCTATCCAGCCCTGGACTCACTGGGCTGCCGCCTATCTGTCCTGCGGTGTCTCCTAGATCCGGTCACATCTGGATGCCTCTCCAGCCCACCTGGCCTGCGGGTTATCGCTGGCTGGCCATCTATCTTCAGTGGGTACCTCAGCCTCTGCCTGCCGCGTTCTCTGGCCAGTGTGGGTTCTTCTTACCTCTGATGTCCATGAACTGCCTGTAATGGCGCTCTAAGCCATGGTCCTGGCCTGGCTCCCGCCATTTGCACCCACCTGCATGGCTTAGTAGTGCCCTCTGCGTGGTCCTTGCCAGCTCTTACTGGTAACTACTTGTGCCCAGACTATGGTGGTATGTATGTTTGAGACACGGATCTGGAGAAACCCATTTCACTTTCTCGTTTCCTCTATCAAGTTACGTATGAATGGCGTGGTGTATACGCAGTCTGCTGATAATCTGGGGTTCCGCCGGGCTCAGAATCAGTCTAGCCACGTGCTTACATTCCTCCGTACTGTACAGAACTATGCGCTAACTCACGGCTCATGCCCCAGAGTTCCTTCCTCATTGCTCAGTGTACAGGTTGTGTTTGCTTCACCGCTCATCTCAGTGTTTGGCCTCTGCCCACTTGTCCATTGCTTCTCCTGTCCGAGGCTGGTGATTGTGTCAGCTCCTGCCCTGTTCTGCTCACCGCTCATTTATTCTACACATTGGCCCTCATTCCGAGTTGTTCGCTCGCAAGGCGATTTCAGCAGAGTTACACACGCTAAGCCGCCGCCTACTGGGAGTGAATCTAATCTTCTTAAATGTGCGACCGATGTATGCGCAATATTGCGATCAAAAACGAGTTAGCAGTTTTAGAGTAACTCCAGACTTACTCTGCCTGTGCGATCAATTCAGTGCTTTTCGGTCCCGGCTGACGTCATAAACACACCCAGCGTTCGCCCAAGCACTCCCACCGTTTCCCCAGACACGCCTGCGTTTTTTCCGGAAACGGTAGCGTTTCCAGCCACACGCCCCTAAAACGCCGTGCTTCCGCCCAGTAACACCCATTTCCTGTCAATCACAATGCGATCGCCGGAGCGATGAAAAAGCCGTGAGTAAAAATACTTTCTTCTTAGTAAAGTTACTTGGCGCATGCGCAGTGCGAACATTACGCATGCGCACTAAGATAATTCTCACTGCGATGCGATGAAAAATACCGAGCGAACAACTCGGAATGAGGGCCATTGTCAATATCATGTGGTGCCCAGTGATTCTTGTTTCACCCTTGTTTAACTCGTGCTTTCCCTCGCTGGTCACTCTAAAGTAGAGATGAGCGGGTTCGGTTTCTTTGAATCCGAACCCGCACGAACTTCACTTTTTTTTTCACGGGTCCGAGCGACTCGGATCTTCCCGCCTTGCTCGGTTAACCCGAGCGCGCCCGAACGTCATCATGACGCTGTCGGATTCTCGCGAGGCTCGGATTCTATCGCGAGACTCGGATTCTATATAAGGAGCCGCGCGTCGCCGCCATTTTCACACGTGCATTGAGATTGATAGGGAGAGGACGTGGCTGGCGTCCTCTCCATTTAGATTAGATTTAGAAGAGAGAGAGAGAGAGAGATTGCTGTGATACTGTAGATTAGAAGAGAGTGCAGACAGAGTTTAGTGACTGACGACCACAGTGACCAGTGACCACCAGAGACAGTGCAGTTGTTTGTTTTATTTAATATATCCGTTCTCTGCCTGAAAAAAACGATACACAGTCACACAGTGACTCAGTCTGTGTGCACTGCTCAGCCCAGTGTGCTGCACATCAATGTATTGTATATAAAGCTTATAATTGTGGGGGAGACTGGGGAGCACTGCAGGTTGTTATAGCAGGAGCCAGGAGTACATGATAAATAATATTATATTAAAATTAAACAGTGCACACTTTTGCTGCAGGAGTGCCACTGCCAGTGTGACTAGTGGTGACCAGTGCCTGACCACCAGTATATTAGTAGTATTGTATACTATCTCTTTATCAACCAGTCTATATTAGCAGCAGACACAGTACAGTGCGGTAGTTCACGGCTGTGGCTACCTCTGTGTCGGCACTCGGCAGGCAGTCCGTCCATCCATAATTGTATTATAATATATACCACCTAACCGTGGTTTTTTTTTCATTCTTTATACCGTCGTCATACTAGTTGTTACGAGTATACTACTATCTCTTTATCAACCAGTGTACAGTGCGGTAGTTCACGGCTGTGGCTACCTCTGTGTCGGCACTCGGCAGGCAGTCCGTCCAACCATAATTGTATTATAATATATACCACCTAACCGTGGTTTTTTTTTCATTCTTTATACCGTCGTCATACTAGTTGTTACGAGTATACTACTATCTCTTTATCAACCAGTGTACAGTGCGGTAGTTCACGGCTGTGGCTACCTCTGTGTCGGCACTCGGCAGGCAGTCCGTCCATCCATAATTGTATTATAATATATACCACCTAACCGTGGTTTTTTTTTCATTCTTTATACCGTCGTCATACTAGTTGTTACGAGTATACTACTATCTCTTTATCAACCAGTGTACAGTGCGGTAGTTCACGGCTGTGGCTACCTCTGTGTCGGCACTCGGCAGGCAGTCCGTCCAACCATAATTGTATTATAATATATACCACCTAACCGTGGTTTTTTTTTCATTCTTTATACCGTCGTCATACTAGTTGTTACGAGTATACTACTATCTCTTTATCAACCAGTGTACAGTGCGGTAGTTCACGGCTGTGGCTACCTCTGTGTCGGCACTCGGCAGGCAGTCCGTCCAACCATAATTGTATTATATACCACCTAACCGTGGTTTTTTTTTCATTCTTTATACCGTCGTCATACTAGTTGTTACGAGTATACTACTATCTCTTTATCAACCAGTGTACAGTGCGGTAGTTCACGGCTGTGGCTACCTCTGTGTCGGCACTCGGCAGGCAGTCCGTCCAACCATAATTGTATTATAATATATACCACCTAACCGTGGTTTTTTTTTCATTCTTTATACCGTCGTCATACTAGTTGTTACGAGTATACTACTATCTCTTTATCAACCAGTGTACAGTGCGGTAGTTCACGGCTGTGGCTACCTCTGTGTCGGCACTCGGCAGGCAGTCCGTCCATCCATAATTGTATTATAATATATACCACCTAACCGTGGTTTTTTTTTCATTCTTTATACCGTCGTCATACTAGTTGTTACGAGTATACTACTATCTCTTTATCAACCAGTGTACAGTGCGGTAGTTCACGGCTGTGGCTACCTCTGTGTCGGCACTCGGCAGGCAGTCCGTCCAACCATAATTGTATTATAATATATACCACCTAACCGTGGTTTTTTTTATTCTTTATACCGTCGTCATACTAGTTGTTACGAGTATACTACTATCTCTTTATCAACCAGTGTACAGTGCGGTAGTTCACGGCTGTGGCTACCTCTGTGTCGGCACTCGGCAGGCAGTCCGTCCAACCATAATTGTATTATAATATATACCACCTAACCGTGGTTTTTTTTTCATTCTTTATACCGTCGTCATACTAGTTGTTACGAGTATACTACTATCTCTTTATCAACCAGTGTACAGTGCGGTAGTTCACGGCTGTGGCTACCTCTGTGTCGGCACTCGGCAGGCAGTCCGTCCAACCATAATTGTATTATATACCACCTAACCGTGGTTTTTTTTTCATTCTTTATACCGTCGTCATACTAGTTGTTACGAGTATACTACTATCTCTTTATCAACCAGTGTACAGTGCGGTAGTTCACGGCTGTGGCTACCTCTGTGTCGGCACTCGGCAGGCAGTCCGTCCAACCATAATTGTATTATAATATATACCACCTAACCGTGGTTTTTTTTTCATTCTTTATACCGTCGTCATACTAGTTGTTACGAGTATACTACTATCTCTTTATCAACCAGTGTACAGTGCGGTAGTTCACGGCTGTGGCTACCTCTGTGTCGGCACTCGGCAGGCAGTCCGTCCATCCATAATTGTATTATATACCACCTAACCGTGGTTTTTTTATACCACCTAACCGTGGCAGTCCGTCCATAATTGTATACTAGTATCCAATCCATCCATCTCCATTGTTTACCTGAGGTGCCTTTTAGTTCTGCCTATAAAATATGGAGAACAAAAAAGTTGAGGTTCCAAAATTAGGGAAAGATCAAGATCCACTTCCACCTCGTGCTGAAGCTGCTGCCACTAGTCATGGCCGAGACAATGAAATGCCAGCAACGTCGTCTGCCAAGGCCGATGCCCAATGTCATAGTACAGAGCATGTCAAATCCAAAACACCAAATATCAGAAAAAAAAGGACTCCAAAACCTAAAATAAAATTGTCGGAGGAGAAGCGTAAACTTGCCAATATGCCATTTACCACACGGAGTGGCAAGGAACGGCTGAGGCCCTGGCCTATGTTCATGGCTAGTGGTTCAGCTTCACATGAGGATGGAAGCACTCAGCCTCTCGCTAGAAAACTGAAAAGACTCAAGCTGGCAAAAGCACCGCAAAGAACTGTGCGTTCTTTGAAATCCCAAATCCACAAGGAGAGTCCAATTGTGTCGGTTGCGATGCCTGACCTTCCCAACACTGGACGTGAAGAGCATGCGCCTTCCACCATTTGCACGCCCCCTGCAAGTGCTGGAAGGAGCACCCGCAGTCCAGTTCCTGATAGTCAGATTGAAGATGTCAGTGTTGAAGTACACCAGGATGAGGAGGATATGGGTGTTGCTGGCGCTGGGGAGGAAATTGACCAGGAGGATTCTGATGGTGAGGTGGTTTGTTTAAGTCAGGCACCCGGGGAGACACCTGTTGTCCGTGGGAGGAATATGGCCGTTGACATGCCAGGTGAAAATACCAAAAAAATCAGCTCTTCGGTGTGGAGGTATTTCACCAGAAATGCGGACAACAGGTGTCAAGCCGTGTGTTCCCTTTGTCAAGCTGTAATAAGTAGGGGTAAGGACGTTAACCACCTCGGAACATCCTCCCTTATACGTCACCTGCAGCGCATTCATAATAAGTCAGTGACAAGTTCAAAAACTTTGGGTGACAGCGGAAGCAGTCCACTGACCAGTAAATCCCTTCCTCTTGTAACCAAGCTCACGCAAACCACCCCACCAACTCCCTCAGTGTCAATTTCCTCCTTCCCCAGGAATGCCAATAGTCCTGCAGGCCATGTCACTGGCAAGTCTGACGAGTCCTCTCCTGCCTGGGATTCCTCCGATGCATCCTTGCGTGTAACGCCTACTGCTGCTGGCGCTGCTGTTGTTGCCGCTGGGAGTCGATGGTCATCCCAGAGGGGAAGTCGTAAGCCCACTTGTACTACTTCCAGTAAGCAATTGACTGTTCAACAGTCCTTTGCGAGGAAGATGAAATATCACAGCAGTCATCCTACTGCAAAGCGGATAACTGAGTCCTTGACAACTATGTTGGTGTTAGACGTGCGTCCGGTATCCGCCGTTAGTTCACAGGGAACTAGACAATTTATTGAGGCAGTGTGCCCCCGTTACCAAATACCATCTAGGTTCCACTTCTCTAGGCAGGCGATACCGAGAATGTACACGGACGTCAGAAAAAGACTCACCAGTGTCCTAAAAAATGCAGTTGTACCCAATGTCCACTTAACCACGGACATGTGGACAAGTGGAGCAGGGCAGGGTCAGGACTATATGACTGTGACAGCCCACTTGGTAGATGTATGGACTCCCGCCGCAAGAACAGCAGCGGCGGCACCAGTAGCAGCATCTCGCAAACGCCAACTCTTTCCTAGGCAGGCTACGCTTTGTATCACCGCTTTCCAGAATACGCACACAGCTGAAAACCTCTTACGGCAACTGAGGAAGATCATCGCGGAATGGCTTACCCCAATTGGACTCTCCTGTGGATTTGTGGCATCGGACAACGCCAGCAATATTGTGTGTGCATTAAATATGGGCAAATTCCAGCACGTCCCATGTTTTGCACATACCTTGAATTTGGTGGTGCAGAATTTTTTAAAAAACGACAGGGGCGTGCAAGAGATGCTGTCGGTGGCCAGAAAAATTGCGGGACACTTTCGGCGTACAGGCACCACGTACAGAAGACTGGAGCACCACCAAAAACTACTGAACCTGCCCTGCCATCATCTGAAGCAAGAAGTGGTAACGAGGTGGAATTCAACCCTCTATATGCTTCAGAGGTTGGAGGAGCAGCAAAAGGCCATTCAAGCCTATACAATTGAGCACGATATAGGAGATGGAATGCACCTGTCTCAAGTGCAGTGGAGAATGATTTCAACGTTGTGCAAGGTTCTGATGCCCTTTGAACTTGCCACACGTGAAGTCAGTTCAGACACTGCCAGCCTGAGTCAGGTCATTCCCCTCATCAGGCTTTTGCAGAAGAAGCTGGAGGCATTGAAGAAGGAGCTAACACGGAGCGATTCCGCTAGGCATGTGGGACTTGTGGATGCAGCCCTTAATTCGCTTAACAAGGATTCACGGGTGGTCAATCTGTTGAAATCAGAGCACTACATTTTGGCCACCGTGCTCGATCCTAGATTTAAAGCCTACCTTGGATCTCTCTTTCCGGCAGACACAGGTCTGCTGGGGTTGAAAGACCTGCTGGTGACAAAATTGTCAAGTCAAGCGGAACGCGACCTGTCAACATCTCCTCCTTCACATTCTCCCGCAACTGGGGGTGCGAGGAAAAGGCTCAGAATTCCGAGCCCACCCGCTGGCGGTGATGCAGGGCAGTCTGGAGCGACTGCTGATGCTGACATCTGGTCCGGACTGAAGGACCTGACAACGATTACGGACATGTCGTCTACTGTCACTGCATATGATTCTCTCAACATTGATAGAATGGTGGAGGATTATATGAGTGACCGCATCCAAGTAGGCACGTCACACAGTCCGTACTTATACTGGCAGGAAAAAGAGGCAATTTGGAGGCCCTTGCACAAACTGGCTTTATTCTACCTAAGTTGCCCTCCCACAAGTGTGTACTCCGAAAGAGTGTTTAGTGCCGCCGCTCACCTTGTCAGCAATCGGCGTACGAGGTTACATCCAGAAAATGTGGAGAAGATGATGTTCATTAAAATGAATTATAATCAATTCCTCCGCGGAGACATTGACCAGCAGCAATTGCCTCCACAAAGTACACAGGGAGCTGAGATGGTGGATTCCAGTGGGGACGAATTGATAATCTGTGAGGAGGGGGATGTACACGGTGATATATCGGAGGGTGAAGATGAGGTGGACATCTTGCCTCTGTAGAGCCAGTTTGTGCAAGGAGAGATTAATTGCTTCTTTTTTGGGGGGGGTCCAAACCAACCCGTCATATCAGTCACAGTCGTGTGGCAGACCCTGTCACTGAAATGATGGGTTGGTTAAAGTGTGCATGTCCTGTTTTGTTTATACAACATAAGGGTGGGTGGGAGGGCCCAAGGATAATTCCATCTTGCACCTCTTTTTTCTTTTCTTTTTCTTTGCATCATGTGCTGATTGGGGAGGGTTTTTTGGAAGGGACATCCTGCGTGACACTGCAGTGCCACTCCTAGATGGGCCCGGTGTTTGTGTCGGCCATTAGGGTCGCTAATCTTACTCACACAGCTACCTCATTGCGCCTCTTTTTTTCTTTGCGTCATGTGCTGTTTGGGGAGGGTTTTTTGGAAGGGACATCCTGCGTGACACTGCAGTGCCACTCCTAGATGTGCCCGGTGTTTGTGTCGGCCACTAGGGTCGCTAATCTTACTCACACAGCTACCTCATTGCGCCTCTTTTTTTCTTTGCGTCATGTGCTGTTTGGGGAGGGTTTTTTGGAAGGGACATCATGCGTGACACTGCAGTGCCACTCCTAGATGTGCCCGGTGTTTGTGTCGGCCACTAGGGTCGCTAATCTTACTCACACAGCTACCTCATTGCGCCTCTTTTTTTCTTTGCGTCATGTGCTGTTTGGGGAGGGTTTTTTGGAAGGGACATCCTGCGTGACACTGCAGTGCCACTCCTAGATGTGCCCGGTGTTTGTGTCGGCCACTAGGGTCGCTAATCTTACTCACACAGTCAGCTACCTCATTGCGCCTCTTTTTTTCTTTGCGTCATGTGCTGTTTGGGGAGGGTTTTTTGGAAGGGCCATCCTGCGTGACACTGCAGTGCCACTCCTAGATGGGCCCGGTGTTTGTGTCGGCCACTAGGGTCGCTAATCTTACTCACACAGCTACCTCATTGCGCCTCTTTTTTTCTTTGCGTCATGTGCTGTTTGGGGAGGGTTTTTTGGAAGGGACATCCTGCGTGACACTGCAGTGCCACTCCTAGATGGGCCCGGTGTTTGTGTCGGCCACTAGGGTCGCTTATCTTACTCACACAGCGACCTCGGTGCAAATTTTAGGACTAAAAATAATATTGTGAGGTGTGAGGTATTCAGAATAGACTGAAAATGAGTGTAAATTATGGTTTTTGAGGTTAATAATACTTTGGGATCAAAATGACCCCCAAATTCTATGATTTAAGCTGTTTTTTAGTGTTTTTGGAAAAAAACACCCGAATCCAAAACACACCCGAATCCGACAAAAATAATTCGGTGAGGTTTTGCCAAAACGCGTTCGAACCCAAAACACGGCCGCGGAACCGAACCCAAAACCAAAACACAAAACCCGAAAAATTTCAGGCGCTCATCTCTACTCTAAAGCCACTCTAAGTCGCTCAGTCTCCATGCCATCACTGAAACCTAGGTTCTTCCTCCTCTACTCTGTATCTCTCTCTCTCATCAGGGTCTTTCCACCAAACACATAGCCAGGTGGGTGAGGTGGATCCTTTCTGGTCATCTCAGGGACGTCTGATAACTGCAGAACAGACGTTCATGATGAGCAGCGATCCGGCCGGCCAACCGGGGCCACCACAGGCAGCACACCAACCCCAAACCTGTTTCTGTGACATGACGGTATCACTGTATACCTCAAGTAAGTTGGTGATGAATGTCAGCTGCTGATATACTCTCTACATGCAGGAATCTGATCACCCTACGCACCTCAATGTGTGACCATGCTTCCTCTAGTTCCGCCATCTTACACCTGATGCTGGGACAGTATGACTGATATGAGGCGCAGTGTAATGACCGTGAGGAGAAGCTGCGGTCTACCTGCTCTGGCCTGGCGGGAAATTAGGATGAAATAGAGATTATTAGACACGTGAGAGGTCCTGTTACATTACTTTCTGACCCACCCTTGTGTGTGTGTGTGTGTGTGTGTGTGTGTGTGTGTGTGTGTGTGTGTGTGTATATATATATATATATATATATATATATATATACATACACATATCCACACACACACACACACACACACACACACACACACACACACACACACACACACACACATATAAAATGACATTTATTAAAATGTTATGAAGAAAAAAAAGGGCAATCTGGTTTATCTGTAAATGGCGGTATTCTTTCTTTAGAAACGTAATGAGATCTATTTATTATGGATTATAGCAGGAATTGGATAAAAATGAGAATGGTTGATTAATACCGTCATTATCTAGCAGTAGCTTCCAGGGTTGTAATGATCCATCTGAAATTAAACCATGTCTCTTCGTCACTGCAGAGGTGGCACTACTGTCGGGTAAACCAACATTTTAGTAAACGCACTCTTTTCCATTTACTAGAGTCCAGTGGCGTGATTGAGCCACGAGGCACAGCCACTGGTTCCGTGTGCCTCGATAGCCAGTATTCTCTCATACATTGTTGTGAGATGGCAGCCTCGGCCGCATGAAGGTGATGGGCTCGCTATAAAGCTGCAGGAACACCCACTACATTTTCACTACACTTCTCCCTGCGTTGCACCTGAAATCGCAACCGCGACTCTGCATAATCACATTCGGGACGCATGCGCAGTGCGACTTATCACTCCTCTGCGTTTTCTCTCTAAACGGGATCCATAATCACCATTGTGTAAAGCTTGTGTCCTTTATTACATGAGATAGATTGAAGAGCTAAGCGCGCAGCTCGGTTTATCTCTGACGGGTTTCGGGGGAATGTTACGGGTTAATAACAAATTATTCACTTCGCTGCCAGGAGATCTCATCTATGAGTGTTTACAATGGTTGTGGAATTCCACCAAAGAAGTAAAACTGGTTTCCACTAGAATTAATATAAAAAGAGTCATGAGGTAAACATGTCAGTCAACTGACGATCAACTAATTCCTCCCGCAACGATAATAATCCGACCTTACAGTCAAAGGGGCAGATGTACTAAGCCGCGGAGAGAGATAAAGTAGGGAGATATAAGGTACTAGCCAATCAGCTCCTAACTGTCATTTTTCAAACAGCCTGTAACATGGCAGTTAGGAGCTGATTGTCTGGTACTCTCCTTGGCATGGTACATCTCCCCCAGAGAGTCTCATAAGACCTCCTCATTTAGTGTGGACCCTTTGGTGCCGATTCCGACACATCTGCACCAGCTTCTCCGTACAGCCGCAGCAGTCTACTCAATGCGAGAATCTGCTGTGTGTGCCAATCATCCCTGCGTCTGCATGAGGAAGGCCACCCCCCCCCCCCCCCACACAGCCATCATTACTGCGTCCTAAACAAGCATCACATCTCCTCCCACTAGACGGAACAGTTCTTTGCATCCGCATGGCCCGCTTTCCACCCACTAATGTCAGTTTCACAGAAACAGTGGTCCGATCGGTCTGTCTGCACCTGCGATCTCCGTCTGTGTGCGCATATGTGATTCGGCACACACGCAGTTGTCAATTTCTCTCTACAGCACATACGCAATCAGCCAGACGCCTCCTAAAACCTGCCTGCTCCAGCTCAGAATCAGCCCCAGTGTGCGCAAGCCCACTCACTCCTCGCTACTTTTCCGCAAATATTGTTATTCAACATACATATCTTGCCGTCCGGCGCTAACTATACACAGGATAATCCTACCTCACTAAAAACACAATACAGGAAGTTTTTACCAGGCATAGCTCAATGGATTTCAAGACTAGGTTTCTCTCACAGAGACTCCATAGTCTCTCCTTTACCCCAAGCAGTGTGAGAGAGCAATGATCAGGTTGGTAGGATTTCTAACAGACCTATACAGCTGAAAGCCCTAATTAGCCTCCTGTGAGGCTAAAAGCCCAAAGACCTGAACTGGGTTTTAAATGTTTGGAGATCCCGCCCTCTCTTCTCACATCCAACCCCAGGACCCTTATCTGGTTCTTACCAAAAGCTCTCAGCAGAACCAACACAATATTCCTGGGGTTTTAAAACAAATAGGTAAGTAACCTGGGGCAAATATACCTGCCTTCCACCACTATTCCAGTGATCTTATCATAACCCATAAGTGTTTGTTGTGCCGTAAAAAATAAGAATTTACTTACCGATAATTCTATTTCTCGGAGTCCGTAGTGGATGCTGGGGTTCCTGAAAGGACCATGGGGAATAGCGGCTCCGCAGGAGACAGGGCACAAAAAAGTAAAGCTTTACTAGGTCAGGTGGTGTGCACTGGCTCCTCCCCCCATGACCCTCCTCCAGACTCCAGTTAGGTACTGTGCCCGGACGAGCATACACAATAAGGGAGGCATTTTGAATCCCGGGTAAGACTCATACCAGCCACACCAATCACACCGTACAACTTGTGATCTAAACCCAGTTAACAGTATGACAACAGAAAGGGCCTCTTAAAGATGGCTCCTTAACAATAACCCGAATTAGTTAACAATAACTATGTACAAGTATTGCAGATAATCCGCACTTGGGATGGGCGCCCAGCATCCACTACGGACTCCGAGAAATAGAATTATCGGTAAGTAAATTCTTATTTTCTCTATCGTCCTAAGTGGATGCTGGGGTTCCTGAAAGGACCATGGGGATTATACCAAAGCTCCCAAACGGGCGGGAGAGTGCGGATGACTCTGCAGCACCGAATGAGAGAACTCCAGGTCCTCCTTTGCCAGGGTATCAAATTTGTAAAATTTTACAAACGTGTTCTCCCCCGACCACGTAGCTGCTCGGCAGAGTTGTAATGCCGAGACCCCTCGGGCAGCCGCCCAAGATGAGCCCACCTTCCTTGTGGAGTGGGCTTTTACAGTTTTAGGCTGTGGCAGGCCTGCCACAGAATGTGCAAGTTGAATTGTGTTACAAATCCAACGAGCAATCGACTGCTTAGAAGCAGGTGCGCCCAACTTGTTGGGTGCATACAATATAAACAGCGAGTCAGATTTTCTGACTCCAGCCGTCCTTGCAATGTATATTTTTAAGGCTCTGACAACGTCCAACAACTTGGAGTCCTCCAAGTCGCTAGTGGCCGCAGGCACCACAATAGGTTGGTTCAGATGAAATGCTGATACCACTTTAGGGAGAAAATGCGGACGAGTCCGCAGTTCTGCCCTATCCGAATGGAAGATTAGATAAGGACTTTTATAAGATAAAGCCGCCAATTCAGATACTCTCCTGGCAGAGGCCAGGGCTAGTAACATAGTCACTTTCAATGTGAGATATTTCAAATCCACCTTTTTCAATGGTTCAAACCAATGGGATTTGAGGAAATCTAAAACTACATTTAGATCCCACGGTGCCACCGGAGGCACCACAGGAGGCTGTATATGCAGTACTCCCTTGACAAAAGTCTGGACCTCAGGGACAGAGGCCAATTCTTTTTGGAAGAATATTGACAGGGCCGAAATTTGAACCTTAATGGATCCCAATTTGAGACCCATAGATAATCCTGATTGCAGGAAATGTAGGAAACGACCCAGTTGGAATTCCTCCGTCGGAACCTTCCGATCCTCGCACCACGCTACATATTTTCGCCAAATGCGGTGATAATGTTTCACGGTGACTTCCTTCCGTGCCTTAATCAAGGTAGGAATGACTTCTTCTGGAATGCCTTTCCCTTTTAGGATCTGGCGTTCAACCGCCATGCCGTCAAACGCAGCCGCGGTAAGTCTTGAAAAAGACAGGGACCCTGCTGTAGCAGGTCCCTTCTCAGAGGTAGAGGCCACGGTTCGTCCGTGAGCATCTCTTGAAGTTCCGGATACCAAGTCCTTCTCGGCCAATCCGGAACCACTAGTATTGTTCTTACTCTTCTTTGCCGTATGATCTTCAATACCTTTGGTATGAGCGGCAGAGGAGGAAACACATACACTGACTGGTACACCCAAGGAGTTACCAGTGCGTCCACAGCTATTGCCTGTGGATCTCTTGACCTGGCGCAATATTTGTCCAGTTTCTTGTTGAGGCGAGACGCCATCATGTCTACAATTGGTCTTTCCCAACGGTCTATTAACATGTTGAAGACTTCTGGATGTAGACCCCACTCTCCCGGATGAAGATCGTGTCTGCTGAGGAAGTCTGCTTCCCAGTTGTCCACGCCCGGGATGAACACTGCTGACAGTGCTATCACGTGATTCTCCGCCCAGCGAAGAATCTTGGCAGCTTCTGCCATTGCACTCCTGCTTCTTGTGCCGCCCTGCCTGTTTACATGGGCGACCGCCGTGATGTTGTCCGACTGAATCAACACCGGCTTTCCTTGCAGGAGAAGTTCCGCCTGGCTTAGAGCATTGTAGATTGCTCTTAGTTCCAGAATGTTTATGTGAAGAGACTTTTCCAGACTCGTCCATACTCCCTGGAAGTTTCTTCCTTGTGTGACTGCTCCCCAGCCTCTCAGGCTGGCGTCCGTGGTCACCAGGATCCAATCCTGAATGCCGAATCTGCGGCCTTCTAATAGGTGAGCCTTCTGCAACCACCACAGAAGTGACACCCTTGTCTTTGGTGACAGGGTTATTCGCAGGTGCATCTGCAGATGCGACCCTGACCATTTGTCCAACAGATCCCTTTGGAATATTCTTGCATGGAATCTGCCGAATGGAATTGCTTCGTAAGAAGCCACCATTTTTCCCAGGACTCTTGTGCATTGATGTACTGACACTTTTCCTGGTTTTAGGAGGTTCCTGACCAGATCGGATAACTCCTTGGCTTTTTCCTCTGGAAGGAAAACCTTTTTCTGAACCGTGTCCAGAATCATTCCTAGGAACAGCAGACGAGTTGTCGGGATTAAATGGGATTTTGGAATATTCAGAATCCACCCGTGTTGTCTTAGCACCTCTTGAGATAGTGCTAAAGCTGTCTCCAGCTGTTCTCTGGACCTTGCCCTTATTAGGAGATCGTCCAAGTATGGGATAACTAATACGCCTTTTCTTCGAAGAAGAATCATCATCTCGGCCATTACCTTGGTAAAGACCCGAGGCGCCGTGGACAATCCGAACGGCAGCGTCTGAAACTGATAGTGACAGTTTTGAACAATGAACCTGAGGTACCCCTGGTGTGCGGGGTAAATCGGAACGTGTAGATACGCATCCTTGATGTCCAAGGATACCATAAAGTCCCCTTCTTCCAGGTTCGCTATCACTGCTCTGAGTGACTCCATCTTGAACTTGAACTTTTTTATGTAGAGGTTCAAGGACTTCAGATTTAGAATAGGCCTTACCGAGCCATCCGGCTTCGGTACCACAAATAGAGTGGAATAATACCCCTTTCCTTGTTGTAATAGGGGTACTTTGACTATCACCTGCTGAGCGTACAGCTTGTGAATGGCTTCCAACACCCTCTCCCTTTCGGAAGAGACGGTTGGTAAGGCAGACTTCAGGAAACGATGAGGAGGATCCGTCTCTAATTCCAACCTGTACCCCTGAGATATTATCTGCAGGATCCAGGGGTCTACCTGCGAGTGAGCCCACTGCGCGCTGTAATTTTTGAGACGGCCCCCCACTGTCCCCGAGTCCGCTTGAGAGGCCCCAGCGTCATGCTGAGGTTTTTGCAGGAGCCGGGGAGGGCTTCTGTTCCTGGGAAGGAGCTGCCTGTTGGTGTCTCTTCCCTCTTCCTCTGCCTCGTGGCAGGTACGACAAGCCCTTTGCTCTCTTATTTTTGTAGGAGCGAAAAGGCTGCGGTTGAAAGGTCGGTGCCTTTCTCTGTTGGGGAGTGACTTGAGGTAAAAAAGTGGATTTCCCGGCAGTAGCCGTGGCCACCAAGTCTGATAGACCAACTCCAAATAACTCCTCCCCTTTATACGGCAAAACCTCCATGTGACGTTTTGAATCCGCATCGCCTGTCCACTGTCGTGTCCATAAGGCTCTTCTGGCTGAAATGGACATAGCACTCACCCGAGATGCCAGTGTGCAAATATCCCTCTGTGCATCACGCATATAGATAAATGCATCCTTTATTTGTTCTAACGACAGTAAAACATTGTCCCTATCTAGGGTATCAATATTTTCAATCAGGGATTCTGACCAAACTACTCCAGCACTGCGCATCCAGGCAGTTGCTATAGCTGGTCGTAGTATAACACCTGCATGTGTGTATATATTCTTTTGAATAACTTCCATCTTTCTATCTGATGGATCCTTAAGTGCGGCCGTCTCAGGAGAGGGTAACGCCACTTGTTTGGATAAGCGTGTGAGCGCCTTGTCCACCTTAGGGGGTGTTTCCCAGCGCGCCCTAACCTCTGGCGGGAAAGGGTATAATGCCAATAACTTTTTTGAAATTATCAACTTTTTATCAGGAGCAACCCACGCTTCATCACACACGTCATTTAATTCTTCTGATTCAGGAAAAACTGTTTGTAGTTTTTTCACACCATACATAATACCCTGTTTTACGGTATCTGTAGTATCAGCTAAATGTAACGTCTCCTTCATTGCCAAAATCATATAACGTGTGGCCCTACTGGAAAATACGTTTGAATTTCTACCGTCGTCACTGGAATCAGTGCCCGTGTCTGGGTCTGTGTCGACCGACTGAGGCAAAGGGCGTTTTACAGCCCCTGACGGTGTTTGAGGCGCCTGGACAGGCATTAATTGATTGTCCGGCCGCCTCATGTCCTCAACAGACTGTTTAAGGGAAGATAAACCATCACGTAATTCCACAAATAAAGGCATCCATTCTGGTGTCGACCCCCTGGGGGGTGACATCTGCATATTTGGCAATTGCTCCGCCTCCACACCAATATCGTCCTCATACATGTCGACACCACGTACCGACACACACCGCAAACTCACAGGGAATGCTCTAATGAAGACAGGACCCACTAGCCCTTTTGGGGAGACAGAGGGAGAGTCTGCCAGCACACACCACAAAGCGCTATATATACAAGGGATATCCTTATATTAAGTGCTCCCTTATAGCTGCTTTAATATATATATATATAGCCATTAATGTGCCCCCCCTCTCTGTTTTACCCTGTTTCTGTAGTGCAGTGCAGGGGAGAGACCTGGGAGCCGTTCTGACCAGCGGAGCTGTGACAGAAAATGGCGCCGTGTGCTGAGGAGATAGGCCCCGCCCCTTTTTCGGCGGGTTCTTCTCCCGCTATTTTTCCAGTCAGGCAGGGGTTAAATATCTCCATATAGCCCCTATGGGCTATATGTGAGGTATTTTTAGCCTTGTATAAGGTTTATATTTGCCTCTCAGAGCGCCCCCCCCCAGCGCTCTGCACCCTCAGTGACTGCCCAGTGAAGTGTGCTGAGAGGAAAATGGCGCACAGCTGCAGTGCTGTGCGCTACCTTATGAAGACTGAGGAGTCTTCAGCCGCCGGTTTCCGGACCTCTTCACGCTTCAGCATCTGCAAGGGGGTCGGCGGCGCGGCTCCGGGACCGGACTCCACGGCTGGGCCTGTGTTCGATCCCTCTGGAGCTAATGGTGTCCAGTAGCCAAGCAGCAAATCCACTCTGCATGCAGGTGAGTTTACTACTTTCCCCCTAAGTCCCACGTTGCAGTGATCCTGTTGCCAGCAGGACTCACTGTAAAGAAAAAAACCTAAACTAAACTTTCTCTAAGCAGCTCTTTAGGAGAGCCACCTAGATTGCACCCTTCTCGTTCGGGCACAAAATCTAACAGGAGTCTGGAGGAGGGTCATGGGGGGAGGAGCCAGTGCACACCACCTGACCTAGTAAAGCTTTACTTTTTTGTGCCCTGTCTCCTGCGGAGCCGCTATTCCCCATGGTCCTTTCAGGAACCCCAGCATCCACTTAGGACGATAGAGAAAATAGGTTTTCTTGTACAATTTCCCAGAACAATCTAATGCTTGGTGCCCGGGGCTCAGAGGAACAAAATATGTTATCTCAGGTCATCGAGAGTCGACAGCAAGTCTACCAGAGCCATTATCTCATAGTCAGTGATCTTAGCCACTGAGTCACCTCATTGCCCAGCTACAAATGACTTATTTGCGATCAGCGAGGGTTGTTTTCAATGACCTATTACTATTATAATTAATTAGTAAAACGCCACAGTATTGTACCGCGCAGGATAGCGGAGGAACTACATTCCCCATCCGCCTTCGATGCTGATTAGCGATCGCCCGCTGTTCATTACAGAGCAGAGGGCAACGCTATAAAATGAGATCATCTATATAAGATCGGCCTGCATAAAACTACAGTGAAATAAATGGGGATAATGAGGCACAGTCGCACAGTGGTGTGCACTGATTTTGTAACTGCACGCAATTGAAACCGTAACAGTCTAAGAGGAAGATGTATGTATCAAACCCCCTCCCCCCCTACAAGTAACGCCAAAGGATGTTGCATCCCCAGGACTTATTCTGACACTCTGCTGCCACAGGTTCACCCCTGGCAGGAGCGAGAGCTGGGCACGGAGCTGCAGAGTTACGCAAATTTACATCTAATGAAGGGGAAATAAAGAAGTAAATATAAAACCTGCATTTATGGGCCATAAAATGTAACACGAAGCCGCCTCCAATCATCAGGACCATAAACATGGGCGCTTCTGCAAAAATGACATCATTGATCTCGTGCGTTTGATTCACGCAGCAGCTGTCGCCTCCCGACGGAGAAGACGATAGTGTTTATTTTCTGAGTGAACATGAAAGGTGTCAGGGACAGGGCAGCGGAGGTGATGTTAGCTACTCACTGCTCTCCCTCCCCGCCTGCACTATAGTTCATTAATGGCCATGCGGCCCGAGGGGTTAATTAATATATGTACGCAATGACGATGTCTGCGCACCTGAGCGATCACCGGTAGACTGTGCGTGTGCCGCGATCGCACTGCACGCGCGTGCCAAGGTACCTTTGCAATGCCGCTTGCTGGAAGGGACCGCTTAGGGAGGTAACAGGAGTGGTGGCAAAAACTTAGGCCAGTCATGGCTGTTTTCAGGGCGTGTACCTGCCGTCTGCTGCGATCATGTACGTAGAGGAACACGGCGCCAGTGTCACTACTTCCGCGGCCAGTCTGCGTGACCACGCACTGACTCGGGGGGAGTTCCTCGTTATTGTATCAGTGCAATGTATGTGTACGCAGTTGCTGAGGACTTTGCAATGGCTCCGATAGGCACCTGTATAGTTACCTGGGCGGCCGCTTCACTTGCAAGGTTGCGATGATTAGCAGTTCCATCGCACCGCACACACATCCCGGTTTTGTTTGTGCAGAGCCGCGGATCACATTTAGATGTACGGTAGTAGAAATGTTAAGAGGTGTTCCTGGCAGTGACTGCATAGGCAAATGCAAATGCAAGGAGGGGGGTTTCCAGTTGACCCCCTCCCAGAGCCAAGCCAGCAGCCACTACATGTAGGGCTGGATGGAGCTACTGCACATGCCCAGTGGCACAGTTGGAGCAGATTTTCCTACCAAGTCTGCTGTGTGTGTCTGTAGCTCTCAGTGCGCAGTCAAAATCTGGTAAGTATTACAAAAACTGCACTTTGGGGCAGAATACAGGTAATTATGCACCTTCATGGGCTAGCAACAATCACTCTGAAATCAAATATTTGGAAACCCCCCTCCAGAAATCCTGCGTTTGCCCCTGTACTGGGAGGTAATCAGAATGTGCGGTGCAGTGGAGTGTCAGGATAACACTAAGCAATGTGCAAGTGTAGGAGTGAGCTGGACAGAAACACAGAACAGGCAATATGGTGGATCAGGTGATCAGTGGAGGTTCAGAAGACAGCTACCAAAATAAAAAAACGATTGGGACAATGAGCCTAATTATGTACAAATACAATATATGGGGGTCTGAGCAGGCGCAATTCATTCCAATCATGAATTCGGCCCTACAGTATATACAGAGACCAACAGGACAAACCACACATGAAGCCCCCCCACACATAGCTACATCACCAGTGGGGGGCACTGTAGCATAATGTGAGCTGGGACTTCTACTGAAAACTCACCCCATAAACTTTCAGGTGCTGGTGAGAATGGCCAAGAGGACTATCTATCTATCTATCTATCTATCTATCTATCTATCTATCTATCTATCTATCTATCTATCTATCTATCTGTCTGTCTGTCTGTCTGTCTGTCTGTCTGTCTGTCTGTCTGTCTGTCTGTCTGTCTGTCTGTCTATCTATCTATCTATCTGTCTATTTTAATTACCTTTTACAATGAATAAACTTAGAGGATTCCGGCAGTGGGGGGATATTTAGTTCACGCCATGGTTCCCAAACTTTCTGGAATGTCGGCACCCTAGAGTGTCAGCATTTTTTACACAGCGCCTCTAGGCAACAACAAAAAATTAATTTTGCTGACCTGACGTCCATAGTAACTCTATGGACGTCAGGTCAGCAAAATAAATTTTTGTTTACATTTTTGTTGTTATGTGGTGGAGTCAGGAGCGGTTCATGGTGCGGGCAAGCAATGCCTGCGCCCGGGATGCTGCGGCCTGGGGGCGTGGCCACAGTCACCCCGCAGGCACCGCCGCCTACCCGCACCCCACTCCATGGCTGCAGCAGACGCCGTGGGCTGTGTGGGCGTCCGCTGCAGCCAGCTCCAGTGACAGCGCTGCTATGGGAGAGACGTCATAGAGAGGAGCCGCGGGAGGCCAAACGGAGCAGCAGCAGCAGCGATCAGGAAGCAGAAGCGGGGCAGTGGTAAGTATTGTTTTTTATTTTTGTGTGTGTAAGCGGCTACTAAAAAGCACAGCGACAGGGGGCACAACTACTGGGGCAAATCTACTGGGGGAATAGCTACAGGGGGCACAACTACTGGGGCAAATTTACTGGTGGGCATAGCTACAGGGGGCACAGCGAAGGGGCACAACTACTGGGGCAAATCTATTGGGGGCACAGCTACTGGGGGCACAGCTACAGGGGGCAAATCAACTTGGAGGCACAACTACTTATGGCAAATCTGGGGGCACAGCTACTGGGGGCATAACTGTTGTCACACCCCACTTGTTTTGCCGCGCGGGGGAGGGGGCGCCAGTGGAAACTTTCGCACTGGGCGCCACAAGGTGTAGAACCGGCCCTGGGTGGAGGACAGGGGCTGTGCTTCTGTATGTCACATACTTCATGATTGGCAGCCACCAGCACCGGATTTGCTTTTCACATGGACCACAAATTGATTTGACCCTGGACCACCAACCCATGGCACCCCTGCAAGTGCCCCAATGCGTCATAGACAGTTTTATGTTCTCAGCCGTTCTCCATATTACAGCCCCCCCATCCCTGCACCCAGTTGCTGATTAATGTATATGTCCCAGGAGATCTGACTTGTTCTCCCGGTGACATATTGCCAGCGGTTTATAGACTGACTTCACCCCTCATATCTCACATACAGGTTACATCATCGCTGGGCGATATTTCATCAGCAGGGTGACGTTTGGGAACACAAACACATTGGGGGGGGGGTTAAACACTCGCAGTGCTGCCTGCACTCCCAAAGAAAAATGAGGAGACGTGATTGATAGCCGCGGACATGCTCAAATTAATGCAAAATGGACCGACTTTATGCCAAAACACATTATTTGCGATGGTTTGATACAGAGCCCCCAGGCTGCGCTTATGAATATTCCCCCTGCTTACTCGTCAGGCAAATTAAAGGTGAAATATCAAAGTGTTTAGAAGTTCGTCTCAGCAGCACCCAGGAAAGTGAGATTCCTCAGGGTGAAATGTGCGCATCTGGGTGAGGGGGCACCAGCTGGCACTCACGGAAAAGGTGATTCCACAGGGCTGCGGTATAGGAGAAATTAAGGTGTGCCAATGCCTGACTCTGCTAAGTACATCTAATGGTGGAGTATACATGTACTAAGCAGTGATAAAAGTAGAGAAGCGAGCCAGTGGAGAAGTAGCCCATGGCAACCAATCAGCTGCTCTTTATACTTTTATAGTATGCAAATTATAAATGTTACGTCAATGCTGATTGGTTGCCATGGGCAACTTCTCCACTGGCTCACTTCTCAACTCTTATCACTTCTTAGTACATGTCCCCTAAGGGCCTGATTCAAAGATGGATGCAAATGTCGCCATAGCGCCGTGCCAAAATATGCAAATGCTACGAGAGGCATCTTGGCTAAAAAGCTGCTCAGAGCCGGATGTTGATCCGCTGCGGCATCTGCCGACACAGCTTTGGAGTAACATTGCGACCATCGCACACAGCATCAGACTGCACTGCTGAGGCCAGTGACGCCGTGTAGGGAGACGCAGCCGCTAGCTTCGGAACACCCCCCAGAAACAGAGGTGATACACCTCCATTTTCAGAAATACTCCCAGTCACCACCCCCAAACACCTAGGCCTGTCAACAAGGCACTGCGACCGGATCCGCAGCACCGATGAAATACCGTACCAAAGATATCGGTCAATAGCAAAGGACACCCCCGCCGTAAACATTTGTGATACTAGAACGTACGGCTGGCATAAGGCTCGGCTACGGATCATGATCCCGATTCAGATCTGATGGTTGTAGTGCCAATTCACACAGCGGCCGATTATCGAATGACTGTGCATGTGTATGCACAGCAATGCGCAGGCGCGTCGACAAACTGCGACAGGATGGTGTGAAAATTTAGATCGCACAGGCGTTCGCAAGCTGACTGACAGGAAGTGGGCGTTTGTGGGTGGTAACTGGCCATTTTCTGGGAGTCTCAGGAAAAACGCAGGCGTGCCCAAGCGTTTCCAGGGTGGGTGTGTGACGTCAGCTCCGGCCCCGATCGGCCTGTGTGTATCACACTGTAGGAGTAAGTCCTGGGCTACGCACAGACTGGAAAAATCATTCGATGGTGAGTGAGTTGCGAACCGATTTGCAGCTGGCCACTGTGCGGCGGAATTTTTGCACGGCGTACACATGCATTCGCACACTTGCACGGTATGGGTTTTCACGCTCTATGGGCGGCGGCTATCTGATCGCAGACTGCTGCAAAAACGCACCGCAGCGATCAGGTCTGAATCAAGCCCCATGTGCGGTGCAAGACCTTGCGAGATTCCCCCGCCAAACTGCAATACATCCACTCAGCTCTGCAACAGGCCGCTTGTGTTTCACAGGTCCGGGGAGATAAATGACATACGCTATGAACTCAATATACATGTGCTTTAAATCGGTGTATTCATTTGCAAACCGCTTGATGCAGACACAATGCAAAAATCCTCAATACTAGGAGACTATTGTCGCTTTCTAGCGAGCACAAAGTAGTCAGACTGGGTGGGACAACTGCCACTTACAGCATCTCGTGTGTAATGTTAGCCTGCTACAAGCTGACTTTGTGCAGAACAATGCCAGAGCTCCATGAAAGAGATCTATTTAGCTGCTGCCGTCGCGGAGCTATTCCTCTGCAATGAGATTGTAAAGGAGACAGTATAATGAATGTCTGCGATGCGGAGCACTTTATCCATTTTATCCATTATACACCCATAACTCGGTAATTGTGTTACTGCTTTCACAAACAGACGTAGAAAATCATTATGTTACATTTCAGACAAATTTGGCGCTATTTCCATACATTTTCTGCAACAGAAGTTAAATAGCCCGAGCGCTGTGCGCACATGCGGAGACTGTGTTTGAGATAACCAGTTATGGCTTGAAAATAATAGTGGGGAAAAACTTACAGACCCTCTCATATACAATAAATGAAATCTAGAATCCTGATAAAATGTATTTCTGCATGAAATAGCTATTGCCGATACGTAAAGAAGAAAGAAACCGATATGTCAACATTGATATTCTTCAACTAAACCAAAGGTAAACAAATTTGATTTGTGAGGGAAGAAGATATCTTGCGCGCACCACACTTCCTGTCAAGTTAACGCTCTGGACTGTGAGCTTTTATGGCTCATAAAACGGGTGTAGTATGGTATGCCGGCGGCCGGGCTCTCGGCGGCCAGCATACCGGCGCCGGAATCCCGACCGCTGGCATACCAACAGCTGGGTGAGCGCAAATGAGCCCCTTGCGGGCACGGTGGCGTGCGTTATTCTCCCTCCGGAGGGGTTGTGGACCCCTAAGGGGGAGAAAAGGTGTCGGTATGCCGGGTGTCGGGATTCCGGTGCCGGTATACTGTGCACCAGGATCCCAACAGCCGGCAAACTGAAGACCACCCCATAAAACATATATGAAAATCCTTTGAGGGACATTAAGTATTAAAAAATAATAATGAGTAGGTGGGTCAGCTTACCCAACATGGCTGCTGGTCAAGGACAAGGCGATGTTACTTTGAACTCAACCTAGACCGCTTCAACGCACCCAACGGGTGGTGTTCTCTAGTCTGCCCAGTTTTAGGAGACAGTCTACAAAATGGTGCTCACCCAAAAGGGGATGTTACAAAATGGGCGACCAGTTTTTAATATATTGCTTCATGAATTAGCCTATGTGATGCTTTTATTCTTGAAGATGTATCATGACTAGTGGCGGCTAAAGAGGTGGGACTTCTGTGCCTCATTTAATTAGTTTTTGTTTGTTAGTTTGCTGGCTGGAAGGCTAGCCCCCTATACCCATGACTCTTTTAAGTCATCAACCTTATGTTACCCCACCACTTAGCGTAAATGGTGATCAGGCACCAGGAATTTCTCAGTGCAGTCATGTGTGCGCTGTTGGCAGAGTGTTCTGGGCTATCTGGTGCAGTGACGTCAGTCCACACACTTTGGGTGGTATTCAAATGATATATCACGCCCAATCTCCTTTCTAAAGTGATCTCCGTTATCACACATACTGCGCCCATAGTAATCAGGTTTTTCTGCGTAAAGGGTCGGGCACCCTCACTACCCCAGGGGTAGCGAGCTGAAATGATTATACCACCCGTCAACAGAAACAGAATGGGTGTGGAAGGGGGTGAAAAGAATTGAATACCGCCCTTAGTGACTTAAACAGTAACGCGGGTTTATTTAGTGAACACAGGTGACTCAGATGTAACACTGACAGCGGTAATCAGGGGCCCATATATCACACAAGGTAACAGCATTAGGTAGTGGTACTTATCAGGAGATGTCTGTGGTGGTGAAGCATGGAGGACTGCACAGCCGTGCAGTCTGACTCCAACTCTAGAGAAGATGATTCATGCACTGGAAACGCTGTGAGTCTCTATAGCTGAGATCCGCTCCCGGTCTCAGCTCTGCACACTTGTACACCAGGACTCTGTCTCTCAGTCTCTGCCACACTCTCCCCACACTGTATCTGAGATGGAGGAAGAGGAACTTACATCATATGACTCCGCCTCCGAGTGACTCCTGGCACTAGAGGTCTGAAACTAGGGGATAGGTTTAGGCAGGAGAGGGAGGGTTATGGTGCAGGGCCAGGAAGTTTAGAGTTAGGAACCCGGGGAGGGAGGGTTAGAGTTAGGCACATAGAAGGAGAGGTTAGGGTTAGGCACCAAGCACGGAGGGTTAGGTTTAGGCAGCGGGGAAGGGAGGGATAGAGTTAGGCACCACCCGCGAGGGTTAGGGTTAGGCACCACCAGGAAGTTAGGTGTAGGCACCCACAAGGGAGGGTAGGGTGCAGAGGAAGGTTAGGGTACTTTAGAGGGGGCTGTCGGGATTCTGATGGATGGGGTGCCGCTGTCGGTATCCTGACCACCGGCATCCCGTCCATCAGGAAATCATACTGAACCCACCTACAGTACCTACCAGAAAGTCTGGGATTTTGGTGATGCCATAAACAACATTCCTGCCTCTCTTCCACATGTAAGTGGGTGGGCCGCTATGACATCACTCACTGTGCATGACATCATCGTGGCCCCACCATTGGCTGCAAAGGAGGCATTTTGCAGCAAGGAGTTGCCGTGATGTCACACCCACATCACCCATCTCCCCCAGTATCTCCTGGAGAGGGGTCCCATAAGGCTAGTTAGTATGGTTTGTATGCTAGGCACTACGGAACACTTGTGACATCTTATTAATAAAAGACAATCATAAAGTTGAACTCCGGTTTCACATTGTAGTCACATGTAGCCTCTGCGTCGCTTTAGCATGCACACATACAGTGCATCAGGAAAGTATTCACAGCGCTTCACTTTTTCCACATTTTGTTATTCCAGCCTTATTCCAAAATTGAATAAATTCATTTTCCCCCCCCTCAAAATTCTACACAATAATTGTACCCCATAATGACAACGTGAAAAAAGTTTTTTTTTGTGATTTTTGCAAATTTATTAAAAATAAAAAAGTGAGAAATCACATGTACATAAGTATTCACAGCCTTTGCCATGAAGCTCAAAATTGAGCTCAGATGCATCCTGTTTCCACTGATCATCCTTGAGATGTTCCTACAGCTTAATTGGTGTCCACCTGTGGTAAATTCAGTTGATTGGACATGATTTGGAAAGGCACTCACCTGTCTATATAAGGTCCCACACTTGAGATTGCATTTCTGAGCACAAACCAAGCATGAAGTCAACAGAATTGTCTGTAGACCTCCGAGACAGGATTGTCTCGAGGCACAAATCTGAAGAAGGGTACAGAAAAATATCTGCTGCTTTGAAGGTCCCAATGAGCACAGTGGCCTTCATCATCCATAAATGGAAGAAGTTTGGAACCACCGGGACTCTTCCTAGAACTGGCCAGCCATTTAAACTGAGCGACTGCGGGAGAAGGGCCCTAGTCAGGGAGGTGACCAAGAACCTGATGGTCACTCTGTCAGAGCTACAGCATTTTTCTGTGGAGAGAGGATAAACTTCCAGAAGGACAACCATCTCTGCAGCAATCCACCAATCAGGCCTGTATGGTAGAGTGGCCAGACGGAAGCCTCTCCTTAGTAAAAAGCACATGGTAGCCCACCTGGAGTTTGCCAAAATGCACCTGAAGGACTCTCAGACCATGAGAAACAAAATTCTCTGGTCTGATGAGACAAAGATTGAACTTTTTGGCGTGAATGCCAGGCGTCATGTTTGGAGGAAACCAGGCACCGCTCATCACCAGGTCAATGCCATCCGTACAGTGAAGCATGGTGGTGGCAGCATCATGCTGTGGGGAAGTTTTTCAGCGGCAGGAACTGGGAGACTAGTAAGGATACAGGGAAAGATGAATGCAGCAATGTACAGAGACATCCTGGATGAAACCTGCTCCAGAGCGCTCTTGACCTCAGACTATGGCGACGGTTCATCTTTCAGCAGGACAACGACCCTAAGCACACAGCCAAGATACCAAAGGAGTGGCTTCAGGATAACTCTGTGAATGTCCTTGAGTGGCCCAGCTAGAGCCCAGACTTGAATCCGATTGAACATCTCTGGAGGGATCTGAAAATGGCTGTGCACCGACGCTTCCCATCCAACCTGATGGAGCTTGAGAGGTGCTGCAAAGAGGAATGGGCGAAACTGCCCAAAGATAGGTGTGCCAAGCTTGTGGCATCATATTAAAAAAAAACTTGAGGCTGTAATTGCTGCCAAAGGTGCATCAACAAAGTATTGAGCAAAGGCTGTGAATACTTATGTACATGTGATTTCTTAGGTTTTTTATTTCTAATAAATTAGCAAAAATCTCGCAAAAACTTTTTTCACGTTGTCATTATGGGGTTTTGGGGGTCATTCCGAGTTGTAGCAGTTTTTAGCAGCAGTGCAAACGCATAGTCACCCGCCACCCACGGGGGAGTGTATTTTCGCTTTGCAGGAGTGTGAACGCCTGTGCAGCAGAGCGCCTGCAAACACATTTTGTGCAAAACAAGACCGTCCCTGTAGATTATTATCCTGTGCGATGATTGCTACGACGAGTGACACGGTAATGACGTCAGATACCCGCCCAGAAAACGCCCGGCCACGCCTGTGTTTTTCCAAACACTCCCAGAAAACGGTCAGTTGACACCCAGAACCGCCCTCTTCCTGTCAATCTCCTTGCGTTCGGCTGTGCGATTGGAATCGTCGCTAGAACCAGTGCAAAACCACAAAGGACTTCGTACCCGTACGATGTGCGTGCGCATTGCGGTGCATACGCATGTGCAGATTAGCCATTTTTTTCACTGATCGCTACGCAGCGAACAACGACAGCTAGCGATCAACTCGGAATGACCCCCATTGTGTGTAGAATTTTGAGGGAAAAAATTAATTTATTCCAGTTTGAAATAAGGCTGTAACATAATAAAATGTGGAAAAAGTGAAGCACTATGAATACTTTCCGGATGCACTGTATATTCCCATACCTACTCGTGTCCTCATACACCTAGCGTCTACATGCCATACAGCGCGAGACTCCCGGTGCTACTGAGACACTCCGAGAGGTGCAGCGTACTGACGTTTTATTTAAATTTTGCATTTTAGTTGCATCGCAGACACAGCGAAACACCGCGCACAGTGTACAGGAGACGCCGGGCTGCGATTTCACCTGCGCAGGAATTAGTGCTAAACACGTACAAAGTCGCAGATGAAGCCTACTGGAACCTGGTGTGAGGGAGAAACCTCAGTTGCCGCATCATGAGGCTTCTTACACACATTCAGACTTGGTCGCAGGCAGATGTACAAATGTCACCCCACAGATTGCTCAGTGTAGTTTTGTGGCAGCCATTTGTTTGATTTATGCGGATAAAGGCACATTTTGACCGAAACACTGAGAGGGGCTACAGGGCATAACTGAGTCCACAGTGTATGAGTATCCCATACACAGACCCCCGAGAGAAAGGGTACAGTAGATCGGTGGATATGGACAGGAAAGGACTCTCTGTATCTCTTACTCTGTCAGCTCAGGCACAGGGGGAGCAGAGCGGCTGCTGAGGGGGATCCAGGCAGATAGAGACGGGGGGACACTCTGAAAGACATTGTCCATCAGAAACAGATTCTCGGGCAGCTGTCGGTGACAGACGTCAGCTGGCTTTTTGCAGTTGCTGTGGGATGCTCACTTGGCCTTTGTATGTAAGGAGCTGTGGCGCTGAAGCAGTTAAGCTGTGAGTTCAGAGAGAAGCCGCTGCTTGGTGCTCTCGTGTCTCCTTGTACAGCTGACAGTTCAGAGAGCGCCGGTCTCAGATGTCACAAGAGATGTGCGCCTTTGTTGTGCTGTCTTTGCACTATGTCACAGTGGAACTAGCGATGCCACCGACACGTAACCCATCGGATCACTCCATGCAGACATAAGATACAACCTCCCGCAATTATCACAAATGCAATTATAGCCGTACATGACCAGAATGTAGATGTATTGGAGATTAGATACTTGTGTTCAGTAAATATTAGTTTTTGACATCAGCCGGAGCGCTGAGCGTCAGTATCAGTGTCCAATCAGACGGAGCGCTGAGCCTCAATATCAGTGTCCAATCAGAAGGAGCGCTGAGCCTCAATATCAGTGTCCAATCAGCTCGAGCGCTGAGTGGCAGTATCAGTGTCCAATCAGACGGAGCGCTGAGCCTCAATATCAGTGTCCAATCAGCTCGAGCGCTGAGCGGCAGTATCAGTGTCCAATCTGACTGAGCCTCAATATCAGTGTCCAATCAGCTGGAGCTCTGAGCATCAGTATGAGTATCGAATCAGAAGGAGCGCTGAGCCTCAATATCAGTGTCCAATCAGCTCGAGCGCTGAGCCTCAGTATGAGTATCGAATGAGCAGGAGCGCTGAGCCTCAATATCAGTGTCCAATCAGCTCGAGCGCTGAGCCTCAGTATGAGTATCGAATGAGCAGGAGCGCTGAGCCTCAATATCAGTGTCCAATCAGCCTGAGCATCAGTATCAGTGCAGCGTGAGCCTCAATATCAGTGTCCAATCAGCCGGAGCGCTGAGCGCCAGTATCAGTGTCCAACCAGCCGGAGCGCTGAGTACCAGTATCAGTGTCCAATCAGCCCAAGCACTGATCACCAGTATCAGTGTCCAATCAGCCGGAGCGCTGAGCGTCAGTATCAGTGTACAATCAGCCGAACCATTGAGCGCCAGTATCAGTGTCCAATCAGCCGGAGCGCTGAGCGCCAGTATCAGTGTCCAATCAGCCGGAGCGCTGAGCGCCAGTATCAGTGTCCAATCAGCCGGAGCGCTGAGCGCCAGTATCAGTGTCCAATCAGCCCGAACGCTGAGCGCCAGTATCAGTGTCCAATCAGCCGGAGCGCTGAGCACCAGTATCAGTGTCCAATCAGCTAGAGCGCTGAGCGCCAGTATCAGTATCCAATCAGCCCGAACGCTGAGCGCCAGTATCAGTGTCCAATCAGATGGAGCGCTGAGCGCCAGTATCAGTGTCCAATCAGCCGGAGCGCTGAGGGTCAGTATCAGTGTCCAATCAGCTGGAGCGCTGAGCACCAGTATCAGTGTCCAATCAGCCCGAACGCTGAGCGCCAGTATCAGTGTCCAATCAGATGGAGCGCTGAGCGCCAGTATCAGTGTCCAATCAGCCGGAGCGCTGAGTGCCAGTATCAGTGTCCAATCAGCCGGAGCGCTGAGCGCCAGTATCAGTGTCCAATCAGCCGGAGCGCTGAGCGCCAGTATCAGTGTCCAATCAGCTGGAGCACTGAGCGCCAGTATCAGTGTCCAATCAGCTGGAGCGCTGAGCGCCAGTATCAGTGTCCAATCAGCCGGAGCGCTGAGCGCCAGTATCAGTGTCCAATCAGCCGGAGCGCTGAGTGCCAGTATCAGTGTCCAATCAGCCGGAGCGCTGAGTGCCAGTATCAGTGTTCAATCAGCCGGAGCGCTGAGCACCAGTATCAGTGTCCAATCAGCCGGAGCGCTGAGCGCCAGTATCAGTGTCCAATCAGCCGGAGCGCTGAGCGCCAGTATCAGTGTCCAATCAGCCGGAGCGCTGAGCGCCAGTATCAGTGTCCAATCAGCCGGAGCGCTGAGTGCCAGTATCAGTGTCCAATCAGCCCGAACGCTGAGCGCCAGTATCAGTGTCCAATCAGCTAGAGCGCTGAGCGCCAGTATCAGTGTCCAATCAGCTAGAGCGCTGAGCGCCAGTATCAGTGTCCAATCAGCCGCAGCGCTGAGCGCCAGTATCAGTGTCCAATCAGCTAGAGCGCTGAGCGCCAGTATCAGTGTCCAATCAGCTAGAGCGCTGAGCGCCAGTATCAGTGTCCAATCAGCTAGAGCGCTGAGCGCCAGTATCAGTGTCCAATCAGCCGCAGCGCTGAGCGCCAGTATCAGTGTCCAATCAGCCGCAGCGCTAAGCGCCAGTATCAGTGTCCAATCAGCCGGAGCGCTGAGTGCCAGTATCAGTGTCCAATCAGCCGGAGCACTGAGCGCCAGTATCAGTGTCCAATCAGCCGGAGCGCTGAGCGCCAGTATCAGTGTCCAATCAGCCGGAGCGCTGAGCGCCAGTATCAGTGTCCAATCAGCCGGAGCGCTGATCACCAGTATCAGTGTCCAATCAGCCGGAGCGCTGAGTGCCAGTATCAGTGTCCAATCAGCTGGAGCGCTGAGCGCCAGTATCAGTGTCCAATCAGCCGGAGCGCTGAGCGCCAGTATCAGTGTCCAATCAGCCGGAGCGCTGAGTGCCAGTATCAGTGTCCAATCAGCCGGAGCGCTGAGCGCCAGTATCAGTGTCCAATCAGCCGGAGCGCTGAGCGCCAGTATCAGTGTCCAATCAGCCCGAACGCTGAGCGCTAGTAACAGTGTCCAATCAGCCGGAGCGCTGAGCGCCAGTATCAGTGTCCAATCAGCCGGAGCGCTGAGCGCCAGTATCAGTGTCCAATCAGCCGGAGCGCTGAGTGCCAGTATCAGTGTCCAATCAGCCGCAGCGCTGAGCGCCAGTATCAGTGTCCAATCAGCTGGAGCGCTGAGCGCCAGTATCAGTGTCCAATCAGCCGGAGCGCTGAGTGCCAGTATCAGTGTCCAATCAGCCGGAGCGCTGAGCGCCAGTATCAGTGTCCAATCAGATGGAGCGCTGAGCGCCAGTATCAGTGTCCAATCAGCCGGAGCGCTGAGTGCCAGTATCAGTGTCCAATCAGCCGGAGCGCTGAGCGCCAGTATCAGTGTCCAATCAGCCGGAGCGCTGAGCACCAGTATCAGTGTCCAATCAGCTAGAGCGCTGAGCGCCAGTATCAGTGTCCAATCAGCCGGAGCGCTGAGCGCCAGTATCAGTGTCCAATCAGCCCGAACGCTGAGCGCCAGTATCAGTGTCCAATCAGCCGGAGCGCTGAGCACCAGTATCAGTGTCCAATCAGCCGGAGCGCTGAGCGCCAGTATCAGTGTCCAATCAGCCCGAACGCTGAGCGCCAGTATCAGTGTCCAATCAGATGGAGCGCTGAGCGCCAGTATCAGTGTCCAATCAGCCGGAGCGCTGAGCGCCAGTGTCAGTGTCCAATCAGCCGGAGCGCTGAGCGCCAGTATCAGTGTCCAATCAGCCGGAGCGCTGAGCGCCAGTATCAGTGTCCAATCAGCCGGAGCGCTGAGCGCCAGTATCAGTGTCCAATCAGCCGGATCGCTGAGTACCAGTATCAGTGTCCAATCAGCCGGAGCGCTGAGTGCCAGTATCAGTGTCCAATCAGCCGGATCGCTGAGTACCAGTATCAGTGTCCAATCAGCCGGAGCGCTGAGTGCCAGTATCAGTGTCCAATCAGATGGAGCGCTGAGCGCCAGTATCAGTGTCCAATCAGCCGGAGCGCTGAGTGCCAGTATCAGTGTCCAATCAGCCGGAGCGCTGAGTGCCAGTATCAGTGTCCATAAGAGGCAGAAATAAAACGAGGAAATGGGAGATCAGTGGCCAAAGACCATTAAAAAAGGCGGCAAATAAACTGAAAACGGAGAATCACATTTAATAAAATCAGACGGCAATTACATTCAATATATCTGATTTTCTGTCAGCGCTGATTCTATCAGCTCGGCTCATGTAATGCTGATATTTTCACAAGTGACAATTTGTAGGTTGAGAAGGTAAATAATAAAGGCGGTACGCTACTACCACTCTCACACCGGGTTCCTGCGTTTAACATTGGCACTGAATTGAGCACGCCTCCTGCGCTGTCCATCTGATTGCTGGCGACAGACACAGAAAGTGCAGAGATTTCTTTTTTTAAAGCTGCTTTCAAGAATCTCATGTGGTGTCCCTGCGCCTCTGACAACACATAATGCACCATCACTTGCGGGAAGCGCTGCCACTGCTAAATAAGGGATCAGGGTACCACCTCCAGCGGCCATTACTGCCTGTATCCGCTGCAAGCATGGTATACTGCTGCCTGCCTTTATAGCAATGAACAGAGAGCGTTTTGCCTGTTTTGTCAGCAGCCATCAAAATATTAAATGACCCGAGCGTGGGGATCACTATCAGGCCCCCCCCCCCCTCCCCCTTACTGTAATTTGCACCCAGAGATCCCTACTGAGGCAAGTGTGACATTAAAGGGACAGCTCCGAATCGCCATCTCCTCTATGGGGTCTATTTACTAAGCCTTGGAGAGTGATAAAGTAGACGGAGATAAAGTACTAGCCAATCAGCTTCTGTCAGTGATAAATGGAAGGTGATAACGCCCCAGCCAATCAGCTCCTAACTGTTCTTTCCAAACTTGTAATGACTGGCTTGGCTCCAGGCTTAATACATCTGCCCCACAGCCTGTAACACGCCAGGTCGGAGCCGATTGGCTGGCCCTTTGGGGCTTATTTACTAAGCCTTGGATGGAGATAAAGTACCAGCCAATCAGCTCCTAACTGCCATGTTACCGGCTGTGTTTCAAAAAGTGACAGTTAGGAGCTGATTGGCTGGTACTTTATCTCGTTACAGCGCTTAGTAAATAGACCCCTACATATTACATACACAAATAGCCCTTAGAAAATGAAAAGGCAGCCTGCGGTCCTATTCCCGAGGTTCCGCTCACCGAGTGTTTCGCTTTGTGTCGGAACCGCAGTCTCGTTTTGCTTGCCGGGAAACTTGTGAAAGCGAATCTCTACGTATTGTATTAGGATTGTATGAGGAACACGTTTCCACTGCCTGTCTGGTGCTCAGACTTCATGAATAACATCAGCAGCGATCATCGCCTCTTCCAGAGTCGGCTGTGTCCATTCAGGTGGCGGGAAGCTAGCGCGCTTAGCACTCGTGTTGTTGGGTGGCTGCATTAGGTGAGCAGCCAGGTGAGGTTATGTGGTGACCTCCCTGCTGACACAGGTGACATACTTTGCAGCATTCCTTATGGAAATCACACATGAGGTCACTCGGCTAATCCCTTGCAATACCACATATGAGACGTTTTAAAGACACAGTAAGCCTTCCTCCCTCCCCCACCCACTTATCTAATCATATTCCAGTTGCCGGGCTTTATTTAGCTACTATAAAAGTGTGACTTGTTTTGCTATTACTGTTTTTATCATCATCATAGTTAAGTAATTGAAAACCTTACTATACGGAAATCCACAACCCAGGCCAATTGGCCCATTTCTTGCAATACCACATATGACGCACATTTATCTTAAAGGCACAGTAACCCTCATTTCCGCTCCCGGATAATATTGTCCCAATTGCTGGGCTTACTGTAGGGATGGACATCGGAACGCAATGGTTTGAAGCCATCTATGTTTTTTATGTGATGTTAGTGTTTTGACCACTCAGTAGCGGCATTTTAAATGGTTGCCGCCATCAAATGGTAAACATTTGATGGTGTACCGATGTTTACTCCGGTTCCCGCCCCCCGATCCCCAGCAGGCTACACTGCAGAGGTTTTGCGCATGCGTAAATCATATGATTTTTGGTTTTCTATCTGAATTTTATGTATGCGATGGTTAGTTACCATTGCATCGAAAGATTCAATGACGGAAGCCCAGCCATTATATGATGGCGGGCTTCCGATGTCCATCCCTAGCTTACTGTGTACTGGGGGTCATTCCGAGTTGTTCGCTCGGTAAAAATCTTCGCATCGCAGCGATTTTCCGCTTAATGCGCATGCGCAATGTCCGCACTGCGACTGCGCCAAGTAAATTTGCTATGCACTTAGGAATTTTACTCACGGCATTTTCATTGTTCTGGCGATCGTAATGTGATTGACAGGAAATGGGTGTTACTGGGCGGAAACAGGCCGTTTTATGGGCGTGTGGGAAAAAACGCTACCGTTTCCGGAAAAAACGCAGGAGTGGCCGGAGAAACGGGGGAGTGTCTGGGCGAACGCTGGGTGTGTTTGTGACGTCAAACCAGGAACGACAAGCACTGAAATGATCGCAGATGCCGAGTAAGTCTGGAGCTACTCAGAAACTGCTACGAGGTGTGTAATCGCAATATTGCGAATACTTCGTTCGCAATTTTAAGATGCTAAGATTCACTCCCAGTAGACGGCGGCTTAGCATGAGCAAATCTGCTAAAATCCGCTTGCGAGCGAACAACTCGGAATGACCCCCCCTGTGGGGTGTGATACACGGTGCCGGCAGGCGGGATTCCGGCAGTCACGTGACCGACACTGGCATCTCAACAATGACGACGGGGGACAGGGCAATTATTTTACGCCTCCCCCTACCCTAACGGCGGCTAGGGCTAAGATTTGGGGGTGGGCGGCTAGGGCTAAGACACCAGGGGTGGTGGCTAGGGCTAAGCTAAGTCAGATATGACATGGCGTAGAACACTGAGGTAATGTTTTTGCTTTGGCCCACCATTTCTATCACAGGCCGCAGTCCCGCAAAACGTGCACATTTTGCAATATATGCGCACATTCGAACCAATGTGCCCAATCTAGTCCGGCTGGTATAGGATTCCCGCCGAGCTCCCTGCAATCTCTCTGTCTCTAATAGATGCAATGAGCATTTTCTCGCCTCAGAAATACACAAAACACATTGTCAGTCGGCCTATTTCTGCTAGGGCCTCGGGGCTCCAACTTCATCAGCTGCCTCGGTAATACGCCATGACTTCAAGGTCTGCGTAGGGCACATCGTACAGGGAAGAGAAGGACTAGGATAGACTGACTGTAAATGTGCCACAGGAATGACACAAGGGCATCACGCAGAGGAAACCGGCGCCCATAGGTCAGACCACACACTCTGTACACCGGTGACACCTGTACACGGTGTACCCTGCAGTCACTGTGCCCTCAACCTGGCGCCCCCAGACCACACACTCTGTACACCTGTGACACCGGTATACAGTGTATCCTGCAGTTATTGCGCCCTCAGACCGGCGCCCTAAGACCACATACGCTGTACACCTGGGACACGTGTACACGGTGTATCCTGCAGTCATTGCGCCCTCAGACCGGTGCCCTCAGACCACACACTCTGTACACCTGTGACACCTGTACACAGTGTACCCTGCAGTCATTGCGCCCTCAGACCACACACTCTGTACACCTGTACACGGAATACCCTGCAGTCATTGCGCCCTCAGACCACACACTCTGTACACCTGTGACACCTGTACACGGTGTACCCTGCAGTCATTGCGCCCTCAGACTGGTGCCCTCAGACCACACACCTGTGACACCTGTACATGGAATACCCTGCAGTCATTGTGCCCTCAGACCACACACTCTGTACACCCGTGACACCTGTACACGGAATACCCTGCAGATATTGCGCCCTCAAACCACACACTCTGTACACCTGTGACACCTGTACACGGTGTATCCTGCAGTCATTGCGCCCTCAGACCACACACTCTGTACACCTGTGACACCTGTACACGGTGTATCCTGCAGTCATTGCGCCCTAAGAACACACACTCTGTACACCTGTGACACCTGTACACGGAATACCCTGCAGTCATTGCGCCCTCAGACCACACACTCTGTACACCTGTGACACCTGTACACGGTGTATCTTGCAGTCATTGCGCCATAAGACCACACACTCTGTACACCTGTGATACCTGTACGCGGTGTACCCTGCAGTCATTGCGCCCTAAGACCACACACTCTGTACACCTGTGATACCTGTACGCGGTGTACCCTGCAGTCATTGCGCCCTAAGACCACACACTCTGTACACCTGTGATACCTGTACACGGTGTACCCTGCATCCATGCCCCCTCCTCTCTTCTCAGTGACACAAAGACAGATGACACAGGCAGCTGTGACATGATCTAACTAGTGCCTTCCAACTCCAATTAGCAGCTACAAGGAGCCTGGCGCCCTGTGTGTGGCGCAGCCTTTGCCGGGGCTGCGATTCTCACCTCCTGGCAGCGAAGGAGTGGGATTTAACCCTTCCTATCCTGCACGGGCCGGTGGGCTGCTGCCACAATGTAGACACTGGAACAGAGGGGACAGTTTGGGGATAGATGATTAAAGGCGCAGGGGGTCAAGCTTGGGACAAAATGTGAGCGGAGGGCTGGCATTGCCTGGGTCACGTCAGCAAATATTATCTGTATAAAGGGTGAGTGCCGGTCACTTTGGCGACCATTTGTGCATTATAAGGAATAACGCCCCCCTGTCCCCTCTGTACCCACAGACCTTGGGAACTTCCATACAATGCACAAAGCCAGCGCTATACCCTGTACCCAATATCTCCCCTAAAGCTGCAGAACCAGCGGCTTGCCTACTGATACCCGTCACAGCACCGCGTCCGCAGCTGGGCCCGTGCCAGGCTGGGCAGCTCGGTGGTGCAGGGACAGTAACCATTGCAATGCTGGCAGGGAGGGAAGAATGAGTTTGCGGGTGACAGGTCAGGCGAAGGGAAGGAATGACAGCTGAGCAGCAGAAAGGAGAGCCAGGCAGAGGAGATATAGGAGGAGCAGAGCCTGGTGGTGGGAGAGGCGTTGGGATTCTATTGGTGCTGGGAATCAGGGAGTGATGGTAGGCTGTCTCCCAGTTAGGAGATCCTGGCATACAGTACTTTGTTTTGCTCTGCCCTCAGTTTAGAGACACACAGCAGCCCTGACACCACACGGAATTATACAACTCTCCAGCCTAGGAATCTGGGGCATGTGCCCCCCCACCACCATCACCACCAACAACACCAACCCCACCCCCACCCCCTCCTCCCTTGGCATCCTATTGTTTTTTGATCTGACCTTTCCCTGCCTCCCTGTGTAGAAGGAAACCTACCAACTCCTCACCCTCCTAAAGGTAAGACCCATCTCCGTCTTATCCCTGGCCCATTGTCTTCTCCGCGCCGAGCACTTATGGGATCTCACAGCTGGTGCTGCACAGATTGGCACCGCCGCTGAGCCATGGCGGCTGCCTAGGCGGTGGCGCAGTACAGCTGTGTTTTGTTTTTTTGTTGTTGATGGCAAGCTCTGCGGTCCAGTTGCTGTTGTTGGCATAAAGTCAGGTTGTGGAGGTAGAGGATGAGTTGTGATTGGCATCGCTGCTGGTCCTTCATTGTTTGTTGGAAGTTTTATTGCATAGCGGAAAAGAGGGAGAGAGCGGCGGGGGTCATTACTGGGGGGGGGTATTATTCATCGTCTCTGTGTTTTTGGCTCAAGATATGTGTTATCTATCTATCTATATTACATACATACAGTATATATATATATATATATATATATATATATATATATGATTGCGGGGTGGCCAGCAGATTTTGCTTAGGGTATCGGAGTGTTTAACCCTTTCCATTCCAAAGAAGAGGCCTGGAGAGGTCCCAGAGCACGTATCTAAAGGGTTAAATAACGGGTTCTCCAACAACTGTCCCCGAGTCTCCGCTGCCTTCCCTGATGTCGCCTGTCACCGCTCGCTGATGCCCCAGAGCCGGGTATTAAAGGGTGCAAATTATACACAGCGGTATTCCAAAGACTAACAGAAAGATTTGGGGTGCTCAGAGTCACACAGAAGCCACCAGCTGTATCCGCTTTCTTCCATTTGTTTACCCCCCCCCCCCCCCCCCCCTGACCAGGTCTGCTAAGCTGCGCTCATTTTCCCTACCAGCAAATGCCGATGGAATTATAACTGCGGCTGATTAACCCCTTCACGGTGTGCGTGCCGATTTCTGCAAATCATGGTCCTTAAGACCCGGAGAATAACTGTTTGATAAGGCAGAGTAATGTACTATTGCAGTGCAAGTCTCTTGCCTGCAGAGCAGTGTGTCTTACAGTGTGTGCAGAGCAGTGTGATACAGGCAGAGCAATGTTTGGTATGCGGAGCAATTAATGCCGTGCAGCGGTTTTTCTTATACACAGTAATGTGTCGTTTGCACAGCAGTGTTTCTTATATAGGGTAGATGTGTTATATGCAGAGCAGTGTTTTGCATGCAGAGCTATATATGCAGTGCAAAGTCACGGAGTGCAAGTTTTTATATGCAGAGCAACATTCTATACGCAGACCCGAGTAATGTATTCATGCAGTGCATTGTATATTTCTTAGGGTTACTGCGGAGCAATGTTTTTTTTTATGCAGAGTACTTCATGCAGAGCATTCTCTCTTATGCAGAACAGTGTTTTATATGCAGACTGCAGAGCAATGTTTGTTATACAGAATAAAGTACTTATCAGTGCAATGTCTCTTTTTATGGTTAATGCGGAGCATTTGTTTTTGCAGTGCAGATTATCTCTTATGCAGAACAATATGTTATTTACAGAGCAATATTTGTAATGCAGAGCATTGTATTTTTGTATATTGTGCTATGCAGAGCTTATTTGACACGGAGCAGCATCTTATATGCAGAGCAGTGTTTCTTATGCAGAGCAATTTTTGCAGTGCAAAGTCTCTTGTATACAAAGTAACATCTTCTATGCAGAGCAATGTTTCTTGTGCAGAACAATTTATGCAGTGTAAAGTCTTCTGTATACAAACTCAAAGTAACATTGTATGTGCAGAGCAACGCTTCTTATGCAGAACAAATTATGCAGTGCAAAATCTCTTGTATACAAAGTAACATCTTATATGCAGAGCAATGTTTCTCACGCAGAGCAATATGCAGTGTAAAGTATCTTGTATTGGGAGTAACATCTTAAATGCAGAGCAATTTGTATTATGCCATTCTATACAGAGTATTGTATTTATGCAGGGCAAAGTCTCTCTTATACAGAGTAATATATAATATGCAGAACACTGTTTCTTATGAAGAGTCTCTTCAGCAGAGCAATACGTCTCATTTGCAGTCTCTAGTAGGCTGTACGATGTCTATTAGACAGCGCTGCATCTATCAGAGTTCTCTCCTTGGCACTATTATGCAGAGCAATGTCTTTTTATGCAGAGCGATATCTATATTGAAAGAAAGATGTGCTGCCTCTTGTTTGCCATGCACAGCTATAGGCTGCCGGTTCCTCCTGTAGACAGAGATGCAGGGATTGATCAGCGTAACAGCCAATGCCATTACCACTATATAGCCAGAGGCTGCGCTGATCCGTCCCCAGCCGGGCGCAGTCTCTATTTATCACCTAATACAAAGTTCTTTCTTCCAGGAGTGCATCAGACTGGGCCGAAGTTCAGTAAGATGAGCTCATTGAGTTTAATATAGACTTTGCTGCAAGGTACAACCTCCTGTGGGGGTGTAGGCGATATAAATATAAGATATATAAAATATAGAAGTCATAAATACACCCTGTCAGGAGTGAGGTCATCCTGTCATCATCTTACTCGTCTAAAAACTCTGCCTGACTTTTGATTTCAGCTTTTTGCCCTCTGCAAATGGCCATCCGGATTTAAAGTGGCCAATGGAGTGACTGACAGAACAGCCCCCTAGTATTGCATCAGTCCGAGGCTAAAGACCCCGTCACCGATGCCCTTATTCCAGATTTCCCCAGATGTGCCAGGGCAGTGGTTCAAAAGTGAACTGAGCTTCCTCCATGACTGTAGAACAGCTGGGAGAATAACAATCCCTGGAACAGCCCCTTATTCTCCTAGCATTGTTGGAGCTGTCAGAGCAGGGGCCTGTTTTGGGGTCTTGCATATAGTGCAGTACTGTGTATAGAAGGGTGGTGGGGGTCTTGCAAACTGAGCCTACAATGCAAGGCCTGTGGAAGCCCACTGACTCCAGGCCACGGTTTAACCCTTTCCGTACATTGTTATGATCTGTGAGAGGCTGCGGTGTCACTGGCCTCTGTTCCCTGTGCTGCTGTCAGCCTGCCAGCATTTGTAACAATGGCTTCTCCTGGTGTGGGCCAAGGAGGCAGAGGAGGGAGGCTGCTTGTGCCTGGGTCCCAGGGGCCTGCTTAATAGAGAGCGGGGATGTGTTGCCTGGCTTCTTGCTGGGAGCAGGTTGTGAGAGAGACCGTCTGCTTACCTGCAGCCCATGGGATGGGAGGGGGGGGGGGGGATAATCTCATTACAGGCAGGATAATGCTGATGTTGTTGAAAGAAGGAAACAGTGTGCCTGCTGGTGGCCCTCTCTGTCGCTCCATTGCTCCAGCAGCCGGGGCTATCAGCCTCTGTGCAGCCAGGTCATAACATAGACTGCAGGCACATTTATTCCCCTCACCCCAAGAGCTGGCAATCCATGCACAAGGTTGAAACTGCTCAGTATATATATATATATATATATATATATATATATAATATATGGTACGTACCGTTTAACCCCTTGTGTGCAGGAACGCCGCCACCCTTCCTTATCATTGCTATAGACAGAACGTCGCTGCCACCAGCGAGCCTCGGCTGCCGCGGTGCCTGTATTTTCTCCTTCCACATAGAAGCAGCAATGAATTTTAAACACGCGCACACTGAGCGGGGAAATGACAGAATCATGCTCCATTTACATACATAGGATGGTGTCACCCGCAGTGAGCTGGCAGCGGTTCTGCCGCCCCCACACTGCCATATCTGACGCCAGGCGTGACCTGGCACGGCGCAGGTGGGGTTAGGTTATAAATTGGGGACAAGTTTCCCTCACACCGCATGTACAGTGCTTGGGGATGGAGGCAAGTGTCACTAACACGGGCAGAATGTGACAGGGTCCACAGAGGCCCATTTCCACTAAGCGGTGCCTGACAGGAAACGTGCGTGTGTGTGTGTGTGGTATTACTGCTGACTGAGCAGCCTGGTGAATGCTACACAGAGATACCTCTGACTCAGTGACATGCCTGTAGCCCCAGGGTTGCCAGCCGCCAGCAATTTCACAAATACTGCAGAAAAAAAAGGTCACATTTTCACTCGTCAGTAAGAAAAAATTTAGATGTCAGTAAAAATGACACAAGTAAAAAAAAACACAGACATGTCACATCAGTGCTGTTAGGGATCCCGTCAGTCAGAATACAGACGCCGGAATACCGACACTGCTCGGAATGCCGACACTGGCATCACGAATAGGGTCTGCAGCCCAGTGATGGAATCCCGACATCCGGAATCCCAAACGAGCATCCACCACGACGACGGAGAGGTAAGCCGCGGGAAGAGAGGGGGCGGTGGTAGCTTTAGGCGGTGGGAAGAGGGTTAGGCTGCGGGGAGGTTAGGTTTAGGCTGCGGAGGCAGAGGGTTAGGCTGCAGGGAGGTTAGGTTTAGGCTGCGGGGGCAGAGGGTTAGGTTTATGCTGCAGAGAGGTTAGGTTTAGGCTGCGGGGGCAGAGGGTTAGGTTTAGGCTAAAGGGAGGTTAGATTTAGGCTGCGGGGACAGAGGATTAGGTTTAGGCTAAAGGGAGGTTAGGTTTAGGCTGCGGGGACAGAGGGTAAGGTTTAGGCTAAAGGGAGGTTAGGTTTAGGCTGCGGGGGCAGAGGGTTAGGTTTATGCTGCAGGGAGGTTAGGTTTAGGCTGCGGGGGCAGAGGGTTAGGTTTAGGCTGCAGAGAGGTTAGGTTTAGGCTGCGGGGGCAGAGGGTTAGGTTTATGCTGCAGAGAGGTTAGGTTTAGGCTGCGGGGGCAGAGGGTTAGGTTTATGCTGCAGAGAGGTTAGGTTTAGGCTGCGGGGGCAGAGGGTTAGGTTTAGGCTAAAGGGAGGTTAGGTTTAGGCTCCACCTAAAGGGGTGGCCAAGGGGGAGGGTAAGTATACTTACCTTCCCCCTATTGCGATTCTGATCATCAGGATGCCGCGGTCGGTATCTGAACGTCGGCATCCCAACCCATCAGCACCAAAATGCACTTGTGTGCGACTGTGGCACTGTGCCAGATACTTTGCCAATACCATTTTACCTGAGGGGCCCACACAAAGACTTGCCCATGGGCCCGTCATGTATGACATATACATAGAGATATATGTATAATTTGCACATATAGATGACAAGGGGTACCTCTCTACCATCACATAGTACTTATTTCTCTGAGTATAGGGGGAGAGGTATCAAAGCTTGGAGAAAGTACCAACCAGTTTGCCCTAGCTGTCATTTATCAAACACAGCCTGTAACATGGCAGTTAGGAGCTGATTAGCTGGTACTTTATCTCTTGCCATGGGGTCTATGTACTAAGCCTTGGAGAGAGATAAAGTGGATGGAGATAAAGTACCAGCCAATAAGCTTCTAAATGCCATGTAACAACATACTTGCCTACACTCCCGGAAAGGACCGGGAGACTCCCACAAATCGGATGGTGTTGCTTCACGGGAATGCCGCAGTTGTGAGAATTACCATTACCATTGCATAGTTTCAGCCGCGCACTGTTATTTTACTGCGCAACGCCGCCTGCCTGCAGAGCCAAACTGCGCCGGTCATGTTTTTCCAATTCCTTAGGCCCGGCTCTTTTGCCAGAGTACAGTACGGAGTCTTTGAAGTGGGAACATCGGCGCAAAGTCCCAGCCGCGCAACGAGAACAGTTTCTGTGTTACGGAGCTGGGAGTTTTTGTTGAGCGAACACTTTCCCAAGCCGGACATTTAAATGTTTCTTCCGAGTGAGCCGGCGTACTTTATTTTTTTTCCTTTTTTATATTAGGCTGGCAGACGGCTCCTCGGGATAACAGCAAGCCTGAGAGTGTATACGTCCCAGAGGCCGTACAATAAGTGGAGCTGAATCATTGTGACGCTGCTTTTAAAGCTGTTCCGTGTTCCATATTCAGAAGAGATAACCAGAGTGACACATCTGCGGAGAGAGGAAATGGTGATCGGTATTGCTAAGTGACAATAGTATTATCAGGGTCCTGCATGTGAGTTTGGGGGGCGTAGAAGAGAGAAGGGTCCTATCCTACACCCCAGCCTTTACCAGATGGGTCTGTGACCTCCAGAAGGCAGGATAAGTGATTATTTCGGGACTGTGCACGCTCCAGGATAGAAGGCTCTGAAAGGGGTGCGCTGGATAATTGTCAGGGCCCACCCGCCTCCTTATTAAGATGCTCTGTTGCAGACAGCGCCTTAAACAGAATTATCTGTGCGTCTGACACTTTGGGGAGAGAAGACAAGGAGAGAAAGGTTATGCATGCGCCCGCCTCCTGATAAGTGCCAGCGTTACATGACGAGGAGCCCTGTGTGACACATTCGTCTTAGATAAAAGAGTTGGTCTCTTCTCCGTCGCCATCAAACTGACATTTCTTTCATGTATTCCAAACTGGATCCCGAGAGCGCCGCTTCAGTATTTCAGCCTAGGCCGAAGAGCTTGCAATTAGCTTTCACGAAGGGTGGGTCTGAAACATAAACGAATGGCTGACCTTTAGGATACAATGATTGTCAACCATCTGTATATGAATTAGGTTGCAAATAGTTTAGAATACTACTTGAGGTATATTTCATCTAGAATTCTGCATAAAGAAAATTGGCATTTTGTTTGATCTTCTGTTATTTCTCATCATACCCCCAGAATGCCTCAGCATAGGAACACGGTGGGGTTCTAGGTGGCTGGGCACTGATCAATGATATTTAAATGCCACTTGACAATCTTTAAATGCCGGCGGAGGGGAGGGGACGACCAATCACAAACCATAGTGAGTGTGAGGACCAATCACAAACCAACCATAAACTCTTGATTGTGGCTCATGATTCCCTTTTAGACCCTTTTCTCATATGGTTCTTGTCAAGATCTCCGGCCAAAATATCTTCTCCATCTCTGGGGGGGGGGGGACACTTTAAAGAGATTTGGGCCAATTTATCAAACCTATGTTAATCAAGCATTAACATTGATTTTCATGTGATTACTGATTATCACTTAATTATGTAAAAAAATACTGTTTATTAAGTCTATACTGCGTTACTGTAAGAGTCGGAGCACACTGCAGTCCCCGTACGATATATGGGGACGTTGCGATTGTGCTATTTATCAAGCTATGAAAACTAAACATTTTCAGGGAAGGGGGATTGACAGCTAGCCGATACCTATAGGGGGCGCTACTTTGTTCTTGCCTACTGAAATAGCTCTCCTCCGACACTCACCGTGTGCTATTAAACTGGCGGGACAGAACCCGGAACTATACACTTATCAGAGTAACTGTTCCGGCTAGGTGCAATGATAAATAGCCCTGAAATCATAGCAAATAGCAGCAACAATTAACATTAGGTTGCGTTATATTTAATGGTTAGTGCCCCTTTGGATAGCAGGTAGGTGGGTTCCTTTTTGTTGCTTTATTATCGCCACCAGTCCCTAAATAGAAAATTGGTTGGTAGGTGTGTAAGTAACGTCTGCATCTGATTGGTCACGGCCTTTAAAGCCCAGTCATGTGACGTCCCCAGGTATTCCACACACTTGTTTACAAAGGCGACATTGAGACTATCTGATTAGTATAACAAATACTTGGCGATGATAGATAACAATTAAATGGTTCTTTGTTCTCAGTGCGCCCGAGTGTGTCTCCGGAACGTTCAGAGGCTGCTCCAGCTTGTTACGTTTAACTAAAAGTAACGATTTACTACAAAAGCAGAAACTGAAATCCATAATTTAATATTTGCAGCCATGAGAGAAGTAATTCTCCGAGCATTTATAGTAATGGGAACGCTGTGCACCCGGCGACTGCAGAGGGCAGCACTGGAGCTGGGTTGGGGTGAGGGGTATTTGGGGCGCAAAGATGTGACGGAGGCTGCTGTAACATTTTAAGGTTTTGGAGAACCTTTGGGGGGGGGGGGGGATAGGTCTCTTTCTTCACATTAATCACACAGCTTGTTTACATTACTAAAGCGGCCTTGTTTTCATCCATGAGAAAACAGGCAGGAAATGCAGATTGTCCCCCTTAGGAAGCCAATTTGGGGGTCAGGGGGTCCTAAACTAATGTCTTTAACTGTTAAGTTGCCAGCAGGGCCTCCGGTACAACACAACGTTTATCTTGGGGAGATGGGGGGGGGGGTATATTTGCCTGAACACAGTACCTGCAGGACGCTGAAACTAGGGTAACAGACCTAAACTAACTGTATCAAGATCTGGTGAATGATTTGGGAAAAGTATTTTTTTTTTTTATTGCTGCAACAATTATCACCAAAGAAGATTTTTCTGAAAAATGTCAAAGACAAAAACGCAATTTATTTTCTACGTATGAGGGATCTCAATAGAGCACAATACTGAATCAGGCCACGTGGACTACGGTTGGGAATAGTAACGGTGCAGTAATTGGGGTTCCCGGCCACTGGGGGTCATTCCGAGTTGTTCGCTCGCTAGCTGCTTTTAGCAGCTTTGCACACGCTAAGCCGCCGCCTACTGGGAGTGAATCTTAGCTTATCAAAATTGCGAACGAAAGATTAGCAGAATTGCGAATAGACACTTCTTAGCAGTTTCTGAGTAGCTCCAGACTTACTCGGCATCTGCGATCAGTTCAGTCAGTTTCGTTCCTGGTTTGACGTCACAAACACACCCAGCGTTCGCCCAGACACTCCTCCGTTTCTTCAGCCACTCCCGCGTTTTTCCCAGAAACGGTAGCGTTTTTTCACACACACCCATAAAACGGCCAGTTTCCGCCCAGAAACACCCACTTCCTGTCAATCACATTACGATCACCAGAACGAAGAAAAAACCTCGTAATGGCGTGAGTAAAATACCTAACTGCATAGCAAATTTACTTGGCGCAGTCGCACTGCAGACATTGCGCATGCGCATTAGCGACTAATCGCTCCGTTGCGAGAAAAAAATAACGAGCGAACAACTCGGAATGACCCCCACTTTACGAAGAAAACAACACCCGAAAAAAAACAAAAAAACAGACAGCCACCCCTCATCTCACCCAGGTGTGGGTAGGGTTGTGCTGTGCTCGGGTGAATCCGGGCCCTAGTCAGAGACTATCTCCCACCATGACGCCACTAATTGCTAGTGAATTCGTAGGTGGTACACTTTCATACACAAATAATTCCTTTATACTTAGGGTGGATTGTACTAAAGCCGAAAATGCGTAAAAAAAACCCTGAAAATCCTGTTTTCTGAGTTTTTAAGCATCCCCTTATGTACTAAGCTCCAGAACGTGACGCACTCAGGACCTTGGATAAGACGGGTAACGCCACCTGCAGCTGTTGTTACCCAATAGAAGCCTTCGGGAACCAATGGGCATCAGAAGTCTCTGTTATCATTTACAAGGGTTTATATACATATATCGAGGTCGCTTATAAATAAAACGGACGGCACATCCTTGTATACAACTGTTTACACGTCCGTGTATCCGCACTGATGTAACGTTATAACAACATGATATAAAACGGGTCAGCGTTCGAGTGGGCAGAATTCCCGGAAAATGTTTCCATGTTACTATAACATTAATAAGCTCCTATTGTGAGTAAATTGCAGATGGAGGCAGAGAGCGTAACAAACAAACCTAAATAAACCTTTCGGGTGCCAGGGCCGGGTTGGCGGGATTCCAGGACAGATGCGGCCACTTTACTTATATAAACTTGTCCGCCCCCGCTGTAAAGTTTTGTGTTCCCTCCTCCGTCTTATGGAGGGACTGTGTGTTATTATACTGCCATATGTCTTGTCATTATATGATTACAGAACAGTTGTGCGCGTCACCCTGTCAGAGCCCGGGGCCCGCGGCATACTGTTCTGTGACCTATACCGTTCTGCCATCTGTCACCGGTCACTGTCACTTAGAACCAAGCATGCAATCATCGTGTACCATAGACACTGCACTAGCCTTATGGAAGTGCGGTGTCTACATCTTACCATTGCCTCTGAGGCTGCGTATGTGTGTCACCGACACGTCCCCGACGCTCCCAGAACACGCACACATAACCAAGTTTTTGCTTTTACTTCAGGATGCCTGGTCAAGCGCGGAACCAGAACTTTGTGGTCCCCGTAGCAACATATTGAAGGGGCCCCTGTCCCGATACTTCCTGAGAGACACCGCCACACAGCAGTTATATATTATTATATGTTATGCCCCATAGTAGTGCCCTAGTTTATTATATGACCACAGTAGTGCCCTATTTCACGTTATGTCACACTGTACTCTCAATTCACATGACAGACAGTGCCCCATTTCATACTATGCCATACTATAGTGCCTCCATTTCATACTATGCCACACTATAGTGCCTCCATTTCATACTATGCCACACTATAGTGCCTCCATTTCATATTGTGCCACACTATAGTGCCTCCATTTCATATTGTGCCACACTATAGTGCCTCCATTTCATACTATGCCACACTATAGTTCCTCCATTTCATACTATGCCACACTATAGTTCCTCCATTTCATACTATGCCACACTATAGTGCCTCTATTTCATACTATGCCACACTATAGTGCCTCCATTTCATATTGTGCCACACTATAGTGCCTCCATTTCATATTGTGCCACACTATAGTGCCTCCATTTCATACTATGCCACACTATAGTTCCTCCATTTCATACTATGCCACACTATAGTTCCTCCATTTCATACTATGCCACACTATAGTGCCTCCGTTTCATACTATGCCACACTATAGTGCCTCCATTTCATACTATGCCACAATATAGGGCCTCCATTTCATATTGTACCACACTATAGTGCCTCCATTTTATACTATGCTACGCTATAGTGCCTCCATTTCATATTGTGCCACACTATAGTGCCTCCATTTCATACTATGCCACACTATAGTTCCTCCATTTCATACTATGCCACACTATAGTGCCTCTATTGCATACTATGCCACACTATAGTGCCTCCATTTCATATTGTGCCACACTATAGTGCCTCCATTTCATATTGTGCCACACTATAGTGCCTCCATTTCATACTATGCCACACTATAGTTCCTCCATTTCATACTATGCCACACTATAGTTCCTCCATTTCATACTATGCCACACTATAGTGCCTCCATTTCATACTATGCCACACTATAGTGCCTCCATTTCATACTATGCCACAATATAGGGCCTCCATTTCATATTGTACCACACTATAGTGCCTCCATTTTATACTATGCTACGCTATAGTGCCTCCATTTCATATTGTGCCACACTATAGTGCCTCCATTTCATACTATGCCACACTATATTGCCTCCATTTCATATTGTGCCACACTATAGTGCCTCAATTTCATACTATGCCACACTATAGTGCCTCCATTTCATACTGTGCCACACTATAATGCCTCCATTTCATACTATGCCATACTATAGTGCCTCCATTTCATACTATGCCACACTATAGTGCCTCCATTTCATAATATGCCACACTATAGTGCCTACATTTCATACTATGCCACACTATAGTGCCTCAATTTCATATTGTGCCACACTATAGTGCCTCCATTTCATACTATGCCACACTATAGTGCCTCCATTTCATATTGTGCCACACTATAGTGCCTCCATTTCATGTTGTGCCACATTACAGTGCCCTAGTTCTTATTATGTAACATTATAGTGCCCTCCACATTATCATACCTCCCAACTTTAAGCTCCCATATATCAGGACCCTCGAGCATGGCCTCGGATGGGAGGGGTGTAGCCTCCTGGGGTTGGCATGGCCTTGCGGCATGGACCAGTTTTCTGCATTTTGGGGGCATGCCCATCGCTCTCCACACAGCCTCCCTGCACTGTATATAGGTGCTGTGCACTTGCGCACAACATCTATTCAGGGAGCTTTGCAGAGCAGCGGGTGATCAAATGTTCCTCTAACCTCCCGCTTGCTTGTGAAACACTGCGGCCCGCGGGTGGGAAAGCGGGGCAGTATCCGAATAGCAGGACTGTCCCGCCTGAATCGAGACAGTTGTGAGGTATGACATTATAATGAGCAGATCAGATTATGACACATTACAGTGCCCTCAATTTCATGTTGTGCCACATTATAGCGCCCCCTTACCATTATAACATCTATTACATTCTCCTCTCACTATCACAGAATCCAAACCCAACTGCTTAGCAGGCAAATCTGAGATATTGGTATGCTACTTTATAACCTGGCTCCAGGACCTCTAAGACTGTGGGCCCCCGAGCAACCTTTGAAAGCCATTACAGTGTCGCAGTACAGTGTGTTCCAGCAGGTCTGTGCCTCGCACAGTGCTGTGGACAATTAAATGGTTTATAATCTTATCATTAAGATTCATTTATAAAGCCTCTGTATTCTCCGGCACGTCCTCACACGAGGTGACGGGGACATTTAGAAGTGGAACAGAGAGACAGGCGTGCGTCAGGCATAGGGGAATAACAATCTATCGACCTATTCACCTTATCACCGCAGGTTAAACTATTGGCTAAGAAATATTACTGAGGACTGACCACACTGCCGCTCCGAGCCTGTATGACAGCGGCAAACCCCACCTCCAACACCTTCGTTCTGGCAAGGAAAAACTAGATTCAGCACAATTCATCAACAAAAAAACACTTTGCTCCTTATTCAATGTCTCTGTAGTCCACACAAGGCATAGGTGATAAAATATATATATATATTTAATTTAGGGTATACTTACCTAGCCTCCCGCAATATCTGGGAGGCCCCAATATTTTGGAGGCCTCTCCAGTACTGCTGAGGGAATAGGCCGCCCTCCAGGTGAAGTGAGTAGTTTGGAGGATTGATGAAGTCAAAGGGGTCAATTCAATTTGCTGCCAGTTGAATAGCTATTCAATACAGCGCCATGTGACACTACCCCGGGGCGATGCGAGCAGAAATCTGACAAAAGTGCTGGCGCACGGTCGGCGCAAGGCTGATTCTGTCGGGAATCAGCATCGCGCCGGACAGTTAAGTCGGAGAATGCCCGTTCTCCCGACAAATCAACCTGTTAAGTCCGGGAGAACGGGCATTCGCCAACTTAACTTGAGCAGAATTGAATAGCAGCGGGAGCTAATTCCCGGTGCTATTCAACTGTCGGCAAATTGAATTGACCCCAATGTGGCCCTGCCCCTGCTGTAAAATGCAGCCGATCGCGGCTTTGTACTGCGGGGGCTGGGCCTGCAATGACCAACACCCTGCACGTAGTTGAGCCCTCTGGGATCATTGAACGTTGCAGTTATACTTTAGGGGTGTTTGTTTAGGAACGCTGCAGCTTTAGGAGCAGAAGCAGAGTTTGACATTTGCAGATGTAAAACATGTACACTAGAGAGACGCGATTGCAGCAACATTCACAACTTGGCACACGTCTGGACTCGCAACAAATGCGCCAATTTTACGCAAGGCATCCGTCAAATACACTAACACCAAATCTTGTCTTTGCCTTAATAGCTGAATACGCGTTTGCTATTAGGTTCGAATAAAATAGAAAATAAAAATCTCTTGAATATAGTTGGTGTCAGGGTACAAGATTGAAAAATATATTTCTAAATACAACTGAGGGGTCATCCTGTAGCATATATTTGGGGAAAGTAATGTGTTACTCTCAGAGTTTTTTGGACAGTGTTCACTAACCAGTGCAGAGGTCGGTTCCCACCGTCCCCAATTCCAGTACAGCGAAGTGCTTCTGTTTGCCCCTGGGGCATCTGCCCGGGGGTCAATGACTTGGAGGGAGATGTTGAGAACCGGACTGGTGAGGAGACGTGGGATAAGATCCTCTGATCTCTGACACAATTAATCATCCAGGGTCTCTGACCTCTGCTTCCGGAACCAGGACAGATTCTCAGCGACCAGCACGCACGCAGTGACCCCTCCATGCTGGACTAATAGCTCCCAATCAACGAGTCTAAAGACATCTTTAGAGGTTTAGAGCAATCTGTGACCAAATTAAAGTTAAATGAGGTCGCAGAGGTTGTGAGGTAAATGGACTAAAGTGCGGGTTTATGAAAGTAAAGGTGTTGCAAAATAGCGACCAATTATAGCTATTTGTCTAATGCGTTCTAGAAAATTATGGCTAGAATTTGATTAGTTGCTGGGGGCAACAGCTCTATTTACACGTATTTTCTCACAGGATCTATGTTCCTGCTCATTTGCAAAGATGAAAACTAGTGCAATCATGAAATGCCAAGAACCAGTGCAATCATGAAATGCCAAGAACCAGTGCAATCATGAAATGCCAAGAACCAGTGCAATCATGAAGTGCCAAGAACCAGTGCAATCATGAAATGCCAAGAACTAGTGCAATCATGAAATGCCAAGAACCAGTGCAATCATGAAATGCCAAGAACCAGTGCAATCATGAAATGCCAAGAACCAGTGCAATCATGAAATGCCAAGAACCAATGCTATCATGAAATGCCAAAAACCAGTGCTATCATGAAATTCCAATGTCGCTGTCAGTCGGGGGTGGATAAATTCAGAATCCAGTTGGACAAACCAGAGCCGTCTGGGATAGCTTGTCACCTATTACCAGCCAACACTCCCGAGCCTCACCTGCGTTCCCAGAGCTCTTACATACATGACGTTATATATACATTATTTACTATTATTAAAAAAATATTTCTTTTTCTTTTTACATGTTGCCTACGCAACATGTTTTCGGCATGTCAGCATGAGAACCCAATAACAGAGCGTTTACATGGTCACATCCTCCGTGGTTATACACGACAGCTGTCCGTGTTTGTGGGAGGCGACTTCATCATTTTTATCCCAAAACTTTTTAGCCCAACCCAAAATGAGCGATCACATGTCACAGGCAAATAAAGTTCATAGGGAAAAAAAAGTTTTTTTTACAATATTTATAAGGTTGTAGTTTTTTATTCACTTGGAAAAATTTGCTAAACATCTGATTCATATAACATGTACGATCTATGTACGTGTCAGTAATGTCACACATAATACTTATGTCGTTAGCATGATGATGCATGTACTGTAAATATCAGTGATGTCACATATTACGTATACATGACAATGCGTGCACAGATCAGTGATGTCACACATACAGTAATGCGTATACATGACGATGCGTATATATAATGCGTATATATATATATCAGTGATGTCACACATACAGTAATAAGTATACATGATGATGCGTGTACATATGAGCGATGTCATACATATAGTATTACGTATACATGACGATGCGTGTACTTATCAGCGATGTCACACATACAGTAATACGTGTACATGACGATGCGTGTACTTAGCGATGTCACACGAGGATACAAAATGCACATTAAACTAATTAAGTGAAGTAGATTATCTACATATGATTATATAACACTGCGGTGGGAAGAGGCGCAGGTGATCACACAATAAGGTTTTTATGTATAGTGTATATTATATATGTGTACACATATAGACATGCAGTGGTCAAACTGGTCTTGACCATACTTTTCAGCTAACAAAATGGCTGCCGCCATTTGGAAGCCAGCCCGTTTTTGGGTGCTGTGTTTATACCTTCCCCTGTGTGGAATGCCAGCCTATTTATTGGTACAAAAACGCCCGGCTGTTGTCACTGTCGGTCGCTTCGCTCCAATAAGCAGCCCACCGCGCTCCAGCTGCGCTCATCACACCCTTTTATTATGCAATGTGACATGCACACCGCAGGGAAATACACTAGTGGGGACGCTTCAGCTAAATAATATGTCAACTCTCCTCCCTCTGACAATCTTGTTGTGACAGTAGTTGAAATAAGAGACGGTCTATGTACTGCTCCGCGACGCTGCTCGTCTTCCCTCCATTCAGCGCTGAGATCTCAGCAAATTCCCTCTGACAGGCATAGTGATGCTTTCCTTTCAGGAGAACTCTGCTCCTGCAGATAATTTCGCACAGGAGCTCAATTGTGGGATACAGGAATATGTTAATACCATGTGGTGAGGAAAGCTAGTGCGATAAAATTCACCTTAATCTCCTGCACGACTATCGATTAATGCGTCCCAAAATTATGGAATTATATCATACGTTGTGCCCGAGATTGTGCCGACATCAAAATAAATATCAATATTCTCGTTTATAACTGCTTTTCCTCCTCTTCCTCTCTGATCTGTGTTGCATTTTGCAGAACAAAGAGAGGATACGCCTGCGAGGCCTGGAGGAACACGGGGCTGTAGTGCAAACCTTTATCTCACAATGAGAAAATCAACAATGGGCCGGAGGGGAAGCAGTTTCAGGGGCAGAGGTCGTACTCCGTGGCTGGGCACATTGTACAACACAGTAGTTAATTGTATTTCTTGTTTACATATTCCTGTTTATACATACTGTGAGCGGCTTTGGTTGGGGGCTGCCATATTGGAAACGAATAAGCCTCCTGTGAGGTAAAATCTATCTACTTAGTATGTGTTAATATGCTCAACTTCTTAACTTTATCTCTCTCCACTATTTGATAACTCTCCCCCTTTATTTGGTGTATTAGGGTCTTCTTTATTAAAGTCATTTTGGAGTCAATCCTTATTTTTGCAGGATCGATGCCATATTTAAATATTAGGGGCGATTTATTATGAGGGTACCGTAATTATCAGGGATATCTGGAGTTTTGATCACAAAAGAAGTCCTCATAGCCATCTGTGGGGACTGAAAAATGCCCAATTCACCGAGATTGTACCCGCGGTAAAGATAAGCCGACCCCAAACTTGGCAGTATAATGATATAGGGGGTCATTCCGACCCGATTGCACGCTGCATTTGTTCGCAGCGGTGCGATCGGGTCAGAACTGCACATGCGCCAGCGCATGCCAGATGGCCGAAGGACGTCGTTGCCTAGCGATCGCCTCTGCCTGATTGACAGGCAGAGGCGGTCGCTGGGCGGGAGGGGGCTGGACGTCGGTGTTAAGCCGCCGTTTAGGGGGGCGCGGTCCGGCCAACGCAGGCGTGGCCGGACCATTGGGGGGAGCGGACCGCGGCGGCTGCATGACGTCACACGCAGCCGCTGCGACCTGGGCAGCGAAGAGGTTCTCCCAGCCAGCCGCAGGAGCCGTGCTGGCCGGGAGCTACTCCTGAAATGCAAAAGCATCGCTGCTGTGCAATGCTTTTGTACTTCTGCGGGGGACGGGCGGCCGGCACTGACATGCGGGCGTCCCCCCGCATGTCCAAGTGCCTGATCGTAGCTGTGCTAAATATAGCACAGCTACGAGCAACTCAGAATGACCCCCATAGTCAGGGCTGCCCTGGGGTGGACTGCCGGGACTGCCCTGGGGGGCCCTGACCGCAAGGGGGCCTGCATGGCAGCAATATGGATTGAAGCGCACTGCAGGCTGCCACGGAGGGGGCAACACTGGTGCCATTTTGAATTTGCAGCGGCAGGTCCTGATTGGCTGCTGGTCCGTGGGCTCCGATTGGCTTGTGGGCTGCTCCAAATTTGAAATGTTGCTGATGCTGTAATTCTATGGCTGTATGCTCTGGACTCCTTCCCTTTCCTGTTGCTGTGACCAGTGTTGGACTGGGGCACGTAGGGCCCGCCGGGGGAATGCAGTGGTAGGGGCCCGTGTTCAGGGGTGTGGCCAGTCTGCAGAGGGGGTGTGGCCTGCCACCTCATTGGTTTAACTAACCATTAGAGGGTGCACTGTCTGGGCCCCTTCATAAATATATACAGTAAATTCAGCTGCTGCATGCCTGATAATGTACCAGATTAATAACAGCAATGCACTGTAGAAAATACACCATAGTCCAGTTTTCCCTGTACCCCTTTGGGCCAGTCCAAGCCTAGCTGTGACTAGGGGTGTCACCTGGTGTTGTGCGGCTTGTCCTGGGAGCAGCAACTGGTGCCCCAACTGGTAAGTTGAGGGGGCGCAGGGGAGCGGAAGTTGAGGGTGTGTGGGGATGGGGGGCCCTGCCTATTCTGGCAGTCCCAGGCCGCACAATTTCTGAAGGCAGCCCTGGATATAGTGTAAGCTAGGCATGTCCAAACTGCGGCCCTCCAGCTGTTGAGAAACTACACATCCCAGCATGACCTGACACAGCTTTAGCATTCTCTGACAGCAAAACTGTGTCAGGGCATGCTGGGATATGTAGTTTCACAACAGCTGGAGGGCCGCAGTTTGAACATGCCTGGTAAGCTGTCACTTTACTTTTTACTTGTCTCTGAATTGGGCGCTCATTGGAGCAACCAACCCGGCAAGAAAATTTTGACAGCCAACGAAAATAATTTCCCTTTGCCGCAATATTTCGCAATTAGAAATGATCGTTAAGGGTGAGGTTTTATAAATCGGCCCGCAGCGCGCACTGGACAGTTAACCGTCGCACAGAATAACACTATTGTACACACATAGGCCCTCATTCCGAGTTGTTCGCTCGGTATTTTTCATCGCATCGCAGTGAAATTCCGCTTAGTACGCATGCGCAATGTTCGCACTGCGACTGCGCCAAGTAACTTTACTATGAAGAAAGTATTTTTACTCACGGCTTTTTCTTCGCTCCGGCGATCGTAATGTGATTGACAGGAAATGGGTGTTACTGGGCGGAAACACGGCGTTTCAGGGGCGTGTGGCTGAAAACGCTACCGTTTCCGGAAAAAACGCAGGAGTGGCCGGAGAAACGGTGGGAGTGCCTGGGCGAACGCTGGGTGTGTTTGTGACGTCAACCAGGAACGACAAGCACTGAACTGATCGCACAGGCAGAGTAAGTCTGGAGCTACTCTGAAACTGCTAAGTAGTTAGTAATCGCAATATTGCGAATACATCGGTCGCAATTTTAAGAAGCTAAGATTCACTCCCAGTAGGCGGCGGCTTAGCGTGTGTAACTCTGCTAAATTCGCCTTGCGACCGATCAACTCGGAATGAGGGCCATAGTTTCCTGTTATACAAGTAGAGAAGCCCTTTATCCGGTCGGGAATAGGTCCGGATCAATGTCCACTTTGCTGCGCAGCGTGTTTATCTCTAATGGGAACGCCGAAGTGAATGTGATTTCTCAGGATATGACCATTGAGCCAGACAATTTGTCACCTGGGGAGAACCGCATCTGGCAGAGGTCGCAGTAATTTCCAAAGCATTAGGAAGTAGCAGGACTTCGAGGAAGGTGTGTGACGCGGAAAATGTGCGAGGACAGGAGCACTTTTTCTGTTGTATTGTTCCCAGTAGTGACTCCTAAAGACAATTTCTTTCTTTATGGCTCTGTAGTGCTATCAGAGGGTTCTTTTTACAGTTTAAAGATAACTGGAGGTTTTTACAGCAGAATAGTCGCTATGCGTCTGCCATTTACACAGAGCGCATGTTGAGACCCCATCCCCCCCGTCTCCGCACACCTTGCACTCACCTCTAGGTTGCTTAGACATCTGCGTGAGAGCACAGAGCCGGTCGTCCACCTTGGGCCCTCGTTCCGAGTTTATCGCTAGCTATTTTTTGCAGCGCTGCGATCTGATAGTCGCCGCCTATGGGGGAGTGTATTTTCGCTTTGCAAGTGTGCGAACATTTGTGTAGCCGAGCGGTACAAAAACATTTTGTGCAGTTTCTGAGTAGCTCTGACCTTACTCAGCCGCTGCGATCACTTCAGTCTTTTTGGACCCGGAATTGACGTCAGACACCCGCCCTGCAAACGCTTGGACACGCCAAACACTCCCAGAAAACGGTCAGTTGACACCCACAAACGCCCTCTTTCTGTCAATCTCCTTGCGATCGGCTGTGCGAATGGATTCTTCGTTAAATCCATCGCTCAGCAACGATCCGCTTTGTACCCGTACAACGCGCCTGCGCATTGCGGTACATATGCATGCGCAGTAGTGACCTGATCGCTGCGCTGCGAAAAACGTCAGCGAGTGGTCAACTCTGAATGACCCCCTTGGTGTGCGCTGGGCAAACCGTTCGGGCACGTGGAGCAAATCCTAGTCACTTTGCGGAGTGCCCCGGGTGCACTTTGTAAATGAGGCATCTACACAGTGCCGCCAGGGCTGAGCACTAGGGATAAGCAAACTTTGTGCCTCGTGCCTCAGTGATGTCACTTTTTCTAAGCATAGTTGGATGTTAGAAATAGGGGAGAGCTCACGCACTTCAGAGACAGCAGTGAAATCACCCAGGAGAATTTACCTGCTGTGAAGTGGGTGCGGCCTACTGTCAGAATGCGGCGTTACATAAACAGTTACGACTGAGGTTAGCGGGACTTGATCATGTGATTTACTCATCGGCTTTTCATTGCAAACTGCAGGATGAGGCCCAGCCAGCCACCTCGTCTTCCTCAACTTTGCCTCCACATGTTAGCATGGGCCGGGATAACTGATTATTAGCGATAAGAGATGTTTGTTATCAGGGCAAGTAATAAGTACTGTATACCCCTGAGAAACGTGGCTTATTGGCAGGGTTAATGGCCTGGCAGCTCCGATTCCTGATGACCAACTTTCTTAGCGTCCTTGTTTCTCACACAGATGACGCTGCACAGACCCCATCTACCCTCCGCTGGCTTTCCATGAAACACAAATGAGGTCCCCGCAGGACGGCCAAGTCCCTGATTACATTGTCTCTCTGACAAGACCATTAGTTAGTTGCAGCGAGAGGTTTTTGCCAAATCTTACCTCATGCTGGCTAAGTGCTGGCTGTAATGGTGTGAGCGCCGCCAGCACGTCACGCACAGCCGCCTATGGCCTCCACATTTAACCGTAGCATGGACAGTGACATTACAGGGCTGTAACGCAGAGAGCACAGCGTCTTGGGACGTGGGGTGGCTTTACACAGGAATATGGAAGCGGGAAGTGAGTAACCTCTGATAGCCTTTGTGAAAATGCAAAACAGGCAAGCTTTGACATTCAAGTGAAGGTAAGGAGACAGAAGCAGGCCGGTGCAGGCTAGTACTTGTAGTTCCACAGCAGCTAGGGAGACGCATGTTTTCCTAAGAGGCTGTTGCTGAATGCTGGGACTTGTAGTTCAGTATCAGACAGGAGAGCCCCAGTATGCCGTGCACTTTTATGCTACAGAAAAAAACATATCGTATTGGTTTATATTTGTAGTGTAACTTCAATATGAGCTCTCAGTCTCAGCCAACATCAATTACGACACTCCTGGCTGCGTTCACGGGCTCCAGGTTCAGGAATCTATGCCCCATGTATGGGCCCCCAACCCCAGGTCCCAAGCCGGTCGCCATCCGACCATATTTATGCTGTCTAGGTCTGCACGATATCATCAATCAGTCCCTGCGCTGTATCCCCATCTGTAGTGACAGCTCACTGCCCAGGGGCTCACGTATCCCGTGGGAAGCCCACCCTCATCAGAGGGATACTGTAGTGTGTATAGAAGCGTCTCTGGCTGCAAGCCAACTGTTGTCAGAGCTCTGCCCGCTCTGAGGATTCTGCATCACGCACATACATTGCACGCTGCCCCGGAGCAAGTCATATGGGGGACATATTCACCCGCCGCACCACACTGTGTCCCAGCCCCCTGCTCATTCCCTCCCATCTGCCTGTACATCTGATTCTTACTCATCTCTCTCACTATAACAGCCCCACTCCACAATAACACATTCAACAGTTGTTGTCTCATTTGCTGATAGTGTCGTCATTTTTGCTACACATTGTATGTAAGGATTACCATCGACCATCGATAGTTTGCCACCAGTGGTCGGTGGTATTGCCATGTAATCTGACGGTTCTCCGCCATCAACGACGGTGAGGCGGTAATGGGTACTTTGTCTTGCTCATCGTAGGGGGGCATGTAGCGGGTGTGGTATGGAAGGTAGATAGTAACTAGGTCGACAGTGTCTAGGTCAACCACTATCGGTCAACAGTAACTAGGTCGACAGGGTCTTTAGGTCGACTGGTCAAATGGTAGACATGAGTTTTTTATGGGGGTTTTGGTGTCGTTTTCTTTGTAGTGCATCGTGTCCCCTCACATGGCTCGCTTCATTCGCCATGCTTCGGGCAAGATTACTGTTCTAATCGTAGTCCGCGTGGATCGTTAAGTATGAAAAAGTTCAAAAAAAGAAAAAAATTGTGAAAAACTCATGTCGACCTTTTGACCTGTCGACCTAGAACATGTCAACCTAGTTACTGTTGACAAATAGTGGTCGATCTAGTTACTGTCGACCTAGAGACCGGATCCCCATGGAGCTTAGTCCCGCCCATGGAGACCCACAAAGACCCATCCCCCTTCTTTCCCTGATTGGCCCACCACCCTACCGCTCCACATTGCAAGAATGTCCATCAATGGTGCAAACCATCCACTATCGATGGTTTTATAGCATCAATGGTTAACCCACCGATGACTATCACTAATTGTATATGAAATGCTCCAATAAAGTTTATTTGAAAAAAAAAAAATTTGTGCAAGTGGCCTGTAGTTTATTTTTGGTACAATATATATATATATAGTATATTAATGCTAAACTGCGCAGTGACTTGCTGTTATAAGCTAAAAAGGAGAGCAAATTGGTTTTGTTTGCAGATATAACATTCTGCCATCCGTTTCCTCGTTAATAATGTGGAATTGATTGGCGGCCTGGCGCTGGGCGCGTGGTGTCATTATTCTCTCGCCGCAGTTTTGGCTGTTCTTCTTCGTCACGCTGATATTTGCCTTCTTTCCCCGCTGTGCTGTGTCCGCCGCTGTCCCTATCCTCCGCAGCAAGCCCTATTGATCGCAGGCGCTGACAAATTAGAAATTATTTCTGAGCAAACCGATCAATCAGGGTTTTTTGTTTTTTTTTACCCACAGTCGTCCGGGACGTGACAGGCAAGGTGAAGGCGAGGGGCCAGGTGGGAGGAAGGGTGCTGGCCAATGTTTTACTTAATGAAAAAAAAAAAGGATATACTGGTTTTATATTTAATCAATATTTTCCTATTACAGACTTGATTCACAGTTCCTACTCATGGACTCTATCTAACAGATATTCCCGGTAGGCTCTGCTGTACAACGGGGGCGTATTTAGTATAACCTAAATGTACGAAGGAAGGATTGCAGCAGATATTGGAGAGATCTGCTGCAATTCCTGCATTCCATTCCCAACTGCAGCCGAAGGTGCGATGCGGACAGATTTACTAAGCTCCGGAATGCAAAGCATTCTGGGCACTGGCCCCTGCAGCTAACGGGGTGTGGTATGGAAGGTAGATAGTGTCTAGGTCGACTACTATTGGTCGACAGTAACTAGGTCGACATGTTCTAGGTTGGCAGGTCGACCCAATTTTTTAATGGGGGGGTTTTGTGTCGTTTTCTTCGTAGAGTGACCGGGAACCCCAAGTAGTGCTTCGCTCGGCACAGATTACCGTTCCAATCGTAGTCCATGTGGATCGTTAAGTATGAAAAGGTTCAAAGAAAGAAAAAAATCATGAAAAACTCATGTCGACCTTTTGACCTGTCAACCTAGTTGCTGTCGACCAATAGTGGTCGACCTAGATAGTGTCGACCTAGTTACTGTCAACCTAGAGACCGGATCCCCAGCTAACGCCATCCCGCTGTACTCCACGTGAATCACCAGGAGACGGTTCCCCCAGAACCCTTCACAGCAGTGGCCGCCGGAGGGATTGCACATGCAGCGAGTACACTGAAGCGAGCGCATCACAGGGACAGTCCCTACATTTGCCGCTTCATACGTCTAGCCGATGTATCCGCATCCTGCAATGCGATCATGGGCGCTGTCGTCGTGCACAGATTGCGTTGCAGACGCAATGATTGATAAATGACCCCTGTGGTGTCACACGCGCCACAAAATGCTAGGAGCCATTGCAGATTAATACCAGTTATCACCTAGGAGTGATATCGCACAAGTGGGCGGGGCCTGCATCACGGTGATACCGATAGGTCGGTGCCTCTTGCCGTATTTGTGCGGAGATCTCAGAGGATGCGGTAGAACAATCAGTACATCTGCTGCATGCAATATGTATGTATTGCTAAATCGTGACTTCCAGGGGTCACGCAGGGTATACGCTGCAATACGTTTTATAATGCAACACCGCTTATTAGAACAGGAGACGCACATGTTCCCAAGCATAGACTACTGCACAAAAGGATAGGTCGACAGTCCGAAGGGTGACCCCAAATGGTCGACATGCATTAGATTGGCAGGTACACAAGGTCAACATGAAAATGGTCAACGCAAAAAAAGGTTGATGCAGGTTTTTTTTTTTTTTTGGGGGGGGGGGGTCCTTTTCTATGTTAAACCACATGTAACCCCAATTAGTGTGCCGCTTCACTCGCCATGCTTCGGTCAAGGTGCCTCATTCCACTACCGCTGCGCTCTGCACAGGTTACTATTCTCAGCCGTAGTCCACGTAGATGATATATGTTGAAAAAGTTTTTAAAAAATTCCAAAAACTTTTATATCGACCTGTATATAGATTCCGCCACATGCATAACCAGTTAATAGAACACTTTGACGGGTCACATGTCACCTTTCCTTTCAGCCTGCGATGCCTGCCCTGGCTCCCGCTGCGTTTGTCAGGAACATAAGAGATATCCTCCGCCATTACATATAGATTTATGTATTATACATTATACACTGTATGTATAATCTTCACCGCTGGGTGCTACCTCCTTGACAGATAGGAAGAAGTCCCATATCTGGTGAAAACATCAATTTTCACCAGAGAAATGTCATATCTCCCTTTTAGTAGGGAGATCCCGGTTACGGTTACAGAACCCCCCGCCCTCGGCCCCACCATTCACCATTAGACCTACCAGTGCAGCCCTCGGTATCATACAGCAGTGCATAATGTTTATAATAATGATGAAACAATCCACCTGCGTCGGTAGTTAGGTTCTACAGCGGCGTGGTGAAACTAATGAGCCCCCATATTCTACTGTGACTCGTTAGTTTACTTAGCCACACAGTGCGTATAACGGATCAGGAATACAGATAGGCCTCTAGTTTAAGGTCAGATCGAGCAGCCTCAGAGAGAAAGGAAGTGCACAGCATAATAATCCCGACACAACACACAAACCCCGGCCGCGGCCTATTGTTCACAGGACCCTGATGAAAATCACAAGGGGGAAAACGCACTCAAGCTGGGTAATGTGTTTACCGCACTCATGCCGTGAGTCAGGCATAACGAGACAATGCAGCTAATTACACTAAATTGGCTGAATGGATTGAAAGTGGAGATTTTCTCATGGGCAGGAAACATCAGAGTTCCATAATACATCAGTGTGAACTGAGATATACAGTAGCTGTGTTGCTTCGGATGAGACGCACTAGGCTTGTGTAATGGGCATCAGATTATGGGGGATTCCCAACCAGAATTTGCCCCGATGTGAGGTAAAAAGTTCCAGATTGTGCAGTTATTTAAATCTGCATTAATGCAGGTTACATTAACTGCTTTTTTAATAAAGCCATACGTAGAGAACCCTATTTATTTTTATAATTATGGACCCATGTGATTATGACCCCAAAGTCCTTTTGTGTCAACCAGACTGCAACCTCCTAATTCAATAGAAAACACTGAGGCACCAGAAATGTTGTGCTTTATGCCTCAACGACGTAACTGGTCTCTAGTAAATGGATCAGCCGCGTTGTCATGGATAGCTGTTAAGCTTCCAAAATGGCCGCCTAAACGAGTTCACTTTCATAGTCTATTAGAGGGGCAAGCAATGTGGAAAATCAGGACAAATAGCGATCCAGATTACAATATGTCTGGAACAGCTGCAGAATTCCTGTGCTGACAAATAAACATTACATTAGAAACACATGGGATAAAACGGCAATACGCAAATTATTCCCAGATTACGCAAAACAGATGTGTGGGACGAAGCCCGCTTTCCAGCTTTATATACCACTAATATCAGGATTATTTGCAGAGATTAAGCAACGGATTGTTATGTGCAGATGTCTATATTAGGATCTGTATCCACTTTAATCGCAGATTACATACAGTGCCTTTATTATTGTCGCGGATGGTTAAAAAAAAAAGTTTGCCTTATGTCAACCTATGGTGATGTAATAATAGGTCATTTTGGTATCTAAGGGTCCTCCGTCCAATAGCAATCACCGGCCAGTGGGGTTTATCAGATAGGGAGAAACCTTAACGCTGGCAGAAATTGGTGTTTTCTCCAGAGACATGGGTTTTCTCTCTTTAGTAAATAGACCCGTTGTTCATGCTACTGATTTGTAATCATTGTGCAGGCAGGCCCAGTGGACCACTGTGTTTTTCTAAGAGCCGAGCACAAAAGTTAGGTTTCACTTGTGACATCCCCTGCTGCGTTCACCCTACAAGCCTGGCTTATTACGATACAGATTCTGACTAACCGCAACAGGCCATGCTTTCAGGATTCTCTTACATATGCCAAGGTGATTTAACAGCTGCAGAACCCAGTGATAACACAGAGAATGTGGAGGTGTTTTATCTGCAGAGAGTAGATAAGAAATGCTCTCCTTAATGAAGACGGTGTCACTAGTCACCTGTGTCTGTGCAGAAGACTCGGTTGTGGTGCAGCGGAAGCAATTATTTGGATACTATCATATCTGTGTTTCCTTCCTCCCCACACAAACTAATCTTAGAGGTCTGAAACCAGCGATCGTTATAGCGTGAGCATTTCCTCTCCCCGACATGAGTCACCATGAAGGCATTGAGCTCTGTGCAGGTGAAAAGGCAGGTTGTGTTACCCAGAAACCGGGAGACGGACGGGACTGATAACTATTTATATAAGCAGTATACATAGATATATAATGCTTTATACAGTCGTGGTATGTACTTTCTGCATTCCGCATGTTAAGATCGGTGTCCGGTCTCTGTGTAAATAAGCGGAATGCTACGTATAAGATACAGGGGATGGAGAACTAGCTAATATACTTTAATAAACAATAAAACAATCTGTGCACCCATGCACCGTATTCTGTTGCTTCACCACCAGGATCCATTGCAAGATTCAAGTTAGTGGTCATGTTGCAGAGATCTGGGCGGCTGGATCACACTTTGGCGTAGTCGGCAGACACACCAATAAATGCAAGTACACAGGAAGGCAGACGGTTCCCTACCCTTGAAACAATGCAGCAGCAGATAGGCAGGCAGATGAGACAGGTGGGCTACATGTTACACTCTATAGATAAATGCAAACATTTGATGACTAGTTATTCAAGGCCGGTGCAGACTCCTGTGTCATATCTGCCATGGCACGTCTGTTTCCAGCGAGCTCTCTTACACAGGTGCATAATACCCACAGGTCCAGAGCTTGGACAGCCACCAAGAACTGCAACTTACAATTAAAGACCTCTAACAACTAATATACAAATTACCTGATATGACAGAGCTGATAATAACACTCACATATCAATGACAGGGTAACGGCCATCACGAAAGGGCCAATTAGTGAGTTACAAAATGGGTATGGGGGAAGATTTTTTTCGTTTGCAGAGCAGAAATCTAAGAGAGGAGTTACTGTTGGTGATAATATTCTCATCGCCGGTGTTAAGATGCTACATAACAAGTATTGTAGCAACACGAGTACTGTCATTATACCTGCTCTGTTATTACTATTTCATGCTAGCAGTTATAGAATAAGTCTCAGAATATTTTTTTTTCTCTTTTTGTTTTTGCTTTTTTTGTTTGTTTTAATGAATTAATGTTTTCAAATGTTTTCTTGATTTATAAAAATAAGAATTTACTTACCGATAATTCTATTTCTCGGAGTCCGTAGTGGATGCTGGGGTTCCTGAAAGGACCATGGGGAATAGCGGCTCCGCAGGAGACAGGGCACAAAAGTAAAGCTTTCCGATCAGGTGGTGTGCACTGGCTCCTCCCCCTATGACCCTCCTCCAAGCTAGTTAAGTACTGTGCCCGGACGAGCGTACACAATAAGGGAGGAATTTTGAATCCCGGGTAAGACTCATACCAGCCACACCAATCACACCGTACAACTTGTGATCTAAACCCAGTTAACAGTATGATAACAGCGGAGCCTCTGAAAAGATGGCTCACAACAATAATAACCCGATTTTTGTAACTATGTACAAGTATTGCAGATAATCCGCACTTGGGATGGGCGCCCAGCATCCACTACGGACTCCGAGAAATAGAATTATCGGTAAGTAAATTCTTATTTTCTCTATCGTCCTAGTGGATGCTGGGGTTCCTGAAAGGACCATGGGGATTATACCAAAGCTCCCAAACGGGCGGGAGAGTGCGGATGACTCTGCAGCACCGAATGAGAGAACTCCAGGTCCTCCTTAGCCAGGGTATCAAATTTGTAGAATTTAGCAAACGTGTTTGCCCCTGACCAAGTAGCTGCTCGGCAAAGTTGTAAAGCCGAGACCCCTCGGGCAGCCGCCCAAGATGAGCCCACCTTCCTTGTGGAATGGGCATTTACATATTTTGGCTGTGGCAGGCCTGCCACAGAATGTGCAAGCTGAATTGTATTACACATCCAACTAGCAATAGTCTGCTTAGAAGCAAGAGCACCCAGTTTGTTGGGTGCATACAGGATAACAGCAAGTCAGTTTTCCTGACTCCAGCCGTCCTGGAACATATTTTCAGGGCCCTGACAACATCTAGCAACTTGGAGTCCTCCAAGTCCCTAGTAGGTGCAAGGCACCACAATAAGCTGGTTCAGGTGAAACACTGACACCACCTTAGGGAGAGAACTGGGGACGAGTCCGCAGCTCTGCCCTGTCCGAATGGACAAACAGATATGGGCTTTTTTGAGAAAAAACCACCAATTTGACACTCGCCTGGTCCAGGCCAGGGCCAAGAGCATGGTCACTTTTCATGTGAGATGCTTCAAATCCACAGATTTGACTGGTTTTAAACCAATGTGATTTGAGGAATCCCAGAACTATGTTGAGATCCCACAGTGCCACTGGAGGCACAAAAGGGGGTTGTATATGCAATACTCCCTTGACAAACTTCTGGACTTCAGGAACTGAAGCCAATTCTTTCTGGAAGAAAATCGACAGGGCCGAAATTTGAACCTTAATGGACCCCAATTTGAGGCCCATAGACACTCCTGTTTGCAGGAAATGCAGGAAACGACCGAGTTGAAATTTCTTTGTGGGGCCTTCCTGGCCTCACACCACGCAACATATTTTCGCCACATGTGGTGATAATGTTGTGCGGTCACCTCCTTTCTGGCTTTGACCAGGGTAGGAATGACCTCTTCCGGAATGCCTTTTTCCCTTAGGATCCGGCTTTCCACCGCCATGCCGACAAACGCAGCTGCGGTAAGTCTTGGAACAGACATGGTACTTGCTGAAGCAAGTCCCTTCTTAGCGGCAGAGGCCATAAGACCTCTGTAAGCATCTCTTGAAGTTCCGGGTACCAAGTCCTTCTTGGCCAATCCGGAGCCATGAGTATAGTTCTTACTCCTCTACGTCTTATAATTCTCAGCACCTTAGGTATGAGAAGCAGAGGAGGGAACACATACACCGACTGGTACACCCACGGTGTTACCAGAACGTCCACAGCTATTGCCTGAGGGTCTCTTGACCTGGCGCAATACCTGTCCCGTTTTTTTTTTTTTTGTTCAGACGGGACGCCATCATGTCCACCTTTGGTATTTCCCAACGGTTTACAATCATGTGGAAAAAACTTCCCGATGAAGTTTCCACTCTCCCGGGTGGAGGTCGTGCGTGCTGAGGAAGTCTGCTTCCCAGTTTCCATTCCCGGGATGAAACACTGCTGACAGTGCTATCACATGATTTTCCGCCCAGCGAAAAGTCCTTGCAGTTTTTGCCATTGCCCTCCTGCTTCTTGTGTCGCCCTGTCTGTTTACGTGGGCGACTGCCGTGATGTTTTTCCCACTGGATCAATACCGGCTGACCTTGAAGCAGAGGTCTTGCTAAGCTTAGAGCATTATAAATTTACCCTTAGCTCCAGTATATTTATGTGGAGAAAAGTCTCCAGACTTGATCACACTCCCTGGAAATTTTTTCCTTGTGTGACTGCTCCCCAGCCTCTCGGGCTGGGCTCCGTGGTCACCAACATCCAATCCTGAATGCCGAATCTGCGGCCCTCTAGAAGATGAGCACTCTATAACCACCACAGGAGAGACACCCTTGTCCTTGGATATAGGGTTATCCGCTGATGCATCTGAAGATGCGATCCGGACCATTTGTCCAGCAGATCCCACTGAAAAGTTCTTGCGTGAAATCTGCCGAATGGAATTGCTTCGTAGGAAGCCACCATTTTTACCAGGACCCTTGTGCAATGATGCACTGTTTTTAGGAGGTTCCTGACTAGCTCGGATAACTCCCTGGCTTTCTCTTCCGGGAGAAACACCTTTTTCTGGACTGTGTCCAGAATCATCCCTAGGCACAGCAGACGTGTCGTCGGGATCAGCTGCGATTTTGGAATATTTAGAATCCACCCGTGCTGTTGTAGCAGTATCCGAGATAGTGCTACTCCGACCTCCAACTGTTCCCTGGACTATGCCCTTATCAGGAGATCGTCCAAGTAAGGGATAATTAAGACGCCTTTTCTTCGAAGAAGAATCATCATTTCGGCCATTACCTTGGTAAAGACCCGGGGTGCCGTGGACAATCCAAACGGCAGCGTCTGAAACTGATAGTGACAGTTCTGCACCACGAACCCGAGGTACCCTTAGTGAGAAGGGCAAATTTGGGACATAGAGGTAAGCATCCCTGATGTCCCGGGACACTATATAGTCCCCTTCTTCCTGGTTCGTTATCACTGCTCTGAGTGACTCCATCTTGATTTGAACCTTTGTAAGTGTTCAAAAAATTTTTTAGAATAAGTCTCACCTAGCCTTCTGGCTTCAGTACCACAATATAGAGTGGAATAATACCCCTTTTCTGGTAGTAGGAGGGGTAATTTAATTATCACCTGCTGGGAATACAGCTTGTGAATTTTTTCCCATACTGCCTCCTTGTCGGAGGGAGACCTTGGTAAAGCAGACTTCAGGAGCCTGCGAAGGGGAAACGTCTCGACATTCCAATCTGTACCCCTGGGATACTACTTGTAGGATCCAGGGGTCCTGTACGGTCTCAGCGCCATGCTGAGAACTTGTCAGAAGCGGTGGAACGCTTCTGTTCCTGGGAATGGGCTGCCTGCTGCAGTCTTCTTCCCTTTCCTCTATCCCTGGGCAGATATGATCTTATAGGGACGAAAGGACTGAGGCTGAAAAGACGGTGTCTTTTTCTGCAGAGATGTGACTTAGGGTAAAAACGGCGGATTTTCCAGCAGTTGCCGTGGCCACCAGGTCCGATGGACCGACCCCAAATAACTCCTCTTCCTTTATACGGCAATACACCTTTGTGCCGTTTGGAATCTGCATCACCTGACCACTGTCGTGTCCATAACATCTTCTGGCAGATATGGACATCGCATTTACTCTTGATGCCAGAGTGCAAATATCCCTCTGTGCATCTCGCATATATAGAAATGCATCCTTTAAATGCTCTATAGTCAATAAAATACTGTCCCTGTCAAGGGTATCAATATTTTTAGTCAGGGAATCCGACCAAGCCACCCCAGCTCTGCACATCCAGGCTGAGGCGATCGCTGGTCGCAGTATAACACCAGTATGTGTGTATATACTTTTTATGATATTTTCCAGCCTCCTGTCAGCTGGTCCTTGAGGACGGCCCTATCTATAGACGGTACCGCCACTTGTTTTGATAAGCGTGTGAGCGCCTTATCCACCCTAAGGGGTGTTTCCCAACGCGCCCTAACTTCTGGCGGGAAAGGGTATACCGCCCATAATTTTCTATCGGGGGGAACCCACGCATCATCACACACTTTATTTAATTTATCTGATTCAGGAAAAACTATGGTAGTTTTTTCACATCCCACATAATACCCTCTTTTGTGGTACTTGTAGTATCAGAAATATGTAACACCTCCTTCATTGCCTTTAACGTGTGGCCCTAATAAGGAATACGTTTGTTTATTCACCGTCGACACTGGATTCAGTGTCCCTGTCTGCGTCTGTGTCGACCGACTAAAGTAAACGGGCGTTTTAAAACCCCTGACGGTGTTTTTGAGACGTCTGGACCGGTACTAATTGTTTTTCGGCCGTCTCATGTCGTCAACCGACCTTGCAGCGTGTTGACATTATCACGTAATTCCCTAAATAAGCCATCCATTCCGGTGTCGACTCCCTAGAGAGTGACATCACCATTACAGGCAATTGCTCCGTCCTCACCAACATCGTCCTCATACATGTCGACACACACGTACCGACACACAGCACACACACAGGGAATGCTCTGATAGAGGACAGGACCCACTAGCCCTTTGGAGAGACAGAGGGAGAGTTTACCAGCACACACCAAAAACGCTATAATTATATAGGGACAACCTTATATAAGTGTTTTCCCTTATAGCATCTTTTTTATATATTTCTAACGCCAAATTAGTGCCCCCCCTCTCTGTTTTAACCCTGTTTCTGTAGTGCAGTGCAGGGGAGAGCCTGGGAGCCTTCCCTCCAGCCTTTCTGTGAGGGAAAATGGCGCTGTGTGCTGAGGAGATAGGCCCCGCCCCTTTTTCGGCGGCCTCGTCTCCCGCTCTTAACGGATTCTGGCAGGGGTTAAATATCTCCATATAGCCTCCGGAGGCTATATGTGAGGTATTTTTAGCCAAAATAGGTATTCATTTGCCTCCCAGGGCGCCCCCCTCCCAGCGCCCTGCACCCTCAGTGACTGCTGTGTGAAGTGTGCTGAGAGGAAAATGGCGCACAGCTGCAGTGCTGTGCGCTACCTTTAGAAGACTGAGGAGTCTTCTGCCGCCGATTCTGGACCTCTTCTTACTTCAGCATCTGCAAGGGGGCCGGCGGCAAGGCTCCGGTGACCATCCAGGCTGTACCTGTGATCGTCCCTCTGGAGCTGATGTCCAGTAGCCAAGAAGCCAATCCATCCTGCACGCAGGTGAGTTCACTTCTTCTCCCCTAAGTCCCTCGTTGCAGTGATCCTGTTGCCAGCAGGACTCACTGTAAAATAAAAAACCTAAGCTAAACTTTTCTAAGCAGCTCTTTAGGAGAGCCACCTAGATTGCACCCTTCTCGGCCGGGCACAAAAATCTAACTGGCTTGGAGGAGGGTCATAGGGGGAGGAGCCAGTGCACACCACCTGATCGGAAAGCTTTACTTTTGTGCCCTGTCTCCTGCGGAGCCGCTATTCCCCATGGTCCTTTCAGGAACCCCAGCATCCACTAGGACGATAGAGAAATAAATAAAATCTATTCGTTGTAACTAATGTATTGATTTCCACTTTAGTGGAAGGGAAAGTCCAAAGGCAGAAAGATGATGTTAACTCTTTCAGCCTCCGGTGAGTATTGTGGTGTGGTGCTCAGTACCGCTCTCCCACTCAGTAGATTGTTTTTGATCATTTGCGGCAATAAGGGATTCATTTAGGCAGCGGTATGGATATATGGACGGTTTCACGTAATATTTAAAACCACAGGGCAGATTCAATTGAGAGAGGGAGGATTAATCGGAACCTCTCTCACCGCTATAACCAGTTGGATAACCTCACTCGTTAGTGATCACACCCCATAGAGGTGAAAGCAAAAACAAGAAAGGTTTCCCTCCCGCTGTGACCCGCAATTTGCCGTACCTCCATGCCCAAAATATGACGTGGCTACACCCCCTTTGGCAGCCGCGAACACACTTTAACCTGTTTAGAGGGCTTCGAAAAGTTGGGAGGTAGGCCTCAAGTGCCCCAATTCCACCAAGATTCCTCCATGGTCCCACGGCGCAGGAATTACGAATTCCCCAGATTCGGACTGGCAGGAGCAAGGGGTGTCATTTTGTAAATCTGTTCACCAGCTAATGTTCCTCAGCAGTCATTACAATTAATCTCACTCAGTAATACAGGTCAGGGGAAGACGGAGAGAGAAAAAGCAGTCAATTTCAAAAAAGCTCTCAGTAAATTAAAAGCAAATCACACGTTCGGTTTGAAGGTTACAGATAGGTACCTGGGACGTGGAGTCATGCCGCAGCGCTGGCGCTTTATCCACGCCTGGGATGGCATTCAGCTCACGTAGCGACGAATCCTCTTTGGAAATTGATCTAATGGTTACTGCGTACACCTCCCACCGGGTGGTGATCCCCATATAGGCAGAGTGGGGCAAAATTATCTAGAGATGGATGTAATATAGTCAGACTAACCTCGTTACCAGCCAAGATCTTTGTTTTCAAAAAATCAGGGTCAGGGGGGGTTACGGCAGCAGTTTGTGTGAGTGGTGGAACAAGCTGTGATTTATCCTGAGTACCTCCATATGCTACTGCCCCTCTCCTGATGCTTGATTTCATTAGGAAATGACACGGTACAATCTAAGATGCCTGCAACAGAAGATGAGCCCGGGATAGCCGGGCGCCGTTTCTATTCCGACTCGATTTTACAAGTCATATGTTAATTATTATTTTATATAGTGCCACCATAGACCACAGAGCAGTACAATGGAAGGCGTCTCGCAAAACTTTTTCTCCCAGGAACTTTCAGGTGTTTTTGTAGTACCCCTGTTTGCTCAGTAGCCTCTCTGATACTTCATCAAGGTAGACAGTAATCTCTACGAGTGGCCAGTCTCAGGGATAGGCAACATGTGACGCCTTAGCTGCTGTGGACTACACATCCCAGCATGCTGTGCCACAGAATTCTAATGCGCTAAAAGCAGATCTGTGGCAGGGGATGCTGGGATGTGTAGTTCCACAACAGCTGGGGCGTCGCATGTTGCCTATCCCTGTCTTATCTCATTCCTCCCCCACAGGTATAAATAAAACAGGGTAACCTTTCACCACACCCGTAAATTAGCCAGACACCCCCACCCCACCCCGATCTGCCCACCCACAGACCATATTTGGCAAAGCCAACACTCTGTATTTGCTAAGTATTGTCTGGTCAGCTGCCTGGAAAAATCAGGACTGCTGAGGCTGAGCTATCTTATTAAAGCAGTTTTCAATGCTTGATTCGCCTATTACGATTCCAGAGCCGGCCATAGGCATAGGCAAACTAGGCAATTGCCTAGGGCATTTGATATGCCTAGGGGCATCAGCAGCTTCTGCTGATTAAAATGATATGCGGCATGCCTATATTCTGTGTTTAGCATTTCATATGCAGATACAGCCACAGCCTCACACAGTATATAGGCATGCTGCATATCATTTTAATCAGCAGAAGCTGCTTGTGCACCCTTGCCACATAGCAATGCAAATAAGTTGCATTTTCATTAAAAAAATGTTCCCGACGTTAGCATTGAGGCAAGATTTATGAGGACACATCTGTATCCAAGCAGAGGCAGAGGTCACAGTGTTAGTGGAAGTGTGAGTGCTGTGTGCATGTGAGTGGGTTGGTTGTGCAGTAGTGTTCGGAATATGTGTAAGGAGCATTATGTGTGTCATGTAAAAATGTATTAATAATGTGCAACATATGTGTAAGGGGCACTATGTGTGTCATTATGTGTATAAGGGCATTAATAATGTGCAGCATATGTGTAACAGGGTACTACTGTATGTGTCATTATGTGTATAGGGGCACTAATAATGTGCAGCAAATGTGTAGGGGGCACGATGTGTGTCATTATGTGTATAAGGGCATTAATAATGTGCGGCATATGTGTAAGGGACATTATGTGTAAAAGGGCATTAATAATGGTTGTCATAATGTGTAAGGCACATTATGTTTATAAGGGGTGGTCTTCTGTATGCCGGCGGTCGGGCTCCCGGCGCTCAGTATACCGGCGCCGGGAGCCCGACAGCCGGCATACCCACACTTATTTTCCCTCGTGGGGGTCCACGACCCCCATAGAGGGAGAATAAAATAGTGTGGCGCGCGTAGCGCGGCGAGCCCGCAAGGGGCTCATTTGCGCTCGCCACGCTGTCGGTAAGCCGGCGGTCGGGCTCCCGGCGCCGGGATGCTGGTCGCCGGGAGCCCGACCGCCGGCCAGCCGTAGTGAACCCGTTTATAAGGACATTAATAATGTTTCTCATATGTTTTAGGAGCATTACTGTGTGGCATTATGTGTTTAAGGTGCTCTACTATGTGGCGTTGCGTATAGAAAGGGCACTACTGTGTCGTCTAATGTGAATAAAGAGCAATAGGGTGTGGTGTAATGTGAATAAGGAGCAATTCAGTGTGATGTAATGTGAATAAGGGGCTCTACTGTGAGGAGTAACGTTTATAAGGTAAAGTGATACTACTGTGGGCTGTAATATGAATTATGGAAACTATCGCATGATCAAATGTGAACGTGCAGTACTGTGTGGCGTAATTGGAATTGGGGTTACTATTGTGTGGCCATGCCCCTTGCCAGCAAAAACACCCCCCTTTTTGGGCAGTGCGCCAAATGTGCGAACTGTTCCTATTTAAAATATAGGGGGTACAAACACCAAAATATGGACTGCTATGGGCGAGGGGTGATGGTGCTGGGAAAGAAGTGCAAGGTCAGAGGCGGAACCAGTGGTGGTGCTAGGGGGCACCAGCCAAAATTTTGCCTAGGGCATCAGATTGGTTAGGGCCGGCTCTGTATGATTCAACCCCTCAGGAACGAGTTATTAGATTGCATGCTGCTTGACACCTCTTGTCTGACAGTGCCTCCCGTGCGGGTTCTGCAGTGTAAGCTGTTTTGTAGAAGATCTATAATGAAGTCATGATTTCCTATGATGAGTGAAAGCTCCTTGCAACAGGATTTCCTATTACACAGATAGTAGTCAGCATGATACATGATATTACATGAGGCCGCACGCAGTATCTCTGCGTCACAGTGGTAGTGTGCTCTGTGCCCCCAGGACCTGCAGGATAACTCACCCGCCTGTAGTCACTCAGCACCAGGGGAGAGGTCACCTTACTCATCAGGAGCTGCTGCAGCAACTTATTCCTGCAGATCGGGGTGTGTATCTTCTGCTCCCCTCACCCTCTCCTATCTATCTAATCTATCTATCTATCTATCTATCTATCTATCTATCTATCTAATCTCGCAAATCTGTCTGTCTGTCTGATCTCTATTCTATCTATCTATCTATCTATCTATCTATCTATCTATCTATCTATCTAATCTCTCATATCTGTCTGTCTGTCTGATCTCTATTCTATCTATTATATCTATCTAATCTCTCATATCTATCTATCTATCTATCTATCTATCTATCTATCTATCTATCTATCTATCTATCTAATCTCTCATATCTGTCTGTCTGTCTGTCTGATCTCTATTCTATCTATCTATCTATCTATCTATCTAATCTCGCAAATCTGTCTGTCTGTCTGATCTCTATTCTATCTATCTATCTATCTATCTATCTATCTATCTATCTATCTATCTATCTATCTAATCTCGCAAATCTGTCTGTCTGTCTGATCTCTATTCTATCTATCTATCTATCTATCTATCTATCTATCTATCTATCTATCTATCTATCTATCTATCTATCATATCTGTTTGTCTGTCTGATCTCTATTCTATCTATCTATCTATCTATTATATCTATCTAATCTCTCATATCTATCTATCTATCTATCTATCTATCTACCTATCTATCTATCTATCTATCTATCTATCTATCTATCTATCTATCTATCTATCTATCTATCTATCTATCTATCTATCTATCTATCTATCTCTCTATCTCTCATATCTATCTATCTATCTATCTATCTATCTATCTATCTATCTATCTATCTATCTATCTATCTATCTATCTAATCTCTCCTATCTATCTATAAATCTATCTAATCTCTCACATCTGTCTGTCTGTCGGTCGGTCTGTCTGTCTGTCTGTCTGTCTGTCTATCTAATCTCTCATATCTCTGTCTATCTATCTCATCTCTCTTCTATCTATCTATCTATCTATCTATCTATCCTCTCATATCTATCCTCTCATATCTATCCATCTATCTATCTATCTATCTATCTATCTATCTATCTATCTATCTATCCTCTCATATCTATCTATCTATCTATCTATCTATCTATCTATCCTCTCATATCTATCTATCTATCTATCTATCTATCTATCTATCTATCTATCTATCTAATCTCTCATATCTGTCTGTCTATCTGATCTCTATTCTATCTATCTATCTATCTATTATATCTATCTAATCTCTCATATCTATCTATCTATCTATCTATCTATCTATCTATCTATCTATCTATCTATCTATCTATCTATCTATCTATCTCTCATATCTATCTATCTCTCTATCTCTCATATCTATCTATCTATCTATCTATCTATCTATCTATCTATCTATCTATCTATCTATCTATCTATCTATCTAATCTCTCCTATCTATCTATAAATCTATCTAATCTCTCATATCTGTCTGTCTGTCTGTCTGTCTGTCTATCTCATCTCTCTTCTATCTATCTATCTATCTATCTATCTATCTATCTATCTATCTATCTATCCTCTCATATCTATCTATCTATCTATCCTCTCATATCCTCTCATATCTATCTATCTATCTATCTATCTATCTATCTATCTATCTATCTATCTATCTATCTATCCTCTCATATCTATCTATCTATCTATCTATCTATCTATCTATCTATCTATCTATCCTCTCATATCTATCTATCTATCTATCTATCTATCTATCTATCTATCTATCTATCTATCTATCTATCTCTCCTCTCATATCTATCTATCTATCTATCTATCTATCTATCTATCTATCTATCTATCTATCTATCTATCTGTCTGTCTGTCTGTCTGTCTGTCTGTCTGTCTATCATATCTAGCTCTCATATCTATCTATCTATCTATCTATCTATCTATCTATCTATCTATCTATCTATCTATCTATCTATCTATCTATCTATCTATCTATCTATCTATGAACCAGACAACCAACACATATTACCTGTATCCCATCATCAGTCATCAGAAAGTCTCACGGCCAGTGGAAACTGCCTGTATAATAACTCTAAGGGGGTATATTTATTAAAGTGTAGGTTTTCAGAAGTGGAGATGTTGTCCGTAGCAAACAATCCGATTCTAGGTTTTATCTTCTAAAAAGTGCTAGATAAATGATAAGTAGAATAGGATTGGTTGCTATGGGCAACATCTCCACTGCTGAACACCCGCAGTCAAGTAAATATAGGCTTAAGACTTGCCAAGTGTGTACTAGAAGATATACACCATCCGGCCAGCTATTCATTCCCAGGTGATCTGCCGAGGATACAGAGGCGTCTTGAATTGATACACCAAGCCTCAATACGCCATGTAGTGCAAGACACCCGGCGCAGGGCTGTATAGCGTAGGCACTAACTCTGCACTAGAGACGCCGGCCTGCAACTGCAACCAGGAACTAGCAGCACTTTCTAGTCAGGCTCAGAAACACACGGATATACAAGTGTCGCACATCGCGGTAATCAGTGCGGCTAGCCACATAGTAGTGTCACTTCCAGCTGTTTTTAAAGTGCGAATAAGAGGCACATTCTCAACAGATAAGATGTTCGGCGCAGCCTGGTCACATGTGGTTTGGCGCGCTGAGAGGGGCTGTTTGGCGCAACTGCGTCAGTGGTGCATGAGCACACATCTGTATTTATGTGTATTTATCAAAAGATGGTGAGAGAAAACAACTCCCTCTCCTAGGTACACCAGAAGTTAATATACTAATATAATATACAGTTCATATATTCAGTAAGGCACGCTAATGCGATCGCATTATGCTGTTTTTAGTTCCAGTGTGCACACGCAGGCGGCGGCCCGAGTGCCTTTGCAGCGACGGGGACTTCCCTTATTTAGTGATGCGATCGCAATTGAATTGCGATTGCATCTCTGGCGGTCCCCAGCATGCAATCGCAAGCACTCGCAGCTTTGCTACTTTAAGTGTGAACATGTGTAACTACTACAGCTCATGTGGAAATATAAGTCCCAGCATACCTTACTAGCTGTAGTAGTCCCACAATGATGGAGATATATATATATAGATATATATAGATAGATAGATATATATATATTTTATTATTATTATTAATATTATTTTTTATGCTTTGTGGCAGCAAAATGGTCTATAAAATAGAGAGAGACATATAATACCATAAGACAAAAAACACCTTGTTGCCTCAGAATGAGATGTCAGGGAGGTGCCAAGGAGCTGACTGGGAAACAACAATGAGAGTTATAGAGCTGCACTCCGGTGCGAGGAACACAATGAGACGCGAGTAGGGAGCGGGACTGCCGGGGGATACATTTGGTTCCTGCACATTGGGGGGGGAGGTACTGAGTGTTCCTTCACTTAATGCTATTTCCTTCTTTTTCTCATTAATAACAATGAAAATTACTCATTGTGTAAGAGCCCAGATCACAAAATACAGACACAAATGCTCACTGTTCTACATACCTAATACCCCGAGCTGCACTCTGTAATGTACCCACTCCATGTACCCGCTACCTTCAGCTTCTCTCTGTAATGTACCCGCTCCATGTACCCGCTACTCCAAGCTCCTCTCTGTACAGAACCCACTCAATGTACCCGCTCCATGTACCCGCTATTCTCAGCTCCTCTCTGTAATGTACCCGCTCCATGTACCCGCTCCTCCCAGCTCCTCTCTGTAGTGTACCCACTCCATGTACCCGCTACCTTCAGCTTCTCTCTGTAATGTACCCGCTCCATGTACCCGCTACTCCAAGCTCCTCTCTGTAGAGAACCCACTCAATGTACCCGCTCCATGTACCCGCTATTCTCAGCTCCTCTCTGTAATGTACCCGCTCCATGTACCCGCTCCTCCCAGCTCCTCTCTGTAGTGTACCCACTCCATGTACCCGCTACCTTCAGCTTCTCTCTGTAATGTACCCGCTCCATGTACCCGCTACTCTCAGCTCCTCTCTGTAATGTATCCGCTCCATGTACCCGCTCCTCCCAGCTCCTCTCTGTAGTGTACCCGCTCCATGTACCCGCTACTCTCAGCTCCTCTCTGTAATGTACCCGCTCCATGTACCCGCTACTCTCAGCTCCTCTCTGTAATGTACCCGCTCCATGTACCCGCTACTCTCAGCTCCTCTCTGTAATGTACCCACTCCATGTACCCGCTACCTTCAGCTTCTCTCTGTAGAGAACCCACTCAATGTACCCGATCCATGTACCCGCTCCTCTCAGCTCCTCTCTGTAATGTACCCGCTCCTCCCAGCTCCTCTCTGTAGTGTACCTGCTCCTCTCAGCTCCTCTCTGTAATGTACCCGCTCCATGTACCCGCTCCTCCCAGCTCCTCTCTGTAGTGTACCCGCTCCATGTACCCGCTGGTCTCAGCTCCTCTCTGTAATGTACCCGTTCCATGTACCCGCTCCTCTCAGCTCCTCTCTGTAATGTACCCGCTCCATGTACCCGCTACTCTCAGCTCCTCTCTGTAATGTACCCGCTCCATGTACCCGCTACTCTCAGCTCCTCTCTGTAATGTACCCGTTCCATGTACCCGTTACTCTCAGCTCCTCTCTGTAATGTACCCGCTCCATGTACCCGCTGCTCTCAGCTCCTCTATGTAATGTACCCGTTCCATGTACCCGCTACTCCCAGCTCCTCTCTGTAGTGTACCTGCTCCATGTACCTGCTACTCCCAGCTCCTCTCTGTAATGTACCCGTTCCATATACCCGCTACTCCCAGCTCCTCTCTGTAGTGTACCTGCTCCATGTACCTGCTACTCTCAGCTCCTCTCTGTAATGTACCCGCTACTCCCAGCTCCTCTCTGTAATGTACCCGCTCCATGTACCCGCTACTCCCAGCTCCTCTCTGTAATGTACCCGCTCCATGTACCCGCTACTCTCAGCTCCTCTCTGTAATGTACCCGCTCCATGTACCCGCTACTCTCAGCTCCTCTCTGTAATGTACCCGCTCCATGTACCCGCTACTCTCAGCTCCTCTCTGTAATGTACCCGCTCCATGTACCCGCTACTCTCAGCTCCTCTCTGTAATGTACCCGCTCCATGTACCCGTTACTCCCAGCTCCTCTCTGTAATGTACCCGCTCCATGTACCCGCTACTCTCAGCTCCTCTCTGTATTGTACCCGCTCCATGTACCTGCTACTCCCAGCTCCTCTCTGTAATGTACCCGCTCCATGTACCCGCTCCTCTCAGCTCCTCTCTGTAATGTACCCGCTCCATGTACCCGCTACTCCCAGATCCTCTCTGTAATGTACCCGCTACTCTCAGCTCCTCTCTGTATTGTACCCGCTCCATGTACCCGCTACTCCCAGCTCCTCTCTGTAATGTACCCGCTCCGTGTACCCGCTACTCTCAGCTCCTCTCTGTAATGTACCCGCTCCATATACCCGCTACTCTCAGCTCCTCTCTGTAATGTACCCGCTCCATGTACCCGCTGCTCTCAGCTCCTCTCTGTAATGTACCCGCTACTCTCAGCTCCTCTCTGTAATGTACCCGCTCCATGTACCCGCTACTCCCAGCTCCTCTCTGTAATGTACCCGCTCCATGTACCCGCTACTCTCAGCTCCTCTATGTAATGTACCCGCTCCGTGTACTCGCTACTCTCAACTCCTCTCTGTAGTGTACCCGCTCCATGTACCTGCTACTCCCAGCTCCTCTCTGTAATGTACCCGCTCCATGTACCCGCTCCTCTCAGCTCCTCTCTGTATTGTACCCGCTCCATGTACCCGTTACTCCCAGCTCCTCTCTGTAATGTACCCACTCCATGTACCCGCTACTCTCAGCTCCTCTCTGTATTGTACCCGCTCCATGTACCCGTTACTCCCAGCTCCTCTCTGTAATGTACCCGCTCCATGTACCCGCTACTCTCAGCTCCTCTCTGTATTGTACCCGCTCCATGTACCTGCTACTCCCAGCTCCTCTCTGTAATGTACCCGCTCCATGTACCCGCTCCTCTCAGCTCCTCTCTGTAATGTGCCCGCTCCATGTACCCGCTACTCTCAGCTCCTCTCTGTATTGTACCCGCTCCATGTACCTGCTACTCCCAGCTCCTCTCTGTAATGTACCCGCTCCATGTACCCGCTACTCCCAGCTCCTCTCTGTAATGTACCCGCTCCGTGTACCCGCTACTCTCAGCTCCTCTCTGTAATGTACCCGCTCCATATACCCGCTACTCTCAGCTCCTCTCTGTAATGTACCCGCTCCATGTACCCGCTGCTCTCAGCTCCTCTCTGTAATGTACCCGCTACTCTCAGCTCCTCTCTGTAATGTACCCGCTCCATGTACCCGCTACTCCCAGCTCCTCTCTGTAATGTACCCGCTCCATGTACCCGCTACTCTCAGCTCCTCTATGTAATGTACCCGCTCCGTGTACTCGCTACTCTCAACTCCTCTCTGTAATGTACCCACTCCATGTACCCGCTACTCCCAGCTCCTCTCTGTAATGTACCCGCTACTCCCAGCTCCTCTCTGTAATGTACCCGCTCCATGTACCCGCTACTCTCAGCTCCTCTCTGTATTGTACCCGCTACTCCCAGCTCCTCTCTGTATTGTACCCGCTCCATGTACCCACTACTCCCAGCTCCTCTCTGTATTGTACCCGCTCCATGTACCCGCTACTCCCAGCTCCTCTCTGTAATGTACCCGCTCTGTGTACCCGCTACTCTCAGCTCCTCTCTGTAGTATACCCGCTCCATGTACCCGCTACTCTCAGCTCCTCTCTGTAATGTACCCGCTCCGTGTACCCGCTACTCTCAGCTCCTCTCTGTAATGTACCCACTCCATGTACCCGCTACTCTCAGCTCCTCTCTGTATTGTACCCGCTCCATGTACCCGCTACTCCCAGCTCCTCTCTGTAATGTACCCGCTCCATGTACCCACTACTCCCAGCTCCTCTCTGTAATGTACCCGTTCCATGTACCCGCTACTCTCAGCTCCTCTCTGTAATGTACCCGCTCCATGTACCCGCTACTCCCAGCTCCTCTCTGTAATGTACCCGCTCCATGTACCCGCTACTCCCAGCTCCTCTCTGTATTATACCCGCTCCATGTACCGGCTACTCCCAGCTCCTCTCTGTAATGTACCCGCTCCGTGTACCCGCTACTCTCAGCTCGTCTCTGTAATGTACCCGCTCCATGTACCTGGTACTTTCAGCTCATATATATATATTTTTTTTAAACTTGTATTTCGACATCATGAATCAGATACAAATTGGACAATTCGTACATCGTAATAAAGTAATGGTATGGAGTATTTGTGAAGGGATACATAGTAATCACTACAGTCAAACAGTGGCAACCAATAGTAGAACCATTATTGTATCCAAAACAAGCAAGGAAAGAAAAGACATTGTGGCAATTCCTTATCGTACCGTAATATGGGACCTGAAAGGGAGGTGCCTGAGTAATTTCCCCCATCCACTAAGCGAGATGGGTGGGTCTTGTATTGCCAGTTGTGTAAGATACCAAGTGGTGTTTTTCAGACTATGGTGGATCTGACGTCTGGTAGTACGGGGGAGGGTATCTTTGTATGACTGCCACAGTGTGACAAAGCGTTCCACCTGTTTTTCTTTTTCTACTATTGCTTCCACCCAATCCATTTTAAACAAGAAACTAAGTTTTGCTAAAAATAAAGGTATCCGTGGGGGTGCACTTTCAGATCATTTTCCTGCCAGCCTCACTGAGCCAGTAATAGCTTCTTTCTTTCCGGAGTCAGGCGTTGGTTTGGGTCAAAGACCCCTAAAATCGCCCATTCAGGGGTAAAGGGCACAAAGGTTACTAATTTGGTCTCCGCATATCGGCGGACTAGGGGGGTCATTCCGAGTTGTTCGCTCGTTATTTTTTTTCGCTACGGAGCGATTAGTCGCAAACTGCGCATGCGCAATGTACGCAGCGCGCCTGCGCCAAGTAAATTAGCTTAAAAGTTAGGTATTTTACTCACGGCGTAACAAAGTTTTTTCATCGTTCTGCTGATCGGAGTGTGATTGACAGGAAGTGGGTGTTTCTGGGCGGAAACTGGCAGGCGTTTCAGGGAAAAACGCGGGAGTGTCTGGAGAAACGGGGGAGTGGCTGGGCGAACGCAGGGTGTGTTTGTGACATCAAACCAGGAACGAAACTGACTGAACTGATCGCAGTGTAGGAGTTAGTCTGGAGCTACTCAGAAACTGCTAAGAAATTTCTATTCGCAATTCTGCTAATCTTTCGTTCGCAATTCTGCTATGCTAAGATTCACTCCCAGTAGGCGGCGGCTTAGTGTGTGCAAAGCTGCTAAAAGCAGCTAGCGAGCGAACAACTCGGAATGACCCCCTAGGTGCCAAAAGTACTGGATCATGGGGCGAGCCCACAGGCAGTGGTAAGTGTCTGCTACATCCTGGTGACATTTGGGGCAGGAATGAGTCTCTGAGGATCCCATCTGAAAGCGCCGAATCGGGGAAAGGTAAGTACTGCATTATGGTAAATATTTAAGAAAAGTTGAAGGTACATAGTGGCTGGTAACACTTTGAGAATATAATATGGCTTTTTCCACAGTAGGTATGGACAGACTAGGAAAGTGAGTCCAACCACTTGGACATACCTGTATTTATTTTATTATGGTCTATACTTTTTCTTAAAAAAGTGTAGTGTACTGATATGGCTTCAGACGTAGGTACTGGATATGTGAAGACGCGTTCCATTGCTCTCAGCTCATATTTTGATGCCAAGAATCAAAAGCGTTCCACCAATAGGGGTCTTTCCGACCCGATCGCAAGCTGCAGTTGTTTGCAGCGGTGCGATCGGGTCAGAACTGCGCATGCGCCGCGACCACAATGCGCAGGTGCATCGCTGCCCAGCGATGGGAAACACCAGGCAGCGTGGGACCTTACGAAGAACGCGATCGCAAGGAGATTGACAGCAGGAAGAGGGCTTTTCTGGGTGGCAACTGACTGTTTTCTGGGAGTGTCGTGGAAAACACAGGCGTGTCCATGCGTTTGCAGGGCGGGTGTCTGACGTCAGTTCCGGGACCTGCTGAAGTGATCGCAGCGGCTGAGTAAGTCCAGAGCTACTCAGAAACTGCAGAAAACTTTTTGCACAGCTCCCCTGCACATGCGATCGCACACTTGCTAAGCTAAGATACACTCCCCCATAGGCGGTGACTATCTGATTGCACGGGCTGCAAAAAACTGCTACCGTGCGATCAACTCGGAATGAGGGCCCATAATAGGGATCATTAGGGGATATGTTACACTGGTGCACATTAGTGCATTAGTATGTTCAGATAATCACCTGCACGCACAGGAAGATATAACGTTCCGCACACATTTTCTAGCATAAGTGATAATAATACAGTAGCTTGTCACTCAATATTCATCAGGCATAGTCATATTTTGGGGACAGAGCCCTTTAAAAAGTTTGCTACGTTTCACCCTAAACATCTCCGTCTCAGAAAGACACCTCCAGGCCTGAATGGTTCTGCTGGATTTCATTACATTTCAGGTCAGATATTTTCAGGTCTTGGAGTTTATAGAACAATACATCATACACATTCCACGCCTGGTCACTGTATCTGCAATTCATTGCATATCAAAGGAAGATATTTGGGGGGATGATAAAAGATCCTTTGTTATTCTCCAGTCTCGTACTGGGCACACTGACGGAGGCCTCTGATAATTGAGAGGTTTGCAGTGGTTAATCGTAGGTAAGCAATTCTGCTGTAGCGATTAGCCATAGTCGGCGCAGTGGGAGACCGGCGGAAACCTGGGGATGGTTTGTGTGTAGGAACACCTGACCCCTTTTAGCTTGTAATTGCAGAACAGTTACCGTTCTATTTTAGATGATTCGGCAGTTGATTTCACATGTTGCTAAGCCTGCAGAAAACCAGATACAAGGTTTGCATGTTCTAGACTTCTCATAGAATTCATTGTACGGAATGCCGACAATCTGATTTTTGATGCAATTGGTTTATTTAGTCAAACTTAGCAGCTGCGAGCATTCTGCAATATGCAGATTCTGGACCAATAAGTGGAGGGTGCACATGAAACTTGGGATGAGCATCAGGGGACCGGTAGGCCTCAGGAGTGTGATATGCCGCAATGGTGCCATGCCTGTGTCTATTGGCGAGCCCACTTTCAGCGTCTGTAGGTGCCGGTCCAGCAAGATATGAACTTTCCCTAATCTCCAGTACAGCCCGGGATCTTCAAATATGTCCCTAGATACAGTGCTGAAAGTAGGGTGGTACGGGTTGGCACAGAGTACTATTAATGAATATGCTGGTGGTACCGAGTACCACCACCATATTCATCTAAATTACAGCCCGGGATCTTCAAAAATGTCCCTAGATACAGTGCTGAAAGTAGGGTGGTACGGGTTGGCACAGAGTACTATTAATGAATATGGTGGTGGTACTCGGTACCACCAGCCCACTGCTGGGGCATCATTTATAAGGGGCATTTTTGTTTGTGGGACATAAAATGGTGTCAGTGGCATAACTGTGTGGGGTATAATATGTAATAGGCATTACGGTGTGTGGTATAATATGTAAGGCATTACAGTGTGTGGCATAATGTGTAATGGGCATTATGGTCTGTGGCATAATGTGTAATGGGTGTTACGATGTGTGGCATAATGTGTAATGGGCATTACAGTGTGTGGCATAATGTGTAATAGGCATTACGGTGTGTGGCATAATGTGTAATGGGCATTACAGTGTGTGGCATAATGTGTAATGGGCATTACAGTGTGTGGCATAATGCGTAATGGGCATCACTGTGTGTGGCATAATGCGTAATGGGCATCACTGTGTGTGGCATAATGCGTAATGGGCATTACTGTGTGTGGCATAATGCGTAATGGGCATTACAGTGAGTGGCATAATGTGTACTGGGCATTACAGTGTGTGGCATAATGTGTAATGGGCATTACGGTGTGTGGCATAATGTGTAATGGGCATTACGGTGTGTGGCATAATGTGTAATAAGCATTACAGTGTGTGGCATAATGTGTAATGGGCATTACGGTGTTTGGCATAATGTGTAAGGGGCATTATGGTGTTTGGCATAATGTGGCCATGCCCCTATTGTCCCATGACCACGCCCATTTTTACTATCAGTACCACTAAGAAAAAATGTCTACTTGCACCACTGCCTAGATATACCTCTGATCTCTAACCATTTACTGCACATGCAATACCTCTTATTCTGTATGTATGGGGGGCTGGTGTGTGGGTACAGCGCTTCTGTATGGCGGATAAACGCTGCGCTCTCTGCCCTGTGTACTGTCACTGGTATTTGTAAGTAAATTGGGAATATTGTAGATGATAAAATAGAGGGGATTGCTATATTGTGTTTCTTTCTCTCCCTTTACGGCAGATACCTACAGGTCCCTGTCTTGCCCCCGCTCTCTGTCTTGTAAAATTGCATTGATCTGTATCGCATCCCGTCGCTGCAACAATTTCCAGGGCGCCTAATGGACCATGAACGCAACTAGCAGCATCCACTGCCTCTCAGGCGTTAGGGGAATTGCCAGTGTGTACCGACTTACCGTTTACTGTCAAGATCAATGATCTCTTGCTCCACAAGCAGAGCGCAGCACGGGAGCAAATGAAGCAGCCGTGTGTATCTCGCCCCCTCGCAGGCGCTGCGTCCGGCTTTCTGCTACTACTAGAATGTTTACTCAATCTCACATCTGTCATTTGCATAGAACGCCACAGGTGTTAGAGGTGGAGCCAAAATAACGTAAAATAGAGAGAGAGGGGCGACCAGAGAGAGGTCTGAGGGAATGAGGGATCACAGCGTGCTGTGAATAAGACACTTGTCTTTGAAGTAACATAAGTCGTGACCACCGGTCTGTAATGCAAGATGGCCGGAAAGGACGGGGATTCCCAGCACAGCTGCCGCAAGCGAGCGGGCCTAAATCCGGAGCTGGCCGTGGCTGTGTGATGAAAACGTAGAGGGGTGACAAACAGATGAGGGGATGACTGGCTTTCTCCGGCGAGGGCTGAGTAAACTGCTAACAGCGACAGATGATTTACTGGTCTCCTTAGCGTTTGTTATAGGAGAGGCTGCAGGCTGAGCTGCGATACTAATACATGGCTGACTTTCACTCTAATTACATTATACCATACACTGAAACATGATTTATGATAAAACTCAATATAACCATCAATCACACTGGTACTCCTATAGCTCAGGGTAATTATAATCCCGTTTCCTAGTGCAACAGTATTCCCAGGTATCAGTCCTAGGGTAATTCCATATATCAATGTTATCTATTCCCAGGTATCAGTCCTAGGGTAATCCCATGTATCAATGTTATCTATTCCCATGTATCAGTCCTAGGGTAATTCCATGTATCAATGTTATCTATTCCCATGTATCAGTCCTAGGGTAATTCCATGTATCAATGTTATCTATTCCCATGTATCAGTCCTAGGGTAATCCATGTATCAATGTTATCTATTCCCATGTATCAGTCCTAGGGTAATCCCATGTATCAATGTTATCTATTCCCATGTATCAGTCCTAGGGTAATCCCATGTATCAATGTTATCTATTCCCATGTATCAGTCCTAGGGTAATTCCATGTATCAATGTTATCTATTCCCATGTATCAGTCCTAGGGCAATCCCATGTATCAATGTTATCTATTCCCATGTATCAGTCCTAGGGTAATTCCATATATCAATGTTATCTATTCCCAGGTATCAGTCCTAGGGCAATCCCATGTATCAATGTTATCTATTCCCATGTATCAGTCCTAGGGTAATTCCATGTATCAATGTTATATATTCCCATGTATCAGTCCTAGGGTAATCCCATGTATCAATGTTATCTATTCCCATGTATCAGTCCTAGGGTAATTCCATGTATCAATGTTATCTATTCCCATGTATCAGTCCTAGGGTAATTCCATGTATCAATGTTATCTATTCCCATGTATCAGTCCTAGGGTAATTCCATGTATCAATGTTATCTATTCCCATGTATCAGTCCTAGGGCAATCCCATGTATCAATGTTATCTATTCCCATGTATCAGTCCTAGGGCAATCCCATGTATCAATGTTATCTATTCCCATGTATCAGTCCTAGGGTAATTCCATGTATCAATGCTATCTATTCCCAGGTATCAGTCCTAGGGTAATTCCATGTATCAATGTTATCTATTCCCATGTATCAGTCCTAGGGTAATTCCATGTATCAATGTTATCTATTCCCATGTATCAGTCCTAGGGTAATCCCATGTATCAATGTTATCTATTCCCATGTATCAGTCCTAGGGCAATTCCATGTATCAATGTTATCTATTCCCATGTATCAGTCCTAGGGTAATTCCATGTATCAATGAAATCTATTCCCATGTATCAGTCCTAGGGTAATTCCATGTATCAATGTTATCTATTCCCATGTATCAGTCCTAGGGTAATTCCATGTATCCATGTTATCTATTCCCATGTATCAGTCCTAGAGTAATCCCATGTATCAATGTTATATATTCCCATGTATCAGTCCTAGGACAATCCCATGTATCAATGTTATCTATTCCCATGTATCAGTCCTAGGGTAATTCCATGTATCAATGTTATATATTCCCAGGTATCAGTCCTAGGGTAATCCCATGTATCAATGTTATCTATTCCCATGTATCAGTCCTAGGGTAATCCCATGTATCAATGTTATATATTCCCATGTATCAGTCCTAGGGTAATTCCATGTATCAATGTTATCTATTCCCATGTATCAGTCCTAGGGTAATTCCATGTATCAATGTTATCTATTCCCAGGTATCAGTCCTAGGGTAATTCCATGTATCAATGTTATATATTCCCATGTATCAGTCCTAGGGCAATCCCATGTATCAATGTTATCTATTCCCAGGTATCAGTCCTAGGGTAATTCCATGTATCAATGTTATATATTCCCATGTATCAGTCCTAGGACAATCCCATGTTTCAATGTTATCTGTTCCCAGGTATCAGTCCTAGGGCAATCCCATGTATCAATGTTATCTATTCCCAGGTGTTATCTATTCCCAGTCCTAGGGCAATCACATGTATCAATGGTATCTATTCCCAGGTATCAATCCTAGGGTAATCCCATGTATCAATGTTATCTATTCCCAGGTATCAATCCTAGGGCAATCCCATGTATCAATGTTATCTATTCCCAGGTATCAGTCCTAGGGCAATCCCATGTATCATTGTTATCTATTCCCAGGTATCAGTCCTAGGGCAATCCCATGTATCAATGTTATCTATTCCCAGGTATCAGTCCTAGGGTAATCCCATGTATCAATGTTATCTATTCCCAGGTATCAGTCCTAGGGTAATTCCATGTATCAATGTTATCTATTCCCAGGTATCAGTCCTAGGGCAATCCCATGCATCAATGTTATCTATTCCCAGGTATCAGTCCTAGGGCAATCCCATGTATCAATGTTATCTATTCCCAGTTATCAGTCCTAGGGTAATCCCATGTATCAATGTTATATATTCCCAGGTATCAGTCCTAGGGTAATTCCATGTATCAATGTTATATATTCCCATGTATCAGTCCAAGGGCAATCCCATGTATCAATGTTATCTATTCCCAGGTATCAGTCCTAGGGCAATCCCATGTATCAATGTTATCTATTCCCATGTATCAGTCCTAGGGCAATCCCATGTATCAATGTTATATATTCCCGTGTATCAGTCCTAGGGCAATCCCATGTATCAATGTTATCTATTCCCATGTATCAGTCCTAGGGTAATTCCATGTATCAATGTTATATATTCCCATGTATCAGTCCTAGGGCAATCCCATGTATCAATGTTATCTATTCCCAGGTATCAGTCCTAGGGTAATTCCATGTATCAATGTTATATATTCCCATGTATCAGTCCTAGGGTAATTCCATATATCAATGTTATCTATTCCCATGTATCTATCCAAGGGCAATCCCATGTATCAATGTTATCTATTCCCATGTATCAGTCCTAGGGTAATCCCATGTATCAATGTTATCTATTCCCATGTATCTATCCAAGGGCAATCCCATGTATCAATGTTATCTATTCCCATGTATCAGTCCTAGGGTAATTCCATGTATCAATGTTATCTATTCCCATGTATCAGTCCTAGGGTAATTCCATGTATCAATGTTATATATTCCCATGTATCTATCCAAGGGCAATCCCATGTATCAATGTTATATATTCCCATGTATCAGTCCTAGGGTAATCCCATGTATCAATGCTATCTATTCCCATGTATCAGTCCTAGTTAATTCCATGTATCAATGTTATCTATTCCCATGTATCAGTCCTAGGGTAATTCCATATATCAATGTTATCTATTCCCATGTATCAGTCCTAGGGTAATCCCATGTATCAATGCTATCTATTCCCATGTATCAGTCCTAGTTAATTCCATGTATCAATGTTATCTATTCCCATGTATCAGTCCTAGGGTAATTCCATATATCAATGTTATCTATTCCCATGTATCAGTCCTAGGGTAATTCCATGTATCAATGTTATCTATTCCCATGTATCAGTCCTAGGGTAATCCCATGTATCAATGTTATATATTCCCATGTATCAGTCCTAGGGTAATTCCATGTATCAATGTTATATATTCCCAGGTATCAGTCCTAGGGTAATTCCATGTATCAATGTTATATATTCCCATGTATCAGTCCTAGGGTAATTCCATGTATCAATGTTATCTATTCCCATGTATCATTCCTAGGGTAATTCCATGTATCAATGTTATATATTCCCATGTATCAATGTTATCTATTCCCAGGTATCAGTCCTAGGGTAATTCCATGTATCAATGTTATATATTCCCAGGTATCAGTCCTAGGGTAATCCCATGTATCAATGTTATATATTCCCAGGTATCAATCCTAGGGTAATTCCATGTATCAATGTTATCTATTCCCAGGTATCAGTCCTAGGGTAATTCCATGTATCAATGTTATCTATTCCCATGTATCAGTCCTAGGGCAATCCCATGTATCAATGTTATCTATTGCCATGTATCAGTCCTAGGGTAATCCCATGTATCAATGTTATATATTCACAGGTATCAGTCCTAGGGTAATTCCATGTATCAATGTTATCTATTCCCATGTATCAGTCCTAGGGCAATTCCATGTATCAATGTTATCTATTCCCAGGTATCAGTCCTAGGGTAATCCCATGTATCAATGTTATCTATTTCCATGTATCAGTCCTAGGGTAATTCCATGTATCAATGTTATCTATTCCCATGTATCAGTCCTAGGGTAATTCCATGTATCAATGTTATCTATTCCCATGTATCAGTCCTAGGGCAATCCCATGTATCAATGTTATCTATTCCCATGTATCAGTCCTAGGGTAATTCCATGTATCAATGTTATCTATTCCCATGCATCAGTCCTAGGGCAATCCCATGTATCAATGTTATCTATTCCCATGTATCAGTCCTAGGGTAATTCCATGTATCAATGTTATCTATTCCCATGCATCAGTCCTAGGGCAATCCCATGTATCAATGTTATCTATTCCCATGTATCAGTCCTAGGGTAATTCCATGTATCAATGTTATCTATTCCCATGTATCAGTCCTAGGGCAATCCCATGTATCAATGTTATCTATTCCCATGTATCAGTCCTAGGGTAATTCCATGTATCAATGTTATCTATTCCCAGGTATCAGTCCTAGGGTAATCCCATGTATCAATGTTATATATTCCCAGGTATCAGTCCTAGGGCAATCCCATGTATCAATGTTATCTATTCCCATGTATCAGTCCTAGGGCAATCCCATGTATCAATGTTATCTATTCCCATGTATCAGTCCTAGCGCAATCCCATGTATCAATGTTATATATTCCCATGTATCAGTCCTAGGGCAATCCCATGTATCAATGTTATATATTCCCATGTATCAGTCCTAGGGTAATTCCATGTATCAATGTTATCTATTCCCATGTATCAGTCCTAAGGTAATCCCATGTATCAATGTTATCTATTCCCATGTATCAGTCCTAGGGTAATTCCATGTATCAATGTTATCTATTCCCATGTATCAGTCCTAGGGTAATTCCATGTATCAATGTTATCTATTCCCATGTATCAGTCCTAGGGTAATTCCATGTATCAATGTTATCTATTCCCATGTATCAGTCCTAGGGTAATTCCATGTATCAATGTTATCTATTCCCATGTATCAGTCCTAGGGCAATCCCATGTATCAATGTTATATATTCCCATGTATCAGTCCTAGGGCAATCCCATGTATCAATGTTATATATTCCTAGGTATCAGTCCTAGGGTAATTCCATGTATCAATGTTATCTATTCCCAGGTATCAGTCCTAGGGCAATCCCATGTATCAATGTTATCTATTCCCATGTATCAGTCCTAGGGTAATTCCATGTATCAATGTTATATATTCCCATGTATCAGTCCTAGGGCAATCCCATGTATCAATGTTATATATTCCCATGTATCAGTCCTAGGGCAATCCCATGTATCAATGTTATCTATTCCCATGTATCAGTCCTAGGGTAATCCCATGTATCAATGTTATCTATTCCCAGGTATCAGTCCTAGGGCAATCCCATGTATCAATGTTATCTATTCCCATGTATAAATCCTAGGGTAATCCCATGTATCAATGTTATCTATTCCCATGTATCAGTCCTAGGGCAATCCCATGTATCAATGTTATCTATTCCCATGTATCAGTCCTAGGGCAATTCCATGTATCAATGTTGTATATTCCCATGTATCAGTCCTAGGGTAATTCCATGTATCAATGTTATATATTCCCAGGTATCAGTCCTAGGGCAATCCCATGTATCAATGTTATCTATTCCCATGTATCAGTCCTAGGGTAATTCCATGTATCAATGTTATATATTCCCATGTATCTATCCAAGGGCAATCCCATATATCAAAGTAACAGTACTGCCATGTATCAGCCCAAAGGTCATCCCATGTGTCAATGGGGTCAATTCAATTCAAAGCGTTGGGAATAGAGTGGGGAAGGAGCTCCTAGAGCTATTTAATTGTACACATCGCTAGTTGGAGATGCCAGTAATCTCACCTTAAACCAAGCGTCTAGTCACAAGAACCGGCATTCTCCGATTGCCGCGATTCTGTTCGCGCCACGTTGAGGGCAGGAAACAGCATTGCAGCAATAGTTTCAATTTAATAGTCTGGCCAATTGAATAGCTCTGGGTCCTTCATCACGGCGCTATTCACATTGCTTTAAATTGAATCAACCCCTATGTAAGGTACTCCCATGTATCTGTCCAAGGGTAATCCCATTTCTCTATGTGACAGTACTCCCAAACACCAGTCCAAAGGTAATCCCATTTCTCTATGTGACAGTACTCCCCTGTATCAATCCAAGTGTAATCCCATGTATCAATGCAACTGTACTCCCATGTATCAGTAATAGGGTAATCCAATTTCAATATGCAACAGTGCTCTCATGTTTTTCAACCCAACAATAATCCCATGTCTCAATGTAACAGTACTCTGATATATCACATTAAGGGTAATCTTATGTTTCAAATCAATAGTTCTATCATATACCAGTCCAAGGTTAATCCCGTGGGGGGTATTCAATTGTTTGAAAAGTCAGTTGGGTGTCTGTTTTTTCCTATCTAATAGACAGGAAAAAAACAGACACCCAACCGACTTTTCAAACAACTGAATCCCCCCCATGTGTCTTAACCACATGTATCAATGCAACAACACTCCAATGTGACAGTACTCCAGTGTTACAGATTAGACCACAAAGTGGCTGCCTAGGTGTAAAATAAAAAAAAAATAAAGGGAAATAAATACTTAGAAAAATAAATAATTTCCTGTTAGACCAGTTACGGTTCTGTTGTACAATAAGTAGTATACACGGAGGAAGAAGGGAGGATCCTATAGTTATTACACAGAGTACTCATGGCGCCTTGCAGCGGCTGAGAGTGGTAACGTTGGCACGCTGTCAGGTTGTATTCTGCAAGCAGCGCTGTGATGGGACAGGATTATGTTAAAAAAAGATAGAAGACCTATATAAATATGTACTATGCACTATTTTAATTTTTCTGCTCATGTTGGAAGTTCATAAAACGGGCTCATTAAAGTTGTAACGTTGTCTCTTTAGCGCCTATAAACTCTCGGCTCATATGAAAAGGAATCCATCACTGGGAAATAGGATTACTTTTGCTCGCTAAATACAGAGTACCATTAGCTTTCATTTCTATGGAAAGGTTCCAGATTTCAGAAAATCTTTGATTAAAAGGAATTCGGTAATAGAGAGGCGGCAATATCCTTTCACGCAGTTATCAAGATAATTTGCTATGTTGACAGTCCTGATGGATTCAGTGTTAAATAATTCCGTTCTTGACTTGTTCACGATATGGAGGCTTGCAGAAAACACAATCCAAAGCAGAGTTTATACATAAAAAGCTGAAATAATAAAGCACAGCGTGTCAGTTATACTTGCTGTGACATCACTGGCAATGTCCCTGTTTACGAACGCTCCACACTGCAGCTTGCAGAGCATAAATGTTGTCAAATGGATCAAATGTGTCGCTTTTCCCAAGCTAGGTTCTGTGGCCTAGCGGTAAACTCTACCGCGTGCCGTGCTCATGGTCCCGGGTTCGATTCCCGGAAAGAGCGAATACAAAACTTATTCCGTGTATATTGTAAAGCTCACTAATGCACAAACTCTTATGTACCGTATATATTAACTTTGCAAAGAGGCATTACTTGCTCTGTGCTGATAAAATATCCAGATAGCGTTATATAATATACTATAGTAACACGGAAAGTCACTTAGCCAGTCTCATCACTTTTCTCATCTCTATTTCAGATTTGACGTAGTCACCGACTTCAAAGCTTCCCAACTCTTACCAATAAGCATCACCAAGGTAAGACCCCAAGGGAGCGCTATCACAAACGATCTCAACTTTTTATCCAAGCCTGCATGGTTTACGTGGTTTGTAACTGGAGCGGCAAATGATGGCAAAGCAATGTAAATATGGTCTTTAATATTTTAACAGTCCATTTAACTGATGTAAGCAAAAATCTTGCTGGATATATCTGTGAAAATGAACTGAGGAGCAAATGGATTTTTGTTTGTGACATCAGCTGATTCAATGAGCCGTGAGGTTCTGTAGTAGTTTGGCATAGTTGGGGATGGGTGTGGTATGCAAGGACGACCACATTTAGGTCGACAGTGTCTAGGTCGACCACTATTGGTCGACAGTAAGTAGGTTGACAGGGAATCTAGGTCGACGTGACAGAAGGTCGACGTGAGTTTTTTAACTTTTTTTGTGTCGTTTTCTCTGTACAGTGACTGGGAACCCCAATTAGTGCACCGTGTCCCCTGGCATGGCTCTCTTCGCTTGCCATGCTTCGTGCAAGGTTACCGTTCCCAATCGTAGTCCACGTGGATCGCAAAGTATGTAAAAGTTTTAAAAAAATAATTTAACAGTGAAAAACTACTCATGTTGACCTTTTTCATATAGACCTAGAACATGTCTACCTAGAGTCCCTATCGATCTAGAAACCAGGTCGACCTACTTACTGTCGACCAATAGTGGTTGACGTAGACAGTGTTGACCTAGGTCTTGTCGACCTAGAGACCGGATCCCGTTGGGAGTGACTGGGAGGTAAGAGGGGGCAGATAAACAGACGCACAGAGCTGGGAGTGCCGCAGAGCTTTATAGTAGCATTTGCATAAAGTCGCAAATTAGAAAGAGGCCCCGTGTTTCTGCGCACATTGCAGGAAAATACGGCAATGAAGACACTGCTGCGAGGAAAACTGAGCGAAGATCGCTGCCTTAAAATCACACGGTAACATAGGGCACGGCGATACTACTGTGACCTCTGATACCCTGGCAACAAAGTGCGAGGAGACAGACACTGGGAGGTTAAAGAGCGGGATTAATCCCGATGATGAAAGACGGCGTGTGTGGATTATAGCACTTCTGCCGCGTTATTTAATAAGCATTATTGTGCGGCTTAATCTTCTGCAGTTCTAGGAAAACCAGTGCGTAGAACCTGTTCGGCTAAAGAATTTCTTTGGGAACGAAAAAGACAAATGACTGGGTATAATGAGAAGTGATATGTGAGCAGCGCCGCCGCCACAGAGGTCAGGAACGCACTGTTTAGGTTCTACGGCTTCACTAATAATGCACAAAACACGGCTTTTTCCAATAAAACAGGATGCTTGCAGCCTTGATAAATCGCATTCATTCATATTCATGGCTGCCACATAAAAGGGTGAACAAATCTTTCAGAGGGAAGGTGTAGAATACAGAAACATATAACAAACGGTTTCAGGGAAAATCTATTGCACTTAAAAAAAAAAATAGTCAATTTACCCTAGTAAGGCTTACGCTTCTTGTAGCCTGCGGAAAGGATTGGGCCAACAGAGATGGGCCCCCACCACTATAGGGGCCCTCATCAGTTCTACTCTTAAACTACATCGGGGACATATTGATACATTTCCCCAGGGGTGGAACCTATTTATGTACAATATGTTCAAATGCATTATCACTGTGGCCAACATGCAGCATTAAAAAGAAGAGTCACTGGCTTACTGTCTCCTAGGTAACGGAAAGTTCCAGATATTGTATGTGCGCTATTTCCCCCCCCCCGCGCCCCCCCCCCCCGCAATGCTCTTCAAATAAACTCCTTCGATGTCCTTAACACGCCACCTTTTAGTTTTAACCCCTGCTTAGGCTTCACCCATGCCCTTACACTGCCCAGTGAAGATGACATTTCACACGCGAGCTGGGTTTTGTCCACAGGCGTCGCGCAAGGTCATGGTATCCTGGGGAAAGAGAGACAAAGGGGGGTGCTCAGACACTTTGTCTCAGTGATTCTGCAGGGGTGTACAGTTACTTTTGATGCATAATAAATAGACTGTATTGTCTGCCGTCCCCTTTTATGCCCGCCGCGGACGGGGAATCCGGCATAGAAAGCGGCAGCCACAGCTCACTGGAAATAGCAGCTGAAAGGAGGTTCTGACAGATGTAGGACATTGTCTACACAGGAAACACAATGGGGCTTTGATAGCACCAGGGCTACAGAACAACGCACTCCACATTAATTGGTCATTTATGGACACGCGGTGGCCGCAACAGTCTATTAGCCATGTCACTTAAATCATCAAATATTAGAGGGGCGATGTATCTTCAAGAGAGATAATGTGGAGAAATTGCCCAAAGCAACCAATGAGCTTCTGGCTATCATTTATCTAACACAGTCTATGAAATGGCAGGTAGAAGCTGATTGGCTTCTATTGGCAACTTCTCCTCTTCATCTCCCTAGAAGACTTGATACATCTCCCCCTATGTATATAGATTGTTCCTGAATATTAAATAAGGCAAGAATGGGCATTCTGCTCTGATCACAAAGGTTATCAATAAGAGTGTGCTCACTGCCAGCTGCCATATTTCTGTGGAAGTCTGTTGCTCACATACCACCATTAGCTGTTTAGATCAGATGCCTTAAAAACTGAATATGATAAATATGATTTGTTTCCTTTGAACATATATAGTGTGCAGCGCCTTAACCTGTAGAAGACCTTAGTATCTCAGGCCCTACGCAGGAAAAATGGGGACTGGCATGATTCAGAGGTCGCGATGTTTGCAGAGTTGAGAGATCTTCTTTGTACTGCGCATGAATCAGCCACACTGCGCACGTGCCAAGTTTGATTACCGTCGGCGGTCGCAGCGAGAATTTGGACACGGAGTGATTGACAGCTAGTGTATATCATAGTTGCTGATAAATCGCGGCTGCAAATCGCGTCATCGCCCTTCCGGACCGCCTACTTCACTCGGTAAATGGACGGCTGGGTTTTCGGGAGCCTCCCGGCCATTCTGGGAGAGTTTGGTGAACATTTACAGGAGGTAGCAAGGGGGTGGCTAGTCAAGCGCGGGCGTGTTGCGAGCATTATGTTGGCGTGTGAAAGACCGACTGCGTCTTGTAGTGAACCTTGTGACTCATCGATATGTGATTGATTGTGCGTCTTTGTGCGCAAGCCACCTCTAAGTCAGGCCCTCACTGAAGAACCCATGAAATGCAGAATGAGACGTACAGTTATAACTGCAACACGCAATAATACGCAGCGTTTTATAATGAGTGTTCCCCGTTTTTCGGATATAGTTGAGACAGGTGATTAAAATCTATATAAAGTAGTCGCGATCTGCACAGGGAAAGTTTTATAGTGTTAAAGAACTAATTTATGGGAAATGATGATTTTGTGCAGCCTGAATTGAAATGAAACTGATTATTGAGATGTGGCCGCACACGTGGAGCCCTTAGTCACGTTGCTTCACACACATGGAGCCCTTAGTCACGATAATTTACACATGTGGAGCCCTTGGTCACGTTAATGGAGCCCTTGGTCGCGTTAATTTATACACATGGTAACGTTAAATGTGGAGCCCTTGGTCACGTTAATGGAGCCCTTGGTCACGTTAATTTACACACGTGGATCACTTGGTCACGTTAAATAACATGCGTGGAGCCGTTGGTCATGCTAATTTACACATGTGGAGCCCTTGGTCACGTTAATTAACTCGCGTAGAGACATTGGTCATGCTAATTTACACATGTAGAGCCCTTGGTCATGCTAATTTACACATGTGGGGCCATTGGTCACGTTAATTTATACATGTGGAGGGCTTGGTCATGTTTACATGCGTGGAGCCCTTGGTCACGTTATTTTACACACGTGGAGCCCTTGGTCACGTTAATTTATGATGTAAGACTGCAGCACATGCCTGTTTATACCAGTTCTTCCAAGGAATCATTTGCTGCGTCCGATCATTAGTCTCTGTCGGTGTCACGTGATCTAAAAGTTAATTAATCTGTAAAACACAGTTACACGGACAAAGTCACTCAGTCATAGCGATAAGTACATTATGTTTACTCTAAACTCCACGTCCAATATATATGCTAATAGCAGACATTCGTCTCTGTCACTCGCTTAATCTGGGATCAGCTTTTTCGGGTCACCCCCCGAACAAAACGAAGAAATGTATGTGACGGGAAGCAGGGCCGTGGATCTGGAAGCCTCTCCCATGACTGGGGCGAGCGGGTCACCGGGAGCTTAGTGTCATACGTTAATCTGACTAAGCCTAATGAGAAGGGGGCACGGGCGGGGAGCGCAGATCAGGGCCTCAGCACAAGGTGATAAGCAGTTTCCCAGCACTGGGATCCGTTCGGATAATCCGTAGCTGTAAATGGAAAACACATAGGCTGGATTTAGCCAGCCACCCCCGAAATAGGAGTTCTGAGGGCTGCCTTGTACCGTACGGCAGAGGGGTGTGAGTAGCCGTATAAGATGTAAACAATATGTGTATTATCTTATCTGTGAGTATAATCGTCTCATCCCCGCCGGTAGTTACTGAGAGCGCTGCGTATTATATGAGGGATACCGTGCTTCTGATTCATTCTCCACATGTACAGGATGATAGCTCCCAATCTTGTGACCATGCAAGAGACCTCTGTGACTTATAATATCCTTAAAGGGAAACAGTCCATGTAAAGATGTTCCTGCGTGCGTGAGGAGTAACGGACAGGTGTGACCAGTCAGATTGTCCTCTCTCATAAACTATAGTTATGGTATAGTATAATGTACAGGTGCCTATTTATCAAAAAGGCCCGAAAAGACCTATTTTTGGGACAACTTGCAATAACAAAAAAAACACCAGAGCAGCTGTGCAATGCTCTGCGTCCCAGCCGACATGCATGCACGCTGTATTAGGGATCACCATCGATGGTTATATTATTGTATACTATAGGCTGCTACAGGATGGTGTATTATGGTGTAGTTTAGCTTGGTACAGTATAATATAGAACAGTATGTCACTGTAATATCACATGGTATAGTATATAATATGATACAGTACAGAACAGTATGGTGTATAATATTGTAGTATAATATGGTACAGTGTAATATAGTACATTATGTCTCACTGTAATATCAAATGACATAGTATAATATGATACAGTACAGAACAGTATGGTGTGTAATTCAGTGTAGTATAGTATAGTACTGTGTAATGTAGTACATTATGGCACATTGTAATATCACATGGCATAGTATAATATGATACCGTACAGAACAGTATGGTGTATAATGGTGTAGTATAGTAGGGTACAGTGTAATATAGCACAGTATGGCACACTGTAATATCACATGGCATAATATAATATGATACAGTTCAGAACAGTATGGTGTATAATGGTGTAGTATAGTACGGTACAGTGTAATATCACATGGCATAGTATAATGCATAGTTGCCGACTTCTGGGCTGCTCTCTCCGGGATAGAGCAGCCCGTCGGCTCAGCAGGGGGGGTGGGCAGTGAGGTGACGTGACATGGGGGCGGGCCAGAGGCGAAACGGAGGTGGGCCAGAGGCGGAACGGGGCGTGGCTTCTGGACAGCATCATTTAAGCCACGCCCCCCGCTGTGTAATGCCGCGATTACCGGCATTATACAGCAGGGGGCGTGGTTACGATGACGCGATTCAACAAGAATCGCGTCATCGCCTGCCCGGACCGCCCACTTTACTCGTTAAATGGGCAGCGGGCAGGGGGTGACCCGCGGATATCGGGAGACTTGCCTGCTCTTCCGGGGGGCCGGGAGGGTCACCCGTTTTTCGGGAGCCTCCCGGCCATTCCGGGAGGGTAGGCAAGTATGGTATAATGTATGGTACAGTGTAATATAGTACAGTATGGCACACTGGAATATCACATGGCATAGTATAATATGATACAGTACAGAACAGAACAGTATGGTGTATAATAGGGTAGTATAGTATGGCACACTGTAATATCACATGGCATAGTATAATATGATACAGTACAGAACAGTATGGTGTATAATGGTGTAGTATAGTATGGTACAGTGTAATATCACATGGCATAGTATAATGTATGATACAGTGTAATATAGGATAGTATGGTACAGTGTAATATCACATGGCATAGTATAATATGATACAGTACAGAACAGTATGGTGTGTATAATGATGTACTATAGTATGGTACAGTGTAATATCACATGGCATAGTATAATGTATAGTACAGTGTAATATAGTACAGTATGGCACATTGTAATATCACATGACATAGTATAATATGATACAGTACAGAACAGTATGGTGTATAATCAGTGGCGGTTCTTGCCACGGGCAAGCAGGACTTTTGCCCGGGGCGCCGCCTTCCGGAGGGCGCTGGCGCCATCCGGAGGGCGCCGCACCGTGGCAAGATCCGCCACTGCTGCCCGCTGTGTCCCCCGTCCGCCTCCGCTGCCCGCTGCCGTCCCCGTCCTCGGCGCCTCCTGTGAAGGGAACTAGACGCTATGCGTCTAGTTTCCCTTCGTGGAGAGTAACTGCTGAGCGGTGCGCGATGACGTCATCGCGCACCGCACAGCAAAGGTCCTCTCCAAGAAGGGAACTAGACGCATAGCGTCTAGTTTCTCTTCGTGGAGAGGACCTTTTGCTGTGCGGTGCGCGATGACGTCATCGCGCACCGCTCAGCATTCAAGCGGCGCTTTCAATGTACAGGGGGCGTGACTCACCACGCCCCCTGTATTAGGCCACGCCCCTTTCCTGCCCGGGGCGCTCTGCGCCCTTGAACCGGCACTGTGTATAATGGTGTAGTATAGTATGGTACAGTGTAATATCACATGGCATAGTATAATGTATGATACAGTGTAATATAGTATAGTATGGTACAGTGTAATATCACATGGCATAGTATAATATGATACAGTACAGAACAGTATGGTGTGTATAATGATGTACTATAGTATGGTACAGTGTAATATCACATGGCATAGTATAATGTATAGTACAGTGTAATATAGTACAGTATGGCACACTGTAATATCACATGGCATAGTATAATATGATACAGTACAGAACAGTATGGTGTATAATGGTGTAGTATAGTATGGTACAGTGTAATAATATCACATGGCATAGTATAATGTATGGTACAGTGTAATATAGTATAGTATAGTATAGTATAGTATAGTATAGTATGGTACAGTGTAATATCACATGGCATAGTATAATATGATACAGTACAGAACAGTATGGTGTGTATAATGATGTACTATAGTATGGTACACTGTAATATCACATGGCATAGTATAATATGATACAGTACAGAACAGTATGGTGTATAATGGTGTAGTATAGTACGGTACAGTGTAACATAGCGCAGTATGGCACACTGTAATATCACATGGCATAGTATAATATGATACAGTACAGTACAGTATGGTGTATAATGGTGTAGTATAGTATGGTACAGTGTAATAATATCACATGGCATAGTATAATGTATGGTACAGTGTAATATAGTATAGTATAGTATAGTATGGTACAGTGTAATATCACATGGCATAGTATAATATGATACAGTACAGAACAGTATGGTGTGTATAATGATGTACTATAGTATGGTACAGTGTAATATCACATGGCATAGTATAATGTATAGTACAGTGTAATATAGTACAGTATGGTACACTGTAATATCACATGGCATAGTATAATATGATACAGTACAGAACAGTATGGTGTATAATGGTGTAGTATAGTACGGTACAGTGTAATATAGCGCAGTATGGCACACTGTAATATCACATGGCAGAGTATAATATGATACAGTACAGAGCAGTATGGTGTATAATGGTGTAGTACAGTAGGGTACAGTGTAATATAGCGCAGTATGGCACACTGTAATATCACATGGATAGTATAATATGATACAGTACAGAGCAGTATGTGGCGGGACAGTATGATAATGTATATTCTGCCATAGTACAGTATAGCGGTACAGTACTATACAATACTCCCTGCAGACTATCTCACACCTCTATCCTAGAAAGCAGCAGCCAGCACATTATCAGCTCTGTCACTGTGACATTACAGCACCCTGGTTTCCCGGCCTCCATGTACCAGCACGCAGCGCCAGGGAGACCGTCTGGTAGCTAGGAGGAGGTGATAAAAGACCAGACACAGCCGCCTAATTCTGTCCTTGTCAGAGTCTCACAAGTGCCAGATGGAAAATAAGCAAGACCTCCTGATAACCAGGAGATAAGGGGTCCGGCCGTCCTGTGCTTTCCCACGGTGACCGTGCCCATTTCTTCTGGTAGCCAGGCACCCATCTGTGCCCAATGTGTTCGCCAGCTTCCAAATGCCATCAAAGGGGTGTCTACAGCACCCACACAAAATGTCCCCGTATCTGTGCGTGGCTGCAGAAAGGAGTGAGCCGGAGTGTACGTGGCGGTGGTACTTAGCGCTGATTTACAGGGAGGAAAGGGGGCACAGAGAGTAACAGTGCTGGCCCCGCGCCGCAAACACTAAACTACCAGGCGGGAATTACAGAAAGCTAAGAGACGGAAGCTGAGAAGTATTCAATAAAAGCACTAGTCACACTTAATGAGGGCTTTTTATAGCCTAGAGGAGCGACGGGAGGGGACCGACGCTCCCCCGAGCCTGCCTGCGTCTTTAGTATAAGTGCTTTCCTACCCAGCGCTCACTACAACATTTGTTTAAGGCAAAAGTATGTTACGGATAATTTAATAACCTTGTGATTCATAGGTTACGTCGACATTATCCACATATTTTCAGATAATGTCGACAAAAAATATAATGAGCTGTGTTCGGGCCTAGAAGTGAGGTTGGGTGGAATTTAATTAGCCCAATTTGATCCTGGGTTCATGAAAGAAAACAAATGAGGATATAAGGAGTGAGATGCGACACTTCCGCAGGCTTCCACCCTCGTGGGCACGTTGCTAGTGTCAGTCGGGCCTGACACAGACAGGGGGAAAGCAGCCATTTTTTGAGATGAACCGATATTTGTGGAGCAGCGGTCTATCCCTTCGTCAGGAATTGAGGCAGTGAAGCACTTGAATATGGGTTCAAAACCACCTAAGGCTTCCTGCGTGACGGGTGTGTGCATAGTTACGTTTCACTGATGGATTAAAAAAAATAAAAAATATCAGTGCGTGTATGTAGATTTTTTCCTGGCCCCTGTACTAAGCGCCAGGTGAAAAGGAGAAAAAAAATCTGTTTTGTAATGTTTTGTTGCTTTGCTTCCTAAACTAGCGGCGTGGCCATAACTGTAATGAAAAGGCCTGGCTTACTGAGAAGCCTGGCGTAACGCAGGCCATTAGCCGCATTGTATTCTATGTGACCCCTGTGATAAAGAGGCTGAGCCGTCCCTATCTGCGTTCAGGGAGCGTCAAGAGGATGTGCGGTTGGATGATTAAATCCAAGGAGCTGAAATCCCTTTTCTGTGAAAAGGAGACAGGTATACATATGTGTCTTCCTAGATTACTGTAGGGCTTCTACATCCAGACAGCCGGACAATGAGAAACATCAACCGTGTAATAAAACAGGCAATAAAATAGGACTCTTGAGGGTAAGGGAAGAAGAGGAGGAGGAGGAGGAGAAGAAGGAGGAGGAGGTAGGGGGGGAATAAGACAGCAGGAGGGAGACAGAAGAGAGATAGAAAATAATAAAAAAAAATTAGAAGAGTGTCAAGAGAACGAGACAAATTAGGGGAGATTTACTTAACCTTGGAGAGAGATAAAGTGGGCGGAGATAAAGTACCGGCCAATCAGTAAAAAGTGACAGTTGGAAGCTGGTTGGTTGGGACTTTGGGGGTCATTCCGAGATGATCGCACGCTGACGATTTTCGCTGCGATCAGGTCTCTACTGCGCACAGGGCCGGATAAACAATGGGGCGGGTGGAGCTGCAGCTCCAGGCCTTCCCAGGAAAATAGGCCCACAGGATCTGCTGTAGTGCAATCTGTGTTGACAGTGACTAGCTTAATCGTAATCACATCCTGGCTGTCAAACTCACTGACCCCCTCACTCCCCAAGTCCCCGATCAGCAGGTCACATCCCATGGTATCGGAGCAGTATGAAGCCCCGCCCCTTGGTCGCGTGAAGCTCCGCCCCCTTTATTCGAAGCTGTGTTCCTTAGAGACTCCTGAAGCCCAGCATTCACCCCCACCTCTGAGTTCAGACCTGCTATGGTGGAGCACTGTGAGTCTGTGCTTGACAGGCATAGGAGTTAAAGCAGGTCAGTATAATGTCTGGCACCTAGCTATGTATGGATTTGTGTGTGCCAGCTTAGGGACACGACTAGGGGGGTGAAGCTAGGGGGGCAGACTTGAGGGGCCTACTGCCTGTACCTAGCAGGGAGGAATGGGGGGGGGGAGGGTGTGGGGAGGGGGGGTCAGCAGATCCTAAAGCTTACTGCATGTGGCCATGTCCCCAGCCCAGTGGTGTCTGGATGCGCGCGTCAAAAATCAGGGGGTGCGATTTAGCAAATGGGGGCTTGGCCTTATTGGTAGGGGGCGTGGCCACACAGCAAGTGTTGCGATCGCAGACCACGCTCCCTGTTTCCGTCAGTATGGAGGCATGAACAGCGCTCACTGAGCTGCTGGCCATGCCCCCTGTACCTTTCTGTCGGGGAATAGACGCTGTGCGCATGCAGTGAGTGATAGGGGAGGATCTCCCAACTGACCCCCACCCGCGGGATACTGCGACCCGCAGGTGGGACAGCGGGACAGACCGTGAAAAACGGGACTGTCCCGCCAACATCGGGACAGTTGGGAGGTATGCTATGCCCGGGTAGGAGTAGTCACATACATGCCTGGTATACCTGGGCGCCGCTGACTGCGCACCAGACACAGCCGCGGTGCTGAGTGACAGAGATGGCTCGGTGTCACTCCCCAGCCTGTGATTGTACACTAAGGTTTCCTTCCACTTCGTCTCCGGAAAAGTCACGATGTCTCCATATCCTCTGCTGCCCTGATTTTGAGCTCCGTGGTGGAGCCGTTTGGGTGGTCGGAAAACACATCCAACAAGGGAACCAGATGATGAGTTAGCGGGCTCACAGGCTGTAAGGTATACCTAGGGGAAAGATCCAGCATCACATCTGGAGGTGTGTACTGTAAATCCTCTATTTTTGGCGTGCGTACTGCTGTCCCTTTATAAAGTGTGGTAGGGAGGGAGATGGATATTACATTTATGTCAGAAAAGGGAGGGGAGTGTCAAATTACTGCCCCAGGTGACAAACATCCTAGTTTCAGGCCTGGTCGGTCCCATAACAGGGTGTCAGTGTACCCTGTGCAGTACTCACTTCCTGGGTGTCAGCCTTAAATCTGTGCCTAGTGGGAAGGGTGGGCAAGAGCAACTTCATTGGGTGTCTAGGGTGCTACTCAGAGCATCCGTAGGATGGGATCGGTATGATTTGCTGATGGAGGGGATGCCGGCGTTCAGTATACCGACAGCGCCATCCCTTCCATCAAAAACCCCGACAACCCCCCAGGAAGCCCCCTTATACCCCTTTCACACCAGCAGCTTTGAACACGGGTTATTGGCACATGAGCGCGCATAAACCGTGTTCTTGTGCGGTGTGAAAGGTGCCAGGGGCAATATACCGGGTTGAGCAACCCGGTATTTCAGCCCGACTCGCTGTGCGATGTGAACGGGAGCCGGGTCAGTGCCACCCGTTTCCCGTTCACAGTGTGTGGATGGGCGGCGATTGTAAATTATGTGATCTCCCAGCACCACCCACGCCGTGTCACCGCCAACGTCACCAACCCGGCAATATGCCGGGTTGCAGTCTGTGGTGTGAAAGGGTTATTGAGGCGGGTCGCACACTGGGAGCTCCCGTGTCAGGCTCCCGGGAGCGACCCGCCTCAGACGGTATGAAAGTGGTATTACCCTCACCTTTTCCCTGCCCTAACCCTCCCTTGTGGATGCCTAACCCTCCCGGGTGGTGCCTAACCCTAACCCTCCCTTCCCTGCTGCCTAAACCTAACCCTCTCCGCTGTGTGCCTAACCCTAACCCTTCCACCCCGGTACCTAACCCTAACCTTCTATCCCTGCACCCTAACCCCCATTCTCCTGGCTAAACCTCCCCCCCCCCCCCCCCCCCCCCGCACGGCAGGATGCCAATGCGTCCTGCTTTCAGGACTATCGGGGACTATCGGGATGTCAGCTGTCGGTATTTTAACGCCGGCATCCTGTTCAGTGTCGGTATAGTGACGCAGGTTTTCTGTCCTAACACGGGATTCCCTCATCGGTATATTGACCCCCGGGATCCCGTTCGTTGGGAAGCTAGCTGCATCCTCACAGGACGCTCTGATCGGTAGTATAAATCCAACGGCACTGTAGGAGACGTCATGACATAATACGGGAGCCGGAAAATGGAGAAGCAGGGCACGGATTGTGGAGGCGTGTGAGTATGGCTGGTACCACACCACCCTTATTACAGCCCTGCTGTCTAAAATATATAAATATATATATATATATCGCTTAATATATATATATATATATATATATATATCGCTTAATATATATATCTATATCACACACAATTGGAAGGGTACAGAAACTTGAGGCACAGAAGTGAAAAGGGGTGTGGGTGATATGTGCCATATAGAGTACCTCAACAGCTCCTCTGCCCTGTGTGTTGTCACTCCCCACCGCACCCAAAGGGACAGTGTCAGCACACAGTGGCAGGGGATCTCTGTTATACTGCCTCCTAATGACTGACTGACACCTGTAACCTGAGATAATTAAGATTGAGGTACAGTGCATAATCTGAATTCTAGTCTGATTTTTTGTAATTAAAATGTGGATCTGGAGGGTAGACTTATGTATTTATAAGTATGTTGTATTTCTAATATATTTGTGTGTATATATGTATGTATGCTGGGGTGCAAGGGCAAGGGGTGGGTGCGGTATGTGGCCTGGGTGACAGAGGACAGGATGGCTGGGAGTGAGATGTCATTATGAATAAAGGATGATGATGATTAATAATTATCATCACTCTTCAGCAATGTCGTGGACTGCAGTTGTTCCTGCCTTAGCACTGCTTCATAGAGCTCAGCCGCACACTCAGTGTGTCTGTGCTGAACCACGGGCTGCGGTTCACACAGTATAAAGGAAACCAGGAAGACAGAGGCAGGAGTAAAGAACAGAGAAGGGAGATGGGAAGCAGGGCTGTGCCTGGTGTCCTATGTTTACCCAGGAATTCTTCCAGTGAGGTGGCTAACCAGAGCTACTACCAGCGCCCAATGCTAAAAAGTGTGAATTCCATTAAGTACTGTTTATAGATATAATACCATAGATATACCTGCTGTCTGATTAATTTGATTACGCGGGTCATGGTGTGTGGCTGTGATGTCTTCTCTATTTTATTTATATGGGACTCATTACAATGTTCTTTGTATTGTATGGAGGTCACTTGGATATGAAGGGCACTACCATGCTCTCTGTTTTATTTGGCAGCCACGGAGGCTCTCTGCATAATATGAATGTTACTGTAATGCTCCTTGTATTATCTAGCAGTCAATATAATGTGCTCTGTATTATATGGCACCCACTGCAATGCTCTCTGTATTATGTAGCGGTCACTGCGATGCTCTCTGTATTATATGGTGGTCACTGTGATATTCTCTGCATTATTTATTTAATTGACTTACTACAGTGGCTAGGTATGCGGCATGAACACTAATAGAATTATGGAGATGCCCACAACACAGGCCACACCCCCTATATAGACCACACCTCCATACAGCAGCACACAATAGGCCCTTCATCATTGTCAGCTCCAGGCCCATGTGGACCTTAATCTGGCACTGACTGCGCATGCGTATGCACCGCAATGCGCACGTGTGTCGTACGGGTACAAAGAATCTATACGCACAGCTGATCGCAAGGAGATTGACAGGAAGATTTATGGGTGTCAACTGACCGTTTTCTGGGAGTGGTAGGGAAAACGCACGTGTGTCCGGGCGTTTGGAGGGCGGGTGTGTGACGTCAATTCCGGCACCAAAAACACTGAAGTGATCGCAGCGGCTGAGTAAGTTCAGACCTACTCTGAAACTGCACAAAATGTTTTTGCAGAGATCGGCTGCACAGGCATTCGCACACTTGCAAAGCGAAAATACACTCCTCCGTGGGCGGCGATTATGCGTTTGCACGGCTGCTAAAAACAGCTAGCGAGCGATCAACTCGGAATGAGGGCCTTTATCCCTCCACTTTCTCTTCAAGGCTTAGTACATCTGCCTCAAAGAGAGATGGTCTAAACTACAGGAAGAAACAGAAGCACTGTTCCAGTGTATATTTATTTGCAGGAACAGAGTTCCCTTAAACCGTTGTGCTTTTAAAAATAAGTTCAGTTTGGTGCGGGACCTTTAGCTAAATATAAAATACTCTGTAAAATATAAGCAATAGGCCTGTGAAAGGGTAACTGAGTAACATCCTGGGGATCTGTAAACAGCCCCGGGGTGCGATCTGATAATTAGCGTAAAACAGGACTCTGCAATAGGAAAAATGACGTCATTCCGGACTATACAAGATTTTAGGTCGATACCCGTAAGTAGGCGATTTTCTCCGCTCATCACTATGCAGCGCAGACAAGAGACTGGCGGGGCACAGACAATTAATCATGTCTCATATTTACTGCTGCACAAGGAGATAAACATATGTAGAAAAGTGTTGCCGAAACATGGTTTTGTGGTTGATAAATCTAGTGCGTTGTTTGAAGCGTCCTCGTGGGACCCGGGAAGACAGATTACCATCTGTGCCCCCCTCCGCCAATAGACATCACAGGGTCCGTATTCTGGTCAGGGTCCAAACAAACAATACAAGCCCGTGATATTCTGCTACGTATCCCAGCACAGCCTGTCCTGAGGGTTTGCTTTTCTTACAGAGAATAAATTGAATAATTGTTTTCACTCAGTCACTTGGGAACATCCAGCTGATCTCGCAGCCCCCTGACTCCCAGTCAGCTGCCGTTATCCCCCAGACCCCCCGTTTCACATTCGCTGGGCGGGTATCACGCTAAGAGATCGGCGAAGAGGACACCAAGGTGTGGCAGGCGGGCTCATTAGCTAATTTGCCGCCCACTCACTAACGCAAATCCAATTAACCCTTTTCGGATCCCGTCATGAATAGAACTGTTGTCTCTGCAAGTTTTAAAATGTTGGTTTTGGTTGCATTAAAAAGGAAATCTACCTCGTTCCACATAATCAAGTGTATTCAAACACAGGGAGAAATTGTTAATTTCTTCCCAAATTCACATTTATTAACATGAGTGCGTGCTGTCATGCTAATTGCCTAACTATTTAACATGAAACTCTGTTTATTAATAACCTAGAAATGTAAGCCAATAAGAGCTGTGCTTTCATTGCCTGATTGCGCTTGATCCATTAAAATAGTTGCTATGGTTACCTCACATTTGCTCTTCATTAGTCAAATGCATCCTATAGACTCCAATGCAACAGCGCCCCCTGTAGACCGTTGTAGGTAGGTGCATATGCGCCAAAGGATCGCAGTTGGTTTATTGAATCGGTTTGGCGAATCGTTCAACTTTGGCAGAATCTCACAGACTTTAGAACCGGTCAAATAAATTGAAAAATAAAACGTCCGAGCCGGTCAGATGGTGCTCAAGTCGGTCTGCGTTTTGTGGGAAGGTGGCGTGCAAGTTCCAGGTACATTTAATTACTCCTGACAATTTTTGTATGGCAAACAGAGAAAATTAAAAAAGATCCTCAGCGGCAAACACAGTAACGTCCACTGCACATGTTTAGAAAATATTAATATTATCTTTAAAATTTTGTTAGAACAATAATAAAACAAAACAGAAAGCCGGCCCGCTGGACGCAATTTGCAAATATTCAGGTTCCAAAGCCAGTGGCAAATCCGCATGTTCAATGAGCGATATCATCTCTCCGGGAAAATGCCATTACATTATAAATATATATATATATATATATATATATATATATATAATCCTAACTGTATAGCGGCACTCACAAAATTCCTGTAGGCATTCGTCTGAGGTGCAAAAAAACCTCTGGCGTTCCACATAGTTCCTCCATAGTAGGCCATAATATATCCAAATATTTCAGAGAGAGCACTCACCAGTCTTCTTTAGAAAATTCATAGATAGAGTTTAATTCACGAACATTACATCACATAGGTACATGTCGACGTTTCGGGCCTGGAACGGTCCTTTCTCAAGACCCAGCTACCAGAGTGAAGAAGCATAGCCACCAGAGACAAAGTCTGGTCTATTATATACCCCAAAGCCAGCAAAAGGCTCCACCCCCACACAACAGAGTATAGGAAGTAGGGGGGTAATTCCAAGTTGATCGCAGCAGGATTTTTGTTAGCAATTGGGCAAAACCATGTGCACTGCAGGGGAGGCAGATATAACATGTGCAGAGAGAGTTAGATTTGGGTGGGGTGTGTTCAATCTGCAATCTAATTTGCAGTGTAAAAATAAAGCAGCCAGTATTTACCCTGCACAGAAATAAAATAACCCACCCAAATCTAACTCTCTCTGCACATGTTATATCTGCCTCCCCTGCAGTGCACATGGTTTTGCCCAATTGCTATCAAAAATCCTGCTGCGATCAACTTGGAATTACCCTCTATGATCTATCATGCATGTGGGAATGCTGAGAAAAACAACACTCGCTGCAGAGGGTGTAATAATGTAGGCAGAATGAAGCCATAGGCCATAAAATCTATACGTATAGTAACATACTATCCAACAGTGTAATCCAGCATACTACTTGTGTCAATAATAACACTCACGCTGGTGCCCAACGGCTTATATTCATATATCAAAAGAACCTTATAAAAAAAAAAAAAAGATTTTACTCACCGGTAAATCTATTTCTCGTAGTCCGTAGTGGATGCTGGGACTCCGTAAGGACCATGGGGAATAGCGGCTCCGCAGGAGACTGGGCACAACTAAAGAAAGCTTTAGGACTACCTGGTGTGCACTGGCTCCTCCCACTATGACCCTCCTCCAGACCTCAGTTAGGATACTGTGCCCGGAAGAGCTGACACAATAAGGAAGGATTTTGAATCCCGGGTAAGACTCATACCAGCCACACCAATCACACCGTATAACTCGTGATACTATACCCAGTTAACAGTATGAAATATAACTGAGCCTCTCAACAGATGGCTCAACAATAACCCTTTAGTTAGGCAATAACTATAAACAAGCATTGCAGACAATCCGCACTTGGGATGGGCGCCCAGCATCCACTACGGACTACGAGAAATAGATTTACCGGTGAGTAAAATCTTATTTTCTCTGACGTCCTAAGTGGATGCTGGGACTCCGTAAGGACCATGGGGATTATACCAAAGCTCCCAAACGGGCGGGAGAGTGCGGATGACTCTGCAGCACCGAATGAGCAAACTCTAGGTCCTCCTCAGCCAGGGTATCAAATTTGTAGACTCTTGCAAAAATGTTTGAACCCGACCAAGTAACAGCTCGGCAAATTTGTAAAGCCGAGACCCCTCGGGCAGCCGCCCAAGAAGAGCCCACTTTCCCCGTGGAATGGGCTTTTACAGATTTAAGGTGCGGCAGTCCAGCCGCAGAATGTGCAAGTTGAATCGTGCTACAGATCCAGCGAGCAATAGTCTGCTTAGAAGCAGGAGCACCCAGCTTGTTGGGTGCCCCTGGGTAAGAGAGGCAGAGAAGGGAACACCTACACCGACTGGTACACCCACGGTGTTACCAGAGCGTCCACAGCTATCGTCTGAGGGTCCCTTGACCTGGCGCAATATCTTTGTAGCTTTTTGTTGAGGCGGGACGCCATCATGTCCACCTGTGGCCTTTCCCAACGGTGTACAATCATTTGGAAGACTTCTGGATGAAGTCCCCACTCTCCCGGGTGGAGGTCATGTCTGCTGAGAAAGTCTGCTTCTCAGTTGTCCACTCCGGGAATAAACACTGCTGACAGTGCTAACACATGATTTTCCGCCCATCGGAGAATCCTTGTGGCTTCTGCCATCTCCATCTTGCTTCTTGTGCCGCCCTGTCGGTTTACATGAGCGACCGCCATGATGTTGTCTGACTGGATCAGCACCGGCCGGTGTTGAAGCAGGGGTCTAGCCTGACTTAGGGCATTGTAAATGGCCCTTAGTTCCAGAATATTTATGTGTAGGGAAGTCTCCTGACTTTTCCATAGCCTTGGAAGTTTCTTCCCTGTGTGACTGCCCCCCAGCCTTGAAGGCTGGCATCCGTGGTCACCAGGACCCAGTCCTGTATGCCGAATCTGTGGCCCCCTAGAAGATGAGCACTCTGCAGCCACCACAGCAGAGACACCCTGGTCCTTGGAGACAGGGTTATCAGCCGATGCATCTGAAGATGAGATCCGGACCACTTGTCCAACAGATCCCACTGGAAGATCCTTGCATGGGACCTGGCGAATGGAATTTCTTCGTAAGAAGCTACCATCTTTCTCAGGGCTCGCGTGCATTGATGCACCGACACCTGTATTTGTATTAGGAGGTCTCTGTCTAGAGACGACAACTCCTTGGACTTCTCCTCCGGGAGAAACCCTTTTTATCCTGTTTTGTGTCCAGAACCATACCCAGGAACAGTAGACGCGTCGTAGGAACCAGCTGCGACTTTGGAATATTCAGAATCCAGCCGTGCTGTTGTAGCACTTCCCGAGATAGTGCTACTCCGACGAACAACTGCTCCCTGGACCTCGCCTTTATAAGGAGATCGTCCAAGTACGGGATAATTATTTCGGCCATTACCTTGGTAAATACCCTCGGTGCCGGGGACAGACCAACGGCAACGTCTGGAATTGGTAATGACAATCCTGTACCACAATTTTGAGGTACTCCTGGTGAAGAGGGTAAATAGGGACATGCAGGTAAGCATCCTTGATGTCCATTGATACCATGAAATTCTCCAGGCTTGCAATAATCGCCCTGAGCGATTCCATTTTGAACTTGAACCTTCGTATATAAGTGTTCAAGGATTTCAGTTTTAGAATGGGTCTCACCGAACCGTCTGGTTTCGGTACCACAACATTTTGGAATAGTAACCCCGGCCTTGTTGAAGGAGGGGTACCTTGATTTCACCTGCTGGAAGTACAGCTTGTGAATTGCCGCCAGTACTACCTTTCTCCGAGGGCAGCAGGCAAGGCTGATGTGAGGTAACGGCGAGGGGAAGTCGCCTCGAACTCCAGCCTGTATCCCTGTGATACTACTTGCAGAACCTAGGGATCCACCTGTGGGCAAGCCCACTGGTCCCTGAAGTTCCCGAGACGCGCCCCCACCGCACCTGTCTCCACCTGTGAAGCCCCAGCCTCATGCGGTGGACTCAGAGGAAGCGGGGGAAGATTTTTGATCCTGGGAACTGGCTGTCTGGTGCAGCTTTTTCCTTCTTCCCTTGTCTCTGTGCAGAAAGGAAGCGCCTTTGACCCGCTTGCTTTTCTGAAGCCGAAAGGACTGTACCTGAAAATACGGTGCTTTCTTAGGCTGTGAGGAAACCTGAGGTAAAAAATTTTCTTCCCAGCTGTTGCTGTGGATACGAGGTCCCAGAGACCATCCCCAAACAATTCCTCACCCTTATAAGGCAGAATCTCCATGTGCCTTTTAAAGGCAGCATCACCTGTCCACTGCCGGGTCTCTAATACCCTCCTGGCAGAATGGACATTGCATTAATTCTGGATGCCAGCCGGCAAATATCCCTCTGTGCATCCTTCATATATAAGACGATGTCTTTAATATGCTCTATGTTAGCAAAATATTATCCCTGTCTAGGGTATTAATATTATCTGACAGGGTATCAGACCACGCTGCAGCAGCACTATTTATGCTGAGGCAATTGCAGGTCTCAGTATAGAACCTGAGTGTGTATATACAGACTTCAGGATAGCCTCCTGCTTTTTTCAGCAGGCTCCTTCAAGGTGGCCGTATCCTAAGACGGCAGTGCCACCTTTTTTGACAAACGTGTGAGCGCCTTATCCACTCTAGGGGATATCTCCCAACGTGACCTATCCTCTGGCGGGAAAGGGTACGCCATCAGTAACTTTTTAGAAATTACCAGTTTCATATCGGGAGACCCCACGCTTCTTTACACACTTCATTCACTCATCTGATGGGGGAACAAACCACTGGCTGCTTTTTCTCCCCAAAAATAAAACCCCTTTTATGTGGTACTTGGGTTCATGTCAGAAATGTTTAACACATTTTCATTGCCGAGATCATGTAACGGATGTTCCTAGTGGATTGTGTATATATCTCAACCTCGTTGACACTGGAGTCAGACTCCGTGTCGACATCTGTGTCTGCCATCTGAGGTAACGGGCGTTTTTTTGAGCCCCTGATGGCCTTTGAGACGCCTGGGCAGGCGCGGGCTGAGAAGCCGGCTGTCCCACAGCTGTTACGTCATCCAGCCTTTTATGTAAGGAGTTGACATTGTCGGTTAATACCTTCCACCTATCCATCCACTCTGGTGTCGGGCCGGCCCCACAGGGGGCGGCATCCCATTTATCGGCCTCTGCTCCGCCTCCACGTACCTTCCTCATCCAACATGTCGACACAGCCGTACCGACACACCGCACACACACAGGGAATGCTCTGACTGAGGACAGGACCCCACAAAGTCCTTTGGGGAGACAGAGAGAGAGTATGCCAGCACACACCAGAGCGCTATATAATGCAGGGATTAACACTATAACTGAGTGATTTTTCCCCCAATAGCTGCTTGTATACATATATTGCGCCTAAATTTAGTGCCCCCCCCCTCTCTTTTTAACCCTTTGAGCCTGAAAACTACAGGGGAGAGCCTGGGGAGCTGTCTTCCAGCTGCACTGTGAAGATAAAATGGCGCCAGTGTGCTGAGGGAGATAGCCCCGCCCCTTTTTCGGCTGACTTTTCTCCCACTTTTTCATGGATTCTGGCAAGGGTAATTTATCACATATATAGCCCTGGGACTATATATTGTGATGATTTGCCAGCCAAGGTGTCTTATATTGCCCTCAGCCCCCCCCCCCCCCCCAGCGCCCTGCACCCATCAGTGACCGGAGTGTGAGGTGTGCATGAGGAGCAATGGCGCACAGCTGCAGTGCTGTGCGCTACCTTGTTGAAGACAGAAGTCTTCTGCCGCCGATTTTCCGGAACACTTCTTGCTTCTGGCTCTGTAAGGGGGCCGGCGGCGCGGCTCCGGGACCGAACACCAAGGTCGGGTCCTGCGGTCGATCCCTCTGGAGCTAATGGTGTCCAGTAGCCTAAGAAGCCCAAACTACCACCAGTTAGGTAGGTTTGCTTCTTCTCCCCTTAGTCCCTCGCTGCAGTGAGTCTGTTGCCAGCAGATCTCACTGTAAAATAAAAAACCTAAAATATACTTTCTTTCTAGGAGCTCAGGAGAGCCCCTAGTGTGCATCCAGCTCAGCCGGGCACAAGATTCTAACTGAGGTCTGGAGGAGGGTCATAGTGGGAGGAGCCAGTGCACACCAGGTAGTCCTAAAGCTTTCTTTAGTTGTGCCCAGTCTCCTGCGGAGCCGCTATTCCCCATGGTCCTTACGGAGTCCCAGCATCCACTTAGGACGTCAGAGAAAACTAATTACCTCAACTATAACAGTATATTCAGTATATTCAAGCTTGACAAAGATCCTGGTAAGGACCGAAACGTCGCTGCTGCTTTACTTTGCACTGAAATGCTGCTTTAAATACAAGAGAATATCTTTGAAGACTGGTGAGTGCTCCTAACATGTTTGGCTATTGTGGAAGTGATTTCAACGTTGGACTCACTTATCTCAGGATTGTCACCCCAGCAATTGCCCTTTTTAAGTGAGTGTGGATACATTTGGAAATATATATATATATTTTTTTTTATTTATTTTTTTATTTTTTTTAATCTATATATTTTGTATTTTATTTTAAGTCTACTGTGTTGTAGAGGTGCAAGACCTACATATACATATATATACATATATATATATATAGCAAAAAAGTGGAGCACTCACCAGTCTCAATATTAAATATGCACCAAATATGGTGCATATTTAATATTGAGACTGGTGAGTGCTCCACTTTTTTGCTATATACAATTGGATGTTCGTGAGAACCTCTTTGGATGACACCCCAGCGGATGGACTATGATCTAAACGTGAGTGCGACCCATATATCTATATATATATATATATATATATATATTTTTTTTTTTTTTTTTTTTTTTTAACTGCAACTTAGTGTGCTAACTTATCTGGTTTTACCGGAGTTGCGTGTGTGTGTGTGTGTGTGTGTGTGTGTGTGTGTGTGTGTGTGTGTGTGTATATATGTGTATATATGTGTATATATATATATATATATATATATATATATATATAAATCACCACGCAGCATCAAAATATTACCATCAGGCACAAATAACATGCATGAAAGAAAGGCTTTATACTTATTAAACATCATGTACTTGGTCCTATGGCGTCAGCAGCATGTGACAAGGGGCCGCTACCACCACATGCAGCTGACGTCACACTACATGATGTAAAGCCTTTTCTTTCATGTACGTTATTTTGTGCCTGATAATACTAAAAATATATTGTCAATGGGCTTTTGGCAGATCTGATGTAATATATATATATATATATATATATATATATATATATAAAAATCAGACTTGCAAGGAGCCCATAGAAGCCATTTTCATGCCCAGCCCAGTCATTTATTGCTTTTTAATATGGTGCAGCAATGGGTCTCAGCTGCAGACATCTTTATTGAGCACGTGATATTATAGATTTGTTATAGTACAGCAGACACCTTACCTGCTCTGACCAGAGCCAAAGAGGGCAAAGGCCTATGGGAGCTGCCACTTGAGGGGAGTTTCTAGTTACTCAGAAACCCCCCTGTGTGTGCCACTAATATTATATATATCAGTCAATTATTTCAAGCTGCCTACATGCTACTCAAGACCCATTCCATTTGGCCTGCAGCTGTACAAATCACAAATGACAGAGAGACTTGTCCGCATGGAGTGAAGAGAATTTGCTGAATAATGCTCCAGGGAAAAAAAATTCACAATGTAAATTAAATGATAACCGAAAAAAAAGAAAGAGAAAGATATTAAGAAAAGAAACAGATTGTGTTTTGCTGGCGTGCCCCGGTTCTGTCACGGCGGGATCAGAGCGTGATTTTCTGAATGGCCTCATCAGTCTGTACCCCGGACACGGTGACAAAGGTGAGACGGAGAAATTCAATCTCCTCTGCCCTTTCAGTTTCCTGTCTAAAAAAGGGTATGGGTGTGAATTATTAATGACCCAATCTGCAGTGCACACAGGCTGAAGCGGAGTGTGACGGCGCTGTGTGGGAGAGTCGGCAACTTCAGTGGATTCAGGGCAGCCGCCGCTGTGACACCGACGTGGGAGTCATGTTTGTTTGTGATTCACTTTGTGCTGTTTATCCGTTTTCCCTAATTACTTGGATGTCTGTAAAATGCTGCCAGGGACGTGTTCTGCAATCTAGTTACTAACTAGAACAAGCAGAGTCCTTCGTTAAGGCCACCCGTAATTTCCAGAGTGTTGCACTTAAACTGCGCCCAGACGTTTACGTGCAGGACAAACCAGATGAAGTCCTAACCTGTAGGAATGAGAGCGCTAGGATCTCAAATAGATTTTTACACCTCCAGATAACTTTAACTTACTGGCTTGCACATACCCACCAAGCAACCTACAAGGTGAGGCAAACACACCTCTCAGATTTTAAAGGTACACAAAAAAAAGAGGCATGGTGAACACTATTCTAAATGTTAGTACATAATGTAAAAGTACATGGAATACAGTTTATTTTCAGTTGGTTTTGAATATGATATGGTCATTTCTTGGCATATAGCAGTCTTTGGGTCATTGATGGTTTTGGTGGATGTTTGTAGACCTCAGCGGTCAGATGGCCTCGTTGTCTTCTCGTGAAGCTGATGAGGATGTTTTCCGCCCAGTAACGAAAATTCTGCTTGTTAACGCAGTCAGACAATGAAAGTGATCTTCGTCAGGAATTGCCGCCATGATGCCGGAAATGACCCGCCAAGTGATGTGTAACTTCAGGACTTGAGTACAAATGTGTATCATGAACGAAGGCCGCCGTCTGGACTATATAACATATTCAAAACCAATTTAAAATAAATTGTATTCCATGCACTTTTAGACTAATTATGTACTAACATTTTGAATAACATTCACCATGCCTTTTTTGTTAATGGGGCCGTGAACCCATTTATAGAATACATAAATACAAATATTTTTGCTTTATTCCGTCTGCGGAAAGAATCATTATGGAATGACTATATATATGCATAATTGGCAACATTACTATAACTTCCCAGGGACACTTTGCTAATCAGCAGGTCCATCTGAGCGAACAACGCGTTCCGCCGTCCCAGCATATCTTAGTTCTCTTTCCCCTTACCATGAAATGCTTATTGAACGTATAATTTCCATTTTTTGTTGCGAATTTAAATATTCCCTTTTTCTGTAAAATATTCATTTCTATAGAGACTGTGAATAGCGAGTTAATGGTGCATTAAACATACAGTTTACTAGGAAGTGTATTGCGCAGTTGGTCAAAAATGAAAAAATTAGGGACCTTTTCACGGACCATCCTTTCCATGGATAAATTAGTTTCCCTGAATAAGACAAACAGTTGGTAACTATGCAAATGTATTATAACAGCCTTGTGCAGGTGTAACTTAGAGGTGTTCCAAATAGACTTTCCTGTTTCACGTCCGTGACTTCCATGTTGTTACAGAGCGATACTGAATATTATTGTGAGACTATTATTGGCCGGTTGAATAAGTTTTGTACGTGCAGCTATATGCAACAAGCCATGAGCTCAGGGTGGGATTGGCCCACGAGGGGGGATGAGATGAGGAACCATTGGCGCCATTTCCAAACCGTTGCAACAGCAACTCGCTGCCCTCGCAGCTAATGGATCCCATAGTATTAAATTAGTTGCAAAACCAACATGCGGAAAATGTAATTTCATTGCATACAGTATATACAAATCAATGGTTCGGAACTCTGCGTGCCTTATACAGAAGCAAGACGGTAACTAGCAAATCGGGTCATTCTGAGTTGAATATCCACATCTGCTTAAGTCATTTCCTGCTTTCAACTTGCCGTTGCGTTTCACATTATAGAAAGTGAACATATGTTTTCCTATCGTAAGGGTTTCCGTCAAACCATCCGAGACTTGTACCAACTGGCGTATGGTGCTGAAGACAACAGAGCGGGCTCTACGACACCCCAAACTGACCAAACAAAAGATGGTACACAGGCGGTAGAATAACCTGTTCACACAGTTGTGTTAAGATTCTTCACTGCAACTGTGTGATCCTGCAGTATGTGTATAATTGTGTAATTATGCTGGTCACAATTCTCCTCCCCCCCCTTCACCGTGAATGATATTTTTAAGACAGCAGCGAGGACTTATAATACTGCTGGTCTTTGATTAGTAGCCAAGAGACTTCCCGGGACATCATCAGTCAAATTTGGACAGGCCTTACCCTCCCTCCCAGTGCGGAGGATGATGCAATATGGACTTAAATGCATCAATATGTCAAATACACTGCAAATTACTGGCAAATGGCACGTGCTTCATTTTTTAAGAGGGCAATACGAAATGCGTTTGCAGCGGTGCGATAAAAAGGTGTAACGATTCCCGTAGCATCCTGAGCCGTTAGAATTCCTGCATTGCACGTGAAATATATGTACTGTACAATACATATGTATACCTGACACCAATAACATACTGTACATGCAGAAGGGGGGTGAGAGTATATTGGGTAGAAATTAAATATTGCAGCAGAACAGCAGTTTCAGAAGAGGGGGTGACGTTCCGCTAACACAGGTCTCAAGTTCAGCTTGTTTTGCCTCTCAGCCATTCCGTACAGTAGACATGAATCCATGTTCCACGGCATTTGGACAGACAACCAGGCGCAAGTCCGCAGCCAATTGCGAGATGTTGCGATTATTCCACAAAGCAATTATGAAAGCCTTGTTGCCATATAACGCCGACTCCTCTCTGCCGGCTCTGACAGATCGCACGGAAGAATAACGAGCGTGCAAGTTACATTGTGGAATTATGCGCTCCACTCATTTGCAAAGTGCACCCCTCTGCCAGCGGCCAATTAGGTGGAAGCCTTGGCTCAATGAGCCTTGTCTAAAGAGCCTCTTCGCTTGTTACCGTTCCATCAGACGCTGTCTGTACAGCCAGACCACACAAAGGGCCTCTGAGAAGGCTTCCGTGCCAACCTGTGCCCTCTTCAAAATGAGCGGCGTCCCTTCCCGCCCCCTGCACTAACCTCACACAATGAGGTCTCTCGTTCCTGCGCTTCAGTTGTTAGCGAAGGGGAGAGACGGCCTTTGAAGCCGGAGGAACGGGAGACGTGGAAGAACTCGCAGACTGGATTTCATGAGACTAACGAACTGCGCGAAGGCTGCGGGCATGCAACAGCGTGGAGTCTTTCATTCAGAGGCAAAAATGTCCTTGTGAAATGTTTTTTTTTTTTTGTTTTGTTTTTTTTTTGTTTTGGTCTTTAGTTCAGTTGATTAATAAGGTTTACATCGGAGGTAGCAGCAGTGACACCTGCAGGTGGGAGTAAGGTAGTGCACCAAAAGAAAAGACTATTAATGAGCTCTTCATAACTTTTTAACGATACATTGCATATCGGTGCTTATCCTGCTGACTACTTCAAGCGCTATTTTACATATATATATTTTGACTAAAGCAGTTTCCCCACATTACCCTTAGCTTCCAGACACAGAGGCCTACGTACTAATCCTTGGAGAGAGATAAAGTGGACGGAGATAGAGAGGTCTATTTACTAAGCCTGGGATGGAGATAAAGTACCAGCCAATCAGCTCCAAACTGTCATGTTACAGGCTGGGTTTGAAAAATGACAGTTAGGAGCTGATTGGCTGGTACTTTATCTCTGTCCACTTTATCTCTCTCCAAGGCTTAGTAAATAGACCCCAAAGAATCAGACAATCAGCTCCCAATTGTCATTTTTAACAGCCTGTAACATGGCAGCTAGGAGCTGATTGGCTGGTACTTTATCTCTCTCCAAGGATTAGTACATAGACCACACACAGTCCTCCTTTTACCAGGGCCGTAACTAGGGGGGGGGGGCTAAGGGGGCATGCGCCCCGGGTGCAGGATTTGAGGGGGCGCCAAGAAGTTACAAGGCAAACTATTGCCTTGCCCCGGGTGACGAAAATCCTAGTTTCGGCCCTGCTCTTACACCAGTATTTCCAATCAACTCTGCACCAGCAAATTAGGATATATTTAAGATGGCCGCCACCTGCTTCCCTGTCTTAAATGAAGGATTCATTCCTCCATTTAGCCAGGAATATTAATCCTCTGTATTTCACTAACAGCCTGGACCTACACAGAGGATGATTCGGGTAATGGGTCTCCTGGGAAGGGTAAAGCTCATTACCCTTTACATTACGGATAGCCGGAAGGTTAAAGTCGATGCTTTTGTAAATTGCGCTTATATTTCATCATATTTACGGCTGGTTCATCAGAACATAACGGAACACTAGATGTTGCTATCCATCATCCTTACTGGTTAGTTGTGTGGTGACGTTTTGTAGAAGATGAAGGGGAGATAGATGGAGCGTCTCAGGGTCCCCACCGTCAATAATAAAAAAAAGAAAACGCTGTCATTTCGAGCGTATTTCTTTTGTTGTGGCGCTTGAAGACCCTCGTCTAGCGATGCCTCCCTATCCCACTGGGAGAGCGACTTTTATTACATTCCCTAGAGCGCTGTAGGATTTTTGTCTCAGAGAAGAAATAATTTGATTTCAAGAGCGCGGCCCCCGGGCGGAAGCCATTGTTTCTTATTTGATTTTGTATTAATTGAAGATTTTTTTTCCTGTATTTCTCCCGTTCCTTTCGGAGAATCTTTATATTAAATTGCTGCACGCCAAATAAAGTGCGGAAGCGGAGAAATCTGTACGTATATGTCTTGAAAATAAGGAACTGGGGACGCGATTCAGAGATGACGCCGTGAGGATTTATGCGCAGTGTGAGTGACAGGCAGGGAGCATTTGTGGGAAGTAACGGCAGAGTGGCGACTCAAACGCAGGAGTATCACAACCATTTTAGGAGGGCGTTACAGCCTGCGACCCCATACGCAGTTACAGTGGCTGTGGTTCGATATTTATTTTCACACAGTACGGAGCTGAAACAGGCTCTTATTAACCCTTACTGCTCCAGGCCAAGAGTGCCAATTTACAGCTGCCCCTATTGTCCTGTTGATATATAAGGCCAGTAAAAGTGATGAGAGATAAGGCCTCCCTGACTGTCATACCTGACTGCATGTGTGACGCTACCCTGTTGTACTACAACTCCCAGCATGCACCACACAGTAGGGGTTTTAGTTACACACGTAAAGTTGGAGGAGATGCAGAGGACTTATTGGTCTGTTTATCAAAAAGCAACGCTAAAATTGTTTAAAGGGGTTTCTTAATTAACATTTGTTGTGAGAATATCAACAATAATTATTTGCCCCTGTCGATTCCGGCCTGGAGCAGTAACTTGGGTAAGGGTTAAGTTACAGCTTTCACTGGGCCAGTCTCTGCAGAAACTGGCACGCACAGCCCGATCACGCATTCGCAGTGGGCGTGAAAACCCAGATTTGCGCTTTCACTTCCACTAAATGTGAGAAAGGGTTACAAATATCTATTTTTTTTAAATGCAAAAAAACGCTTAATGTTTAAAACATATATATTATTTGAATGATTTTCACCTGCGTTCGTTACCCTTAGATGGCGATATTGGAGGAATTATTTTGAAGGTACTCGTGGGTTCCCCGTCATAAGGCCTTTTACCTAGAGATGTGTTCTGACCCCCATGTTTTGGTTTCGGCTCTAATTTATCGCTGTGTTTTGGATTTGGTTTTGGCAAAACCACCCTCAAGTGTTATGGTCTGGATTCCAGATTTCGGTTTGGTTTAACCTCGATATAAAAATCATTAATCAAAGCTAAAAAAAGCGAAAAAATCTATACGAACAGCTAAAATCATGTAATTTTTGCATTCCAAAACCTGAAATTGAGATTTAAAACCCGAATTCCGAGCCGCGGGAAGATTCAAAACAGGACTCGGTTCAGTTTGGATCTCCTCAGGGGATCCGGACCAGGTTTTGGTCCGGTTCAGATCCACAAACTTTGTTTGGATTTTTGTAGTATGGAACCGCGCACCTCTACTTTTATCATACTGGACGAAGCGAAGGAATGCAGTCGTGGTTGGTAAGCCTAGGTGGTACAGATGAGCGTAAACACCCTCTGACACTGACAAGGGCACAATGGTAGACAGCCGGCGAGCTCTATAACAGATAGGCAAGACAGGATTGTCTTCTCCATGATGTGTCTCTAGCGGTTCTCTCCCGGCTCATTGTATGCCTTGTCTGTCTCTGTTACACGCGCTGCATTTATCCTCTGCTGAGCGGCGCCTCATGTAAGATATCAATGAACGGGCATCATGCTCGGCTGCTGATACAATACCTGTTATTAGCACAGGAAGCAGCGGGCTGGCAGCCTGTCATTTCTCTCCCTGATGACTCTGTGACTGGCAGAGCCCCCTTTCTGCCGCTGCTGCTGCGGTGCCTATCCTATCTGTATGCCGCATGCACCGCTAGGAGCCGACGAGCGTTGCTGCTTGGATGTCTATGCAAAAGGAATACCCCTAAAACATCCCTATGACACCTCTTCTAAACCAATACATCCGGGGGGCCCAGAACCACTTTATTTCCGACTCAACCAGCTAATTATGCCGCTTTCCCCTTTTTCTTGTTTTGTTGCAGAGGCTGATGAATATAAATGGATTGCAATAGACGTCAGGATGGAATGCAGAATTCGGTTTGGTTCTCTTAGCGAGATTTGGCACAGCCCTGACATTTCCCATTGCTGATGGAAGTGCTCCCTTCCCCCTGCTCCTCCCAGTGCTCCTCTGCTTACAAACATCCCTTCTTATCTAGAAAGGAATAATCCTAATTAATATTGTGATCGCTGCAGCAGCAGGAGCTAATCAATTGCTCTTCTTAGCCTTCTGACTGGGAGCACTTGAGAAATCCTGCAAGATCCCATCTTTTGCATATGGAGAAATAAAAGCAATAAGTAGATAATCCCACAATCAATTCAAATCCTCGCTACCGTGCTGTCGGAGATGAGAGGAAAAGATGAAGCGCCTCACGTGTTCATCCCGCGGCTACCCCGGGACGGTAGCAACCCAAACTTTAACCCTTACTTAGATCTATGGAGAAGTGATTGACTCTTGAGTCCCACGGTAACAACCGGGCTCTATTTTGTGAGGACACACCGCGGTTCAAAGCCGTAATGAATATTTCATATCCGCGTTGCATCCAGTCTGCATAGTAGTTGTGAATGTTATATATGATATATTGAGGCAGATGTATCAAGCCTGGAGACAGCATAAGGAAGTGATAAACCAGTGATAAGTGCAAGGTGATAAATGCACCAGCCAATCAGCTCCTAACTGTTAATTTACATATTGGAGCTGATTGGCTGGTGCGTTTATCACCTTGCTCTTATTGCTGGTTTATCACTTCCTTATGCCTTCTACAGGTTAATACACATGCCTCAATATTCAATATGATGCAGATCTGTGCTGGGGTACCGCTCCCATCCCCCATGCTGTTACATGGTAAAACGCACAGCGTGCAGCAAATTGCTCCACGTTTGTCATAAGAACCCTACTTCATTTAATATCAATCACTTACAGGAGGTTCTTATAAGGACATAAGTGTCAACTGTTTTGCAAGATGTAGACGATTATATATATATGTTGTACACACACACGCTGATGAAGAGGTGAATTAACTACGTGCAAAAAATGCTTATTACAACCACACACATGTACCCTTGGCGGACTGTTGGTCAACCCCAAACAGGCACATTTGCACTTACGCCCAATTCTGTAGCCTGCAGTGTCATCGAAGCTCTCTCAGTGAGCTGTGCCTACGCAAGAGCACCCCACCGTAACCCGGCGGCACTTCTTCAGTCTTAAGTGGAGATGCGATTGAAGTAGGTTCGACTTTGCAAATGTGTGCGTTTCTCTCTGCATCTACCTCACATAGTCTACCAAGAATGTAGAAACTATATGTATATATATATATATATATATATATATATATATATATAAAACAAGTCCATTCCAAGAAGCACTCCCATTCAAATAATAAACTTGCCCTGGTGACTTCCTAGGTACCCACTACTAGATCCAATTGTAGTGAACTGTAAGTATGGCGGCACTCGGAGATGAACTTCACACCTGTACTGCTGCAGGAAGAGTTCTTCCTGCAGTAAAGGTGTGAAGTTGGTTTCCGAGTGCCGCCATACTTACAGTTCTCCAGATAGATAGATAGATAGATAGATAGATAGATAGATAGATAGATAGATAGATAGATAGATAGATAGATAGATATTTGCAGGTCATACATTGTAGAATTATATATAGATCATTTCAGATAAGGGTGGCGTTAGACAGAAGGGAAGATGGTCTGTTTCTGCCTGGGCATCCTCCAGGAAGCTTACTGAGGGGGGTGTGACAAGCAGGCAGTGTTTGATGAATATACAGTACGTGCATGATTTAATTTACAATTCTCATTAAGCTTTGAGAGTAGGAGGCTGTAAGGGTCCATTCATCTTGCCCCCCTCCCCATTTACTGACACCCCCCCACAAGGCGAGAAAGAGAGCCAGCTGGGGGGCAAGAGGCTGGCTGCTAATATTTCATTCATTATACGCCTGCAGGCCTTATCATGCCCTAATGGATACGGCCTGCAAGGGAAGAGGCCTGAGAGCGGAGCCTGGTTGCCATGGTGAATCCGGGGCCTACAGATGTTGGGGTGTGTTAGACTACTGCAGAGATGGCCATAAAGGCTTCATGCGATGAGATAATTACGCTCAGCAATTCCCCTTTCCGCTGCGATTTGTACTTGACAAATGACTGTAAATCTAAGTGATCTAATAAGATGCGCCCGTCACAGACACTGCTGGGAGTTTATTTTGACAGATCCTGTAGGAGAACTGTCATGGCGTTTTCTGTGGGTTGTCTACAAATTGGCGCAGCTTGCTTCAAAAAGAACCAGGCCGCGGACATTAGAGATAGACCGTGGAGTCGTGGGTGCCGGAACTGTGACATGGAATGAATATATAAAGTGACAAGTTATTTGTAGGAAAGAATTAGCCGAGCAAGTCGGAGAGAATTTAGGTTAGAACGCTCCATTAGCACTTCATCAGTGAACGCTGCTCAGCTCCTCCTTCTCCTGCCCAGAGCCCCATTCTGTCATTTGTATTTTTTGAGGTTCCACCGTTTTTTTCTGATTTTACAAAGCATGGGTACTCTCTACACCAGGCATGTCCAAACTGCGGCCCTCCAGATGTTGTGAAACTACATATCCCAGCATGCCCTGACACAGTTTTGCTGTCAGTGAATGCTAAATGCTGTGTCAGGGCATGCTGGGATGCAGGGCCGTTTCTAGCCAATTTGGCTCCCAGTGCGAGATTTAAAAATGCGCCCCCCCCATTCACATAAAAAAAATGCGCCCCCCCATAGATATAAAGTGTAAAAGAATGCATGCGTCGAAGGTGCGCGCGCTCCCGACAAGGGTGTGTGACCTCATTAAAATGGGTGTGATTTTGTTAAGATGGGCGTGGCCTCATCTGATCTCATCATCACGGCCACCACAGGATTAAAAAAAAAAAAAAGTCCTCATTTTACACATTACAGCAGGCAAGTGTCCCCATTTTACACATTGCGGCAGGAAAGTGTCCCCATTTTACACATTGCGGCAGGAAAGTGTCCCCATTTTACACATTGCGGCAGGCACGTGCCTCCATTTTACACAGTACGGCAGGCAAGTGTCCCCATTTTACACAGTACGGCAGGCAAGTGTCCCCATTTTACACATTGTGGCAGGCACGTGCCCCGATTTTACACAGTACGGCAGGCACGTGCCCCCATTTTACACAGTACGGCAGGCAAGAGTCCCCATTTTACACAGTATGGCAGGCACGCGTCCCCATTTTACACAGTACGCAGGCAGATGTCCCCATTTTACACAGTACGCAGACAGGTGTCCCCATTTTACACAGTACACAGGCAGGTGTCCCCATTTTACACAGTACGCAGGCAGGTGTCCCCATTTTACACAGTACGCAGGCAGGTGTCCCCATTTTACACAGTACGCAGGCAGGTGTCCCCATTTAACACATTATGGCAGGCAAGTGTCCCCTTTTAACATATTATGGCAGGCAAGTGTCCCCTTTGTATACATGATGGCAGGTGGCAGAGAGGGGGTAGAGAGAGAGAGAGGGAGAGGCTGACTTACAGTTGAAGCGGCTCTTCCCGCTCTTCGCCGCCTCTCCCTCCTCTTCGCGGCGCCGCCGGCTTGGCTCCCCCTCCTCCGTCCTCCCGAGTACCCAGCTTGGGGGGCGGAGTTTCGTGGAATGACGCAATTGCGTTGTGACGTCACGACGTACCGCGTCATTCCACGATACTCCGCCCCCCGAGCTGGGTACTCGGGAGGACGGAGGAGGTGGGAATGGATTTTAAAGTGTTCAAGAAGTGCCGCGGCGAGCGCCCGCCTCAAGAAATGGCGCTGCTGGGATGTGTAGTTTCTCAACAGCTGGAGGGCCGCAGTTTGGACATGCCTGCTCTACACTATATGGGGGGAGGCCTTCCACTGCACCTGCTAATTCAGAGAAAAAAAGAGAAAATGCAGGTGCACACTCTAAATACTAAACACTGCTAATCAGAATAATTATAATACACTCTGCAATATAACATAGAGTAATTTAAGGTGCTTAGCATAATTTTGGCCAAAGATATGGACCAGCAAACCAAGACCAAGTGACCCCATCTTGTGGGTCCCTAACAGTAAGGTTCAAGGTCAGGGCATAGGACACGGAGACCCTAGTGTTAGAGACCCACCATATCAGGCCACCTGCTCATTGTTTTGGGCCCGTTTATTTGGGCCAAATTATGCTAAGCACCTGAAATGTACTCTATGTTATATGTATTATAATTATTCTGATTATCAGTGTACAGTATTTAAAGCAGGCACTTGCATTTTCTCTTTTTTTTCTGCGTGGTACTCTCTACACCAGCCAGTCCATTGAGACTCTGAAGTGGCGATCACAATACTAGAATTGCAGAGGTACATGTATTGGCAGAGAGATTTGGCAATAGCTGTCAACAGTTGGGGGTAGATAGGGAGATGCATTAACAGCTGTGTCGGTCTGCGACTTCACACAATTGCCGCTACAAAGCCCTTTCCTGGTGTCCTATAAATGTGCACAGACTGAGACTCCCACCGTCAGCGTCCGTTGAAAATTTATACTGTCTGGTGCATCTCCAGACACCACCATCGGTAGCACCAACGAAATGTGCACCAGCACTATGGAAGTTGCAGTGTTTGACCTCCTATGCAAGCGACTGTGCATCTCTGTACACAACCGATATAAGCAATACACCTGCAACAATCCCATAACACGCCCATATGACAGACTATCTCAGTGCGTCCGCCAAGCCACCTCCATGTCACTGCTTCGGGAACGCCCGCTACGTAGTCAAGACATTTCTGAGATGGTGCGTTTCAATTGCAACTCTGTGTGCACGCGTTATATGGACACCTGCGCAGTGCCAAATAGACGCATGCGCATAATAATAAACTTGACTCGGTAGTGTGTGCTACTCAGAATGAAGCCCATTACGTTCCGTTAGTAAATAGCCCTGTATATGAGGTATAGTGTAACCTGTGCTGTAAAATAAGAAAGGATATTAGAATTCATGACAGTTTTGTGACCTGTATGTTCCCAGAACTCATCAGTGACTTCTAATATCCTAATAATTTATAGTTGGGTTGTTTATTTTTCCCACTACGTTCTATCAATTCTGCCAATATTGTGTTTTCTTTATTTCCATATAAAGTTGTGCATTTACAAACAATAAAAGAGTAGAACAGTAAAATGATTGCAACTCGCAGCTATTTGAATTTATCTCCGTCTAAGTAAATCAATGCGACAATGGGTATTTATTGGCGTTCTGTGATAATAACAGAGATACGAGTCGGTATGGCTGCAGTAACAGGGGAACGCATGTGCGCAGGAAGGTGAACGTTATATATGGCGCAGAGACCCGGCTAGCCGGAGGTAATAAGATCAGTCACATAATGAAAGTACAGGTACCTTATGAATGCCGGATACAGGCAAGCCATATAATAAAAAGAAGGCTCTAATTTGCTGCTGCCTTTGAGATCAAAACCATATGACACTCAGATGAACAATGGCCGCTTCTCTCATTACAGGCTGCCATTGTCCTGCGGACAGCTATTATATTTTACTACAATGCACCTCTCTTTCACGCCTAAGCAGAGCTGGATTAAGGCTTTGGGGGGTCTGGAGAACTCAAGACATGCTCCCCCCCCCCCCCCACCCCCGCATACTGCCCTTACAAAAGAGCATATAGGAGTGACTTTTGGGTATATTTATCAACGGGAGATAATGCTTTTACAGAGTTGTGGCTACTCGCTGTCTATGAAAGGGTTACCGCTGGTGATAGGCCCCAGCAAACGATTCAGACGGTTTCTCCACCAGTATCATTCCCGTGCTTACAAGTACTGCGGCAATTCTCCATTCCCGACCGCCTTCTCAGGATGGTGGTGCCAGGAAATAATAGGAAGTCGGGCAACAAAGCTTTATTTGCTTAAATAAAGCATTTTATTAATACTGAAATTAGGTCAAATCATTTTATTTATTTTTTTCTAAGTGGAATTGAAAACTCAGATGTGGACTTCTGGTTCCGCTGCACGTGCGTTTAACGACAAGCTGGGCCGCGCACGTGAAGTTCCGCACATGCTGAAAGGCCTATTAGTTCATTCTGCCCTTAAAATAGGCATAAATTGCAGTTTCCTCATATTGAAGGGCAGTATTAAATATTCCTTACATACAAGAAGAGAGCAAGCAGGAGATACAGCCACTGCCAACCTTTGCATCAGATGTCCCACTTGGTGTGTAACAAAGCTGGCAAAGTGTAGCTTCCCGGATCTCGCCTGTGTGGGCTAACGCCATCTGAAGATAGCATTAACCTGTCATCTTCAATGGGGCCTTCAACCCTGCCAGAGAGGGATGGGCTGGAAGTGGTCGCAATTATAATTGTCATATCCACTCATGCTCGGTGGGCCGGCCGGGGTCAGGACCTGGAAGTACAGTATTTGCCTATGCCATCACTTTACTTCTTACTCATCGCCAGAAAGGGCTCTTATCGGATCCGTGCCCCAGAGACTTTGATTGGTAAATCTCCCCTGAAAAAAAAAATCCTTATTGCCAAACTAAGAATTTCTGATTTTGGAGGGCTGGGCAGAGTTCATTTTAATATGCCACAAAGAGTTAACTCTTACCGCTGTCGGCCGGTAGCGCCCAGAAGCCTCCGCGATTAATACATTAGGAGGTTTCTTCCAGCTTTTTCCCGGGGAAGCCTATTTACACTCCCCCTCTCCCAGTTATCCCCCACCCCCTCTCCCAGTTACTGACTACATTGATAGTACACAGGGTTAATCTGCGGAAATGTCGTGCCGGGGTAAGATGGGAATCTCATCCATTCAGACGTACCGCAGACTACCGACTAGTTTCTCGTTAATGACAATATTACTCCCAGACAGCCTTGATACACAGACCTCAGTTGCAGTTCTGATGTTAATGATATTATTATGTGTTCAGTAGAATACAATAGCCGCCGTCCGCGGAACATTTATTTTCTATAGATTAAATGCTCGCTCCTGCGCTCTTTGTCACCGTGTGCTTATTATGCAGCCGATGGGAAGAAGGGAACTGCTAGTCGCATCACTGAATGCATCGTTTGGCAGAACCCTCACCTGCTGCGTGTCAGAACTAATAAGCTATTAGTCACTTGTTTCTGCATTGATTTCTTTCTCCGGTAGGCCCTTATCTATTTATTTAATGCGCCTGGTCCAGGCAATCGCAGATTAAAAATTATTTCCGGCCTGGGGCAAAATAAATAAAAAAGGTATTGCCGCTGACGCGAGCCGATCTTGAATTTGCCCCAGGGACGTGGGGTAAGGGTGAGGACGGGATCTAAATACAGCCAGAGAAGGTCTTAATTGTCCGGCTGTCAAGAGGCGCTTCCCAAATGTGTCTGACAAGGAAACCAACGGGACACGAGAGCACCAGGACAAAGACACCTGTGCCAAAGGCCATGAGATTTTGAACCTGTCAACCTTTTTTACCCGTCGGCCTTAAGTACCGTCGACCGTATGGTATCGAGCTATTGAGTGTTTGGCAATACATCGCCGATCTATCATCCGGATAGCGTTGCGATAAATCGGCCTTACCGCCGCTCTTTCTCCAACTGCCACGTTGGACGTAGAAGTGCAGCACCAAGTCCTAGGTCTATCTGCTGTGCTGCTGCAGTCACAGAGAACAGGATGCAGGCTGGGATGGCTTCCCACACTATTGTCATGAAGCTGTTCTGCTGCTCCTGCGTTCTTCAATCCGCCAAGTCTCAATTAACCCCAGAGTTTTTCCTGAGCAGCCAGGAAACCGAGCCACCTCCCGGCATTAACCCGGCTTCCCGCTGCCTCTCCCACCCACTAACGGAAGAGCAGGAGAGTGCAAGCTCTTGTACTCCACTTAATGAGTTTACAAACAATAAATGTATACTCTATATTTCTTAAAACTGGTTCATTGCCGCCATTTAATTACACCAAGGAAGTTCTCCGCCCGGCCAAATTGTGTTAAAGGGCAAACATGCTGATTTTTATGAGTGTGAGAGGAGAGGAGAGGAGAGGAGAGGATAGATGTCTGTGAATGATAAAAATGTGGATTAGAAGTTTCTCAGCTACTTAGAAAATCCCTACGGACGTAATCATCTTCATATTCACTCACCCCAGAAAAAGTCTTAGCTCAAACAAAAGAAACTACTTACGCCCAACTTTTCCCAAAATTTAGGGGGTCATTCCGAGTTGATCGCTCGCTAGCAACTTTTTGCAGTGCTGCGATCAGATAGTCGCCGCCTATGGGGGAGTGTATTTTCGCATTGCAAGTGTGCGAACGCTTTTGAAGCCGACGGCACAAAAAAGTTTTTTTCAGTCTCTGAGTAGCTCTGGACTTACTCAGCCGCTGCGATCACTTCAGTCTTCTTGGTCCCGGAATTGACCTCAAACACCCGCCCTGAAAACGCTTGGACACGCCTGCGTTTTTCCAAACACTCCCAGAAAACGGTCAGTTGACACCCACAAACGCCCTCTTCCTGTCAATCACCTTGCGATCGGCTGTGCGAATGGATTCTTCGTTAAATCCATTGCCCAGCACCGATCCTCTTTGTACCCGTACGATGCACCTGCGCAATGCGTTGCATACGCATGCGCAGTTTTGCCGAGATTTAACCTGATCGCAGCGCTGCAAAAAGTTGATAGCGAGCGATCAACTCGGAATGACCCCCTTAGTGTGCTGTACAGTTAACGTTACCGTAAAGGAGCTGTAGTTGTATGGTGCAAATGTTACGCCTGGAAATAGGCGGATTACGCTTATGTCCAACGCGTCCTCTCTGAGGTTTGTCTACGAGGTTTGCCTGCGTGAGAATACAGCCCAGGTGTGCCCCACAGGTGGAAGTGGAAATGTGCTTGAAATGTTTCAAACATATATATATATTTCTCTATCGTCCTAAGTGGATGCTGGGGTTCCTGAAAGGACCATGGGGAATAGCGGCTCCGCAGGAGACAGGGCACAAAAAAGTAAAGCTTTTACCAGATCAGGTGGTGTGCACTGGCTCCTCCCCCTATGACCCTCCTCCAGACTCCAGTTAGATTTTGTGCCCGAACGAGAAGGGTGCAATCTAGGTGGCTCTCCTAAAGAGCTGCTTAGAGAAAGTTTAGCTTAGGTTTTTTACTTTACAGTGAGTCCTGCTGGCAACAGGATCACTGCAACGAGGGACTTAGGGGAGAAGTAGTGAACTCACCTGCGTGCAGAGTGGATTTGCTGCTTGGCTACTGGACACTAGCTCCAGAGGGACGATCACAGGTACAGCCTGGATGGTCACCGGAGCCGCGCCGCCGGCCCCCTTGCAGACGCTGAAGAGAGAAGAGGTCCAAAATCGGCGGCTGAAGACTCCTGAGTCTTCATAAAGGTAGCGCACAGCACTGCAGCTGTGCGCCATTTTCCTCTCAGCACACTTCACACAACAGTCACTGAGGGTGCAGAGCGCTGGGGGGGGCGCTCTGAGAGGCAAATAAAAACCTTATTAGAGGCAAAAAATACCTCACATATAGCCCACAGAGGCTATATGGAGATATTTAACCCCTGCCTAACTTCAAAAATAGCGGGAGACGAGCCCGCCGTAAAAGGGGCGGGGCCTATCTCCTCAGCACACAGCGCCATTTTCTCTCACAGAAAAGCTGGAGAGAAGGCTCCCAGGCTCTCCCCTGCACTGCACTACAGAAACAGGGTTAAAACAGAGAGGGGGGGCACTGATTTTGGCGATATTGTATATATATAAAAGATGCTATAAGGGAGAAACACTTATATAAGGTTGTCCCTATATAATTATAGCGTTTTTGGTGTGTGCTGGCAGACTCTCCCTCTGTCTCCCCAAAGGGCTGGTGGGTCCTGTCCTCTGTCAGAGCATTCCCGGTGTGTGTGCTGTGTGTCGGTACGTGTGTGTCGACATGTATGAGGACGATGTTGGTGAGGAGGCGGAGAAATTGCCTGTAATGGTGATGTCACTCTCTAGGGAGTCGACACCGGAATGGATGGCTTATTTAGAGAATTACGTGAGAATGTCAACACGCTGCAAGGTCGGTTGACGACATGAGACGGCCGACAATCTATTAGGACCGGTCCAGGCGTCTCAGAAACACCGTCAGGGGTTTTAAAAACGCCCATTTACCTCAGTCGGTCGACACAGACACAGACACGGACACTGAATACAGTGTCGACGGTGAATAAACAAACGTATTTCTCATTAGGGCCACACGTTAAGGGCAATGAAGGAGGTGTTACGTGTTTCTGATACTACAAGTACCACAAGAAAGGGTATTATGTGGGAGTGGAAAAAACTACCTGTAGTTTTTCCTGAATCAGATAAAATAAAATGAAGTGTGTGATGATGCGTAGGGTTACCCCGATAGCAAATATTGGCGTTATACCCTTTCCCGCCAGAAATTAGGGTACGTTGGGAAACACCCCTTAGGGTGATAAGGCGCTCACACGCTTATCAAGTGGCGTTACCGTCTCCAGATACGGCCGCCCTCAAGGAGCCAGCTGATAGGAAGCTGGAAAAATATCCTAAAAAGTATATACACACATACGGTGGTTATACTGCGACCAGCGATCGCCATCAGCCTGGAGATGCAGTGCTGGGTTGGCTTGGTCGGATTCCCTGACTGAAAATATTTTATTCATGTAGAGCATTTAATAGGATGCATTCTATATATATGTATGTGAGATGCACAGAGGGATATTTGCTCTCTGGCATCAAGATAAGTGCGTTGTCCATATCTCCCAGAAGATGTCAGGGACACGACAGTGGTCAGGTGATACAGATCCCATACGGCAGATGGAAGTATTGCTGTATAAAGGGAAGGAGTTATTTGGGGGTCGGTCCATCGGACCTGGGGACCACAGCAACAGCTGGGAAATCCAACCTTTTTTACCCCAAGTTACATCTCAGCTAAAAAAGACACCGTCTTTTCAGCCTCAATCTTTCCTTTCCCATGAGGGCATGCAGGCAAAAGGCCAGTCATATCTGCCCAGACATAGAGGTAAGGGAAGTAGACTGCAGCAGGCAGCCCTTTCCCAGGAAAAGAAGCCCTCCACCGCGTCTGCCAAGTCCTCAGCATGACGCTGGGGCCGTGCAAGCGGACTCAAGGTGGGGGGGTAGTCTCAAGAGTCTCAGGGCGCAGTGGGATCACTCGCAAGTTGACCCCTAGATCGTACGAGTATTATCCCAGGGGTAAAGATTGGAGAGTCGAGACATCTTCTCCTCGCAGGTTCCTGAAGTCTGCTTTACCAACGGCTCCCTCCGACAGGGAGGCAGCATTGGAAACAATTCACAAGCTGTATATCCAGCAGGTGATAATCAAAGTACCCCTCCTACGACAAGGAAAAGGGTATTATTTTTCCACACTATATTGTGGTACTGAAGCCAGACGGCTTGGTGACACATAGTCTAAATCTAAAATGTTTTGAACACTTACATAAAAGGTTCAAATCGAGATAAAGTCACTCAGAGCAGTGATAGCGAACCGGAAAAAAGGGGACTATATGGTGTCCCTGGACATCAAGGATTACCTCCATGTCCAAATTTTGTCCTTCTCATCAAGGGTACCTCTGGTTCGTGGTACAGAACTGTCAATATCAGTTTCAGACGATGCCGTTTGAATTATCCACGGCACCCCGGGCCTTTTTACCAAGGTAATGGCCGAAAAGATGTTTCTTCAAAGAAAAAAGGCATCTAAATTATCCCTTACTTGCACGACCTAAAAAGGGCAAGTTCCAGAGAACAGTTGGAGGTCGGAAGAGCACTATCTAAAGTAGTTCTTCGACGGCACGACTGGATTCTAAATATTCCAAGAATCGCAGCTGTTTTCCGACGATACGTCTGCTGTTCCTAGGGATGATTCTGGACACGGTTCAGAAAAAGGTTTTTCTTCCCGAGGAAAAAGCCAAGGAGTTATCCGACCTGTCAGGAACCTCCTAAAACCAGGAAAGGTGTCTGTACATCAATGCACAAGAGTCCTGGGAAAAATGGTGGCTTTTTACGAAGCAATTCCATTCGGCAGATTCCATGCAAGAATTTTCCAAAGGGATCTGTTGGACAAATGGTCAGGGTCGCATCCTCAGATGCACCTGCGAATAACCCTGTCGCCAAGGACAAGGGTATATCTTCTGTGGTGGTTGCAAAAGGCTCATCTATTGGAGGGCCGCAGATTCGGCATACAGGATTTGATCCTGGTGACCACGGACGCCAGCCTGAGAGGTTGGGGAGCAGTCACACAAGGAAGAAACTTCCAGGGGGTATGGACGAACCTGGAAAAGTCTCTTCACATAAACATTCTGGTACTAAGAGCAATCTAAAATGCTCTAAGCCAGGCGGAACCACTCCTGCAAGGAAAACCGGTGTTGATTCAGTCGGACAACATCACGGCGGTCGCCCATGTAAACAGACAGGGCGGCACAAGAAGCAGGAGTGCAATGGCAGAAGCTGCCAAGATTCTTCGCTGGGCGGAGAATCACGTAATAGCACTGTCAGCAGTGTTCTTCCCGGGCGTGGACAACTGGGAAGCAGACTTCCTCAGCAGACACGATATTCACCCGGGAGAGGGGGGTCTTCATCCAGAAGTCTTCCACATGCTAATAAACTGTTGGGAAAGACCAATGGTAGACATGATGGCGTCTCGCCTCAACAAGAAACTGGGCAAGTATTGCGCCAGGTCAAGAGATCCACAGGCAATAGCTGTGGACGCACTGGTAACACCTTGGGTGTACAAATCAGTATATGTGTTTCCTCCTCTGCCTCTCATACCAAAGGTATTGAAGATTATACGGTGAGGAGGAGTAAGAACAATACTAGTGGCTCCGGATTGGCCAAGAAGGACTTGGTACCCGGAACTTCAAGAGTTGGTCACGGACGACCCGTGCCCTCTACTTCTGAGAAGGGACCTGCTACAACAGGGTCCCTGTCTCTTTCAAGACTTACCGCGGCTGCGTTTGACGGCATGGCGGTTGAACGCCAGATCCTAAAAGGGAAAGGCATTCCAGAAGAAGTCATTCCTACCTTGATTAAGGCAAGGAAGGAAGTCACCGCGAAACATTATCACCGCATTTGGCGAAAATATGTCGCGTGGTGCGAGGATCGGAGTGTTCCGACGGAGGAATTTCAACTGGGTCGTTTCCTACATTTCCTACAATCAGGATTGTCTATGGGTCTCAAATTGAGATCTATTAAGGTTCAAATTTCGGCCCTGTCAATATTCTTCCAAAAAGAATTGGCCTCAGTTCCTGAGGTACAGACTTTTGTTAAAGGAGTACTGCATATACAGCCTCCTGTGGTGCCTCCGGTGGCACCGTGGGATCTAAATGTAGTTTTAGATTTCCTCAAATCCCATTGGTTTGAACCATTGAAAAAGGTGGGTTTTAAATATCTCACATGGAAAGTGACTATGTTACTGGCCCTGGCTTCCGCCAGGAGAGTATCTGAATTGGCGGCTTTATCTTATAAAAGCCCTTATCTAATCTTCCATTCGGATAGGGCAGAACTGAGGACTCGTCCGCATTTTCTCCCTAAGGTGGTATCAGCGTTTCACCTGAACCAACCTATTGTGGTGCCTGCGGCCACTGGCGACTTGGAGGACTCCAAGTTGTTGGACGTTGTCAGAGCCTTAAAAATATACATTTCAAGGACGGCTGAAGTCAGAAAATCTGACTCGCTGTTGATACTATATGCACCCAACAAGTTGGGTGCCCCTGCTTCTAAGCAGACGATTGCTCGTTGGATTTGTAACACAATTCAACTTGCTCATTCTGTGGCAGGCCTGCCACAGCCTAAATCTGTTAAGGCCCATTCCACAAGGAAGGTGGGCTCATCTTGGGCGGCTGCCCGAGGGGTCTCGGCATTACAATTCTGTCGAGCAGCTACGTGGTCGGGGGAAAACACGTTTGTAAAATTCTACAAATTTGATACCCTGGCAAAAGAGGACTTGGAATTCTCTCATTCGGTGCTGCAGAGTCATCCGCACTCTCCCGCCCGTTTGGGAGCTTTGGTATAATCCCCATGGTCCTTTCAGGAACCCCAGCATCCACTTAGGACGATAGAGAAAATAAGAATTTACTTACCGATAATTCTATTTCTCGGAGTCCGTAGTGGATGCTGGGCGCCCATCCCAAGTGCGGATTATCTGCAATACTGTACATAGTTATTGTTAACAAATTCGGGTTATATTGTTAAGGAGCCATCTTTAAGAGGCTCTTTCTGTTATCATACTGTTAACTGGGTTTAGATCACAAGTTGTACGGTGTGATTGGTGTGGCTGGTATGAGTCTTACCCGGGATTCAAATTGCCTCCCTTATTGTGTACGCTCGTCCGGGCACAGTACCTAACTGGAGTCTGGAGGAGGGTCATAGGGGGAGGAGCCAGTGCACACCACCTGATCTGGTAAAAGCTTTACTTTTTTGTGCCCTGTCTCCTGCGGAGCCGCTATTCCCCATGGTCCTTTCAGGAACCCCAGCATCCACTACGGACTCCGAGAAATAGAATTATCGGTAAGTAAATTCTTATTATATATATATATATATATATATATTTATTTACACATACAGAAGAAGCGATTCTCAGGATCAGGGTGGTGGCTGCACAGCTGAGCAGGAAGAGATAAATGTTACCCTCTTGGGATACAGGTTCCTGTTATCTGTGCAGACAGGGTAGAGAAGTACAAGGGAAAAGGACTGCCAGCAGTTCTGTGCTGGATGAGCACGGTGACAATCAACCATGTGGTTGCTGCAAAGTTGGGGCAGACGTTAAATACAGGATCTGATTTACCACCATCGCCTGCATCCACATTAGCAGGAAGCGTTCAGCTGAACCTACTCGATTCTGCCAGAGTCTGTCACTTTTCACCATGAAGCTATGGAGGGCGACAGACTGCGACCACAGGCAAGGTATGGAGGGCGAGCGGTTAGGAAACAATTATGTGTTCATCGCAGGTATCTCGTTGTACATCATCCGCGTGATACGTCGATCCTTTTATTCTAGACCATTAGCCCGGCAACGACTTTCATCTGGTTCTAGATCGTTTGCGCGGTAATGGTTTTCATTCAGCTCTAGTGCACTGGCACAGCAATGCCTCGGGCAGTTGGCATTCAGACCACATTGCCTACAGTAGCTGGCGTCCGTGTCTACTCATAGGGGTCTATTCATGAAGCAGTGAAAAGAGTGGAGAAGTGAGCCTGTGGAGAAGTTGCCCATGGCAACCAATCAGCTGCTCCGTACAATTTTATAGTGTGCAAATTATAAATGTTACTTCAATGCTGGTTGGTTGCCATGTGCAACTTCTCAACACATTTCACTGCTTCATGAATAGACCCCTAAATCACCAGTACAGAGATGGTATAAATGTTATCATTCCAGATAAACTGTGCAGGGATGGCGTTTCATATCAGTTGGGTTCTACATCTAAATTATTTAGTGGCTTATAGTTGGTTGTAGGTCATGGGGCTGATCCACCCAGAAACGGACAATTTCACATAAAGACAGATCCGGCCAATCATATACAACATTTGCACTGTAATGTACTGTCTTTGTTTTCCTACTAGATCATTTGTGCAGTAAACAGTTTTCATTTGGTCGCTCGGAACCGGATGCCGGTGTCTTCGGTTCCGGTGCTGAAATCTCTGTGCCCCTGTTACATCTGTATTACAGTGACTCAGTTCTGGATCGCAGAGCTGCTGTGATTGTGAAAGTTCTCCCATTCATCTCCGGGAGGAACACGCGTAGATAGGAACACGGGCTCCCTTCATCTACCCCAATTAGTGGGGAAGGGTGGGATGGCGGATCTGATTGAAGGTGGCACAGATGCCAGGCTTGGGCCTGTGAACTATAACAAGTAAATGATAGAATTAATGCGCAGCTGAGCATAATTACTGAAATTAGCCAATTTGTAACAGGTGTATGAGTGGGAAGAGCCTGCCAGAAATAGACGGTGTTGACGTGCGCACCTGGCCTAGCTCCCCACTCCCCGCCATCGCCCGCTCATCCTGCGCACAGTGACAATAACAGGGCTTATTAGTGGTCTGACCGCTGCAGCCCGGCCTCTGATCTCAGGACAGACGTTGCGGCCTGCTAATATCCCTCTAATTGTTTCGCTCCTTGCTGTCTGTGTTGCAGGATCTAATAAACCAGGAGGGTATCTCTTATTTTTAATACCGTGCTCTTAATTAGTACATGCGAGGAATCAATTAGCGTAATGAATTCATGTTCCAAATGAGAGCCCGGTGCATATGGCGGGCCCTTATTAGAGGTCAGGATATGACTTGGTATTAAAATGCACGACCGCAGCAGTCATTAGCTGTGCCGGAACGGCACCGGGGTGCGGCGAGCGGCATTTTCTACAACCCTTCTGTGAAATATCCGCCTAATTTCCCGGCAATGTTTTGACAGTGCCGTGGGGGGAATTTGCCCTTAAGTGTTCCCAGTCGTACCCCAGCTGCGGCAGACTGCGGGATGGACTGACCGGCGTCCCCCAGCTCTCAGCAGCAGGACTTCCAGTAACCCGGCAGCTCCTGTGTGAGTAGTGACCGCTCTCCTAATAGAATCATTGTGACGGGCTTTTAATTAGTAGGGAAAAATCACAGACCCCTATACCTGTGTGCCTCCCAGCCTGTGACAAGACCTCAGCTTTCAGGTCGGGGGACCCCCTACAAAGTCCCAGATATACGAAGCCAAGTGTAATCTGAAACATCACACCAGGATTCCTGATGAGCTGCAATGTGACCTCCGAGATCAGATGTACAATGCATCTGCGCGGAGTGGGATGGCGCTGTCTTAGAGTGGATTTCAAGGTCCCACGAGAAGCTTCCCTCTGCATGTGACTGTTGAAAGTAAAAGTTCTACCGTAGCACAGGAGCTACCTCCCAACGCCCGTCCCCTCTCCCTTCTGTGACTTGCATTACAAGCAAAGCGACCTTTAAACTTCCAGCAGCGATGAGTTATCTAGAATATAACTGAAGGCCTGGCCCTCTCTGTATGCCGTGCACGGCGCTGTGATTGATCAACACACGTCTTTGCGTCTAGACTCTGAGAGTATCGTTTAGAGACTTTCTTTTCTCCCTCCTTTGTTTTGCTGTTTTCGGTGATCAGGAAACAATCTGCAGACCACATTTATTCGCTTTGTACCATGATGCCGCAGAATCCCAGTTGAATGTATTATTGCTTATGCATACAGCACCAACAGACTACGCTGTACAGAGTATGTTTCATCACCCCATGGTCACTCTCTGCCCATTGCCCCATTGCGGCTTGCAGTTTAAAATCTGTAGAACATAGACACCCACTAGGGTCCCACACACACACCCGGAGGAAACCCAACTTGGAGTCAATTCCATGACTCCAGTGCTGCAAGACCTAAAGGCCCGTACACACTGGTCGATATATCGGCCGTTCTCCTGAACGGCCGATATATCGCGGGACCGTCGGCCAGTGTGTACGGCCGATACGTCTGTGAACACCGTCGTTCACAGACGTATCGCGTCGGCCGCGCAGCACAGCCGACGGCTAATATATCTACCGATATATTGGCGCGTCGCTGTATGTGTACGGGGCGGTCGGCCGACCGCCCGTACACATGCTGCGGCGGCCGGCGGTGATTGACAGCTGAACTGGGCGGGCGTGTGTACACGCCCGCCCAGTTCATGACGTCAGTCCCCGACGGATCGAGCAGTGTGTATGCTCAACACACTGCCCGATCCGTCCATAGATATATCTGCAGATCAATTGATCTGCAGATATATCTACTAGTGTGTACCCACCTTTAGAAAGCATATGGCTGGCGAGAGCAGGTGGTTTACATCGAGGCACATAGACCTTTAGCTAATCTAGTAATTAAAGCATTAGAACTGTTGCAGGGCTAAACCGACCTGTAGCCAATCAGAGGACTGGAACAGTTATAGGGTTAACCAACGTGTAGCCAATCAGGGGACTGGAACAGTCATATTGGATGACCAACCTGTAGCCAATCATCAGTATATAACGATTATAGGGCAGATCAACCTTTAGTCAATAAGAACATGAGAATGGTCATAGCGTTGATCAACCTGTAGCCAGTCATAGGACTGACCAACCTATAGCCAATCAGAGCATTACAACGACCATAGGGTTGACCAACCTTTGGCCAATCGAAGCATGAGAACAGTCAAAGCATTGACCAACCTGTAGCCAATCAGAGCTTGAGAACATTCACAGGGCTTTAGCCAATTATAACATGAGAACTGTCTTAGGGTTGACCAACCTGCAGCCAGTCATAGGGTTGACCAACCTGTAGCCAATCAGAGCATTACAAAGACCACAGGGTTGACCAGCCATTGGCCAATCAAAGCATGAGAACAGTCATAGCATTGGCCAACCTCTAGCCAATCAGAGCATGAGAACATTCAATCACAGGGCTTTAGCCAATCACAGCATGAGGACGGTGTTAGAGTTGGCCAACCTGTAGCCATTTTGAGCATGAGAATAGTTATAGGGTTGACCAACATGCAGCTAATTTGATATTTAGAATGTACGCCTCTCAAACCTGTATATAAAATATAATATGTTATCACTGACTTAAAACACCTTTTTGTACATACACACACCTAAGAAATTAGAGTGTTTACATGGAAAGTGACTGCATGTTACAAAAGCAATATTGAAGGCTTAAATATAATGTACCAAAAATATACCTTTTACGTGAATTACGGTAAACGACACTGACACTGCAACAGTGATAAATTACTGCAGACAGCCAGGGCAATTCGCAAGGGGGGCGGCGAGCTGGAGCATGGTGCAAATACGCATATTCTGTAATCACGCTGCGAGATTGTGACCTGATTACCATGAGTATTTTTTTGTTTAGAAAGTGAGGAAAAAATGCTTTCTTTACAGAAAAACAGTCTCCCGGCACTCACAGAGGCAGATAGAGAATAAATAGCTGCCAGATCTCGCAGAACTCTCCCCGAGGATGTCAGAGCTGACTTTATAATTGGCCGACGAGTGGTCCCTCTCCCCCCGGGGAGGGGGGTGAGAGATGCGGGGGTGTCTGTGGAGAGGTTGCGCAGGTGGCTATCATTTCCCCCGGTGGATAGGGAGTATTAGTGAGTAATAGCCTTAAGCTAGACCTATTAGGAGCTGTTGTAGACTTTAGATAATATACAGCGCCTGGAGCAAGTTCCCTTGTACAGCTAAATCGCTCATGCTGTCTCTGTCACGCTGCGGATTTCTTCATATTTATCGGCCTTATTGGACTGTATCTATTAAACTATTTAGAATATTGAAAACTAAAACTTTTAAGCAGTTATCCAATGATAAAAAATATATATAAGAATCTTAGTAATTACTATTTCTACATGGTTTGTTTCTTCATGCCGCAATTAATGATTTGTAAGTCTACAGAACGTCAAGGACTACCATGGCAACCACAGTCACATAATGTGGTGAGCAGTGAGTCTTTGGATCACCTCTGAGATCTGTCTGCACTGTGACATCCTCCACCTCCTTCTCTCTCACTGTGCCATTGCATTACCTTCTGTGTCTCCGTAGCAGTGTGTCTGGCAGCCATACATATTTTTGCCCCCTCCAGAGAGATTTTGAAAGGAGATAATGGACCTAATTTAGTAAGGATTGCAAATTCTGCTAATTAGCAGAATTTGCAATCCTTTGGATCGCATGCTGGGGGCCGCCCATCGCTGGGCAAGGCCGACCAGCATGCTGACCGGTGCCTCCCCAAGTTCAACAAGCAGAATACATAGGTTACTTGCTGCTAGTACAGGTCAGTGGGAGAATACATAGGTTACTTGCTGCTAGTACAGGTCAGTGGGAGAATACATAGGTTACTAGCTGCTAGTACAGGTCAGTGGGAGAATACATAGGTTACTTGCTGCTAGTACAGGTCAGTGGGAGAATACATAGGTTACTTGCTGCTAGTACAGGTCAGTGGGAGAATACATAGGTTACTTGCTGCTAGTACAGGTCAGTGGGAGAATACATAGGTTACTTGCTACTAGTACAGGTCAGTGGGAGAATACATAGGTTACTTGCTACTAGTACAGGTCAGTGGGAGAATACATAGGTTACTTGTTACTAGGACAGGTCAGTGGGAGAATAGTTATATAGCAGTACGTGTTAGTGGGAGAATACATCATAGGTTACTTGCTGCTAGTACGGGTCAGTGGGAGAATACATAGGTTACTTGCTGCTAGTACAGGTCAGTGGGAGAATAGTTATATAGCAGTACGTGTTAGTGGGAGAATACATAGGTTACTTGCTGCTAGTACAGGTCAGTGGGAGAATACCTAGGTTACTTGCTGCTAGTACAGGTCAGTGGGAGAATACATAGGTTACTTACTGCTAGTACAGGTCAGTGGGAGAATACATAGGTTACTTGCTGCTAGTACAGGTCAGTGGGAGAATACATAGGTTACTTGCTGCTAGTACAGGTCAGTGGGAGAATACATAGGTTACTTGCTGCTAGTACAGGTCAGTGGGAGAATACATAGGTTACTTGCTGCTAGTACAGGTCAGTGGGAGAATACATAGGTTACTTGCTGCTAGTACAGGTCAGTGGGAGAATACATAGGTTACTTGCTGCTAGTACAGGTCAGTGGGAGAATAGTTATATAGCAGTACGTGTTAGTGGGAGAATACATAGGTTACTTGCTGCTAGTACGGGTCAGTGGGAGAATACATAGGTTACTTGCTGCTAGTACAGGTCAGTGGGAGAATAGTTATATAGCAGTACGTGTTAGTGGGAGAATACATAGGTTACTTGCTGCTAGTACAGGTCAGTGGGAGAATACATAGGTTACTTGCTGCTAGTACAGGTCAGTGGGAGAATACATAGGTTACATGCTGCTAGTACAGGTCAGTGGGAGAATACATAGGTTACTTGCTGCTAGTACAGGTCAGTTGGAGAATACATAGGTTACTTGCTGCTAGTACAGGTCAGTGGGAGAATACATAGGTTACTTGCTGCTAGTACAGGTCAGTGGGAGAATACATAGGTTACTTGCTGCTAGTACAGGTCAGTGGGAGAATACATAGGTTACTTGCTGCTAGTACAGGTCAGTGGGAGAATACATAGCAGTACGGGTCAGTGGGAGAATACATAGGTTACTTGCTGCTAGTACAGGTCAGTGGGAGAATACATAGGTTACTCGCTGCTAGTACAGGTCAGTGGGAGAATACATAGGTTACTCGCTGCTAGTACGGGTCAGTGGGAGAATACATAGGTTACTTGCTGCTAGTACAGGTCAGTGGGAGAATACATAGCAGTACGGGTTAGTGGGAGAATACATAGGTTACTTGCTGCTAGTACAGGTCAGTGGGAGAATACATAGGTTACTCGCTGCTAGTACAGGTCAGTGGGAGAATACATAGGTTACTCGCTGCTAGTACAGGTCAGTGGGAGAATACATAGGTTACTCGCTGCTAGTACAGGTCAGTGGGAGAATACATAGGTTACTTGCTGCTAGTACAGGTTAGTGGGAGAATACATAGGTTACATGCTGCTAGTACAGGTCAGTGGGAGAATACATAGGTTACTCGCTGCTAGTACAGGTCAGTGGGAGAATACATAGGTTACTTGCTGCTAGTACAGGTCAGTGGGAGAATACATAGGTTACTTGCTGCTAGTACAGGTCAGTGGGAGAATACATAGGTTACTCGCTGCTAGTACAGGTCAGTGGGAGAATACATAGGTTTCTCGCTGCTAGTACAGGTCAGTGGGAGAATCCATAGGTTACTCGCTGCTAGTACAGGTCAGTGGGAGAATACATAGGTTACTTGCTGCTAGTACAGGTCAGTGGGAGAATACATAGGTTACTCGCTGCTAGTACAGGTCAGTGGGAGAATACATAGGTTACTTGCTGCTAGTACAGGTCAGTGGGAGAATATATAGGTTACTCGCTGCTAGTACAGGTCAGTGGGAGAATACATAGGTTACTCGCTGCTAGTACAGGTCAGTGGGAGAATACATAGGTTACTTGCTGCTAGGACAGGTCAGTGGGAGAATACATAGGTTACTTGCTGCTAGGACAGGTCAGTGGGAGAATACATAGGTTACTTGCTGCTAGTACAGGTCAGTGGGAGAATACATAGGTTACTTGCTGCTAGTACAGGTCAGTGGGAGAATACATAGGTTACTTGCTGCTAGTACAGGTCAGTGGGAGAATACATAGGTTACTTGCTACTAGTACAGGTCAGTGGGAGAATACATAGGTTAGATGCCTCCAGGACAAGTCAGTGACATTTGGCTATCACAGTAACAGTAAACCGTTCCTCGCGATCTATAATCACACAGCATCAATTCCATCCTGTATCAGAAGTGACTGGAGCACAGACACAGTGGGAGTCTGCACAAGGTGACACCCGGATACAAAGGCCACTAATGGCATTCTGTATTCCGCTGCCAGCATTCCTATTGTATCTGCATAGAGCCATTGGACAGCCGTCCAGTGCCTGAGTGACAGCTGAGCCTAATCAATAGACATACGGTCCATTACGTCTCCTCATTTGGCCGTGGTATGTCACATTCAGGGAGATGGCAGCTCTCTACCTGCATAATATCTCTTTACAATGACTGCGGCCCAGAGCATTAGGCAATTCCACAGATAAGCTTTGCCCTTCATCAGTCCTGTTCTTCCACAGCCCCGGGCCACTCTCCTACCTTGTCATCCCCTGCTCCTATTAAGCGGCATTAGCCCTATGACTAATCTCTTATTCCCTGAGGATCTATCTGTAAATTAATAGATTAATGTCATGTGTACTCTGCAGCCTGAGCCTATCTGCAGATTCTCATCAGCCATAAATAACCCTTGCGTGCCTGGAAGCAATTACTTACAAATCCTAGTACTTGTGATGGCTGTAATCTGACTGTAATACCCCTTTTCCACTAGCGTAGCACAGGTCACAGCCGTGTCGCCTGACACGGCTGCGACCCGTGCTAAAGCCCCCTGCAGACAGCGCTCACCAACCCGGCAATTGCCGGGTTGGTGACGCGCTAGTGATGCCGGCAGGGGCGGCGCTGGGAGATCACATGATCTCCCAGTGCCGCCCTCCCTATGCACTGTGAACGGGAGCCGTGTCGCCTCGACACGGCTCCCGTTCACACTAGACAGCTAGCCGGGTTGAACACGTGTTCAACCCGGCTAGCTACCAGGGTAGGATTCCCGGATCCCTTGATCCGGGAATTTGCCGGGGGACCCGTTTCCACTAGGGAAAAACACGGGTAAATGCGCGCCCCCGCGCATTTACCCGTGTTTTAAGGAGCTAGTGAAAAAGGGGTATTAGTCATACCAGGAGCAGAGTCCCCTCAGTAAGGTCTGAGCATCCATACAGATAATGCAGCCTGTGTTATTACTGGGGGTCCTGGCAGCATACAGCACCCAGCAGGAACAACAAACTCCTATTTGGAATGATTCATGCAGGCAGTAACTAGATTGTAAACTCAATGGGCAGAGCCACACTGTGTATTCTCACATATCCCTATATGTACAACTATGGGAAGTGGTACTGTGGTACATATCCCGGTATGTACAAGACAGGGAGTGGTACTCTGTATTCTCACATATTCCAATATGTACAACTACGGGAAGTGGTACTGTGGTACATATCCCGGTATGTACAACACAGGAAGTGGTACTGTGGTACATATCCCGGTATGTACAAGACGGGGAGTGGTACTGTGTATTCTCACATATCCCAGCATGTGCAACACAGGAAGTTGTACTGTGTATTCTCATGTATACCAGTTATATAAAACATGGGAAGTGGTATAATGTATTCTTACACATCCTAGTATGTACAACGCGGGAAGTGGTGCTATGTATTCTCACATATCCCTGTATGTGCAACACAGGAAGTTGTACTGTGTATTATCATGTATACCAATTATATAAAACAGGGGAAGTGGTACAGTGTATTCTCACTGATCCCAATATCTATATATTGGGACCAGTGAACGGAAGTGGTACTGTGTAGTATAACACATTCCAGTATGTAGGAAAATGGAAATTGTATTCTCACATATCCCAAAATGTAGAACAAGAGAAATGGCACTATTGGTTGACATGGTCTATAAATCGACTTTGGACAAGGTCGACATGTAAAAAAAAGGTCGACATGGGTTTTTCACATTTATTTTCATGTTTTTGCACTTTCTCATACTTTACGGTCCACGTGGACTACCTTGCCCCAAGCATGGCGAGCGAAACACTAATTGGGGTTTCCGGTCATGTTAGAAGAAAACTACACAAAAAAATTTAAAAAATGCATGTCGATCTTGTTCACGTCGACCTAATGACCGTGTCGACCTAGTTACTGTCGACACTATGCTCCACACCTGTGGAATAAGGTAAGTGATACTGTGTACCGTCATAGATATAACCCAGTATGTAGAGCAAGGGAAGTGATATTGTATATTGCAACATAAGTCAGTATGCAGAACAGTGGAAGTGGTACTGTGTATTTTCACATAATGCACTATGTAGAGCAAGGGAAGTGGAACTGTGCACTGGCACACATCCCAGTATGTAGAATAAAGGAAGAGGCACAGTGCATTGCCACATAACTCAGTATGTAGAATAAGGTAAATGACACTGTTCATTGTCACATATCCCAATATGTAGAACAAGAGAAGTGATACTGTGTATTGTCACATTACTCATTGTGTAGAACAACGGAAGTGGTACAGCGCATTGTCACATATCCTGGTCTGTAGAACACGAGAAGCGGCACTGTGTAATGTCACATAACCCATTATGTACAGCAAGGGAAGTGATACTGTGTATTGTCACATTACTTAGTATGTAGAGGAAAAGTTTAACTGTGTCTTGACACACCTCAGTGTGTAGAGCAAGGGAAGTAGCACTGTGCACTGTCAGCTCTGTTTGTAGATCAAGGAAAGTGTCACTGTGCATTATCAAATAACACATTATGTAGAATATGGGAAGTTGTACTGTGCAATATCAAATCCCATTATGTAGAGAAAGGTAAGTGACACTGTCATGTAGAAAAAGATTGTATAGGGTTACTGGGATATGTGTGCACTGTGCGTGAAGGGGATATTTCCAGCCTGGAGGGGGCGCTGTAGCAATACACACTTGGCCTGTTTGATAGCTGCAACCCCATAATAACAAACTTTGCTCCCCCAAAATCTTCCATCTCCTTCATCTCATTCATTTACAACTATGATCATTTTTGTTATAAGTTCTATGAGATTAAAGAAAGGGAGATGAATGCCTGAGCGACGATTTATTCTATACTAATTGTGTCATTTGTATGATATTCTTCTATCACTCGCTTAATATTCTTCTGTATTTTTTGGGTGGGGACTGTACTCTGATATTTTTAGCTTTTCCATGGGCGTCCGGGAGCTATTAATGGGCTGACGATGTTGATTTACAGAAATGAAGCCTGGCATTTTCTGCGTGCCATGGCAGAACAGGGAAGTGCCCGTCTTGTACACAGAGCTGGCACGTTACCCACTCTCATTCCTCTTCGGCCCTCCTCCATTAGTATTCCTAGTAGCGGGCAAATAGAATGAAGCAGAAACAGAGATTGTATTGGACATAAAGGGTTGTCTACGCTGCACGCGGTACCCAGACGTTGCACGTGCGCTCCTGCATGGTCCGTACGTCCCTGCCTAGTGCATATTCTGGTTTTGGAGGCAACACAGGGGTTAACGAGTCTGCAGATGGAAAGCTGATGCCCCCCACTGACAGCTGGCTATGTTCTATGGTCGCGCAGCAGACTGCCAGTCTCTACACCAGCGTGGTGCCTGCTTGCTGCGCAGGGGGTCACACCTGGGGGCTTAAACGTCTCAGATGGGCATGAAAGCAGAAGCACATCTACAGCAGAAGCCTCTCTTAGCACAGGGAGAGAGATATAAGGAAGCATTAGGAGCGCGGGCAGGGGGAGAAAGGAGGGGAGGATTAGCATTCTATTTTTATCAAGGGTTTGTTTTTACAAGTCAATGGGCTCTGCATTCAGTGCGGTGCAGTATACAAGGGGATTATACCGATCTATAAGTTTATGCATTAAGGGCATAGCAAGTTCTTTTTAAGTGATGACCAGAAAGGCCGAGCCAGGCGGCCCAGTCCCACGTGATGCAGCCGCCAGTGTCGCTCGGCACCGGAGGTGTATTTATAGGCTTTCCGTGCAAACCTCATAAGTAAAAATTAAATTGTCTCGCAATGACCTTCCATCAAATATTCCATTAATGAAAGAGGAATTACGCCGGATAATGAGATTCCAGTTGTTTTGTTTTCGCAGCCTGTCAGCAGCATGTTCGCAGAGCGCCAGGAGACGGCTTATTATTTTAACCAGCTAAGAGAAAGTGGGCGAAGACGTCCTGTACCATCCGCGCAATTCTCAGCGGCGTCATTAGTGTTAAGTGTGCGTGCACCGCAGCTAGCAGCCCCTCTTTCTGTCTGTAATGAGGTTTTAGATTTAAACTCTTCTTAATGCTGGAGAAGAGGAGTGCTTCATCAGGACTGTGCATAGGGAAGAACTCCGCTAGAGAGACACGCTGAAAACTAGCACTGGCCGGGGGGACTTAAATAGATTGCAAAAAAAGAACTTTCATTTTTGAAAACCAGCATTTCTTTAAGAACGTCTGTCAGATTTGGGTTATATTAGTCTGTGGAACCTTAATTTCCTTGAAATATTCCATCTGGTTTTTGTCCTTCCGTTTCATAAGGGGGTCAAATTAAGCGCAAGGTGTTGGGAGACGCAAAAACGACCATCGCCACGTTGTGTAATTGTGTTGCAGATCTCAAGATTGTCATCCATGCTAATTTAATGGATAATCCAAAATCGATTTGGCCACCATGTCTCTAACCTGACAGGAGATTATTTCCCCTCGCGGCGGTGGCCTGACCAATTAGAGGGAGAGAGACATATAAGGACCATCAATACAGAGTCTGCCTGAGGGGCTAATTAACCGCTATGCAATTGTCTTAGGCAAGAAAACCCAATAAAAGAAAATCTAACTGCCCTATAAATTGAAAATGAGTGGGATTATCATTCGAGGAGACGTTACATATCCTGAGCTCTGACGTCGGGTACTGCGCTGCCACCATCTGAAGTAAATTGCGGATATAATTAGCAAACTTGTCTTGTTTTTATCCATACTAAGTGGAGATAGAGATGTGGAGGAGGCAGGGAGCATAAGAAGAGAACCAGGATTCATGAGGCAGTGGGAAAATGGCTGATGGGAACAAAAGGCTCGCCACAAACAGAAAGAAGAATCTACAGCAATTATCCATAGCGGCACTATTCACTGTAGCGTTGTACATCGATAATATATCATTATCTATTCTGCCTCAGCGACTAACTCATAGTGAATTTATAGGCTGCCTTGTCATGAGTATTGTGTCGGGTGACAAAATGGCCGCCTCTATCACTACAACATTTCAAGTTGACAGAAAGGTCTTTGACATAATGTGAGGAAATGACGAAACCTCTCATTTATTTCTGAGGCGGGGGTGGATTGATCGCCCACATAAACACAGATTAACCCCCCCCCCCCGTCACTTATTGCTGTATGGCCTAGGCTCCTTTTAGATGCTTAAAACACAGAAAGATAAGTTGGGCATAAGATGAAACGTGTGTAGGAATCAGGACGACCTGTGCAGACCAGGGGCGTGAGAACTTGAAGCGGTCCCGTCTGTACGGCAGCCGAACCAATCGCTTCGCTGGCCCCTTGCACCCGACCTCGGGGAGATGAACTGTGGGAACAGTCGCCTTCAGAGTTTTGGACGTTCCCAGAGTCCCAATAAACAAGCTTGGGAAAGAAATGTAAAGATGGAGTACACGTAGAAATGCCAAGACCACTTGGCTGTATCCCAAGCTACAGTACATAACGCCTTAAGCATGTTGACAAGAAGCCACATTCTGAAAGTTTTGCTGACAAATATTTTGACACAACGACTTAAGAGGCTGGGGTCGTGTAACAAATATAAATGTATACAGCACTCAAAGTCATTACGACGGTAAAACGGCATAGCTCATTAACCCTTCGCAATTCAATGCAAAATAAACCTATCACCCAGAATATATATTGTGGCATATGTTAGTATATGGGTAGCAGTCAGCATTGTAACAAGGTACTAGAAGACAGCACTGAGTCTGACTATTACTACGGACAACTCTCATTGTGTATTGATAGGTTGCTTTACGGTATAATACAGATCGGTTCAGCCTACAAAATGGCTGACAGCAAGGCAAAATGGCTGATTACATAGCAACATTGCTCTACCCTGTGTGGCTGCCACACTTACGGGTTTTGTGCCATAGGTTTTTGCCATAGGAAACCAGTAACTGTTTTAAATGCCTTTTTGTGTTTTATTTTTATGTAATTCAGACTGTTGATGTAATTGGATTATATAATTAGTGGGAAAATATGACAACAATTAGTGAGCTGTACTTGGCACTGCACCGGATATAAGGATTGGCATCAACAGACTGAGACAACCGCTAATCACATGGGCATATGAGTAACTTGCGTCAATAAAATATAACCCTTTATAACTACGGTTAATGAGTAATAACCGATTCAGTCGCCAGTGGACGCCCAAATTGAGTTTGTGGTTTGGGAATTTACACTTTCGCTCATCACATTTTACATATTTTTCTTTTTAAACCCTACTGAGCAGTGAGGTGTATTCTAAGTCCAGCAAGTGAAGCCTGGCCTGAACGTGGCTGTGGCCGAACACAACTTGCTTCAAGTTTGTTCAGTTTTTGTCCCTTGTAAATCCATCAAAACAATTAATCTGAGAAAAGGTGGTAAATTTTATTAATCGTCTTGTGTTTCGTTCAGGTATCCCTAAAAAATAACACAGCATGAAATAGTCACACTATATTGCTGTACAGTCTTGGCCATGCCACCTCTGCAGCAAAGGATTCTGGGTATTGACAGTACGTCTTCTCTATGGCGATAGTGTTCTAATAACATGTGTATGAGAGTGCCCCCATTGCACCCAGTATACATATATAGCTATAGATATATACACAGAGAGATATGGATATAAATAGATAGATAGATAGATAGATAGATAGATAGATAGATAGATAGATAGATAGATAGATAGATAGTTTATGTTTATTTTTTTTAGATGATTCCAGCTTGATCATATTCCTATTTCGGCAGCTCCAGCTGATTATCAACTTTGCTCGCAGCCAACTCTAATACATTGTTTGATTGCATCAGTGTTCATTTGCATGTCATTACCCAGAGTCCCCCTCACCAGTGTTTTATACAGTGACAGGCTATCATTTGGCCGCCGATCTCAGGAGCTGCCGGGAACTTGCATTTGCAAGTGGTTCTTTGTCACAGTGTTGCTCTGTCTTCACTCCCTCTCTCTGTGTCGCTTGAGCGCCAAAGAGTATAAAATGTCTGTGACAAGCAGCGCAGGAAAGAGAATTATATGCGACACGCACCCAGAGACACCATGCTCAGGTAATGAAATCCTATGAGCCAGCCAGGCAGAAAATGCCGTGGCTTTGTAACGTAATGGAGAGTTTATTCGAGCGAGACGCTCTGCAGGACTTTCCCCGTCAACTCGATTGCGTGTGGAGACTAGGAAGTGTGTGTTGGGTGTCGGAATCCACACGGGCCCGCCTTCTGCCCCTGGGTGGCACACACACACGGCCCCTAAACATCCTGCCACTTCCTGTCATGTCCGCTGTCACGTCAACCCCGGCTAGCGGGGACCAGCTGACGTGTAAGCCCTTCACTGTCAGAGAACGTGTCGACACACCATGGAGGGCTTTAGTCGTAAAGCGTATCTCACGCCGGTCGTCCCAGGTCCCAGTTCCAGTATAGACCCAGAATATCCTGATCCTTGAAAAGCAAACCACATTTTACTGCCTTCATTAATTAATGGAATCAATTTCTAAGTTGATTTGGACGGGAAAAGATGTATAAGCTGGTAAATGCATTAAATAATCGTAGTGAAGGCAGACTAAGAGCGGCGAATCCTTCCACGAGCGGTGTAACACCCCGGACCAGCACAAGCGTTTTCCCCTAACGTGTGCCTCATGCCACTAATGTGACATTGACACAGTGTAACCGGACCCCACACGGCAGCTGCCGTGTGTTTATTTATGTGCATTAGCCATCCGAGTCACGCCGACACACAGGGGGCTTCCGCCGTAGCGCACACACCAATATCACACCGTGCTTTACTTACACAGGCCGGCCACAAATCTAGAGACGGGTTTAGCAGCTTAGGTTTAGTGGCATCTGTGGAGAGTGACGAGTCAGTGGCCTTATTAGGTTAAAATGAAATTCACCTCAAAAAGGTCCCTGGGACAGAGCCTTAGTCAACCACAAGGTTGTAGAAATTGACAATTGTGTTTGCATGTTCTTAGTGAACGGATAGGCTGGTCAGTTTTCGCGACCGTTGATAAATAGGCCCCGGAAGAGGTTTGAACAGAGGTCAAAGAAGCCGAGACCCCTGACGGCCGCCCCCAAAAATCAAATTGGATTTCATTGAGCATTTAAACTTGATTGTTTAAACAGCATCGGCCCTCGGCGTGGGGAGTACCTTTGTTTAAATTCAATAAAACCATTGACGTTACTGCGATGGTTTATTTGTAGGAAACCGCGCACCTCCGCAGCTCCGGACAGCCAGGGCGGAAACATGACAATGCTACCAAAATAAGTTTCACATCCCCGCGTTTCCCCCACGACTTCGCTGTGCACCCCGCGACACGGAGCAGTGATCGACAGTGAGGTATTGCGTTAGCGAAACCTTTATTTATTTTATTCTCCAATTCCCCAAATTGCTATCTCTCTATTTTTTTTTTCCAAGTGAGTTTCAGCTTTTTTCATCAGCACACAGCCGGCATCTAATCTCTCAGCGGCTGGGGATAAAGAATAAGGTAATAGCGTTGGAACCGTCAATAAGGAGCGGTTATACTAACGACCGGGTGTCTAGTCTGCAATGATCTATAGGCTGCATACAAACATACGAAGAGCCGTCTAGGTCTCGCACCACGTAGAGTTCATCCAATTAATTACAGTCGCTAAATCCTCTCTCCGAGGCACGAGGCGCCACTCTCTCCCATCTCCTGCAAATTCGGGAGGGTAATTTTGCTTCAATTTGGGCCTTGGAAATGGCTTGAAATTAGTATCCCTGGGAGGGGAGGGGGCTCATCTGCCTGGCGTGCTTTTAAGGTACATTTGCCTTGCAGTTTACTTCCATCTGGTTGGAAATAATTGGGAGCTATTTTCTTCAGTCCTGCACTCACTTATTACTTGCTGCCTCTAGCATGATCCACGTGCTGGGCTGCTCACGCCGGGAAGACATTATAGGCAGGAACTGCGGCCGCACTTCTCTCTCAGCACATCCGCCAACTCCTGCCACCAATAACGCTGCCTGCGAGGGGTGTAAGTGGCCTTCGGTGTGATCACCGACAACCAAAACCAAAAAATGACACTTACACTGCGAGATCTGCTGATGTACATGCAGCAGTTTTCAGGCGATCATTTCAATCATTACTACTCAATCAGAGCCCACCGACTGACAGCGACTTATCATATCGTGTCTGGCGGCTCATATAGCTCTGTACTATGTATTTGTTGTGTGCTGTACAAGTAGATATATTGTCATTGCAAGATCTGACGCCAGTCGCCAACCTGCTTACAGTGTATAATACTCTGCTGCAGATTATCACATTACTCACCCCTCTAGACATCTGCAGAACATCGCTCTGCCATATCGGGATGCAGTCAGTATACCGGCTGTCGAGATCCTGGCGTACAGGAGACCGACGCTGGAATCCCGACAGCCGGCATTTTACCGACAGACCGAATCCCGACACCCGCCCGGTATTCCCACTTGGTTGGTGGGTCCACGCCACTAACAGAGTGAGAATAGAACCTGTGTGGAGCGCGGCGAGCCGCAAGGGGACTCGCTGCCCGGATTCCAGCAGACGGGATGCCGCTGTTGGTATAGTGACAGCGACGATGCTTTCACACCTGCCGAGTAGCCCCCTTCCTACGCAGCCTAGCTGCGAAGGCAGGCGGCTACCTGCCATGTTTGTGTGATGTCACGCGGCCACTGCAGCCCGCCCCACAAACGGTCCGGACACGCCTGAATTGTCCGGACTGCACCCCCCCCCCCCTCAACGCCGATGCCAACACGCCCCCTTCTGCCCTGCGACCGCCTGAGGCGATCGCACAAGTGAGATGCCGTCGCATCTCACTGTGTGAACAAGTGCAGTGCAGCTGCCCCGCGTGCACCAGTATTCAGACTGCGAACGCTGCCGCTGCAGCATTCCAGTCCGCACTAGGCCCTTTGTTAGGCTCTGCAGAACCCTTCTGGCGCCATATAAATAAATAAACCATAATAATAAATAATAATAATAATAGTGGAAATTAAACAGATTACAAAAAAAAAACTTTGCTGTAGTATCTTTAGCTGTTATCAAAACAGTCTATGACCTTCTTTTTGCACCATTGAACTAGGATGTAGGGTTTCATTTTGCAGGGATATGGCAGCGTGCACTGAGCAACCACTGCGGTTTCATTGAAATTCTGACAGCCGTAGAGTAGAAACAGCACACATTGGGGGTCATTCCGAGTTGATCGTAGCTGTGCTAAATTTAGCACAGCTACGATCAGGCACTCAGACATGCGGGGGGACACCCAGCACAGGGCAGAAATGCAAAAGCATCGCACAGCGGCGATGCTTTTGCATCTCAGGAGTTACTCCCGCCCAGCAACCGCCTCTGGCTCAGAGGCGATCGCTAGGCAACGACGGCTGGCATGCGCCGGTGCAGTTCCAACCTGATCGCTGCGCTGCGATAAACTGCAGAGAGCGATCGGGTTGGAATGACCCCCATTATTCTTTACTATAACATCACAAATTCCTGAAGTTTCACTCTCACTTTTTTTTTACAATATGTGAACACAGTTGCTGCATATAATTTATTATAGGAACCTTCCCCCCCCCCCCCCCTCCACATTCCCTTGTATGTTCTCCGCTACAGACCCACTGAAACACCGTCAAAAAAAATAAATGCATGCGTAATTAAGTGTTATAGCGATTTACAAATACTGGGGCCGGTTCTCTTAGGCCTGGGAATGAAATAATGCAGGTTGTCAGACTGGACGATGGATGCCTACTGTACAATACTGAATGATGCACCAGAGAGCCGGCCAGTCAAGTGGGCTAGGAAAACAGGGGAGGCGGAGGGGTATCAGATGATATGCTCTGGCTGTGGCAGTAATAAATACACTTTACATGTAGCAGGTCTGCTAGACATTATACATCAGATCGGATCAACATTCCTATTAATCAAGCTTTGCGTTTCCCAGCAATCGGGTTCAAGAGGTCCATCGCATTAGAGGTCTATGGAGACAAAATTATGCTGTGTGAAATTAAAACAGACACAAGGTTTTCATTTGGAGATAAATGATACTGTGATATATGAATTCTGCCAGGACTAAGATAGCTGAGGGCTTGTTCTAGATGGTATCTTGGGCTGAAAACACAAACCAGCAGTATAGAGCTAGGTAAACTACAACTCTCATCCTTATAGTCACCACATACAATTAACACTGCAGGCCGGAGGCAGATATAGGGGTTTTATAAAGGGGAAGAATTAGGGGAAAATAATTGCTATAGTGCATTCACCATATACTGTATGCATGGCATACTTCAATTATACACACAATATATAAACGCACAATACACATAAATCTTGTCCAGCGTGTAAATGTCCTGCCCTAAAATAGAGCCTAAGCCACAGTGCCTAATAAAAGGGAAGAGCTCTACATCTCCACCTGCTGGACAAAGTTGGTAAAGCAATAGCTTTGACTTCCATCAGTTATCATCAGCCGCTCCTCATGTTTTATGCCTCAACCGTACTTGTTCTTAATTGTGGGTTTGTGTTGTCATTGCAGAGCCTCCAGGATCAGAATGAACGTCCCCTAAAGCCTGTGTCCCAGCCTCTGGTTTCTGTTACCCTGTGAAGGAGACGAGAATGTCCCACGTGCACTTTGCTGTGGTTCTTCTCCTGGTCAGATGTCTACTCTCCGTCGCACTAGTGTTCCCAAAAGATCTGAGCCCTCTTAGAAGTGTTGATGCAGCAAGTAAGTACCTCAGATCTCGTCTCGGTTTCCATTTCGTCATAGACCCTTTTTTATCTGGCTTCAACTTCTAGATCAGAACCTCTCTTCGCCATGAGAATACTTGTTTTTAATAGCAGACAAAGAGAATTCCTGTTGTAGACCAGATAACTGAGATGCGGCCTATGGCCTAATGGTTTATGTATTATTACATCAGTTAGTTGGGGTTTTCTTTTTGTATGTTGTACAATTGTTTTTTTCATACTTCAATCCAACCGGCAGTTACAGTATCAAGTAACGTCCAGATTAAGTAATGTAATTTAGGGTACCACCCATGTTTTCTCCTGAAAGCTGACCGTATTTGACCATTTAATTGGGTCCGTCGCCTATACTCAGTGATGCAGACATTTTGTTTGTTCAACCAAAGGACAGCCTCTCAATTCACTGGGAACTTGCCTTACTGCCTAGGAAAGAGGTTCTCAAATGTGGTCCTCAAGGCATCCCAACGGTCCAGGTTTTAGATATATACATGGCTCAGCACAGACGTTTAAATCAAAATTTACTGAGGTACTAATTAAGTCACCTGTGGCCAAGCATGGATAAACTTAAAACTTGGACCTTGGGGTACCTTGAGGACTGCGTTTGAGTACCTCTGGCCTAGGTGCAAGTGCGCAGGGCAGTGCAAGGCCACAATTCATGGCTTATTGCAGTGAAATGGGTAATCACAGCACCTTTCACAAGAGGAGCCAGCAGGGCCCAGGAGTACGGCCTAGTCTCCTGGGAGTCGGGAATAACTCCTTGCAATATGGGAGTCTCCTAGACTTTCCAGAGCAGTAGACAAGTAAGCTGCAATCTCACGCAAAATGGCTGCCTGCACTATGTGTAGCTGATGGACCTTGGGTAACATTTTCTGTAAGCCACATTTCTTGAAGGTCCGACTCCTAACATTAGATCTGTGGTCCCTTTAAAATGATGAACAAGCTCTTAGATCCTTTTTTTTTTTTTTTTAAACATTTCTTTCTTTATTGAAGCATTTCTTTAGAGAAAGTAACAATAAGCATAAAATCCTTTTAAAAGGCTCCTTGACGTAATTAGCCCATCTGGCTCTGGAAAATGTATATTGCAACCACATCGGGTCGCAACGCCCCTGCAGGAACCATTTATCTGCTGACCACCTTTGCTTCTCTCCTGTAGGCACTAAATCCTATCCATGGTTCCGGGGACTGACCGACGACGACTCCGCACACCTTGGTCTGGACTTCCAAAAGATGATCCGGCTCAACCAAACTTTGTTTGTTGCTGCAAGGTGAGTGCTGGAATGACAGCCAGGGGAATAGTCATTGGTGGGTTTGTGAGATTTCTAGGTCACGGTGCACAATTCCCTTATAAAAAAATGAAAATTACATTAAGAATCAGTAAGGTTTATTTTTCGCAGAGTATCTTTCCTATTTAATTACTTTGGAAAAGTGGAATTTGTCAAGACAAATCAAACCTGTAGCTCTGCCAATCACTGATAGCCTTTACCGCTATAATGTAAAGTCATGTGATTTACAATGGCCGTATCCACATCTCCGTGTACACGGTGGCTTATATGCAGTCATTTATTTTACTGACACATGAGATTCATTCTCAGCCAACTATAGCACCGGATGATTTATCATTTGTCGTTGCGGAGGAAAACGTGTATAATTACAATGCAGATTTCCTCACCTGGTTCCGCCTGAGGAGATAATAATGGATATGCCGTGGAAAGGCTTTAAATAAACTGTAATCTTCATGTGCATGCCTCAAATAGATCTTTTTACAGGAAAAAAAAGAAATTAAGTTATAGGAAGAAGAATAGGACAACTTTGACTTGGTTGAGATTGTGAGGGAGCACAAAATAGCGGCTGCTGCCTGTGATGCTGTAGCGACATTGCAGATGCTGACCCCCCTGCAGACACTTGCTTACAGAGACCCCCTTTGTGTTTCAGAGACCACGTATATGCCATTGATCTGAGGAGAGCCAAAGACATGATTTCACCGGACAGGGTAAGGTCACGTCACTGCCCATGTAGTGGCCTGGAGTGGTTGATGTGGTCTGACCCTGGCCTGGACCTACAACTTGATCTCTTTCTTTCAGTATATAACATGGAAGACTCAAGATATGGACAACTGCGCTATGAGGGGCAAGCAGGAGGTGGGTGCTTTATTCTGACTTGCTGTCATATAATGATTAACTCCGCCCGCTAGAATAATGCCTATTCGTTCAGAACCAAGCCCGAGAGCATATCTGTGACCCACTGGATACAGGTTGGTCTAGCCCAGTGTTTCACAAACTGGGTCCTCATGGCCCACCCACAGTCCAAGTCCTAAGGATATCCATACATTGAGCACATGTGGCTTAATTATTACCACAGTCAGTTTGGTTACCCACATGTGCTAAAGCAGGGCTATCCCTAATGTCTGGATTGTTAGTGGCCCGCGAGGCCTGGGTTTTTGAAAACAGTGATCCAGCCCTATGAATGTCCTAATGGTTTGGTCAACTACAGGTTGGTCTAACCCTGTACTATCATTCTAATGAACCCACTGGCTACGCAGGTTGGTCTAGCGGTGTAAACGTTCTAATTATCCATTGGCTGCAGGTTGGTCTAGCGCTATGAATGGTCTAATGGTAATGCTGGAAAGGTCTGATTGGCTGCAGATTGGTCTAGCTCTGTTAAAATTCAAATGATCCATTTAGCTATTGGTTGATCTAGCCCTGCAAACGTTCTAATGTTCTAATTGGGTAAAGGTCCGTCTTGCCCTGTAGACTATCTAATGTTCTTATTGGGTAAAGGTTGTCCTAGTCCTATGAATGTCCCTTACAGGTTGATTTATCTCCCTTCACTTCACCCTGTGTTCACCCTGTGCCTCTGCCCCCCCCCCCCTTTCCCCATTACCCACCTATGTGTGGCTCTGACCCCCAAATCACCTGGTCTGTGGCACAGCAGAAACCATTAAATGCATTGATTATTTTGTTTGCTAAATATCCAATTAACTTGATATCGAGATGATTCATAGCCTATGTTGCTTAGAGGATCTCAAAGAACGTTTCAGTTAAAGCTCAACCAAAATCGGTTCAGCAGTTCTCGAGTTTATCGATAACATACATATAAACGAACAATTATATATATATATATATATATATATATATATATATATATACACACACACATACACACACATGTCAGTATACCGTATAAAAGTACACAGATAGAGGTCAGCGTGCACAGCAAATGCCCATATGAGGGAACATTATGACGCTAGAAGTATGCGATCCGGGGACTGTCAGCAATCTAGCTCCTTAGTCTTAGTAATGAATGTGAGACATTTCGTCCCCAGACAACAGAAGGCTGAATTAGGGATGTATCACACACAATAGGTTGTGATGAACATTTTTTTTTTTACGAGCTTACAGAGATGAGCCGAAGTGATCCCAGACACAATCGCTGCCTCCCTCCCAGCTCAAGGCCTTTTGTTACTGTTCGCTAAATGAAAATTTCCTAAATTAAAAAGCTTCCGACTGCTGGCCCAGGAAAAACAAAATTAACTCCAGCACTAATTAGAATTCGCCTTTAATTAAGAAGAGCATGCTGCTGGAATTGAGCAACAGCTGACCCAGCTCCCTTTCCACTCAGCGGCTTCTGTGATGGTGCACGACGGAGGGCCGCTCTTGCTGAGCTAAGCACCGACGTCTGCTCGCCTCCCTTCATCAATGTCTCACACTCCAGTGCCTTCCACACCGGCACACCGCTCTCTACCCCGCCCGCCTTGATTAGATTTCTGATCTGAAGTGAAGTGGCTCACCTGCAGCCCGCCCAGCAGGTCTCAGGAGCGGAAGAGGTCAATGAGGAGCACCATAGGAGGGTCAAAAATGTGACATCTGCTCCCTTGCTTACTAAGAACTATAGCTGAGTCCACTGTAGTGGGTGAAGGTTAGATCTTTGGACATGTTCAGCTGAAGGTCTTAAGAGGTCAATTTGGAGTGGACAATCGTGAACTGAAGATCTTGGTGTGCTAATTTTCTGGAGTTCTACCAAAAAGAGGAGCAGGGGTAAATGTAAACCCACTACTGTTCTATACTAAACACATAGCAGTCCTAACTTTGGGATGTGGCCAGACCATCCCCTTATTGTTGGTTCAAACCTAATCCTACTGTATTATGGTCTCCAACCTTCTATGCAGCACCATTCGCACAAGCACAACTGCCCTCTGTGACTACATGGAGTCTTAAGTGTTGTTAATGATCGGTGTTGCCTTATTGGCAGCCCTCGTCATAACTTTGAACAGTGGGAGGTTGCAAAATTGAGACGGAGCCATGGCTGCAGCAATCTGAGCGGGAGTGGCCAAGCCCCTGTGGACACTTAAATCACTTCAAAAGTCCTGATCACGGGGCCGCAGTAGGCTCCCATGAAATCAGGACTGTCTCTGTAAAATCAGGGCGGTGGTTGGTTTGCCTTGATTTATTTCAAGTGAAGCATTCACCAGCACATACACACAGTCAGCCATATTTGTCACCAGCACATACACACAGTCAGCCATATTTGTTGCAGGAACCATTATACACGAGTATGCAACTTAATAGTTTACTAGGAAAAAGTGTCATCACTGAAACACTTTGTGCCTCATGCCTCAGTCATGTCTCTACAAATAGGTGTGAATATTGGCTTAGCCAGTAAAATGGCTCTAACAGTTATGGGGAAGTGAAGTCATAGGTGCCTATGTGCTGCACCCTGCAACGTGGTAGGCTACTGGGGGCATGTCCGGTGGCAATGTGGGCGGTCTGGGGGCGTGACCGGTGGGGAAAGTGAGCAGTCCGGGCGTGTGGCATCATGATTGCATAATCGTTGCCCCGCCTACGCTAGCTGAGAAAACAGGCACTGTACAGTAAGGGGTGGAGTTACAATGACGCAATTCAGCACAAATCGCGTCATCGTATCCCCCTTGGACCACCCACTTGTTCTCTGCTGTGGGCAGCTGAGGGGGAGCGCAGGGGGCTGCCAGCAAAAGCGGGAGACTTGCCCACATTTCCGGAGGGGCCACCTGATTTTCGTGAGCCTCCCGGCCATTCCGGGAGGGTAAGCAAGTATGAGTGAAGTGTACACTTTATTTTCGGTAGTCTTTTGCTTGCACCTGCAAAGGGGCGTGTCCTCATGGGAAAGGGGCATGGCCTTGCAAAACGCCACTGTTTTCATCAGTCCGTGGGCATGGTGTATATTACATTGTGCATGCCTCCTAACATGACCCATTCCAGGAGGGACAAAATGCTCTGCTCCTGGACTTTCCTCTTAATATATGATTAGCGTCACCTGTGTCAAACTATTTAATTGATAAAACAAAATAGGAGGAATCCCTGGATCACTTATAGGTCTCTCCCCCTCCTATCTCTTCTCTGTTCAGGAAGCTCCATCTGTAGATGCTGCTACACAAGAGGGAGAGTTAGTGATATCAGTGTGCTCTGACCGGGAGGGGGCCCGGGGTACGGTTTCCCTTGCCCCCCACCCCTCCTTTAATCTGGCTATGTATGAAGGGAAAGTCTAATATTATTCAGTCCATGGTCTACACCTACACTACATGATAGTTTCTCACACAGTTACCCACATAAAATAATGGCCAGACTGCAATGCTAAACTGTGTCTGCGGCCTTCAAAACAGGAATTCTGAAGTAAACTTTTACTTTTATTCAAACTAAGAGCCGTCTTGTAATAATTTTATGAGCTGTGTAGTATATTTTAATGTCTCCACATGAAAGGCTTTGTGAGGATACATACAGCGCAATAGGTGATACACCCCAACCGCTGCGCACCAGACCCCTTTCAGGTGGCTTTTTCCACAACAAGAAAGTGCGCTTATTCCTCTCAACTCCGCAGGGCAGCACTTTTCAGAGAACCGTATATCATTACAGAGTTAAAAGTACAGGGACACGGCTAAGTGGACAGCAGCCGAGCTGTGACACTTTGGACACGGATAAAATGTGAATTCAGTGCTGGAGTTCTGAGGAAATTTTAGCACCTACGGAGGAGGTGGAATTGGGGGGAGATGGTGTTGCAGGTGGGGAGGATTCATACAAAAGAAACAGGACAGAGATGACCTTGTAATGGCAGACGCGCATTAAATGGAGAGTCTGTTTGACCGCTCAGACTCTGCATGAATTGGGTTTATTACAGGAGAACCGCAGACTAGTCACTAAAATACTCTTCAGCTCATACAACGGCATGCCGATTTCATCTTCTGACTTTATATTTCTTATTCAGTTATTGAGGAGTCAGTAAAATCACAACGAATACAGGATAAAGTGTTACCTGACACCTGCACACAGTAGTGGCAGCCATTTTGTGGACTTAACCAACATTAAAAGAGTACTTAGGTCTTTGGACCCTTCCTCCTCATCCCCTGCAGCCATAAGGCCCCTTAAGGAAAAAAAGAGCCCTTTTTCCAAAGCTAGGGGTCATCTTCACATCCCTAAACCCAGGAGTCTAATAGCTCTTTAACGGGCAAATGTCTACATGCCCACCTCAGACATTTTCTCATTGAGCTTGGCCAAAAACTGAGAAATGTGTCAGTCTTCTTAGATCTCATCCGTGCAAGATATGTAAGTAATACAGGGTTAAAATCCCACACCTAGGAAAGGTATGTAAATATGCGCTTTTCAACACATTTTATCTGCAATTAACGATGTCAGGATTTGATTGGCTCACATTGATTGCAAGAGCTTTCCATTATGTTACCTATTGGATTGCTTGAAGTAGATGGGATTTATCGATTAATTTTTTTCGTCTCAAGGTGCTCAACAGGGATAAATCAAAATTATCGGTGGCAGGCCGGTGTCATATAAATACTGCTAGTGCCTGACAAAAGGCTTCTTTGTGAAAAATTGGCGGTGGTTCCAACAAAGCAGACATTAAAATATAGCCCTGCAGCAATAGACTTGGCATGGTATAGGGCCATAAGTGACATCACTGTGGTACAAAATGGCTGCCTAGACCCAAAGCAATGTCGCTGCCATCTAGCAAGAGGATGGATGTCATTTTCTGTGACTGGACCCACAAAATGTCTGCCTCCACAGTGGGGCCATCTAGCAAAAAGATGGATGTCATTTTCTGTGACTGGACCCACAAAATGTCTGCCTCCACAGTGGGTAAACGATAGTTAAAGCTTTATTGAAAAACTCAGCCTGTATCAATCCATGAGGGAAAATATTACTGTTCCACAGACATTTTATCATTTATATGATTTTGTGTTCTGGTGCAGAAGCTTTTAGGACTTCAAAAAATTGAGGCTAGAAGACGTACACATCTTATTATTTGCAGAAAATGGCATCTGTGAGGTATTCACCGCTATCGCACCCTCCAATGTAATATTTATCAAAGGCAGTACGTGCCAATCTGAGTCCCACCGCCTTATGTCAAAACAGGAGGAATGTTTTTTTACAGGAGTACTGTTTTGTTTTCTTCATGATGCAAAAATAAGGATTCTGGTCTGAAATGCGAGCACAATGCCGGATAATTGCGATTTGGCCTTGCTGTTCCGTTTTTTGTTTGTACTTTGGCAATGTTCTGTCACATCTCCTCATTGATATGATCTGGACATAGAGTCTCGGTTGCTGAAAACCAACGTGCATTAAGATAAAAGGAATGTTTTCCTTCATTCTTCACAGACCTGGGCTCCTTGTATCTTTCATGCATTACCATTCAGAATTTACCTTCGCTGATAAATTATACCAAGAAATAAACCCAGTGCAGCGTTTGTACTAGAACATTTTAGTCCCTTTATGCAAAATATTATTAGGGGTAAAATATGTTCTCATAAAAGTGAGGTGGTTTATGCAGCAGATATTACTACAGATATGGCAATGGGTAGTGACCAACTCGAGGATGATTTTTGTTGATATTTGCATTTTTATGGTAAAAACCGCAACAAATGGGGATAAATAAAATACTGTGTCCTGACACACGTTGTCTACTCTCTCGCAGGAGTGCTATAACTACATCAAGGTTCTGGTACCCAAAAACGACCAGACGTTTATTGCTTGCGGCACCAATTCATTCAACCCGATGTGCCGAAACTACAAGGTAAGGTGCCTCTCATTCTCTCCAACATCAAACGTGGGTGGTCATATCATGACAGGTTGTACATACTGTAGATTGAGGTCTTCTGTAGGTGGTCATTGCTTATAACTTCTTAAAATGTTGAGAGGTATGGTATGGTATAAACGCCTATCACTTTTACATACATCAGGAGATTGATAAGTAGTGCTCAGGAAATAGGCTACTCTTTCTGATTTCTAAATACATGTCCACAAAGCGTCAACGGAGGCTAATATTATACAGGTTGAGTATCCCTTATCCAAAATGCTTGGGACCAGAGGAATTTTGGATATCGGATTTTTCTGTATTTTGGAATAATTGCATACCATAACGAGATATTATGGTGATGGGACCTAAATCTAAGCACAGAATGCATTTATGTTTCATATACACCTTATACACACAGCCTGAAGGTCATTTTAGCCAATGTTTTTTATAACTTTGTGCATTAAACAAAGTGTGTGTACATTCACAGAATTCATTTATGTTTCATATACACCTTATACACACAGTCTGAAGTTCATTTAATACAATATTTTTAATAACTTTGAGTATTAAACAAAGTTTGTGTACACTGAGCCATCAAAAAACAAAGGTTTCACTATCTCAGTCTCACTCAAAAAAGTCCGTATTTCGGAATATTCCGTATTTCGGAATATTTGGATATGGGATACTCAACCTGTAACATGATATTATAATAGTTATGCCCAATAGCTGAGGTAATTTTTTCCTTAATATAAAGCTCAGCCATTTGTCATTTCATTCTGAACACTGGGGGGCGCTGTTTCATTGTAATCCACGGATGTTTGGCTGGATAAGCAATATGGCAGCACCCGTAGCTAAAGCAGTATGACTCCAGCGTTTACTGAACATCACAGACATAAGAAAAAAAAGAGGAAACAAGCTTATTTATAAGTCCGCCATATTATCCGTCATTTGCTGTTTTAGATCAAAACCCTGGAGCAGGAAGGGGAGGAGTTTAACGGCCAGGCGCGCTGCCCCTTTGACGCCAAGCAAGCCAGTGTCGCTCTCTTTGCAGGTAAGAAACCATTGCTACACATGTCTCTTTGACCTCTAAACTGAAACACGTCCCACAGAACATGTTTGTTCGCGTGTTCTTTTTTTTATTTTGATTAACTTGTCGAGAGACAGGGGTTGAAGTCCGCATGCACACGCGAATCACGTTTCAGTTTCTGGGCTGCGTATACGCCAAGAGCACAAAGACGTTTTAAAGTAATAAGGACGCAGCGTGAATTAATGGGGATTAGTCCTAAGGAGGACGGTAATCCTCTGTAATCCGTCACTGCGCAGTGCCTGGTTAGTACAGACAGCGGAACTTATTTTATTATTTTTATGCAGTGATTCATGAGCCAAAATACCTGGATTTAAATCCATCATCAGGTAGAAGGCTGCTATCATCCACAAGTCCGTAAGGACGCCGGGAAGTGTTCCTATTGTGCTCAAGGACACCAGACGTACTTTCCATTGTACTTGCCGTTTATGAAGCGATGACATGGCGTCCAACCACTCGTCATCTCCCTTCGGGAGTCTGTGATCTAGAAGCATTTCAGGCGCCGAATAAACATTTTTTTGCTTCAGGTTTACAGGATATTGTCGTAGACTGGCCGCCATTGCGGGAAACTATAGTACGCCACGCAATTGTGTGCTGAATATTCTCTCCTACTGGACTATGTGATACTACAGCATTATAATGGGGTTATTGCTTCCAAATGTTTTTGCTAGAGATGAGCCAAACTTTGTCGGAGTTCTTCCTAAATTACATTTTTGGTTCACCACCCTGAGGCACGTGGAATGGCCCAATTTTATTGGTCATTTCTGCACTTCACGTGTTAATCCGTTCGGCTGTGCAATGTTCTAGGGGTATAGTAAGGTGGACATCAGCGCAGAACAAACTGATAGCACTCCAGGCCGGATTCCGCTGCAGAAACGTGTGAAATTCTGCTCCCAAGTGTGGAATGAGGGGAATATAACAACCCCTGCTCTTGTACATATATGTAGGGGAGGGGGGGGGGGGGGGGGGGGTAGGCCCACAGGGGAGCCCTCATTTGCTAACAGTGCATAAGAGGCACATCTGTCTGCCCAGCTGGTTCTGCTTATATGGAATTTGGGAGAGAGGGCCTTCAGAGTAGTGCGTACATCTACTTACAGTAGCTTAGGCGTCAGTGGTGGCTATCTGATCGGGGTGTAATTTGCTACCAGTCCAGAAGAGGGCGGTGTTCATCTCCAGGACATATTATATATTGTATATATTGGATTTTTTTTATTTGCTAATAATTCACATGATGTCCAATAGTGAAGGTGTTTGTCGCATGTAAGCTCCTGTGACGTGTGTCTGGCGTAAACCAGCCGTATATACTACTGTTGCCTGCTGGAACTCATCTAGAGCTTGGCTATTGGAAATTACTCTCATTTAGGCGCCACCTCTCCATCAGAGCGTATAGATAAATAAGTGTCACATGGCGATTGGCCAAAAAGGTGGAACGCTGCAAATCAAAATCCTTTTAGTCGCTGTGACAGTCCGCACTCTACTACAACTAGGATTAGGAATCTATCTAGTAAAGCCCAGCGCAGGCCCCAGCAGTACAGCGGGCTGCAGGATATAAAAGCTTGTGGGTATGTATCCATGATCCTTTGCTGTCATTTCCATCACGCCCCATGGAAGGCACTAGAAATGCAGATCCGTGAGGCCTAGGAACTGTTTATCAATACTCACTGACTCGTTTCCTAATGGATGACGGACAAAGAACATGAAAAAGAAAAACTACGCTCGCTGGTTCCAGTAAACTATGGGCATTGATGATATGTCTCATAGGGATCAATAATCCCTATCTGTTGCACCTCTGCAGGGCTGCTCTGATCAAGCAGCAACCCTAACACACAGCTCATTACCACAGGTTTACATCTATAAGCCCATGTATGCCATTCTGCTACAGGACCTTGCATCACCTACATACAATGCAGGCAGCCATTTTGTTGGCTAAGCCAATTGAGGGGGACACGTACTAAGCAGTGATAACAGTGGAGAAGTGAGCCAGTGGATAAGTTACAACCAATCAGCATTGACGTAACATTTATAATTTGCATACTATAAAATTATTCAGAGCAGCTGATTGGTTGCCATGGGCAACTTCTCCACTGGCTCACTTCTCCACTTTTATCACTGCTTAGTACATGTCCCCATTAGCCCACGAATTCAGTAGGGACTACTGGCATCACTGAGGCAAGAGGCGCAAATTTCCTGATGCCTCACTGGTTTAGTGAGGTGGTGGGCGTCAAACTCATGGATATTGGTCTGCCCCACAAAATGGCTGACACGGCTGTTAGTATTTCTATAGGTTGCTATGGGTTACAGCACATGTACTCTATATCCAGCAGGGTAGGACCGCATGCTCTCTCAGAGAAGGCACGCAGAATGTGTTAAAACATTTCCCCATAAGCAGCGAGCCGCGTCAATCCCACAAGCCTGTCATTACCGTTATTATCACCAGCGATGTTGTTCCGTGCTGGTTTCATTTTCTTGATTTATTATTTACAAATTGCTAAAATGATTTATTCCAGTATGCAGATGTCCCAGCCTGCTAATGAGCTGGTATTACATTCCATTAACTGCTAATATTTTCTTTGTGCGTTCATTCGCCGAGCACGTGACCGGTGACAACAGTTCTGCTGACATCGGTGGCCGTAGGCAGACGGGAAGACATTAATGTATGAATGGAGTGAATGAAGTGTAGAGCAAACATGCCAGACGCTTCTGCCTCCCACGGGAGATCCCGGATGGGGAGGTCCAAGTGGGATAGCAGTGGGGTGTGGTGATGTTATTTGTGGCATCAGTGTTGGACTGGTGCATGTAGGGCCCACCGGGGGGATGCTGTGGTAGGGGCCCATGTTTAGGGGTGTGGCCAGTCTCTAGAGGGGGTGTGCCCAGCCACCACATTGGTTTGCCTAACCATTTTGCAAGTGTTGGTCCCCTAAAAAATATATACAGTATATACTGTAGTGCATGCAAGATAATGTACTAGATTAGTAACAGCACAGTTTGGAACCTGATCGCTAGAGGAGGAGGGCCCCCCAGGCAGTAGGGCCTAGCGGTGGTTTCCCCTGTACCCCTGTGGGCCAGTCCAACCCTGTGTGGCATTCGGGGGGGGGGGGGGGGGGGAATGTTGATACATGTGTCTCTGGGCGGGAAATGGGAGGTCGGTCTATACCTCCCCTGGTAGTCCGGTATAATTCCCAGGAATTTGCAGAAGGGTCTCTGAAAGCCCTGTATTTACAGAGACATTTTATTTGGGGAGTAAATGTACTAAAAAAAAACCTGTGAAAATGGAAAAGCAGAGGTGTTGCTCTTAAAAACCAATCAGATTCTAGCTCACATCTGTCTAGCACAGTTTAGTAAATGAGAGCTGGAATCTGACTGGTTGATTTGGCCAACACTTCCTTTCTTCCATTTTATAGAGTTTCGGAAATCTATTAGTTCTGCCTGGAACCCTCACAGTAAAGTAAATGAGGTGTCATGGGAAAGCGGTATGTCTTGTTTTCACTGCATTGTTCAGTCTGGAAACAGGAATTCTACATATAAACACAGCAGCCAGCAATGAATGTGCCCAATAAACAGGCCAGACTGGTCCTAATGGTTACATAGCAACACTGTAATAAAGTTAATAAAAAAGACAGCGGGGGATCACAGCCATTGTCCCGTAATCATCATTATTATGTATGATAATAAAAGGCGCGAGGTATCTGTAGTATATTCTGGCAGCCATTCTCTGGGCAGAAGTACAGCTCATGTGAAGAGGTCCTATCCGTTCACTAAGAACCAGTCACTTCTCTGAGAATCAGGGGGTCTATTTATTAATATATTATACAGCGATGGGGTTGGTTTTCACCAGTCACCATTTATTATTATTAATATCTCCATGAGGCAGCTGCTGCTGATGCATTGGCGATACTGCTCAAGAAAGATAAGGGTTAGCTAGTTCTGTGGAGGTACCGGCATGCGTGACTAGGCTGGCCGTCTCGCTAATGATCAGCGGAACCGAAAATCGGACTTGGAATTTCAATTGTGCTCATTTATTAAAAAATAATTATAATTATATTAATAATAAAAATAAAATTTAAATTTTTTTTTTTAAATAGTTGTATAAATTTTAAAAAAAACTTGATAATTGGACAAAATACTTTATTCTAAGACCTGTTTTCATTCATTTTTATCCTATTAAATGGACGGCCCAATTCTTTGATGTTGGGATTAACATTAAAGTATTTAGGGGTTATTCAAAGACGGACGCAGATCTTGCTGTCCGTAAGCAAAATCTGCGTCCATCTCCTCACATTCTGGAGCCCGCCCAGCATGTGAGAAGATGGCTGCCAAACGTGTGTGGCGCCACCTCATGATGCGTCCAGACGCATCTAATTAAAGGTTGACCCCTGCCAGCGCAGCCTGGGTGGGCCGTCAGACGGTCCGCCACTATTTTTTTTATCGGAGTGGCTGCGCGTGACGTCATGCAGCCGCCTCGTAAAATGCTCCTGGCATGCCCCTGTTCGGCCCAACACGCCCGCAAAATGCCATATCGCATTCGCCGCCCCTTCCAACTCCTGCCGCCGTCAATCGTGTTGATGATGCATCATTTGGTGATGTGCAGCAATATGAATGACCGCGCAGGCGCGATGCCGACTCTGAAATATGCTCTTTACCATTGCTCAGCATAGGGCGGGGCTTATTATGATACAAAATAAAAGCATTTCATTATTTCACACTTGTCACAATAATCCTTACCCCAAAGAGTGATGTAAATAACATTCCTTCCTCCGGCGGACGAGTGTTATACACTGCTGACTATCCGGGTCACTAGGTCCCACTTCTGGCAATAATCTGCATATGTCAGGGAGGTAAGTGAGATAATAGGCGAGAGAAGCGCCTGGCGGCGAGCAATGATGATATTAGACACGGTGCAGATTTATAGGTCGATACATGCAGTTTCTGCAAGGCGGAGAAAAATCAACTTAAGCCCCTGATTAAAGGCGCATCAACTAGACGAGATCCATTATAACAGCAAACAAGTGCGGCACGCGGCGGCAGCGAACGGCGCAGCAATAATGGGATGTACGGATATTCCGGATAAATTCACATTTGTAGAGACAGCAGTTGTTGTGCTCAGTGAGACTGTAACTAATTGTCTCAGTAATACAACAGCCGGAAGCAGCGAGCGTCTAGTGTTTGGATTACATGCTTAGCTGTGTGGCCCCCTCACCTCCCCCCTCTCTCTCTCCCTCTCACTCTCTGTAGATGGAAATCTGTATTCTGCAACTGTGGCCGATTTCCAGGCAAGTGACGCCGTCATATACCGCAGCCTAGGGGAAAAGAGCCCAGTCCTCCGCACCGTCAAGTACGACTCCAAGTGGCTGAGAGGTGAGGCTGCCGGGCAAAGGCTGAGGCTGGCAGATTATGCTGGGATTTGTTGTTCCCCAACAGCCGAGAAACACAGAAATGCCTACATGTCTTATTATATTAGGATATTGCACCTATAACAAAAACATATATATATATATATCAGTGCTATGCCCAAGCTAGTGCTCTCTGTTATCAGTTACTTCAGACTAAGGCTCTCTACAGAATTCTATCCTCCATGATCACAGCTTTAGGCCAAATATCTGCAAAGACTGCTGAATGGAACAGTAAGCTTTAGTGTCTCAGAGTGGCTTCTGTCATAGATAATCCATCTGCTCCAGCAAGTCTGCGCTTTATGATAATGTGGCCACTGGGGGGCAGTGTTACGATGCCTGTATACCAAGCTTATGGGCCCACTTATTATTAACTGCATTTGCAATGCAATCTAGGGCCCTCATTCCGAGTTGATCGCTAACTGCCGTTGTTCGCAGAGTAGTGATCAATCTAAAAAACGGCAAAACTGGGCATGCGTATACACCGCAATGCGCACGTGCGACGTACGGGTACAATGAACATTGTGGTTTTGCATAGCTTCTAGCGACGCTTTCAGTCGCACTGGCAGACGCAAGAAGATTGACAAGAAGTGGGAGTATATGGGTGTCAACTGACCGTTTTCTGGGAGTGTTTGGAAAAACGCAGGTGTGGCCGGGCGTTTGCAGGGCGGGTATCTGACATCATCATTCGTCGCAGCAATCATCGCACAGGATAAGTAACTACAGGGCTGTTCTAGTTCTGCACAAAATGTGTTTTCAGCCGCTCTGCTGCACAGGCGTTCACACTCCTGCAAAGCGAAAATACACTCCCCAATGGGCGGCGACTATGCGTTTGCACGGCTGCTAAAAACTGCTAGCGAGCGATCAACTCGGAATGAGGGCCTAGGTGCTATAGTAGGGCCCAGAATCGCATTGCAGAATGGGTCCCGTCCCTGTGATGTGCTTCGAGTGCTGCCAGGTCCCGCTGACCACACATGCACGGCGGCTATTTCCGGGGAGGGTTTTAGGGAAACTCTCTGCCAACTGCGATGTGTAGCGCATAGGCTACAGCGGGCTACCGCCATATTCAGATGGCTGCAACTGCTGGGGCCAATCTTCAGAATGCAGAGATATCTGCTGCGATCTCTCTGCGATACATTCAGGGGATGCTTAATATTTGCAGTTAACCCCCAAAAAAGGGTGTTTTTAGGGATTAAGCCGCAAATATAAAATTGTCCCCATATATCCTCTTACTAGGAGCAATCAGCATGTGATCACCACACTACAGCTCTGTTAGACGGATTTAAGAACTGAAGAAATAAATGAAGAATGAAATAAAACATTGTATGTAGATACATATTACATGGAATTGCAATACTTGTGCGTCTTCCCCTTGCAGAGCCCCACTTTATACATGCGGTGGAATATGGAAACTACGCCTATTTCTTTTTCCGGGAGATCTCCATGGAATACACCACCCTGGGAAAGGTAGGTAGATCTATTACGGGCTGGGGGGGGGGGGGGGGACGACACACGGTGAGCTACGTCACTTCGCCACCCTTACTCCGCCAGTCTGTTATCTCTCCCCAACCTCCGTTCTGGCCCCTTAACAGTATTACAAGCCAATTACCATTCCCCATCTGCGCTGCCAGTCCTGGACGATGCTGATAATAGGAAGCTCCGCCGTACGATACAGCTTATCCCGTCATCTCCCGGCCACCAAAGGCAAGCTCTGCTATCTGCACTCAGCCCGTTAACAGGGAAATGAGCGAGTGTGGCTGTTTTCAATCTGATAGTCCTTCATCATTATCTGCCAGAGACAGGGCCCGCGGATTAATTGTCCCGTGTCCTTTCAAGGGATGTGCGGAAGATTTGTTACACTCGTATATGTAATATATATTTACTTCCAAGCCTCGCTTGTTAGAACTGGCATGAATTATTTTGCAGGTATCACTGAATGGACCATGTAAGCCGCGATTACCGGAGACGTTTATTGGCATATTCTCCCTTATGGGTAGCTTAACGAATACACCCACGCCTAATGCTGTTGCACACCAAATTCCCTCCTGCCGACATATTGCTGACATCTAGCAGCGCCCACGCAGTCCTGGCATAAGCTCTCCCACTCTCAGAAGCCGGTGAGCCATACTGTAGGTTGCCCACTTCTGCACAAACGGGCGGGGCGGAGAGTTGTCGGAGTTACAGCTGTAATCCCGCCCTGGATGCCAATCTGTTCTGCCTGTTATGAACCCGCCTGAGATAGTACATCAATGTCTCCCCAGGTGACTTTCTCTCGCGTAGCCAGGGTATGTAAGAACGACATGGGCGGCTCCCCGCGAGTATTGGAGAAGTACTGGACCTCCTTTCTGAAGGCTCGGCTCAACTGCTCCGTGCCGGGAGACTCCTTCTTCTACTTCGACGTCCTGCAGTCCATGAGCAACATCCTCACCGTCAACGGGCGGCCCGCCGTCGTTGGGGTGTTTGGCACTCAGGCCAATAGGTGAGAAGCGGCGGTGAGGTGGCGGTGTGTATTTATATGGGTAAAAATAATGGGTGGAATTCAAATGTTTGAAAAGTCAGTTGGGTGTCTGTCTATTAGATTGGAAAAAACAGACTCCCAACTGACTTTTCACACATTTGAATCTCCCCCTAAGTGTAAGCAGTGGGACACAGTGGGCAGAGAATTTTGTGTTACAGTCATTTTTGCGTGCGTGTGGAAATGGAGGGTGTGATTCAATAGATCTACAGTAAATAGTCAATAGGTCAACCCCAAAAGGTCAACAATAAAAAAATAAACTGTCTAATGTTCACAGGTACATAAGGTCGACATGGTGAAAAGGTCAACAGGCAAATGGTCAACACAGAAAAGGTTGACACAGATTTTTTTTGTAAAGCTTTTGGGGTGTCATTTTGTATGTTTTATCATATGTGACCCCAATTAGTGTAGCGTGTACTCTCACGAGGCTCACTTCCCTCACTACTCCTTCAAAAAAAAAAACTCTGTCGACCATTTGTGTCGACCATTGTCATGTCAAATTTAGATGGGTGTGGTATGGAAGGTAGATAGTAACTAGGTCGACAGTGTCTAGGTCGACCATTATTGGTCGACAGTATATAGGTCGACAGGGTATTTAAGTCGACATGGTCTAGGTCGACAGGTCAAAAGATCGACATAATTTTTATGTTTCCTTTGTGACGTTTTCTTAGTAGAGTGACCGGAAAACCCAATTAGTGCACCGTGTCCCCTCACATGGCGAGCGAAGGGCAAGGTGCCTCGCTCCGGTACCGCTGCGCTCGGCACAGGTTACCGTTCCCAATTGTAGTCCACGTGGATCGTTAAGTATGAAAAGGTTAAAAAAAAAGACAAAAATCGTGAAAAACTCATGTCGACCTTTTGACCTGTCGACCTAGAACATTTCGACCTAGAGACCATGTCGACCTAGAAACCCTGTCAACCTAGTTACTGTCGACCAATAGTGGTCGACCTAGTTACTGTCGACCTAGAGTCCGGATCCCACCTTAGACAGCGTCGACCTTTTAACTGTCGAACTTTTAACCATGTCGTCCTGTTGCATGTTGACCATATGGGGTTGGCCTATTGTCTCCTTTAACTTGACACTATCGATCCAGCCTCTGGAACCCGGAAATGGATCATGGCTGCGGTCAGTCACTCCCATGCGTGGGCGCTTTTTACCTCAGAGTGGTGTCTTAGGGCACAGGAAACACAGCAGTCAGATTTGTGAATTGAATTTTCAGAGATATATATATTTTTAACACCACCAACAAGCACCAGGTATTCAGCCTGCGTCTGATGTGTCCCAACAGGGCCATTACAGCTGACAAGGTAAATGCTGGTAGGCTTTCAGCCTGAGTGCTGCACCAAATATTGCCTCGAAGAGGCTTCAATCCCTGTCGTGTGTTGAAGCCATTAAACCAAACAGTCCTAGGATGCATTGCAAAGCCTATTTTCAGCGTAAACCTTTTATCTTACGTAACACATATAATTTTGACTACAATGGGCTATTCATATTGAATTTACTGCTGGGTACCTGGCAGCACAATCCAGCTATAACGGATATTTAGGAAAACCAGTGGTTGCTATAAGATACAGGATTTCGTCGTTGTCGCCACTGTGTGCACGCAGATTCAAGAAATAGGCCATACACACTTATTATAGTTTTATTAACGCGCAGATCTGGGATAATGGTAGTTTGGGAGTCTTGCAGCACATGAAGCAGGTATAACTAGATGTTAAAGAGCTGATGCTTCTGCCCTTTCCCCCCCCACGTTCCAGTTATTGCAAAGATGTTCTCTAATTTTGCCCATGAAGTTTCCCCAGAAAAATCCAGACAAGTATCCAGGGATATGAACGCATAGGAAACCGCCAATAATTGCTCCACCGCGTCTGACAGGGTGCAGGAAAATGAAGCATTACCGCTCCTATTAGTGCATTAGGTAAGGAAAGCGGAGCCGCGCAGGGAGGCCCGGTGGGGCCATGAAACAGAAACCGAGTGGCTGGGAAAAGTTCAAGGGGAGATTTACTGCCGGCTCTGTGGCTGGTAGACAAAACGTAATAAAGACAGGACGATAAATTACCAGTTAGAAAGAAAACCGCAGGTAATGGAGGGTAATACATTACAGCACAACAGCCGTGCCAGAGGAAGCACGCCGAAAAGGGAGGCTGCGGACTGTATTCGGGAGATGCAGGATGTCTGCTGGCAGATATAAAACCATTTATATCAATGTTTTTTTACGACCGTGAATCTATTCTCTCATAAAAGGAATGGATCCGTAGGGACGTGTTATTATCGGATGGGATGCACAGTGTGGCATCGTTCAGTGCGAACGTCAGGGGAGATCTGTCATTAAACTGTGGGAAATGTATCCCACTACTAATAATTGGAGCACAAATTATATCAGAGATTTGCTTGTAGCAGGAAGCTGAAGTATTCACAGTGACGGAACAGTTGACGTTCACCTTCGCTCACACACACAAGGAAGCCATTTTGTATCCATGAGGCTGTAGATTGATAAAGTCACTGGGAAGTGGTGATGTCATGATGGCAGCCATTTTGTCAGCTGAACCAACATTCAGAAGTGATAGGCTGCCTTCATCTAATGGACACGGATGCTACTTTCATTTATTTTATGTATTTGGAGGTGGACGTGTCTATAGGTGCCTGGCTTTGTGGCTAGAAGAGTTCCTTTGGTTCATTTGGGAGACAGATTATACAAATATGAAATGTATGCTTTCTCAGGCAGAGGTTATACCAAACACAATCTTGCTATTAAAAGCAGAAGGATAAGTACTTATATTAAAAAAGACACATTAAAGCGAAGGTAGGTGTTTCCTCCAAAATGTGAAATCTAATATGAAGTAGCCTCACGGTAATGTCCCTGTGACTCATCAAGCATCTCCTCTCGTTCTGCCCAGCATCACCGGCTCAGGGGTATGTGCCTTCTACATGGAGGACATCGAAAGAGTCTTTAATGGGAAGTATAAAGAGCAAAAGACCACTGAATCTGCTTGGACCCCAATTCTAGAGGAAAAGGTCCCGACCCCCAGGTAACTGGTTCTTACATATTCTATACACGGAGCCCAGGAGGTCTGTGTTCGAGGCTCAACCTCTTTCTTCCTCTTGCAGGCCTGGCTGTTGTGCAGGATTTGGAAGTGCGGCTTCATACAAGACCTCCAATGAGCTCCCGGACGAGACTCTCTCCTTTATCAAGTCTTTCCCTCTCTTAGATGAAGCTGTGCCATCCATAACAGAGACACCCTGGTTTACAAAGACAACCAGCAGGTATAGTGCCACCACCTTATTATGGCCGAGTCTTGTCTCCTAATACTTCCAGCGAAACGCGTTGTTGGGGTAGGTCAGACTTCAACAACTTATAGGTCCAGTAGTTCTTTAGCTAATAGGGAAAGCTCAAATGTGTAGATCCACAACTGCGGCTGGTTTAATATTACATTCTAAAATGCCTTTGTTTTAATAAATCACAAAATTGTCAGGAATTAATGCATGTTCAGGGTTTTTGTTACTATTGGGTCAGCTTTGATGTGATGTCACCAATAAAGTAGAATGCAGCAACACATTTCATAGTTGCAATATAAAAGCATACCCTCTAACAATTTACACATAAAAACCGGTACAAATTCGAAAAGGAGGCGTGGCCACGGGCAAAGGGACGTGGCTACGCCCTTTTTCCTATACTGTCAATGGAATTTTGGAGAGCCTAAAATCGGTACAGACTATAAAAAAAAGGTACTGTACCTACCAAAAAGGTAGCTTGAGGTTATGTAAAAGTACATCATGATCTTGCAAGGACATGCTGAGCAATAGAGCCAAATGCTGAAACGCATTTCATAGGTGAAATATAATAGGTATCATATAAAAGTACATAATCGTTTTTCAAAGACGTACACATATAATGAGTATTGGAAGTAGTAGGAAATGGGCACTCAGAATATCTGAACTCCAAAAAGGAACCGGTGATTAAATATTCCGCCACACAGACCGCACTCTACTCCAGGAACTGGCTAACCGCCATACAGGTCTGTGGCAGAGACAAAATAAAGCTACAAGATACATCTAGATTAAAAGTAAAGCCCTATATTTTATTAAAGGCACTTTAAATTATTCAACCTTAAAATATTATTCTTGACTAAAAGTGTTTTTCTTTATTAAATTCAGTCTTTATCCAGGCTGGAAACAATCCAGGAGCTGGTGAGCCTAAAATATTGCTGCTTATAATGAACCTCTGTGAGACAAATGGGCGCACGTTTTCTCCAGCCTCTGCAGAGATCCTCCTGGCCCTTCAATGTCCTGTACTGGCTCCTAAAGCCGGCCTTATTTTGTCCACCCCTGGTTTTCATAGTATGAAACTTGTACTTTCCCTCCCGTCCTAACATGCTCATCACAGCTTCCAAACTGTCCTTGGGAAACATGGAGCTACCACACGTATCACTTTAGGGAACACATTATCCTAGTTATCTTAACAGTCAGAGAACAAAGAACTTTGCCCTAAATTGGCCCAATTTAGGCAATTATGTCCTATTATGAGACTGGAATACAGACTTAAATCCATGTTGTTTCTCGTCCATTATTATTAATTTTAAACATATCTGCTCTTCTCATATTCCAGGTATAAAGTGACCCAAATAGCCGCAGACACCTCCGCCGGACCCTATGGAAATTACACGGTCTTGTTCCTGGGATCGGATGACGGAAAGGTTCTAAAGGTTCTTTCTGGAACTACAGAGAATTCCACTGTGGAAACTCTGCTTCTGGAAGAGATCAATGTCTACAGCTATGATAGGCGAGTGCCATGCCACCTCCCGACGGCCCTGGACAATGTATTATATCTTCGTCTACAATAAGGCGCTCCTTGTGTCATGTAGGTGCGGTGTGAAGATGGAGGACGGAAGGATCCTGGGGTTACAGTTGGACCGTGAGAATCATGCGCTGTTTGTGGCGTTCTCCAGCTGCATCATCCGCGTTCCGCTCAGCCGTTGTGATGCATATGGGACCTGTAGACGGTGAGTATTACCTATTGGGTAGTGGTGATGGGAAATGGGTTACATATATCAGCTTTGGACTAGTCTGGGGCCACATGACGATGAGCCTATCGGATTTAGGTTCATGTCCTTAACCAGTTTGACAGGCCTATTGATGCTGCAAAGGTGGGTTAAGATGTCTAACACGGACAAGAGTCCAATGTCTCTCCTGAATCTGTTAGGGGAGTGTTACACTATCCAGGGAGCTCGTTGCATTGTAAGGGTTTCATCAGCCAATGGGAATTGAAGATAACGGAGGAGGGGGGCGACAAAAACCTAATTGTGCTGTGTTAATCGTCTTTTGCAACAACTGCCTGGCCTCTTTTGTTCCACGCTAGTTCTGGAACCAATTGAAAAAAACAAAACAAAATGCAACCCTTTTGTTCTGATCAGACGCACCCGGCTCAGTAATAATCTCATTAATAGAGTCCCATCACATGTTCCGCATCTCAAGAACAAAGCTGCATAGAATCCTCATTGCTTCATCCACACACAGGACGCACCCGGTTGGCGAATACGCCACATTAGCGCTACAGCCATGGCAGTATCGTTTGAACAAGCCTCAGGATGCCCGCCGTGTGGCAGAAAGCCAAGCCTTCGTTTGCCAGGCCCCTTATCGCTGGGGAGGAGGGCATCAGGGAAAGATGAAGAGAACAAAGAGTCAGAAAGCGATTACACTGCTAGTGGCATCCCGGAGAAGCTGCCGTTCTCTGGAAGGTTGCCAGCGACGTGCCTACAGGGGGGCAGCGATATGGAGATGGCAGCGGTTGTATATATCAATGGGAAATGTTCCTGGTTAATCTGAGGGGATGTTAATGAGCTAGGGTCTATTCTACCCCCACTGTGTGCGCAGACTAGGACGCAGGTGTACAGACATGACGCAGATATCTATATGTGAACCATTCCTTTGGGTAATCTTTTTACCAGTACCCTGTGTATTCAGTAACAAATGATGATTTCCCACCCACAGAAGCTGCCTGGCATCAAGAGACCCCTACTGCGTGTGGTTAAAGTCGGGGACTTGCGCCAGCTACCGGGGTGACATAAGGTAATCCAGCATAAGTATATACCAGGGGTATACAGCTCTCCCCAATCTCTTTGCACAAATTCTGCATTAAAAGTTAATGAAAACGTCTTCTTTTCCTGCCTCATCCCCTAAGAGCTCATTACACACTATAAATCCCAGGAACTGTTCAAATATGATGAATCCTGCAAAATACACAGACGTGGATTGATCCTTGTCCGCTGACCTTGCAATACAGTTATGGCTTTGAAAGCATTGGGCTAAGGGGGTCATTCCGAGTTGATCGCTAGCTGCTGTTGTTCGCAGCGCAGTAATCAGGCTAAAAATTGGCATTTCTGCGCATGCGTATGCACCGCAATGCGCAGGCGCGTCGTACGGGTACAGTGAGCATTGTGGGTTTGCACAGAGTCTAACGAACATTCCTGTCGCACGGCCGAACGCAGGAAGATTGACATGAAGTGGGCGTTTCTGGGTGTGAACTGACCGTTTTCAGGGAGTGCTTAGAAAAACGCAGGCATGGCAGAAAAAAACGCAGGCGTGGCTGGGCGTGTGTGACGTCAAAAGCCGTCCCTCCGTCGTTAGAATCAACGCACACGAAGAGTAACTACGGGGCTGGTCTTGTTTTGCACAAAAAGATTTTGCAGGCGCTCTGCTGCACAGGCGTTCGCACTTCTGCAGTGCGAAAATACACTCCCCGGTGGGCGGCGACAATGCGTTTGCACGGCTGCTAAAAACTGCTAGCGAGCGATCAACTCGGAATGACCCCCTAAATGTAATAGGCTGTGAATTGCCGGAGGTGCGGGTGTTTGTGCGAGTCTGCCTGTATTTTTAAAGCGCCAATCATTTACAAGGCAGAACCAGGTAACAGCTTGGCATCGGCTAGTTGCTGGTTGATGTTTTAAAGGCGCAATCCCTTAAAAGGCTATACTAACCTGGTTTTGCCTTTTAAACGATTGCCCTTTTAAAACATTGGGCAGACTCACCGAGATAACGTAAAACGTTCCGCGGTTGCTATATATAGTGTTACTAAACTATAATGTATAAAGCAAACTTGTCACCTGTACCCGGCATGGGAGGATGTTTATAGGGCGATATTCATTCACAATCGGGAGTTGTGGGTTTGTGCCTCGTACCTCAGTGATGTTACTAGTCCCTAATGAATTAATAGGCTAAAGATTGGTTGGTTAATGCCACGGATCCCTGCTCTCAGAATCTCCTTATCAGCACCACCTGAAGGGAAACAGAAGATGGTCTGTTCTAATATTTACTATTTTATTCTTTCTAGGGCTGGTTTCGAACAGGATATTGAGCAAGCGAAACATCGGGGAAACTGTCAAGGTAAGTGCAATCATGCATCTTATATATTATAGCCGGGGTAGCACACAGGATATGGAGCACCGGAGCAGCTTTTCAGCACAAGGGTGTACACTGTATGTGTCAGCTGATCTCATTGGTCCCAGCTTCTCGTATGTTGCGCACAGGACACACCCACAGTGCCCAAAGCATGAAACAGCAATGCCAGGCTCTCTTGGCTGCTACATGGTCTGCAAGTATTCAGACCAGCTGTGCCGAGAGCCAAACACAGGTAAGGGTGGGCAAAAAATGGTGCATGGGGACCATACCCCCCCACCCCATATAACTATGATGGGGACTGCCATAATGGCAGAGATTGCCGTAAATCCTTTACACCAGTTGGTTACCCTCATTACTGTTATCACGGAGGAGTGTATAAGGGAGTAGGTAATCTCACTTCTGCAAACGTCATTAATATACATTAAAAATGCAGAGCCGTTCAGAGACTTCTGGCTCTTTGTGTAAGTGATTTACATGGTAATAAAGTCATGTCGCAGGGAGTTTTGTTTACCCAGGAACAAATTTTAGCAGCGCTAATGCAGAAAGACACAGCCGGGGAGGCACTACTCTGCAGTCGCACCAGATACGAGTATATAACGTGTTCTGCAGATATTCATATTGGCTCTGCACCCGGCCTCACACACTGCAGTGAGCCAGCTAGGGATAGAGCTGTGTGTCTATTAGCTTGTGGGTTACGCTCGCTCCAGACAGATTTCCAATCTCATATTTCATGGGCTTAGAAAGACTTCTGGGCACATTACAAGACTCCGTATTAATAAAGCAAATCTATACAACCAACTCTTCCCTGATGGAGCGTTATGCCTTCTGACATTTACAAGACAAATGGCAGCTATTGTACGCTGGTAGTATATCCCGTACATTTATGTCAGTCGATACAGCTGCATTCATTTTTAACATCTCCACAAAGCAATAGTGCGTCGTCTGCTCGCTTGTAATGGTCCTTCAGGGTACAAGACCACTGGCGTTTGGCAAGTGTAGTGTAGCACAGTTACCACCATACAATCACTGAAGAATGGTGGAAAGTAACAACAAGGGATTGTTATAAAGAAATAATCTTCATACCATAAAGGACAAATTGCAGGCTACATGAAGACCGGAGTGTGATGTGTTGTGTAATCAGACAGTCTTGTTGAGTGGACCATAAAGGAGGAGGATTGTTCCCAGCGGGCTTCTGACACACTGGTCTCATTGACTTACTGCGAAACGCGTTGCTGCATCGGAACCACAATCTCTGTGATACTGTTTATTATTGTACGTTAGGACATGAGACACGAGGCTCTGAATCAGTCTCTTTGTGTATCTTATGACTTTATTTGTATCATATTTATAACCCTTTAACCTAAATATTCCTCTATTTCTTTTATGTGTTTAAAGCAGCATTTAGGTTAATACAGAATGAGGCAAACAAAAAACTATAAAAAATCTAAATACAAAGTAATAGACAACATATATATTCCAGAAATGTTATTCAATAGCTGTATATAAAACAGCTGCCGCAACGTACATTCCTGTTTATTTAGTGAGATGTTGGGGGGGAGACATTCATCTAAGTATGGAAGCATTTAGCAAGTAACTCCTTATTGATTTTCTGAGACAGAGGTCAAGGGACTATACCAGAACAGTTAACATCTCCCTCCCCATTTATTTTTTTACAAAGTAAAGCCCCCTTCTCATCCACCCTGATGGTTTGTCTCCTCTGCAGATGTTGTCACTGCGTCAGGAAACACAGACAGGGAAGGGGACTCGGCTTATGGTAAGTTATTGTTCTTTTTCCTCCACAAACCTTAAGCCACCCTTTCCTTCCCATCTCTTGCCCACTCCTGCGCTCTTAGCTTCATGTCTTATGAGGTATTTCTCACTAAATCCATTCTTTATGCACTATTCTGGGGCACATAAAGATGGCGGTCAGGCTGCCTGTGTTAGGATCACGTAGATGGCGTTTAGTTCCGAGGGCCAGTGGCTGCACAGTCACACACAATGCTCATGGTCGTCTACCAACGCGTTTTACACAATGAAAATGTGATGACTGCTGGTCACAGTCATCCAGTTATTGCAGAGAGCTGTAGAACTGATTTTCGGGGGGGGGGGGAGGAGTCAGAATAATTTATTGTTTAGGTTAAAAAAAAAAAGTTGTACTTTGACAACAGGGCTGAAATATCGTCATACCAAATGGTGGAATAATTTGAAGGGTCCGGAGTAGTAAAAACATTGACAATGTCTCGGAACACATGGGGGGGCTGGAGAGCTTATGAGAGGCGTGTGATCCTTAAAGAGCTTCTGCTTTGCCAGTTAAAGGAGCAATTTAACGCACACAGTCCAAGAGACAATGGGATTAATCAGTAAGCTGATCCGGCAGACAGAACTATCTCGCTGAGTCCGACTTCAGTCTCCTCATTGCGTTCAGCATTCCTGCTAGCGCCGTAAGCTTTCTGCATTGTTTCTTTAAGCCAAAGAGAAGTTATTTGGAACACAGTGTTTTCAGGATAAGGATCCTTCAGAGCCGCTCGCGTGAGAGGCAGATTCTGTTCCCTGAGTACTTTTTTTTCCATGTACTTCTCAGAGAGAAAAAAATAATAACCTAATGAGAAGCTGAACCGTTTACAGCGAGCTGCCATCCTCCAAGTCTTCATTAGACCGCACTAGCATTTTAACATTATCAGCCCATTACTGCTTGTCCGTGCAAATTAATACTCAGGAGTAGAGAACGGACGCTGTCGGATGGAGCAGTTGAGGGTTTTTTTAGGTTTTTTTTTAATTTAATCAGGTCTACACAGGTTTTTTGGGGGGCGGGGGATGAATTTTTTTTTTTTTTTTAAATGATGAAAAATGAGCTGGTTAACCGGCAGCGACCAAACGCGTTTTGCTGGAAACCCAGAGAGTTGGCAGTGATGGAGGAGGCATCATAGATGTTTTGGAGTGACTGGGCTTCTGAAGAGGATTAGAAGACATGGCATATCATTAATTTAACAGCAGGCCCCATCTCGTATCTTTAAGACGACTTGCTTTAAGCTCGGATTTGTCTCTCCGGAGAAAGGTGTTTGTCAGATGGAAAAGATTTACTGATGTGTGAGAAGCGCGGCTGGATAGAGAAAGCGTTCGACGGATCACTGGAAGTTTCCCAGGCCTGGGGAGTGCATCAGCACACAGGAAGAAATGTTCCACGGCGGAGTATACGCCGCACGCTGTCTTATTTAGTCCTTTTGATCAAATAAATGGACATTTTTCGACTCGTAGTGGGAGCTGTACTAAAGCCTTGGAGAGAGATAAAGTACCGACGAATCAGCGCCTAACTGTCATGTCACAGGCTGTGTTTGAAAAATGACAGTTAGGAGCCGATTGGCTGGTACTTTATCTCTCTCCACTTTATCACTCTCCAAGGCTTTGGGGTACATTTACTAAGCAGTGATAAGAGCGGAGAAGTGAGCCAGTGGAGAAGTTGCCCCATCAACCAATCAGCAGCTCTGTATCATTTTATAGTGTGCAAATTATGGATGTTACTTCAGTGCTGATTGGTTGCCATGGGCAACTTCACCACTGGATCACTTCTCTGCTCTTTTCACTGCTTAGTAAATGTCCCCCTTTACCACTCCCTTGGGCCTCAAACACAGCAATATTTCTCAGTGCGCGTGTATACGAAACCTTCAAGTTCATGAAAGGCGACGCACATTTACATTAGTAGTGGATGATTTTATGTACCATAAAGAATTAAACTGCAATATATACACACACACACACACACACACACACACACACACACACACACACACACACACACAGAGTATCTAAGTATCTATAAAGGATAATTCAGATTAGATTGTATTACAAGACTGCAAATGATTGAAGCTCCAGATTTTTCAGGTGCGATCGCATGTAGTAGGAAAACGGATATATTTTTGTGTTTATTAGCAAACTGATAGCACAATTATTATAATTACAGCAATATAATGCAGCCATATTGTGGAAAAATATAAAAACCAGCCTGTGATCGGAGCATGTCTGCCACCTTGTGGCCATGTCAGCTTCCTGCAGGTCACCAAGCTCATTGACTGACAACCCATTATGTACTAATTTACGCACAGCTCCAGCACAATAACCAACAGAAATATATAGAACTATACTCTGGTAGCAAGCCATGTTGTCCAGTGATCATATGGTGACCACCAAGACTGATGAGCTACATAAATGTTTTATGGGACTTGGCAATTAGTGGATGAAACATGAAGTGACGGTGGCATACATATTGGTTTTGCGTAAGCAGATGTAGACAGGGGATGGGTAGGTGTTGGGTAGGTGTTGGTTTGGAGCCGTGCACTAGTAGTTTGACGACAGTACGGTAGGTCACGTTTTCCTCTGTGGTCCTTACAATGTGAGTATGCAAAGGACTAAAGTCAGGTCATTGTTACGTGTAATCTGATTGGTTGGTATTGGTTACAGCCAGAGCTGGATCATCCATAAGGCAACCAGGGCCCAGTGGGCATCGTATGGCCCAGATTACTGTAACCTATTTATCTATAAGGGTCATTTGAAACAGGGGCCTAATCCGGCGTCTTGCCTAGGTCCCCATGGGTTCTTAATTACAGCACATCAGGCCTGTATGCATTATATTATCAAGTTAGGCTTTTATTGGGCCCAGCAAGCCCTTTAATGATACATGTAATTAGGAAGTGGTCTCCTCTTACACTGGGTTACTCGCTCTCTCACACTTACCCATAGTAATCGGGAGTAGAGTAATTGTTGCATTGACCAGACCCTCCCCCTCCCCCCACTTGCCCCGCCCCCTGATAATTGCACCGTTACACTATTCATACTGTTGCCTTTGCCTGTGTTTTATTATGTTTTATTTGTTGCTGGTAACGCAGGGAAAAACCCGGCCAGCAGCGACTTCACCATTGCCAGTGTTGCCTCCCTTGGGGTAGTGACTCTCCCAGGCGGGCATGGCTACCCCCCACCAGGTGTGACTTCAGACGGTTACTACCAACTCTCTGCCTGGCACACTCTTAGAACCCAGGGTAAGAGGGGCATTCTTTCTTTACCGTCCATCCTGGGCTTTTGGTAGATAGCCTAATTTCTAGATGCTGCAGGTTAGTCGCCGGCTGCCTCATCCCCACTAGATGCACCCATCTTCTCCTTTCCACCATCCCTGGGTGCCAGGATTAACATCTGCTTCCTCCGCTGTGACATTGTTCCACCTCCCCCGGCTTGTGATAGGCGGAGCCTGAGCTTTGCATGACCCCTCAGCCATTAAACCTGACCATTGTGTTTTGTGTGCTAACCTGCTTGTCTAATCCATCTCCTTTTTCCTGTAAGGCACCGTGCAGCCATATTACGCAGAAATGAATTATAAAAGAGTTTTCACATGCAGTTCTTTACGAGTTGGCAACTACACGCTGCCATATTTTGGGGAAATATCTGCCACCTATGCCCAGTGCCATAAGCACTGTATCCTACATCACACTGTGCTGACAGGGAATGTGTTACCCAGAATGCTTAGGAGGTAGAGGTGACCTAAGATATATTAAATATATTTAAAAACAGCACACGCATTCCACAGGAGTTCCTCCCTCATTACATTGTGTAGCAGTGACTCCGGATGCCAGTAATTATATCTGAGGGTATATTATTACTAATTATAGAGGTCAGAACTTTCTGGATAATGAGGATTGTGATAATGATACGTATAGATAATAATTTGCTTTAGAAATTAATTTTATTGCATTTTTCCCCTGTGTCTAGTCCTTTCCCTTCTGTCAGCCAAGTGTTCATCAATGGCCAGTCCCTTCCTACGGGAAATTTATGGCACAAACAGAGACAGGGGCGGGGCAGCATTCCTGTTGTTTGTCACCATTATCAGTATTATAAGTAATTATTAGTATTTATAAAGTGCCGCCATGTTTTGCTGTACATAAGTAGATAGTGAGGACCCTGGCAACAAGAGCTTGCAATCTAACGAAGGAAGAGGCTAGCATCTTCCCATCATACAGTATGTGTCCCTCCCACTAATAGTACAGGTTTGTGAGCTGAGTTCAAGGCCTAGGAAGTTGGTAATTAGCAGTGAATTACTAATTAAACAAATTATCCACTAAATATTTTGGATCATTAACAATGACTGTTATGAATTTTTTATTTTATTTTTATTTTTCATTGTTTCGATTTTTGCGGCATTTTTGTTAGGAGCTGTTTGTGAGTCAACGCAACCGCGTTCCCGGCTTACAGCAGAATAAATACAGCCAAAGTCTGCTTACAGCTGCCTCAGAGACACGAGCGGCCGTATCAAGCTGATTTCCGCCGCACCGAAAATCGCATCAATCTCCGGCAAGATGACAAGCCGTATATTTCTCACTGCGGAAATAATTGTCTGTGCCCCACCTATCCCCCCCACCCCTTTCCCAGGCACGTTGTGGGTTAAAGTCATTGATTGGTTCATGAATACAGAAAGAAAAATGCAATTTCCCAGCACTTACCTGAGAGGATATTGTTCAAAGAGCGGAGGAGCCATTGTATTATTAAAACAAAACTCAGTGTGTAAAGATTAGATGGAGCCGGCGAGAGCTCGTTGTGGTGCGCGTGTATAATTATAATAGTCTTACATTAGCTTATGTGATTTCTCTGCCTGCTGTCCTGTCTTTGAAGCAGGCAGCTCATTACCTATCTGCAGCTGCGCGCACTACGGTTTGATTGGCTCATGCCTTTCATTGCATTAACAGCGCACGTTTTTCAAAATGAGTCTTTGCTGGGTTTTAAATTAAGCCGTCCCGGGAGGGGCGGGGGGGGGGAGCCGCGGGCCCGGAGCATGGCAGGCAGCCTTCGGGGATGAAGGCCGCATCCATTAGCTAACATCACAGTGCCTGCCACCGCCTGTCTGATTGGACGGCGCGGTGCATATGTTGCTTGGATCCTTGATGTCTGATACCATGCCAGGAGTGCTTCTTGCTAAAATATCCCACTGGTCTCTGTGCGCTGCAAGCTGAGGCCAGGGTGGAGAATAGTCAGTGGAAGCGCTGGCTGCGACCACTGTCAACGAACACTTCAAATAATATCCCAGCTTTTCAAATAAGTCGCTAAAAGGGATCTTGTACAAGGAAGAAGTGGCCCGAACACTAGTTAGCGTCCATGGAGGCTTCTTAATTAAGGGATTTTTGTGGCAATCTTAAGCGTTGCCCCTTTAATAAATATAATACCTATAACCCTGTTTGGTTGTGTTGGGTAATTTGCCAATACACAGATGTAGCAAGTCCAGCAAATGGGTGGCGCAGCGATCTCCTGTCTAATCACGCACGGTGGATTCAGAGCTGGTTTTATGTATACGCTAGAGGCACTTTGGACTTTAGAGGGCAGCCATTATTCCATGGGAATGTAGCCAATTCCATTTGCTGAAGACTAACGACATCACCAGCGTGAGCCCGCTGACCATTTAACACCAGCTAGTGACATCATCCAAGTGACTCATGCCTCAGTGATGTCACTAGTTCCTTGTGAACGGATAGGCTGCAATATCTCGCATTTTAAAAAAAAATCAAAAACATTTATAACACTGAAGATTGGTGATTTCCAAAATTGTTTGGTTCCATACTGAGTGCCTGTGTTCAATGTCAGCTAGATGGGCCAAGTGGTTCTTATCTGCTGTCACATTCTATGTTTCTTTATTGTCACCGCCCCAGGGAGACCGCATAGTCCTTCTAGGGAAAGGAGAATTTAAACTCCCCACCTCTCCCTCTTCTCCAGCTCCGCCTCCTGTGTTTTCCTCACAAACCTGCACTGCAGTCTCTGGAGAATAAAACATTTTTATTTTATTTTTTATTTTTATTTTTTATCCCAATAGAATTCTGAGCTAAGAATCTTCTGAGTAAACAACCTTTAGTTCCTGACAAGAAATTTAGAACAAGAGTTTAACACCGGCGAGATAATAAATTATTAGCCGCTTTAAATAAAAAAACAAAAACAAACAGTTACAGATCCAAAGTCTTTAATGGTTTAAGGGCAGGTTGCAAATGTGGCTTTACAGCACACGTATCTAATATTTTAATATTTTGTGTAAATGAAGATTATCTGCAAAAGAGTAAATGTAGTCTAACTTAAGTCTCTTATACTTGATGAATTAGGTTACGGTCATTGTTTCATCTAGGCTATTCATCCAAGCAATCTTTGATATGTTAGGGTTTCAGTACAGTAGCTTGAATTTTGCATCTTTCCAAGAGGGCTGTAGACAGGGATAACAACAGCGCCACCTACTGGCAATAAAAAATGACTGCAATCCAGTGAAAATGCTAGGAGATTGAGCAATTGTTTTTGTATTCTCATAGAAATTTGGAAGATAATTGACAGTAAATGGATTTATAAGCCTTTATTGTAGCTCTTGGTAAAATAGACTTGTGAGTTTTTACACTCGTCTCTTTTTCTCTTCCTAAGGTGTACGTCAGGAAGCTGCTGGAAAAGAGGCCACCAAGACGGTCCACTTTACCTTCCTTATTGGCTGTGTCTTCGTAGCCTTTGTTGTGGGAGCCATCTTCTCTGGTCTCTTTGTGTCTTGTTACTGCAACCATATGTTCCAGAAAAGTAAGCACATTGGGAAGGACCCAGAGTCCAGTCTTCAGAGACCACTGTCCCTGAGGAGCCTGGCAAAGATGAATGGACTACTAGACAGCCAATCCAAGGAAGGAATGATGGAAGCTACTTCTCCGAAGCTCTACACTACACTACTGCACGGTGAAAAAGAGCAGCCAGCAGAGGCAACCAAAGCTGGGACGAAAGAACATCCTGAGCTCCAGGGTCTTCCCACACCAGAGTCCACACCAGAACTGCCCATGAAGAACCTCAAGGCCTTTAAGAACCAATGGGAAAGGAATCAGAACTGTAACAATGCCAAAGAAATCCAAGGCAAGAGTCCAGTGTTTCATTTCCCCATATCCAATTCTCAAGTCTTTCAGTTTCCTAGCACCATGGTCCTCCCAAGTAGCATGCATGGCTACGACCAGCCCCTGCCCACCTACACAGATGAGAAGAAGATACCCAACTGTGAAAGGGCTCTCCTACGTCACTCGCAGTGTTATCTCCCGAAAGGGGTTGAGGTGACCACTCTAGATGAACTCCTCAAGCACCTTCCAGAAAGTGGCGGATCGCCAAGGAAAATGTCAGGCATGATGGCTTTTAGCCCACAGGCCGTCAGCCCCCATTCACCCTTGTCCTTTATGAACAGAGTCCAGCCCCAAATTCCCGACACTGAAAGTGCACCTTATTACAGCTCCTCAACACTTCCGAGGGACAGTCTGCCCAGGAGACTTGACATACCACCAGATGTTTCTCCCCAGTCCTGCTTGGAGAAACAGTCTAGGCACCCGTCTCAGAGACATTCTCTCTCCTCTGGACACAAACTCATGAACTTGGGTCCAGGAGGGCCGATGGTTTCTAGACAGCATAGCCTGGGACAAGGTGGCAGGCAACATCCTGCCCCTCTTCTCACCAGGATGCACTCAACGGGCACACCAGTGCCTATGGATAGCCACAACGTCTTTCTCTCCCGGCAGCACAGCTACTCAGAGCAAAACCCAATGCAGAGAAGTATGGTGAAAAGGACCCTCTCATTGAGGCCAGAAGTGTCATCAAACCCTGTGTTCCTACCATCTTCTCCCGTAAAGGATGCAAATCAGTTTAAGTATTAAAAAGATCAGTTTAGCTACTCTACCAACCAAAGGACACTTAGAACAATTCTAAACTCAGTTGAAGAAATGTGAAAACTGATGCTGTGAACTTTGCCTTGGTGTTCTGAAATGCCCTCGCCACAGAGTACTTTCAAAGACATTGAATGTCACGTAATCTCCAGCAAACAAGAGTGTTCCAAGAAACGACTGGAGAGTGTGCGAAGCGGTGAGACGGTCTACGCCACCAACGCACCCATGAACTGCCTTGATGTCCTAGGGTGACAGCACGTGAGACACTGTTGGAGGGCAGACAACTGCTGTTTTATTTTAAAAGTATTCTACCTAGCTACAGTGTAGGCCTCTACTTGGAGCACATGACCCGCATATGTTGACAACCGATGTCCATTTATGCACCAGGAGAGCCTGCCCCATCACCTGATTGGTGGATGTGATTTGGGAGGGTGGGAAATGGGGTAACCTCACAGATCATCACAAATAAGTATCAATCCAACGGACTTAAATTACCTGTATCTCTGAGCCGAAGAATAGCACTAACGAGACCCATGAAATGGACAGTCACGCGTTTCATGGCCGCAGTTGGATGAAGAAAGGATACCTCAAGAGGAATAGATCAAATGTAAATTAAATTTATATATACATACATGTATATATATATATATATATATATATATAAAGATATATATATATATTTCACAATCTTAACTCCATATAAAAGGAGGTTAAAATACCCTACTGTGTAGGGGTTAGAAACTCACTTCTATATTAATGTTTCTGAAAATGTATAGATCAAAAATAAACATTAAAAAAAAAAAATGAAAATGAAGAATTAGTCGGAAGTCGGTGCCTGAGCTAATGTGTAGCGTCACCCATCCAATCAGGTGTACGTCAATGGACTTCAGCATCGTGAATCTCTCACCGCAGCAGTATCAGAGAAACGGTCTCGTCTAGGCTGTTCTTAAATCACCGGTGACTGTCAAATATATTCCAGATGAGGGTGATGTAAAACAGCCGAGCTATGAGCACCGTGTGCTCAACATTGATGGGGCCCCACGCCTGCCGTATCTTTGGACTAGTGATCGGAGGGAGTTGGCCGAGACTGAAAGTTCCTTCAGGAGAAAGGCGCTTGGCAAAGAGACTCTGCTCTTTATTTGAATCCAGATAGGTCAATGGATAGTCTGTGTACATGTGTGCCTTATTTCAACCTAGTATTATGAACACTGCGATTGTAGCAACACACGTCTGTATTTATTTTGTCACTGAGTGGTTCTTATTTTTGCAAAGGGGTGCTTTCACTAGTGGAGCAACGCAACGCTCCACTGTACGTTGTCGGGAAATGCCGTCTTGGTGGCTGCTAGCCAGGTTCACGTCTATAGGCGCCGCAGATTTATTTATTTTGCCCATCAGATTTCCCTAGTACTTAGTTTTCATGGGTTTTCACCAGTATGCCAGTAAAAAATGATCATTAATGCGCTCCAGGTAGTACCTCATATTAAATCCTTTGAATACGTAAATTTGGTCACCCGGACTATGCAGATCTGCTCTGTGACCAGACTTCAGCTGCAAACAAGTCACGTCATGGCTACTTTCCCTATCTAGTTTTCAACGTAGGTCCTCAAAGGAAAAATTATGTAGAGAGGCCGCCGAGCGGTCTTTACTGGCAGCGGTAACTCCGGATCCATTTATTGCGTTATAAGGGACGCAGAAATTGCGTATATCAGAGTTTAGGGTAGCATTTAATAAAACCGTATGTAAAGTATACCAATGTACCTAATCTTGTTTTGGTTATCTAACTCAAAGGCAATATACAAAATTTACAGAGGTTGTTCTATAATGGTAAAGGTAAATTTACCGTAAAGCAAGCGCAGAGAAAAAAAACAAAAACATTATAGCAAGTTTACAAAAACATCTTCATGAATATTTCATTTTTAGCGCGTGGCAAAAGCGTTGATGAATGGAGAGTTGTTCCAGACAAAATAAATGTTTTCTGGGTAATAATATTCAGTAGGGGCCCTAAAATGCTAGAGCACTCTACGATTGAAGCACTCTAAAGGGGATGCGGTCAAGATGGCGGCTGTCAGGATCTCAGGAGTCGGAATGCCTACGCAGAAATCCCGACAACCGTCAGAATGCCAAACAACGGAATCCCGTCAGGGCCAGGGGATCGACAGTGTTACCTCCCCACTATCGGGATTTACTCTATCGGGGTGCAAGCGTCGGTATTCTTACTGCCGGCATCCCGTCAGCCAGAATATCCTTCTAAAGTACTCTAGAGTAACGGCGACCAGCGTTTCCCTTTGAGATGGATCTATTACCGATTTACCGTACAGGCTTCTGAAAACTGGCTGGAAAAATGCAGAATTCGTTATCACTCGATGATAGGTAGAACTTAAAAAATGTCCAACTTTCGCTTATTTGTCTCATAAATAGCTTAAATCTCCCAATCATTCTTATAGCTCGTTATAGATTATGGTGACACGGATCTATTTACACTACTTATCTTCACTCTTATAGAATGACCTCTTCATCAGATCAAAGAGATATAGGGGAACCACTATAAACACTACTACTGCTGTGAAAGAAATATCTATCATCTATTGATTTTACAGTAAATATAAGTTCATTACAAAGAAATGAATGACTTACTCCTGAGGTCCTTATCTTGAGAGCCCTACATTTCCATTTATCCACAACTGAATCACCAATGAATGAATGAAGAAATATATATGTGTGTGATCACGTGTGGGTGTGTATAATAAGAATTTACTTACCGATAATTCTATTTCTCGGAGTCCGTAGTGGATGCTGGGGTTCCTGAAAGGACCATGGGGGGATAGCGGCTCCGCAGGAGACAGGGCACAAAAAGTAAAGCTTTAGGATCAGGTGGTGTGCACTGGCTCCTCCCCCTATGACCCTCCTCCAAGCCTCAGTTAGGATACTGTGCCCGGACGAGCGTACACAATAAGGAAGGATTTATGAATCCCGGGTAAGACTCATACCAGCCACACCAATCACACTGTACAACCTGTGATCTGAACCCAGTTAACAGTATGATAACAGCGGAGCCTCTGAAATATGGCTCACAACAATAATAACCCGATTTTTGTAACTATGTACAAGTATTGCAGATAATCCGCACTTGGGATGGGCGCCCAGCATCCACTACGGACTCCGAGAAATAGAATTATCGGTAAGTAAATTCTTATTTTCTCTATCGTCCTAGTGGATGCTGGGGTTCCTGAAAGGACCATGGGGATTATACCAAAGCTCCCAAACGGGCGGGAGAGTGCGGATGACTCTGCAGCACCGAATGAGAGAACTCCAGGTCCTCCTTAGCCAGGTTATCAAATTTGTAGGATTTTACAAACGTGTTTGCCCCTGACTAAATAGCCGCTCGGCAAAGTTGTAAAGCCGAGACCCCTCGGGCAGCCGCCCAAGATGAGCCCACCTTCCTTGTGGAATGGGCATTTACATATTTTGGCTGTGGCAGGCCTGCCACAGAATGTGCAAGCTGAATTGTATTACACATCCAACTAGCAAAAGTCTGCTTAGAAGCAAGAGCTCCCAGTTTGTTGGGTGCATACAGGATAACAGCAAGTCAGTTTTCCTGACTCCAGCCGTCCTGGAACCTATATTTTCAGGGCCCTGACCACATCTAGCAACTTGGAGTCCTCCAAGTCCCTAGTAGGCGCAAGACACCACAATAAGCTGGTTCAGGTGAAACACTGACACCACCTTAGGGAGAGAACTGGGGACGAGTCCGCAGCTCTGCCCTGTCCGAATGGACAAACAGATATGGGCTTTTTTGAGAAAAAAACCACCAATTTGACACTCGCCTGGTCCAGGCCAGGTCCAAGAGCATGTTCACTTTTCATGTGAGATGCTTCAAATCCACAGATTTGACTGGTTTTAAACCAATGTGTTTTGAGGAATCCCAGAACTACGTTGAGATCCCACAGTGCCACTGGAGGCACAAAAGGGGGTTGTATATGTAATACTCCCTTGACAAACTTCTGGACTTCAGGAACTGAAGCCAATTCTTTCTGGAAGAAAAATCGACAGGGCCGAAATTTGAACCTTAATGGACCCCAATTTGAGGCCCATAGACACTCCTGTTTGCAGGAAATGCAGGAATCGACCGAGTTGAAATTTCTTCGTGGGGCCTTCCTGGCCTCACACCACGCAACATATTTTCGCCACATGTGGTGATAATGTTGTGCGGTCACCTCCTTTCTGGCTTTGACCAGGGTAGGAATGACCTCTTCCTGAATGCCTTTTCCCTTAGGATCCGGCGTTCCACCGCCATGCCGTCAAACGCAGCTGCGGTAAGTCTTGGAACAGACATGGTACTTGCTGAAACAAGTCCCTTCTTAGCGGCAGAGGCCATAAGTCCTCTGTGAGCATCTCTTGAAGTTCCGGGTACCAAGTCCTTCTTGGCCAATCCGGAGCCATGAGTATAGTTCTTACTCCTCTACGTCTTATAATTCTCAGTACCTTAGGTATGAAAAGCAGAGGATGGAACACATACACCGACTGGTACACCCACGGTGTTACCAGAACGTCCACAGCTATTGCCTGAGGGTCTCTTAACCTGGCGCAATACCTGTACCGTTTTTTGTTCAGACGGGACGCCATCATGTCCACCTTTGGTAATTCCCAACGGTTTACAATCATGTGGAAAACTTCCCCATGAAGTTCCCACTCTGCCGGGTGGAGGTCGTGCCTACTGAGGAAGTCTGCTTCCCAGTTTCCATTCCCGGAATGAAACACTGCTGACAGTGCTATCACATGATTTTCCGCCCAGCGAAAAGTCCTTGCAGTTTTTGCCACTGCCCTCCTGCTTCTTGTGCCGCCCTGTCTATTTACGTGGGCGACTGCCGTGATGTTTTATCCCACTGGATCAATACCGGCTGACCTTGAAGCAGAGGTCTTGCTAAGCTTAGAGCATTATAAATTTACCCTTAGCTATATTTATGTGGAGAAAAGTCTCCAGACTTGATCACACTCCCTGGAAATTTTTTCCTTGTGTGACTGCTCCCCAGCCTCTCGGGCTGGCCTCCGTGGTCACCAACATCCAAAACTGAATGCCGAATCTGCGGCCCTCTAGAAGATGAGCACTCTGTAACCACCACAGGAGAGACACCCTTGTCCTTGGATATAGGGTTATCCGCTGATGCATCTGAAGATGCGATCCGGACCATTTGTCCAGCAGATCCCACTGAAAAGTTCTTGCATGAAATCTGCCGACTGGAATTGCTTCGAAGGAAGTCACCATTTTTTTTACCATGGCCCTTGTGCAATGATGCACTGATTTTAGGAGGTTCCTGACTAGCTCGGATAACTCCCTGGCTTTCTCTTCCGGGAGAAACACCTTTTTCTGGACTGTGTCCAGAATCATCCCTAAGCACAGGAGACTTGTTGTCGGGATCAGCTGCGATTTTGGAATATTTAGAATCCACCCCTGCTGTTGTAACAGTATCCGAGATAGTGCTACTCCGACCTACAACTGTTCCCTGGACTTTGCCCTTATCAAGAGATCGTCCAAGTAAGGGATAATTAAGACGCCTTTTCTTCGAAGAAGAACCATCATTTCGGCCATTACCTTGGTAAAGACCCGGGGTGCCGTAGACAATCCAAACGGCAGCGTCTGAAACTGATAGTGACAGTTCTGTACCACGAACCTGAGGTACCCTTAGTGATAAGGGCAAATTTGGGACATGGAGGTAAGCATCCCTGATGTCTCGGGACACCAGATAATCCCCTTCTTCCCGGTTCGTTATCACTGCTCTGAGTGACTCCATCTTGATTTGAACCTTTGTAAGTGTTCAAATTTTTTTAGATTTAGAATAGGTCTCACCTAGCCTTCTGGCTTCAGTACCACAATATAGTGTGGAATAATACCCCTTTTCTTGTTGTAGGAGGGGTAATTTAATTATCACCTGCTGGGAATACAGCTCGTGAATTGTTTCCCATACTGCCTCCTTGTCGGAGGGAGACCTTGGTAAAGCAGACTTCAGGAGCCTGCGCAGGGGAAACGTCTCGACATTCCAATCTGTACCCCTGGGATACTACTTGTAGGATCCAGGGGTCCTGTACGGTCTCAGCGTCATGCTGAGAGCTTGTCAGAAGCGGTGGAAGGCTTCTGTTCCTGGGAATGGGCTGCCTGCTGCAGTCTTCTTCCCTTTCCTCTATCCCTGGGCAGATATGACTCTTATAGGGACGAAAGGACTGAAGCTGAAAAGACGGTGTCTTTTTCTGCAGAGATGTGACTTAGGGTAAAAAACGGTGGATTTTCCAGCAGTTGCCGTGGCCACCAGGTCCGATGGACCGACCCCAAATAACTCCTCTTCCTTTATACGGCAATACACCTTTGTGCCGTTTGGAATCTGCATCACCTGACCACTGTCGTGTCCATAAACATCTTCTGGCAGATATGGACATCGCACTTACTCTTGATGCCAGAGTGCAAATATCCCTCTGTGCATCTCGCATATATAGAAATGCATCCTTTAAATGCTCTATAGTCAATAAAATACTGTCCCTGTCAAGGGTATCAATATTTTTAGTCAGGGAATCCGACCAAGCCACCCCAGCTCTGCACATCCAGGCTGAGGCGATCGCTGGTCGCAGTATAACACCAGTATGTGTGTATATACTTTTTATGATATTTTCCAGCCTCCTGTCAGCTGGCTCCTTGAGGACGGCCCTATCTATAGACGGTACCGCCACTTGTTCTGATAAGCGTGTGAGCGCCTTATCCACCCTAAGGGGTGTTTCCCAACGCGCCCTAACTTCTGGCGGGAAAGGGTATACCGCCCATATTTTCTATCGGGGGGAACCCACGCATCATCACACACTTCATTTAATTTATCTGATTCAGGAAAAACTACGGTAGTTTTTTCACATCCCACATAATACCCTCTTTTGTGGTACTTGTAGTATCAGAAATATGTAACACCTCCTTCATTGCCCTTAACGTGTGGCCCTAATAAGGAATACGTTTGTTTATTCACCGTCGACACTGGATTCAGTATCCCTGTCTGTGTCTGTGTCGACCGACTAAAGTAAACGGGCGTTTTAAAACCCCTGACGGTGTTTTTGAGACGTCTGGACCGGTACTAATTGTTTGTCGGCCGTCTCATGTCGTCAACCGACCTTGCCGCGTGTTGACATTATCACGTAATTCCCTAAATAAGCCATCCATTCCGGTGTCGACTCCCTAGAGAGTGACATCACCATTACAGGCAATTGCTCCGCCTCCTCACCAACATCGTCCTCATACATGTCGACACACACGTACCGACACACAGCACACACACAGGGAATGCTCTGATAGAGGACAGGACCTACTAGCCCTTTGGAGAGACAGAGGGAGAGTTTGCCAGCACACACCAAAAACGCTATAATTATATAGGGACAACCTTATATAAGTGTTTTCCCTTATAGCATCTTTTTTATATATTTCTAACGCCAAATTAGTGCCCCCCCTCTCTGTTTTAACCCTGTTTCTGTAGTGCAGTGCAGGGGAGAGCCTGGGAGCCTTCCCTCCAGCCTTTCTGTGAGGGAAAATGGCGCTGTGTGCTGAGGAGATAGGCCCCGCCCCTTTTTCGGCGGCCTCGTCTCCCGCTCTTAACGGATTCTGGCAGGGGTTAAATATCTCCATATAGCCCCCGGAGGCTATATGTGAGGTATTTTTAGCCAAAAATAGGTTTTCATTGCCTCCCAGGGCGCCCCCCTTCCAGCGCCCTGCACCCTCAGTGACTGCCGTGTGAAGTGTGCTGAGAGGAAATGGCGCACAGCTGCAGTGCTGTGCGCTACCTTAAGAAGACTGAGGAGTCTTCATGCCGCCGATTCTGGACCTTCTTCTTGTTTCAGCATCTGCAAGGGGGCCGGCGGCGAGGCTCCGGTGACCATCCAGGCTGTACCTGTGATCGTCCCTCTGGAGCTAATGTCCAGTAGCCAAAGAAGCCAATCCATCCTGCACGCAGGTGAGTTCACTTCTTCTCCCCTAAGTCCCTCGTTGCAGTGATCCTGTTGCCAGCAGGACTCACTGTAAAATAAAAAACCTAAGCTAAACTTTTCTAAGCAGCTCTTTAGGAGAGCCACCTAGATTGCACCCTTCTCGGCCGGGCACAAAAATCTAACTGAGGCTTGGAGGAGGGTCATAGGGGGAGGAGCCAGTGCACACCACCTGATCCTAAAGCTTTACTTTTTGTGCCCTGTCTCCTGCGGAGCCGCTATCCCCCCATGGTCCTTTCAGGAACCCCAGCATCCACTAGGACGATAGAGAAATATATATATATATATATATATATATATATATATACACATACACACACACACACACACACACACACACTTCAAAAGGTTTATTTAGAGTGACCCTTGGCCATCTGTGGTCTACTGTCTACTATGAATTCATAGAGAACCAGTGTTATTTTGTCAATGTTTTTCCCAGAAGCCCATGGGTGAACTGTGTAATCCAGAAACATATGGTCTCTTCCCCACAGAGCTTACATTCTTCCAAGCCGTTTCTCAGCATGGGCTTTTAAACTTTTAAGACGCCATCCTGTAGCTATTATTTGCCGAATGTTTTATTCAGGATACACGGATATGTGACTGAAGTCAAAGATGGCGGCATTTTGCGAATGATGCGTTCCGCTTAGCAGAGGAACGCCCGGCGACACAATTTATCTTACGTCAAATCTGTTCATGTTTCACGCAGGTTCCCGACTCATCGGCTACTCACGAAATTGCCCCCCACCCCCTCATTATAAGCGTAATTCCCTGTAATAATCCACAGGCTGTGCGGCTCCCTGGAGTGAATAGCCTGTTGTCCCTGTGTAACGATCGGCATCTTCTGCATTTTTTTATAAAGACATTGAATGTAAAATTTGTAAACAAAAATAAAAAAAATAATAATAAAAAAAGAGGCGTCCTGTGGTTGGATATTTCTGAGTGTCATCGGTACGGGAAAGTACGCTGGAAGCTCCAGCAACCCGTACGCCTTTTATGGATGGCTAAATGGATAACGCAACTTCCCAAAAGTATATTCAAAGGCAAAATGATATTAATTTCTCCTTGTAAAAAAGAAAAAAAATCATAGTGTCTGGTTCCAGCGGTGTACACCATCGTCAAGATATCAGTCTATGGGGGTAGATTTACCAAAGCTTCTAAAATAAAAAAAAAATGGTGTTGTTGATCATGTCTCTATTGTATCGTAGAAAACGATAGAGGGGTCTATTCACGAAGCAGTGAAAAGTGTGGAGAAGGGAGCCAGTGGAGAAGTTTTCCATGGCAACCAATCAGCACTGAAACAACATTTATAATATGCATACTATAAAATGATACAGAGCAGCTGATTGGTTGCCATGGGCAACTTCTTCACTGGCTCACTTCTTCACTATTTTCACTGCTTCATGAATAGACCCAACCCATCTGGTTGCAATGGAATACCTCTCAACCAGCCCGACTTTAACGGTATAGTCCCGTTATTCCAGGACTGTCCCGCTCTCCCACCTGCGAGCCGCAGCGTCCCGCAGGGGCCGTCGAGCTGCTTTACTCTGACTTGCTATGCAGATTGAGCAGCAGTGCATGGTGAATAGATGCACGTGAGGGGGCTGGGGCTCTCCACCGCCCTGACCTGAAAATAGGGGGGTGAAATGCAGCCCACGTCTCCAAACCGTCATTATTCAAGGTGTAACCTAATGGGACCTAGGCCACGTCGCCTTTTGGATGCACAGAAGGGTACAGATGTACAAATATAAAATATTGGGTGGTATGCTACGAGCAGGGGGAGAAACATCAGTCAATTTAACCTCATCAGAAGAAGACAATCCATCCCCAGATGTTGATTTTGCCCACTAAAGGGGCTATTCAAAGATGCACGCAGTCTCTATAAAATCGCAAACAGACGCCTTCCGGCCATCTGCGCACGCGCCGTGACCGCATTGTTTGTGTGCAGGCTTTCATTATGCAATCACGGGACCTGTTACACTGATAGCAGACACTTTACTGATGGAGTTATTTGCTCCTGTAGAGGAAACATGAGAATTCTAACTATATGAAGTCACGTGTAATTGTCAGAGAAGTATCTTCATATAGTTAGAATTCTCATATTTCTTATACAGGAGCAAACAGCTTTATCAGTAAGGTGTCTGCTTCCAGTGTAATAAGTTGTGGGTTCTAATCCAGGGTATGACACTTGTAAAATGTGTATAATAAAGAGGGTGTGATTTGTAAGGTGCAGGGACCAGTGAGGAAGTCGGCCACTGAAAAGACAGCGACAGCCATCAATTAACTTAATTCAATGGTGTCACAGAATGGGAGGAGAAGTGCCCCCCTTCAGAGCAGGAGCCCGGCGGCAGATGACTCCATTGCTTCCCAGAGCTCTGCCTCTGCCTCCTCGGGCTGGGGCATGCAAATAAGAGGCACAGGCTGACACTTTCCCCTCTTCTGCCTAGAAGACCTGAACTACTACAGTATCTAGACAGTCTCCTGATCTAACATAGGTGGTAATTCCGAGTTCTTTGCTCGCTAGCTGTTTTTAGCAGCCGTGCAAACGCTATGCCGCCTCCCACTGGGAGTGTATTTTAGCTTAGCATAAGTGCGAACGAAAGGATCGCAGAGCGACTAAAAAGTTTTTTTGTGCAGTTTTACAGTAGCTCAATACCTACTCAGCGATTGCGATCACTTCAGACTGTTCAGTTCCTGTTTTGACGTCACAAACACGCCCTGCGTTCGCCCAGCCACGCCTGCATTTTTTCTGGCACGCCTGCGTTTTTTTGAACACTCCCTGAAAACGGTCAGTTGACACCCAGAAACGCCCACTTCATGTCAATCACTCTGCGGTCAGCAGTGCGACTGAAAAGCTTCGCTAGACCCTGTGTGAAACTACATCGGCCGTTGTAAAAGTACGTCGCGCGTGCGCCGCATGCGCAGAAGTGCCATTTTTTTGCCTCATCGCTGCACAGCGAACGAATGCAGCTAGCAATCAACTCGGAATAAACCGCCAGAGTCCTCAGAAGTCAGCACTGTGTAAAGCCACTGTAATATGGGATACTCATTGATATCTATTACTTGGCTATTGTTTAGTGTTCAGAACGGTGCAGGTTGGAAATAAATGATCCACACATTATAAATAAACAGATCCGGGGATTTACGCATAGAACATAAAGACGCAGATGCGTCTGCAGCAAAAGACGCCCCCATCTGCATCTGGCACACCCTCAGTGTATGGTCTTGGATACGTACCCTAAGCATGTGTCTATTTCCTCTTATATAGTAGTATATTGCATCAGGACCAATGCTGCAGTTTGAACTAATAAAATATTTATTTTAAAATCTATAAAGTAACTTACAAAATATACAAACACCTAACATATGGGTAAAACAATGCATTAAAGTAAGAGGCACAGAGACAGCAGGGGGACATGGAGACAGCCTGGGGGCATGGAGACAGCAGGGGACATGGAGACAGCCTGGGGGCACAGAGACAGCAGGGGACATGGAGACAGCCTGGGGGCACGGAGACAGCATGGGGGCACGGAGACAGCATGGGGGCACGGAGACAGAAGCGGGACACGGAGACAACAGAGGGCATGGATATAGCAGGGAGCATGGAGACAGCAGGAGGCCAGGAGACAGCAGGTAGACATGGAGACAGCCTGGGGGCATGGAGACAGCAGGGGACATGGAGACAGCAGGGGGGCACGGAGACAGCATGGGGGCACGGAGACAGCATGGGGGCATGGAGACAGAAGCGGGACACGGAGACAACAGAGGGCATGGATATAGCAGGGAGCATGGAGACAGCAGGGGGCCAGGAGACAGCAGGTAGACATGGAGACAGCCTGGGGGCACGGAGACAGCAGGGAGACATGGAGACAGCCTGGGGGCACGGAGACAGCATGGGAGCACGGAGACAGCATGGGGGCACGGAGACAGCATGGGGGCACGGAGACAGCATGGGGGCACGGAGACAGCATGGTGCATGGAGACAGAAGCGGGACACGGAGACAACAGAGGGCATGGATAAAGCAGGGAGCATGGAGACAGCAGGGGGCAAGGAGACAGCAGGGAGACATGGAGACAGCCTGGGGGGCACAAAGACAGCATGGGGGCATGGAGACAGTGGGGGCACAAAGACAGCATGGGGGCACTGATAAAGCAGGAGGGTACGAAGACAGCAGGCGGACACGGAGACACAAGGGGGTACGGAGACAGCAAGAGGTACATAGACAAGCAAGGGGATCAGGGAAAGCAGGGGCCACAAAGATAGCAGGAGACACAGAGACAGCAGCACGACACAGAGACAGCAGAAGGCATGGAGGCAGCAGAGGGACACAGAGACAGCAGGAGGCTTGGAGGCAGTAGAGGGACACAGAGACAGCAGGAGGCATGGAGGCAGCAGAGGGACACAGAGACAGCAGGAGGCATGGAGGCAGCAGAGGGACACAGAGACAGCAGGAGGCATGGAGGCAGCAGAGGGACACTGAGACAGCAGGAGGCATGGAGGCAGCAGAGGGACACTGAGACAGCAGGAGGCATGGAGGCAGCAGAGGGACACTGAGACAGCAATAAGCACTGAGACAAGCAAGGGGCACGGAGACAGCAGAGGGCACAAAGACAGCAGCGGGCATGGAGACAGCAGGGGACACTGAGACAGCAGCGAGACACAGAGACAGAAGGGGGCATGGAGGCAGCAGGGGCCACAGATACAACAGTAGGACATGGAGACAGAAGGTGGACACGGAGGCAGCAGGGGCCACAGATACAACAGGAGGACATGGAGACAGCAGGGGCCACAGATACAACAGGAGGACATGGAGACAGAAGGTGGACGCTGAGACAGAAGGGGGCAGGGAGACAACAGGAGGACATGGAGACAGAAGGTGGACGCTGAGACAGCAGGGGCCACAGATACAACAGGAGGACATGGAGACAGAAGGTGGACACGGAGGCAGCAGGGGCCACAGATACAACAGGAGGACATGGAGACAGAAGGTGGACACTGAGACAGAAGGGGGCAGGGAGACGACAGGAGGACATGAGAAGCATAGCTAGATCAATAGATTAACCCCTTCCCTTACACAAGAGTACCACAGTAACAGCGATTGTTCAGGGCAGCATTAAAGTGGTGAGATAAAAGGGTTAATTACATACAGTACGAGGGCCACTTAGGCTCCTTTTGCCAGACACAGTTAAAAAAAAAAAAAAAAGAGTAAATAAAATTGTCAGTCACATACTATAACTGATGGTGGGACAGCATCCTTCATCAGTCATGTAACACTATCACCCCTGTGAGAAAGAAACCCATATTCCGACCTGTGTCCGTCCTGGGATTCTGAACATGGGCCGGAGCTGAGGCTTCAGAAGCACTTACCCATTTAGGCCTCTACCAGGACTCGAGTTATTCCCAGGTTGTCGCTGTTCACACAGGACGCTTGGAGATGACATCATCGACAGGCACTTCCGATCCTGCCAATCAGCTGCCCTTCAGGCATGACTCAAGTCAAATGAGCCGGGCTGCCTTTCACACTGCAGCTGACCCGGGTCGGACACGGGTATAACCCTAGTCGCAACCACGAGGCAGCCTCGTGTCGCAACCAGGGTTCTGGATTTGGCATGCAAGGTTCCGGGTTGATCCTTTCACACAGAGCTGCGACCCACGTCGTGCCAGCTTGCCCTGGCAATAACCCTGGACCTCAGCTCAGGGGTATAAGCAGGACATACTGCTAGCGCTATATAAATAACTATTATAATAATATAATAATAATAATAATACAAAATAATCTGCCATCATTTATACCTTGTATTTGCTACCATATAATAGTTTACTTTTAAAATAATCTACTACAGCTCCCAATGCTTCCCCCCCCCCCCCCCCAACAAAAAAACCCAGCTGTGATAGCCTATGAATAAAAGTATTCACTTATATAATAAATGTGAAACTTAAATAAATTAGTAGCGTGATTTTTGCTGAACAAATTACCACAGACATGGCAGCCATTTTTTTTTTTATTAAAACAGGTATGTGTGCTCCCGATACTCACCCTATCCAACTCAACAACAATGGTCACAGTCGTTTTTACTGCAAAAACCAGTTTATTAGAACAGCTTGTATCCCCATAAAATGTTTAGAAAAAATATTGGAAAACAGTAATTAAGTTCATTACTGTCCCAAAGAAAAATATTTTGATATTTAAAAATGCTAAAAATGGCTGCTTAAATAGTATTACATTTAGGGTGCATATAGTAACAAAAGTTTTATTTTAAGACCATTTTTTTTTTCATACCAATAATGACACGTATTTTTTAACTAATTAAGTTCATTGGAAACTTCCAATTGTCTAGTTAGTCATTAGGGGGGGTGGGTGTGCAAGGAGTTCTGACGAAAGTCCCAAACTTATAAACTTTAAAATAGTGGCCCTCATTCCGAGTTGTTTGCTCGCTAGCTGCTTTTAGCAGCTTTGCACACGCTAAGCCGCCACCTACTGGGAGTGTATCTTAGCTTTGCAGAATTGCGAACGAAAGATTAGCAGAATTGCGAATAGAAATTTCTTTGCAGTTTCTGAGTAGCTCGAGACTTACTCTGCCACTGCGATCAGTTCAGTCAGGTTCGTTCCTGCTTTGACGTCACAAACCCACCCAGCGTTCGCCCAGACACTCCCCCGTTTCTCCAGACACTCCCGCGTTTTTCCCAGAAACGGCTGCGTTTTTTTGCACACACCCATAAAACGTCCAGTTTCCGCCCAGAAACACCCACTTCCTGTCAATCACACTCCGATCACCAGAGCGAAGAAATTTCTTTGTTAAGCCGTGATTAAAATACCAAACTTTTTAGCAAATTTACTTGGCGCAGGCGCACTGCGAACGTTGCGCATTCGCAGTTTGCGACTAATCGCACCGATGCAAAGAAAAATAACGAGCGAACAACTTGGAATGAGGGCCCGTGTTTTTCACTGTCTTTGCACCTTCTCCTTCTCTTCCCTCTCTCTAACCCTCTCTCTCGTGCAGCTATGAATGCGATACAGACAGGAGCTGATTTAGGGGACAGGCCACCCCTAGGCATATTATTGGCCACGCTCCCCATCAAGTCACTGCCTTCATGTTGATGCCTCAAGACCACCAAAGCAGATCCAACCTCAGCCTACCACCAGCTCCCAGGCCAAAATTTGCCGCCCATTGTCCCACTCCCGTCAGTTGCAAAATAAAATATATATTTAAAAAAAAAGTCGTAATGACAGAAAAAAAAAAGAATCACCTGACTTCATCAGTCTGCCATGCTGCCCCCCAACAAGTGCCACACATGCCTAGTGGGAAATCCACATCTGTATACAGGAAGAGCAGCCTAGATTAGTGTGGAAGGTCTGGAAGCAGGCCTGGAAGCAGGGAGGGCTTCCTACAAGACTACATATCACAATCTTGACGGTAGGTTGTTCCATCTCTATTCACTTCAAAACTGGGGCACAGGAAGGTGAAGTCTTGGAAAATGATAAACAATTGGAGCATGTGAACTTTATTTAATGTACTATATTGAATTAGAGATTACTGGTTCCTAGCATATCATACCTACAGTGTTCAGGCTATCAAACCAGCAGTGGGGCCCAACAACTGGCCAGCAGTAAATAATAGCAAAGGTGCCCATCACATTATACCAGGGGAGGTGCCCATCCAGTTATACCATCTGAGGTGCAGATCCCACCATACCAGCAGAGGTGCCCATCCCATCATACCAGTGGAGGTGCCCATCATATTATACCAGCGGAGGTGCCCATCCCATCATACCAGTGGTTGGGCCCATCACATTATACCATCGAGTTGCCGATCCCATCATACCAGTGGAGGTGCCCACCCCATCATCCCAGTGGTGGTGTCCATCACATTATACCAGTGGAGGTGCCCATCCCATCATACCAGTGGTGGTGCCCATCACATCACATTATACCAGTGAAGGTTACCATCCCATTATACCATCCGAGGTGCCCATCCCATCATCCCAGTGGTGGTGCCCATCACATTATACCAGGGGAGGTGCCGATCCCATCATACCATCTGAGGTGCCCATCCCATCATACCAGCGGAGGGGACCATCCCATCATCCCAGTGGTGGTGCCCATCCCATTATACCAGTGGTGGTGCCCATCACATTATACCAGTGGAGGTGCCCATCCCATCATACCAGAGGCGGTGCCCATCCCATCATATCAGTGAAGGTGCCCATCACATTATACCATCCGTGGTGCCCATCCCATCATATAAGCAGAGGTGCCCATGCCATCATACCAGTGGAGGTGCCCATCCCATCATACCAGTGGAGGTAACATCACATTATACCATCCGAGGTGCCCATCCCATCATACCAGTGGAGGTGCCCATCCCATCATACCAGCGGAGGTGCCCATCCCATCATACCAGTGGAGGTAACATCACATTATACCATCTGAGGTGCCCATCCCATCATACCAGTGGAGGTGCCCATCACATTATACCAGTGGAGGTGCCCATCACATAACACCAGCGGAGGTATCCATCATGTTATACCGCATTATAATGGCACACTAACAGTAAGCATATTGCATTATACTTGTTTCAGATTGCTAAAAATGGTAAATATGAGAATAATGGGTGAGGGACTTTGCTGAAGTGGAACGAAGAGATGAGTATATTACCAATTTATAGGTCAGCATCTTCATAGCCCTAAAGAAAAACCATCGGCTGATATCCCCTCGGCTCCTGCGTCGCCGTCCTCCTTCCTTTCTCCATAATCTAATTCTCTCTATTTTTCAATCATCGTCTCCGGCAAATGCAGTGAATACGGAACAGTTGTCTGTGAGGAGGTACAAGTGTACTCATGAAAGGAAAGCAAATGAGAGCGATATTGGCAGGTTCAGGAGAAGGGGACTCTTCTGGGAGCCGTCTCCTCTCCGCGCTGGACAACAATGAAAAGAAACTTAAGTGGCGTCTTAATGCCAGGCAACTGCGGGCCAAGCACCTCAATGAGATTGATTTCCCAGGCGAAGCCAAAGGATTCAGCTCATTTCAATAAAGCTGCTGAGATGTAAAAACCAGAGAATCAGATGGTAGGGAAGCGCGTTTTACCTGCACATAGAGCTAGGGAGAGATAGTATATACAGACCAGACACTGTCCAGAGCAAATCTACATGCCAGTTACCGGAAGGGGTGCCCTTGGGTTTGGGTATTGTTTATTCAGGAAGTAACGCTGGGTCCGCTCTAGGCAAGTGTTTTCACTCATTTTCATCCTTCTGAGCAATATCGTTTGTAATATCGTCCAGTGTGTATGCACTATGTGATGAACAATGAAGCATTGTTCCCCGCCCCTCCTGCCGTCATTCGTCACTGGCAGCATCGGTGAGCGTGTATGCACTTGCCGATGCCTGCCCTGGCGCCGGGTCCAGCCGTGCGCAATGTCACTGGGTTTCAGATTAACCCCTGCCAACCCATTCCTTCCTCAACCATGTTACGAGCTGAGCTTCCGTGGGTAAAGGAATAATATCGTTTGCTCGGGGGTTCCAGCTTCATCTGGATACACTGAAAGTGAAGGAGCGAGTCTAAGCCAGACAGAGTTCCAAAACCGAGAGGTCCCACTACGCTAGCCTTGTGCTAAATAGGGATCAGCGGTATCTTGGTCCAACGAGAGAAAGGGCTGCCTAGGCCTCTTGTCAGTATGTCTGAATATTGGGCTCCCAGCTAGTATACATACGTCATGATGTGTTATTATAGGGCTCACATACCTGAGACTCCTGTCGTCATTTGGATGAGTTGACTCTAACCTGGGGCCCTCATACAGGTCTGAGGAGACTGACGGTCACATTACCTCCCCCTATATCCCGCCCCTTCACAATCCCGATGGTCAGCGTGACAACCAACAGGAACTATTCCCACTCGTGGGTGTCCACTACACCCATAGAGTAGGAATAGAACTTGTGGCGACTGCAGGGAGCCCACAAGGGGCTTGTTACGCTCGCCCTTCCCCCGCTGGGATGCTGACCGCTGGGATCCCGGCCGCCGGTAACACGATACACACCCCTATATAGTACCAAGCACTGCTAATCAAGAAAATAAGATTTTACTCACCGGTAAATCTATTTCTCGTAGTCCGTAGTGGATGCTGGGGACTCCGTAAGGACCATGGGGAATAGACGGCTCCGCAGGAGACTGGGCACATCTAAAGAAAGCTTTAGGACTATCTGGTGTGCACTGGCTCCTCCCCCTATGACCCTCCTCCAAGCCTCAGTTAGGACACTGTGCCCGGAAGAGCTGACACAATAAGGAAGGATTTTGAATCCCGGGTAAGACTCATACCAGCCACACCAATCACACCATATAACTCGTGATAGGAACCCCGGTTAACAGTATGATAACAATGGAACCTCTGAATAGATGGTTCGCAATAACAACCCGATTTGTGTAACAATAACTATTTACAAGTATTGCAGACAATCCGCACTAGGGATGGGCGCCCAGCATCCACTACGGACTACGAGAAATAGATTTACCGGTGAGTAAAATCTTATTTTCTCTGACGTCCTAGTGGATGCTGGGGACTCCGTAAGGACCATGGGGATTATACCAAAGCTCCCAAATGGGCGGGAGAGTGCGGATGACTCTGCAGCACCGAATGAGAGAACTCAAGGTCCTTCTCAGCTAGGGTATCAAATTTGTAGAATTTTGCAACGTGTTTGCCCCTGACCAAGTAGCAGCTCGACCAAGTTGTAAAGCCGAGACCCCTCGGGCAGCCGCCCAAGATGAGCCCCCTTCCATGTGGAATGGGCTTTTACAGATTTAGGCTGCGGTAGTCCCACCGCAGAATGCGCAAGCTGAATAGTGCTACAAATCCAGCGCGCTATAGTCTGCTTAGAAGCAGGAGCACCCAGCATGTTGGGTGCATCTAGGATAACAGCGAGTCAGTGTTCCTGACTCCAGCCGTCCTGGAAATATAATTTTTCAGGGCCCTGACTACGTCCAGTAACTTGGAATCCTCCAAGTCCCTAGTAGCCGCAGGCACCACAATAGGTTGGTACAAGTGAAAACCTGATACCACCTTCGGGAGAAAGTGGGGACGAGTCCTCAACTCTGCCCTATCCATATGGAAAGTCAGGTAAGGGCTTTTTTATGACAAAGCCGCCAATTCTGACACATGCCTGGCCGAAGCCAGAGCCAACACATGACCACTTTTCATGTGAGATATTTCAAATCCACGGTTTTAAGTGGCTCAAACCAATGTGATTCCAGGAACTTCAAAACCACATTGAGATCCCAAGGTGCCACTGGGGCACAAAAAAGGGGCTGAATATGCAGCACTCCCTTACAACGTCTGCACTTCAGGCTGACATCCTTCCTGGCTTTGATCAGGATAAGAATGACTTCCTCCGGAATGCCTTTTTCACTCAGGATCCGGTGTTCAACCGCCATGCCGTCAATGCAGCCGTGATAAGTCTTTGAACAGACAGGGCCCCTGCTGCAGCAGATCCTGTCTGAATGGCAGAAGCCATGGGTCCTCTGAGATCAACTCCTGAAGTTCCAGGTACCAAGCCCTTCTTGGCCAATCCGGAACAATGAGTATAGTTCTTACTCCTCTTTTCCTTATTATCCTCAGTACCTTGGGTATGAGAGGGAGAGGAGTGAACACATAAACCGACTGGTACGCCCGCGGTGTCACTAGAGCGTCCACAGTGATCGCCTGAGGTTCCCTTGACCTGGCGCAATATCTTTTTTATTGAGGCGGGACGCCATTATGTCCACCTGTGGTCTTTCCCAACGGTTTACCAGCATTTGGAAGACTTCTGGATGAAGTCCCTATTCTCCCGGGTGGAGTCTGCCGAGGAAGTCTGCTTCCCAGTTGTCCACTCCCGGAATGAACACTGCTGCCAGTGCTACCACATGATTTTCCGCCCAACGGGGAATCCTTGTGGCTTCTGCCATTGCCCTCCTGCTTCTTGTGCCGCCCTGCCTGTTTACATGAGCGAGCGCCGTGATGTTGTCTGATTGGATCAGTACGGCTGGTTTTGAAGCAGGGGCCTTGTTTGGCTTACGGCCTTGTAAAGGGCTCTTAGCTCCAGAAAATTTATGTGAAGTGAAATCTTCTGTTTGGACCACAGTCCTTGGAATTTTACTCCCTGTGTGACTGCACCCCAGCCCCAAAGGCTGGCATCCGTGTTTACCAGGACCCAGTCCTGTATTCCGAATCTGCGGCCCTCTAGTAGATGAGCCCTCTGCAGCCACCACCGCAGCGACACCCTGGTTCTTGCCGACCGGGTTATCCGCTGCTGTATCTGGAGATGGGACCCGGACCATTTGTCCAACAGGTCCCCCTGGAAAATCCTTGCGTGGAACTTTCCGAATGGAATTTCTTCGTACGAAGCTACCATTTTTCCCAGGACTCGTGTGCATTGATGTACCGACACCTGTCCCGGTCTTAGGAGGTTTCTGACTAGAGATGACAAACTCCTCGGCTTTTTCCATTGGAAGAAACACTTTTTTCTGGTCTGTTTCCAGAATCATTCCCAGGAACAGAAGACGTGTCGTCGGGACCAGCTGTGACTTTGGAATAGAGAATCCAGTCCTGCTGTTGCAGCACTTCCCGAGAAAGTGCTACCCCCTTACCAACTGTTCCTTGGACCTCGCCTTTATCCGGAGATCGTCCAAGTACGGGATAATTAAAACTCCCTTCTTGCGAAGGAGTATCATCATTTCGGTCATTACCCATGGTAAAGACCCTCGGTGCCGTGGATAATCCAAACGGCAGCGTCTGGAACTGATAGTGACAGTCCGGTACCACAATCTTGAGGTACTCCTGGTGAGGAGGGTAAATGGTGACATGCAGGTAAGTATCCTTGATGTCCAGAGAGACCCTGTAATCCCCCTCGTCCAGGATCGCAATAATCGCCCTGAGCGATTCCATCTTGAACTTCAATCTTTTGTTATATGTGTTCAAGGATTTTAAATTTAAGATGGGTCTCACCGAACCGTCCGGTTTCGGTACCACAAACATTGTGGAAAGGTAACCCTTTTCCTGTTGAAGGAGGGGTACCTTGATAATCACTTGCTGTGAATACAGTTTTTTGGATAGCCACCAACACTGCCTCCCTGGCAGAGGGAGTTGCCGGTAAGGCAGATTTTAGGAAACGGCGGGGGGGAGACGTCTCGAATTCCAGCCTGTACCTCTGAGATACTGTTTGAAGAACCCAGGGATCCACCTGTGAGAGAGCCCACTGTGCGCTGAAAATTTCTGAGACGGGCCCCCACCGTACCCGGGTCCGCCTGAGCAGCCCCAGCGTCATGCTGTGGACTTACCGGACGCAGGGGAGGACTTCTGCTCCCGGGAACTAGCTGTGTGCTGCAGCTTTTTCCCTCTATCTTTTCCTCTTGGCAGAAAAGATGAGCCTCTAGCCCTCTACTTTTCTGGGGCCGAAGGGACTGTACCTGATAATACAGTGCTTACTTTTGCTGTGGGGTAGCTTGTGGCAAAAGTTTTGATTTCCCAGCCGTAGCTGTGGAAACGAGGTCTGAAAGACCATCCCTAAACAGTTCCACCCCCTTCTAGGGCAAACTTCCATGTACCGTTTTGAATCGGCATCGCCCGACCATTGCCGAGTCCATAACCCCCGTCTGGCGGCAATGGTTTTACATAGCGCTTATTAGTGATGCCAGTCGGCAAATATCCCTCTGTGCATCACACATGTATAAGACAGTGTCTTTTATATGCTCTATTTTCAGCAAAATATTGTCCCTATCTATAGTATAAATATTATCCGACAGGGAATCTGACCACGCAGCTGCCGCACTGCACATCTATGCCGAGGCAATAGCAGGTCTCAATATAATGCCCGTGTGTGTGTGTATAGCTTTAAGGGTAGTTTTCTGCTTTCTATCAGCAGGTCCTTCAGGGCGGCCGTATCTGTGACGGTAGTGCCACCTTTTTCAATAAGCGTGTAACCGCTTTATCTACCCTAGGGGTTATTTCCCAACGTGACCTATCCTCTGGCGGAAAAGGGTACGCTGCTTAGAAATTATCAATTTCTTATCGGGGGAAGTCCACGCTTCCTCACACACCTCATATCAATTCCTCAGATGCAGGAAAACTACTGGTAGTTTTCTGTCACCAAACATAATACCCTTTTTTGTGGTATCTGGGGTATTATCAGAAATGTGTAATACATTTTTAATTGCCTCTATCATGTAACGGGTGGCCCTATTGGAAGGTACACTAGTCTCATCGTTGTCGACACTGGAGTCGGTATCCGTGTCAACATCTGTGTCTGCCATCTGAGGTAGCGGGCGTTTTAGAGCCCCTGATGACATGTGAGACGCTTGGACAGGCACAAGCTGAGCAGCCGGCTGTCCTATGTCATCAAACCTTTTATGTAAGGAGTTGACACTGTCACGTAATTCCTTCCATAAGTCCATCCACACCGGTGTCGACCCCGCAGGGGGTGACATCCCATTCACAGGCATTTGCTCCGCCTCCACATCATTATCCTCATCATACATGTCGACACAGCAGTACCGACACACAGCACACACACAGGGAATGCTCTGACAGAGGACAGGACCCCACAAAGCCCTTTGGGGAGACAGAGGGAGAGTATGCCAGCACACACCAGAGCGCTATATATCACAGGGATATCACCTATAGAGAGTGTTTTCCCTTATAGCTGCATAATATACATATACTGCGCCTAATTTGTGCCCCCCCTCTCTTTTTAACCCTTTTCTGTAGTGCAGGACTGCAGGGGAGAGTCAGGGAGCGATCCCTCCAGCAGAGCTGTGAGGGAAAATGGCGCCAGTGTGCTGAGGGAGATGGCTCCGCCCCTTTTTCGGCGGGCTTTCTCCCGCTATTGTAAAAGTTCTGGCAGGGGTTAATAAACACCTATATAGCCCCTGGGGCTATATATGGTGTCAGTTCGCCAGCCAAGGTGTTAATATTGCTGCTCAGGGCGCCCCCCCCCCCAGCGCCCTGCACCCATCAGTGACCGCAGTGTGGGGTGTGCATGAGGAGCAATGGCGCACAGCTGCAGTGCTGTGCGCTACCTTGGAGAAGACCGAAGTCTTCAGCCGCCGATTTTCCGGACCACCTTCTTGCTTCTGGCTCTGTAAGGGGGACGGCGGCGCGGCTCCGGGAACGGACGACGAGGTCGGGTCCTGTGTTCGATCCCTCTGGAGCTAATGGTGTCCAGTAGCCTAAGAAGCCCAAGCTACCACCACTTAGGTAGGTTCGCTTCTTCTCCCCTTAGTCCCTCGGTGCAGTGAGCCTGTTGCCAGCAGGTCTCACTGAAAATAAAAAACCTAACATATACTTTCTTCCTAGGAGCTCAGGAGAGCCCCTAGTGTGCATCCAGCTCAGCCGGGCACAGAAATCTAACTGAGGCTTGGAGGAGGGTCATAGGGGGAGGAGTCAGTGCACACCAGATAGTCCTAAATCTTTCTTTAGATGTGCCCAGTCTCCTGCGGAGCCGTCTATTCCCCATGGTCCTTACGGAGTCCCCAGCATCCACTAGGACGTCAGAGAAAAGTGATTATGAACTCTGCAATCTAGAATTGAGCAAAATCGAGGTCTTGGCATACTTTTTGTCCAAAAAATATCGGCCCACCAACCAGCGTCCAGGTGACCTCGTCTGGTGGGTCCCTAACACTAAGTTTAAGTCCGGGGTGCGGGAGCCCACCACGCCAGCAAAGGCTAGCTCCCTCACACACTAGTGAGAGGCTAAGGTGTTAGTAAGTGTTAATAAGAAAGAAGCAAAAACGATGTATTAAAGAGTGTTACATTGGAGAGAGGTATTAATTAAAATGCTAAAAAGTGTTGTATTAGTAGCATATATATATATTTGAAAGTTCTAAAAAAGTGCTAAACTAAGTGTTAGAATGCGCCACACCGAAGCAGCCAGCCACTCTAAGTTAACAAGAGCCATTTTGTAAACTGAACCAATATATTACGTAACTTGGATATTTACCATGGTACATTTGTGTATGGATCTTGAAAAAGCCATCTATCACGTTAATACGAGCTAGTGATGTTACCAAGGTGTGTAGCAGCCATGGTGCAAGCTAAGCTGACATGATCTGAGAAAGCTGCCCAGTTACTAATGAACTGACAGAATGAATGTTAGTAAAGTCCACAAAATGGCCGCCTGTACTGTGTGAAGATGACCGGCACACTTTAGGTGCTGAACAGTTGGTCTAGTGTCACGGCGACGCCGTTGGAAGTATAACTCTGCTTAGTAAGCAGAGCTGGGCTGGTATTATCCGGCTCATCGTGCCGACTCAGTGGAATATGACATGAGCGAGAGCTGAACAGGTGTGGAGGGTGATCATGAACATAAACAAGAATAATATATAGCGGATCCCGTGGCAGGGGGTCTAATCTCGTCAACATGTGTCAGGCTGATGTCACCCGTTATGAATGTCGCACATCTTGAAAGGGCATCAGTTCCAGGCTGGTAACTTGAAACTGGGCTGCGTGTAAGGGCGAACGAGGTTATGATTTACCTAGTAAAAACAAAGGGGACTCGGAGAGCGTGTAAAGAGCATTAAAACTCTGATTTGTGATCACAGCCCCTGATTTCAATGGCTGCAGGCCTTGATATCCCCACTCACAAAAATGCAGCAATACTTATAGTTAGATGGAACCTGCAATAGCAGTTGGAGAAGTGGTTCAGAAGCAGAGGAGGATTTACCACAGGGCCCTAAGCAGCTGCCTTGGTTGCCTTGTGGGTGCAGGAGGTCCTGCTGATATGGCTTGAGGGAGGGAATTTCCGGTGGACCAAGACCTCCGCTGACTGATGATATATCAATATGTCATTATACTCTATTTTAAGTACAACTGTGTATTGACGATGGGGGCCTGCCTGCTACAATCAGTGGGGCACTGATATATAATCAACACAGTCACACTGACTGGAGAGGGTAAATAATGGGTATTATAAAATGCAGTCAGTGAGTGGACGTTGGGGGTCATTCAGAGTTGTTCTCTCGTTGCCGATTTTCGCTATACTGCGATTAGTCGCTTACTGCGCATGGTACGCAGAGCGCATGCGCTTAGTTATTTTATACAAAAGTTAGGTATTTTACTCATGGCATAACGAAACTTTTCCATCGCTCTGCTGATCGTAGTGTGATTGACAGGAAGTGGGTGTTTCTGGGCGGAAACTGGCCGTTTTATGGGAGTGTGCGGAAAACGCAGGCGTTCTACGTGAAAACGCAGGAGTGGCTGGAGAAACGGGGGAGTGGCTGGGCGAACGCTGGGTGTGTTTGTGACGTCAAACCAGGAACGTAAAGGACTGAGCTGGTCGCAATGGCAGAGTAAGTCTGGAGCTACTCAGAAACTGCGGGGTAATCGTTACGAGAAAATTAGCGAAGCCTTCGTTAGCAATTCTGCTATGCTAAGATACACTCCCAGTAGGCGGCGGCTTAGCGTGTGCAATGCTGCAAAAAGCAGCTAGCGAGCAAACAACTCAGAATCACCCCCATTGTGCACTCAGTGAAGGGGGAAAGTAATAAACTGTAATAGAAGTGGAAAAATAACAAATAATGTAAGAGGCATAAACGAGGAAGGAAAATAGTGCTGTGGATTGTTTGAGGGAGGGGGCCCCAAATCTGTATCTTGCTTAGGGCCCCATGAGGTCTAAATCCACCTCTGTTCAGGAGTGAGCAAGTTTAAGTATTGTACAGTGGTGGCATGCATGTAGGGGTGTATAGGCAGATGTTCCGGCTGGTGCCACGCAAATCATGCCAAATACAATAAACCCCTTTCACTTCACCGCATCGACCCAGATTATTGGTTGGTTAACCCGTAGCTCAATGTGAAAGCGTCCCCAGAAAAAAGCTTGGGCCGAGTGACCCACGAATCCAACCCGGGTAGCGACTTGAGTTGGACACTGGACGACCCGGATTACAGGGCAGTGTGAAACGGTGTTCAGTGATCCGGGCTGGACCCATGAATTTGGTGTGAAAGAGGTATTAGAGAGAAGCCCAAATGTTTGTGGTGTTCATTCCTTCATCCCCAGAAACCAATGGTATACAAAGATATATAGAAGCTTATATTTCGGGTATTCAGCCCCCTCGCTGTGTGTAAATGAATAAATAATGGTGGATACAAAGCACTTGCTGAGGAAGCGGTCTGTTGCACCAAGAAACGCGTTGCAGACACAAGCGCTTTCTTTCATGTGGATCTCAGTCTATTTTTTGGTTTTTTTTTTTTTTTTTCAGTTTATGATTTATCATCAATATTTTTTATTGCCTATGTTATTTAAAATACAGTTTATATGCTGGTATATATATTATATATGGTTCAGACGCATTTTAAAAACTCATGGTTTTTAATAGACTTGCTTTGCTCCGATCAGAGCCTGAAGCAGTGTGATAGCGTAATTTGAACAGACCACCCAAAGGCTGACACATTTACATGTAAAACATTTTTTTCTTCCGGTCTGTTGGAGCAAAGGCACTGTGAATATCGAGCTGAATAAAAGATATAGAGATCATTACCTTCTTTACTGCTTTTATGAAGTGCACTTGCTTTAAGAGCGGCCATTTTGTCTTCATGAAGTTTCCAGCTGAACTGCAAAGATAAAGGAGAAGCTGTGAATGGATAACAGTGTACACACCAAGACCAGCAACAAATATTGATCGTAATGTGGAGTACAATCCACCAGGACGGCGACCAAACAGTGTTTAGCTGTGATGTGCGAGAACAGGAAGGACCATGGGGCGAGGTGGGAACTTCATCTCAAGTGGCACCATCCAGAGACAAGGCTCTCGCCTCCTGACCTACAACATGTCTCTTCTCATGGGAACCAATAACCTCATTGAGGGCTCTTCATGACCAAAAAGTCTGTAGAGAAGGTGGCTGCCTCTGCTATGCGTAGCTGGCACGTGCACTTTAAGTGAAAGGTTATAGTTCCATTAGAATGTCATATAATCACAGCACACTGCGCCAGGATCCCGGCAGCCGGCGTACCGACAACTATTCTACCTCCTGGGGGGTCTACGACCCCCCTGGAGGGAGAATAAATAGCATGGCACGAGTATCTCACAAGGAGCTCTTTTAAGCTCGCCCGCTGCCAGCAGTCGGGATCCCGACAGCCAGCATAACGTGGTAGACCCGACCCCCTTATCTGTATATTCCTTATAGTGGTCCACTTAATTGTATATTCCTTATAGGGTCCCCCCTCTTGTCTGTATTTACTTAATAATACTGACCCCTTGACTGTATTAAAGTAAATTCAATGTGGAGCCGCACTAGTCTTAATAATCTAAACTGAGTATAGAAATAACATAACATAAAGAAACCAATGTATATGCAGTTAGCAAAAAGTTTTAAACTGCTAATGATTGGCGGTGCTCCCAGGAATTTTGTAGGCTTGGCTACAATTGGAAAGGAGAGAAAAGACAAAAAACCCTTGTTTGGGAGCACTCGTTTATAATGATTTGTATGATATGAGTAAAGTAAATGATTAGTGTAATAAAACTTAACCTTTAATTGTTTCTAGAATAAAAAGAAATTAATGAGGAATAATTTTGAGACTCGTGTCTGATGTTTGTAAGGAACTTGTTTAACCTTTTTAACAAATGAGGTACAAGTTATTCAGAGAAGGTGAAAATATCAGAAGCAATATGTTAGATATCCGTGTGTTCTGATGGAATAAATGTGTCCGGAACAATCACTGTGCATGCCTGGAAATGAAGGTATTCAATGGAAGCGTGATGTGGTAGCAAGATTGAATTGACTGAACAAAATTTTTTTTCTTTTTGGAGAAGGAAAGAGAAGGGGGGCCCACTGCACCTGGTATTCTCAGGAGGTTTCCCATCCTGATACTGACCAGGCCATACCTGCTTAGCTTCCGAGATCGGACAAGATCGGGCGTATTCAGGGTAGTATGGCCGTGGGCCTATTGTGGGAAATATGTGGGAAAAGATGAAAAGGGAGAAAATCCACTCCTAATGTCCGTACTGTGCATATATCAACCATGTGTAGTCTGGGAGTGTTTTTCCAGAAGCAGGAGTAATGAAATGGAAGGTGTTGGAGAATTAAAAAGGGCCCACCGCACCTGGTATTCTCAGGAGGTTCTCCTTCCTAGTACTGACCAGGCCATGCCTGCTTAGCTTCCGAGATTGGACAAGATCGGGCGTATTCAGGGTAGTATGGCCGTGGGCCAGTGTGGAGAAAATAAGAATGGAAAGGGAGAGTAAATTGCTTTCTGTACTTCACACTCAACCAAGGCCACTGATGGTCTCCATTGGTAATTCCGGACAAGGTGTATCAAGATGGTTCTAAGTGTCTGGAATTGATAAAGGGATGGTGTGGTAAGTGAAGTTTGGCAGATGGTGAAGCTCACACAGAAATATTGAAAGAATAATGCAAGATGTGTGTAAATATCTTATGAAAAGAGAGCTCAAGGCTGGCTCATGAATAGTGTATATGGAGTCTTATTATGAAGAAAAATTTAATCTGTATCAGTTAGTAATAGAATAGAGCTAGGAATTAACTAAATTTAATTAATGCCAAATGGCTGATCATATACTGAAGGAGCTCAAAATAGGCTTCCAAATGGTACTATTCGCCTTATATTCAGAAAAATAGTGGTTAATACCAAGTGTCAGTTATTCAATTATTCTATAATTAGAGCCAAAATTGTTAATGAGGAGCTCAAGGCTAGTTCACAAATGGTACTCTTCACCTTATTCAGTATGGGAACAGTTAATACCAAGTGTCAATTATTATTTGATAAATACCAGAGAAAACAAAAATTATAATGTAAATAAATAATGCTACCATAAATACATATATATGTCGAAATCGCTAATTACTACCTTAAGTACATATATAGGTTGGAATTGCAACAAATGAGAAAATATATATATGTTTACCATGAAACACAGTTAGGTATCTGTAATTAACAAATCATTCTTGGAGGCATGGACGGGTATTTAGAACATAATTATGCAGATTGTTATTTGCAGATAGAACATTGTTTGTAAAACACTGTTCAAAACAGAGAGTGTAGTGATAGATTTAATATCTGATGTCACTACGATTATATTTGTGGACAAAAAAAACAGTATGCAGTTGGTATTAAACAACGAACTTAAATGTTATTGAGCACTGGTGATTCCTACTGCACATTATAACCATGGCGATCTAGTGTCAATTGAACTCGTGTGCAGTTGGTATTGGGCAGCGGACCTGAATGTCACCAGTGATTCCTACTCAGCATTCAAACCCTGGTGGTCTAGTGTAAGTTACCGCAGCCGCAAGGTGTGCGGCGAGTGTTGTCCAGGTCCCCTCTGTTCGCGGTCCCGCTACAGTGATGAACGCGGCCGCCCGCTTCCGGAATGGGCGTGGCCGCGATGACGTCACTACGGACGTTCTCTCCTCTATATAACTGTATTAACCTTAACATGAAGCCCCCTTTACCGAGCTTCGCATACATGCCCTCCCCCCTCTTGTGTGTCCTTTATTACATTACTCACCCCCAGTATGTATTCTCTTTAGTATTTTTAAGATGCTGCTTATCACTCCCACCACCACTTGGTCTTGGTGCTGGGTACTGCTGTGTACTCGTAATAACAGGTAACGTGACTGTCTCATATGCTGAGGTAAATTACTGGTGCTGGGTACTGCTGTATACTAGTAATAACAGGTAACGTTACTGTCTCTTATGCTGAGGTAAATTACCAGTGCTGGGTACTGCTCTATGCTAGTAATAACAGGTAACGTTACTGTCTCTTATGCTGAGGTAAATTACTGGTGCTGGGTACTGCTGTATACTAGTAATAACAGGTAACGTTCCTGTCTCAAATGCTGAGGTAAATTACCTGTGCTGGGTACTGTGCTGTATACTAGTACTAACAGGTAACATGACTGTCTCATATGCTGAGGTAAATTACTGGTGCTGGGTACTGCTGTATACTAGTAATAACAGGTAACGTTACTGTCTCAAATGCTGAGGTAAATTACCAGTGCTGGGTACTGCTGTATACTAGTAATAACAGGTAACGTTACTGTCTCATATGCTGAGGTAAATTACTGGTGCTTGGTACTGCTGTATACTAGTAATTACAGGTAACGTTACTGTCTCTTATGCTGAGGTAAATTACCAGTGCTGGGTACTGCTGTATGCTAGTAATAACAGGTAACGTTACTGTCTCTTATGCTGAGGTAAATTACCAGTGCTGGGTACTGCTGTATACTAGTAATAACAGGTAACGTTACTGTCTCTTATGCTGAGGTAAATTACTGGTGCTGGGTACTGCTGTATACTAGTAATAACAGGTAACGTTACTGTCTCATATGCTGAGGTAATTACCGGGGCTGGGTACTGCTGTATGCTAGTAATAACAGGTAACGTGACTGTCTCATATGCTGAGGTAAATTACTGGTGCTGGGTACTGCTGTATACTAGTAATAACAGGTAACGTTCCTGTCTCAAATGCTGAGGTAAATTACCTGTGCTGGGTACTGCTGTATACTAGTAATAACAGGTAACGTTCCTGTCTCAAATGCTGAGGTAAATTACCTGTGCTGGGTACTGCTGTATACTAGTAATAACAGGTAACGTTCCTGTCTCAAATGCTGAGGTAAATTACCTGTGCTGGGTACTGCTGTATACTAGTAATAACAGGTAACGTGACTGTCTCATATGCTGAGGTAAATTATCGGGGCTGGGTACTGCTGTATACTAGTAATAACAGGTAACGTTCCTGTCTCATATGCTGAGGTAAATTACTGGTGCTGGGTACTGCTGTATACTAGTAATAACAGGTAACGTGACTGTCTCATATGCTGAGGTAAATTATCGGGGCTGGGTACTGCTGTATACTAGTAATAACAGTTAACGTTCCTGTCTCATATGCTGAGGTAAATTACTGGTGCTGGGTACTGCTGTATACTAGTAATAACAGGTAACGTGACTGTCTCATATGCTGAGGTAAATTACCTGTGCTGGGTACTGCTGTATACTAGTAATAACAGGTAACGTTCCTGTCTCATATGCTGAGGTAAATTACCTGTGCTGGGTACTGCTGTATACTAGTAATAACAGGTAACGTTCCTGTCTCAAATGCTGAGGTAAATTACCAGTGCTGGGTACTGCTGTATACTAGTAATAACAGGTAACGTGACTGTCTCATATGCTGAGGTAAATTATCGGGGCTGGGTACTGCTGTATACTAGTAATAACAGGTAACGTTCCTGTCTCATATGCTGAGGTAAATTACTTATGCTGGGTACTGCTGTATACTAGTAATAACAGGTAACGTTCCTGTCTCAAATGCTGAGGTAAATTACCTGTGCTGGGTACTGCTGTGTACTAGTAATAACAGGTAACGTTCCTGTCTCAAATGCTGAGGTAAATTACCTGTGCTGGGTACTGCTGTATAGTTATACTAGTAATAACAGGTAACGTTACTGTCTCATATGCTGAGGTAATTACCGAGGCTGGGTACTGCTGTACAGGCTTGGACTGGCCCACAGGGGTACAGGGGAAACCCCGGTGGGCCCCACCTCCTGCTCTAAGGATCAGGTTCCAGACTGTGCACTTGAATTATACATTATACATATGTTACCTTATACTGGACTATGGTGTATTTTCTACAGTGCATTGCTGTTCTTAATCTGGTACATTATCATGCATGCAGCAGCTGAATTTACTGTATATATTTATGAAGGGGCCCAGACGTTGCACCCTCTAATGGTTAGTGAAACTAATGAGGTGGCAGGCCACACCCCCTCTGTGGACTGGCCACACCCCTAAACATGGGCCCCTACCACTGCATTCCCCCGGTGGGCCCTACATGCCCCAGTCCGACACTGCTGCTGTATACTGGTAATAACAGGTAATGTTACTGTCTCATATGCTGAGGTAAATTACCGGGGCTGGGCAGAATTTGCAGCCTTACAGTGTCAGACCTGGGCAGTATATAACTGGGTTAGACAGTGGGGTCTATGCAGGGGCGTCTCTAGAGAGGAGGGGACCCGTGTGCAGACTCCGTGTGTGGGCCCCCTCCTCTCCCGTAGCCATCGCGCCGCTGCTAGTGCTTTGAGCGCTGTAGACTCTGGCACAGTGCCAGAGTCTACAGCGTATGCGCAGGACTCCGAAAAATGGCCGCCGCGCCATTTTTTCTGAGTCCTGCGCATGCGCTGTAGACTCTGGCACTGTGCCAGAGTCTCTAGTGGCCAGTGCGCTAGCAGCGGTGCGACGGCTACGGGAAAGGAGGTGACCCACACACGGTCAGCGATGGACTCTGGAAAGGAAGTATAGGAGAAATGGGTGCAGTGTGTGCAGTGTGGGCCCCCCCTGGACTCAGGGGCGCATGTGCACTGCACACACTGCACCCATTATAGAAACGCCAATTGCTGCAGTACGTACTTGATAAATAGGCCTCCACATACAATGGCTTGCCTTTAGCAATGACACTTATCACTGGATCAATATGGGCGGCAATATGGCCTTTTGCACCTTGCTGAACAGGCCCCTAATCCTAAATAAGATGGTTAGGCACACCTTACTAACAGGCATACATATAAGTGAAGCATCCGGAACCTTCATTTTGGCAGCCAATAAGATGATGGAGAGTACCAATAATAACATTATTGTTTTTTTAGTCTCTGGCATCAATATACAACCAACATCTCCTCCTCTCCCAGCGTGGTGTGACGTTCAGTGCAGTCCACAAAATATTGAGTTCTAGAATAAGTTGGAGGGATGTTTAAGCAAGGCAGTACCTAGATAAGGCAGAGGGGTCGGGTCTGGGACTCAAGGCCGACAGCAATTAGGTCGACACCAATTGGTTGACACACCGTAGGTCGACACCTGAAATAGGTCACCATGGACAAAAGGTCGACCTGAACAAGGTCAACATGGAAAAAAGATCAACATGAGTTTTTTATGGGTTTTTGGGTGTTGTTTTCTCCATAATGTGACGGGGAACCCCATTTAGTGCACCGTGTCCCCTCGCATGGCTTGCTTCATTTGCCATGCTTAGGGCAAGGTTACCGTTCCCAATCGTAGTCCACGTGGATCGTAAAGTATGAAAAAGTTCAAAAAATGAAGAGAAAAAAAGCTAAAAACGCACGTCGACCTTTTGTTAATGTCGACCTATTTCAGGCATCGGCCTAAGGTGTGTTGACTAATTGTGTTGACCTAAGTGGTGTCGACCTTCTTGGTGTCCGGATACCGAGTGGCCTTGGCCCATTTCTAGGAAAAATGACTCGCCCACCGTGGACAAGTGGTCCGGCCCTGCAATAATAGTGCCACAGACTTATTAACATTTATTTTAAAACTGGAAATTAAACCAAATGAGGCGATCATATCTAAAGTCAAATAGTGCTCAGGATTTGCGATATACAAAAGGATTCCGCCTCACCTCCTACAGTCCAACCTTGATATACCAGAAAGATGGACGGTTTTGGAGTAATCTCAATATGCAATCCAAGGCCAAATGAAACAATAACGGAGAGAGTGGGCAGCCCTGATCCTCAGAGTAGATAGTTTTGGTAATGAATACATTATACTAAAGGTGGGTCCGTCGGCCAGTGTGTACGGGCGATACGTCTGTGAACTCCATCGTCCACAGACGTATCGCGTCGGCCTCACAGCACAGCCGATGGCCAATATATCTACCGATATATTGGAGCGTCGCTGTGACCGCCAGTACACATGCTGCGGCAGCCGGCGGTGATTGACAGCTGAACTGGGCGGGCACGTTCATGGCGTCAGTCCCCGACGAATCGGCCAGTGTGTATGCTCAACACACTGTCCGATCCGTCCATAGATATATCTGCCGATCAATTGATCGGCAGATATATCTACCAGTGTGTACCCACCTTTAGGAGTTATATACCCAAGGCTGTAATGGGGGGGCATGGATGTTGCCAGAGCCGACCTTAGGCATAGGCAAACTAGGCAAATGCCTAGGGCATTTGGAATGTCTAGGGGCACCAGCAGCTTCTGCTGATTAAAATGATATGCAACATGCCTATATTCTATGTGTGACTGCGGCTGTATCTGCATACGAAATGCTACGTTGCAGTGTATTCCTGGAAATCACTGTAATGTAGCATTTCATATGCAGATACAGCCGCAGTCGCCCACAGAATATAGGCATGCTGCATATCATTGTAATCAGCAGAAGCTGCTTGTGTGTCCTAGCCACATAGTAATGCAAATAAGATGCATCTTCATAAACAAAAGGCGCCAGACGTTAGCAGGGCTGCCAGCTGACTCATGCCAGGCATCTCCTGCAGAACTAGCGGCGTAGCTATGGGGCACCAGCCAAAATCTTGCCTAGTGCATCATATTGGTTAGGGCCGACTCTGGATGTTGCCATGATGGCACCTGTTTTCGGCTAGCAGGGTGGCCTGGACACTTTTCCTATCCATTGGGCCTGATTCATGTTTGTAAGTAAAACAAAAAAGCCAGCAATAAGGCAGAACCATATTGCACTGCAGATGAGGCAGATGTAACATGTGTAGACAGATTAGATCTGGGTGGGGGGTGTTCAAAATTAAATCAAAATTGCAATGTAAACATAAAGCGGCTGCAGTGGCTGCAGACAAAAGCAGCCGCTGGGGAAGTGTAAAGCAATCCCCCCTCCCTCCCTCCCCCCCCCCCCCCCCCAAGCCACCCCCAGGGCCCTCCCTGTGTAGCCGGCAGCTGTCTTGGGGGTAAATAAAGTAACATTGCGATGGTCGCGATGTTCTGATGTTACATATCTTCCAACCGGTGTTCCGATGTTTGAGAAAAATGATTTCATATTATTTTTTATTTTTTATTTTTAACTAAAATAATTTTGGATAGTGTTCTTCACCTAATAAACTCATTTTAAAAAAAAACGACAATTTCGGAGCGTTTTTTTGGGGGGGAAAATGGTCAGTTAAGTGGTTAAAAGCTCTGTGCAGTTTTGACTCCAGTACCTCGAACCAACTCAGCAACAAATGTAAATTAGCCTCCGAGCACAAAAGGCGTATCAGGGATGATTTTTAAATATTAAAATGAATCTCAATATTGAAACCTACTTAGTTTTACTACAAAATAAATAAAAAAATATTAAGAAACTTGATCCGGTGCTTCCTATGGGTAATAAAAACGTTCACTCTATTCCGTGCTATTGAACTTTCTATCATTTAAATCTGGATAAATGCTATATAGATATGTCTATGTATCTTTGAGCTGTAACAGAACAAGTCTGTTGGGTAATTAACACTGGAATATGCCTCTGTAATAGATTTCAGTCCTTACAGTAAACTGACGGGATAGTGAAATAGTATAATAATGACCCGCGTTCATTACCTCCATTTTACCTTGTATATTCTATTGATTTATTTTACCTGTGTGAGCCCTTATATCATCTGATCTTTCCCTTCCACAATTTATTGTAGTTATAGGTCACATATTTTATATCCCACATATTATAAAATCATCATAAACCTAGCAATTATTTATGAGTATTCAAATGAAATCAGCGGGTGATGATAACATCGTTTCACATTTTGTAATAGATGTATTATTTTTATTCAGAGGATACTTTTAGTCACAGAATACACAGGTCTCAACAAAACATATTTTACAAATTGTACTACACGATTAAAATGTAAATGCTTATTAAGTGACATAAAATGGATGATATAACGACGTATATAAAAATCTTGTAATCTCTTCTATTACAATGTCATTAAAGTGTCACTGTAAACAACATGGAAGTTTACTAATTATGAAATGTAATTATATTGACTGTTTTTTTTTAAACGTAATGATTTTAATTTCACGGCTAATGAAATTATGAGTTCTAAATACTGCAGCGCCTTCGCCGCAATCACTAATCACCTGATGAAGGTTCCAGAGAGATTGACTCAATTGATTGTGTGCTGCCAGTAACCAGGGACGGACTGGGGCTTCCGTTTCGGCCCGGGCATTTGTGAACGCACGTGCCGATGTCACGGAGGGCGTGCTGACACAATGTACGGGGGAGTGCCAGAAGTGCCAGATGGGCAGTCCGGCCCTGGCAGTAACTACTGACAGCGTTGGACTGGGCCCTCCAGGAAATGCTGTGGTAGGGGCCCATGCTTAAGGGGTGTGGCCTACTACCAGAGGGGTGTGGTAACCCAACCGAGGGTGTGTGGCCAAGAATTTCACCTGTACCCCTATGGGCCATTCCAACGCTGACTACATGGGAAAAAGAAGTAATAGCTGCTACAGGGCCCTACAGCTGAGAGGGTCATCAATGGCCCTAATCGCTCTGACATATCTACAGTTATGAGGAACAGTAATGAGCTCACTGCTGTGTCACTGTACACACCTGATATCTGGGAGTGCGCAGTAGACTCTGGCACAGTGCCCCATCCGTCCCTTTGCTATCATGTCATACAGGCAGGTGGTGATCAGGGCCGTACATTGGGGTCTGGGCACCCTGGAGAGGTGAACGGCTTGTTGCCCAGGGGTGGATCCAGAAGAAAATGATAGGGGGGGCACCATGGAAGGGGCAAGTACATTTGCGTGCGGCTTCGGTGCATGTGAGGTGGCGCTTTTTATACAATGCCCACAGTTGTAGCGCTCATTATGCAATGTCCACTGTACTGGTCGTGCCCCTTATATAGACCCCATAGTAGTGGTGCCCCTTATGCAATGCCCATATTGCCCCCAGTAGTAATGTTGCCTGTAGTAATGCCCCCAGTCATTTGGCGCCCTAGTAGCTATGCCCCCAGTGGTAATGCCCCTGCAGTTATGACCCCAGTAGTTTACCACCACCCTTTAGTTTAGCCTCCCAGTGGTAATGCCCCCAGTAGTTTGCCTGCTTGTAGTTTAGCCACCAGTAGTAATGCCTCCCTGTAGTTTGCCCCATTGTAGTTTAGCCCCTGTAGTTATGCCCCCCTTGTAGTTTAGCCCCCAGTAGTACTGCCCCCAATAGTTTGGCCCCTGTAGTTATCCCCCAGTAGTTTGGCCCCTGTAGTTATGCCCCCAGTGGTTTGGCCCCTGTAGTTTAGCCCCCAAGTAGTAATACCCCTGTAGTTAAGCCGCCAGTAGTAAGGCCCTCCTGTAGTATGCCCCCAGTAGTTAGCCCCTTTGTAGTTGGCCCCCAGTAATAATGTCCCCCAGTAGTTTGCCCCAGTAGATGCCCCCAGTAATAATGTCCCCCAGTAATTATGTCCTCCAGTAGTTTGCCCCAGTAGATGCCCCCAGTAATAATGTCCCCCAGTAATAATGTCCTCCAGTAGTTTGCCCCCAGTAGTAATGCCCCCTAGGAGGTTGCCCACAATAGATGACTCCCCAGTAGTAATGCCCCCAGTAGATGCTCCCCCAGTAATAATGCCCCCAGTAGTAATGCCCCCCCACGCAGTAGTAATGTCCCTTGTTGATGCCCCCAGCAGTAATGCCCCTTGTTGATGCCCCCAGTAGTAATGCCCCCAGTAGATGCTCCCCCAGTAATAATGCCCCCAGTAGTAATGCCCCCCCACCCAGTAGTAATGTCCCTTGTTGATGCCCCCAGTAGTAATGCCCCTTGTTGATGCCCCCCAGTAGTAATGCCCCCAGTAGATGCTCCCCCAGTAATAATGCCCCCAGCTGTAATGCCCCCCCAGTAGATGCTCCCCCAGTAATAATGCCCCCCACCCAGTAGTAATGTCCCTTGTTGATGCCCCCCTGTAGTAATGCCCCCAGTAGATGCTCCCCCAGTAATAATGCCCCCAGTAGTAATGCCTCCCCACCCAGTAGTAATGCCCCTTGTTGATGCCCCCCAGTAGTAATGCCCCCAGTAGATGCTCCCCCAGTAGTAATGCCCCCTCAGTAGTAATGCCCCTTGTTGATGCCCCCAGTAGATGCTCCCCCAGTAATAATGCCCCCAGTAGTAATGCCCCCCCACCCAGTAGTAATGTCCCTTGTTGATGCCCCCCAGTAGTAATGCCCCCAGTAGATGCTCCCCCAGTAATAATGCGCCCCCAGTAGTAATGCCCCTTGTTGATGCCCACAGTAGTAATGCCCCCAGTAGATGCTCCCCCAGTAATAATGCCCCCAGTAGTAATGCCCCCCCCACCCAGTAGTAATGTCCCTTGTTGATGCCCCCCTGTAGTAATGCCCCCAGTAGATGCTCCCCCAGTAATAATGCCCCCAGTAGTAATGCCCCCCCAGTAGTAATGCCCCTTGTTGATGCCCCCAGTAGTAATGTCCCCCCCCACGTAGTAATGCCCCTTGTTGATGCCCCCAGAAGATGCCCCCGCTGCACTGAAGAAGACAAAACACAACATACTTACCAAGCCCCGTTCCCGCTTCCAGATCTCTGCAGTCCTCCTCTCTTGGCGTCCTCTCCTCAGCACTATGAGAGAGACGTCATGACTGATGTCTCTCCCATAGCGCACGCCGCACAGTGACAGCGTCGGAAGCCGAAGCTCAGTACTGAGCTCCGGCCTCCGGCTACCGCTGTGCAGGGAGACGGGCGCCCGCTGGTAAGACAATCTCAGCGGGCGCCCGCTGGTAACACAATCTCAGCGGGCGCCCGTCATCTCCCTGTGCGGCTTCGGGGGGACGGGGGACGGACGGAGGGACGGGGGACGGAGGCCACAAATGACAGGGGGGGCACGGGCCCGAGTGCCCCCCCCCCGGATCAGCCACTGTTGTTGCCCCCACATCATGTCATCCATATAATAATTTTTACTTGTTACTTGGCCTTCCGTGTTGTATAGGGCAAATTACTAAAGACCCTGCCCATCAAAACATCAAATGTGGAAGGAAGGGAAAGATACATTAGGTGAGGTGGGACAGTGGACTTGTGGTAATTAGTGGAAACTGAGAAGGATAAGACAATAGTAACAGCAGGGTGGGGTGTTGGGCAGGAAGGATGGGAAAACAGGGTGACCGGAGAGGTGTAGTGGGATATGGGGGGACGGACGGACGACTGAGGAGGGTCTTGTAGGATATATGCAAACATAGGGCAAACTATAGAGAATGCACTGAGGGCATGACCTGAAGTTACAGTGTAGAGAGGGGGCATTACCTAAAGCAGAATCAATAAAGCGGGGCATTACCTTGTGGAGTCCATTAGCTCCAAGCAGCGGCGTCTCTAGAGAGGAGGGAACCCGTGTGCAGACACCGTGTGTGGGCCCCTTCCTCTCCCGTAGCTGTCGCACCACTACTAGCGCACTGACCACTAGAGACTCTGGCACAGTACCAGAGTCTACAGCGCATGCGCAGGACTCCAAAAAAATGTCGCAGCGGCCATTTTTTCGGAGTCCTGCGCATGCGCTGTGGACTCTGGCACTGTGCCAGAGTCTACAGCGCTCGGAGCGCTAGCAGCGGCGCAACGGCTACGGGAGACACACCGTCAGCGATGGACTCTGGAAAGGTAAATATAGGAGAAATGGGTGCAGTGTGTGCGGTGTGGGGCCCCCTGCACCGCACACACTGCACCCATTATAGAAACGTCAAAATGGCTCCAAGAAACATGAAGGCAGTGCTGCACCAAGCAGTCCTTTGCACAGTATTGCTTTGGAGGGAGATGGGGACTTCTATAACCTTACCTGGTCATGGCCCTCCCCCTAGGAAAACAGTGATATTATGCCATTTTCTACTCTCCGTACACAATGTTCTGCAGGGTATAGTCAGAACGGTATGAGTTTTCTCTATATTAACAATACCAGTGCAAAGACTTCAGTAAGGGGACTCCCCTCCACTGTGGTGACAAGAAGCAGATCCTGGTGCAGGCTGAGCCAGGTGATGCCCCCCTTTGACCAGCGCCCCTGGACATCTTTCTAGATACAGCCCTGGTGGTGATTACAGTGATGCCTATGTAGGAGACTGTTGAGCCCATCATCCTACAGTCCTAGATGGCAACAGCTCAGTGGTGTAGCAGAAAATATGTGGACCCCATATCAACATTTTGAGAAAGCCCCCACCCCAGGGCCGGTGCAAGGTCTCTCTGCACCCTAGGCAAAGCTTCAACCTGGTGCCTCCTAACCTGCAACCCTCCTGCAGGAGGTGCATTAGGGCTATGAAGAGCAGCCATGGGAGTGCCCCTCAGGAGCCATAGTTACATCCGCCCCCCTATGTGCCTTCACGTGACTTGACGTTACACATGTCGGCACAGAGGAAGTGCTGAGGCACTATGTGGTACAGCTTGATAGTGGTGGTTGCACCTGATTAGACCCGCAGCAGCAGCCAGCACAGTGTGAAAAGAAGAGGCGGCATAAAGAGACATCCTTCAGTTTTTTGCTAGATGAATTCAGTGGCGCCCTCCAGGGGCTGGCGCCCCTAGGCAGCCGCCTAAAGCTGCCTAATGGTAGAGCCGGCCCTGCCCCACCCTAATGCTTCCATAGAGACACCTTTCTTTTCAGTTGTTCATTTTATGCCCCATAGCAGTATCCTAATTCATATATGTCCCATAGTAGTTCCCTAGTTCATTGTAAGCTCCAAAGAAGTGTCCCCAGTTCATAATATGCTACAATGTAGTGCTGACAGTACATATTATGCCACACAATGGCCCCAATTTACATTATGCCATACATTGTCCCCAGTACATATTATGTCACACAATGGCCCCAATTTACATTATGCCGTACAGTGTCCCCAGTACATATTATGCCACACAGCGGCCCCAATTTACATTATGCCATACATTGTCCCCAGTACATATTATGTCACACAGCTGCCCCAATTTACATTATGCCATACAGTGTCCCCAGTAGATATTATGTCACACAGCTGCCCCAATTCACATTATGCCATACATTGTCCCCAGTACATATTATGCCACACAGCGGCCCCAATTTACATTATGCCATACATTGTCCCCAGTACATATTATGTCACACAGCTGCCCCAATTTACATTATGCCATACAGTGTCCCCAGTACATATTATGCCACACAGCGGCCCCAATTTACATTATGCCATACATTGTCCCCAGTAGATATTATGTCACACAGCTGCCCCAATTCACATTATGCCATACATTGTCCCCAGTAGATATTATGCCACACAGCGGCCCCAATTTACATTATGCCAGTGGTTCTCAAACTCGGTTCTCAGGATCCCACACAGTGCATGTTTTGCAGGTAACCCAGTAGGTGCACAGGTGTATTAATTAATCACTGACACATTTTTAAAGGTCCACAGATGGAGTTAATTATGTCACTTGTGATTCTGTGAGGAGACCTGCAAAACATGCACCATGTGGGGTCCTGAGGACCGAGTTTGAGAACCTGTGCATTATGCCATACATTGCCCCCAGTACATATTATGTCACATTGAAGTGTTCTCAGTTCATAATACCACAGTGTAGTGACCCCAGATCACAATATGCAACAATGTAGTGCTGACAGTACATATTATGCCACACAATGGCCCCAATTTACATCATGCCGTATGTCCCCAGTAACAAATTATGTCACATTGATGTGTCCTCAGTTCATAGCACCACAGATGTAGCCCCAGATAATTTGATGCCACATTGTAGTGCCATCAATTCACATTATGCCCAACTGCAGTGCCCACAGTTCATACTATACCACATTACAGTGCCCCAGTTCATATTATGCCACATTACACTGTCCCCTGTTCGTATTATGCCACATTAAAGTGTCCTGTTCATATTATGCATACTATAGTGCCTCCAGGTCATATTATGCCACATTACAATGCCCACAGTTAATATTATGCCATACTATAGTGCCACTGGTTATTGTTATACAACATTACAGTGCCCATTTCACATTATGCCACTTTACAGGTACTCTTAACAACCACTGCACACAGTAGTCACTGAAAATGGAATGTCATTGTCACCCTACTTAGGCCTGGCATGCGTCAGAGACAATTGTGTAACAGGAAATTCTGGGAACTTGGTAGAAAACTATATGACATGTGTCAGGGTCCCCCTAGAGCCTCTGGGCCCCACAGCAAGGGCACCACCTGCACCCACTAAAGCTACACATATACCACAGCTGCTTTGTCTTTTTACTTTGGAGGGGGTTGGGTGGGTGAAGATTTACAGTCTCTCTGGGACATTGGTGCTACCCTTGTAGTTTGATAAGACAAGGACACAATGTATTCTCCAAAATGCAGCCGTTCATTGCGCTCCCTCTGGTTCACAGGCCTGACAGCAGAATAAATACATAACTCTTATCGATAAATGTCATTTATTTTCTAAATAATCACACAAGGAGGTGAAGTGGGGGAAGGGGGTATTAAGAAGATGCACATTGATCAGGGAGCAAATTGCCGGAGGCATTACAAGCTGCAGGCTCAGCGTGATTTATCCGCGGGGATTAATAAATATTAAATACCTCTTTTACAGTCCTGTCTGATTTACAGGCATGACGGCAAAGTATTCTCCATGCATCGTTTGTTATGCCTAATGCAGCTGTCCAATTTCCTGCATGCTTAGAACAGCGAGCATCATTTGCATAGAACAGACCCATCCATAACAAGGAGAAACTGGAACGATTTGAGATTTTACATCTTTATAATAGTACACAAGTGATGGTAATATTTGAATAACCTCCCATAATTAATATCTGAAGTCATTAGGTCAGGTGTTCTGTAAGAAACCCTGGCCCTCATTTATCAAGCCTCGGAAGTGATTAATAGCACAGTGTTAACGTAGCAGCCAATCAGCTCCTAACTGCCATGTTACAGGCTGTGTTTGAAAAATGACAGTTAGGAGCTGATTGGCTGGTATCTTATCACCATGCAACATATCACTCTCCAAAGATTGATAAATCTGGATCCCTGTATATTATAAGGAACCCCTATTGTAAATGATTACAGATATTAGAACTCACCTTGGATTTCGGTGACCTGTACATAATCAGGTGGCTTTTATATAGTCACACAAATCCTCTGTGACTTCTAATAGCCAAACAATTCAGAGTAGGGGGTACAGTACGCCATACCTGTATGTAATTGGAGGTTCATGATTTTAAAACACGTTTCTGTTATTAGGAGCAATAGATTCTGTGGTCACTATTTTCATAGTAAATTGGCCATTAGATGGCGCTCTCTGTTAACGATTCGCTTTATAATGGCATAATCACTCCGCTAAACTTGCTACTACTTTTTGCGGGGACAAAAATCATTCTTGGGATGAAAATGAATTGTTGTTGGCGTCCTACTTACCACTTTGTGAGAGAAATGGTGGAGGGTGAAGACAGCCAAATAAATCCACCACCCCAATGTATAACGGATAGACCTTCATCCTCCTGCAAGGAGAATCTCCATGTTATGTTACATACCTCCTCCCAGGGGAAATCTGGACTATAGATCTACACTAAAAAGGTCTACAGTCAATAGGTCTACCACTAATGGGCAACATGCATTAGGTGTCCAGACAGAGTCAAAAGGTCGACATGTAAAATGTAGACAGTTGTAGACAGTTCAAACGGTGACAACACACCCCAAAAAAAATAAAATTGTTTCTACCATTTTTTTTTTGTGTTGACCATTTACATGTCGACCTTTCCTACTGTCTACCTATTCTATGTCTACCTTTTGGTAGACCTACTGTATTAGTTTACATAGTATCTAAGGTTGAAAAAAGACAATTGTCCATCGAGTTCAACCTATTTGAGGTCTCCTATGCACGATTATCTTGTATAAAATTTTGACTGAAGTTGATGACTGCCGTTACGTTTTACCCCTCTTTTTCATAATACCCATAGTGCGTGACTATGCCCCGTAACCCTGGATATCCTTATCCATTAGGAATTTATCTAACCCATTCTTAAAGGTGTTGACAGATTCCGCCATTACAACTCCCTCAGGCAGGGAATTCCAAACACGTATCGTCCTTACCGTAAAAAAGCCTTTACGCCGTATTGTGCGGAATCTCCTCTCCTCTAACCTGAGCAAGTGTCCACGAGTTCTCTGTGTTGATCTAACCAAAAACAGGTCCTGCGCAAGATCTGTATATTGTCCCCTTATATATTTGTAAATGTTGATCATGTCCCCTCTTATTCTCCTCTTTTTTAGTGTAAACATGCCTAGTCTTGCAAGCCTTTCCTAGTATTCCAGCGTCTCCATACCCTTAATTAGTTTGGTCGCCCGCCTTTGAACCTTTTCTAGCTCCAGGATATCCTTTCTGTAGTAAGGTGCCCAGAATTGTACACAGTATTCACGGTGTGGCCTCACAAGTGATTTATATAACGGGAGTATAATACTCTCGTCCCTAGCATCAATTCCCCATTTTATGCATGCTAATATCTTATTAGCCTTCTTTGCTGCAATCCTACTTTGGGTACTACTGCTTAGTTTGCTATCTATGAGGACACCTAAGTCCTTTTCCAGTACAGAATCCCCTAATTTTACCCCATTTAGTAGGTAGGTGTTATTTTTGTTCTTGTTACCACAGTGCATTACCTTACACTTGTCTGTATTGAAGCGCATTCTCCATTTCGCTGCCCAAGCTTCTAATTTAACTAAGTCGTTCTGAAGCGACTCAGCATCCCCCTCCGCATTTATTGATTGTAGACTGTTCTGATGACACGCAGCCGCCCCGAAAATGCAGACTAGACACCCCCCGTTCGCACCGCCATGCCCCTGTTTACCCTGCGCCTCCCCCGCAATGGACCTCCGCCCGCCTCATGAATGCTGCGTTCGCGGTTAATGCTAAGCATTAGTGGGTGCCATCAGAAAAACTGCGGTTGGATGGCGATTTGCGATCTAACCTGAATTAGGCCTATACTACCGTTGTCTCCTGGAGTAAACCAGACGCATAGTCTAACCTTGCGAGCTAGACACATCTATATGACCCGATTAACATTTTGCACAGGTGATTTAGAAGCACATTCCGTAAAACTCAGCTTGAGCGCCAAGAACATCTACATAAACTAAACTTGCCACTCCAGTTATATATTACACAAATACAAAACAACTATTAAACTGTAAAATAGAACCATTCCTGTGTTTTAAATATTATGAATTGTGTGAACGTTCTCATACAGAGTGGACATTAAAAGAATATTTATGGGTGCAAGAAAAAAAAAAGCATGCTTTTCGTTGAAAGGTTAAAGCAATAAACGGGAGAGAAGCGTGGGCGCCGCGGATCAGTTATAAAGAGATTTACACGCCGACAGGCATGTGGGCAAGTAGTACATGGCTTAATGAAGGGACATGAAATGGCACCTTGATGAGATAAATGACTGCTCAGGGTCAACCAGATGGAATCTATGCAATCATCACGCCTCTATACAAAGTCACTATGCGCATACAGAAGCACCGTATCCTGCTGCAACATGGGGCAGAGTACTCAACACATCTGTAATCCATAAGCATGGGAAACAGGTAAAACTGTACTGTACAGTCTTGTAGTGGCGTGTAACATGCTTATATTTGTTTATATTATTAGCTAATTTAACATGAACATTGAGTAATAATAGATTGACCATTATTAAACATAAAAAGTTTCTTCCTTGGTCTTTTCTTAATGTCACGCCTCAATTGTCGCCGCAGTGAACCTGTTAAGGATAACGGACAGCATGCTGACTATTGGCTGAAGGTTCTAATGCTACAGGTTGATTGTAGTTCCTCCCGGGTGTAGTATGAGACCACCCGTTCCTCCCAGGTTACACACAAACACCAAAGACGAAAAAAAACTAAGTAACATAATGTGTGTGCGCTCACTAGTGAGCTCATCTCCAAATTTGAGATGTCCAAACATTAACTTAGATCTTTATCGCAAGTCAAAGCAATATTCTGGCAAAATCAGATGGATAACCATGAAGAAAGGCCTTGGATACCGCTATGTGGGTCATGATTGATGCAAGAGAACTGCCTTTCCTGCGGCCTTAAGCTCAGGAACCCATAACTGGTCTGGATGTGGGCTGTGTGGGAACTAGTGGTAGTGTGCAAGATAGTAATAGGCAACTTCTTATAGCAGTTATCCACCTTACAGCTTAGTCTTAGATGGTTGGATTGTAGTAGGTTCCGTGCTGAGGTCCACACCTGAGTCAGGAAATAACAGAGAAGATTTGGAGATAGAACACTGACATATTCACTGTTCTTCCACTGAAGCACTTTAATATAGACACATGGGAAAGAGGTGGGGGGGAGATGAAGAAAGCTGTAGGCCACGGCTCATCCACAGATTGTTTGGCCACTGACTACAAACATTTAATACCATGGGGAGAGTTATAGGAGAGAAAGCTCCTGCAAACTCTTCAGGATGATATTGGCTCCTAGGTGGGAATTGGAAGACCTATGAAGAGTTACAGAAGAATGACTTGGCATAAGTACGATGAGAAGCTCATGATGGTCAGGCCATTTCTTTAATTAGGTGTTGGCCGGTTGAATACCTTTGGCTCATCGGTACCTCACAGAAGGGGTGTTGGGCCCACCACGAAAACCTCTTACAAATAAGGCATGGTCATATAATTTCCACAAGAGTATTTGGGATGCAAGGGCAGAAATCAAATCACCCCTTGCCCCCATGTTAAACCTGATTCAGAGCTTTGCGCTATTCCTTTTTCTGCAGTTGACCGAGGTTAGTGACATGTCTATAGATCAACCATATTTAGCACGCCATGGGCCTCATCAGGCCCCACAGCTCTAGTGGAAGGGATGGAGGTATGCGGAGTGTGGGGAGCGTGAGGTTGGCATGAGGAACGTGAGCAGAAAGTTCATTTATATTTTGGGGCCTATAATTTGACTCTGACGTCATGAATGTTGCCCAAAGGCACACGACAATCCGCAAAGGCACATGGCAGTCTCAACAGCTCCCCATCTGCAATATCCGTACATACTGTACAAGGAGCTGCCATGTAATGATATAGGTGTTCCTTCTCCCCTCCATGCTGAAAGCTGTGTGTTAAGTTTGCAGCATGTGTTTGTTCCTGTTTATACAGAAATATACAGTCCCTGTTTGATTACACTTTCTGATGCTCCTATATACCGTATCTGCTATCATTTGTAATGTAATACTTTATCCTGTCAGGAAGGGATTATGGGCCTAATTCAAGGTTGATTGCAAAACAACATTTTACTCTAAAGGCCAAAACCATGTGCACTGCAGGTGGGGCAGATGTAACATGTGCAGAGAGAGTTAGATTTGGGTGGGCTATAGTGTTTCTGTGCAGGGTAAATACTGGCTGCTTTATTTTTACATTGCAATTTAGATTTCAGTTTCAACACCCCCACCCAAATCTAACTATCTCTGCACATGTTACATCTGCCCAACCTACAGTGCACATGGTTTTGCCCATTAGCGGAAAATGTTTTGCAATCAACCTTGAATTAGGCCCTATATACAGTAAATTACTGAAAACAATTCAATGGTGAATAGATCCAATGAAGGCATTACAGGACAACATTTTTCAGTTTTAGTTCTTCTCTTCCAGGTTCGAAAGTTAGTCCAGATGTCTGCTCTTCCATAATGATGTTTGGTACGATATTGTCTAGATTTCACTCTGTACTTGATCAATGATAAAAGAGTTTGGGTTTGACAGCAGACATTGGACAACACACTAGATGGGGCCATAGCAAGATGGGAGAACATGTATAGAGGTCCTTTAGGTTCATATATCAGACCACATTTGATTGAGATGTAGTTGGTAGTTGGTGATATTTTGTTATCCCAGTAAGACTGATTTGTGTGCCGAGATATTTGTCTAGAAAGTAGATTATGTAATCTGCCAGGAAAGGAGGTAGACGTACATTGGTTGGGTTATAGAGTAATGACATGGGAGCACTGCGCCATGGCATATATATTTACCAGCTTTGCCGCACCACCTCAAATTTTGATACAGCACCCGCAAATTGGCTGTTAGCCCCCTCCCCGCACACAAACACGAGCAGTCGTTGTGTAAATACCTTCCTGAGTCTAGATTACATGCCTTGTGTTGCGATGACAGCTATTTATGCATGGTTTATCAAGTCATTAAAGCAATACCAATTAACGGAAGTGTTTTAAAGATTTGATAAAAATCTATTAAGTGCTAATTGCTGTTCCAAAGACGCTCGTGTAGCCCTTGACAAGATTTGACGTGACGTTCTTAACAACAGTTATATACTCTCAATTTTCCCAGAAGCTGTAGAGAAAAATAAGCTGCTGCAGGAATTAAAGTCAGCACTTTTGTCAGAAATAGACTTGGGCTGCCAGCCGATATATAAACTCAGTCCTGATTGAGCGCACTTGATAAATTTGGTTGTCTGTATTTTCAGAGAAGAGCAGTAGCTGGGGGACTGCTTTTCTGTAGCGCCATCAGGCAACAATCTTTAAATAACCTCCTGTGCGGCGACTGCAGATGAAGTATATTTAACCGATAGCAGTATGTGGAGAGCATTCTTGTAACGGGAGAACTGCAGCAATCTGATTAGCGTGGATCAGCTCCAGAAAAGCCAAGGCAATCTTGTCCCTCTATTGCATGAAGCAGTGCAATTACCTTCTTGGGTATACGGCTTCTTTTAGCTCCCATGGTCAGCCATGTCTGAGCTCACAGTGGCATCTAGTGGCCTGAGGGGAATAGAGCAAGGCCATCAATACATTGATGTAAAGTGACAAACTCAGGAATAGGATGGTAATAACTGAAAAATAAAATGAGTTTTGGAGAGCATGAATCTTGCTCGTTTGTTGGCTGCAATTGAGGTAGCGTGCGTCCTGTTTTAGCAGGTCTCCCACCTGGTGGCCATCTCTCTGGTGCCTGGCCTACCTCATGCTGGCTTACCCCATTGTTATTGGAAGTCTCCAGGTTTCTTGTTTTATCAAAGTCTCGTCCTCCTGTAAATTCCAGTCTAAACCCTTTACCCTGGGCTTAAACTCTCCATTTGAGGAGAACATCCACTATCTCAAAGACCTGCAGAAAGATGGAGTAAGAGATAGCACCAACCCCTACTCTAAGTGTATACGTTTTTAATGGAAGGGTCTGAGACTAAGCTCTAATGAGAAATGTATTCAAGTCCTAGGGTTCTAGTAATATTAAGCAATAACTAAGCATTTGTATACAGGGGCGGTTTAAGAAAGGAGAGGGCCCATGTGCAGTGTCCACAGGCATTCAGTATCAGATTTGCCCAGCGGCACGGTAGATGTAGTGGTACATCTGCCTGTGTTTTCTATGGGGGGGGGGTCTGATGCCTGGGCAGTCAATATCGAGCGGCCAATAGGTAAGTGTGTACAGTTTACCAAATCAGTCGGCTGGTCAACCGGTTGGTCAGCCAAGAGTGTACCCAGCCTTAGGAGCAGGCAGGCATTGAGGGGGAGAGCGAACAGACAAGGAACATGGTTGATGGGACAGGTTGAATAAAAAACAATGATGGTTGTGTTGATGAATATAAGCGACTTAATGGTGGCAAAGAAGTAATGGTGTGTGGGTGGATATTATGACCTTGAAGTATGTGCGGAGAGAGAGAAGGTTGTATGATTAGAAGACAGTAAGCTTGTGTTAATGGTTTTCTCCATTAGCCATTGATAGTACAGGAGACCTTTTGTGGAATATTTGGAGAAACCTGGTTGTGATTGCATGCGCTAACAAGGTTGAAGATGAAAAAGCAGAATACAATATTTCCCTTGTCGACAGCATGGGCTACCTCCAGTTAGCAGATGACAACTCCACCTCTAGGACCAGTGTGATGGGTCTACAGAAGATCTCAGCTACCAGCTCTGCATTCCCTTTTGGAAAAGCCAAGAGGCTACTTGGAGACATAAACAGAGATGGAGCTAAGCATTGCTCAAAGCTTCCGTTCATGAGCCCATGTGCCCAAGGCAGGTTTCAGGCCCACAACGCACATCATCCATATCTGCCTAAAGGCAGTCTATCATCAGTGGAATCCTCAGAGGAGGTGTCTGTGCCACCCTGCGACTCGAGCCAGACATAATAGAAGGTGACATAAACTATACTGGGCAATCCTGAACTGGTAAGATCTGAGCAGCCACCAGCGCTGCCCCTAATTCTTATCTTCCCTTGGCCTCTGAGAATTCTAGTCACCTCAATTTATCATCAATTACACAAAATCCCTCCATAATTCTGAGTTCAGTTTGGTTTTATGGTGAGCCGTTGGAATGAGTGTCCCAGCAGCCCTTGTCCACTGCTTGGGATTAAAAATCACCTTTATTCAACCATTCTAAAGAGACGACCAAGCTCACCCTGAGATTATTGCAGATCAGAGGTGTGGTATTTCTGTCAAATCCATAGTAATATAAATGCCATCTCTCGTGGGTAGAACAATAACACGGCCATCTTGAGACCTCCTGACCAATAAAGGCCATTGGTTAGTACTGAGAATTAAAGCAAGCTATCTGCCCTTCAGGCCAGCATAAAGGACTCCCAATGATTTTGTCATGAAATCAGGATACATCATAGTAGTTGCTTGCTCACATATCCCGCCGCCCAGAAGGGGTATGACTCCCATTTCCCTCACGTCTCCCTCCTCCTCACCTGTTGACACAGAAGTCTTATCGCTAGATCACAGCCTTTGCTTAGCTACTTTTAGGTTGATCCCCACATTTTTTGTGTGGAGTTTGTATGTTCTTGCCATGTTCGCGTGGCTTTCCTCACACTCTCCAAAAAAGATGCAGACATTCATTGAAATGTATGTTTTTTTTCAACTGTGCATGCATCTAATCAGCTGCAAAGTGGCACAGCTCTGTAAAGCGCTATAGAATATAAATATATAAATACATGGAATATTGGGGCAGATGTATTAACCTGGAGAAGGCATAAGGCAGTGATAAACCAGTGATAAGTGCAAGGTGATAAACGCACCAGCCAATCAACTCCAATATGCAAATTGACAGTTAGGAGCTGATTGGCTGGTGCGTTTTTCACCTTGCACTTATCACTGATTTATCACTTCCTTATGCCTTCTCCAGGCTTGATACATCTGCCCCACTGTATGCTATATAAATAACCGACAATAAAATAATCTGTGGCAGAGTGTAATCCTTTACGTAGCCCTTTATTGCGGCAAGAGCCATCTTTTGTATTAGTCAAGGTGAAAAATATGCTGGAGGAAGAAAGATGCAGATGCATACTCTTAGCACTAAAGGGGGGTACTCACGGACCGATAATCTAAGCAATCTCACTAGATTGCTTAGATTTTAAGCATGATTGCTCCGTGTGTACCCCCTACAGCGATAGCGATGCGCAGCCCCGCGCATCGCTATCGCTGGTGCTAGATTGGCCTGCATGCAAGCTCAATCTAGCAGGTCGCTCACTTCATCCGCTGGGTGAAATTAGCCCCCCCCCCCCCCCCGTCTCCCCCAGCACACATCTCTCCCACATCGGCCTGTGAATACGGGCCTGTAGAACACCGATAGTAAAAATAATTTAAATAAACCCTCACAATTAACATGGGGTATAATTTAAGTTCTTAGCACAGATTTGCGCAAATATGCGGGCCCATGTACCGCGGCCAGGTGACTTAGTCACATGGGTCCCTAACATTCCTAATACCATCATATTCTATAAATGTATTCAGGACTCACCTCTACATAGGGCCTTATCAATGTGTGATCTGAAATGCAGGAACCGTGCTAATTAAATCACCTGAGGGTGAATGGGAGGAGTGCCAATACCAGAGGAAGGAAGCCTTGCCTTCCAGTGTACAATATAGACACAAATATAGAGGAAAAAGGGGGAGAGCTGGACTGCACACCCTAATACTAAAGATATCAAGAGCTGCTATCATGCTGAGGGTTCTAATACTATGCTGGGGGAAGAGAGATGTAGATGCACACTCTTAGCACTATGGTGGTCATTCCGAGTTGATCCCTAGCTGCATTAATTCGCTGTGCAACGATGAGGCAAAAAAATGGCACTACTGCGCATGCGTATGCAGCGCAATGCGCACACACGAAGTACTATTACAATGAACAATGTAATTTAGCACAGGGTCTACCGAAGCATTTCAGTCGCACTTGTGTTCACAGAGTGATTGACATGAAGGGGGCGTCTCTGGGTGTCAACTGACCGTTTTCAGGGAGTGTTCGAAAAAACGCAGGTGTGCCAGGAAAAACGCAGGCGTGGCTGGGTGAACGCAGGGCGTGTTCGTGACGTCAAATCCGAAACTGAACAGTCTGAAGTCATCGCAAGCGCTGAGTAGGTTTTGAGCTACTCTAAAACTGCACAAAAAAACTTTGTAGCCGCTCTGCGATCCTTGCATTCGCACTTCTGCTAAGCTAAGATACACTCCCAGTGGGAGGCGGCATAGCGTTTGGACGGCTGCTAAAAACTGCTAGCGATCGATCAACTTGAAATGACCAACTAAGAACACTGATAGTAAAAATAATTGAAATAAACCCTCACAATTACCATGGAATATAATTGAAGTTCTTAGCACAAGCACTTCAATTATACTTCATGTTAATTGTGAGGGTTTATTTAAATTATTTTTTAATATATTTGCAATTCAGGTCCCCCCCCCCCTTTTTCCAAGCTGAAAAATAAGCCAGAAGCAAGAGCCGTGATCACTGTGAAACCTTGTTATCTATACATATAATAAACTGTAAGGGTTGCGTCTGTACATAGCAATTTGTGCTTAGGAATATACTACAATGGACTGTTTATGAACGATGGAGTCTGTCTGTTCCGGAATCACACTAAAACCATTGGATGAATATGGATTGCGTTTTCACGATTGAATAGCTTAGTGACCTAGACAGAAACGGAGGTATGTATGATCTCGATGTGACATCAGGGAGAGGAGCAATAAAGGAAATACCGGGCGCTTGACACTCGGCGCACTGAAAGGTGGTGTTCCGATCATGCTTCTGCGGAACTTGACTCCGCCCAAGTTATGTAACGGAACCCGACTTACAGTCACTGCTCTGCAGAGGCAGAGATTCTAACGGGATGTAGCGCAGCTGCGCAGGTGAGACTGTGTTTATACCACGTATACCCTTTCCCTTCCCAATTCAAGCGCTTGGAGTTTCCTGTAAGCGTCTGCTTTGCTATGACGATCGAATGTTGCAGCGGCAAACGCTCAGGGCTGCAGGCGTAGATCCCAGGACCAGCTGCTTCTCCCATGGGCAGCTTTACGAGTTAATAACCCCAAGCATCTTTTTGTGCTAATCCCTGAAGGAAAAACAAAAACATTTTGTGATCAATGTGCACAATACAAAAACGTTTATGATGTGAACACTTGCTGGGAAATATGTCACTTTTTCAGTTTGTCATCAAGGCCCTTATTTAACTCGTAATGTGAGGCAGAGTACAATACCCCAACATCACCAATTATTCTGTGCACTACCATGGGGGGCGCGGTGTATTTAACGATGTAGGTGGTTGTGAAGTGCCGCCATTCCGGCCGCACTGGCGGCATTCCGATGGCACCTTTTAGGCACTGCTTGTCTCAACTTGAACACTCCCTGGACAGTCCTGGGCATAAAGAGGTCTATTTACTAAGCCTTGGAATCCAATCAATCAGCTCCTAACGGTCATTTTTCAAATACAGCCTGTAACATGGCAGTTAGGACTCCGATTGGCTGGTACTTTATCTCCATCCAAGGCTTAGTAAATAGACCCCAAAGTCTTTTTGTACTACTTTAAAGAGGGCCAGCAACACCATTTAATTACCATTATAGATCCCAAGCCTCTACTAGCAGAGAGCCAGATTCTCAAATGTGGGCAGAGCTCATCTCTAACACTGGGCCTAAATCAGACCCGATCGCAGTTGTGCGAAATCGCAAAGCTGCCGATTATCGATCTGCTGCGCATGCGTACGGATTGTAATGCGCAGACGCGAGGCCAAACTGCGGGAAAAAAACTGCAACTTTTTTGATCGTTAGGCGTTTGCAGATTGAATGACAGGAAGCGGACGTTTGGGGTGGTAACTGGCCGTTTTCTGGGAGTGTCAGGAAAAACACAGGCGTGTACAAGCATTTTCAGGGCGGGTGTGTGACGTCAGCTCCGGCCCCCAATCAGCCTGTTTCTATCGCACAGTAGGATTAGGTCCTGCGCTACGCACACACTGGAAAAATCATTTGATGGTGAGTGAGTTGCGAACGGATTTCCATCTTTTCGCACGGCGTATGCAGACTTGCACGGGGCAGATTTTCACTCTGGCTGGGCAGCGACTGTCTGATCGCAAACCTTTGCAACTTCACAGAGGTACAAACTATGCAAAGAGGGGCAGAGAGCTTCGAATACAAAGTAAAGGACATGTTGTAAAAATGTAATTCATTTTTAAGGTGCATTTTATGGGGCAGATTCAATTCAGTGCAAGGTCCCATCAAGAAACTCGTGCAACCTATAAGGTGTGAGCGAAGAAAAACCTGGATATCCCCCAAGGCATTAGTATAGTGAGGTCCCGCAGGCTAACGGAATCATCCCCAATTTCTTGTTATATTGGTGGTATAATAATATGCCAGAATTGTGTGATGCCATTCCTTGTCAATTTCCTAACACTAAAAAAGCTCCCTAAACCATTAATAATACTTTATCCATTTATCACCAGTAGATGGCGGCATAACTCCAATCTCAGCCTGTTTTCATAATGCATTCAAGTTATATAATTTATTATTTACATAGCGCACACATATTCCGCAGCACTTTACAGAGAATTGGCCATTCACATCAGTCCCTGCCCCAGTGGAGCTTACAATCTATATTCCCTATCACATGTACACACACACACATTCATACTAGGGTTAATTTTGTTGAGAGCCAATTAACCTACCAGTATATTTTCGGATTGTGGGAGGAAACCGGAGTACCCGGAGGAAACCCACGCAAGTACGGGGAGAATATACACAACTCCACACAGTTAGGGCCATGGTGGGAATGGAACCCATGACCTCAGTGCTGTGAGGCAGTAATGCTAACCATTACACCATCCGTACTGCACTTCCTTTGTTTTAGCATTTGTTCCTCTCTCTCATGTATAGGGGTGCCTCAGGCAGAGCCGGCCCTAGGTATAGGCAAACTAGGCAATTGCCTATGGCATCTGGTATGCCTAGGGGCACAAGCAGCTTCTGCTGATTAAAATGATATGCGGCATGCCTATAGTCTGTGTGTAGCATTTCGTTTGCAGATACAGCCACAGTCACACACAGTATATAGGCATGCTGCATATCATTTTAATCAGGAAAAGCTGCTTGTGCATCCTAGCCACATAGCAATGCAAATAAGATGCATTTTCATCAAAAACAGGCACCTGAAGTTAGCAGAGCTACCAGTTGACTCGCGCCAGGCATCTCCTGCTGCATGGTGTAAGATTTATGTATCCAAGCAGAGGCAGAGGTCACAGTGTTAGCAGCCGTGTGAGTGCTGTGTGTGTGAGTGGGTTGGTTGTGCAATAGTGTTCAGCATATGTGTAAGGGTCATTATGGGTTTAATGTGTATAATGTATTAATAATGTGCAGCAAATGTGTACAGAAAGGGCACTAGTGTGTGGTCTAATGTGAATAAAGAGCAATATGTTATGGTGTAATGTGAATAAGGAGCAACATGGTGTGGTGTAATGATAACAAAGAGCAATATGGTATGGTGTAATGTGAATAAATAGCAATATGGTATGGTGTAATGTGAATAAGGAGCAATTCAGTATGATGTTATGTGAATGAGGGGCACTACTGTGAGGAGTAACGTATATAAGGTAAAGTTGTACTACTGTGTGATGTAATGTGAATAAGGGACACTATCGCATGATAAATTGTGAACAAAGTTGCACTACTGTGTGGCATAATTTGAATTGGGGGTTCTATTGTGTGGCCATGCCCCTTCCCAGCAAGAACACATACCTTTTGGGCTGTGCGCTGAATGTGCACACTGTTCTTATTTAAATTACAGGGGGTAGGAAAACCCAAATAAGGACTGGTATAGGTGAGGGGTGATGGTGCTGGGAAAGGGGTGCAGGGTTAGAGGAGGAACTAGCGTTGGTGCTAGGGGGCACCAGCCAAAATCTTGCCTAGGGCATCATATTGGGTAGGGCCGGCTCTGGGTGCCTGATTCAGGTTTGTAAAAAAAGGCAAAAAAGCACACAACTGGTCAAAAAAACCATGTAGCACTGCAGGTGGGGCAGATGTAACATGTGCAGAGAGAGTAAAGGTAAGGAAGTGGTTAGTTAACGATGCGCGAGAGCGACATTGAGTGTACACATTAGATGAGACTGTAAAAGATCTTGCTCAGAACGGCCCTTCTGAGCGATATTATTATTATTATTATTATTATTATTATTATTATTATTATTACATTTTATTATATTTTATTTTCTCGTCTAGTGTGTATGGGGGGCTTTAGATTTGGGTGGGGTGTGTTCAAACTGAAAACTAAATTGCAGTGTAAAAAAATAATGCAGCCAGTATTTACCCTGCACAGAAACAATATAACCCACCCAAATCTAACTCTCTCTGCACATGTTACATCTGCCCCACCTGCACTGCACATGGTTTTGCCCATTAGAGAAAGATTTTGGTTTTGCGATCAGGTCTGAATTAGGCCCCGTGCGCGGATTACGTCAGCTCAGAATCAGGCCCTGTCTAGTGAACCAGGTGTGCCCACTCTGCTACTACAGCGTACCTGCTTGAAAGAAGCAGAGGAACGGTCAGCACCTCTCTACCACCAACCCCCACCCCAAAATAAAAATACTGATCATTTCCTTTCCTGTATAAGGGAACTTCATGGAGGGCGGGGCATCAACAACATCGTGGTTTTATAACAAGTATATACGGTTGCAGATTGGAACCCTCGGGGAGCCTTATATACCTGGACTAGCCCCATAGCCCAGATCAATCTCTCTCTGCAATTGATCATAATTCACTAACTCCACCCAAAATGACATTTCCATGTCCCTTTATACACAGCGGCTGAATTCTCCAGCTCACAAGTAGATAGGTTGACAAAAAAAAAAAATGTATATGGTTTTTATTCCCACCACAGCCACAATGATGAAATTAGAGGTAGGCAAACCGCCTCGGGCACGTTTTGCACTTGTGTGAATATGTCTCATATGTGGGTTCCAAACCCAACCCAGACAGATTTGCTTATCTGCATCTGAGTCTTCCTATGTATAATGTATGCATAAGGTATATCTGTATAGTGGCGGAAGCTGCAATATATGCAGGGAAATGCTAAGATCACATTATATGTGGTGGCTTTAAGGAACATTAGAAAGTAAATGGTGTTTATCATTACATAACTGTCTGCTGAAGGCTGGAGCCAGCAACTAGAACTACAAGTCCCAGCATGCCCTGAAAGTCCAAATGATCTGCTGATGTGTTTTTTGGGGGGATGGCGGCGGAATGGCATGCAAGCCCTGTGCAGGCACCAAAATTAAACCCAGTGCCCCATTTCTGCAGGGCAGTGATGCCGACCTACTATGTCCGGGGGCTGCAAAAGGGGGGTGGGAGGGTACAGTTTACTTGGTCCATGCTAGCCTGGGGGGCCCAACGGGGGCCCTAGGTAATATATAAAATAAATAAATGTAAAGCAGGGTAGTTTGGACCCCTTGGTGGTCACTAGGCAGGTAATGGCTGGCCCGGCTGTGCTCAGTTACACTACAGTCTGCTCCAGCAGGATTAACCCCTTCCCCTGCTGTGCATTTGTCTGGCAAGCGGAGGGTTACAGTCCCCCACCCCATCATCCACTTGTCAGCGTTGGCCGGTGGTCTCAGATCAGAGGAGGGGCTCATTCAGTCTCACATCACACAGAAAAGAGTGAAGAAAAAAAAAAACACCAGTCATCTGAGCAGCCAATCGCAGCCGGAGGGGTATCCCTCTGTGGTCCAGCAGACGAGGCTGACTGGCCAGCAGGGGGGACCTCTTCAAGGCGTCAGCATCCACAGGCTCTTGCAAATGATTGGCAGATGCACAGCCCAAGGGTTGCTATAGGTACCGGTTGCTGGTAGCAACCAAAACATCAGTATCATCCCCCCTGGAAAATGCAGGGAGAAGAGAGACCGCCAGCAGAACATCAGATGGAGAGGGGACACCTACAGTGCTTCATGTGAGGTGGGTGATCCCGGGGGGAGCTGGCGGCAATCTGTGATTAGCAACGGAATACAATTATAGAGGCAGAGCGTGGGGATGGGAATACTCAAGTTCTTCATCAACAGGTAAGGAGACGCTTTCTGCAGCTCGGGGCCGGGTACTGCCCATTGTCTGCCAGGCATCTATCGGCCCTTCACCGCAGACACGGGCAGAGAGCTGGCACGTTGCATGTCATATTACAGCGGGGGGAAGTCTGCCTGTCTCTATATGCATCCAATATCAGACTGGTAGATTTACCCTAGAGTGAATGTGTGTGTGCATGTGACAGGGAATATAGAGTGTAAGCTCCATAGAGGCAGGGGCTGATGTGAGTGACTGATACACTCTCTGTACAACGCTGTGGAATATGTGTGCGCTATGTAGACGGCTGTGAATAAATAAACAAATGCATGTCATATTGGGGGGGTGCAGATACCAGCAGCTCCCGCACTGGCAGCAGACATAATGTTTAGGCTATCTGGGAGCGGAAGTGTTAAATCGTCACCTTTGGCACAATCCATCGCAGGGGGCTGTAAGGCGCAGAGTGGCGGAACCGCCCGGTGCGATGGATTATATTCACTTCAGTGTCAGACGGTGTTGCTGAGAGGGGGGTGTCATTAATGTCTGTAAATTTACTTACAGTCGGCAAAAACTGCCTTTTTTTTTCAGTAGTCAGGAAAGAAAGACGTTAGTCCAAAATATGTGACATTACCACAAAGATATAGAGTTTTTATAATGTAGGCGGTGGTTACCGATAGGAATCCCACGTATCTCTGTACTGTGTCATCAATGTGCCCCCCCCCCCCCCCCCCCTTGCTCACGTCAGAAAATAAATTGCCCTAATCTTTTTCCAACTACCTGCATAATGGGGGTAATTCTGAGTTGATTGCAGCAGCAAGTTTGTTAGCAGTTGGGCAAAACCATGTGCACTGCAGGGGGACAGATGTAACATGTGCAGAGAGAGTTGGATTTGGGTGGGATATTTTGTTTCTTTGCAGGGTAAATACTGGCTGCTTTATTTTTACACTGCAATTTAGATTGCAGATTGAACTCACCCCACCCAAATCTAACTCTCTCTGCACATGTTACATTGGCCTCCCCTGCAGTGCACATGGTTTTGCCAACTGCTAACAAAGTTCCTGCTGCGATCAACTGAGAATTACCCCCAATGTTCTAATTATTTCCATAATCACTCTCAGGGGAATACATTCAATTACATCACTAAGAAATAATTTCATTATGGCTCGCCACCTGTCAGTAAGATTGTTTGAGTGTCAGTAAAACTGATAAAGAAACAAGATGCCACATTTGCACCCATCAGTAAGAGAAGTGCCGCACCAAAGATTTGGGTAATGGTTGGGTCTGCTAATCTTCCTTTTTTTTAAGCAAGTTTTGTTTAAAATTTTGATTTTCTGTCAGTAAAAAAGAGTGATCAGTGTACTGTAGATGAGTAGGGGTCACGGTGATCAGTGTACTGTAGATGAGTAGGGGTCACGGTGATCAGTGTACTGTAGATGAGTAGGTGTCACGGTGATCAGTGTACTGTAGATGAGTAGGGGTCACGGTGATCAGTGTACTGTAGATGAGTAGGGGTCACGGTGATCAGTGTACTGTAGATGAGTAGGTGTCACGGTGATCAGTGTACTGTAGATGAGTAGGGGTCACGGTGATCAGTGTACTGTAGATGAGTAGGGGTCACGGTGATCAGTGTACTGTAGATGAGTAGGTGTCACGGTGATCAGTGTACTGTAGATGAGTAGGGGTCACGGTGATCAGTGTACTGTAGATGAGTAGGTGTCACGGTGATCAGTGTACTGTAGATGAGTAGGGGTCACAGTGATCAGTGTACTGTAGATGAGTAGGGGTCACGGTGATCAGTGTACTGTAGATGAGTAGGGGTCACGGTGATCAGTGTACTGTAGATGAGTAGGGGTCACGGTGATCAGTGTACTGTAGATGAGTAGGTGTCACGGTGATCAGTGTACTGTAGATGAGTAGGGGTCAGTGTACTGTAGATGAGTAGGTGTCACAGTGATCAGTGTACTGTAGATGAGTAGGGGTCACGGTGATCAGTGTACTGTAGATGAGTAGGTGTCACGGTGATCAGTGTACTGTAGATGAGTAGGTGTCACGGTGATCAGTGCACTGTAGGCGAGTAGGGGTCACGGTGATCAGTGTACTGTAGATGAGTAGGTGTCACGGTGATCAGTGCACTGTAGGTGAGTAGGTGTCACGGTGATCAGTGTACTGTAGATGAGTAGGGGTCACGGTGATCAGTGTACTGTAGATGAGTAGGTATCACGGTGATCAGTATACTGTAGAGGAGTAGGGGTCACGGTGATCAGTGTACTGTAGATGAGTAGGTGTCACGGTGATCAGTGTACTGTAGATGAGTAGGTGTCACGGTGATCAGTGTACTGTAGATGAGTAGGTGTCACGGTGATCAGTGTACTGTAGATGAGTAGGGGTGTCAATGCACTGTAGATGAGTAGGGGTCACGGTGATCAGTGTACTGTAGATGAGTAGGTGTCACGGTGATCAGTGCACTGTAGGTGAGTAGGGGTCACGGTGATCAGTGTACTGTAGATGAGTAGGTGTCACGGTGATCAGTGCACTGTAGGTGAGTAGGTGTCACGGTGATCAGTGTACTGTAGATGAGTAGATGTCACGGTGATCACTGTACTGTAGATGAGTAGGTATCACGGTGATCAGTATACTGTAGAGGAGTAGGGGTCACGGTGATCAGTGTACTGTAGATGAGTAGGTGTCACGGTGATCAGTGTACTGTAGATGAGTAGGTGTCACGGTGATCAGTGTACTGTAGATGAGTAGGTGTCACGGTGATCAGTGTACTGTAGATGAGTAGGGGTGTCAATGCACTGTAGGTGAGTAGGGGTCACGGTGATCAGTGTACTGTAGATGAGTAGGTGTCACGGTGATCAGTGCACTGTAGGTGAGTAGGGGTCACGGTGATCAGTGTACTGTAGATGAGTAGGTGTCACGGTGATCAGTGCACTGTAGGTGAGTAGGTGTCACGGTGATCAGTGTACTGTAGATGAGTAGATGTCACGGTGATCACTGTACTGTAGATGAGTAGGTATCACGGTGATCAGTATACTGTAGAGGAGTAGGGGTCACGGTGATCAGTGTACTGTACATGAGTAGGTGTCACGGTGATCAGTGTACTGTAGATGAGTAGGTGTCACGGTGATCAGTGTACTGTAGATGAGTAGGTGTCACGGTGATCAGTGTACTGTAGGTGAGTAGGGGTCACGGTGATCAGTATACTGTAGAGGAGTAGGGGTCACGGTGATCAGTGTACTGTAGATGAGTAGGTGTCACGGTGATCAGTGTACTGTAGATGAGTAGGTGTCACGGTGATCAGTGTACTGTAGATGAGTACGGGTCACGGTGATCAGTGTACTGTAGATGAGTAGGGGTCACAGTGATCAGTGTACTGTAGGTGAGTAGGTGTCACGGTGATCAGTGCACTGTAGGTGAGTAGGTATCACGGTGATCACTGTACTGTAGATGAGTAGGGGTCACGGTGATCAGTGTACTGTAGATGAGTAGGTGTCACGGTGATCAGTGTACTGTAGATGAGTAGGGGTCAGTGCACTGCAGATTAGTAGGTGTCACGGTGATCAGTGTACTGTAGGTGAGTAGGTGTCACAGTGATCAGTGTACTGTAGGTGAGTAGATGTCACGGTGATCAGTGTACTGTAGGTGAGTAGGTGTCACAGTGATCAGTGTACTGTAGATGAGTAGGGGTCACGGTGATCAGTGTACTGTAGATGAGTAGGGGTCACGGTGATCAGTGCACTGTAGATGAGTAGGTGTCACGGTGATCCGTGTACTGTAGATGAGTAGGTGTCACAGTGATCAGTGTACTGTAGATGAGTAGGTGTCACGGTGATCCGTGTACTGTAGATGAGTAGGTGTCACAGTGATCAGTGTACTGTAGGTGAGTAGATGTCACGGTGATCAGTGTACTGTAGATGAGTAGGTGTCACGGTGATCAGTGTACTGTAGATGAGTAGGTGTCACGGTGATCAGTGTGCTGTAGATGAGTAGGGGTCACGGTGATCAGTGTACTGTAGATGAGTAGGGGTCACGGTGATCAGTGTACGGTAGATGAGTAGGGGTCACGGTGATCAGTGCACTGTAGATGAGTAGGGGTCACGGTGATCAGTGCACTGTAGATGAGTAGGGGTCACGGTGATCAGTGCACTGTAGATGAGTAGGGGTCACGGTGATCAGTGCACTGTAGATGAGTAGGGGTCACGGTGATCAGTGCACTGTAGATGAGTAGGGGTCAGTGTACTGTAGATGAGTAGGGGTCACGGTGATCAGTGCACTGTAGATGAGTAGGTGTCACGGTGATCAGTGTACTGTAGATGAGTAGGTGACACGGTGATCAGTGTACTGTAGATGAGTAGGTGACACGGTGATCAGTGTACTGTAGAGGAGTAGGGGTCACGGTGATCAGTGTACTGTAGATGAGTAGGTGTCACGGTGATCAGTGTACTGTAGATGAGTAGGGGTCACGGTGATCAGTGTACTGTAGATGAGTAGGTGTCACGGTGATCAGTGCACTGTAGATGAGTAGGGGTCACGGTGATCAGTGTACTGTAGATGAGTAGGGGTCAGTGTACTGTAGATGAGTAGGGGTCACAGTGATCAGTGTACTGTAGATGAGTAGGGGTCACAGTGATCAGTGTACTGTAGATGAGTAGATGTCACGGTGATCAGTGTACTGTAGATGAGTAGGGGTCACGGTGATCAGTGTACTGTAGATGAGTAGGTATCACGGTGATCAGTGTACTGTAGATGAGTAGATGTCACGGTGATCACTGTACTGTAGATGAGAAGGGGTCACAGTGATCAGTGTACTGTAGATGAGTAGGTGTCACGGTGATCAGTGCACTGTAGGTGAGTAGGGGTCACGGTGATCAGTGCACTGTAGATGAGTAGATGTCACGGTGATCAGTGTACTGTAGATGAGTAGGGGTCACGGTGATCAGTGTACTGTAGATGAGTAGGGGTCACGGTGATCAGTGCACTGTAGATGAGTAGATGTCACGGTGATCAGTGTACTGTAGATGAGTAGGGGTCACGGTGATCAGTGTACTATAGATGAGTAGGTGTCACGGTGATCAGTGTACTGTAGATGAGTAGGGGTCACGGTGATCAGTGTACTATAGATGAGTAGGTGTCACGGTGATCAGTGCACTGTAGATGAGTAGATGTCACGGTGATCAGTGTACTGTAGATGAGTAGGGGTCACGGTGATCAGTGCACTGTAGATGAGTAGATGTCACGGTGATCAGTGTACTATAGATGAGTAGGGGTCACGGTGATCAGTGCACTGTAGATGAGTAGGTGTCACGGTGATCCGTGTACTGTAGATGAGTAGGTGTCACAGTGATCAGTGTACTGTAGATGAGTAGGTGTCACGGTGATCCGTGTACTGTAGATGAGTAGGTGTCACAGTGATCAGTGTACTGTAGATGAGTAGGGGTCACGGTGATCAGTGTACTGTAGGTGAGTAGATGTCACGGTGATCAGTGTACTGTAGATGAGTAGGTGTCACGGTGATCAGTGTACTGTAGATGAGTAGGGGTCACGGTGATCAGTGTACTGTAGGTGAGTAGATGTCACGGTGATCAGTGTACTGTAGATGAGTAGGTGTCACGGTGATCAGTGTACTGTAGATGAGTAGGTGTCACGGTGATCAGTGTGCTGTAGATGAGTAGGGGTCACGGTGATCAGTGTACTGTAGATGAGTAGGGGTCACGGTGATCAGTGTACTGTAGATGAGTAGGGGTCACGGTGATCAGTGCACTGTAGATGAGTAGGGGTCACGGTGATCAGTGCACTGTAGATGAGTAGGGGTCACGGTGATCAGTGCACTGTAGATGAGTAGGGGTCACGGTGATCAGTGCACTGTAGATGAGTAGGGGTCACGGTGATCAGTGCACTGTAGATGAGTAGGGGTCACGGTGATCAGTGCACTGTAGATGAGTAGGGGTCAGTGTACTGTAGATGAGTAGGGGTCACGGTGATCAGTGCACTGTAGATGAGTAGGTGTCACGGTGATCAGTGTACTGTAGATGAGTAGGTGACACGGTGATCAGTGTACTGTAGATGAGTAGGTGACACGGTGATCAGTGTACTGTAGAGGAGTAGGGGTCACGGTGATCAGTGTACTGTAGATGAGTAGGTGTCACGGTGATCAGTGCACTGTAGATGAGTAGGGGTCACTGTACTGTAGATGAGTAGGTGTCACGGTGATCAGTGCACTGTAGATGAGTAGGGGTCACGGTGATCAGTGTACTGTAGATGAGTAGGGGTCAGTGTACTGTAGATGAGTAGGGGTCACAGTGATCAGTGTACTGTAGATGAGTAGGGGTCACAGTGATCAGTGTACTGTAGATGAGTAGATGTCACGGTGATCAGTGTACTGTAGATGAGTAGGGGTCACGGTGATCAGTGTACTGTAGATGAGAAGGGGTCACAGTGATCAGTGTACTGTAGATGAGTAGGTGTCACGGTGATCAGTGCACTGTAGATGAGTAGGGGTCACGGTGATCAGTGCACTGTAGATGAGTAGATGTCACGGTGATCAGTGTACTGTAGATGAGTAGGGGTCACGGTGATCAGTGTACTGTAGATGAGTAGGGGTCACGGTGATCAGTGCACTGTAGATGAGTAGATGTCACGGTGATCAGTGTACTATAGATGAGTAGGGGTCACGGTGATCAGTGCACTGTAGATGAGTAGATGTCACGGTGATCAGTGTACTGTAGATGAGTAGGGGTCACGGTGATCAGTGTACTGTAGATGAGTAGGGGTCACGGTGATCAGTGCACTGTAGATGAGTAGATGTCACGGTGATCAGTGCACTGTAGATGAGTAGATGTCACGGTGATCAGTGTACTATAGATGAGTAGGGGTCACGGTGATCAGTGCACTGTAGATGAGTAGATGTCACGGTGATCAGTGTACTGTAGATGAGTAGGGGTCACGGTGATCAGTGTACTGTAGATGAGTAGGGGTCACGGTGATCAGTGCACTGTAGATGAGTAGATGTCACGGTGATCAGTGTACTGTAGATGAGTAGGGGTCACGGTCATCAGTGCACTGTAGATGAGAAGGGGTCACAGTGATCAGTGTACTGTAGATGAGTAGGGGTCACGGTGATCAGTGTACTGTAGATGAGAAGGGGTCACGGTGATCAGTGTACTGTAGATGAGTAGGGGTCACGGTGATCAGTGTACTGTAGGTGAGTAGGTGTCACGGTGATCACTGTACTGTAGATGAGTAGGGGTCACGGTGATCAGTGTACTGTAGATGAGAAGGGGTCACGGTGATCAGTGTACTGTAGATGAGTAGGGGTCACGGTGATCAGTGTACTGTAGGTGAGTAGGGGTCACGGTGATCAGTGTACTGTAGATGAGTAGGGGTCACGGTGATTAGTGTACTGTAGATGAGTAGGGGTCACGGTGATCAGTGTACTGTAGATGAGTAGGTGTCACGGTGATCACTGTACTGTAGATGAGTAGGTGACACGGTGATCACTGTACTGTAGGTGAGTAGGGGTCACAGTGATCAGTGTACTGTAGATGAGTAGGTGTCACGGTGATCAGTGTACTGTAGATGAGTAGGGGTCACAGTGATCACTGTACTGTAGATGAGTAGGTGACACGGTGATCAGTGTACTGTAGATGAGTAGGGGTCACAGTGATCAGTGTACTGTAGATGAGTAGGGGTCACGGTGATCAGTGTACTGTAGATGAGTAGGTGTCACGGTGATCAGTGTACTGTAGATGAGTAGGTGTCACGGTGATCAGTGTACTGTAGATGAGTAGGGGTCACGGTGATCAGTGTACTGTAGATGAGTAGGGGTCACGGTGATCAGTGTACTGTAGATGAGTAGATGTCACGGTGATCAGTGTACTGTAGATGAGTAGGGGTCACAGTGATCAGTGTACTGTAGGTGAGTAGGGGTCACGGTGATCAGTGTACTGTAGATGAGAAGGGGTCACGGTGATCAGTGTACTGTAGATGAGTAGGGGTCACAGTGATCAGTGTACTGTAGATGAGTAGGTGTCACGGTGATCAGTGTACTGTAGATGAGTAGGTGTCACGGTGATCACTGTACTGTAGATGAGTAGGGGTCACGGTGATCAGTGTACTGTAGATGAGTAGGGGTCACGGTGATCAGTGTACTGTAGATGAGTAGGTGTCACGGTGATCACTGTACTGTAGATGAGTAGGGGTCACGGTGATCAGTGTACTGTAGATGAGTAGGGGTCACGGTGATCAGTGTACTGTAGATGAGTAGGGGTCACGGTGATCAGTGTACTGTAGATGAGTAGGTGTCACGGTGATCAGTGTACTGTAGATGAGTAGGGGTCACGGTGATCAGTGTACTGTAGATGAGTAGGGGTCACAGTGATCAGTGTACTGTAGGTGAGTAGGGGTCACGGTGATCAGTGTACTGTAGATGAGTAGGGGTCACGGTGATCAGTGTACTGTAGATGAGTAGGGGTCACGGTGATCAGTGTACTGTAGATGAGTAGATGTCACGGTGATCAGTGCACTGTAGATGAGTAGGGGTCACAGTGATCAGTGTACTGTAGATGAGTAGGGGTCACGGTGATCAGTGTACTGTAGATGAGTAGGGGTCACGGTGATCAGTGTACTGTAGATGAGTAGGGGTCACGGTGATCAGTGTACTGTAGATGAGTAGGTGTCACGGTGATCAGTGTACTGTAGATGAGTAGGGGTCACGGTGATCAGTGTACTGTAGATGAGTAGATGTCACGGTGATCAGTGTACTGTAGATGAGTAGGGGTCACAGTGATCAGTGTACTGTAGGTGAGTAGGGGTCACGGTGATCAGTGTACTGTAGATGAGTAGGTGTCACGGTGATCAGTGTACTGTAGATGAGTAGGGGTCACGGTGATCAGTGTACTGTAGATGAGTAGGGGTCACGGTGATCACTGTACTGTAGATGAGTAGGTGACACGGTGATCAGTGTACTGTAGATGAGTAGGTGTCACGGTGATCAGTGTACTGTAGATGAGTAGGGGTCACAGTGATCAGTGTACTGTAGATGAGTAGGGGTCACAGTGATCAGTGTACTGTAGATGAGTAGGTGTCACGGTGATCAGTGTACTGTAGATGAGTAGGGGTCACGGTGATCTGTGTACTGTAGATGAGTAGGTGTCACGGTGATCACTGTACTGTAGATGAGTAGGGGTCACGGTGATCAGTGTACTGTAGATGAGTAGGGGTCACGGTGATCAGTGTACTGTAGATGAGTAGGTGTCACGGTGATCAGTGTACTGTAGATGAGTAGGGGTCACGGTGATCAGTGTACTGTAGGTGAGTAGGTGTCACGGTGATCACTGTACTGTAGATGAGAAGGGGTCACGGTGATCAGTGTACTGTAGATGAGTAGATGTCACGGTGATCAGTGTACTGTAGATGAGTAGGTGTCAGGGTGATCAGTGTACTGTAGATGAGTAGGGGTCACGGTGATCAGTGTACTGTAGATGAGTAGATGTCACGGTGATCAGTGTACTGTAGATGAGTAGGTGTCACGGTGATCAGTGTACTGTAGATGAGTAGGGGTCACGGTGATCAGTGTACTGTAGATGAGTAGGTGTCACGGTGATCAGTGTACTGTAGATGAGTAGGGGTCACGGTGATCAGTGTACTGTAGATGAGTAGGTGTCACGGTGATCAGTGTACTGTAGATGAGAAGGTGTCACGGTGATCACTGTACTGTAGATGAGTAGGTGTCACGGTGATCAGTGTACTGTAGATGAGTAGATGTCACGGTGATCAGTGTACTGTAGATGAGTAGGGGTCACGGTGATCAGTGTACTGTAGATGAGTAGGTGTCACGGTGATCAGTGTACTGTAGATGAGTAGGGGTCACGGTGATCAGTGTACTGTAGATGAGTAGATGTCACGGTGATCAGTGTACTGTAGATGAGTAGGTGTCACGGTGATCAGTGTACTGTAGATGAGTAGGGGTCACGGTGATCAGTGTACTGTAGATGAGAAGGTGTCACGGTGATCACTGTACTGTAGATGAGTAGGTGTCACGGTGATCAGTGTACTGTAGATGAGTAGATGTCACGGTGATCAGTGTACTGTAGATGAGTAGATGTCACGGTGATCAGTGTACTGTAGATGAGTAGGTGTCACGGTGATCAGTGTACTGTAGATGAGTAGGGGTCACGGTGATCAGTGTACTGTAGATGAGTAGGGGTCACGGTGATCAGTGTCTGTAGATGAGTAGGTGTCACGGTGATCAGTGTACTGTAGATGAGTAGGTGTCACGGTGATCAGTGTACTGTAGATGAGTAGGGGTCACGGTGATCAGTGTACTGTAGATGAGAAGGTGTCACGGTGATCACTGTACTGTAGTTGAGTAGGTGTCACGGTGATCAGTGTACTGTAGATGAGTAGGTGACACGGTGATCAGTGCACTGTAGATGAGTAGGGGTCACTGTACTGTAGATGAGTAGGTGTCACAGTGATCAGTGCACTGTAGATGAGTAGGGGTCACTGTACTGTAGATGAGTAGGTGTCACAGTGATCAGTGCACTGTAGGTGAGTAGGGGTCACGGTGATCAGTGTACTGTAGATGAGTAGATGTTACGGTGATCAGTGCACTGTAGATGAGTAGGGGTCACTGTACTGTAGGTGAGTAGGGGTCACGGTGATCAGTGCACTGTAGGTGAGTAGGGGTCACGGTGATCAGTGTACTGTAGATGAGTAGATGTTACGGTGATCAGTGTACTGTAGATGAGTAGGTGTCACGGTGATCACTGTACTGTAGATGAGTAGGTGTCACAGTGATCAGTGTACTGTAGATGAGTAGGTGTCACGGTGATCAGTGTACTGTAGATGAGTAGATGTTACGGTGATCAGTGCACTGTAGATGAGTAGGGGTCACTGTACTGTAGGTGAGTAGGGGTCACGGTGATCAGTGCACTGTAGGTGAGTAGGGGTCACGGTGATCAGTGTACTGTAGATGAGTAGATGTTACGGTGATCAGTGTACTGTAGATGAGTAGGGGTCACGGTGATCAGTGTACTGTAGATGAGTAGGTGTCACAGTGATCAGTGTACTGTAGATGAGTAGGTGTCACGGTGATCAGTGTACTGTAGATGAGTAGATGTTACGGTGATCAGTGTACTGTAGATGAGTAGATGTCACGGTGATCAGTGTACTATAGATGAGTAGGTGTCACGGTGATCACTGTACTGTAGATGAGTAGATGTTACGGTGATCAGTGTACTGTAGATGAGTAGGTGTCACGGTGATCAGTGTACTGTAGATGAGTAGGGGTCACGGTGATCAGTGTACTGTAGATGAGTAGGTGTCACGGTGATCAGTGTACTGTAGATGAGTAGGGGTCACGGTGATCAGTGTACTGTAGATGAGTAGGTGTCACGGTGATCAGTGAGTATTGGCAGCTTAATCCATATGGGCTGAGTGGACGCTAGTGTTTCCACTGCTGTGGTCCGTGTAAGGGCGTTAGTGCTTCTCTATGGAGGGTCTGACAGGCTGCACATAGCCCCCATCACTATTTCCAACCTCAGGACAGTTATTGAGCCGGCATTTAGAGAATACATTTGTAATTGAAGGTCACATTTGTGTCAGACCAGCACAATGTGGCACATTGATTGGCAGGAGGTGAGGGAGAGGAGAGAAGAACGGGACAGCAGGAGAGAGGAAACAGAGAAGGATTTTACAAGGGGTTTTCCAAACGTGTTACCGGTGTATCCCACGTGTTAAAAATGTTATCCAAATCTACTTTTTTTTCCATTAAATGCCTCATATCAATATGTATATAATGGACCTCATTCGGCGTTGCATCTAAATGAAAGTGTAAAATGCGAGCAGGGAAAAAAAATAGCATTTTGCTCATTATGCAAAGCTAGCCACAGACACAAGGGGGTAATTCAGATCTGATCGTATGCGGGGGGACGCCCAGCACAGGGCTAGTCCGCTCCGCATGTCTGGCTCTGCACCATCCCGCAAGGGTGCGAAAGCATTGCACAGCAGCAATGCTTTTGCACCTGGCGAGTAGCTCCCTGCCTGTGCAGCTCCTGAGCACTGGCAGGGGGCTACCAGCCGCTTCTCAGGTTGCAGCAGCTGTGTGAGACCCCCGGAATGGTCCTTACACACCTGTGTTGTCCGGACCACGCCCCGCCAATGGCGTTCTAACACCGTTGGCACGCCCCCTCCCACCCCGCAACCGCCTCTGCCTGTCAATCAGTGATTGGTGATGTGTTGCGGGGACGTGCTGCTGTCAGTGAGGCGGGGATGTGCTGCTGTCAGTGAGGCGGGGATGTGCTGCTGTCAGTGAGGGGGGATGTGCTGATGTCAGTGAGGCGGGGATGTGCTGCTGTCAGTGAGGCGGGGATGTGCTGCTGTCAGTGAGGCGGGGATGTGCTGCTGTCAGTGAGGCAGGGATGTGCTGATGTCAGTGAGGGGGGATGTGCTGCTGTCAGTGAGGCGGGGATGTGCTGATGTCAGTGAGGGGGGATGTGCTGCTGTCAGTGAGGCGGGGATGTGCTGCTGTCAGTAAGGCGGGGATGTGCTGATGTCAGTGAGGGGGGATGTGCTGCTGTCAGTGAGGCGGGGATGTGCTGCTGTCAGTGAGGGGGGATGTGCTGCTGTCAGTGAGGGGGGATGTGCTGCTGTCAGTGAGGCGGGGATGTGCTGCTGTCAGTGAGGGGGGATGTGCTGCTGTCAGTGAGGCGGGGATGTGCCGCTGTCAGTGAGGGGGGATGTGCTGCTGTCAGTGAGGTGGGGATGTGCTGTCAGTGAGGGGGGATGTGCCGCTGTCAGTGAGGCGGGGATGTGCTGTCAGTGAGGGGGGATGTGATGCTGCCAGTGAGGCGGGGATGTGATGCTGTCAGTGAGGGGGGATGTGCCGCTGTCAGTGAGGCGGGGATGTGCTGCTGTCAGTGAGGCGGGGATGTGCTGTCAGTGAGGGGGGATGTGCTGCTGCCAGTGAGGCGGGGATGTGCTGCTGTCAGTGAGGAGGGGATGTGCTGCTGTCAGTGAGGCGGGGATGTGCTGCTGTCAGTGAGGTGAGGATGTGCTGCTGTCAGTGAGGGGGGATGTGCCGCTGTCAGTGAGGCGGGGATGTGCCGCTGTCAGTGAGGCGGGGATGTGCCGCTGTCAGTGAGGCGGGGATGTGCCGCTGTCAGTGAGGCGGGGATGTGCCGCTGTCGGTGAGGCGGGGATGTGCTGTCAGTGAGGCGGGGATGTGCTGCTGTCAGTGAGGTGAGGATGTGCTGCTGTCAGTGAGGTGTGGATGTGTTTCTGTCAGTGAGGCGGGGATGTGCTGCTGCCAGTGAGGCGGGGATGTGCTGCTGTCAGTGAGGCGAGGATGTGCCGCTGTCAGTGAGGCGGGGATGTGCCGCTGTCGGTGAGGCGGGGATGTGCCGCTGTCAGTGAGGTGAGGATGTGTTGCTGTCAGTGAGGTGGAGATGTGCTACTGTCAGTGAGGTGTGGATGTGTTGCTGTCAGTGAGGTGGGGAGGTGTTGCTGTCAGTGAGGCGGGGATGTGCTGTCAGTGAGGGGGGATGTGATGCTGTCAGTGAGGCGAGGATGTGCCGCTGTCAGTGAGGCGGGGATGCACTGCTGTCAGTGAGGCGGGGATGTGCCGCTGTCAGTGAGGCGGGGATGTGCCGCTGTCGGTGAGGCGGGGATGTGCTGTCAGTGAGGCGGGGATGTGCTGCTGTCAGTGAGGTGAGGATGTGCTGCTGTCAGTGAGGTGTGGATGTGTTTCTGTCAGTGAGGCGGGGATGTGCTGCTGCCAGTGAGGCGGGGATGTGCTGCTGTCAGTGAGGCGGGGATGTGTTGCTGTCAGTGAGGCGGGGATGTGCTGCTGTCAGTGAGGCGGGGATGTGCTGCTGTCAGTGAGGCGGGGATGTGTTGCTGTCAGTGAGGCGGGGATGTGCTGCTGTCAGTGAGGCGGGGATGTGCTGCTGTCAGTGAGGCGGGGATGTGTTGCTGTCAGTGAGGCGGGGATGTGCTGCTGTCAGTGAGGTGGGGATGTGTTGCTGTCAGTGAGGCGGGGATGTGTTGCTGTCAGTGAGGCGGGGATGTGCTGCTGTCAGTGAGGTGGGGATGTGTTGCTGTCAGTGAGGCGGGGATGTGTTGCTGTCAGTAAGGCGGGGATGTGCTACTGTCAGTGAGGCGGGGATGTGCTGTCAGTGAGGCGGGGATGTGCTGTCAGTGAGGTGGGGATGTGCCGCTGTCAGTGAGGTGAGGATGTGTTGCTGTCAGTGAGGCGGGGATGTGCTACTGTCAGTGAGGTGGGGATGTGTTGCTGTCAGTGAGGCGGGGATGTGCTGTCAGTGAGGCGGGGATGTGCTGTCAGTGAGGTGGGGATGTGCCGCTGTCAGTGAGGTGAGGATGTGTTGCTGTCAGTGAGGCGGGGATGTGCTACTGTCAGTGAGGTGGGGATGTGTTGCTGTCAGTGAGGCGGGGATGTGCTGTCAGTGAGGCGGGGATGTGCTGTCAGTGAGGTGGGGATGTGCTGCTGTCAGTGAGGTGAGGATGTGTTGCTGTCAGTGAGGCGGGGATGTGCTACTGTCAGTGAGGTGGGGATGTGCTGCTGTCAGTGAGGTGAGGATGTGTTGCTGTCAGTGAGGCGGGGATGTGCTACTGTCAGTGAGGTGGGGATGTGTTGCTGTCAGTGAGGCGGGGATGTGCTGTCAGTGAGGCGGGGATGTGCTGTCAGTGAGGTGGGGATGTGCTGCTGTCAGTGAGGTGAGGATGTGTTGCTGTCAGTGAGGCGGGGATGTGCTACTGTCAGTGAGGTGGGGATGTGTTGCTGTCAGTAAGACGGGGATGTGCTGCTGTCAGTGAGGCGGGGATGTGTTACTGTCAGTGAGGCGGGGATGTGCTACTGTCAGTGAGGCGGGGATGTGCTGCTGTCAGTGAGGGGGGATGTGCTGATGTCAGTGAGGGGGGATGTGTTGCTGTCAGTGAGGCGGGGATGTGCTACTGTCAGTGAGGCGGGGATGTGCTACTGTCAGTGAGGCGGGGATGTGCTACTGTCAGTGAGGCGGGGTTGTGTTGCTGTCAGTGAGGCGGGGTTGTGCTGCTGTCAGTGAGGCGGGGATGTGCTGCTGTCAGTGAGGCGGGGATGTGCTGCTGTCAGTGAGGGGGGATGTGCTGATGTCAGTGAGGTGGGGATGTGATGCTGTCAGTGAGGTGGGGATGTGATGCTGTCAGTGAGGCGGGGTTGTGCTGCTGTCAGTGAGGGGGGATGTGCTGCTGTCAGTGAGTCGGGGATGTGTTGCTGTCAGTGAGGCGGGGATGTGCCGCTGTCAGTAAGGCGGGGATGTGCTGCTGTCAGTGAGGCAGGGATGTGCTGCTGTCAGTGAGGGGGGATGTGTTGCTGTCAGTGAGGTGGGGATGTGTTGCTGTCAGTGAGGCGGGGATGTGTTGCTGTCAGTGAGGCGGGGATGTGCTACTGTCAGTGAGGCGGGGATGTGTTGCTGTCAGTGAGGCGGGGATGTGTTGCTGTCAGTGAGGCGGGGATGTGCTACTGTCAGTGAGGTGGGGATGTGCTGCTGTCAGTGAGGCGGGGATGTGCTGTCAGTGAGGCGGGGATGTGCTGTCAGTGAGGCGGGGATGTGCTGCTGTCAGTGAGGCTGGGATGCACTGCTGTCAGTGAGGTGAGGATGTGCTGCTGTCAGTGAGGTGGGGATGTGCTGCTGTCGGTGAGGTGGGGTTGTGCTGCTGTCAGTGAGGCGGGGATGTGCTGTCAGTGAGGCGGGGTTGTGCTGCTGTCAGTGAGGCGGGGATGTGCTGCTGTCAGTGAGGCGGGGATGTGCTGCTGTCAGTGAGGTGAGGATGTGCCGCTGTCAGTGAGGCGAGGATGTGTTTCTGTCAGTGAGGCGGGGATGTGCTGCTGTCAGTGAGGCGGGGATGTGTTGCTGTCAGTGAGGCGAGGATGTGCCGCTGTCGGTGAGGCGGGGATGTGCTGCTGTCAGTGAGGCGGGGTTGTGCTGCTGTCAGTGAGGCGGGGATGTGCTGTCAGTGAGGCGGGGATGTGCTGTCAGTGAGGCGGGGATGTGCTGCTGTCAGTGAGGCGGGGTTGTGCTGCTGTCAGTGAGGCGGGGATGTGATGCTGTCAGTGAGGCGGGGATGTGCTGCTGTCAGTGAGGCGGGGATGTGCTGCTGTCGGTGAGGCGGGGATGTGCTACTGTCAGTGAGGGGGGATGTGTTGCTGTCAGTGAGGCGGGGATGTGCTGCTGTCAGTGAGGCGGGGATGTGTTGCTGTCAGTGAGGCGGGGATGTGCTGCTGTCAGTGAGGCGGGGATGTGCTGCTGTCAGTGAGGCGGGGATGTGCTGTCAGTGAGGGGGGATGTGCTGCTGCCAGTGAGGCGGGGATGTGCTGCTGTCAGTGAGGAGGGGATGTGCTGCTGTCAGTGAGGCGGGGATGTGCTGCTGTCAGTGAGGTGAGGATGTGCTGCTGTCAGTGAGGGGGGATGTGCCGCTGTCAGTGAGGCGGGGATGTGCCGCTGTCAGTGAGGCGGGGATGTGCCGCTGTCAGTGAGGCGGGGATGTGCCGCTGTCAGTGAGGCGGGGATGTGCCGCTGTCGGTGAGGCGGGGATGTGCTGTCAGTGAGGCGGGGATGTGCTGCTGTCAGTGAGGTGAGGATGTGCTGCTGTCAGTGAGGTGTGGATGTGTTTCTGTCAGTGAGGCGGGGATGTGCTGCTGCCAGTGAGGCGGGGATGTGCTGCTGTCAGTGAGGCGAGGATGTGCCGCTGTCAGTGAGGCGGGGATGTGCCGCTGTCGGTGAGGCTGGGATGTGCCGCTGTCAGTGAGGTGAGGATGTGTTGCTGTCAGTGAGGTGGAGATGTGCTACTGTCAGTGAGGTGTGGATGTGTTGCTGTCAGTGAGGTGGGGAGGTGTTGCTGTCAGTGAGGCGGGGATGTGCTGTCAGTGAGGGGGGATGTGATGCTGTCAGTGAGGCGAGGATGTGCCGCTGTCAGTGAGGCGGGGATGCACTGCTGTCAGTGAGGCGGGGATGTGCCGCTGTCAGTGAGGCGGGGATGTGCCGCTGTCGGTGAGGCGGGGATGTGCTGTCAGTGAGGCGGGGATGTGCTGCTGTCAGTGAGGTGAGGATGTGCTGCTGTCAGTGAGGTGTGGATGTGTTTCTGTCAGTGAGGCGGGGATGTGCTGCTGCCAGTGAGGCGGGGATGTGCTGCTGTCAGTGAGGCGGGGATGTGTTGCTGTCAGTGAGGCGGGGATGTGCTGCTGTCAGTGAGGCGGGGATGTGCTGCTGTCAGTGAGGCGGGGATGTGTTGCTGTCAGTGAGGCGGGGATGTGCTGCTGTCAGTGAGGCGGGGATGTGCTGCTGTCAGTGAGGCGGGGATGTGTTGCTGTCAGTGAGGCGGGGATGTGCTGCTGTCAGTGAGGTGGGGATGTGTTGCTGTCAGTGAGGCGGGGATGTGTTGCTGTCAGTGAGGCGGGGATGTGCTGCTGTCAGTGAGGTGGGGATGTGTTGCTGTCAGTGAGGCGGGGATGTGTTGCTGTCAGTAAGGCGGGGTTGTGCTGCTGTCAGTGAGGTGGGGATGTGTTGCTGTCAGTGAGGCGGGGATGTGCTACTGTCAGTGAGGTGGGGATGTGTTGCTGTCAGTGAGGCGGGGATGTGCTGTCAGTGAGGCGGGGATGTGCTGTCAGTGAGGTGGGGATGTGCCGCTGTCAGTGAGGTGAGGATGTGTTGCTGTCAGTGAGGCGGGGATGTGCTACTGTCAGTGAGGTGGGGATGTGTTGCTGTCAGTGAGGCGGGGATGTGCTGTCAGTGAGGCGGGGATGTGCTGTCAGTGAGGTGGGGATGTGCCGCTGTCAGTGAGGTGAGGATGTGTTGCTGTCAGTGAGGCGGGGATGTGCTACTGTCAGTGAGGTGGGGATGTGTTGCTGTCAGTGAGGCGGGGATGTGCTGTCAGTGAGGCGGGGATGTGCTGTCAGTGAGGTGGGGATGTGCTGCTGTCAGTGAGGTGAGGATGTGTTGCTGTCAGTGAGGCGGGGATGTGCTACTGTCAGTGAGGTGGGGATGTGTTGCTGTCAGTGAGGCGGGGATGTGCTGTCAGTGAGGCGGGGATGTGCTGTCAGTGAGGTGGGGATGTGCTGCTGTCAGTGAGGTGAGGATGTGTTGCTGTCAGTGAGGCGGGGATGTGCTACTGTCAGTGAGGTGGGGATGTGTTGCTGTCAGTAAGACGGGGATGTGCTGCTGTCAGTGAGGCGGGGATGTGTTACTGTCAGTGAGGCGGGGATGTGCTACTGTCAGTGAGGCGGGGATGTGCTGCTGTCAGTGAGGGGGGATGTGCTGATGTCAGTGAGGGGGGATGTGTTGCTGTCAGTGAGGCGGGGATGTGCTACTGTCAGTGAGGCGGGGATGTGCTACTGTCAGTGAGGCGGGGATGTGCTACTGTCAGTGAGGCGGGGTTGTGTTGCTGTCAGTGAGGCGGGGTTGTGCTGCTGTCAGTGAGGCGGGGATGTGCTGCTGTCAGTGAGGCGGGGATGTGCTGCTGTCAGTGAGGGGGGATGTGCTGATGTCAGTGAGGTGGGGATGTGATGCTGTCAGTGAGGTGGGGATGTGATGCTGTCAGTGAGGCGGGGTTGTGCTGCTGTCAGTGAGGGGGGATGTGCTGCTGTCAGTGAGTCGGGGATGTGTTGCTGTCAGTGAGGCGGGGATGTGCCGCTGTCAGTAAGGCGGGGATGTGCTGCTGTCAGTGAGGCAGGGATGTGCTGCTGTCAGTGAGGGGGGATGTGTTGCTGTCAGTGAGGTGGGGATGTGTTGCTGTCAGTGAGGCGGGGATGTGTTGCTGTCAGTGAGGCGGGGATGTGCTACTGTCAGTGAGGCGGGGATGTGTTGCTGTCAGTGAGGCGGGGATGTGTTGCTGTCAGTGAGGCGGGGATGTGCTACTGTCAGTGAGGTGGGGATGTGCTGCTGTCAGTGAGGCGGGGATGTGCTGTCAGTGAGGCGGGGATGTGCTGTCAGTGAGGCGGGGATGTGCTGCTGTCAGTGAGGCTGGGATGCACTGCTGTCAGTGAGGTGAGGATGTGCTGCTGTCAGTGAGGTGGGGATGTGCTGCTGTCGGTGAGGTGGGGTTGTGCTGCTGTCAGTGAGGCGGGGATGTGCTGTCAGTGAGGCGGGGTTGTGCTGCTGTCAGTGAGGCGGGGATGTGCTGCTGTCAGTGAGGCGGGGATGTGCTGCTGTCAGTGAGGTGAGGATGTGCCGCTGTCAGTGAGGCGAGGATGTGTTTCTGTCAGTGAGGCGGGGATGTGCTGCTGTCAGTGAGGCGGGGATGTGTTGCTGTCAGTGAGGCGAGGATGTGCCGCTGTCGGTGAGGCGGGGATGTGCTGCTGTCAGTGAGGCGGGGTTGTGCTGCTGTCAGTGAGGCGGGGATGTGCTGTCAGTGAGGCGGGGATGTGCTGTCAGTGAGGCGGGGATGTGCTGCTGTCAGTGAGGCGGGGTTGTGCTGCTGTCAGTGAGGCGGGGATGTGATGCTGTCAGTGAGGCGGGGATGTGCTGCTGTCAGTGAGGCGGGGATGTGCTGCTGTCGGTGAGGCGGGGATGTGCTACTGTCAGTGAGGGGGGATGTGTTGCTGTCAGTGAGGCGGGGATGTGCTACTGTCAGTGAGGCGGGGATGTGCTACTGTCAGTGAGGCGGGGATGTGCTACTGTCAGTGAGGGGGGATGTGTTGCTGTCAGTGAGGCGGGGATGTGCTGCTGTCAGTGAGGTGGGGATGTGTTGCTGTCAGTGAGGCGGGGTTGTGCTGCTGTCAGTGAGGTGGGGATGTGTTGCTGTCAGTGAGGCGGGGATGTGTTGCTGTCAGTGAGGCGGGGATGTGCTGCTGTCAGTGAGGTGGGGATGTGTTGCTGTCAGTGAGGCGGGGATGTGTTGCTGTCAGTAAGGCGGGGTTGTGCTGCTGTCAGTGAGGTGGGGATGTGTTGCTGTCAGTGAGGCGGGGATGTGCTACTGTCAGTGAGGTGGGGATGTGTTGCTGTCAGTGAGGCGGGGATGTGCTGTCAGTGAGGCGGGGATGTGCTGTCAGTGAGGTGGGGATGTGCCGCTGTCAGTGAGGTGAGGATGTGTTGCTGTCAGTGAGGCGGGGATGTGCTACTGTCAGTGAGGTGGGGATGTGTTGCTGTCAGTGAGGCGGGGATGTGCTGTCAGTGAGGCGGGGATGTGCTGTCAGTGAGGTGGGGATGTGCTGCTGTCAGTGAGGTGAGGATGTGTTGCTGTCAGTGAGGCGGGGATGTGCTACTGTCAGTGAGGTGGGGATGTGTTGCTGTCAGTGAGGCGGGGATGTGCTGTCAGTGAGGCGGGGATGTGCTGTCAGTGAGGTGGGGATGTGCTGCTGTCAGTGAGGTGAGGATGTGTTGCTGTCAGTGAGGCGGGGATGTGCTACTGTCAGTGAGGCGGGGATGTGCTACTGTCAGTGAGGCGGGGATGTGCTACTGTCAGTGAGGTGGGGATGTGCTGCTGTCAGTGAGGGGGGATGTGTTGCTGTCAGTGAGGTGGGGATGTGTTGCTGTCAGTGAGGCGGGGATGTGTTGCTGTCAGTGAGGCGGGGATGTGCTACTGTCAGTGAGGCGGGGATGTGTTGCTGTCAGTGAGGCGGGGATGTGTTGCTGTCAGTGAGGCGGGGATGTGCTACTGTCAGTGAGGTGGGGATGTGCTGCTGTCAGTGAGGCGGGGATGTGCTGTCAGTGAGGCGGGGATGTGCTGTCAGTGAGGCGGGGATGTGCTGCTGTCAGTGAGGCTGGGATGCACTGCTGTCAGTGAGGTGAGGATGTGCTGCTGTCAGTGAGGTGGGGATGTGCTGCTGTCGGTGAGGTGGGGTTGTGCTGCTGTCAGTGAGGCGGGGTTGTGCTGCTGTCAGTGAGGCGGGGATGTGCTGCTGTCAGTGAGGCGGGGATGTGCTGCTGTCAGTGAGGTGAGGATGTGCCGCTGTCAGTGAGGCGAGGATGTGTTTCTGTCAGTGAGGCGGGGATGTGCTGCTGTCAGTGAGGCGGGGATGTGTTGCTGTCAGTGAGGCGAGGATGTGCCGCTGTCGGTGAGGCGGGGATGTGCTGCTGTCAGTGAGGCGGGGTTGTGCTGCTGTCAGTGAGGCGGGGATGTGCTGTCAGTGAGGCGGGGATGTGCTGTCAGTGAGGCGGGGATGTGCTGCTGTCAGTGAGGCGGGGTTGTGCTGCTGTCAGTGAGGCGGGGATGTGATGCTGTCAGTGAGGCGGGGATGTGCTGCTGTCAGTGAGGCGGGGATGTGATGCTGTCAGTGAGGCGGGGATGTGCTACTGTCAGTGAGGCGGGGTTGTGTTGCTGTCAGTGAGGCGGGGTTGTGCTGCTGTCAGTGAGGCGGGGATGTGCTGCTGTCAGTGAGGCGGGGATGTGCTGCTGTCGGTGAGGCGGGGATGTGCTACTGTCAGTGAGGGGGGATGTGTTGCTGTCAGTGAGGTGGGGATGTGCTGCTGTCAGTGAGGGGGGGATGTGCTGCTGTCAGTGAGGCGGGGATGTGTTGCTGTCAGTGAGGCGGGGATGTGCTGCTGTCAGTGAGGCGGGGATGTGCTGCTGTCAGTGAGGGGGGATGTGCTGATGTCAGTGAGGTGGGGATGTGATGCTGTCAGTGAGGCGGGGATGTGCTGCTGTCAGTGAGGGGGGATGTGCTGATGTCAGTGAGGTGGGGATGTGATGCTGTCAGTGAGGGGGGATGTGCTGATGTCAGTGAGGCGGGGATGTGCTACTGTCAGTGAGGCGGGGTTGTGTTGCTGTCAGTGAGGCGGGGTTGTGCTGCTGTCAGTGAGGCGGGGATGTGCTGCTGTCAGTGAGGCGGGGATGTGCTGCTGTCAGTGAGGGGGGATGTGCTGATGTCAGTGAGGTGGGGATGTGATGCTGTCAGTGAGGTGGGGATGTGATGCTGTCAGTGAGGCGGGGATGTGCTGCTGTCAGTGAGGCGGGGATGTGCTGATGTCAGTGAGGTGGGGATGTGATAATGTCAGTGAGGCGGGGATGTGTTGCTGTCAGTGAGGTGGGGATGTGTTGCTGTCAGTGAGGCGGGGATGTGCTGCTGTCAGTGAGGCGGGGATGTGTTGCTGTCAGTGAGGCGGGGATGTGCTGCTGTCAGTGAGGCGGGGATGTGCTGCTGTCAGTGAGGGGGGATGTGCTGATGTCAGTGAGGTGGGGATGTGATGCTGTCAGTGAGGCGGGGATGTGCTGCTGTCAGTGAGGGGGGATGTGCTGATGTCAGTGAGGTGGGGATGTGATGCTGTCAGTGAGGGGGGATGTGCTACTGTCAGTGAGGCGGGGTTGTGTTGCTGTCAGTGAGGCGGGGTTGTGCTGCTGTCAGTGAGGCGGGGATGTGCTGCTGTCAGTGAGGCGGGGATGTGCTGCTGTCAGTGAGGTGAGGATGTGCTGCTGTCAGTGAGGTGGGGATGTGTTGCTGTCAGTGAGGCGGGGATGTGCTACTGTCAGTGAGGCGGGGATGTGCTGCTGTCAGTGAGGCGGGGATGTGCTGCTGTCAGTGAGGCGGGGATGTGCTGCTGTCAGTGAGGTGAGGATGTGCTGCTGTCAGTGAGGTGAGGATGTGTTGCTGTCAGTGAGGCGGGGATGTGTTGCTGTCAGTGAGGCGGGGATGTGCTGCTGTCAGTGAGGTGGGGATGTGTTGCTGTCAGTGAGGCGGGGTTGTGCTGCTGTCAGTGAGGCGGGGATGTGCTGCTGTCAGTGAGGCGGGGATGTGTTGCTGTCAGTGAGGTGGGGATGTGTTGCTGTCAGTGAGGCGGGGATGTGCTGCTGTCAGTGAGGCGGGGATGTGTTGCTGTCAGTGAGGCGGGGATGTGCTGCTGTCAGTGAGGTGGGGATGTGCTGCTGTCAGTGAGGCGGGGATGTGCTGCTGTCAGTGAGGCGGGGATGTGTTGCTGTCAGTGAGGCGGGGATGTGCTGTCAGTGAGGCGGGGATGTGCTGATGTCAGTGAGGCGGGGATGTGCTGCTGTCAGTGAGGCGGGGATGTGTTGCTGTCAGTGAGGCGGGGATGTGTTGCTGTCAGTGAGGTGAGGATGTGCTGCTGTCAGTGAGGTGGGGTTGTGCTGCTGTCAGTGAGGCGGGGATGTGCTGTCAGTGAGGCGGGGATGTGCTGATGTCAGTGAGGCGGGGATGTGCTGCTGTCAGTGAGGCGGGGATGTGTTGCTGTCAGTGAGGCGGGGATGTGTTGCTGTCAGTGAGGTGAGGATGTGCTGCTGTCAGTGAGGTGGGGTTGTGCTGCTGTCAGTGAGGCGGGGATGTGCTGCTGTCAGTGAGGGGGGATGTGTTGCTGTCAGTGAGGCGGGGATGTGTTGCTGTCAGTGAGGCGGGGATGTGCTGCTGTCAGTGAGGGGGGATGTGCTGATGTCAGTGAGGTGAGGATGTGTTGCTGTCAGTGAGGCGGGGATGTGATGCTGTCAGTGAGGCGGGGATGTGTTGCTGTCAGTGAGGCGGGATGTGTTGCTGTCAGTGAGGTGGGGATGTGCTGCTGTCAGTGAGGCGGGGATGTGCTGCTGTCAGTGAGGCGGGGATGTGTTGCTGTCAGTGAGGCGGGGATGTGCTGATGTCAGTGAGGTGAGGATGTGTTGCTGTCAGTGAGGCGGGGATGTGATGCTGTCAGTGAGGCGGGGATGTGATGCTGTCAGTGAGGCGGGGATGTGCTGCTGTCAGTGAGGGGGGATGTGCTGATGTCAGTGAGGTGGGGATGTGATGCTGTCAGTGAGGCGGGGATGTGCTGCTGTCAGTGAGGGGGGATGTGCTGATGTCAGTGAGGTGGGGATGTGATGCTGTCAGTGAGGCGGGGATGTGTTGCTGTCAGTGAGGTGGGGATGTGATGCTGTCAGTGAGGTGGGGATGTGATGCTGTCAGTGAGGTGGGGATGTGATGCTGTCAGTGAGGCGGGGATGTGCTGCTGTCAGTGAGGCGGGGATGTGCTGATGTCAGTGAGGCGGGGATGTGCTGCTGTCAGTGAGGCGGGGATGTGCTGCTGTCAGTGAGGTGAGGATGTGTTGCTGTCAGTGAGGCGGGGATGTGATGCTGTCAGTGAGGCGGGGATGTGCTGTCAGTGTTGCTGTGAGTGATGCTGGTGGTTACAGTTGTGGAGTGACACATCTGGGGCTGTGTGATGAGGTTTTAGTGACAGTGGAAGTAGCTCAGGTGTGTGGTCACGCTGGGACATGTACGATCGCTGGGAAACAATGCATGGTCATGTGATCTAATATGTCCAATCACGTTAGTGAGTTTTCTGTCATCATACTATGCCATTTTATATATATATATAGCTAAATCGTTATGCCGGGTTCTGCTCGGGTGCCCTCCATGAGACTTAGAAGACTCAGCCATACACACACCAACGGGCGGCACTCACAAGACTTGCTGTTGGGAATAATCAGACGGACAGCATCCCTACAGGGACGCTGTCCGTCTGATTATTCCCAACAACAAGTTGTGAGTGCCGCCCGTTGGTGTGTGTGTGTATATATATATATATATATATATATATATATATATATAAAGGTGTTCAACATGTCAAGCATCCATATGGAGAAAGAATTTATTTCACAGTAAGTGCTGGAAGTGGCCGCCGTTCTGTGCGTCACACAATTGTACACAGCTAATCATGTTTTTGCACCCCCCCCCCCCCTCCTAGTTTCCAATTATCTTAAATAGTTCCAAAGCGGTGTCTTCTCCTCCAGCACTGGATGCCATCCTCTGCCGCAGCGGAATGTGAGGTGTGTATGAGTGTGTGTTAGTGTGTGTGAATATGTGAGTGTGTGTTTTGTTAGTGTGTGTGAATATGTGAGTGTGTGCATGATTTTGTACAAGAATTCTGCCGCTGAGATGTCCCTGTCCCAAAAGAGCTTGCAATCTAAATACAGGATTTGCCAGCCGCCACCTTAGCTAGCAAAAAGATTAAATCCATCTTGTCGCCAGTATACGGAAATATGTATACACTGTGTGTCGGGCAGAGACGGGCACCACATCCAATTCTGCCGCTTAGCAGCTGCTCCGAGCAGACTTGGACAGTGTTGTGTTATCATAAGAGGATAATTAATATGTATTTACTGCCGAAAAGCCAAAAGAGTGTAATCACAGGCTGCCGTGCCAAGAGACAAACCCCCAGGATTACCAGGCAAAGATCACACGGTGCCAGGCAGCGTAAATTCTAAGGTTACGTAGACTATATTTATGCATACATATGAATATTGTTCCACAACTGGCAGGACCTGTTACCTTCATTTACACAGCTTACACTATGTTGTGACCCTCTGCCCATCAACGCGCTCTTTGGGGCATATTCGCTAGACTGTCCGCGGTTCTGCGCACAGGATTTAATATTAAATGCAAATGACACATGAATGTGCGTTTAACTGTATCACTTGTTTAAGTCCGACTGTTTTGGAAAGCCGCTCCTTAGTAAATATACCCCCTTTGGGTTTGCACATGACAGACCTTTGGGGTCTTTCGAGAATATCAAGCCCCCTTTATCATCTACCATACCAATCAATAGCGTCAACATTGTGCCCATGGGAAATCAGGACTATCCCCCCCATAAAACTGGGACCTTTGGGCGTCATTCATTCAACTGGATAGATAAATGTGGCGTGATCGGCATCAAGCAGTAACAATTATAAACGTTACCGTCCTGGGCGGCGGCTGCTGCATTCGTGCTACGTAGTAGGGGCTCTAGCCACACTACACCCCTCCCCCCCCCTCCCCCCACCAATTAAACATACAAAATCTAGGGAATATTTTACAATACTGTATGAGATTATTTATCAATGAGTGGTAAATTTCACTGTGAGTGATAAATAGCACCAGCCAATCAGCTCCTAACTGTTATTTTTCAAACACAGCCTGCAAACTGCTGGTGCAATTTATCACTCACAGTGAAACTTATCACTCAATGATAAATAAGGGCACACATTACATTGTCTCAGTCATTTCCCCAAAACCACCGCAGAGCGATTAACACGGGCAGATGGTGACAAAAATATACTGTAAAGCTGTGCGGAGCAAGGTCACGTGCTAAAGTCTATGGCGGACCCTTGTGCCCATTCATCATTGTTTAAACGAGTGCCAATTGTGACATTAGTAAGCTGAATCTCTAACACCTCCCCCGCCCCCCCCCCCCCCCCCCCACACACACCGCAATCTCCTATGGGAGGCGAGGTACAAAATCATTTGAAACAGAGAAAAGCACTGATACAGCATAAGAGATAATGAGCCAATTTGCTGATCTACCTGCAGAATGCTCTGTGCACACTGTGCCTAAGGGAGGCTGCCAGCGAGTGTATACAAGAGACTGGGGAAACAAAAGTGCCATCACAGAACATCTAATAACATAAACAGTAAACAGGGTGACAGAAAACACCCTCTGGGGTGTAGGGGGGGGAGGGGGGGGGGGGGTGCTAGGCCAAAACCCATGCCACTGATGCATAGGGACATAGATACTACACACAGTCACCCCCATATGTTTCTTTGGCACAGCGGTAACTTCTGGGTGCTAGGTGGACAGTGCTGGGCCCCACTCAACTGGCTCAGGGGCCAATGTGCACTACGCACTCTGCACTCATTGTTACGCCGCCATTACTACATTATGGCGGTTGCGGCTGCCGGCGTATTTTCAATGATTGCTCCTGATTTCCCCTTGCACACGCACAATCCCCCACATAACGCATGCTCTCATTAGCATAAGGTAGTAAATCATGCTTCCACAGCTGCCCGTAACTTCAGACACTTTGCCTGTGACCCAGAATCAGTCCCAGTTCCCCTTACCCAAGACAAGTTCTCTTTTTGGGGTTCTAGCAGGTTTCAGCATGGCATCATGGGATTGCTACCTGATCACTTGAGCTGCGGTGTGGGTGTAGTGCGGCCCTGCAGGTATGGAAGGAGAATGGCTCGTACTCTGACAAGGAAGAGGTAGCAGTATGTACGGGGGAATACCCCTAGGGTCATACCAATGCAAAGACGATGAGTTACACGTAATCCCTCTATAGTAGGAGTCAGGAGATAACGCATCTCTCTCAGAGGAGGACATGATGGGTGGAATAGTCCCAATAATGATCATATCTATTACTAATTAGAAAATGATTGTAGATGTCCCAGCAATAACAGTGGCCACACATGCAGGAGACGTGGGAAGTGTAGTCCCGGCAGCCTTTCACACCTCAAACTGGGGGATCGCTGTACTGCTGCTTAGGCCAATGCATAATCAAGGCCATATTAAGGTGGGTAGGGGCCCCTACAAATACAATTGTCAGAAAGATATTATTAAAAACTATAATGTGTACATACTCCCAACACCACAATGTAATGCCCCCAGTTCACTGATGCCACACAGAAACCCCAGATGACATTATGTCACAGTGCCCCCTATGTGTGGAGTCCCTGAGCAGCTGCCATGGCTGCCCCCTGTTGTTGACTCCTGGCGTTGCCTAACCTGGGAATCTCTGGTGATGGCTGTGGCATTATTAACAGAAGACAAAGGCGCCGACTTTTCAGATTTTTTTGGAGAAGCAGAAATAATCCCGATTTTCCTTTACTGACAAATCAGAACAGGGGGGAGTGGACACATCAAAATGTGGGCGTGTCTGCATCCATAATGAAGGCGTGGCTAGTTCTCGTAAAGGGCCCTCCTAACACCTGTGTGGCAAAGCAAAGGTGCTGTGAGGGGCCCTAATTACCTGGGCCTGTTACAGTGCACGTTAGGGATGGCCATCGACCATCAATGATTCGAAATTATCGATGGTCTGTGACCGATGTCGAATACGTTTACAATCGATGGGGGAGACCCAGATGGTTTCCCGCCATCGATGGTTCACTGTTACCGAATTTATTTATTTTTATAGTGTCGGGGCACAGAGTTTAGCCCCGCCCCCTGATGGCCGTAAAGTCACTCCCCTGGGCACTGATTGGCCCACATTTCATTATAGAGTAATGTAGGGGCGACCATCGATGGGTAAAACCATCGATGGATTCCTTCCAGATGGTTTTACACCATCAAGGTTATCCATCAATGGTACCATTGATGGTGACCATCGATGGATAATCCACCGATGGCTATCCTTAGTGCACGGCATCACTTCCCAGCGTTACGCATAGTATTTTGCTTTTTTTCCAAGAGGGGGGTGTTTGGCCACGCCCACTTCGGTACTCGAGCCCAGTGGGTGTCTCAACGGCCCTGCAGGCGTATCCGCAGAAGGGACAGAGCCCTCAAACTGGGACTGTGCCACTAAAATCAGGACAGTAGGAAGTTATGCATTACAGACATGTTTAGGAAAGTGTTAATTCCCCCCCCCCCCCCAATTATTGCAATGATAAACAAAATCACTTATATTTTCTAGCATAGGGTAATAGGAATACACCCACTCCCGCGTTTCAGTAAATGCCATACAACGCAGCTCGCCCACCTATGCTGTATTCAAGGTCTAGTTCTACGTCAACGTAAAAATCACAGGAGCTGACAATACCGAAAGGAGAAAGAAAAATGATTTTCAAGCTGCTCTGGGCTTGCAAAATAAAATAATCGTCCAAGGAAACACTAGATTCATGCTGCAGCTAACCTCTGAGCTTGTCTCAGCTGCTCGGCCTGCCTCTGATTTGCTGATAAGGAATACGCAGTGTCAGGTACAGTCTGTACAATAATAAGGTGTGAAGAGGTTGTTAAACAGCCGCTAGTATTGCTGCAGGGGTAGTGGGCCGTGGCAAATAAAAATATGAAAATAATGTTTTTCATTAGTTTGACAACACTTCACTGCTAAAAGCTGGTCTCTGATATTGGTTACATCATACAATTTGTTTTTGTGCACCATGATGTACAGAAACCCAATAGTATTAACAAACAATTTCCAGTTGAGAAGTGGTGTAGTGCTATAATCAAATAACACTTACCAGCTCCAGATGACTAGTATGTAATGAAGAGACTAGCCTAGTGATATCTATACAATACAGAGAGCATTACAGCGACATCTATAGAATACAGAGGACATTCTAGTGACCTCTATACTATAATCAAAACATTCAAGAGACTTCTATACAAAACACAGAATATTATATAGACCTCTACAGAACACAGAGAGCATTCTAGTGGCCCATGTATAATACACAGACCATTATAGTGACGTCTATACAATACACAGAACATTCTAGAGATCTCTATACAAGTATTTGAATACATAGTTACAGTTTCTGAGGTTGAAAAAAGACAATTTGTCCATCAAGTTCAACCTGTTAGGGATCTCCCACACTAATATTTTTAAACTAATTTTAACTTTGGTGAATGTTTAGCCGTAAACTAAAAAACTCCTTTGTTTACCTTATTTTAGTTTGTATTACTGTAGTACATTATTTACCAACCATAACCCTGTATATCCTCTTCCATCAGGAATTTATCTAGCCCATTCTTAAAAGTAATGACTGAGTCCGCCATTACTACTCTCTCAGGCAGGGAATTCCAAATACGTATCGTCCTTACTGTGAAGAAACCTTTCCATCTCTGTGTGCGAAACCTCCTCTCCTTTAACCTAAGCGGGTGTCCGCGTGTCCTTTATGATGTTCTTACCAAAAACAAATCCCCCGCTAGCTCTGTGTATTGACCCCTTATATATTTGTAAATGTTAATCATGTCCACTCTTAATGTGCTTTTTTCCAGTGTAAACATGCCTATCCTATCAAGCCTTTCCTCGTATTCTAGTGTCTCCATCCCTTAATCAATTTGGTCGCTCGTCTCTGAACCTTTTCTAGTTACAGGATATCCTTTTTGTAGTATGGTACCCATAATTGTGCACAGTATTCAAGATGTCTCCTCACTAGTGATTTATATAATGGGAGTATAACACTGTCGTCCCTTGCATCAATTCCCCGCTTTATGCATGCTAATACCGTGTTTGCCTTTTTTGCTGCATACCTACTTTGGGTAAACTGTTAAGTTTGATTGGGGTCGATTCTATTCGGCAACTAATGAATAGCGCCGGGAATTAGCTCCCGACGCTATTCAATTCAGCAACTAATTACCTGCAATTGTCGGGAATTCTTCTCTCATCCCCGGGGGATGAGAAGAGAAACCCGACAAAAGTGCTGCCTCGCGGCCGGCGCGAGGCTGATTCTGTCGGGAATCAGCCTCGCGCCGGGGAGTTAAGTCGGAGAATGCCCGTTCTCCCGACAATTCAACCTGTTTTGTCGGCGAGAACGGGCCATCGCCGACGTAACTTGTTGCTGAATTGAATAGCGTCGGGAGCTAATTCCCGGCGCTATTCATTAGTTGCCGAATAGAATCGACCCCTTTGTTTGTTTGTTATCTACTGTATGTGAACACCTAAATCTTTTTCCAGTACAGAATCCCCTAGTTTTACCCCTTTTAGTATGTAGGTGGTATTTTTGTTCTTGCTACCGAAGTGCATTAACTTACATTTGTCTGTATTGAACCTCATTCTCCATTTTGCTGCCCATGTTTTCAGTTTAAATAAGTTGTTCTGAAGAAACTCAGCATCCCCCTCCGGATTTATAACCTTACATAGTTTGGCATCGTCTGCAAAAATTGACACTATGCTCTCTAGAAATACCTCTAGATCATTTATGAAAATGTTGAACAATAGTGGTCCAAGTACATACTCCTGTGAGTACTTTAGTCCATTTTGAAAAAGTTCCATTTACTACCACTCTCCGCTCCCTTTTGTCCAACCAGTTACTAACCCAAGTACATATTGTGCTAGCTAGCCCAAGTGCTCTTAATTTGTAGATAAGTCTCATGTGACGTACTGTATCAAAAGCTTTGACAAAGTCTAAAAATATTACATCCACCTCTTCACCCTGATCTAGGTTTGCACTAACTGTTTCATAAAAGCCTATTAAGTTAATTGGTGTCGGGGAACTCCTGTATTCTATCCCTTAAAATACCTTCCAGTACTTTCCCCACTATAGATGTAAGACTTACTGGTCTATAATTACCCGGTTCAGATTTACTTCTCTTTTGAAATATCAGCAATATACAATATACAAAGCGCAGAACATTCTAGTGACCTTTATGGAAAAGAAAGAGCATATGAGGGACTTCGATATAATACACAGACCATTCTAGTGGCAAATACACAATGCACTGAGCATTCTAGTGACCAGTATACAACACATAGAGCACTCCAGTGACCAACATACAGTAGACAGAGCTTTCTAGTGACCAGTATACAAAACACAGGGCATTCTAGTGATCTCTAAACAGCATGCAGAGCATTCTACCTCTGCACAATACAACAATCACTATACTGACCTCTATACAATACAGAGAGCATTCTAGTAAGCCCAATACAACACAGAGAACATTTGAAAAATATTCAATGCAGAGTGCACCTTAACAAACGTTATATTGTAATAAGAACATTAAAATGACCTGTGCATAATAAGTAGTTGTGGAGATAATTGAGTACATACGATAATAAGATTTTACTCACCGGTAAATCTATTTCTCGTAGTCCGTAGTGGATGCTGGGGACTCCGTAAGGACCATGGGGATTAGCGGCTCCGCAGGAGACTGGGCACAACTAAAGAAAGCTTTAGGACTACCTGGTGTGCACTGGCTCCTCCCACTAAGACCCTCCTCCAGACTTCAGTTAGGATACTATGCCCGGAAGAGCTGACACAATAAGGAAGGATTTTGAATCCCGGGTAAGACTCATACCAGTCACACCAATCACACCGTATAACTCGTGATACTATACCCAGTTAACAGTATGATAACAACTGAGCCTCTCAACAGATGGCTCAACAATAACCCTTTAGTTAGGCAATAACTATATACAAGTATTGCAGACAATCCGCACTTGGGATGGGCGCCCAGCATCCACTACGGACTACGAGAAATAGATTTACCGGTGAGTAAAATCTTATTTTCTCTAACGTCCTAAGTGGATGCTGGGGACTCCGTAAGGACCATGGGGATTATACCAAAGCTCCCAAATGGGCGGGAGAGTGCGGATGACTCTGCAGCACCGAATGAGCAAACTCTAGGTCCTCCTCAGCCAGGGTATCAAACTTGTAGACTCTTGCAAGAGTGTTTGAACCCGACCAAGTAACAGCTCGGCAAATTTGTAAAGCCGAGACCCCTCGGGCAGCCGCCCAAGAAGAGCCCACTTTCCTTGTGGAATGGGCTTTCACAGATTTAGGGTGCGGCAGTCCAGCCGCAGAATGTGCAAGTTGAATCGTGCTACAGATCCAGCGAGCAATAGTCTACTTAGAAGCAGGAGCACCCAGCTTGTTGGGTGCATACAGGATAAATAGCGAGTCAGTTTTCCTGACTCCAGCCGTCCTGGAAACATATACTTTTCAGGGCCCTGACTACGTCCAGAAACTTGGAATCCTCCAAGTCCCAAGTAGCCGCAGGCACCACAATAGGTTGGTTCACATGAAAAACTGCTACCACCTTAGGAAGGAATTGGGAACGAGTCCTCAATTCCGCTTTATCCAAATAAAATACAGATAAGGGCTTTTGACAAAGCCGCCAATTCTGATACACGCCTGGCCGACGCCAAGGCCCACAGCATGACCACTTTCCACGTGAGGTATTGTAGCTCCACGGATTTAAGTGGCTCAACTCAATGCGACTTCAGGAAATCCAACACTACGTTGAGATCCCACGGTGCCACTGGAGGCACAAACGGGGGCTGACTATGCAGCACTCCCTTAACAAAAGTCTGAACTTCAGGCAGTGAAGCCAGTTCTATTTTGGAAGAAAATCGATAGAGCCGAAATCTGGACCTTAATGGAACCCAATTTTAGGCCCATAGTCACCTCTGACTTGTAGGAAGTGCAGAAATCGACCTAGCTGAAATTCCTCCTTTGGGGCCTTCCTGGCCTCACACCACGCAACATATTTCCGCCATATGCGGTGATAATGGTTTGCGTTCACTTCTTTCCTAGCTTTAAATAGCGTAGGGATAACTTCCTCCGGAATGCCCTTTTCCTTCAGGATCCGGCGTTCAACCGCCATGCCGTCAAACGCAGCCGTGGTAAGTCTTGGAACAGACAGGGCCCCTGCTGCAGCAGGTCCTGTCTGAGCGGCAGAGGCCATAGGTCCTCTGAGATCATTTCTTGGAGTTCTGGGTACCAAGCTCTTCTTGGCCACCCGAAACAATGAGTATAGTTCTTACTCCTCTCCTTCTTATTATTCTCATTACCCTGGGTATGAGAGGCAGAGAAGGGAACACATACACCGACTGGTACACCCACGGTGTTACCAGAGCGTCCACAGCTATCGCCTGAGGGTCCCTTGACCTGGCGCAATATCTTTGTAGCTTTTTGTTGAGGCGGGACGCCATCCTGTCCACCTGTGGCCTTTCCCCACGGTGTACAATCATTTGGAAGACTTCTGGATGAAGTCCCCACTCTCCCGGGTGGAGGTCATGTCTGCTGAGAAAGTCTGCTTCTCAGTTGTCCACTCCGGGAATGAACACTGCTGACAGTGCTAACACATGATTTTCCGCCCATCGGAGAATCCTTGTGGCTTCTGCCATCGCCATCCTGCTTCTTGTGCCGCCCTGTCGGTTTACATGAGCGACCGCCGTGATGTTGTCTGACTGGATCAGCACCGGCCGGTGTTGAAGCAGGGGTCTAGCCTGACTTAGGGCATTGTAAATGGCCCATAGTTCCAGAACATTTATGTGTAGGGAAGTCTCCTGACTTTTCCATAGGCCTTGGAAGTTTCTTCCCTGTGTGACTGCCCCCCAGCCTTGAAGGCTGGCATCCGTGGTCACCAGGACCCAGTCCTGTATGCCGAATCTGCAGCCCCCTAGAAGATGAGCACTCTGCAGTCACCACCACAGCGACACCCTGGCCCTTGGAGACAGGGTTATCCGCCGATGCATCTGAGGATGCGACCCGGACCACTTGTCCAACAGATCCCACTGGAAGATCCTTGCATGGGACTTGGCTAATAGAAATTCTTCGTAAGAAGCTACCATCTTTCCCAGGGCTCACGTGCATTGATGCACCGATACCTGTATTTGTATTAGGAGGTCTCCGTCTAGAGACGCCAACTCCTTGGACTTCTCCTCCGGGAGAAACCCTTTTTATCCTGTTCTGTGTCCAGAACCCTAGCCAGTAACAGTAGACGCGTCGTAGGAACCAGCTGCGACTTTGGAATATTCAGAATCCAGCCGTGCTGTTGTAGCACTTCCCGATATAGTGCTACTCCGACGAACAACTGCTCCCTGGACCTCGCCTTTATAAGGAGATCGTCCAAGTACGGGATAAGTACTTCGGCCATTACCTTGGTAAATACCCTCGGTGCCGGGGACAGACCAACGGCAACGTCTGGAATTGGTAATGACAATCCTGTACCACAATTTTGAGGTACACCTGGTGAAGAGGGTAAATAGGGACATGCAGGTAAGCATCCTTGATGTCCAGTGATACCATGAAATTCTCCAGGCTTGCAATAATCGCCCTGAGCGATTCCATTTTGAACTTGAACCTTCGTATATAAGTGTTCAAGGATTTCAATTTAGAATGGGTCTCACCGAACCGTCTGGTTTCGGTACCACAATCATTTTGGAATAGTAACCCCGGCCTTGTTGAAGGAGGGGTACCTTGATTTCACCTGCTGGAAGTATAGCTTGTGAATTGCCGCCAGTACTACCTTTCTCCGAGGGCAGCAGGCAAGGCTGATGTGAGGCAACGGCGAGGGGGAGTCGTCTCGAACTCCAGCCTGTATCCCTGTGATACTACTTGCAGAACCTAGGGATCCACCTGTGGGCAAGCCCACTGGTCCCTGCAGTTCCCGAGACGCGCCCCCACCGCACCTGTCTCCACCTGTGGAGCCCCAGCGTCATGTGGTGGACTCAGAGGAAGCTAGGGAAGATATTTGATCCTGGGAACTGGCTGACTGGTGCAGCTTTTTCCTTCTTCCCTTGTCTCTGTGCAGAAAGGAAGCGCCTTTGACCCGCTTGCTTTTCTGAAGCCGAAAGGACTGTACCTGAAAATACGGTGCTTTCTTAGGCTTTTGTGAGGAAACCTGAGGTAAAAATTTTTCTTCCCAGCTGTTGCTGTGGATACGAGGTCCCAGAGACCATCCCCAAACAATTCCTCACCCTTATAAGGCAGAATCTCCATGTGCCTTTTAAAGGCAGCATCACCTGCCCACTGCCGGGTTTCTAATACCCTCCTGGCAGAATGGACATTGCATTAATTCTGGATGTCAGCCGGCAAATATCCCTCTGTGCACCCTTTATATATAAGACAACGTCTTAAATATGCTCAATGTTAGCAAAATATTATCCCTGTCTTAGTGTATTAATATTATCTGACAGGGTATCAGACCACGCTGCAGCAGCACTATTTATGCTGAGGCAATTGCAGGTTTCAGTATATAACCTGAGTGTGTAAATACAGACTTCAGGATCGCCTCCTGCTTTTTATCAGCAGGTTCCTTCAAGGTGGCCGTATCCTAAGACGGCAGTGCCACCTTTTGACAAACGTGTGAGCGCCTTATCCACCCTAAGGGATATCTCCCAACGTGACCTATCCTCTGGCGGGAAAGGGTACGCCATCAGTAACTTTTTAGAAATTACCAGTTTCTTATCGGGGGAAACCACGCTTCTTTACACACTTCATTCATTCATCTGATGGGGGAACAAAACACTGGCTGCTTTTTCCCCCAAAAAATAAAACCCCTTTTATGTGGTACTTGGGTTCATGTCAGAAAATGCGTAACACATTTTTCATTGCCGAGATCATGTAACGGATGTTCCTAGTGGATTGTGTATATGTCTCAACCTCGTCGACACTGGAGTCAGACTCCGTGTCGACATCTGTGTCTGCCATCTGAGGTAATGGGCGTTGTTTGAGCCCCTGATGGCCTTTGAGACGCCTGGGCAGGCGCGGGCTGAGAAGCCGGCTGTCCCACAGCTGTTACGTCATCCAGCCTTTTATGTAAGGAGTTGACACTGTCGGTTAATACCTTCCACCTATCCACCCACTCTGGTGTCGGCCCCACAGGGGGCGACATCCCATTTATCGGCCTCTGCTCCGCCTCCACGTAACCTTCCTCATCCAACATGTTGACACAGCCGTACCGACACACCGCACACACACAGGTAATGCTCTGACTGAGGACAGGACCCCACAAAGTCCTTTGGGGAGGCCGAGAGAGAGTATGCCAGCACACACCAGAGCGCTATATAATGCAGGGATTAACACTATAGCTGAGTGATTCTTCCCCAAATAGCTGCTTGTATACATATATTGCGCCTAAATTTAGTGCCCCCCCTCTCTTTTTAACCCTTTGAGCCTGAAAACTACAGGGGAGAGCCTGGGGAGCTGTCTTCCAGCTGCACTGTGAAGAGAAAATGGCGCCAGTGTGCTGAGGGAGAAGCCCCGCCCCTTTTTCGGCGGACTTTCTCCCGCTTTTTCTAGAATACTGGCAGGGGTAATTTTACATCTATATAGCCTCTAGGACTATATATGATGTAGATTTGCCAGCCAAGGTGTCATATATTGCCCTCAGGGCGCCCCCCCCCCAGCGCCCTGCACCCATCAGTGACCGGAGTGTGAGGTGTACATGAGGAGCAATGGCGCACAGCTGCAGTGCTGTGCGCTACCTTGGTGAAGACCGAAGTCTTCTGCCGCCGATTTTCCGGACTCTTCATGCTTCTGGCTCTGTAAGGGGGACGGCGGCACGGCTCCGGGAACGAACACCAAGGTCGGGCCTGCGGTCGATCCCTCTGGAGCTAATGGTGTCCAGTAGCCTAAGAAGCCCAAACTACCACCTGTTAGGTAGGTTCGCTTCTTCTCCCCTTAGTCCCTCGCTGCAGTGAGTCTGTTGCCAGCAGATCTCACTGTAAAATAAAAAACCTAAATATACTTTCTTTCTAGGAGCTCAGGAGAGCCCCTAGTGTGCATCCAGCTCAGCCGGGCACAAGAATCTAACTGAGGTCTGGAGGAGGGTCTTAGTGGGAGGAGCCAGTGCACACCAGGTAGTCCTAAAGCTTTCTTTAGTTGTGCCCAGTCTCCTGCGGAGCCGCTAATCCCCATGGTCCTTACGGAGTCCCCAGCATCCACTTAGGACGTTAGAGAAAGGCTGATAGCGAGACTGTCACTGTCGTCCTAAATACTGAATACCATAGCCACACTGGAAATGATTATGACCACAAATCAAGAGTAATCTATATATTGATTATAAAGCACAAGTTCCCACAATAATGTACAATCACATGTCATCCTCTTTAGCTATTTAGAGAGGAAACAATATCTGATTGACTTAACAGTGATGTCCAGAGCAGTGGAATGTCCAAGTTTTACAACACCTTGCCTACGATTTACACCCTGGTCCTTCTTGTTGCAGGTTCAAGGACGGAGGACAACCAGCGGCAACATGTTTCTAACAATGGGCGGAGAGTTTCTGAGCACAACAATGTCAACTTCGGGGGCCGCCCTCCCGGTATCCTCTCTAACCGTGGAACAGAAAGCCGCCTTTGTTCTGGTTTTCCTGCTCTTCGTCTTCCTGGGGCTCCTGATCATCCGCTGCTTCAGGATCCTTCTGGATCCATACCGCAGCATGCCCTCATCCACATGGACAGACTACATGGAGAAAGACACTTTTGACTATCGCTGGGCCTGACTTGGGGGCCTCATTCTACTAGTCATGGGATGAAAACTCAACGACGTCCCCTCGGCTCCCCGACATTCACTGGTGGCCTTTGGGAAATCAGCTTTTTTGGGGGGGGGAGGGGGATTTGTGTTATTTTCTATTCTTAAAGCCTAATGTGTGTGGGATGTTTACATCAACCGTAAAGCTTTGTAACCTTCGCTAAGTTCTGACCAAGGTGACACAAAGCTGAATTAGATTTACCAATACAAGAAAACCAAGCCTCATCACCGCACAGTGCGTGCACGCCTACTTCAGAAGGTTGTGGATTGACGGAACTCTCGTTGCTATCTTCTGTATTTTGTGTGTGAGTGCATGTGTGTGTGTGTATATATATATAATTGATATTGTAGGTGCACATTGGGACATCAAAAGTTGTTGAGAAACCACAGCTTAATTCTTCTCAATGCAAGGCAATTTGTCCCATGCTCCACTGATACGCTTAGATTGTACTTTTGAGAACCCCAAAATACCTCAGTCGGTCTGAATTTTTGGATCAACACAACCATGGAAAAAGTAGAGGAGGACAAAAACAAAATTAAACCCCCGTCTGGCAGGAAAATATATCATTGGAACATTAATGGTTGGATCAGACAGTACATAGATATTCACACGCCTTGCACTAGCGGTGGACTGTATCAAGGAAGGGACATAGCCTGTGACCAGTTTACAAGTTCATTTTTTGATGTTCCGGTTGCTCAGCTCTGTAACGTTCCAAGCTATTGTGATATATGGTGATTGTCAGCATTGGACCACGTAACCAAAAAACGCCATTGTATAAATATGACAGCGTTGCCACAACACAGGGACCAGACACATGCTGGGACGCCATTTGCAAAGCTTCTTTGCCAACACATTCCAAAATGGTCGCTTGTTGACCAATGAGCAGACAGACTCAGGCAGCAACGATGAAAAAGCACACGTCCTATCCCAGTCATGTTGCCTTTCCAGTCAGTCGTATACGTCGCAGCAGAAGATTACAAACTTTTGTGTTGGTCTTTGCTGACATGCAGTATCTGCGCTGGCTGGGAGACTGAACATGGCCTATCTGTCACTGCCAATAATGATCCACCGTCAGCCACTCGCCCCTCTAATGCCAAAGGCACAGGTGCATTTGAAGACAAAAAAAAGACAAAATTACTGTGGTTTCTATGGAAACTGAGGAGCCTGATTTGGATAGTGTGCTCCGTCTTGCCAAAGTACATGGGAAGGCCTCAGGGGTGTATACGTGGCTTAGTCAGTAAAATCAATCCTGACGAGAGATAGAAAAACCAGCTCCAGAATAAATTTAAATATTTGCTAAATTGTTAATGTGCTCCAGCAATTTCTGTGTGCAGAATGAGAAATAAAAGTGGAGATAACTTATAGCGTGTTACGTGTCATGACTTTTACCACTCAGAGACACACTCGGTGCAGGTGTAACAGGCCACACATGAGCTCACTGCTTTCTGCAGCACGGAGGGCTAGGGGAGAGAGACGGACGGCGGTCCTGGAGGGGTCTCGGACAATAAATGAGGTTATTATACCTCTGGCAGTGTATTGCAACAGCAAAATGTGGTGATAACCGAGCGGACATTCTTTTTCTAATGTGGGTGTAGTATTATATAAAAAGATGGAGAAAAATGTGATCACATTGGCACAGAATTGTCTCTAGTTTATGCATTTTATTCTGTGAGGTGCGGAACCACCTCAAAGGGGTAAATTTACTAAGATGGGAGTTCTATTTAAGGTGGTATGCTGTCCATAGCAACCAATCATGTTCCAGGTATTATGTTCTAGAAGGTGCTAGATAATTTGTTGCTATGGCAACATTCCTTTTTAAGTAGAACTCCCATCTTAGTAAATTTACCCTATAGGGTCAGCCAGGATACTATTATCCATATTCCTTAATATATTTAGCACTTTAGGACCTCTCTCCTCAGTGTTTGGCAGGGACGTGCAGTGAGGTAAATGGCTCAGGAGGCACTGGCTAGTAACAGAGGCAGATTTATACAAACTATATGAGCCCATGGGTTCATGTGGGCATTATACACAGGTGCAGTGGTATATACATGTGGGCATTATACACAGGTGCAGCAGTATATACATGTGGGCATTATACACAGGTGCAGCGGTATATACATGTGGGCATTATGCACAGGTGCAGCGGTATATACATGTGGGCATTATGCACAGGTGCAGCGGTATATACATGTGGGCATTATGCACAGATGCAGCGGTATATACATGTGGGCATTATGCACAGGTGCAGCGGTATATACATGTGGGCATTATACACAGGTGCAGCGGTACATACATGTGGGCATTATGCACAGATGCAGCGGTATATACATGTGGGCATTATGCACAGATGCAGCGGTATATACATGTGGGCATTATGCACAGGTGCAGCGGTATATACATGTGGGCATTATGCACAGGTGCAGCGGTATATACATGTGGGCATTATGCACAGGTGCAGCGGTATATACATGTGGGCATTATGCACAGGTGCAGCGGTATATACATGTGGGCATTATGCACAGGTGCAGCGGTATATACATGTGGGCATTATACACAGGTGCAGCGGTATATACATGTGGGCATTATGCACAGGTGCAGCGGTATATACATGTGGGCATTATGCACAGGTGCAGCGGTATATACATGTGGGCATTATGCACAGGTGCAGCGGTATATACATGTGGGCATTATGCACAGATGCAGCGGTATATACATGTGGGCATTATGCACAGATGCAGCGGTATATACATGTGGGCATTATGCACAGGTGCAGCGGTATATACATGTGGGCATTATGCACAGGTGCAGCGGTATATACATGTGGGCATTATGCACAGGTGCAGCGGTATATACATGTGGGCATTATGCACAGGTGCAGCGGTATATACATGTGGGCATTATGCACAGGTGCAGCGGTATATACATGTGGGCATTATACACAGGTGCAGCGGTATATACATGTGGGCATTATACACAGGTGCAGCGGTATATACATGTGGGCATTATACACAGGTGCAGCGGTATATACATGTGGACATTATGCACAGATGCAGCGGTATATACATGTGGGCATTATGCACAGGTGCAGCGGTATATACATGTGGGCATTATACACAGGTGCAGCGGTATATACATGTGGGCATTATGCACAGGTGCAGCGGTATATACATGTGGGCATTATGCACAGGTGCAGCAGTATATACATGTGGGCATTATACACAGGTGCAGCGGTATATACATGTGGGCATTATACACAGGTGCAGCGGTATATACATGTGGGCATTACACACAGGTGCAGCAGTATATACATGTGGGCATTATACACAGGTGCAGCGGTATATACATGTGGACATTATGCACAGATGCAGCGGTATATACATGTGGGCATTATGCACAGGTGCAGCGGTATATACATGTGGGTATTATACACAGGTGCAGCGGTATATACATGTGGGCATTATACACAGGTGCAGCGGTATATACATGTGGGCATTATACACAGGTGCAGCAGTATATACATGTGGGAATTATACACAGGTGCAGCAGTATATACATGTGGGCATTATACACAGGTGCAGCAGTATATACATGTTGGCATTATACACAGGTGCAGCAGTATATACATGTGGGTATTATACACAGGTGCAGCGGTATATACATGTGGGCATTATACACAGGTGCAGCAGTATATACATGTGGGCATTATACACAGGTGCAGCAGTATATACTGGAAGAAATTTGTTGAGTTTTGATCAGAGTTGTGTGGGGGGTGGCACTGCCTCACCTGTTATTAACATTTTAGACACATTAATAGAATACAAAGAATATATTCTGTGTATTTTTAATATACTTTATATACTCACAACTCCGGTGTATACTAAAGTATGACAGGAAAGGCTCTACCTCGCCTCACCGCTGATTAGCGCCGACTGCTCCCACCAGCAACTGTGCCCTTCCTTTTAAACAAGCGGAGGGAAACCATTTGGTTCTCCATCGATAGTGAAAACACTTGCCGTCGGCAATAGAACATCAATGGTCTCTAATCATCGATGGTCAATTGCCATCCCTTCGCTGCGCTAAGAATCCTATATAAGTTCAGCGTGACTCGGACATGCCTCAGCGCCAGGCAGTCTGCCTGAGAGGTATAACGTGGGAAAACACTGGGCCATGAGGGGAATGGGTCTTCTGCCCTTCCTGCTAAATTACATAGCACCTGGCTTACACCCCATCACTCACTGTAGCGTGGTCACCAGCTTTCTCCTACCTGCCATACTAATCCGACACCTCAGTTATTTGTTAATTTAATTAAATCAGCACTTTTGTCGTCCTTCTGGTCTGCACCTGCTTTACTCCTCCTTATAAGACTGCTGGACTCCCAACAATCTAGTAATGCTTATTGCATTCCAATAACACTCTTCCAGAAGCTGAATAAAGGTGACTCCTATTAAATTCCCTGGCACTCACCGGGCTAGTCCCAGGCCATCCGCAATGGCACCAAGCTACAGTATGTAACAATACATTGCGCTATCGTACAATACATTGTGTAGTGTGTGTGGCAGTGCAATGTATTGTTACATCATGTTTCACCGTCTCTGGATCACACCATCATATGGCATAACTTCTCAAAACAGAGAACTGGTTCTTGCACCTGACCCCTCAATCAACAGGATTGGGTCAGGTTTGGCCACAATTGGAGAGAATCTTCTCATCTCAATTTACACGTTCCACAATTCTTACTGCAGTGGTTCTCAAACTCGGTCCTCAGGACCCCACACAGTGCATGTTTTGCAGGTAACCCAGCAAGTGCACAGGTGTATTCATTATTCACTGACACATTTTAAAAAGTCCACAGGTGGAGCAAATGTTTCACTTGTGATTCTGTGAGGAGACCTGCAAAACATGCACTGTGTGGGGTCCTGAGGACCGAGTTTGAGAACCTGTGTCTTACTGCATACCGGCGAATGTATGGTATGTGCCATGACTTGGGTTATTCCAGTACTGTCCGGTCCAAATGAATCTCGCTCCACGTTTTCACACCGTCCTCCAAACTGAAACAATCGCCGCAGCGTCCAGCACCCTGAGCCCAAGTGCGAGCGGAGTCGTGCCAAACTGCGACGGTGTAGTTCAAAATATAAGTCTTTTATTGAAATATAAAATTCTTTACAAATTAGTAGAAAAAGTATAGAATACAGACCGAACATCACCTCATCTTATTAACAAAATACTTTATGTAGCTTGCACAGGAATCATTTGCCATGGAAGAGTACATTACATTTCACTTGGGATAACAAATAATAATAATTATACACTGTACATAAAGCTGTGAAACCTGACCAAGTGACAAAGGGGAACAGATAAAGACTGATCTATGCAATCATACGATTGGTTAAGAGGTGTGGCAGGACATTTATATGTATATACAAAGTAAGCATGTCTTATCGTGGAACACCAGATGCTGTGGAACTACATATCCCAGAATTCCCTTCGTTTTGTTGTTGGCATGCTAAGACTGTGGTAGGGCATGCTGGGATGTGCAGTTCCGCAGCAGCCACAAGTTATGTACCCCTGCTTTAACTCGTGCTTGCGAATCAATAAGTTACACTGAGGCCAATCCACCGCCATCTGTCGCTTGCAGTTGCGATTTCAATTTGGGCCAGTGGAGTTTATAAAGGAACAGAATCCGCTCCAGAGAACGAGACTTTTGGGGGGGGGGGGGGGAGCGGCTGACGGGGTCACTTCACTAGCAGACACACATACACATTGCAAACTGCCAAAAATGTGTTAATCCCCCCCAAAAAAGTGTGTGGGTGGGGGGGGGGGGGGGGCTTACATATAACAAATATAAATAGGGCAATATAAAGTATACATACACACACTGCCGGTTTCTCTGGCATGTAAACACCTAAAATTCCTTCCGTTTTAATATCCAGAGCTGTGGTTGTGTAGGGTGGCCGTGCAATGTAAACTCACACTGGACTCATTGTTAAATAGGAGGTAAGATACAGGTTTCAGTCATATAGAGGTTTCACGTCAGATCCTCAGAATCGTATAGATGTAGGTGAAACACAAACATTAATTAACACAATCCAATTATACATGACCTGGAAACTTCCCAGGTTTGCACTTAAGGGGGGTACTCACGGGAGAGATGTGTGCTGAGCGATCTTAACACAGACCGCTCAGCACACATCTCTCACCCCGCTCAGCACAGCGCGATGTGCTGAGCGAGGGGGAAAGCCGACGGGGGGGCCGCTCACTTCACACAACGGTGAAGTGAGCGATCCGCTAGATTGAGCCTGCATGCAGCTCAATCTAGCATCGGCGACAGCGATGCGCGGCCCTATCGCTGGAGGGCATACACACGGCAGATCCGTGCTTAAAATCTAAGCAATCTAGCAAGATTGCTTAGATTTTAAGCACGGATCTCTCCGTGTGTACCCCCCTTTAGGCACGCATCTTATTCTCTGTATTAATGTGCTTTAAACAAACGGAATGCAGTCCATTTGCCGGCAGTCAGGATACGAACGCCGGAAACCCGACAGCTGACCATACAGATAGCCGGAATCTCGTTGAACAGGGGCTATTCCCACTCGTGGGTGTCCACAACACCCATAAAGTGGGAACAGAACCTGTGGCGAGGGTAGCGAACCACCACGCCCGGGATGCCGGCCGTTGGTAAATCATACTGAACCCCCAAAAAAAATCAAGGGCATTTTTTTTAAACCGCAATTTACTTTCTACAACCCCAGGAGTGAAGGCTCAGTTTACGGCGATGGTTCTGAAGGAGATGGCCAGTGAGGAGTTAATGAAGGGTGATTGCCACCAAAGTCACGAATATTAAGTGAGCTATGAAAGGCTGTCATGGCAACAAGCGTCTGCTTGGGGGAACTTCGTCGGAGCCGAGTAACCGTCCTGCTCTGCCTTTGTGTTCTGCAGTAATATAATTCCGTATGGGCACGCCAATCCCTCAGCTCGGCACCCTGTGAGTGTCCACGTACAGACAAAGTTCTTTTTCGGCTGGGATGATTGGAAAAAAAACAAATTTACAACCAGATAAAGAACAGGTGCTACACCAACTAAAGGGAATTGAAAGACACTAAACTGATATTTATTTTGTTACAAGTAAACTGAATTAATCTTTACAATAAGGAGGAGAAAGGGGGAAAAAAAAAAAAAAAAAAAAAAATCAAGGATTAGAATATTTTTGCTACAGCTTATGTTATAATATTCTCTCTCTAACCTGCAGCCTGTTAAAAGTTGGTCAATTAAAGTAGGGGCAATATGCCGCTGTACAACTGCATACAAATTATCCCAATACATCACAGACTTGCCCGCGCACCTCCACGGTTGTGAGGGAAAAATTGGCTATTGAAGGGTAATATGATGTGCCGTTCCGGAACATGATGTATGCATGTAATTGCATTTACCCTTAGTCTATAATTAAAAGCTCCTCAAAACACAAAGAAAACCCATTACCAACATGCGGGGGGGACAGCAGTTGTGAGGCCCAGCCCAATATTCATCGCATTTACTAAGAAGAAGCGACATCGCGGCAGTAGCGCAGATTCACATTTATCTAGATCACCACAGGTGCATCACAAGAGATCTGCTGTAATCAAATCCTAGGTTAGTTCCTCACGCCTCTTAGAGGTCAGGTGTTCCTACTTCCGGCCTCCAAAATGGCAGCCTGCCCCACCTTACTATAAAACCATGTTAGATTTTAGCAATATACGATTTAAATATATTGAAATGATTAAAACAGATCATGCACAAGAAATAAAGCATTATAATAGCACAGGATGACCTGTTCTCGTCTATAGAGGTAGATTGTCCAACATGTCTTACACATATCTGTATAGGTCATACAGCCCAGCTTTCCCCGCACAATTTGGGAATATATCTGATGCTGGGAATGGCTTTTCCTCTGGCAGCTAAGCAGTGAGGGATGTAAGGCGCAGCACAGGCTGCAGAACAACAATGCATATATAGGGGTTGGGTACAAAATCCTGGCAGTGAGAATCCATATGGCCAGGAATTCAACCGCAGCATCCTGACAGTTCCCAAACTACTTAAACTCTACCCCTAACCATCCCTGCCCGCAGCCTATCCTTAGACCCACCCCCTACTTAGCGTTCACACCAGGCAGTTTTAGCAGGGCACCGCATCCTGCACTTATGGCGGTGCCAAGTTGAAACAGCCGGCCAGGGGCCCCCCTGAAAAGTAGATCTTAAGGACATGCCCCCTTTGAGGCGCATGCAATAGTGCCTGACTGACATACGCGCTGCCAAACTCCAGAGTGAACGCTATGACGCTGACCATGGGAATCCTACAGTCTGTATACTGACAGCAACCCATAAAGGAACGCGCATATATCCAGGATTACACCTTGTTACGTTTACTGTGCAAGCAGAACATTTGCTTTTCCTTAATACAGCAAGTATTTAAAGCAAATTAAAAGATGTAGAAGTTAAAATGCTCTCTTCATAATCCCCCCCCCCCCCCCTGATATATTTTATATGCCCCTCTCGGATCATGCAATGTTAGACAGGCATTCAAGCCGACTGCAAACCAATCTGTTTCCTTGCCCTGTATAGTAATCACAGACTCTGCAATTAGGGGGTTACTAACCTGCAGGAAACTGCCTCCCACTTCCTTACCCTGTATAGTGATAGCAATACTACAACCATGGTGATACTAACCTGCGGGAAACTGCCTCCCACTTCCTTACCCTGTATAGTGATAGCAATACTACAACCATGGTGATACTAAGCTGCGGGAAACTGCCTCCCACTTGCTTACCCTGTATAGTGACAGCAATACTACAACCAGGGTGATACCAACCTGCGGGAAACTGCCTCCCACTTGCTTACCCTGTATAGTGATAGCAATACCACAACCAGGGTGATACTAACCTGCGGGAAACTGCCTCCCACTTGCTTACCCTGTATAGTGATAGCAATACCACAACCAGGGTGATACTAACCTGCGGGAAACTGCCTCCCGCTTGCTTACCCTGTATAGTGACAGCAATACTACAAGGGGGTTACTAGACTACAGGAAACTGCCTCCCACTTGTTCACATTGTATAATAACAGCAATACTACAACCAAGGGGCTACTAAGTTACAGGAAACAGTTTCCCACTTGCTTACGGTGCACTACACCAACAGGTCAATTCTGGTTCCTGAATACGAGTAAATAATCCTGAGCCTGACTGGTAAAAGAAACAAAAATAAAAGCTCAGCATACAAACTGAAGGTATATAAAAACTTAAAAATCAAAAAAGTTTAAAAAAAAGACTTTGTATCCAACAGGAAAAAGAAATGTACGCATACCATATAGTGTATAGTTCTATTTGCACCAGATGTGCCTAACCTGGATTACAATTAGTTTTATCCAAATGCTGAAAAGCCAAGTACAGACATCGGTTCACACAGGTAATAAATAATCCCTCCCCAGCTAGATACACAGACGGCTCACTAATTCATTTCTCCATGCTTCAAAGCCCGGACATCTCATGTCACTCTGCTGTCCGCTAATAGCACTTTCCTGACTGCACAGAACCGGGGGTGATGTTCCGGACGGGATACGCTCTACAGCTTTGTCCAAGTTGTTCTGCTATGAACTAGCCAAAGGCTACAAAATTGGGGTAAGACCTGCTGCCAAAGTGAGGTTCCAGAACACTGACGGCTCAGAGGGTTACTGACAAAATCTTCAATCTCTACTAGAATCCTCATCTGAGGGTAACGAAGAGAAAAAAAAATAATGGTTTAAGATGGAGCATCAAACTAGGACTCTGCTCATTGGATGTTCTTCCTACAGGGATAAAATCAGTACACCAACTGCTTGTACCCAGAGTTTAAAATCTATAAAGATTTACAAAAAAAAAAAAAATAAACACTTCACCTCATTTTTCTGAAAACCCCTGGAACTCAAGACAGTTTAGTGTTCCTCACAGTAAGTGGAGGAAAAAAAAACGCAAAATGACTACGTTTGAGAGCATGATAGAATAACCAGTCTACAATATTTTGGATAAAAAATAATTATAAGAACACATGCAGCATCCTGTATTGTGAATAAGCCAATAGCAGCCCTGGGTGTGCGGATTTTTACATGCATTGCAAAGGTGACAAACACCCTTTTTTTTTTTTTTTTTTTTAACAAGTATTTTAATTTTAGCCTTTAAGGTATCCACCTAAACGTTCTTCCTACGTAACGCAAGAGCACAGCGTAGAGGGTAGTGCAAGCAGCGGTGCGTCATGGAGAATGTGTCTGCACATAAGGGTACAAGGGGGAAATAAAAAAACAACTGGAAAGTACGGAATGAGAGTCAGCACTTGGTGAGAATATATAAATATAAAGGATTATAGATATGTCAATTTACATTATTAAACAAATAAGTTGTAGGCAAAAAGGCGTTGGCCTGTGGATATCCAACCACGACGAAGAAACGAGTGACTCCCTGAAGCACTGCTGCACAGAACTCGCGTTATACGGGTTGCATTTTAATGCGCAGACAGGGGAATATTTTTCAGGAGAGCCCAGAGGCAGCCAGGAGGTATCTGGCATGGAGGCCATGCAAAAACATGGTACAGCAATGAGAACACTGGCAGGGCTGGAATCCGGTTTCACTGCTGCCAAGTCTGTGCATGCCTAGATGAGAGCTGCAGTTCTTCAATCATTCAGCTGAGGGCGCACCACGTGCCTCTGGCAGCTCTCCCGGAATCTGAGGGAAAGTTCCCTATTTACAAAACCCCTCGGTCACAGAGCAACACCTTCCATGGGAATGTCACAGTGATGTTCCACTGTCTCTATCTCCGTAACTTCCGTCCCTTCCAGTTCCTCTGTGGAGATTATGATTGTATCTCCGTCCTCCAACAGTGCAAAGCTGTCCCCATTGATGTGTTGGCGTGCCAGGTTTTCCAGTTTTACCCGGTAGCCCTCAGCCTCCTGTTCCTTCTCTAGAAGCTGCTGTCTGTATTCACGGGCTCTGCAGTTGGCTTCATGCAATTGTTGTTGTAACATTTTCCGGGCTTCTTCATCGTGACTATCCTATAGAAAGAAAAAAAAAAAACCACGAGGACAGGTAATAGACATTGAGGAAACTTTAGAACAGAAAACCGGTGGTTTCGGCTGCATTGATGCAAATCCACGCTTGATATAGCAACACATTGTGACAGCCAATCCCACAGTAGCTAGAGAAACCGCACCCACATCAGCCATTAAATCCCACGCTTATGCCTTTATAGCTGCAACACGAGGCCAGCAACCGGCAAAACCTGGTTCGATACATTCAGCCAAAGCTATGGGGACTGCTCTACCAAGAGACCTTAATATGTCTCCAATATCTGTTCCAGACCAGTCATATGTAACGGGGTTCCAAAAATGATGCAGAAAACCTAAGAAAGCAGCAGCTTTCCATGAGTGTACTAAGCACCAGAAAGAATCTCACCCCAAGTCTATTTATATAAAATACTAGTATATTTGCCGGGTTACCTCCTTCTATTACCACCACACTCATTGGCTATCCTCTGTTCTGGCAGGTCTCGCCCCATCTGTCGCAGTGAGCACCATTGGGGCACATGCGCACTGAGAAGACGGGGCAGACGTGCTGACATTATTACGTAGAAAAAGAACACAGCACCCTGATGAGCTAAACTTACCGTATTCTCTTCTGCGACTGCTTCAGCCTCTTCTGTCCTGGCCTTCTTGGCAGGAGGAGCCTCCACCTCGGTCACCACCTCCTCTATGACGTCCTCCTCCGGTATTGCAACAACTGGAATAGAGACGACCAGTTACACCATGGAAATGCCACCGAAAGTCTACCACAATAATTACACGGAATGAACCCACTGGGCATTTAACTACTGCAGGGCAGGTAGGATTGTGAGGACATCAAAAGTAAAAGTCAAACACAGAACTTCTGTCCCCCCCCCCCCCCGAGTACATTCGTATCCCTTTCACACCACCGTAAAAACCTGGGTCATTGTCAGGTTAACATGGGGCGCGGCTCGGGGTGAAAGGGTTAACCTAGGTCACTGGGTAGCTATCCCGGGGTTACAGGCCAGTACAGTAAACACGAGGACAGGTAATAGACCTGTAGGGACAGGGTAACCAAAGTCCCGGTTCACTGCATAGGGAGAACCACATTCCTGGTACTTAGAGGTCATTCCCACACACCGGCAGAGGTGAACCCCAGCACTTTACCATATCCACCCTGCGGCTTGAACGGTTTTCAAGATGCTGTGACGCCGCTTGAAACCTGTATTCAGTGACCTGAGCTGGACCCCGTAATGTGGTCTGAAAGGGGTATCAAGACATTTTAACCTCAGCCATGTCCTTGATGACAAACGCTCCCTGATATAGCAGCGGCCAGAAAGCTCTACCTAAGCACAACCATCCTTCATCCTGCACTATGCTTAATGCACGCTATCTGTAACCAGGTCCCAAATCTCTATTTGTTGTCTAGGAACATCAGGAGGCGACTGACCTGCACTAGGAAGAAATACTTTATTAATACAGGTGACTGATCAGCAACGCGGTAGGAAACTGGCATCACCCTGCTGTAAATTTACCCTGATCTCCGTTCTGGATGGTAACCAAGAGTGGATGGCGGATGTGGTCTGTGGAGAACCCTCCGTGCAGGTTGCCCAGCTGAACGCCATCTGTGACGATCGTTATCACTCTCTGGCCTCCATTTTCCACCATCTGCCTGACAGACGCAGCATCCATGGACACGACTTCGGTAGTGGAATCTGGACGGAACACAGACTTTGCTCGTTAAATGTGGAACACGGAATTTAACCCAGATGTTTCCATTTCCTAAAAGTCGTTTAAGCAGATCTTAAAATCTTAATATTTTCCAAGCAGGAGAAAAAAAAAGAAAAGAAAAAAAAGACCTATTTCTTCAGCTGAAAACATAATATAAAAAAAGAATGAAAGTGCCGTAACACCAAGGTAATGTCCAAAAAGGTCTAATGATAATCATTTATATTTTAATAGGATTGCTGGAAGACTCTGGGGCATCAGAGGACTATGCATGGCCGGTTCCCCATCCACAGCTCTCAGCTTGGGAAACTAAACCCCCTGGGACAGGGTTACATACTATTTACTATCAAGATCCCGACAGCGGCATCCCACCTGCCAGTATGCCGGCAGCAGGACGAGCGCCAAGAGTCCCCTTGCGGGCTGGGTGGCTCACCACAGGTTCTATTATCACTCTATGGGTACCATGGACACCAACGAGTGGGAATAGCCCCTGTGCGCTGGGATTCCGGCGTCGGTTTCCTGACCGCCGGGATCCTAACAGCCGGCAAATTGATTGCATCCCACGCGACACTTTAACCTCGATAGGAAAAACACTCTGCTAGTTGCGCTGCGTGTTAATTAATCCTAGGTTTCTAATTAATCTCCCTGAAAACTCATTACACAAACGCGTAATTGATCACTCAACCAATTAGTCAAAAGGCAGCATTGTACAATTGGAACCACTGATTGCATAACCAAATAGAAAACAAACTGCTGAGAATGGGCGATCGCTGGGAAGTAATCCCCGGTAATAGCGCAACCGAAAACACCGAAAGATGCACCACATGTCCACATTTCAGACCACCACTGGGTCATCCAGACAGGCTTTACAGATACCGCAGCTTGGTGCCTAGAGACGCCCCCGACCAAGACCCCAGAATAGTTTTATTCACATAGGTTATTTCTCCATTACTCACTTCCAGTACCATCAGACCCTAAGAGGGGCGAGGACGCCTCTGCCAGCGCTGCCAGGGTGGCCAGCACAGAATTGGAGTTAGTGATATGAATGTTCCCTCCATTTCTGGCTGCTGAAAAGAGACACGTTATAGAAAGCATGGACAGAAGACACTGCATATTCATATTATACAACCAGCCAGTACTGCGCGATGCACAGAAAACCCTCCGGCGCCACCTAGTGCACAAAGTCAAGCAGTGCTTCCATGTTTCTGTATTGATTGATCTTTATGTATCTCAAGGGTACCAGCAAATGCCATATTGTGCACACAGCCTTTTCAATACACCTTTTCAGTATCAATTTACTAGGAACCAGTCACACAGAAATGAGACACCGTACCTAAAAAAATACTTCATTATACCAAATGCCATAGGAATTTCAAAGATCTTTCCGACTGCTGACACCAGTCAGCAAAGCATATCCCGGGTACCCTAGCCCAAGGCAGTGAGGGATCCCTATGCTACACTGGGTGGGGAAGAACAACTATGAGGATCGTTTGTCTAGAAATCAACAACCCTTTCCGGATAAATGCACGATGAACCCTCCCTATATAGGACACAACATAATCTACTGCACAAAAGAATCTAACAGACAACGGCTTTCACTATCTTGGTGTTTCCGCATACACGCTAGAGGTAAGACTCTCATACCGAACGCTGCTTATATGAATAAACGCAGATGTAATGCTTGCTGGGATTTTAAGATACCCTACTACAAGACTCTCAAATTCAATGATGGAACTTTGGGCCAAACTCATAGATGGATTCAGTTTACACCCAAACACACAGCAGCGATGTGTAACCATGCTAGTACAGTAGGAACCATCTGATGGATAGAGACCCCCCTTGTGTTGAATCTCCATCTGGAACCAATGACCACATAAGTAATCCTCGGGTTATTCAGACTGGCCCTCACGGCTCCATAGTCTGCGTTGGAAAATTTAGACCTTGCCACACGACTGTTTTCCGGAACAGAGGCCGGAACCGTACCCAAGCAGCCTGTCATTTGGCTGGGGATCTGGTGGCACGACGCGCCACAATACACATGCAGAACAGGTCCTGGCAATGCGCAGGCACCCTACCATTAGAGATGTACGGAAAAGTTTGCGAGTTAATTGCACTAGATTAACAAAACAAAAAAAACAAGCCAACTGAAAGCCATCTTTAGACACTAATGTAGATTATGATTAACTGCGCTGCGTCATCACAGACAATAGATGAAAAGGCGATAGCGTAACTCATACGCTGCAATATGCAGCATGACCCCGCAGAGCCGGACAGTTGTGCGTACCTACGGACTTCATGTTGGCTGTAGACACCAGGTTGGACAGGTTTGCCAGATCCCCTTGTGTCAGAATGAAGTGCGGAGACGAGCCAGTGATGGCGTTTGTCCTCATGGGTTGTACCCGGATATTGCCCTGCATGGATTCCTGGGGGAGGGAAGGAGATTAATGTACAACGCTGAACGTTTACATTCCCAATTTCAGGGCATCAATGAATGACAATATGATCAACAAAGCGATTCTCTTCTTATCAGGCAGCTTTAGGTTTAAAGGGCACCGTGTATTGTTCACCACAGACAGGAAGTCTGATGTGCAAGGGCAATAATGCTCCTCTCTATTCATCATCTATCTATACATACACAGTGCCCTCTAAGGGGTGTGAATACTTTTGCAAGGATATATATCTATAAATGTTACTTAGGGAAAAAGAGACTCACTTGTAACATAATAAGCAGTTCGGGGTTGTTTTTATCCAGGGCAATGTCAAAAGCGGTTTTCCCAAACTTGCTATTGGCATGGACGTCTGCCCCATTCTTGAGGAGCAGGTCCACCACGTCCTGGTGGTTGTGCTCCGTGGCCCAGTGCAGAGCGGTCATTTCTAACATGTCCTTGGCGTTGATATTCGCTCCGTTCTACGGGGGAAACGTGACACTGTTATACAGAGCGCAGCAGGGTGGTACAAACATGCCTGTAATCATTGCAGCTATACTCAGACCCCTCCCTCTGGGCGTGGTTATGTACCTTGATGAGCAGGTCCACTATATGGGCGTGTCCCTCAGCTGCTGCCATATGCAGTGGGGTCCTGTCCACCTTTGTTCGGGCGTCCCTGCTGATGCCTGCCTGGAGCAGCACTTTGACTGTAGAGAAGTGGCCGTACTGAGCAGCCAGGTGTAATGGGGATGTTCCAAGCTAGAAAATACCACACACACTACAGATTAATGCAATGGCATAGTACTTCAACTCAACCCACGGACATGCAATGGCGCAAGGTAAACGTTAACTATTAAACCAGGACATTTTATTAATACATTGTACATCAAAGTGTTGGCATACGTGATAACCGTCAAGAAGCTTGGCGTCTGTTTACACCGTTACCCGTACCGTATCTGTAATCCAGGGAGGCGCACATTCATGTATAACGGCATGCACAGATATTGGGCAGGCACTTAATACAATCACCCTGGACGGTCAGATATAGGTTAATGCCCAAGTTATCTGAAAGCCCGCCCCCTGCCCATTACATACTAACCGGCAAGGGTCCATACAAGCTGCTATTTGCTGCCCACTGGATCTACAATGGCAGCGTGACAGCGGATCTGGAGCAGCAGGTTTCATCTCCAGTCCTCAAGTACCCAAAAGGGGGAAGGTTTTCTAGATTTCATTAATATCACACTTGTTTCAACAGACAGAAATCCTGAAAACATGCCCTGTTGGGGTATTCGAGGACTCGAGTTGAGAATCACTAGGTCTAGAGTGAACCAGACGGTCACCATAGAACATGGATGACAGGACAGGTAAAGGAACAGTGGGGGTTAGGGGGGAGGTTAAGGTTAACTTAGATTCTCACCCCTCTCTATATGACCGCCAGCATCCTGTACCCAACCCATACAGACTACAGATATGGGTACAAGGTACAGACTCTGAGGGCTCACTCACAGGTACATACCCAGTCGGTGGTAAAAGGAGCCCCGTTCTGCATTAACAGACGGACTTCATCATCTTCTCCATTGCGAGCAGCTTCTAACAATCTTTTCCCCAGGTCCAACGCCATCTGGACACGGACAATAAAAAACACATAAAGGCAATTTAGGATGAGGACTACTTATATTTGGAACCAGTCCCACTCTCTTCCAGGTCACACGGACAAAACAACAAGAACACACAGCTGACAATCAGCAAAGTACAAAGCAGCAGTGGACAGACCCAGGCGATTTGTGGTGGCGTTTGGGTCAGATTGGAGGGAGAGGATTAGAAGGGGAGGGAAGGGGATGGGAGGGGGTTTGAGTAATGGAGGTTAGGGGAGGACTGGATATGTACTGGGGGTGAGCACTGGAGGGTAGGGGGGATTGGGGTGTGTATTGGGGGTGAGCACTGGAGGGTAGGGGGGATTGGGGTGTGTATTGGGGGTGAGCACTGGAGGGTAGGGGGGGATTGGGGGTGAGCACTGGAGGGTAGGGGGGATTGGGGTATGCATTGGGGATGAGCACTGGAGGGTAAGGGGGGATTGGGGTGAGCACAGGATGGTAGGACTGGGGTGTGTATTGAGGGTAAGCACTGGAGGGTAAGGGGGGATTGGGGTGTGCATTGGGAGTGAGTACTGGAGAGTAGGACTGGGGTGTGTATTGAGGGTGAGCAATGGAGGGTAGGGGGGATTGTGGGTGAGCACTGGAGGGTAGGGTGGGATTGGGGTAAGCACTGGAAGGTAGGGGGTGAGCACTGAAGGGTAGGGGGGTTTGGGGGAGAGCACTGTAGGGAAGGACTGAGGTGTGTATTGAGGGTGAGCAATGGAGGGTAGGGAGGGATTGTGGGTGAGCACTGGAGGGTAGGTGGATTGGGGTGTGCATTGGGGTGAGCACTGGAAGGTAGGGGGTGAGCACTGAAGGGTAGGGGGGATTGGGGGAGAGCACTTGGGGTAGGACTGGGGTGGGTATTGGGGGAGCACTGGAGGGTAAGGGGGGGATTGGGGAGAGCACTGGAGGGTAGGACTGGGGTGTGTATTGGGGAAAGCACTGGAGGGTAAGGGGGGGGGGATTTGGGTGTGTATTGAGGGTAAGGGGGGGGGGGATTTGGGTGTGTATTGAGGGTGAGCACTGGAGGGTAGGACTAGGGTGTGTATTGAAGGTGAGCACTGGAGGGTAGGGGGGGTTGGGGTGTGTATTGGAGGTGAGCACTGGAGGGTAGGACTGTGGTGTGTTTTGGGGAAAGCAATGGAGGGTAAGGGGGGGGATTGGGGTGTGTATTGAGGGTGAGCACTGGAGGGTAGGACTGGGGTGTGTATTGAAGGTGAGCACTGGAGGGTAGGGGGGTTGGGGTGTGTATTGGAGGTGAGCACTGGAGGGTAGGACTGGGGTGTGTATTGAGGGCGAGCACTGGAGGGTAGGGGGGATTGTGAGTGAGCACTGGAGGGTAGGGGGGTTGGGGTGTGCATTGGGGGTGAGCACTGGAAGGTAGAGGGTGAGCACTGCAGGGTAGGACTGGGGTGTGCATTGGGGGTGAGCACTGGAGGGTAGGGGGAACTGGGGTGTGCATTGGGGGTGAGCACTGGAGGGGAGCGGGGACTGGGGTATGCATTGGGGGTGAGCACTGGAGGGTAAGGGGGATTGGGGTGTGCACGAGGGTAGGGGTTGAGCACTGGAGGGTAGGGGGGATTGGGGTGTGTATTGAGGGTGAGCACTGGAGGGTAGGGGAGATTAAGGGTGAGCACTGGAGGATAGGACTGGGGTGTGTATTGAAGGTGAGTACTGGAGGGTAGGGGGGGTTGGGGTGTGTATTGGAGGTGAGCACTGGAGGGTAGGACTGGGGTGTGTATGGAGGGTGAGCACTGGAGGGTAGGGGGAACTGGGGTGTGCATTGGGGGTGAGCACTGGAGGGAAGGGAGGACTGGGGTGTGCATTGGAAGTGAGCACTGGAGGGAAGGGGGGACTGGGGTGTGCATTGGGGGTGAGCACTGGAGGGAAGGGGTGACTGGTGTGTATAATGAGGGCGAGCACTGGAGGGTAGGACTGGGGTGTGTATTGAGGGAGAACACTGAAGGGTAGGGGGGATTGGGGGTGAGCACTGGAGGGTGGGGGGAGGATGACTGAGGTGTATATTGAGGGTGAGCACTGGAGGGTAGTGGGGATTGGGGGGGGGTGAGCACTAGAGGGTAGTGGGGAATGGGGGTGAGCACTGGAGGGTAGTGGGGATTGGGGGATGAGCACTGGAGGGTAGGGGGGATTGGGGGATGAGCACTGGAGGGTAGGGGGGATTGGGGGTTGAGCACTGGAGGGTGGGGGGAGGATGACTGGGGTGTATATTGAGGGTGAGCACTGGAGGGTAGTGGGGATTGGGGGGTGAGCACTGGAGGGTAGTGGGGATTGGGGGTGAGCACTGGAGGGTAGTGGGGATTGGGGGTGAGCACTGGAGGGTAGTGGGGATTGGGGGTGAGCACTGGAGGGTAGTGGGGATTGGGGGTGAGCACTGGAGGGTAGTGGGGATTGGGGGTGAGCACTGGAGGGTAGTGGGGATTGGGGGTGAGCACTGGAGGGTAGTGGGGATTGGGGGTGAGCACTGGAGGGTAGTGGGGATTGGGGGTGAGCACTGGAGGGTAGTGGGGATTGGGGGTGAGCACTGGAGGGTAGTGGGGATTGGGGGTGAGCACTGGAGGGTAGTGGGGATTGGGGGTGAGCACTGGAGGGTAGTGGGGATTGGGGGTGAGCACTGGAGGGTAGTGGGGATTGGGGGTGAGCACTGGTGGCTAGTGGGGATTGGGGGTGAGCACTGGAGGCTAGTGGGGATTGGGGGTGAGCACTGGAGGCTAGTGGGGATTGGGGGTGAGCACTGGAGGGTAGTGGGGATTGGGGGTGAGCACTGGTGGCTAGTGGGGATTGGGGGTGAGCACTGGAGGCTAGTGGGGATTGGGGGTGAGCACTGGAGGCTAGTGGGGATTGGGGGTGAGCACTGGAGGCTAGTGGGGATTGGGGGTGAGCACTGGAGGCTAGTGGGGATTGGGGGTGAGCACTGGAGGCTAGTGGGGATTGGGGGTGAGCACTGGAGGCTAGTGGGGATTGGGGGTGAGCACTGGAGGCTGGGACTGGTGTGTATATTGAAGGTGAGCACTGGAGGGTAGTGGGGATTGGGGGGTGAGCACTGGAGGGTAGTGGGGATTGGGGGGTGAGCACTGGAGGGTAGTGGGGATTGGGGGGTGAGCACTGGAGGGTAGTGGGGATTGGGGGGTGAGCACTGGAGGGTAGTGGAGATTGGGGGTGAGCACTGGAGGCTAGGACTGGTGTGTATATTGAAGGTGAGCACTGGAGGGTAGTGGGGATTGGGGGGTGAGCACTGGAGGGTAGTGGGGATAGGGGGTGAGCACTGGAGGGTAGTGGGGATTGGGGGTGAGCACTGGAGGGTAGTGGGGATTGGGGGTGAGCACTGGAGGGTAGTGGGGATTGGGGGTGAGCACTGGAGGGTAGTGGGGATTGGGGGTGAGCACTGGAGGGTAGTGGGGATTGGGGGTGAGCACTGGAGGCTAGTGGGGATTGGGGGTGAGCACTGGTGGCTAGTGGGGATTGGGGGTGAGCACTGGAGGCTAGTGGGGATTGGGGGTGAGCACTGGAGGCTAGTGGGGATTGGGGGTGAGCACTGGAGGCTAGTGGGGATTGGGGGTGAGCACTGGAGGCTAGTGGGGATTGGGGGTGAGCACTGGAGGCTAGTGGGGATTGGGGGTGAGCACTGGAGGCTAGTGGGGATTGGGGGTGAGCACTGGAGGCTAGTGGGGATTGGGGGTGAGCACTGGAGGCTAGTGGGGATTGGGGGTGAGCACTGGAGGCTGGGACTGGTGTGTATATTGAAGGTGAGCACTGGAGGGTAGGGGGGATTGGGGGTGAGCACTGGAGGGTAGGGGGGATTGGGGGTGAGCACTGGAGGGTAGGGGGGATTGGGGGTGAGCACTGGAGGGTAGGGGGGATTGGGGGTGAGCACTGGAGGGTAGGGGGGATTGGGGGTGAGCACTGGAGGGTAGTGGGGATTGGGGGTGAGCACTGGAGGGTAGTGGGGATTGGGGGTGAGCACTGGAGGCTAGGACTGGTGTGTATATTGAAGGTGAGCACTGGAGGGTAGTGGGGATTGGGGGGTGAGCACTGGAGGGTAGTGGAGATTGGGGGTGAGCACTGGAGGCTAGGACTGGTGTGTATATTGAAGGTGAGCACTGGAGGGTAGTGGGGATTGGGGGGTGAGCACTGGAGGGTAGTGGGGATAGGGGGTGAGCACTGGAGGGTAGTGGGGATTGGGGGTGAGCACTGGAGGGTAGTGGGGATTGGGGGTGAGCACTGGAGGGTAGTGGGGATTGGGGGTGAGCACTGGAGGGTAGTGGGGATTGGGGGTGAGCACTGGAGGGTAGTGGGGATTGGGGGTGAGCACTGGAGGCTAGTGGGGATTGGGGGTGAGCACTGGAGGCTAGTGGGGATTGGGGGTGAGCACTGGTGGCTAGTGGGGATTGGGGGTGAGCACTGGAGGCTAGTGGGGATTGGGGGTGAGCACTGGAGGCTAGTGGGGATTGGGGGTGAGCACTGGAGGCTAGTGGGGATTGGGGGTGAGCACTGGAGGCTAGTGGGGATTGGGGGTGAGCACTGGAGGCTAGTGGGGATTGGGGGTGAGCACTGGAGGCTAGTGGGGATTGGGGGTGAGCACTGGAGGCTGGGACTGGTGTGTATATTGAAGGTGAGCACTGGAGGGTAGTGGGGATTGGGGGGTGAGCACTGGAGGGTAGTGGGGATTGGGGGGTGAGCACTGGAGGGTAGTGGGGATTGGGGGGTGAGCACTGGAGGGTAGTGGGGATTGGGGGGTGAGCACTGGAGGGTAGTGGGGATTGGGGGGTGAGCACTGGAGGGTAGTGGGGATTGGGGGGTGAGCACTGGAGGGTAGTGGAGATTGGGGGTGAGCACTGGAGGCTAGGACTGGTGTGTATATTGAAGGTGAGCACTGGAGGGTAGTGGGGATTGGGGGGTGAGCACTGGAGGGTAGTGGGGATAGGGGGTGAGCACTGGAGGGTAGTGGGGATTGGGGGTGAGCACTGGAGGGTAGTGGGGATTGGGGGTGAGCACTGGAGGGTAGTGGGGATTGGGGGTGAGCACTGGAGGGTAGTGGGGATTGGGGGTGAGCACTGGAGGGTAGTGGGGATTGGGGGTGAGCACTGGAGGGTAGTGGGGATTGGGGGTGAGCACTGGAGGGTAGTGGGGATTGGGGGTGAGCACTGGAGGCTAGGACTGGTGGTGAGCACTGGAGGGTAGTGGGGATTGGGGGGTGAGCACTGGAGGGTAGTGGGGATTGGGGGGTGAGCACTGGAGGGTAGTGGGGATTGGGGGGTGAGCACTGGAGGGTAGTGGGGATTGGGGGGTGAGCACTGGAGGGTAGTGGGGATTGGGGGGTGAGCACTGGAGGGTAGTGGGGATAGGGCGTGAGCACTGGAGGGTAGTGGGGATTGGGGGTGAGCACTGGAGGGTAGTGGGGATTGGGGGTGAGCACTGGAGGGTAGTGGGGATTGGGGGTGAGCACTGGAGGGTAGTGGGGATTGGGGGGGGAGCACTGGAAGGTGGTGGGGATTGGGGGGGGGGGAGCACTGGAAGGTGGTGGGGATTGGGGGGGGGGAGCACTGGAAGGTGGTGGGGATTGGGGGGGGGGGGGAGCACTGGAGGGTGGTGGGGATTGGGGGGGGGGAGCACTGGAGGGTGGTGGGGATTGGGGGTGAGCACTGGAGGCTAGGACTGGTGTGTATATTGAGGGTGAGCACTGGAGGGTAGTGGGGTGTATTGGAGGATAAGGAGGGAGCACTGGGGGTATGGGGGGAGGTGTATATTTGGGGGTGAGGGCAGTCAGTCATGTTGGGATAATGATATGGAGGGGAGCAGGGGGCGAACACCGCGTTACACCCGCCGTGTTACACCCATATGACGTGTCTCAGTGCGGGGCACACAGCATTGGGACACCCCGGGAACCGGCAGACACTCGCAGGCCAGACACCCCGCGCCATACATACACACAAGCCCACGGACTATATCACGGAACCTCGGACCGTACTCACCGTGGTTCCCGCCAGCGGAGGCAGCCAGCGTGCCCGCTCTACTCCTGCCCCAGGCCGCCCTCCGATATACGAGCGTTACGATTTCTTAATTATTTAATAAATTGCAAAAGTTTGTGTCCCCCTCAAGATGGCGGCAACACACGCGGAGGAGTACAGAACGGAAGGCGGTAGCATCGCGTCTCATTCCGCGGAGGGATCCGATATTGAAGCAGGCGCGCTGACGGAACTACAGAGCGCGCCCTATGCGCCGGTGGCTGCCGGGACAGGAGCAGGTTTCCATGGAAACGAGCCTAGTCTTCCTGGCCAGGCGGCCATGTTGTCTGCCAATGACGTCACCGTGTGGCTTGCCTGTTACACTTTATACAGGGACATTTCTTTACCAGACCAGACAACCACAGTGTGTCCTCTTACAGTGCTGCTGCTAGCATCCTAGCTAACACTTAAAACATACTTGCCTAGTTTTGAAAAAGCATTTCATGAAGGTTGTGAAAGTAACACTAATAAGCGTTGGCATGTACTGATATTTTTGAAGGGTGGATGTATATTGGGCAACACTAAAAATGTGGCCAAACCAACGAAAATGCGATTTTTAGAGGTCTGACCAGTTACTGTATAGGCTGCGCAGGTTGGTTGCGGTGGGCAACGCCATCTGTAAATGGCATTACCTTATAGAAGCCTATGGGCACTCTCATGCACAGACGACTCCTGTGTCGTAAACCCGGAGGCTCCCACACTGCAAAGGACAGTTCTTATCGGGAGAGCGGTCCTTTGCTGATATACTCATGCATACGGGGTTGATAAACGCTGATATGCATGCGATGAGTGACGGGATGCGATGCTACATGCATCCCACGCTTTGTGTTTTACAATTAGTTCTTTATAGGTAGCCACGGGAAATCTTATTTAAAAATGCCTGTAGCAATAGGGATGACTGGGGCAGATGTATGATAGTGCGCTGTGGTTTTAAACAGCCACAGCGCATGGAAAGCCTGCTGTTACCGGATGCCTGGAATGTATGAACGGCGTGTTTACGCCATGTGCACTGTCCGCCACGCGCCCCCCACCGCTTATCGCTTCCTCACTGTCCTCAATATGAGACGATTGACTTAGGCAATGTATGATTGCCTCTGCTGGCATTCTTCGGCTCCTAGCTGTGCTGAACCAGAGCAGCTCCCCCAGCCTGGTGATGTGTGTACGTTTACTCTTCCTCTTTTTTTCTTTTCTCTCTTATGTCCTAGGGGATACTGGGATTCCATTTAGTACCATGGGGTATAGACGGGTCCACTAGGAGCCTTGGGCACTTTAAGAATTTGATAGTGAGTGCTGGCTCCTCCCTCTATGCCCCTCCTACCAGACTCACTTTAGAAAATGTGCCTGGAGGATCCGGTCATGTCTCTGGAAGCTCCTGAAGAGTTTTCTGCATTTATTTTATATGTTTGTTATTTTCAGGCAGGACTAGATGGCACCAACCTGCCTGCTTCGTGGAACTTAGGGTGGGGGGGGGGTAAGGCCCAACCTTTTGAAGGGTTAATGGTCCCATTCCCCGCTGACAGAGCACTAGCTCCTGAGGGAACTATTCGCAAGCCCCACCACGGCGAGCGTACATTCCCGCAGCACGCAGCCACCCCTAACAGAGCCAGAAGAAAGAAGAGTGGTGAGTTCTAAGCCGACGTCCTGGTTAGCGGGTCTTCGGCCATTATGGCGGCATGAGGGTACGGAGACGCACGGCTTCTACATGGGGCGGCTGGGTCTCCAGACTCAGTACACAGTGCAGACGCACAGCTTCTGAGGGAGTGAACTGAGTCTCAGTACACTATTAGATAAATTTACTAAGGTGGGAGTTCTATTTAAGATGCTATGGGCAACATCCCATCTTAAACAGAACTCCCATCTTAGTAAATTTACCCCTATATGTGTACACAGTACCCAGACTGGCATTACAAACTTAAAAGGGACTTAAAAGGGGCTTGACTCCATTTTAGGCACTAAATTACTACAGCCAGTATAAAAAAGCGTGAAGATTGCGTGCCATTGAAGGGGCGGGGCTTCACTGAGTGGATCCAGCAGCTCACCAGCGCCAGTTTCCCTCTGCAGCTGACACAGACGCTGACCGACAGGGACGCGCAACTCCTCCGGAGAGACTCCAGATTACCTCAGTGGTACCAGGGGGTCATAGCAGGGGGGGAGCGGTTATTAGTGTACTAAGGCCCTCATTCCGAGTTGTTCGCTCGCTAGCTGCTTTTAGCAGCATTGCACACGCTAAGCCGCCGCCCTCTGGGAGTTTATCTTAGCATAGCAGAATTGCGAACGAAAGATTAGCAGAATTGCGAATAGAAATTTCTTAGCAGTTTCTGAGTAGCTCGAGACTTACTCAGCCATTGCGATCAGTTCAGTCAGTTTCGTTCCTGGTTTGACGTCACAAACACACCCAGCGTTCACCCAGACACTCCCCCGTTTCTTCAGACACTCCCACGTTTTTCCCAGAAACGCCAGCGTCTTTTTGCACACGCCCAGAAAATGGCAAGTTTCCGCCCAGAAACACCCACTTCCTGTCAATCACAGTACGATCACCAGAACGATGAAAAAACCTTGTTATGCCGTGAGTAAAATACCTAACTTTTGTGTAAAATAACTAAGCGCATGCGCTCTGCGAACCTTGCACATGCGCAGTAAGCGACTAATCGCAATATAGCGAAAATCGGCAACGAGCGAGCAACTCGGAATGACCCCCTAAGTCCCTAATCTAGGTACTTAGTCTGCAAACCGGCTAAGCCTGGCATTAGCAATAAGGGTGCCGTGTGCTGGTTCCATTCTCTCTCTGTGTCTCCCTGGAAGGGCTCTTTGTGGGTTAATTGTGCATTTAACTTTGTGTGTGTGTGTGTGTGTGTGTGTGTGTGTGTGTGTGTGTGTGTGTGTGTGTGTGTGTGTGTGTGTGTGTGTGTTTGTGTGTGTGTGCTGTCACTGCTGCAGTATGTCAGGCAAAGAGTGAGTTTCATGTAAGGCACAGTGTTCCTCTTCTACAGGGGGTTCACTAGTGTGTACTCAGTGTAGTGTACCTTCCCAGCCTAGCGGGGCAGAGCCAGCATGGCTGGACTCCATTAGGGGAATGATTTCCAATATTTCTAAATTGTCCCGTAATGAGAAAGAGACGCAATACTTAAGACAATCTATGACTGAATTTATGAAGAGAGACTCAGTACCAAACTAGCGTCTCAGTCCCCTGCCATTTGTCCGCAAAAACGTACTTTGGCCCATATCCTGCAGTCTGACTATGATGAAGGGTCAGACGTGGAGGAGGGGGAGGTGGATTCAGAGGTGCGGGAGGCTACTCTGTCTCAGAGAATAGAAGCTCTCATAGAGGCTATCAGAGAAGTTCTGCATATCCCTGATAAGGTGACAGAAGAGAGTGAGGAATCTAATTTTAATATAAAAAATAAATCCTTAGACACTATTCCTGTGTCAAAGGAACTAAATACCCTGTTTGAAGAACCGTGGGTTAATCCTGATAGGAAATTTCAAATCCCTAAAAAGTTGCTATAATTTTTTCCTGTTCCTCCTGAGGATAGGAAAAAAATGGGAAAATCTACCAATAGTAAAATCCATCACCAATGGGAAAATCCATCAGTATCCAGGCTGTCACAAAAGATTGTATTGCCTGTCCCGGGTGCAGCCTTCCTGAAAGACACGGCTGATCATAAAATTGAGACCATACTCAAATCCTAGTATACAGCTGCTGGGGTGGCCCAAAGACCCACTATAGCATGTGGGTGGATTACTAAACCCATTGCCAAATGGTCGGGTAACCTAATTGCGGGGTTAGATACCTTGCCTCAAGGAGAGATTATTTTACTCCTGCAACATATACAGGACTCTGCGAACTTTATGGTGGGAGCAATAAAAGAAATAGGCTTGCTTAATGCATGCACCACTGCTATGGCAGTGTCAGCACGAAGGGGCTTATGGCTATACCAGTGGACTGCTGACGCGGACTCCAGGAAAGGCGTGGAAGGCCTACCCTTCACAGGAGAGGCCTTATTTGAAGTATAACTAGACAAATGGATCTCCAAAGCTACTGCGGGTAAGTCCACATATCTTCCTTCTGCAGCTCCCCCAGCCAGGAAGGCTTACTCAGGTCCCAATTTACAGTCCTTTCGGACTGCCAAGTTTAGGGGCAAGGCCAGAGGTTCTTCTACCGCCGCCAGAGGTGCTAGAGGTTAAACACGCAAACCAGCAACTACCGGTTCTCAGGAACAGAGCTAAAGCTCTGCTTCCTCAAAACCTTCAGCATGACGGTAAACAGCGATGCCTGGAAGATTCGCAGCTGGGAGCCCAACTAAAATTCTTCAGTCATAGCTGGACAAGTTCGTGCCAGGATCCCTGGGTCATAGATCTTATTTCCCAGGGCTACAGGCTGGAGTTCCAGGAGTTCCCACCTCACAGATTATTCAAATCAGGTTTACCAGTTTCGCAAGAGGCAAGTATAACTTTACGGGATGCCATTGGTACAGACTCAAGTCATTGTTCCAGTTCCACCTCATCTGCAAAACAAGGGGTATTTTTCCAACTTGTTTGTAGTACCGAAACCGGACGGTTCGGTAAGACCAATTTTGAACCTTAAGTCGTTGAACCCGTATTTACGAGTGTTCAAATTCAAGATGGAGTCTCTGAGAGCTGTGATTTCAGGTCTGTAGGAGGGGGAATTCCTAGTGTCTCTGGATATCAAGAATGCGTACCTTCACATTCCAATCTGGCCACCTCATCAGGCTTATCTACAGTTTGCACTGCAGGATTGTCACTACCAGTTTCAGGCCCTGCCATTTGGTTTCTCCATGGCATCGAGGGTGTTCACCAAAGTGATGGCAGAGATGATGTTTCTACTCCACAAACAGGGAGTGAACATAATTCCGTGCCTGGACGATCTTCTGATAAAGGCACCGTCCAGGGAGCGGTTGTTGGACAGCATTGGCCTCTCAACCAGACTACTCCTGGATCACGGGTGGATTCTGAACTTACCAAAATCTCACCTGGAACCGACGCAGAGGCTTCCTTTCCTGGGAATGATACTGGACACAGAGTCTCAGAAAGTGTTTCTTCCCTTGGCGAAGGCTATGGTAATACAGTCGATGGTTCGGGCTGTCCTGAGGCCAAGCCGGATCTCGGTGCATCTGTGCATTCGCCTTCTGGGGAAAATGGTGGCCTCTTACGAGGCGCTTCAGTACGGAAGGTTTCATGTGAGGCCCTTCCAGCTAGATTTATTGGACAAATGGTCCGGATCGCATCTTCACATGCACCAGATCATCCGTCTGTCGCCAAAAGTAAGGATCTCCCTTCTGTGGTGGCTACAGACTTCTCACCTCGTCAAGGGTCGGAGGATTCAGAATTGGATTCTGCTAACCACAGACGCAAGACTCAGAGGTTGGGGAGCAGTCACCCAGGGGGTGCAGTTTCAAGGAAGATGGTCAAGTCAGGAAGTCGTCCTTCCAATAAACATCCTGGAACTTAGGGCTATCTACAACGCCCTCCTGCAGGCCTCATCTCTACTTCGGAATCAGGCCATTTCAAATCCAGTTAGACAATGTGACGGCGGTAATGTACATAAACTGACAGGGCAGAATGAAAAGCAGAGCAGTAATGTTAGAGGTGTCAAGAATTCTTCTCTGGGCGGAAAAATACGCCATGGAGTTGTCGGCGGTCTTCATTCCGGGAGTAGACAACTGGGAAGCAGACTTCCTCAGCAGGCACGAATTGCACCCAGGGGAGTGGGGCCTTCATCCAGAGGTGTTCCAGTGGTTGACACGTCGGTGGGGATATCCACAGATCGACATGATGGCCTCTCGGCTCAACAAGAAGCTCAAGCGGTATTGTTCCAGGTCGACAGACCCACAAGCATTGGCGGTAGACGCTCAGACAACTCCCAGGGTCTAGCAGCTGGTGTATGTGTTTCCTCCACTTCCTCTGATCCCGAGAATTCTAAAGAGAATAAAAAGGGAAAAGGTTCAAGCAATCCTCATTGCTCCGGACTGGCCGCGAAGGGCCTGGTATGCGGATCTTCTCAAGATGCTGATCGAAGATCCATGGCTTCTACCTCTTTGCGAGGATCTTCTGCAACAGGGCCCGTTCGTCTATCAAGACTTACCGCGGCTACGTTTAACGGCATGGAAGTTGAACGGCTGATTCTAGCCAGGAGAGGGATTCCTGACAAGGTCATCCCGACCATGATCCAGGAAGGGGGTAATGTCTAAACATTACCACCGTTTATGGAAGAAGTATGTCTCTTGGTGTGAGAGCAGACTATATTCTGCAGTGGAATTTCATCTGGGACGTCTCCTGCTTTTTCTGCAGTCGGGAGTGGATGTGGGCCTACAGCTAGGCTCCATAAAAGTCCAGATTTCGGCCTTGTCTATTTTCTTTCAGAAACAATTGGCTTCTCTCCCTGAGGTCCAGACATTCTTGAAAGGTGTTCTGCACATCCAACCTCCCTTTGTGCCTCCCACGGCACCTTGGGATCTCAATTTGGTGTTGCAGTTCCTCCAATCGGACTGGTTTGAACCGTTACAGGAGGTTGACGTAAAGTACCTTACGTGGAAGACCGTCACACTGTTGGCCTTGGCTTCAGCAAGACGTGTGTTGGAGCTAGGGGGTGTTGTCTCACAAGAGTCCCTACATAATTTTCCATGAGGACAGAGCTGAAATCAGGACTCGTCAGCAATTTCTTCCTAAGGTGGTGTCTGCGTTTCACATCAACCAACCTATTGTGGTTTTGGCTGTTACGGACACCTCTGCTACTTCAAAATCTTTGGATGTTGTGAGGGCTTTGAAGGTGTATGTAAAAAGAACAGCTCGTCACAGGAAATCCGAGTCACTGGGTGTCTTGCTTCAAAGCAGACTATTGCACGCTGGATCAGGCTCACTATCCAGCATGCTTTTTCCACGGCAGGATTGCCGGTTCCAAGATCTGTACAGGCCCACTCCACTAGGTTGGTGGGTTCTTCTTGGAAGGCTGCCCGGGGTGTCTCGGCTTTACAGCTCTGCCGCGCAGCTATTAAGAGTCCCCTACAGACTACGAGAAAAGGATTTACCGGTAGGTAATTAAAATCCTATTTATTTTTTTATCAATTTTGACAATAAAACTTTATTGTTCGTGAACGGCACCACACGCCCGGTGAGCGCACAGACTAACTGCGCATGCGCTGGAGCCCGCCAGCAGAGCAAGCTGGGACCAGGGGTGAAGGGCGCATGCGCACAAAACCTGCGATGCCGATAACCTAGCCGATCATTTATCACGGGACAGGTGACATAATGCCCTCCCACATCGGCAAGCTCGCTGATAATACATTGTGGCGGTAAGGCAGGTCGTATCACCACGATAATGTGGTGATACGACAGCAGGCACATAACACAGGACGTTTTTCATACATCCACACTGCCACACTGTGCCTTATAAACTAATGCAGAGAAATGGTAGTGATGATCCCATTTGAATGTATGTATCTCCGATATAACAGCTACATAATGGGGGTAAGGTACAATCAGGGAGATTTCTAGACTCTTCAGGGAGTGAGGGAGATTGCTGCTATCTCAAGGAGAATTGGCGAGAATGATCAGATAACACATTTCATATACACGTGTCCACATACACTTTTCAGTTATTGCTCAAATCGCGCTCCAATAGCCCATCTGGTGTGCAAGGGACTTAGCCACGGATTCCAAATATCCCACAATTGTTTAATGATAAATAGGAGCCATAACGTGAGGAGGGAAATGGAGGCAGCAGGAAGTCACACACTGAGGCTTTCCAGGCTGCAGCCACTCTGTGGAACCCCCTCCCACGCACATTAAGACTATCCTCTAGTCTCCAAACCTTCAAGCGTTCCCTGAAAACTCATCTATCTTGTCAAATTCTGGACCCACCCACATAACCTTCATAAGCTTTCCAATCTAATTTCATCCTCTCTGTATTGTCCCCACATAACCTCACATATTTGTCTTTCTTCACTTTTACTTTCACATCCTCCTGACCCTTGGCCAACATTGCTGGATGGTCATATCATACAGCCCAATATGAGCCTTTGCAATCTGGCTGGACCATTATGCAATAGGTAGCACCTATCCTTGTGTATCAATGTCTACTTCTCTATAAAGTGTAAGCTTGCGAGCAGGGCCTTCCTACCTCTATGTCTGTCTGTTATTACCCAGTTTTGTTCTATTACTGTTGTTCTAATTGTAAAGCGCAACGGAATTTGCTGAGCTATATAAGAAACTGTTAATAAATAAGAGCAAATCCCCAGCAGCACAGAGTATATCAGTACATGAGCAATTTGATAATGAACACCTCCCAACATTCATATATACCAAATTGTGAAAAATTCTTCCCTCCCCTAATCTGTCCAAATTCCGGCCAAATCTGAAGTAAAACACCCATTCAACTGTGAGTCCTATAGTGTCACACCTCTGGAGTCTAGAGGCCAATGCATTTTTTGTTTATTATTATTTTATGGGAAGAGCATACCTCCCAACTGTCCCGATTTTCGCGGGACAGTCCCGTTTTTTGGGGGACTGTCCCGCTGTCCCACCCGTGGGCCGCAGTGTCCCGCGATGGAGAGGGGCGGTGGGGGGCAGTTGGGAGGCTCCTGCCCTGCTTAGCAGTGAATGCGCACAGCGTCTATTCACTGGAGTCAGAGGGAGAGGGGGTATGCCAGCGGCTCACAGAGCGCTGGGCATGCCCCCTCGGTGACGAAAACGGGGGCGTGGCTCGTGATTGCGGGTCCTCCGTGAAGCCACACCCTTTCATTAGGCCACACCCCCTTTTCGGGAGCACGTGCGGCTTAGCCCCGCTTGTGTCCCTCTATATAGGAATTAAAATTTGAGAGGTATGCAAGAGTAAAGGTGTGTATTGTACACGCGGTGAGATCCTTGCTATGCCCGACTTTGACTATGTGATTTCCCTTGAACTCCCCCAGAGCCCAGATAGCCCCGGTGGGCCCCACTGCCAGGGGGGCCTACCCCCTCCTCTAGAGATCAGGTTGCAGACTGGGCACTTAACTTATACATTAAACATGTTACCTTATACTGCACAGGACTATAGTGTTTTCTCTACAGTAATCTGGTATATTATCATGCATGCACTAGCAGTATTCCCTAGAGATGTAGGGGGGTCATTCCGAGTTGATCGCTCGCTAGCAGTTTTTAGCAGCCGCCGCCCACTGGGAGTGTACTTTAGCTTAGTAGAAGTGCGAGCGGTTGTATCGCAGATCTCCTGCAAAAAATGTTTGTGTAGTTTCAGAGTAGCTCAAAACCTACTCAGCGCTTGCGAACACTTCAGACTGTTCAGTTCCGGATTTGACGTCACAAACCCGCCCAGCCACGCCTGCGTTTTTCCTGGCACGCCTGTGTTTTTCCGAACACTCCCTGAAAACGGTCAGTTGCCACCCAGAAACGCCCACTTCCTGTCAATCACTCTGCAGCCAGCAGTGCGACTGAAATGCATCGCTAGACCCTGTGCAAAACTGCATTGTTCGTTGTGCCTGTTCGTCGCGTGTGCGCATTGCGCCGCATACGCATGCGCAGAACTGCAGATTTTTAGCCTGATCGCTGCGCTGCAAACAAATGCAGCTAGCGATCAACTCGGAATTGCCACCCTGATCTGTAGATATTTCCTTAGTGTTTGCTCTATTTGTCACCCAATGACCCAGCAAATGTTTCCCAAATGGGTAGTCTGCAGGTATAATGAGTTATTTACACGTCATCATTTAAATAATAACTAATACATAGGTTTATTAAATATAATTTGCTTGTGCCTAAAACATGCTGTGTGTTTATATAGTGAAATATTAATCGTTAGACATTACTGATTCATTTGCCGTCGATTTCTTCCTGATCTATCATATTCTAACGCTGTCACTGACAGAACACTGCGATACAGGGAGTCCTGTCCGGTTTACAGAGCTGAATAGTCAGATTAATGTTTAATGGAGCTTTGATAGCTTACTTCATTAATACTGGGCCAAATGTACTGTAATAGCCCCGCCATTCTGGTGAGTCACTAGATTTAAAGAAGCCGCTAGTTTAACGGCAAAACCAATCTGGTTTTACCTTTAAACTAATTGCCCCTTTAAAATGAAATGATTATCTTAGCAGAATTGCGCAGGATAGCGCAAATTGTGTCGGCTATTACGTTCGGCGCACTGTCTGCTTTAATTGTCAGTAGGCACATGAAAAACAGGTGCATTTTGAAAGCAGCAATAAAAATCACATTTTACACAACGGAGCAGTAAAAATGCAAATCTCCAGCCAGTCTGTTACTATGGAAACTGCAGACATCGTGTTACCATGCAGACACAACTAGGGTGATATTCTGCAGAATAAAGTAACAAAAAAAAAAATCAGTTTCTTAGAAGGGCCTTAGTGTTTGTTGCACCAGTCAGGATTACATAGATTAGGGATTGTGTATTTTACTCCCAGAGACTCCCACACAATTGTGTCATTAACAAAGGAACATGGGCAGCAGGTTACGGAAACCTGAAGCTGTAAGGTAGCCTGGCAATGGAGGTCATTCCAATTTGTTCGCTCGCTATAAGTTTTTAGCAGCGGTGCAAACGCATTGTCGCCGCCCACCGGGGAGTGCAAACGCCTGTGCAACAGAGCGCCTGCAAACACATTTTGTGCAGAATAAGACCAGCCCTGAACTTACTCTTCGTTGATTCTAACGTTGGTGGGATGGCTTTTGACGTCACACACCCACCCAGCCACGCCTGCGTTTTCCCTGGCACGCCTGCGTTTTTCCAAACACTCCCAGAAAGCGGTCAGTTGACATCCAGAAACGCCCCCTTCCTGTCAATCTTCTTGCGTTGTGCCGTGCGACTGAAAGCTTCGTTAGAACCTGTGCAAAACCACAAAGGACTTTGTACCCGTACGTCGCACGTGTGCATTGCGGTGCATACACATCGGCAGAAAACAACGCCAGCTAGGGCTCAACTTGGAATGACCCCCAATGAGCGTTGGATGTGCTGAAGTTTTATCTTTCTCCAGCAGGTGGACAAGAAAAAGAGATGCAGAATTATTTTCTTCCACTGATTCAGAGTTCAGTACAAACTAAACAAGGAGCAAAAAAAAAAAAAAAAAGAGCAATTTGCACCTTGGTAAAACCATGAGCCTAATCCAGACGTGATCGCAGCAGCAAATTTCTTCACTAATGGCCAAAACCATGTGCACTGCAGGGGTAGGGGGGCAGATGTAACATGTGCAGAGAGAGTTAGTTTCGGATGAGGTGTGTTCAAACTGAAATCTAAATTGCAGTGTAAAAATAAAGCAGCCAGTATTTACCCTGCACAGAAACAATATAGCCCACCCAAATCTAACTCTCTCTGCACGATACATCTGCCCCACCTGCAGTGCACATGGGGGGTAATTCCAAGTTGATCGCAGCAGGAAATTTTTTAGCAGTTGGGCAAAACCATGTGCACTGCAGGGGGGGGCAGATATAACATTTGCAGAGAGAGTTAGATTTGGGTGGGTTATTTTGTTTCTGTGCAGGGTAAATACTGGCTGCTTTATTTTTACACTGCAATTTAGATTGCAGATTGAACTCACCACACCCAAATCTATCTCTCTCTGCACATGTTACATCTGCCCCCCCTGCAGTGCAAATGGTTTTGCCCAACTGCTAAAAAAATTCCTGCTGCGATCAACTTGGAATTACCCCCATGGTTTTGCACATTAGAGAACAAATTTGCTGCTATGATCAGGTCTGAATTAGGCCGTTGCATGGCTGATGAAGCAGATGGAGAGTGTGCACCGAGATTGGTAGCTGTGAAATTGTGTGTTGTGGTTCAATTCTGAGTGGCAGTGCAAACACAAAGCTGCACAGTGTTTGCCCTCTACATGCAAAAGCTGTCAGTATTTACCCTGCATGCAAAAATAATAATTTGCACCCCTTGTATTGCGACATGATTTGCTCCAGGAGCACATTGCTCCTTTATTACTTGCTTCCAGCTCTGAATCACGCCAATAAATAATGCCATAGTGTATATCAAATGGTGCATTTGGAGGAGAGTTAATAAAGCACAGGGGGCATGATTCACATTTGTAAGTAATGCAGAAAAAAAAAGCAAATAACTTTGTTTCTAGAACAATCCATGCTGCCATGCAAGGGGAGGAAATATATTTATATAGTTTCTGTGCAGGGTAAATACCGGCTGCATCTGTATGAAGCCCACAAATGTTAGACAGCTTTAATTGTACACTGCAATTTAGATTTCAGTTTGAACACAACCCACCCAAATCTGACTCTCATCTGCCCCCCCGCAGTGTAATATGGTGTTACCCAGTTGCTTTCTTTTTTGCTTTGCTTCCAGACATGAATCAGCCCCTGTGTTTTGTAAGATCCTACATTTCCAAGGTGGTTATGGAGTGAACTAGGGACGGCCATCGATAATTTGTAATCATCAATGGTTTAAGGCAGATGACGAATGATTTTGAATTGTCCCTCAGATTCTAGCCTTAAAGCTAGCTGTATTTGCTCTGTAAACGATAGCCATTTTGTGGCCTGGTGCAGTATTGATTGTTACCTCCCAACTGTCCTGATGTAGGTGTGACAACCGCGATCTGAGTGGTAAGTACCGCAGATCAGGGCATAAGTATATCTACCGACATTTCCTGAGTGTAAATGGGGAATAGATGTCGCGGATCATGTTGAGGGAGTGAACGCTTCATCGGACGTGTGACCAACCCCTGGGAGATGTGGCCTCATCCATTATAGTCATTCTTGCTCTAAAAACGCACATGATGCACAAAGCGGGGTATATGGAGTACATCCCAAATACCCCTTCCACCGTAATTGGGACAAGCATCCCAATCACAGGACAGGACCTGAAAATGTCCCAATTCCAGTACGGTTTGTCAATGTCCCCCAGCGATGGGTGTACCTTCAGTGAAACACTCGCTGTGATAGTTGTGCAGCACTGAAGGGCTGTTTTTAGGGGAGAAGGAAGCAGAGAGGGCAGAGACGGACCTACATTTCGGAAGTTCTCGCCTTCGCAGGGTAGCAACACTTCCTAACGTGGCCTGTGCAGCGTTGCCACACCCCGGTATGACGGCACCCCATTCCCGTGCTGTAACTTCACACAGATAAACGAAAAATGAGACACTGAGGCAGCCGTAAATGAGACATTTTATTTGCAGCAGTGCAAATTACGGGTGCTCGGTGAACAAATGCGCATCAAGTCACCTGATTACCACTGGAGGATGTGGGCGACAACCAGGCGTATAACGTGAAGTGAACACGGTCTTTAAAAGACAAAATCTTTAAATGACTCCAGAAGCCACAACTTAACCAGTCAGATCTCAGTTATGTTCTTACAGAAGCCTGCCTTGTTCCAGACAAACTCAGGATTCCCCAACAAAGCTCGCGTCTCACTAGCTCCGCCCACCCACTATCACCACACCTTAGTAAATATGTCATTTTACAATCTTGAAGTGTGCAATATACTTGATTCAAAAAGATCTAGATCTATTTATAAACAGATCTGTAAAGGAAAAGAGGAGGCGTTCCCCAAATCAACCAATCAAATTCTAGCTATCATTTATATAATACAGACTAGAATATAATAGCTGGAATCTATTTGGTTGCTATGGCCAACATCCCCACTTATCCACTATATAGTTTTTGGTTTGTCTTTATAACCTGCAGGCATCAGTTTTGCTACAAGGTATAGTCAATGGGCGCTATCCGTGCCGGCGATAATATACCGCACGGCAAAAACTGGCTTTTTAGCCCAATAATATTATCGACCTATCCAATTACAGTGCATTTTTACTGTGCAGTATTTTTTTTTGCCGCCAATAAAATCAATTGTGTTATTTGATTACGTTAAACGTGCACCAACATTTTCTATACATAAATTGGTGGTTTGCATTTAGGTAATAGGCCACTATCTGCCACTAAAGAGACACTTTATCATTTTCCGGCTGCGTGTTCCTATCACTCTGGGGCTTATCAAGGAGCTAGGCTCAGCTTTCCAACAAGCAGCGGACACATCACTTGAAAGGCCAGAGAGAAGGTGAGGCGGTGGACGCCTCACGTGTGACAAAACACAATACTGGATTTTTGGATGTCAGCAAATATGTCCAGATAAAAACAATATATAAGTACTTCAAGCATAATAAATGCAAACACATTCATGATGAAACCTCCAGGGTCTTAGAACTGATAAATAAATAAATAAACAAACAAACAAACAAACATTATAGGTGGTCGGTGTTCGAAAGGCAGGTAGATTACAACTAGGCCTTGGTTGGTTGCTTTTAAAGGAACTAAAAGTCAAAGGTGTCAATGCTTGCTATAGGTGCTCGCCAGAAGTTGAAGGCATTGTACTGCATCAGGAGGCTTTCATCTTGCGTCTCGTCTTTGGAGGTCTTCTTGATGTCCTCCAGGCCCAAGCACTGTAGCTCGGAGAGGTCCAGCTCTGGGATGGGCAGCTTCCAGAAGAGGAAGGAGTCATACTGGCTGCTTAGCGTGTCCAACATTATGACCTGGGAAAGAGAGAAGACGTAAGGGCTGTCAGATACGTTAGCTTGTGTAGTAGTAGGGTGGGGCTCTGTTGGACTTTGGCTGTGGAGACTATACTATCGTCAGACTTCAAAAAGGAGTCTAATTTCTATGAGTATGTATAACGTTATGCTCAGCTACTAAACTTACCTGTCCCGATATCCATGGGACAGTCGCAATTTCCTCTGTGACACATGGCATACTGCTTCTGGACTAGGAGGCACATACATCTATGGGCCAATTCCCTGTTCTGCCGACACTAACCGGTTCCACTGATCGACAATCAAAAACACCAATTGCCGGGCATAGATGATTGGTGATCCACCGGGGAATCGCCAAAATACTGCATGTTACAAAAATTCCTGACTCTCCGATTCCGATCATTTATGGGGCGGAATTGGCTAATCAAGGATTTCCACCATGTTGGATTTTCATGATCACGGACCCAGGCATCGGCAGAATGAGGAATTGGCAGATTTATGGGCCCCGTATGTCATGCACAGTGTTGGAATCTGTAGGCCCATTTTACGTTGAAAACATAAAACAATTACTTCCAATATTTTTTGTAGGCCATCTTTTATCCATCCCTAAGCTCCTGAAGGCTAATTCCGCCTGAAGCATGTGGCAGTGGCAGCTGGGTGCCGGATGATGGGGACCAGCCAAATAATATGAACAGTGGTACCCAGCTAGCTACATTTTGGGATGACATACCACTTGTGATATTCCTTAAATAAATATTCTTCCTACATGCCCCAAATCCAAACAGGGCGCCTGTGTTTTCATAGAAAGAGCAGTAGCTCAGTCACTAATGGCAATGACTACACTCCCTGTGAGAAATCTGAGTGTCAGCTCCTTGGACGAGACCTTTTAAGAAGTGGGTATTAGGCGGATTTTACCGTATAATTCCTAGAGATAGATTTTAATGAAAAATAAGGGCCGCATCTCTCCAGTGTGACTCTCCTGCTGTGCAGAACTACAAGTCCCAGGCTGTCAGGTCATACATGCACAATTGGAGAGACGTGCTGCACTGATGAAAGGTGGAACGCAGGCTGCTGCACACATTGGTGACACTTGCACCATGGAAATAAGTGCTCCCACCCTAGAATACAGGCCCCTCCCTATCCCAGCATCAGTGCTGCAGTCCGCTCACCCATTACCCAGTGTCTCCTATATGTGTAGTGATTTATTCATGGGAACAGAAATAGCAGCACTGCACCTTCTGCAGCCTGTGTGCACCCCGCCCTTCCCAGCACGCAGCTTACCCTCCCTCTGCTATTTATACCGGCCACCAGTTCTCTGCCCCAGATAGGACATGTCACACACATGTGTCCCCGTATCAGACATAGCAAGTGAGTCCATCATCCTTATAGTGATCATAGTATCCACTATCCCTTCCTGTTGTACTGACTCTTGGTGATTGGGGATCTCTGCGCTGATGCTGCTGTCTCAGACTAAAGACCCTCATTAGACGCTGCCATCTGTCACCAAGGCAAGCCCCCAGTCCACTTATCCCACACCCTGTCCCTGCATTTATACCACTCTGCCTGCCAGAACAATGGGGGAGAGGGAGTCACCCACGCAGCCATATACTGTATACATATATACATATAATATATCTCTATCTATCTATCTATCTATCTATCTATCTATCTATCTATCTATCTATCTATCTATCTATCTATCTATCTATCTATCTATCTATCTATCTATCTCCAGCTACATGTTCTGCATCACTGAGCACAGTGTCACTACTACTCACCACTAGCAAGTCACTATGTGTGTGAGAGATAGATAGATAGATAGATAGATAGATAGATAGATAGATAGATAGATAGATAGATAGATAGATAGATAGATAGATAGATGAGGTAGATATGAGAGAGAGAGAGACTGATATATATATATATATATATATACACACACACATATGAGATAGATAGATAGATAGATAGATAGATAGATAGATAGATAGATAGATAGATAGATAGTTAGATAGATAGATGAGGTAGATATGAGAGAGAGAGAGAGAGAGACTGATATATATATATACACACACACATATGAGATAGATAGATAGATAGATAGATAGATAGATAGATAGATAGACAGATACACACACACACACACACACACACACAACACACACACACACACACACACACACACACACACACACACACACACACACACACACACGAGATAGATAGATAGATAGATAGATAGATAGATAGATAGATAGATAGATAGATAGATAGATAGATAGATAGATAGACACACACACATATGAGATAGATAGATAGATAGATAGATAGATAGATAGATAGATAGATAGATAGATAGATAGATAGATAGATAGATAAGAGAGAGAGTGAGAGTGAGAGACTGATAGATAGATAGATAGATAGATAGATAGATAGATAGATAGATAGATAGATAGATAGATAGATAGATAGATAGATAGACAGACATATACACACACACACACACACACACACACACACACACAAGATAGATAGATAGATAGATAGATAGATAGATAGATAGATAGATAGATAGATAGATAGATAGATAGATAGATACATATACACACACACATATGAGATAGATAGATAGATAGATAGATAGATAGATAGATAGATAGATAGATAGATAGATAGATAGATAGAGTACAATAATAAGACCTGCACCACTGATGATATGTAATGATGATGGCGTGGGCCGGCGGTACTCACTGTGAGTGTGGGATGTGCAGGGATTTGCGCAGTGGGTTATCACTGAACTGTCTGTGGTCCTCCTGGAGACAGGGAGGCTGCTGCTGCTGCTGTATCCTGTGTAGCTTTGTCTGCCAATGTGTGTGTATCTATGTGTGTGTGTATGTGTGTGTGTGGCCAGCTCCTCCTCCTCCTCCTCCTCCTCCTCTTCGCTTACCCTCAGCACAGGATTCTGGGCCAATGATTCAGCCAAATTCTCCCAGACCAGACGCTGGTTGCCTTGTAAGACAGACGCCCCCCATGGGACTGTGTCTATCAGGGTATCAGCAGGAAAAGAGGACCCTTACAGGAGGGGGTGACACTGCTCGGGACATACAGACGTTTTCATCCCAAGTAACCCATTATAGTATCTCACTGTGCCAAATTAAATCTCATTGTTGCCTTTGGGCGCGGAGGAGGGTTCCGATATGAATGGTCGACCATGTTATGGTCGATAGTCATTAGGTCGACCACTATTGGTCGACATTGGCATAGTCGACGTGGACAAATGATCGACACGTGAACATGGTCAACACATGAAAGGTCGACACATGAAAAGGTCAACGTGCATTTTTTTAACTTTTTTTGGTGTCGTTTTCTTCGTAGAGTGACCGGGAACCCCAATTAGGGCACTGCGTCCCCTCGCATGGCTCGCTCCGCTACCGCTGCGCTCGGCACAGATTACCGTTCCCAATCGTAGTCCATGTGGATCGTAAAGCATGGAAAAGTTCCCCAAAAGAAAAAAAAATGTGAAAAACTCACGTTTCGACCTTTCATGTGTCGACCATTTTCACGTGTCGAACATGTGCCAATGTCGACCAATAGCAGTCGACCTAATGACTGTCGACCATAACATGGATACCACGGAGGAGCTGGTGCAGAGATGATAGCAGAATGGGAGTAACCTGAGCAGTAACGTTCCGCTCCCATCGCGAGATGCACGTACAGCAAATATACCTGCAGGTCAGTGCAATCAGGTGCGAGGGGCGAGTTGTCTCATGAAACGCATAGACTTCACACGAATGTGCGCTCCCCAGAATTCTCCAATCCGATTACAAATGCCTGTTGGCGGTACTCGCAGCAATGTGAGAGAAGGGCATTCTCTCACCCTTAGGCCGGTACTCAATTATGTGAGAAGAAACATCATGAGCAAAAAATGTCATGATGTTTTTCCGATATTTTTAATCGGCCTATCCAATTAGGTCGTTGTTTTTGGACGAAAACAAGTTAATTTTGGGGGATTTTGGTTTGCCTGCGTCAGCTTATCAGGGCTAATTGAATAGCCCCCGGCAACACAATTACCCGTGATCAATTCTTGCTGGTAATTGAATTCCTGCATGTCGGCATAAGCTGTATACCTCTTGCTGGATTCACCTACATAACAGTGCAACGCTTGTAACCCGTTCCCCTCTCTCAGTCGGGTGTGGTATGTAGGGTCGACAAGAGTTAGGTCGACCACTATTGGTCGACAGTAAGTAGGTCGACCTGGGTTCTAGGTCGACAGGGTCTCTATGACAACATGTACTACATCAACATGACAGAAGGTCGATATGAGTTTTTTCACCTTTTTGTGGTGCCGTTTTCTCCGTACAGTGACCGGGAACCCCAATTAGTGCACCGTGTCCCCTCGCTGCGCTCGGCACAGGTTACCGTTCCCAAGTGTAGTCTACGTGGAACGTAAAGTATGAAAAAGTTTAAAAAAATGAAAAATAAAATAAAAAATAAGAAAGTGAAAAACTCATGTTGACCTTTTGCCATGTCGACCTAGAAACCCTGTCGACCTACTTACTGTCGACATAAATCCGGATAACCTCTTAGTCATATGGCATCACGTGTCCGATACACGAAGACCTGATATCAGGCATATGTGTGCATTTACTTTCCGAGCACGTGCAGAGAAATGTACAATGTATCATGCAAGTTACACTACGCACACTGCCATAACACCCCCTCTGCATCTTCTCTGCAACGCCCAAGGTTTGCACGGTTCCTCCCATTGCATTATTTCAAATCCATATCCAACGAGTGAAAATAAGTTAGAAATAATAAGCTGATCATCATCATCATCTGTTCAGCTATGTTCTATTGATGACGTTTTCCTTCTAGCCTATCTTCTTGTGAGCTGGGAATTTTAGGTGCGTTCTTACAATTGAGTGTGAAAATATAGCAATCTGAGCTGCGATGTTCCCTACATCAGCCAACCTCCCGACTACCTCCCTGCGGGACTCTGCAGCCTACGGGTGGGACAGCGGGATACTGCCTGAAAAGCAAGACTGTCCCGCTAAATTTGGGAACGCTTAGGAGGTATGACGTGGGATTAATGTCCAGAGGGTATGCCATGGAGTGTAGGTGGAACTACTAGCTGTTACAAAGTGAGCGTACCCAGAGATACGTCTGATTTGCAATTTTTAAAAATAAAAATGTGTATTTTTTTTGTGTATTTAGGGGGTCATTCCGAGTTGTTCGCTCGCAAGCTTCTTTTAGCAGCATTGCACACGCTAAGCCGCCGCCTACTGGGAGTGAATCTTAGCATCTTAAAATTGCGAACAAAAGATTCGCAATATTGCGATAAGACATCTCTGTGCAGTTTCTGAGTAGCTCGAGACTTACTCTGCAGTGCGATCAGTTCAGTGCTTGTCGTTCCTGGTTTGACGTCACAAACACACCCAGCGTTCGCCCAGACACTCCTCCGTTTCTCCAGCCACTCCCGTGTTTTTCCCAGAAACGGTAGCGTTTTTTCCCACACGCCCCTAAAACGGCCTGTTTCCGCCCAGAAACACCCACTTCCTGTCAATCACATTACGATCACCAGAACGATGAAAAAACCGTGAGTAATATTCCTAACTGCATAGCAAATTTACTTGGCGCAGTCGCAGTGCGAACATTGCGCATGCGCATTAAGCGGAAAATCGCTGCGATGCGAAGAAATTTACCGAGCGAACAACTCGGAATGACCCCCTTAATTAGTACAGTGCGATGTGCAATGCTCTTACGCCAGTCTAGGTGGCGCTGTTGACATTTCTTTCATTGCTATATTTTCCCACTGTTAACGTTCCCCGTATATTTTAATGTTTTGGTTTTTAACCAGGAACGAACATAAAACCCTGCACTCTCCTAAGCAGCTTCATTCACCTTAATGCTTTAATATACATCTGAATAAACAATGGGGTTTTGGTTTATGAATTGTACAGTGCATGTAAGCTTGCGGCCCACTCCATGGGACCCCATTTCACCGCAAGTCCTACTCTATCACAAACTTTCACATATATATATATTTCTGCAGCGGGGTACATTGGTTTCCACAGGGAAAACATTGGGGTGTAGAGATGGATTTTGATCCAGGCACCAACAGGTTAAATCTTTAGCTGTCCCAGGATGCATTGGGACCTCCTCTATAACCCCGCCTCCAGGCACTGTGAGCTCAGTTTTAGAGTTGGTGTCTGCATGAGAAGGTCACTTAACAGGGGGGCTGCGCTAGGCATCCCTGAAAAAGCTTTTAGAAGACTTCAAGGGCTGCAGCACTTCATATGTCAGTGTGACATACTGTGCTGCGGCTCCGTCACCTCCTGAGCGGCGTCGCATACTCCCGCTGGCTCTGTTCCCGGGTACTTGCGACGGAGGCGCTTCGGTTCCTAGGCACACCACCGCAGACGCTCTCCTGGATTGCGTGGCTGCTACTGAAGGGAGGAGGTAAGAGGGTCCCCCAGGCAGGAACGCAACATTAAATCGCGTTCCGGTTGCAGTCTAGGGAGATGGATGCGACGCTGGCGTGGACACTGTGACAGAGCAGGGACCCCACTATATCCACCAGGGCATAGGAGTACAGGTCGGATATACTAATATCCACTTTAATAAGACTCCATAGTACCAGGTGGTGAAGTCCAGCATAGGGGAGCTGGCGCTTGACCTATAGCTTCTCCCCCTGCCCAGGGCACCATCTACTGTTATGTCCTGATGTACATCTCTTTACTTCAATGAATCATGCAGTAGATTATGTATTTTATTTCTTATTGGTAAGTAGTACTTGCATGGTTATAGATAGACATCAACTCCACATGCTGCTCTCCTCCTTACTCTCCTTCTACTTCCTACTTCCTTCTACTTCCTTCTACTTCCTGATCACATGTTCATCTGTGCAGCCAGAGTCTTAAAGGTACACTACCTCATCTAGTTAATGCACATAAACTATTTACATAGATACTACATCTACTGCTGGTGTTCCCGCCCTGGAGCTGCCTCACACTCTCCCTCACTCCCTGACGCTGGGCGCCATTTTCTAAAATAGATGCGACTGGTCTCCGGGACTGCAGGGCTAGGTCTCCCTTGTAAACCCGCCTGTACATCAGCTCCATGGTTTTACAAGTACTTAAGTATTCTACATGTCAATATTAAGACAGCGTTAGTTAAGTACAAGGGTGGGGAACCTCCGGCCTGCGAGCCGTTTGTTCCGGCCCACCCACTTGTGTCAGCGAGACACGCCGCCGCTCAGTCCGGCGGCGGCGTGTCTCAGCTGTCAGGGCAGGGAGGAGAGTGCAGCTACATGTCCGGCGGCAGGTAAGATCTCAAATCAGCCGCCGGTTCGTGAGCCAATCAGAGCTTACGGACCGGTCTTGGGACCTTAACGTGGTGTTAAGTTTCCTTAAGTCACATTGGTTTGAGCCACTTAAGACAGTGGAGTTGAAATATCTCACCTGGATGGTGGTCATGTTGTTAGCCTTGGCTTCGGCTAGGCTAGTTTCGGAATTGGCGGCTTTATCACATAAAAGCCCCTATCTGGTTTTCCATATGGATAGAGCGGAATTGTGGACCCGTCCTCAATTCCTGCGTAAGGTGGTCTCATCCTTTCATATGAACCAACCTATTGTTGTGCCTGTGGCTACGCGTGACTTGGAGGATTCCGAGTCCCTTGATGTGGTCAGGGCTTTGAAAATTTACGTGGCCAGAACGGCTAGGATCAGAAAAACAGAAGCACTGTTTGTCCTGTATGCAGCCAACAAGGTTGGCGGCACTGCTTCAAAGCAGACTATTGCTCGCTGGATCCGTAACACGATTCAGCAGGCGCATTCTACGGCAGGATTGCCGTTACCAAAATCGGTTAAGGCCCATTCCACTAGGAAGGTGGGCTCTTCTTGGGCGGCTGCCCGAGGGGTCTCGGCACTACAGCTGTGCCGAGCTGCTACTTGGTCGGGGTCAAACACCTTTGCAAAGTTCTATAAGTTTGATACCATGGCTGAGGAGGACCTCCTGTTTGCTCAATCGGTGCTGCAGAGTCATCCGCACTCTCCCGCCCGTTTGGGAGCTTTGGTATAATCCCCATGGTTCTTACGGAGTCCCAGCATCCTCTAGGACGTTAGAGAAAATAAGATTTTAAACCTACCGGTAAATCTTTTTCTCGTAGTCCGTAGAGGATGCTGGGCGCCCGTCCCAAGTGCGGACTACTTCTGCAAGACTTGTATATAGTTATTGCTTACATAAGGGTTATGTTATAGTTTCATCGGTCTTGGACTGATGCTATGTTGTTTTTCATACTGTTAACTGGGTAGTTTATCACAAGTTATACGGTGTGATTGGTGTGGCTGGTATGAATCTTGCCCTTGGATTACAAAAATCCTTTCCTTGTACTGTCCGTCTCCTCTGGGCACAGTTTCTCTAACTGAGGTCTGGAGGAGGGGGATAGAGGGAGGAGCCAGTGCACACCCAGAGTCAAAGTCTTTCTTAAAGTGCCCATGTCTCCTGCGGAGCCCGTCTATCCCCATGGTCCTTACGGAGTCCCAGCATCCTCTACGGACTACGAGAAAAAGATTTACCGGTAGGTTTAAAATCTTATTTTTTTTTTATGACCATAAGTCATCCATGGACGCCACTAGTACATTGCTTTATTCTGTGCAAATTACTTTTTATTCTTTTTTTGTGAGTTTTATTTGCGCAAATCATGCTTTGTGGTAGACAGGCCCTTTTACTAGACAATTCAAGGCACATTTTTAAAGACTTGAAGGAGTATGGTAACATAATGAGGAAGTATTTACAGCAAGTACACCAAAATGTATTGGACACAAATAAGGCTACTGTAAGACAGTAATATAAGGGGATGCAGTTACAATACCAACGATCGGAATACCGGTGGGTAAGGGTACGGTAGGGACACTGCCATGTCATTCCCAAACCATATAAAGACCCCTAAAACAAAAAAACAAAAAAACAAATAAAAAAAAGCATGAAAATAGTATACACTTATGTAGTCACTGTAATGGACAGTCTAGGGATAATGCGCTTCCTTGTGCATTAATGTATTATTTGTCTTGGCTATAACAATGTAGCTACTTATCTTATCCTCAACATATTGTCCGAAAAGCATTTTAGCGCTGAGAATAATGGTATAGCTTCCTGCAGAGAGTAATGTATGGGACGAGTCTAGAGAATGTTGTAAAAAGAACTTATCACTAAAATTAGGATGGGCCTTAAGTATACTTTTGGGGTTCTGGCTATGTACAGAAATATAATGCAGATTTAGATTATTTCAAGAGACACTCCAAATTTGTACTTACTTTGTATGAAGTAAAGTAAATATTAAAATATAGGCCGATTAGTAGTTGTACGCAGCCCGTAGCAGTACAAGACGCAGTTGTATCTGTTTTGGCAGCATGTTTGAAGCTGTGACTGCAATTCCGTATGCAGTTGCAGTGTGTCCAGCGTCTTACTTCCTGCGGCCCAACTGCGCAACCAGAGGGCTACTAAAAAATGACTATTCTGTGAGCGACGCTTGCATATTTTTGCACACTCGCTGCGTGCAAACACGCAGCTGAGAATGACTCCGGCCCATAGTGACTGTTTATATTGTATTATGCTCTAGTTTTGGTTATGTACATGTCTGCGGGTGACAAAGGGGTAAATTTACTATACAACGCGTTTCACAGTTGCCTCATGTTTACGTAACACAACCAAAACAGAAGATACGGTGGCTTTGACAAACGCTGCATTGTAAATATACCCCTATGAGTTTGTTTACAAGGTGCATTTTGTATTTCATATTATTGCCTCTCTACACCCAGCGACTGTAAATGCTGTGGCCAAAAAAAGCGCAGATGACCGTCATAGATTGTTTTTTTTTTTGTTTGTTTTTCTCTGACGTCCTAAGTGGATGCTGGGGACTCCGTCAGGACCATGGGGGGATTAGCGGCTCCGCAGGAGACAGGGCACAAAAGTAAAAGCTTTAGGATCAGGTGGTGTGCACTGGCTCCTCTCCCTATGACCCTCCTCCAAGCCTCAGTTAGATTTTTGTGCCCGGCCGAGAAGGGTGCAATCTAGGTGGCTCTCCTAAAGAGCTGCTTAGAGTAAAAGTTTTGTAAGGTTTTTTATTTTCAGTGAGTCCTGCTGGCAACAGGCTCACTGCTACGAGGGACTTAGGGGAGAAGAAGTGAACTCACCTGCGTGCAGGATGGATTGGCTTCTTAGGCTACTGGACACCATTAGCTCCAGAGGGAGTCGGAACACAGGTCTCACCCTGGGGTTCGTCCCGGAGCCGCGCCGCCGACCCCCTTGCAGATGCCGAAAAGTGAAGAGGTCCAGAAACCGGCGGCAGAAGACTTTTCAGTCTTCATAAGGTAGCGCACAGCACTGCAGCTGTGCGCCATTGTTGTCAGCACACTTCATAGCAGCGGTCACTGAGGGTGCAGGGCGCTGGGGGGGGCGCCCTGGGCAGCAATGATAGTACCTTATTCTGGCTAAAAATACATCACATATAGCCCCTGGGGGCTATATGGATGTATTTAACCCCTGCCAGGTCTCAGAAAAACGGGAGAAGAAGCCCGCCGAAAAGGGGGCGGGGCCTATTCTCCTCAGCACACAGCGCCATTTTCCCTCACAGAAATGCTGGTGGGAAGGCTCCCATGCTCTCCCCTGCACTGCACTACAGAAACAGGGTTAAAACAGAGAGGGGGGGCACTGATTTGGCGATATGACTATATATATTAAAATGCTATAAGGGAAAAACACTTATATAAAGGTTGTCCCTGTATAATTATAGCGTTTTTGGTGTGTGCTGGCAAACTCTCCCTCTGTCTCCCCAAAGGGCTAGTGGGGTCCTGTCCTCTATCAGAGCATTCCCTGTGTGTGTGCTGTGTGTCGGTACGTGTGTGTCGACATGTATGAGGACGATGTTGGTGAGGAGGCGGAGCAATTGCCTGTAATGGTGATGTCACTCTCTAGGGAGTCGACACCGGAATGGATGGCTTATTCAAGGAATTACGTGAACACCGTCAGGGGCTTTAAAACGCCCATTTACCTCAGTCGGTCGACAGACACAGACACGGACACTGATTTCAGTGTCGACGGTGAAGAAACAAACGTATTTTCCTTTAGGGCCACACGTTACTTGTTAAGGGCAATGAAGGAGGTGTTACATATTTCTGATACTACAAGTACCACAAAAAAGGGTATTATGTGGGGTGTGAAAAAACTACCTGCAGTTTTTCCTGAATCAGATAAATTAAATGAAGTGTGTGATGATGCGTGGGTTTCCCCCGATAGAAAATTATTGGCGGTATACCCTTTCCCGCCAGAAGTTAGGGCGCGTTGGGAAACACCCCTTAGGGTGGATAAGGCGCTCACACGCTTATCAGAACAAGTGGCGGTACCATCTACAGATAGGGCCGTCCTCAAGGAGCCAGCTGATAGGAGGCTGGAAAATATCCTAAAAAGTATATACACACATACTGGTGTTATACTGCGACCAGCGATCGCCTCAGCCTGGATGTGCAGAGCTGGGGTGGCTTGGTCGGATTCCCTGACTAAAAATATTGATACCCTTGACAGGGACAGTATTTTATTGACTATAGAGCATTTAAAGGATGCATTTCTATATATGCGAGATGCACAGAGGGATATTTGCACTCTGGCATCAAGAGTAAGTGCGATGTCCATATCTGCCAGAAGATGTTTATGGACACGACAGTGGTCAGGTGATGCAGATTCCAAACGGCACAAAGATGTATTGCCGTATAAAGGGGAGGAGTTATTTGGGGTCGGTCCATCGGACCTGGTGGCCACGGCAACTGCTGGAAAATCCACCGTTTTTACCCTAAGTCACATCTCTGCAGAAAAAGACACCGTCTTTTCAGCCTCAGTCCTTTCGTCCCCATAAGAGTCATATCTGCCCAGGGGTAGAGGAAAGGGAAGAAGACTGCAGCAGGCAGCCCATTCCCAGGAACAGAAGCCCTCCACCGCTTCTGCCAAGTTCTCAGCATGACGCTGGGGCCGTACAGGACCCCTGGATCCTACAAGTAGTATCCCAGGGGTACAGATTGGAAAGTCGAGACGTTTCCCCCTCGCAGGTTCCTGAAGTCTGCTTTACCAACGTCTCCCTCCGACAGGGAGGCAGTATTGGAAACAATTCACAAGCTGTATTCCCAGCAGGTGATAATCAAAGTACCCCTCCTACAACAAGGAAAGGGGTATTATTCCACACTATATTGTGGTACTGAAGCCAGAAGGCTCGGTGAGACCTATTCTAAATCTGAAATATTTGAACACTTACAAAGGTTCAAATCAAGATGGAGTCACTCAGAGCAGTGATAGCGAACCAGGAAGAAGGGGACTATATGGTGTCCCGGGACATCAGGGATGCTTACCTCCATGTCCCAATTTGCCCTTCTCACCAAGGGTACCTCAGGTTCGTGGTGCAGAACTGTCACTATCAGTTTCAGACGCTGCCGTTTGGATTGTCCACGGCACCCCGGGTCTTTACCAAGGTAATGGCCGAAATGATGATTCTTCTTCAAAGAAATGGACGACCTCCTGATAAGAGCAAGGTCCAGAGAACAGTTGGAGGTCGGAGTAGCACTATCTCAAGTAGTTCTACGACAGCACGGGTGGATTCTAAATATTCCAAAACCGCAGTTGTTTCCGACGACACGTCTGCTGTTCCTAGGGATGATTCTGGACACAGTCCAGAAAAAGGTGTTTCTCCCGGAGGAGAAAGCCAGGGAGTTATCCGAGCTAGTCAGGAACCTCCTAAAACCAGGAAAAGTGTCAGTGCATCATTGCACAAGAGTCCTGGGAAAAATGGTGGCTTATTACGAAGCGATTCCATTCGGCAGATTCCACGCAAGAACTTTTCAGGGGGATCTGCTGGACAAATGGTCCGGATCGCATCTTCAGATGCATCAGCGGATAACCCTATCTCCAAGGACAAGGGTGTCTCTCCTGTGGTGGTTGCAGAGTGCTCATCTTCTAGAGGGCCGCAGATTCGGCATTCAGGATTGGATGCTGGTGACCACGGAGGCCAGCCTGAGAGGCTGGGGAGCAGTCACACAGGGAAAAAATTTTCCAGGGAGTGTGATCAAGTCTGGAGACTTTTCTCCACATAAATATACTGGAGCTAAGGGCAATTTATAATGCTCTAAGCTTAGCAAGACCTCTGCTTCAAGGTCAGCCGGTATTGATCCAGTGGGACAACATCACGGCAGTCGCCCACGTAAACAGACAGGGCGGCACAAGAAGCAGGAGGGCAATGGCAAAAACTGCAAGGATTTTTCGCTGGGCGGAAAATCATGTGATAGCACTGTCAGCAGTGTTCATTCCGGGAGTGGACAACTGGGAAGCAGACTTCCTCAGCAGGCACGACCTCCACCCGGGAGAGTGGGGACTTCATCGGGAAGTTTTCCACATGATTGTGAACCGTTGGGAAAGACCAAAGGTGGACATGATGGCGTCCCGCCTGAACAAAAAACTGGACAGGTATTGCGCCAGGTCAAGAGACCTTCAGGCAATAGCTGTGGACGTTCTGGTAACACCGTGGGTGTACCAGTCGGTGTATGTGTTCCCTCCTCTGCTTCTCATACCCAAGGTATTGAGAATTATAAGACGTAGAGGAGTAAGAACTATACTCGTGGCTCCGGATTGGCCAAGAAGGACTTGGTACCCGGAACTTCAAGAGATGCTCACAGAGGACTCAGGGCCTCTGCCGCTAAGAAGGGACTTGCTTCAGCAAGTACCATGTCTGTTCCAAGACTTACCGCGGCTGCGTTTGACGGCATGGCGGTTGAACGCCGGATCCTAAGGGAAAAAGGCATTCCGGAAGAGGTCATTCCTACCCTGGTCAAAGCCAGGAAGGAGGTGACCGCACAACATTATCACCACATGTGGCGAAAATATGTTGCGTGGTGTGAGGCCAGGAAGGCCCCACGAAGAAATTTCAACGCGGTCGATTCCTGCATTTCCTGCAAACAGGAGTGTCTATGGGCCTCAAATTGGGGTCCATTAAGGTTCAAATTTCGGCCCTGTCGATTTTCTTCCAGAAAGAATTGGCTTCAGTTCCTGAAGTCCAGAAGTTTGTCAAGGGAGTACTGCATATACAACCCCCTTTTGTGCCTCCAGTGGCACTGTGGGATCTCAACGTAGTTCTGGGATTCCTCAAATCACATTGGTTTAAACCGTTCAAATCTGTGGATTTGAAGTATCTCACATGGAAAGTGACCATGCTGTTGGCCCTGGCCTCGGCCAGGCGAGTGTCAAATTGGCGGCTTTGTCTCACAAAAGCCCATATCTGTTTGTCCATTCGGACAGGGCAGAGCTGCGGACTCGTCCCCAGTTTCTCCCTAAGGTGGTGTCAGTGTTTCACCTGAACCAGCTTATTGTGGTACCTGAGGCTACTAGGGACTTGGAGGACTCCAAGTTGCTAGATGTTGTCAGGGCCCTGAAAATATAGGTTTCCAGGACGGCTGGAGTCAGGAAAACTGACTTGCTGTTATCCTGTATGCACCCAACAAACTGGGTGCTCTTGCTTCTAAGCAGACGATTGCTAGTTGGATGTGTAGTACAATTCAGCTTGCACATTCTGTGGCAGGCCTGCCACAGCCAAAATATGTAAATGCCCATTCCACAAGGAAGGTGGGCTCATCTTGGGCGGCTGCCCGAGGGGTCTCGGCTTTACAACTTTGCCGAGCTGCTACTTGGTCAGGGACACACCCTGACTGAGGAGGACCTGGAGTTCTCTCATTCGGTGCTGCAGAGTCATCCGCACTCTCCCGCCCGTTTTGGAGCTTTGGTATAATCCCCATGGTCCTGACGGAGTCCCCAGCATCCACTTAGGACGTCAGAGAAAATAAGAATTTACTTACCGATAATTCTATTTCTCGTAGTCCGTAGTGGATGCTGGGCGCCCATCCCAAGTGCGGATTGTCTGCAATACTTGTACATAGTTATTGTTACAAAAATCGGGTTATTATTGTTGTGAGCCATCTTTTCAGAGGCTCCGCTGTTATCATGCTGTTAACTGGGTTCAGATCACAGGTTGTACAGTGTGATTGGTGTGGCTGGTATGAGTCTTACCCGGGATTCAAAAATCCTTCCTTATTGTGTACGCTCGTCCGGGCACAGTATCCTAACTGAGGCTTGGAGGAGGGTCATAGGGGGAGGAGCCAGTGCACACCACCTGATCCTAAAGCTTTTACTTTTGTGCCCTGTCTCCTGCGGAGCCGCTAATCCCCCCATGGTCCTGACGGAGTCCCCAGCATCCACTACGGACTACGAGAAATAGAATTATCGGTAAGTAAATTCTTATTTTTGTCTCTGTCTTCCTTTTTTTTATGTGTCACATTTACTGTATCTCCAATGTGTTATACAGTATATGACATCACTCACAAAGACTCACTGGAAAATATTGTGCTATAATAATTGTGGTCGATTAAACAAAGGGATAGGAATAATCATTATATTTTTGCTCACAGCATCAGCTCAAGAAACTTTCCAGCAGTGAGACTATTTTGAGGCAAAAGAGGCCTCAGACAACGTAAATATGTGCCTTGTTTTTCTCCATATCCCGAAATAGCCCGCCTGAGAACAATGCTCTCCCTTCCTAGGGAACTACTTGAAGGCCTGGATACAAAAACACTGCTCAGGTTTCCCAGAATTCACTGTGACAAAGTTAGAGGGCCGCTTGCGTCTCACTGTCGTCAGGCATTAAATCGGCAGCCAAAAAGCTTGGGTTGAAACAGTCAAGAGCCGACGTAATAAAAAGCTGACTATTCAAAACAAGTAATTTTTCAAGGCTCTAGAGGTGAGAATTGCGGATATGTAGATGTATAGAGGACAGTGTGCGATAGTTGGACCGTTCTTGCGGTCTTTTTATTTTATTATTGAAGACTCAAAACAAATCCGTACTTCTCTAACGTCCTAGTGGATGCTGGGGACTCCGCAAGGACCATGGGGAATAGACGGGCTCCGCAGGAGACAGGGCACTCTAAGAAAGAATTAGGACTACTGGTGTGCACTGGCTCCTCCCTCTATGTCCCTCCTCCAGACCTCAGTTAGAATCTGTGCCCGGTCAGATCTGGGTGCACTTTAGTGAGCTCTCCTGAGCTTGCTAATAAGAAAGTATTTTGTTAGGATTTTTTATTTTCAGAGAGATCTGCTGGCAACAGACTCTCTGCTACGTGGGACTGAGGGGAGAGAAGCAAACCTACTAACTGCGGATAGGTCGTGCTTCTTAGGCTACTGGACACCATTAGCTCCAGAGGGATCGAACACAGGAACTCACCCTTGGTCGTCCGATCCCGGAGCCGCGCCGCCGTCCCCCTCGCAGAGCCAGAAGACAGAAGCCGGCGAGAGAAGCAAGAAGACTTAAAAATCGGCGGCAGAAGACTCCTGTCTTCATATGAGGTAGCGCACAGCACTGCAGCTGTGACCATTGCTCCCACATTAAACCCACACACTCCGGTCACTGTAGGGTGCAGGGCGCAGGGGGGGGGGGGGGGGGGGGGGCGCCCTGGGCAGCAATTGAGTAACTCCTGGCAAAATAGAGCATATATACAGCTGGGCACTGTATATATGCATGAGCCCCCCGCCATTATTTTACACAAAATCGCGGGACAGAAGCCCGCCGCTGAGGGGGTGAGCCTTCTTCCTCAGCACTCACCAGCGCCATTTTCTCTCCACAGCTCCGCTGAGAGGAAGCTCCCCAGGCTCTCCCCTGCAGAATCACGGTAGAAAGAGGGTAAAAAGAGAGGGGGGGCACATAAATTTAGCGCAAAATCACTAATACAGCAGCTACTGGGTAAACACTAAGTTACTGTGTAATTCCTGGGTCATATAGCGCTGGGGTGTGTGCTGGCATACTCTCTCTCTGTCTCTCCAAAAGGCCTTGTGGGGGTTCTGTCCTCAAATAGAGCATCCCCTGTGTGTGTGGTGTGTCGGTACGTGTGTGTCGACATGTTTGACGAGGAAGGCTATGTGGAAGCAGAGCAGGTGCAGATGAATGTGGGGTCGCCGCCGACGGCTCCGACACCTGATTGGATGGATATGTGGAAGGTGTTAAATGATAATGTAAACTCCTTGCATAAAAGGTTGGATAAAGCTGAAGCCTTGGGACAGTCAGGGTCTCAACCCATGCCTGATCCTACAGCGCAGAGGCCGTCAGGGTCTCAGAAGCGCCCACTATCCCAGATTGTTGACACATATATCGACACGGATTCTGACTCCAGTGTCGATGGCGATGATGCAAAGTTGCAGCCTAAAATGGCTAAAGCCATCCGCTACATGATTATAGCAATGAAGGATGTATTGCACATTTCAGAGGTAAACCCGGTCCCTGACAAGAGGGTTTATATGTGTGGGGAAAAAAAGGCAAGAAGTGACTTTTCCCCCTTCACATGAGTTAAATGAGTTATGTGAAAAAGCTTGGTATTCTCCTGATCGGAAAGTGCAGATTTCCAAACGGTTACTTATGGTGTATCCTTTCCCGCCAACGGACAGGTTACGCTGGGAATCCTCACCTAGGGTAGACAAAGCTTTGACACGCTTATATAAGAAGGTGGCCCTGCCGTCACAGGATACGGCCTCCCTAAAAGATCCTGCGGATAGGAAGCAGGAGGGTATCCTGAGGTCCGTTTATACACATTCAGGTACCCTACTGAGGCCGGCAATTGCGTCGGCCTGGATGTGTAGTGCTGTAGCAGCATGGACAGATACTCTGTCTGAGGAACTTGATACCTTGGACAAGGATACTATATTACTGACCCTGGGGCATATAAAAGACGCTGTCCTATATAATAAGAATTTACTCACCGGTAATTCTATTTCTCGTAGTCCGTAGTGGATGCTGGGTACTCCGTAAGGACCATGGGGAATAGATGGGCTCCGCAGGAGACTGGGCACTCTTTAAAGAAAGATTAGGTACTACATCTGGTGTGCACTGGCTCCTCCCTCTATGCCCCTCCTCCAGACCTCAGTTAGGGAAACTGTGCCCAGAAGAGCTGACATTACTAGGAAAGGATTTGGAATCCAGGGTAAGACTCATACCAGCCACACCAATCACACCGTACAACTTGTGATAACTATACCCAGTTAACAGTATGAACAATAACTGAGCCTCTCTCAACAGATGGCTCATACAATAACCCTTTAGTTAAGCAATAACTATATACAAGTATTGCAGAAAATCCGCACTTGGGACGGGCTCCCAGCATCCACTACGGACTACGAGAAATAGAATTACCGGTGAGTAAATTCTTATTTTCTCTGACGTCCTAGTGGATGCTGGGGACTCCGTAAGGACCATGGGGATTATACCAAAGCTCCCAAACGGGCGGGAGAGTGCGGATGACTCTGCAGCACCGAATGAGCAACTCAAGGTCCTCCTCAGCCAGGGTATCAAACTTGTAGAATTTTTCAAACGTGTTTGACCCCGACCAGGTAGCAGCTCGGCAAAGTTGTAAAGCCGAGACCCCTCGGGCAGCCGCCCAAGAAGAGCCTCCCTTCCTCGTGGAATGGGCTTTTACTGATTTAGGATGCGGCAGTCCAGCCGCAGAATGTGCAAGCTGAATCGTGCTACAGATCCAGCGAGCAATAGTCTGCTTTGAAGCAGGAGCACCCAGCTTGTTGGGTGCATGCAGGATAAACAGCGAGTCAGTTTTTCTGACTCTAGCCGTCCTGGAAACATAGATTTTCAGGGCCCGGACTACGTCCAGCAACTTGGAATCCTCCAAGTCCCGAGTAGCCGCAGGCACCACAATAGGTTGGTTCAAATGAAACGCTGATACCACCTTAGGGAGAAATTGGGTACGAGTCCTCAATTCTGCCCTGTTCATATGGAAGATCAGATAAGGGCTTTTACATGACAAAGCCGCCAATTCTGACACACGCCTAGCCGAAGCCAAGGCCAAAAGCATGACCACCTTCCACGTGAGATACTTCAACTCCACGGTCTGAAGTGGCTCAAAACAATGTGATTTTAGGAAATCCAACACTACGTTGAGATCCCAAGGTGCCACTGGAGGCACAAAAAGGGGGCTGAATATGCAGCACTCCCTTAACAACGTCTGAACTTCAGGCAGCGTCTTTCCTAGCCTTTAACAGCGTAGGAATCACTTCATCTGGAACGCCCTTTTCCGTTAGGATCCAGCGTTCAACCGCCAAGCCTTCAAACGCAGCCGCGGTAAGTCTTGGAACAGACAGGGCCCCTGCAGTAACAGGTCCTGTCTGAGAGACAGAGGCCATGGGTCCTCCGAGATCATTTCTTGTAGTTCTGGGTACCAAGTTCTTCTTGGCCAATCCGGAACTACGAGTATAGTTCTTACTCCTTTCTTACTTACTATCCTCTGTACCTTGGGTATGAGAGGAAGAGGAGGGAACACATAAACCGACTGGTACACCCACGGTGTCACTGGTGCGTCCACAGCTATCGCCTGAGGGTCTCTTGACCTGGCGCAATACTTTTTTAGCTTTTTGTTGAGGCGGGACGCCATCATGTCCACCTGTGGCCGTTCCCAACGGTCTACAATCTGCGTGAAGACTTCTGGATGAAGTCCCCACTCTCCCGGGTGGAGGTCGTGCCTGCTGAGGAAGTCTGCTTCCTAGTTTTCCACACCCGGAATGAACACTGCTGACAGTGTTAGCACGTGATTCTCCGCCCATCGGAGAATCCTTGTGGCTTCTGCCAACGCCATCCTGCTTCTTGTGCCGCCTTGTCGGTTTACATGGGCGACAGCCGTGATGTTGTCTGACTGAATCAGCACCGGCTGGTTTTGAAGCAGGGGTTCTGCTTGACTTAGGGCATTGTAAATGGCCCTTGGTCCAGAATATTTATGTGTAGGGAAGTCTCCTGACTCGACCATTGTCCTTGGAAGTTTCTTCCCTGAGTGACTGCTCCCCAACCTCGGAGGCTTGCATCCGTGGTCACCAGGACCCAGTCTTGAATGCCGAATCTGCGGCCCTCGAGAAGATGAGCACTCTGCAGCCACCACAGCAGAGACACCCTGGCCCTCGGGGACAGGGTGATCAGCCGATGCATCTGAAGATGCGATCCTCACTTGACTAACAGGTCCCACTGAAAGTTCCTTGCATGGAACCTGCCGAAGGGAATTGCTTCGTAAGAAGCTACCATCTTTCCCAGGACTCGCGTGCAATGATGCACCGACACCTGTTTTGGTTTCAGGAGGTCTCTGACCAGAGATGACAACTCCTTGGCCTTCTCCTCCCGGAGAAACACCTTCTTCTGTTCTGTGTCCAGAAACATGCCCAATATCAGCAGACGCGTCGTAGGAACCAGCTGCGACTTTGGGATATTCAGAATCCAGCCGTGCTGTTGTAGCACTTCCTGAGATAGTGCTACACCGATCAACAACTGCTCCTTGGACCTCGCCTTTATAAGAAGATCGTCCAAGTACGGGATAATTATAACTCCCTTCTTTCGAAGTAGTATCATCATTTCGGCCATTACCTTGGTACTCCTGGTGAGGTGGGTAAATGGGGACATGTAGGTAAGCTTCCATGATGTCCAGTGACACCATAAAATTCCCCTCTTCCAGGCTTGCAATAACCGCCCTGAGCGATTCTATTTTGAACTTGAACTTCCTTATATAAGTGTTCAAGGATTTTAAATTTAGAATGGGTCTCACCGAACCGTCTGGTTTCGGTATCACAAACATTGTGGAATAGTAACCTCGTCCCTGTTGAAGGAGAGGAACTTTGATTATCACCTGCTGGAGGTACAGCTTGTGAATTGCCGCCAGTACTACCTCCCTTTCCTTGGGAGTAGCAGGCAAGGCTGATTTGAGGTAACGGCGAGGGGGAGACGTCTCGAACTCCAGCTTGTATCCCTGAGATACCTGTAGAACCCAGAGATCCACCTGTGAGCGAACCTACTGGTCGCTGAAGTTCCGGAGACGGGCCCCCACCGCACCTGGCTCCACCTGTGGAGCCCCAGCGTCATGCGGTGGACTTAGTGGAAGCAGGGGAGGATATTTGTTCCTGGGAACTGGCTGTCTGGTGCAGATTTTTCCCTCTACCCCTGCCTCTGGGCAGAAAGGACGCGCCTCTGACCCGCTTGCCTTTCTGAGGCCGAAAGGACTGTACTTGATAATACGGTGCTTTCTTAGGCTGTGAGGGAACCTGAGGTAAAAAAGTCGACTTCCCAGCTGTTGCTGTGGACACGAGGTCCGAGAGACCGTCCCCAAACAATTCCTCACCCTTATAAGACAAAACTTCCATGTGCCTTTTAGAATCAGCATCACCTGTCCACTGCCGAGTCCATAATACTCTCCTGGCAGAAATGGACATTGCATTAATTCTAGATGTCAGCCGGCAAATGTCCCTCTGTGCATCTCTCATATATAAGACTACGTCTTTAATATGCTCTATAGTTAGCAAAATAGTATCCCTGTCAAGGGAATCAATGTTATCTGACAGGGAATCAGACCATGCTGCTGCAGCACTACACATCCATGCTGAAGCAATAGCAGGTCTCAGTATAGTACCTGAGTGTGTATACACAGACTTCAGGATAGCCTCCTGCTTTCTATCTGCAGGCTCCTTTAAGGCGGCCGTATCCTGAGACGGCAGTGCCACCTTTTTTGATAAGCGTGTGAGCACCTTGTCCACCCTAGGGGATGTCTCCCAGCGTAACCTATCCATTGGCGGGAAAGGGTACGCCATTAGTAACCGCTTAGAAATCACTAGTTTCTTATCTGGGGAACACCACGCTTCTTCACACAATTCATTTAACTCATCAGATGGGGGAAAAGTCACTGGCTGCTTTTTCTCCCCAAACATAATACCCTTTTTTGTGGTAACCGGGTTAATGTCAGAAATGTGCAACACATTTTTCATTGCCGTAATCATACATCGGATGGCCCTTGTGGATTGTACATTTGTCTCATCCTCGACGACACTGGAGTCAGACTCCGTGTCGACATCTGTGTCTGCCATCTGAGGTAGCGGGCGTTTTTGAGCCCCTGATGGCCTCTGAGACGTTTGGGCAGGCGTGGGCTGAGATGCCGGCTGTCCCAAAGCTGTTACGTCATCGAACCTTTTATGCAAGGAGTTGACACTGTCGGTTAATACCTTCCACATATCCATCCACTCTGGTGTCGGCCCCGCAGGGGGCGACATCACACTTATCGGCTCCTGCTCCGCCTCCACGTAAGCGTCCCCATCAAACATGTCGACACAGCCGTACCGACACACCGCACACACACACAGGGAATGCTCTGACTGAGGACAGGACCCCACAAAGTCCTTTGGGGAGACAGAGAGAGAGTATGCCAGCACACACCACAGCGCTATATAACCAGGGATTTACACTAAAGTGAGTGATTTTTCCCTATAGCAGCTTATTATACACAGTTTGCGCCTAAATTTAGTGCCCCCCCTCTCTTTTTTACCCTTGAAGCCTGGAAACTGCAGGGGAGAGCCTGGGGAGCTGCCTTCCAGCGGAGCTGTGAAGAGAAAATGGCGCCCGTGTGCTGAGGAAGATAGCCCCGCCCCTTTCTCGGCGGACTTCTCCCACTTTTTTATATGCTTTATGGTGGGGGATTATGCACATATACAGTTTATTAGCTGTATTATGTGCTATTTAGCCATGTAAGGTACTCTAATTGCTGCCCAGGGCGCCCCCCCCCCCCCCCCCAGTGCCCTGCACCCATCAGTGACCGGAGTGTGTGGTGTGCAGAGGGAGCAATGGCACACAGCTGCAGTGCTGTGCGCTACCTTAATGAAGACCGGAGTCTTCAGCCGCCGATTTTCAACTTCTCTTCGGTTCTTCTGGCTCTGCAAGGGGGACGGCGGCGCGGCTCCGGGACCGGACGACCGAGGACTGGGCCTGTGTTCGATCCCTCTGGAGCTAATGGTGTCCAGTAGCCTAAGAAGCCCAAGCTAGCTGCAAGCAGGTAGGTTCGCTTCTCTCACCTCAGTCCCACGTAGCAGTGAGTCTGTTGCCAGCAGATCTCACTGAAAATAAAAAAACCTAACAAATACTTTCTTTCTAGGAAGCTCAGGAGAGCCCCTAGAGTGCATCCAGCTCTGGCCGGGCACAGATTCTAACTGAGGTCTGGAGGAGGGGCATAGAGGGAGGAGCCAGTGCACACCAGATGTAGTACCTAATCTTTCTTTAAAGAGTGCCCAGTCTCCTGCGGAGCCCGTCTATTCCCCATGGTCCTTACGGAGTACCCAGCATCCACTAGGACGTCAGAGAAATGAGGGATGCCCAGAGAGACATTTGCCTACTGAGCTCTAGAATAAATGCAATGTCAATTTCTGCTAGAAGGGTCCTGTGGACTCGGCAATGGACAGGTGATGCCGACTCAAAAAAGCACATGGAGGTTTTACCTTATAAAAGGGTGAGGAATTGTTTGGGGACGGTCTCTCGGACCTAGTTACACAGCTACGGCTGGGAAGTCAAATTTTTTGCCATATATTCCCTCACAACCTAAGGAAGCACCGTATAACCAAATGCAGTCCTTTCGATCACACAGAGGCAAGAAAGTCCGAGGTGCGTCTTTTCTTGCCAGAGGCAGGGGTAGAGGAAAGAAGCTGCACAAAACAGCTAGTTCCCATGAACAGAAGTCCTCCCCGGCTTCCACAAAATCCACCGCATGACGCTGGGGCTCCACAGGTGGAGCCAGGAGCGGTGGGGGCGCGTCTCCGAAATTTCAGCCACCAGTGGGTTCGTTCACAGGTGGATCCCTGTGCTATACAGATTGTGTCTCAGGGATACAAGCTGGAATTCGAAGTGATGCCCCCTCACCGTTACCTCAAATCGGCCCTGCCAGCTTCCCCCATAGAAAGGGAAGTAGTGTTAGCGGCAATTCACAAATTATATCTCCAGCAGGTGGTGGTACAGGTTCCCCTCCCTCAACAGGGAAGGGGTTACTATTCCACAATGTTTGTGGTTCCGAAACCGGACGGTTCGGTCAGACCCATATTGAATTTAAAATCCCTGAACATTTACCTGAAAAGGTTCAAGTTCAAGATGGAATCGCTGAGAGCGGTCATCGCAAGCCTGGAAGAGGGGGATTTTATGGTGTCTCTGGACATAAAGGATGCTTACCTGCATGTCCCCATTTATCCACCTCATCAGGAGTACCTCAGATTTGTGGTACAGGACTGCCATTACCAATTCCAGACGTTGCCGTTTGGTCTGTACACGGCACCGAGAATATTTACCAAGGTAATGGCGGAAATGATGGTGCTCCTGCGAAAGCAAGGAGTCACAATTATCCCATACTTGGACGATCTCCTCATAAGGGCGAGGTCCAGAGAGCAGTTGCTGATCAGCGTAGCACATTCTCGGGAGGTGTTACACGGCTGGATTCTGAATATTCCAAAGTCGCAGCTGATTCCTACGACGAGACTGCCCTTCCTGGGCATGATTCTGGACACAGACCAGAAGAAGGTGTTTCTCCCGGAGGAGAAGGCCCAGGAGCTCGTGACTCTGGTCAGAGACCTCTTAAAACCAAAACAGGTGTCGGTGCATCAATGCATGCGAGTCCTGGGAAAGATGGTGGCGTCATACGAAGCCATTCCCTTCGGCAGGTTCCATGCGAGGAACTTTCAGTGGGATCTGTTGGACAAGTGGTCCGGATCGCATCTTCAGATGCATCGGTGGATCGCCCTATGCCCCAGGGCCAGGGTGTCTCTTCTGTGGTGGCTGCAGAGTGCTCACCTTCTCGAGGGCCGCAGGTTCGGCATACAGGACTGGGTCCTGGTGACCACGGATGCAAGCCTCCGAGGGTGGGGGGCAGTCACTCAGGGAAGAAACTTCCAAGGGCTGTGGTCAAGTCAGGAGGCTTGTCTGCACATCAATATCCTGGAACTAAGGGCCATATACAACGCATACTTGCCTACCCTCCCGGAATGGCCGGGAGGCTCCCGAAAAACGGGTGACCCTCCCGGCCCCCCGGAAGAGCAGGCAAGTCTCCCGATATCCGCGGGTCACCCCCTGCCCGCCGCCCCCTTAACGAGTAAAGTGGGTGGTCCGGGCAGGCGATGACGCGATTCTTGTTGAATCGTGTCATTGTAACCACGCCCCCTGCTGTATAATGCCGGTAATCGCGGCATTACACAGCGGGGGTGGGGGGGGGGGGTGGGGGGGGCTTAAATGACGCGGTCCAGAAGCCACACCCCGTTCCGCCTCTGGCCCACCTCCGTTCCGCCTCTGGCCCGCCCCCCGGTCACGTCACCTCACTGCCCGCCCCCCCCCCTGCTGAGCCGACGGGCTGCTCTCTCCCGGAGAGAGCAGCCCAGAAGTCGGCAACTATGATACAACGCCCTGAGTCAAGCGGAGCCTCTGCTTCGAAACCAACCGGTGCTGATACAATCAGACAACATCACCGCAGTGGCTCATGTAAACCGCCAGGGCGGCACAAGAAGCAGGGTGGCGATGGCAGAAGCCACCAGGATTCTTCGTGGGGCGGAGAATCACGTGCAAGCACTGTCAGCAGTGTTCATTCTGGGAGTGGACAACTGGGAAGCAGACTTCCTCAGCAGGCACGACCTCCACCCGGGAGAGTGGGGACTTCATCAAGAAGTCTTCACACAGATAACAAATCGATGGGAACTGCCACAGGTGGACATGATGGCGTCCCGCCTCAACAAAAAGCTACAAAAGTATTGCGCCAGGTCAAGAGACCCTCAGGCGATAGCTGTGGACGCACTAGTAACACCGTGGGTGTTCCAGTCGGTCTATGTGTTTCCTCCTCTTCCTCTCATACCCAAGGTGCTGAGAATCGTAAGAAAAAGAGGAGTGAGAACAATACTCATTGTTCCGGATTAGCCAAGAAGGACTTGGTACCCGTAACTGCAAGAAATGCTCACAGAGGACCCATGGCCTCTGCCTCTCAGACAGGATCTGTTGCAACAGGGGCCCTGTCTGTTCCAAGTCTTACCGCGGCTGCGTTTGACGGCATGGCGGTTGAACGCCAGATCCTAGCGGAAAAAGGCATTCCGGATTAAGTTATTCCTACGCTGATAAAGGCTGGGAAGGACGTGACAGCAAAACATTATCACCGTATATGGCGAAAATATGTTGCTTGGTGTGAGGCCAGGAAGGCCCCTACAGAGGAATTCCAGCTGGGCCAGTTCCTTCTTTTCCTGCAGTCGGGAGTGACTATGGGCTTAAAATTAGGGTCCATAAAGGTCCAGATTTCGGCCCTATCCATTTTCTTTCAAAAGGAACTGGCTTCTCTTCCTGAGGTTCAGACGTTTGTAAAGGGAGTGCTGTATATTTAGCCCCCTTTTGTGCCACCAGTGGCACCTTGGGATCTTAACGTGGTGTTGAGTTTCCTGAAATCTCACTGGTTTGAGCCACTTAAGACCGTGGAGTTAAAGTATCTCACGTGGAAAGTGGTCATGCTATTGGCCTTAGCTTCGGCTAGGCGTGTGTCAGAATTGGCGGCTTTGTCATGTAAAAGCCCCTATCTGGTTTTCCATATGGACAGGGCAGAATTACGGACTCGTCCGCAATTTCTCCCGAAGGTGGTGTCATCTTTTCATTTGAACCAACCTATTGTGGTGCCTGCGGCTACTCGTGACTTGGAGGATTCCAAGTTACTAGATGTAGTCAGGGCTTTGAAGATTTATGTAGCCAGAACGGCTGGAGTCAGGAAAACTGACTCGCTGTTTATCCTGTATGCATCCAACAAGCTGGGGTGCTCCTGCTTCAAAGCAAACTATTGCTCGCTGGATCTGTAACACGATTCAGCAGGCTCATTCTGCGGCTGGATTGCCGCATCCAAAATCTGTAAAAGCCCATTCCACAAGGAAGGGTGGGCTCTTCTTGGGCGGCTGCCCGAGGGGTCTCGGCATTACAGCTTTGCCGAGCAGATACTTGGTCGGGTTCAAACACGTTTGCAAAGTTCTACAAGTTTGATACCCTGGCTGAGGAGGACCTTGTGTTTGCTCATTCGGTGCTGCAGAGTCATCCGCACTCTCCCGCCCGTTTGGGAGCTTTGGTATAATCCCCATGGTCCTTACGGAGTCCCCAACATCCACTAGGACGTTATAGAAAATAAGATTTTACTTACCGGTAAATCTATTTCTCGTAGTCCGTAGTGGATGCTGGGCGCCCAACCCAAGTGCGGACTTCTTCTGCAATACTTGTATATTGTTATTGCTTAACTAAGGGTTATGTTATGTTTGCGTCAGGTTGTCTGATGCTCTGTTGTTGTTCATACTGTGAACTGGGTAAGTTATCACAAGTTATACGGTGTGATTGGTGTGGCTGGTATGAGTCTTACCCTGGATTCCAAAATCCTTTCCTTGTACTGTCAGCTCTTCCGGGCACAGTTTCCTTAACTGAGGTCTGGAGGAGGGACATAGAGGGAGGAGCCAGTGCACACCAGTAGTCCTAATTCTTTCTTAAAGTGCCCAGTCTCCTGCGGAGCCCGTCTATTCCCCATGGTCCTTACGGAGTCCCCAGCATCCACTACGGACTACGAGAAATAGATTTACCGGTAAGTAAAATCTTATTTTTTATATGAGTGGTCTCCTGCCATTTGGAACTTCTCAAACGTATGAGAGCCTCAAACGTGGATGAGATGAATGAATCAATGCACAGGCCAATGTATTGCACTCAACCGTGTCTCCTATTGGGTTCACTTGGCCTATTGGACATACGGCTAGCTTGCTGCAACATACGTTGTGAAATCCGGCAACTTGCACAATGTTGGTGCGATGACGAAGCACTCGTGGCCAGCAAGTATAACTTGCCTGAAGGAAAAAGACAGCATCTCACAGAGACCCGCATGCGCACTAAGGGGTCTATTTATCAATAATCACATACTCAATGCATCCAGAATCGCATTGCAGGATGCGGTTATACCGGCAGGATGAGTCATTCTTCCCCCACACGGAGCCTGTCCCTGTGATGTGTTCAGAGTGGTAGTGGGACTCATGCACATGCGCGTGCCGCTGACTACACATGTGCGACCGCCATTGCCGTGGTGAGTTTGCCGGAGGTACCCTTTGCTGGTTACTTTTTGCAGTCTGTAGCCACAGGTGCACAGGGGAATTCCCCAGTGGGTTCCACTACCTGATGGCCGCACCCCCCTCCTCTGGTGGTCAGTCACTTCGTGGAGCAGGATCGTGGATGAACTTGAGGCCTTGGTTTGTCTCTATGGAAACTAAACCAAAATTAGCCCTCCTGCCAATCAAAATGCGTAGTTCTGATACTCCCCTGTCCCCTCCTTTATAAAGGGTCCCTGTCCTTTGCATATACTCTCTCATGGTTGGCCAAGTCCTTCTGTGGTGGCTGGCCACACCCTTAAGCTTGGGCCCCTACCACTGTATTCCCTGGTGGGGAGGAAATCGCCTGCTCTGTACTGGCCGGACACACCAGGTCTCCTGAGTATTTGATAGAATGGTTGGGAACAGTCAAGTTTAGTTTAGTTTTGTCCATAACTTTCTTAATAACAATCCAGTCTGTCATTATGGTCTGCTAATTACACGCTATTGCTGTTCACTTTCCTCTCCGGTTCCGAGCGACGGCTTACCCTACATTCTCCAGACCTGAGGTAACCAGTCACAAATATCTTGGCTCCCTGCAGGTCGACGCGTCGGGACATGTATGAAGAGAGATTCATCGCCTGGCTCACAAAGGACAGGCCCTGTATCTCACAGACCGTGTTATGTGAAAAGACAAGGGAAACTGACGTATACAAGTGGAAACATAGGATATTATCCAAATTAATGCCATTGCTGCTTATAATGATTAAACAAAAACAAAAAATTAATTCAGTTGGAATATGGCATTATGTGAAGGTTTAAGTGTAACTACCACCCACAAGGGCTGCCATCTTGTGCTCTGACACCGCAGTTACTATAATGCTTTCACAGTTGACTGAGAAGCAGTGTCTTTCTGAGGCAGCCATTTTGTGTTGTAAAATAATATTTTAGAATGTCTTCCCTTATTTCATTGTGAACTAGTCGTACGGAGTCAGCCATTTTGTGGCCTGAAGCAATATTTATAAGAGCCTATACACTGCTTTTTTTTCTCTCAATTCTGAATCTACTTTTTACCGTCCCAATGGGAATGGGGTCTATTTACTAAGCCCCCTGGACAGAGCTAAAGTGGACAGAAATAAAGAACCAGCCATTTTTCAAGCACAGCCTGTAACATGGCAATTAGGAGCTGGTTGGTTGGTACTTTATCTCTCTCCAAGTCTTAGTATACACCCCCCTTGTCTAAGCAACAGTTTCTCAGTTTGATTATATGAACAAGGGGTACTAAGCATTGGATATAGATAAAGTGGACGGAGGTAACCAATCAGCTCCTAATTGTCCATTTTTCAAACATGACAGAAGCTGATTGGCTGGTACTTAATCTCCGTCCACTTTATCTCTCTCCAAGGCTGAGCAAATAGACCCCTTAGTTTGAAAAATTAAAGTTAGGAGCTGATTGGTTGGTACTTTATCTCTCTCTGAAACATAGTACATAAACCCCTTAACTGTTACCAGCTGGCACCCCCAAACCGGCAATGTTCTCTTGGCGATATTTTCTTGATAAATTGGCGTGATATATATAAAAAAAATCAGATTAAAGGGACTCCCCAAAAGCCAGATGGACCCTTTTGGCGAGCCCTTGAACCCGGATGATCAATGAAACCTATAAAGGAGGGACAGTGAATAATATAAAAGTGAGGGAGATAAAATGGTGGTAGTGGTGGGGGCTGATTGTAAGTCAGACAACGTCCAAATACGGATGGATTCTGCGTAAGTCTGCAAACTACACATATGCCGCAGAAAGCATTCGCAGACTGCCCCTTGCGCCGTACCCTGCGTATGCACACGCCCGTTCATGGGGGCTAATTCAGACCTGATCGCTGCTGTGCGTTTTGGCACAGCGGGCAATCGGGTCTGAACTGCGCATGCGCCGCAGTGCGCATGTGCATGCCAGAGATGCGATCGGCATCTCAGCCCAGCAATCGCCGCTGCCTGATTGACAGGCAGAGGCGGTCGCTGGACGGGAGGGGGCGGGCCGGCGCCGTTTTAGGGGCGCGTTCTTGGGGCGGACGGCGGCGGCTGAGTGACGTCACACGCAGCCGCTGCGACCCAGGAAGCGACGAGTAGCTCCTGCCAGCGCGCTACTCCTCAGATACTAAAGCATCACCGCCGTGCGATGCTTTTGTACCAGTGCGGCGGGGGGGAGGGACAGACATGCCGGGCGGACTAGCCCTGTGGTGGGCGTCTCCCCGCATGTCAGGGCGGCTGATCGTAGGGCTACAATCAGGTCTGAATTAGGCCTATGGATCGATCACTATTTACGCAAATTGGGCGGCTGCCACGCGATCACACAGAACTGATCTGTCTCTTGGAATTACCATGGGGGCGCAGAGGTTGCGTAGGCCGGTACTAATGGCCATGGCTGTAGATGGGGAAACGAAGACGCACGGGTAATTGCCATAGATGGGCGGATACTAGCATTAGCATAAGGTAGTAAGCAGGCTACTCCATATTTGTTGTCTATTGAAATAATGTGCAACTCATTGCAAAATAAAAATAGGAAGCACCGCACATGGGCCCTCATTCCGAGTTGTTCGCTCGCAAGCTGCTTTTAGCAGCATTGCACACGCTAAGCCGCCGCCTACTGGGAGTGAATCTTAGCTTATCAAAATTGCGAACGAAAGATTAGCAAAATTGCGAATAGACACTTCTTAGCAGTTTCTGAGTAGCTCCACACTTACTCGGCATCTGCGATCAGTTCAGTCAGTTTCGTTCCTGGTTTGACGTCACAAACACACCCAGCGTTCGCCCAGACACTCCTCCGTTTCTCCAGCCACTCCCGCGTTTTTCCCAGAAACGGTAGCGTTTTTTCACACACACCCATAAAACGGCCTGTTTCCGCCCAGAAACACCCACTTCCTGTCAATCACATTACAATCACCAGAACGAAGAAAAAACCTCGTAATGTCGTGAGTAAAATACCTAACTGCATAGCAAATTTACTTGGCGCAGTCGCACTGCGGACATTGCGCATGCGCATTAGCGACTAATCGCTCCATTGCGAGAAAAATATAACGATCGAACAACTCGGAATGACCCCCATGGATCATTGTATAACATTGTACAGTGTGTGATCCCTGAGTGAGCTGCTGTGATGCCCCATTGTTCTGATGGTGACATGTGCAATTAGCGGTGACAGTCACCCCTCTCTGTAGAGCCCCCTCCCCCGGATTGTCAGCAGTGAGAGGCTGTGCATGCCTGCAGAGCTCCTCCACCCCAGGCTGCTCTGCACTGTCTGCTCTGTCCACACTGAGTGCTGTGCTCCGAGTAAGCAGCAGAGGATTGCAGAGCATTTCCTTATTCTCACAGGAACCACACCTCGCTGGGGAGCTGAACTCAGCTGCAACTTTACCCCAGCGGCAGCGGAGACAGAAGAGCAGCAGCAGCGGCTGGAGGGGGCTCTCTGCGTCAGCAGCAGGTAAGAGTCGCAGCGGCCGTGCGACTAAGGCGCGTTTTTATAGCGCTGGGAAACTTTAGCCGAAAAAAGCAGCGAGATTTTGTAAGTGGAGCCACAGGGCCGATTTTTTGGGGGCTGAATGGATGATTTCTGGATATATGGGACATTACTGTGACCAGTTTATACGTTGTAGCACAGGCTATGGATGGATTGAGTACTGGATCCCACAAGCCCCCACTGATCATATAGCAGATGCCCTTAATGCATGGGAACATCTCACATCCTCCCACACGCCAGACAGTGACCTATATAATCTACACAGGAGTTTATAAGTGATTCTGACACCTCAAGCACACACCATGATCCACATAGTATGGCTTCTGCTGCTATGTACAGCGCTACACCTTATGTCAGCGCTACAACAGTCACGTCTGGATTACTGTACATCTAGATCGAGTTGTGAAGTGCAGCAGAATATGCTGGCGCTATATAAGTAAATGTTAATGGAAATACCTGCGGCGTTATTGATATGGGTGACCACCGCGCCAATCTGCGTTCTGCGCTTGATTGCGACATTTGTGGCCACATTTCAAGTTATGCGCAAGTCTGTACTTGTTTAGGATCCATGGACTGTAAGGTATAGGAAAGTGCATGTGACTATGGGTAGTTACCGGGGAGGGGAGACCATATATTGCACCACTGACAATCCAGCACCTTCATTTCCATGATATTCATAGGTTCCAGAGGTTCCTTGTATGATGCGTCCTGGGGGTCTTTATGTGTAAAGTTGTCCCTTGCATGTGATAGGGCACTGCCAGACTTCCAGTTTCCCAATAATCCTGTCTGGAACTTTTATTTGATGACATTAATGTTTGTGTAACATAATTGCAGTACGTTTGGCTTAATGCTGAGGGCATAAAAGTTTTAAAATGGTAATGCATTACCGAAAAAGGGTCTAGCCCCCCGAAAGCGGAGCTGACAAGCTATCTAGGGGGTGGCTGTGGTTATGGGGGCACTGTAAAAAGTAGGTAGTGGTGAAGTACCTTACTCCAGAGGGCTGGATGTGCCAGTCCGGAATAATAGGGGCGGGTGAGGAAAAGTGAAAGGTACACGGCAGGAGGGAGGTGACACGAGCTGGCTTTCTGGCAAGTCATCAAAATCAGGGTGAGCTGTGCGATAGGGCTCCGGTTTCAGGTGCTGTCTCTCGCAGTCTACAGAAAGTGAAATCGTAATGTCTTTATATATAATACCCTAGTCCAGTGGTTCTCAGCTCTGTTATCAAGGCACCCTAACAGTCCAGGTTTTAAGGAAATCCATGCTTCAGCACAGATGGTTAAATCAAATTGACTGATGTCCAAAGTAAACCACCTGTGCACAAGTGCATATATCTTTAGAACCTGGGCTTTTAGGGAGTCTTGCAGACCTGAGGCCTGGGACCTTCCGGGGTACCAGAGAGGGGGGGGATCAATTTAATTAAAGAGAACTCTACCAAAGTATGAGACGTTCTCTGTCCTTGTGAGAGGCCTCTATTCGTATTACCTAGCCCAGGGTTTCCCAAAATCCATTATCAAGTCATCCAAACAGTCCAGGTTTTAAGGCTATCCATGCTTAAGCATCGGTGACTTAATTAGTATGATCAGTTTGATTTTACCATCTGTGCACAACCATAGATATCCTAAAAATCTGGACTGTTAAGATTCCTTGAGGCGGCCGTTTTTAAGAGAGGAGAAGGCCCGTGTGCAGCCTTCTGCATCAGGGTCCCCTTCCTCTGTGACGATGCACAAGGATTTAATACTTACCTCCTCGGAGTTCCCCGGCTGTGCCGTCCTTCTCCGCAGCGGCGGCAATAGAGTCTGTGCACAGACTCTATTGCGCAAACCTCTGGGAAAATGGCACGGCGGACATTTTCCTGAAGATTTTCCTAATGCGTATGCGCAGAACTCCGGAAAAATGGCCGCCGCTTCACATTTCCGGAGTTTTCAGCAAGCGCAATAGAGTTTGTACCCCCTAGAGTTCAGAATATATTGTGCTGCCGAGAAGGGATGGCTCCGACGGGAGACTCCAGAGAGGTAAGTATTATACAAATGGGTGCAGTGTGTATGGGGTGGGCTTAGGGGGGCCCGTGTGCCCCACACACTGTACCCATTGTAGATACGCCAATGCCTTGAGGACCGAGTTTGGTAAAAAACCCTGACCTAGCCTATGTCCATTGATAAATGTGACAAATATAAGTCTCACATTCTCATACTTCTTTACTCCCAATCCTTGGAGAACTGAAATTGGCGCACAGTGCGAGCGCCACCCATGCCAGATGGAGGTGAGATTATGCTAAATGGGGCCATGGTTACAGAATTTTTGGGCACGTGGCTGCTGTTTCGGAAAGTGCCAGGCCACCTCCAACCTTCTTCAAACTTCCGAAGGCCACAACACCAGCGGTAGATGCAGGCAGCACCGGTTAGCGGAGTACATCTCCCAACTGTTCCGGAAATGGGGCAAAAGTCCCAATCGTTGGCACAGCGCAACAGTACCCTCAAATCGAAACAGTTGCCCGTTAAAAGTCTCTGGTTTTTTTATGTAGATGTGTGATTTGGTTTTGGCTGCATTAATTCTGGAAGGAGAAACCGATACACCCATGTGACCTGAACGTTGTTTCAGTCCTACGGTCCTCCCCTTACTTCCCTTTAGATCCCAAATAAAGTGAAACTGTCCAAACTTGTCCTATTAAATTATGTTCAGCATGAGCTTCCGTGATGCAAATTAATGTCTGCACGCTGAAAAGGGGACTATCCTGGGAACTGGGGCACAGGGGAAGCCCAGGATAGAACTGGCATTCAGGGAAACACAAGCGTTTACTGTCCTCTACAAATATTCCTGGGGGTTGTGCTTTACTTATCCCGGCAAAAGTACACAGAGTTGGGTGTGAAATTAGAGTATATTTGTACACTCTCCCCAACGTGTGTATGAAATGAGCACAGCTTCCGCGTCTCCTCCGCCCCCTGTTATCCGCCTCCTGACATCCTCTGTCTCAGCTGTGACCGCACAAAAGTCTTATAGAGCCACAGAACATCTGATGTCCTCTAACTGTCAAGCAGAGAGAACTGGTGCTTTGTCTATTTAAAATAAAATAAAATTTATATAATAAAATGATACTGTTAGCTAGAAATGGGTGTTCTAACCTGCTGTGTGGTAACTCATAGCAACCAGTCAGATGAGCTATTTCATTTTCCAAACTAGCAAAATGGCAGCCGCAGTCATAAATGGTTGCTATGGGTTACAGCAAATTTCAACTGCGTATTAAGAAATCATGCCACACTTGTTAAATTAGATTGCAACTTTTTTAATACTGGTCTATTATAGACCATTAACCCACTAAACGTCACTGTGCTGGCCATTAGGCGTGCAGTGCATGCTGGGAGAAAACCAGACGCCTCACCATTACAGACACTAAATGCCACTTCCTGCACTGACTGAAACCTTATAAACAGCTCCTTTTTCTTGTATAATATTTAAGAGACGAACCGCCTCCATTACGTCCTTGCAGAACAGTATAAGCAACCCTTCATGCGTCTCGCATAACCCAACTTGTATTGTTGAAATGACAGGAAGCGATTTGCAATCTCTTTTATTCCTCACCAGTTCCCCCCCTCCCACCCCTCTCTCCTGCAATACACACACCCTGGTGTTGTAACAGGCCGGGTACAAAGTAAAGGCCTGTGCGTTTGAATTCTGCCTAGCAAATGAAAAAATCCCTGGTGTTGGGGTGGGAGAAAGGGCTGGATGGGCTTCATGCAAATCTGTGGTAAATATTAAATGACGGGGCTGATTTATCAACGAGTTTTATCTGCGCAACAAGTTTTAAAACTTGTGCATGATAAAACTCGTTGATAAATCAGCGCCTGTATCGGAATTTTTTTCTCTTGCTCAGTATTAAAAAAATAGGGACAAATCTTTGATACATAGGGCTTACCGTGAGCATTGCGGGCACCTGGCGACTGTGTATATAATAATAACCCTTTTACAATAATTGTATTAAAAATAATTTCTCTATCGTCCTAGTGGATGCTGGGGTTCCTGAAAGGACCATGGGGAATAGCGGCTCCGCAGGAGACAGGGCACAAAAGTAAAGCTTTCCGATCAGGTGGTGTGCACTGGCTCCTCCCCCCATGACCCTCCTCCAGACTCCAGTTAGATTTTTGTGCCCGGCCGAGAAGGGTGCAATTCTAGGTGGCTCTCCTAAAGAGCTGCTTAGAGAAAGTTTAGCTTAGGTTTGTTATTTTACAGTGAGTCCTGCTGGCAACAGGATCACTGCAACGAGGGACAGAGGGGAGAAGAAGTGAACTCACCTGCGTGCAGGATGGATTGGCTTCTTGGCTACTGGACATCAGCTCCAGAGGGACGATCACAGGTACAGCCTGGATGGTCACCGGAGCCGCGCCGCCGGCCCCCTTGCAGATGCTGAAGTAAGAAGAGGTCCAGAATCGGCGGCTGAAGACCCTTGCAGTCTTCTAAAGGTAGCGCACAGCACTGCAGCTGTGCGCCATTTTCCTCTCAGCACACTTCACACGCAGTCACTGAGGGTGCAGGGCGCTGGGGGGGGGCGCCCTGGGAGGCAAATGTAAACCTATATACTGGCTAAAAATACCTAACATATAGCCCCCAGAGGCTATATGGAGATATTTAACCCCTGCCAAACTTCACTAAAGAGCGGGAGACGAGCCCGCCGGAAAAGGGGCGGGGCCTATCTCCTCAGCACACAGCGCCATTTTCTCTCACAGAAAGGCTGGAGAGAAGGCTCCCAGGCTCTCCCCTGCACTGCACTACAGAAACAGGGTTTAAACAGAGAGGGGGGGCACTAATTGGCGATATAAATATATATATAAAGATGCTATTAGGGAGAAACACTTATATAAGGTTGTCCCTATGTAATTATAGCATTTTTTTGGTGTGTGCTGGCAAACTCTCCCTCTGTCTCTCCAAAGGGCTAGTGGGGTCCTGTCCTCTGTCAGAGCATTCCAGGTGTGTGTGCTGTGTGTCGGTACGTGTGTGTCGACATGTTTGAGGACGATGTTGGAGGAGGCGGAGAAATTGCCTGTAAGGGTGATGTCACTCTCTAGGGAGTCGACACCGGAATGGATGGCTTATTTAGGGAATTACGTGAGAATGTCAACACGCTGCAAGGTCGGTTGACGACATGAGACGGCCGACAAACAATTAGTACCGGTCCAGGCGTCTCAGAAACACCGTCAGGGGTTTTAAAAAAAAAAAACAAAACGCCTATTTACCTCAGTCGGTCGACACAGACACAGACACGGACACTGAATCCAGTGTCGACGGTGAATAAACAAACGTATTCCTCATTAGGGCCACACGTTAAGGGCAATGAAGGAGGTGTTACATATTTCTGATACTACAAGTACCACAAAAAAGGGTATTATGTGGGAGTGAAAAAACTACCTGTAGTTTTTCCTGAATCGGATAAAATAAAATGAAGTGTGTGATGATGCGTGGGTTTACCCCGATAGCAAATATTGGCGTTATACCCTTTCCCGCCAGAAGTTAGGGCGCGTTGGTTAACACCCCTTAGGGTGGAAAAGGCGCTCACACGCTTATCAAGTGGCGTTACCGTCTCCAGATACGGCCGCCCTCAAGGAGCCAGCTGATAGGCAGCTGGAAAAATATCCTAAAAAGTATATACACACATACGGTGGTTATACTGCGACCAGCGATCGCCATCAGCCTGGAGATGCAGTGCTGGGTTGGCTTGGTCGAATTCCCTGACTAAAAATATTTTATTGATATAGAGCATTTAATAGGATGCATTCTATATATATATGTATGCGAGATGCACAGAGGGATATTTGCATCAAGATAAGTGCGTTGTCCATATCTCCCAGAAGATGTCATGGACACGACAGTGGTCAGGTGATACAGATCCCATACGGCACGTGGAAGTATTGCCGTATAAAGGGAAGGAGTTATTTGGGGTCGGTCCATCGGACCTGGGGGCCACGGCTACAGCTGGGAAATCCAACCTTTTTACCCCAAGTTACATCTCAGCAGAAAAAGACACTGTCTTTTCAGCCTCAATCCTTCCGTTCCCATGTGGGCAAGCGGGCAAAAGGCCAGTCATATCTGCCCAGACATAGAGGAAAGGGAAGTAGACTGCAGCAGGCAGCCCCTTCCCAGGAAAAGAAGCCCTCCACCAGTGGGGGGGTAGTCTCAAGAGTCTCAGCGCGCAGTGGGATCACTCGCAAGTTGACCCCTAGATCGTACAAGTATTATCCCAGGGGTACAGATTGGAGAGTCGAGACATTTTTTCCTCGCAGGTTCCTGAAGCCTGCTTTACCAACGGCTTCCTCCGACAGGGAGGCAGTATTGGAAAAAATTCACAAGCTGTATTTCCAGCAGGTGATAATCAAAGTACCCCTCCTACAACAAGGAAAAGGGTATTAGTCTTCCACACTATATTGTGGTACTGAAGCCAGACGGCTTGGTGAGACATAGTCTAAATCTGAAATCTTTGAACACTTACATAAAAAGGTTCAAATCAAGATGGAGTCACTCAAAGCAGTGATAGAGAACCGGAAAAAAGGGGACTATATGGTGTCCCTGGACATCAAGGATTACCTCCATGTCCAAATTTGCCCTTCTCAACAAGGGTACCTCTGGTTCGTGATACAGAACTGTCAATATCAGTTTCAGACGCTGCCGTTGAATTATCCACGGCACCCCGGGCCTTTACCAAGGTAATGGCCGAAAAGATGATTCTTAAAAGAAGAAAGGCATCTTAATTATCCCTTACTTGGACGATATCCTGAAAGGGGCAAGTTTCCAGAGAACAGTTGGAGGTCGGAAAAGAACTATCTAAAGTAGTTCTACGACAGCACGAGTGGATTCTAAATATTCCAAAAATCGCAGCTGTTTTCCGATGATACGTCTGCTGTTCCTAGGAATGATTCTGGGCATAGTCCAGAAAGAGGTATTTCTCCTGGAGGGGAAAGCCAGGGAGTTATCCGACCTAGTCAGAAACCTCCTAAAACCAGGCCAAGTATCAGTGCATCAATGCACAGGAGTCCTGGGAAAAATGGTGGCTTCTTACGAAGCGATTCCATTCGGCAGATCTCACGCAAAAACTTTTCAGGGGGATTTGCTGGACGAATGGTCCGGATCGCATCTTCAGATGCATCAGCGGATAACCCTGTCTCCAAGGACAAGGGTGTCTCTTCTGTGGGGGCTGCAGAGTGCTCATCTTCTAGAGGGCAGCACATTCAGCATTCAGGACTGTGTTCTGGTGACCACGGATGCCAGCCTGAGAGGCTGGGGAACAGTCACACAGGGAAGAAATTTCCAAGGAAGTGTGGTCAAGTCTGGAGATTTCTCTCCACATAAATATACTGGAGCTAAGGGCAATTTACGATGCTCTGAGCCTAGGAAGAACTCTGCTTCAAAGTCAACCGGTGCTGATCCAGTAGGACATCATCATGGCAGTCGCCCACGTAAACAGACGGGGCGGCACAAGAAGCAGGAGGGCAATGACAGCAAGGATTCTTCGCAGGGCGAAAGATCATGTGATAACACTGTCAGCAGTGTTCATTCCGGGAGTGGACAACTAGGAAGATTTCCTCAGCATGAATGAATTCCACCCGGAAAAGTGGGAACTTCATCTGGAAGTTTCCACATGTTTGTAAACCGTTGGGAAAGACCAAAGGTGGTTATGATGGCGTCTCACATGAAGCGCCAGGTCTAGAGACCCTCAGGCAATAGCTGGGACGCTCTGGTAACACCGTGGGTGTACCAGTCGGTGTATGTGTTCCCTCCTCTGCCTTTCATACCCAGTGTATGGAGAATGATAGGAAGGAGAGGAGTAAGAACTATACTCGTGGCTCCGGTTTGGCCAAGAAGAACTTGGTACCCGGAACTTCAAGAGATACTAGAAAGGATCTTGATTCAGCAAGAATCATGTCTGTTCCATGACTTACCGCAGCTGCGTTGACGCCAGGGCGGTGAACGCCGGATCCTAAGGGAAAAAGGCATTCCGGAAGAGGTCATCCCTACCCTGGTCAGAGCCAGGAAGGAGGTGACCGCACAACATTATCACCGCTTAGGTGAAAATATGTTCCATGGTGTGAGGCCAGGAAGGCTCCACGGAAGAATTTCAACTAGGTTAATTCCTACATTTCCTGCAAACAGGAGTGTATATGGGTCTCAAATTGGGGTCCATTAAGGTTCAAATTTCGACCGGTCGATTTTCTTCCAGAAAGAAATTGGCTTCAGTTCCTGAAGTCCAGAAGTTGTTAAGGGAGTACTGCATATACAACCCCCTTTTGATGTCTCCAGTGGCACTGGGCGATCTCAACGTAGTTTGGGATTCCTAAAATCACATTGGTTTAAACAACTCAAATCTGTGGATTTGATATATCTCACATGGAAAGTGACCATGCTGTTGGTCCTGGCCTCGGCCAGGCGAGTGTCAGAATTGGCGGCTTTATCTCATAAAGCCATATCTGATTGTCCATTCGGACAGAGCAAAGCTGTGGACTCGTCCCCAGTTTCTCCCTAAGGTGGTGTCAGCGTTTCACCTGAACCAGCTTATTGTGGTACCTGCGGCTACTAGGGACTTGGAGGACTCCAAGTTGCTGGATGTTGTCAGGGCCCTGAAAATATAGTTTCCAGGTCGGCTGGAGTCAGGAAATCTGACTTGCTGTTTATCCTGTGTGCACCCAACAAGCTGGGTGCTCCTGCTTCTAAGCAGACTATTGCTCGTTGGATTTGTAGTACAATTCAGCTTGCACATTCTGTGGCAGGCTTGCCACAGCAAAAAATATGTAAATGCCCATTCCACAAGGAAGGTGGGCTCATCTTGGGCGGCTGCCCGAGGGGTCTCGGCATTACAACTCTGCCGAGCAGCTACGTGGTCAGGGGAGAACACGTTTGTAAAATTCTACAAATTTGATACCCTGGCAAAAGAGGACCTGGAGTTCTCTCATTCGGTGCTGCAGAGTCATCCGCACTCTCCCGCCCGTTTGGGAGCTTTGGTATAATCCCCATGGTCCTTTCAGGAACCCCAGCATCCACTAGGACGATAGAGAAAATAAGAATTTACTTACCGATAATTCTATTTCTCGGAGTCCGTAGTGGATGCTGGGCGCCCATCCCAAGTGCGGATTATCTGCAATACTTGTACATAGTTATTGCTAACTAAATCGGGTTAGTGTTATTGTGAGCCATCTTTTCAGAGGCTCCCCTGTTATCATACTGTTAACTGGGTTCAGATCACAGGTTGTACAGTGTGATTGGTGTGGCTGGTATGAGTCTTACCCGGGATTCAAAATTCCTCCCTTATTGTGTACGCTCGTCCGGGCACAGTATCTAACTGGAGTCTGGAGGAGGGTCATGGGGGGAGGAGCCAGTGCACACCACCTGATCGGAAAGCTTTACTTTTGTGCCCTGTCTCCTGCGGAGCCGCTATTCCCCATGGTCCTTTCAGGAACCCCAGCATCCACTACGGACTCCGAGAAATAGAATTATCGGTAAGTAAATTCTTATTATTTACCAGCTGGTGTTGGCTGATGCGCCTCAGGTGTTGTGGAATGCTGGACAACCCGCTACATATAGGGTGCTGCCCGCTTGCAGCTCCTATAAAGTTATTTGCATTATTATTATTATTATTATTATTATTATTATTTTTTTTATATCATTTTGTGGAAAAGACAGATATGAATAGTAAGAGTTTTATTTATATAATCTTTCAGCGGCAATACATTGGGTATTTCCATTGTGTAGCGATGGCTCTGCCATGCTGTTACTATGATTTCCCAGTCACTAAGGTCCAGGGCAACCAAAGAGCGCCTTCTGGGGGATGCGCCCAATAAGAGGTCAGCAGTAGCAGTGATGTCCATTAATAAGTCACCAATGGAAATAATACTACTAATGTATGACCTATAATGTTAACAACTATGCCGCATATAGTAATCAGTAATAAACCACCGGTAGTATTAATGCTCAGTAATATCCCCGTTTATTAGTGTCACCAAGTGCAAATCATTCGCACTATAGGATGCTCAGGATGACCGTCAGACCTAAGATGCCAGGGCTAGTAGAACTGCGAATGAAGTCGCAGTCGCTGGCTGTAATACACCCAGAAAACACCCCCCCTTACCTCTTATAAATGCACGCGCTGTCATTTGCTTTGTGTCATCACTGCGACCGCCAGGTACGGACTGGGGCTGCTTGACAGTCCTGGCAATTGCAGTGTGCGCGCGCCACAGGCGAGTGCACGCACATGACTAGGGCCAAGGCTCAAGGGGGTTTGCCATGGGGCCTGGCTTCACGGCAAGCCCCCGTCTATCTCCGTGTGCCATAACAAGTGGGCGGTGGGACGGGCAGAAAAATAGCCAGAAGGCTATGCTGTGCGGCCGGCCCAACAGGCCATCAGCCCTTCTGACTTTTGCCAGATGAACAGTCGCCGCGCATGTGCAGTGCAACTCTGACGCGTGCGCAGTACAAAAACAATAGCTAAACCCCTTAAACATCGACATTATGCCCACCTCGGAATCGGGCCGAAGTGATTTGCCAGCATAGCAGTAACCACCAGTGATAAGATGCCACCAGTAGTAATGCATCAGCTGTAACAGTTGTGACCAGTGATATGCCCACTTTATTAGTAATACCTAGTAATATGGCGCCACCAGTATTGGTGAACAGTAATAAACCACTAGTCATACCCAATAGACATTGTTAGTAATTGTTTGAGGTGATCCTTTACATGTGTTACTGGCCTATTAAGTGACGCGTATCGTACCTCCCAAATTTACCAACTTGGGCCGCACAGTCCGTTGAGCTGGCATGTTCTTGGATTTCAAGATGGCTGCCTGTGCCCCAGTCAGCAGTGTGTTGCAGTATCTGTAAATGGACCATCTCATTTTCTTTATTTTTTTTATTTTTTTTATAGGCATTAGAGAAGTCCATAGTGACTCGTCTATGCAGCATAAGTACAGGGTACCATGTTCATGGCGGTTCATATTGTATTGAGAGCAGGTTCAGAAAATGGCGTCCCCTGCCTCTGACTAGTATCACAGAAATAAACCAAACATGGCCTCATCCTTACTGGTTGTCAGATTTTATCCAGCTAAGGGATCCATCACAGATAATTGTGATAACAATTATTCATCACCACTATTGAACTTATCACAGAGTCGTGCGATCACTCGCTTAACCGGTAATGGCCGGGTACTGTCAGAGTTAACTAGCACATCCACTCTCCCCTGCATGAGCAGTGTAACCGAAAGCCATATTTTGGCGTAATTTTCACTTCTGAAAAAAAAAAAAAGGCTAAAATATACTGTATTTTAAGTTTTTTTAGTTTTTTTATTCTGTATACCGGTGGTTCTCAAACTCGGTCCTCAGGACCCCACACAGTGCATGTTTTGCAGGTAACCCAGCAGGTGCACAGGTGTGTTAATTACTCACTGACACATTTTAAAAGGTCCACAGGTGGAGCTAATTATGTCACTTATGATTCTGTGAGGAGACCTGCAAAACATGCACTGTGTGGGCCCCCGAGGACCGAGTTTGAGAACCTGTGCTGTATACAGTATGTATTACATTTAAAAAATAAATGATGCTTCATTGTCACTTTACTGACTAGCCCTGTAGAAGGTTTTGCACTAACATTTCTGTAATCCTACATAAGATCTCCCCTGTGTTGTAATGTAAGAATATTTTACAACTGGGCTTTGATATTATTATTATTAATAATAACAGTTTCTTATATAGCGCAGCAAATAACGTTGCGCTTTACAATTGGACATTAGAAAATGGAGATAATAGTGTAAGAGGGTCACCAAGCGAGATGTGGCTGCTGCGCAAGGCTCTTGTAGAGGCCCAGTGGAGCTCCAAAGGCAGTAATTCCAAACCAATAAGACAGAGTACAGTATTAACTTGCTTTTTGTTTTTGTAGCATTCATATAAAGGACATTAAGCAATATTTAAAATCACAGACTACGGGGGGGGGGGGGATTATGTTATTGTTCCTGTATATATGTGAAGGGGCGTTTGAACAGAGCGTATGTTCCAGTGCTGCGTGTTCAGTGGGTTTCTGTTCATACATGCAATGCTGCTGCTTCAGGGTGAGGAGTATGGAGACAGGTTCAGGCAGGAGGGCCTCGCGTTCATCATGACTCACGCTGTATTACATGATCTTACAGAGGCGCTTTTCACGGCCTTCAGGCGTGAGCCGACGTCAATGCTCGGTGGGTTTCTGTGCGTGTGTGTGGAGAGCAGACTCTGATTGAGGGAGATCTTATGTTTACAGATGCCATAGAGAAAACTGTGATATTCCTGTGAAATACCATCCGCTTTCTCTCTGTAAGGCCCAGTTGGGCCTGTAATGGCTGGATCTCCAGTCAAGGCGGCCTAGAGGGTCATAAATGGACACATGGCTCTGCATTGTAGTCAGATGCAACCACTGCCCATCCGACATCCGGGTTGAACGTAGATTCCATAAAAAAAATTGCGTTAAAGAATCCTTAAGTAAATGTTTTTGGAAAATGAATGCACAGTTGGGTTTAGAAGTCTCTATCGTGTATTTTTTTTATTTTCCAGAATGATCGATGCACTAATATGCCGCTAAGTATAAGGTGCTGGGAAAACCCTGCACAACTTTTACCTCACACTCTTTGAGTTGGAAGTGGTGGCAGCTGAGTGGAACGACGTGCGATCACGTTGCTTGTGCGCCGACTTCAGGCAACTGATTCGCAGGGTTTTTATTCGGTGATTGCTGTCGTTCATTTTATGTCAGATGGGAGGCAGGGAAAGTCTCCACAACAAAACGACCCAGGCGGGCCAGGTTGTACAACATGAAGCCCATAAGACGATTGAGTCACGGGCCCGGCATCTTTGTGCTGCAAGCGAGGCAGGAACACTCAGCCTGACATACAGGAAGTGGGCGTATGAAGAAATACACTGTGTCATGCTCCACAAAACAACTGTGGTTTTAGTCAGAAAAAGACTTTTGTTCTGGAAATAAAGGCACATTAGAGCCTTCTCCTTTGCAATAGATACCTTTTATAGCCATTACCTAAAACTCGTGCCACAAAATGTTATTCAATATGTGCCCCCCCCCCCCCCCCCAGATGCTGTGAAACTGCACATCCCAGCATGCACTGCCACTGATTTTCTATTGGGGCTTGCACAGAGGATTTCGCCATGCACTGATCTTGAGGGGGACAGTGACCTGTCCATGCCTGTGAATATGATAGTGAGGTCTCGTGCTTTTATTCTATGAAGAAAAAGGGTCCGGGACTCGCATAAACAAGTTGATAGCAGATTTATTGTAGCTTCCATATTATGGTTAAGTCTTCAGATGCTTATTTTATTTGTTTATTTTGTTTAGTGAGGAGGGGAATGGGGGACGTAGGAAGCCACAGACTGATGGTGCCCACACACAGTGCGATTATCACATGCTATTTGATCTTTTTAGTACAAATAGCATCGTGTCTAGTTTCACATCGCACTGTTTAGTTGCCCTTGCGATGCTCGCTCCCGTGTAGTCCATATCACAAGGCTAAATAGTATATGCCAGCAGGTATTTCTGAACTACATCGCATACGTAACATATTGTAGTGTAGTCAAATTCGGGTGTCGTTCAAAATGCATACCCACTGAAGTACAAATCGCATAGCACACACATAGTGTAGCTCAAATCGCACCTAGCACAGATAGCACCGTGTGTGGGCACCATGAGACTTAAATGCTGGAAGGAGCAGTGACTTGCAGCAGCACAGAGTATATTAGGAGATGAGATGTGTTAGTGAGGACACAGCTGCATGTGACAGGGGTAGTGACATGATGTGAGGAGGGGAATGGGAGCAGCACGTAGCCACAGGCTGAGCGTTATATAGTGGAAGGAGCAGGGTCCCCAGCAGCACAGAGTATATCAGGAGATGAGTGATGTGTCAGTGAGGACAGGGCTGCATGTGACAGGGGCAGTGACATGATGTGAGGAGGGGAATGGGAGCAGCACGTAGCCACAGGCTGAGCGTTATATAGTGGAAGGAGCAGGGTCCCCAGCAGCACAGAGTATATCAGGAGATGAGTGATGTGTGAGGACAGGGCTGCATGTGACAGGGGCAGTGACATGTTGTGAGGTGGGGAATGGAGGCAGCAGGAAGCCACAGATTGATGCTGGGTACACACTGGCCGATATATTGGCCGTTCAATTGACTGGCCCATATATTGAGCACCCTTCAGCGGGTATGTACCCTTGATATGTCATATTGGGGGCACATATAAGACATCGTGTCAACCCTGCATCACAGCCGATAGCCGGTATACCTGCAGATAAATCTGTGCAAAGTGCTGTGTGTACGGGCGGTGAGAGTTGTATAATGGATGGAGCAGGGTCCCCAGCGGCACAGAGTTTAGAAGTGAGGATCCTGTTTCATGCTGTTTATTGTTAATAAAAGGGCTTTATATTGTTAAGTTTTAAAATACATGAAATAACTGTAGAGTTTATACCTAATCAGACATGTCCTCCGTGCTCTCTGTCACTCTGCAGCAGGCTGCCATGTCAGGGGGACGTGCTTCTCTAGCAGAGCAGGCGCAGAGTGACTGACCAGCTGCCCATGCACTTTCTGGGTTTTAGGGCATGGGCGATGATTTTCCTCGGTTTAACCAACGGCAGGCTTAACTGTTTGACCTCAGTCAGATCCCATTAGGCCACGGTCCTAAATAATGGGGTATGTGACTCAGTCATCTGTAATGGAGCGGAGAGTTTGTTTTATTTTTAAAACGGTTATCTTTGTAAATGAGCGGTTAAAAATGCAGATATGTTCCTACAATATAATGATGTTAAGGAATGATGAAATTTTCCCTGTAAGAGAAGGTGTATGACTAACGCTGTGGCCTAGTGTCTCTCAGGGCCCATCTGGTCTGAGGCCACGTGCTATTTATTTTCCCAATGTTTCTGGTGCAAATCTCGTGACACTTGTCACAACTTCAAAGAACCTCTCCTCACACCTCGCCTCCATCAGGCTTTCCGCAGGTTCCCGAGACCTCGGCCCAGCCAGCGTCTATTACGGCTTCTCGCACACATACGTCATTACAGAGATAAAGGAACTTTATGTAGTATGTCAGATTATTTCGTGCAATCTGACCTATTATCACTATTTGTTCCTGTTTCCCGTGACGATCTGTTGGCGTCTCCTACTTTGTTATTTCAAGGTCATTTTCATATTATTATGTTAAGAAACTGAGCTACCTTATTATTCTGAGCGCAATAAGTGCTTTAGTGACGCAATTTCGTAAAAAAATATTGCAGAGACAGTTGGTGGTTTAGGGGGCGGCCTAACACATAGAGAAGCGTTATGCACGCCCGTGTGAGACACGTCATCGCAGCAGGGAACCCACTGTCACATGCCCACACCCTCTTTTTGGACAACTGTCATGTTTCAAGTTGTGTACAGTATATATAGTGTCTCTATAAACACTGAGTTGTGATGTAATCGCTTCAGGTTTTATGAGGTGACCTGTGTATTATAATGATTACTACACCCTGTTTTACAGATTTTAGAAATTACAAGTACTGTGGCCTTCTTTCTTTACATGGTCACAAAACTCCTCATTGACTGCTAATACCCTTATTTCACAACTGGGGGTACATTGTATTATGTATTAAGGATCTTTTATAGAAATGCCTTAATATCCCAACTGTTAAAACAAACATTATAGAGTATTTCTAACTTCTAGGTAACCGTCACATTATATATACACAGTAGTCGGTTGCACCATTTCAGTCGTGCTCAGAGTCTGCAAAGTTGCTTTTTTTTTAATGAAAGTTGGTGCTACTGCGAGGTATACAGGGAGCCCAGAATAATGGGTGGAGACAATTGGGGGAAAAATATGGCAGTGCACAGTAGGTAACTTAAGTAACTGAGTGAAATGAGCTCTGTAGAGTTCAGGGATAGAAAAGACCATTGGGATTACTTTTCTCTCCAACATAGTAAACAATTTTCGCAGGTTTTCTGCCATCTTTGGTAGAATGACACAGCACAGTGTACATTGTGGTGTCAAACGGCCATTCTGCAACTCTGTGTGTCTACTCCTGGAAAATGTTTTGATCCCCAGCTGTCGGTAGCTGTGGTGGTATTGATACATAACTGCCAAAGAGCTATTTTCCTGTCACATGGGAAGACTTTGGGCTACAGTTGCATTTACATTTCCGAATGTACGCATGGTTACCTGTGTATGTTGAGTCTTTAGCTGTGTCCAGTATGATATTGCTGCGACACAGGTAATCAGAAGTTTACGGCCAGATAGATCTGCTCATCCTCTTCACTTAACTTTGCACCAGACCTCCAGTAGACGCAAGCTGGACGTGTTGTTGCCTGGTTATGTTGCACTTTTGTGAATGCGTCCTTACTGTAGGTCTTTAGCTGTAATAGTGCAGCGGGGTTCTTGTGATTTGGGAAGTAGTATTTCACGATGAATGTGACGTGTCTCAGTGGATCATTTTATTACCATAATGACTGTTCTTAATTCAGGAAAGAGGTGGCCATCATCCCAGGCTTAGACAACCTGCATTATTTGATGTCATCCTATGCAGACTAGCTACACAAAGCGCAGTGCGTCTCTTTATGAAACCGGTACATAAGCATGGCTTACTTAGCGCTATTTTGCGGGACTGTGGGAAAGATGGGATCCGGTCTTTAGGTCGACATGAGTTTTTCACTTTTTTAATTTAAAAAAAAAAACTTTTTAATTCTTTACGATCCACGTGGACTACGATTGGAAATAGTAACCTGTGCCGAGCGCAACGAGGCACCTTGCCTGGAGCATGGCGAGCGAATTGAGCCATGTGAGGGGACACGGTGAACTAATTGGGGTGCCCCGTCACTGTACGCAGAAAACGACACCAAAAAAGTCAAATGCTCATGTCGACCTAATGACCGTGTCGACCAATAGTGGTCTACCTAATGACTGTTGACCTAGTTACTGTCGACCCTATGATCTACACCCGGGGAAGTTATATCAAAGCTTCTACAGCAGAGGCAGCCAAAACGTCTATTGCGGTCTACCGGTACATCGCGGAGCTCTCGCCGGTAGATCGCGATCCAAGTGCGACTTGCTATCTCTGCCGCCTGAGTCCGGAGCGTTCCCAATGATGCATTGCGCGGGTGACGTCATGACGTCAGCCGCGCAATGCACAATTGGGAACGCGATGTGAGGAGCCTGTGCGCCTGCTGGATCTGGTTTGATCCAGTCAGCGCCGGCGGCAGCATGACAGCAGCAGCGGCGGGAGCAGGCACGGGAGCAGGATCCAGCCAGCTGGGAGACAGCCAGCCAGTCATTACAGCTTGTGCAGCAAGGCTACGCCCCTTTTTTGTTATACCACACCCCCTTTTTTGTTATGCAACTCCTCAGAATCTGGGATCTCCCCCCCTGTATAAAAGCCAGTTCTTCAAAAAGCGTCTGTCCCTCGGCACGTGCTGTGCTGATGTGGGGACACACGGACATCACAAGCCGCAGTAGGCCCCAGTTGCAGGCCATCGCTTATAACCGCAGCACAGTCTGCCGGAGCCTGATAAGGAGCCGTCACCGGCGGCCAGGAAAGGGTTACACGTATATTTAGCACATTCTCCATTGTCACTTTTTTTTTTTTTCCTTCAGTTTTCCAGACAAATCTTGTTTATAAAGGGATGTCCTCTCTCGCTAGGTCTGATGAATGCACTTCTTAGGCTTTTATTTCATTAAATGTTTAGTTTACAGCTTTTCTGCGTCGTCACGCAATCGTAGATAGTCCCTGTTTTGTCATTTCCATTCCAGTCCCTCTGTGAGAGAAAAAATGAAAAAGTTTTTGAAAATCGCTAATTTTTTTTTTTTTAAGTTTCTTAGGCTTTTGGTAAATCGTTTCCTTTTCCAATTATAGAATGGTTTTCAGTTTCAGGGATGTAGAGGTAGCCAAGTCTGAGAATTTACCCGGTTCCTGAAAACACCATGTTTCTGAAGAGCGGAAATATTGACTGTATGCAAAGAGAACTGTTTTCAATGGCCCCACTTTGCCCTTCTGCAAGGACTCTGTTAGACCTTGGGGCACTAGGTGATAAGAATTGCAAAATCCTTGAAATGGGGACCGTCCCTGGGACCTACATCATTGGCGACTGTATTGAAGTACTGTTCCTGTTGGTTCTTCTGCCTGGAGGACATATAACTCACTGTAGAGAGGAGATGCGTCTGTACCCAGTTCCGCCATGGTTTGCTGAGGGTTTGCATCTGGGACTGATAGAGCAGTAGTCTCCCGGACAGAAAGCTGGGACGGATTGCTCAGCAATTATCTTACTGTGCGTTTACCCTATATTACATGAGTCCAGCAGTTACTGATATATCTTTTGTACTGTACGTGAGTCTGTTAATCAGCGACTGCATTAGGGTTATGTGTTGCTTTGGAACCATTTTTCCATCAGGTCACCTGGTTCATTATCTGTAACCTGATGGGACACAGACGTAAGCTGTGCAGACCTGTTTCCATGTGCAATGGGGTTTCATGCTCTGGCTCATTAACAGATCTCAAAGGATCATTAACGGAACACAAATGAACTATGAGCCATTTCCAAGTGTCCCGCTGCTGACCATACCAGACTCTGAGCTGTTCCCACAGCTATCCCAGTACTGACCATTCCAGACTATGACCCTTTCCCGCAGCTATCCCAGTACTGACCATTCCAGACTATGAGCTGTTCCCGCAGATATCCCTGTACTGCTCATTCCAGACTATGACCGTTCCCTCAGATATCCCAGTACTGACCATTCCAGACTATGACCCTTTCCCGCAGCTATCCCAGTACTGACCATTCCAGACTATGAACCTTTCCCGCAGCTATCCCAGTACTGACCATTCCAGACTATGAACCTTTCCCGCAGCTATCCCAGTACTGACCATTCCAGACTATGACCCTTTCCTGCAGCTATCCCTGTACTGCCCATTCCAGACTATGACCGTTCCCTCAGATATGCCAGTACTGACCATTCCAGACTATCACCAATCCCTCAGATATCCCAGTACTGACCATTCCAGACTATGACCCTTTCCCGCAGCTATCCCAGTACTGACCATTCCAGACTATGACCGTTCCCTCAGATATCCCAGTACTGACCATTCCAGACTATGAACCTTTCCTGCAGCTATCCCAGTACTGACCATTCCAGACCATGAGCTGTTCCCGCAGATATCCCAGTACTGTCCATTCCAGACTATGACCGTTCCCTCAGATATCCCAGTACTGACCATTCCAGACTATGACCCTTTCCCGCAGCTATCCCAGTACTGTCCATTCCAGACTATGACCGTTCCCTCAGATATCCCAGTACTGACCATTCCAGACTATCACCATTCCCTCAGATATCCCAGTACTGACCATTCTAGACTATGAACCTTTCCCGCAGCTATCCCAGTACTCACCATTCCAGACCATGAGCTGTTCCCGCAGATATCCCAGTACTGTCCATTCCAGACTATGACCGTTCCCTCAGATATGCCAGTACTGACCGTTCCATACTATGACCATTCCCTCAGATATCCCAGTACTAACTATTCCGGACTATGGGAGTAATTTCAAGTTGATCGCAGCAGGAAATTTTTTAGCAGTCGGGCAAAACCATGTGCACTGCAGGGGGGGGGGGGGGGGCAGATATAACATGGGCAGAGAGAGATAGATTTGGGTGTGGTGAGTTCAATCTGTAATCTAAATTGCAGTATAAAAATAAAGCAGCCAGTATTTACCCTGCACAGAAACAATATAACCCACCCAAATCTAACTCTCTCTGCAAATGTTATATCTACCCCCCCTGCAGTGCACATGGTTTTGCCCAACTGCTAAAAAATTTCCTGCTGCGATCAACTTGTAATTACCCCCTATGAGCTGTTCCCGCAGCTATTCAAGTGCTGACCATTCCGGACTATGAGCCGTTCCCGCAGCTATCCCAGTACTGACCATTCCAGACTATGACCGTTCCCTCAGATATCCCAGAGTACTGACCATTCCGGATTATGAGCCGTTCCTGTAGCTATCCCAGTACTGACCATTCCAGACTGACCGTTTCTGCAGCTATCCCAGTACTGACCATTCCAGACTGTGACCGTTCCTGCAGATATCCCAGTACTGACCATTCCAGACTGTGACCGTTCCCTCAGCTATCCCAGTACTGACCATACCACACTATGAGCTATTTCCAGGTGTCCCACTGCTGACCATACCAGACTATGAACCTTTCCCGCAGCTATCCCAGTAATGACCATTCTAGACTGTGAGCCGTTCCAACAGATATCCCAGTAATGACCATTCCAGACTATGAGCCGTTCCCGCAATTATCCCAGTACTGTCCATTCAAGACTATGAGCTGTTCCCGCAGCTATCCCAGTACTGATCATTCTAGACTATGAGCAGTCACCCCAGATATCCCAGTACCTACCATTCCAGACTAAGAACCGTTCCTACAGATATCCCAGTACTGACCATTCCAGACTAAGAACCGTTCCTACAGATACCCCAGTACTGACCACTCCAGACTATGAGCTGTTCCCGCAGCTATCCCAGTACTGACAATTCCAGACTATGGGGTCAATTCTATTCTCCGACAGTTGAATAGCGCCGGGAATCAGCTCCCGACGCTATTCAATTCAGCTTTAGTTAAGTCGGCGATGGCCCGTTCTCGCCGACTAAACAGGTTGAATTGTCGGGAGAACGGGCATTCTCCGACTTAACTCCCTGGAGCGAGGCTGATTCCCGACAGAATCAGCCTCGCGCCGGCCGCACGGCAGCACTTTTGTCGGGTTTCTTCTCTCATCCCCCGGGGATGAGAGAAGAATTCCCGACAATTGAGGGTCACTCGTCGCTGTATTGAATAGCGCCGGGAGCAAACTCCCGGCGCTATTCAACTGTCAGTGAATTGAATCGACCCCATTGAGCCTTTCCCTTATCTACACAGCGGTCCAGACTACTCCCCTATACCGAGCACTCCAGATTTTACAGAATATAAAGTGTCTGGAATTCCCCTATGTACCAATACGTTAGTAGCTGTGCAGCCATTCCACTGAGTAATTGTTCTTCTGCTGCTCAAGGTCACTGTCCGTGGTTCCTAGGCCGGTTTCTTCCTGTTACAAATGTAAGTTCCCATTATGGTATATATCAGGCCTGGCCAACCTGTGGCTCTCCAGCTGTTGTGAAACTACAAGTCCCAGCATGCTTTGCCACAGTCTTTGCTATTAGGGAATGCTAAATCTGTGGCAAGGCATGCTGGGATATGTAGTTTCACAACAGCTGGAGAGCCACAGGTTGGCCAGGCCTGGTATATATTAATAGCAACCTCTGGGCCAAAATGGAGTATAAAAGCTACGTGCACAAGTCCTGTTAGATAAGTCCTCACCACACATCGAATTCAGATCATTCTATTTATTAGCTTTGGTCCCATTTATCACAAGTACAGGCCTTGCGCCAGTGCCTTATCTATGATTGTCCCTTAGGTGTGTTCCATCTCCGTGTCTCTGTAGTACTGTATATACCCCTACTGCTCTCCGGGCTTCACTGACAATGGCCCGCTCCCATGATAGGTCTCCCACCATGTGGAGAGTCCTGGGATGCTTTTCTCTCTCTGACAAGTGGCGAATGGCTGACTGCTCCGATCAGTGCGAAATCGCTATGTATAATAAATATACATCTGTGGTATTACGGTGGGGGGTGTTATTGATGGTTCTCCTTGTAAGAGGAACTCCTTTTAATTTGGATCATCTATCATCTGACTGCAGAGGGAGATGAGGGTTCTGGAGGCCTCCCACTTATTTCCTGATGCTCTCCATGTGACTTTGAAGAGGTCCCTTTGCTGTGAAACGAGGCTATTGTCGCCTGAGCAGCGCAGAACAGTCCGGGGAACCGTGGCTGCTGTTCAACAAACATGAATGCACAAAAGACACAATTGTGTACACCAGTATGTTCCCGCTTGGGCCCGGCTTCTAAGGAAACGGGCAGGATGCCTTCCAAATGGAAAATCAGGTCATGTTTTTGATCAAAACAACATTTGCTCATCGCACAAAATGAGGCGTCTTCTGGAACTGTGTTACTTATTGAGAGGTCGCAGCTTCAGCTAAACAAATACACAGGGGCGCCTCACCGTACATCGCAGAAGATGCAGAAAGTGGATGCATGCTCCCACAAACGCTGACTGTTGGCAGTACTGAGGCATGTGTCCGTCCGTCCCCCCAACACACACAGGGATCTATTTACTTACTGGATGGAGATAAACCCATCCTGTGATATGGAATTTAGGAGCTAATTTATCTCCGTCCACTTTATCTCCTTCCAAGGCTTCATAAATAGTCCCCACAGTCCCGGCAGCGTACTAACCGCAGCCAGTGCCGCACTGCACTCTGTTGCTGCTTAGCATTTTCGCTCTCCCACATTGATGATGCAGGACACAGTGCGGCACTGAGGGGGCCACAGGATTGCCCCGCCCTATAGTTGTTACCGAACCAGTCCCCGTTCCTACCGCATAACCCCCATTCTCTACTCCCATCACTAGCTGCCTGTAAGATGGAGATTCTATTCTAAGATTGGTTACTGACATCCAAAGCACTGCTATACATAAGCAGGGTCTGAGGTACCTGAAGCAGCGTCTGATTCCGTACACCCCACCCGCTTACTCCCATCTGTACATGAAGGGCTGTTAGCAGTAACTAGATTCTCCCTTACTTTATTTGGGGGTCGAGCTTTTAGCCTTGTGTACCCGACTCTCTGGAACTTACTTCCTCCCACAGTCTAAAACCTGAGAGACTCGAGACTCGCCTGTCGCTCACGCCTTTCATTAATACCCCTTTAGCTTCTAAATAAGAAAATACAGCCCAAACGCTTAGTTCTCTTTCCTGTAGTCTGTTAGTAATAACGTTTATTTTGCGTGGTGTTTCTTTTATCTCTGTACACGTTTCCCAGATCTGTTGCAGGACTGAAGGTGTTAAACATTGTGTTTGCATTTACTGTTCTACTATTGTTCTCTGTTATCAGCCATTCCAGAGACTCAATGGAGGCGGTTTGTAGAGCCCTTCCATGGCGTTACTGACAGGAAGTCTGCTGTGTGTAAGAAAATACCCCCTCCTCCTCCTGCCCCAGTCATAACTTCCGTCCTGATTGCCTCCTTAAACATTTGCCTATACATTTGGGAATGCGTGTCGGCAGTTCGGCCAGGCGGCGAGACGTACATGCATCAGACATTGGGGCTGCCTTCTAATTCGCTTGGTAGAAAATAAGACGTTGATAGACATGAATGGTTGTACAAGGAAGTAGGCCTCTCTGTGTGACATTACATAATATCCAGGACACGGCCTGATGTGACTGTGTAAGCATGTAGCTGGCTGCCAGGCCTCGTTGGTTATCAATAGTCAAATGTCAGATTAATAGGTAGCTGTACCAAGCCAAAGTCACAGGGACAGCAGTGTTACACAGGGCCGTAACTAGGGGTGTGCGAGGGGACCTGCCACCCAGGCTGATAACGACCACATCGCTCAGCGCACTGGTCTTGCCCCCCCCCACCAGTCACACGGACGAGGGGCAGGTGCATTGCATATTACCCAGCATTACAGCTGTACAGGCAGGAAGCTGTCTATCACACTACACCTGGGCAGGTAACCTGTTTTATACACATCACTCCAATCCAGAGCAGGGCAAGCTGTGGTTCTCTAGCTGCTGCGCAACTGCAAGTCCCAGCATGTCACTAGAGGTCACCTATGCCTGCTCTGGCAGGATCCAAAGCTGGTTTTCCATTATGTTACAAATGGTATTTTTGTCGACAATAATCACTTGTACTGTATGTGATCAGCCTTAAAGGGGACACGACCGGGAAAATGTTATGTTTGATGTCCGGTTAAAGAAATGAAGCGTGACTTGGGGGTATATTAATATAAATTGCAAAATACAAGCTTAAAATGGACTGGCAGGAACATTCCAATGGAATTTCTTTAATAATGTCTCCAGTGAGGCACAGTGCACTTGTCCAATGCAGGTCTGATTGACTGTGATATTGATGTTGCTCTAAGTTACAGCCACTTTTATTCTCTTTGTAAATGTCACAGTGATAAGCTGCAGCTATTTCCTCTGGAGGAAATATACAATTCTGGCACACTCTTTGTGTATACGGCTTCTTACTGAATGCCTAATTGCAAAAATAATTATTAAGCGAGGTACTACATGTGCAGTTATCTTCAATAGTGCAAGGCTGCAATTTGATCGCCTCAGCTAAATACCAGATGATTATTCTCTTGAATAGAATTTAACGATGCACTAGCACTCGGTAAAAGAGGGTAGCACAGGCCCTTCCCTCACAGGAGCCCCGAGAAATATGGGTGCCGCCTCTACGTTACCACATTTTAGAAGGTGGTAGTGCATATTTCATGTATAAAGCAGTGACAACCCCTTATTTCTGTGTTTTCACCTAAAAAAGGGGTTTATTCCCGCTTCTCTGTGTATTAAAAAGCACACCACACGGAAATCAAAGATTTGTCAAGCGACGTCTTTATTTTCTCCAAATAACATTGCCGCCATAGTTAGCGAACTGGTAAATTACCAAGCGACGAAATTTGAAGCTTTTCATCGCTTGTCAGTGTCATCCGAGGATCAGCGTTATGAGCACTTTGGTGCATAACGTCTAACGAGCACTGACTCCCCCCCCCCCCCCCCCCCCCAGCATCATTACACGACCGCATCACCTTCCCTGTACATTGATGTGTTTGTGCCTTCTGTGCGACAGACCAACACGTGCGCCCAGGTTTTGTCTGCGAGCACAATGGGGAACCTGCAATCTTTCTATTTCCATTTTGTTGCAAAAACAACAGCAGGGCTGGGTGAACCCAAAGCCTTCTGCGGCCCTGTTGTTTCCTGTACTTGAGTGAGCTGCGTTGCAGACCTGCACCCTTTCTTCTCACACAACCATTCTCTAATTTCCTGAGGTAAAATTTCATGGGGGGACTTCGGCCTAACCAGAGACAATAGGGTGAGAGCCGGACCCTGGAATCTGACCAGCCCAAATGTGGAAGTCTTCTGTACGTTGCAAGTTTTTAACTAAAAACATTAAAAAAAAAAGAAACTCTTATGATAAATCTGTATCGTCTTCCGAGTCCTGAGGTCACCACATTTTATCAGACGCTCCCTAATGAGCTGAAATATTTGTTTTTAATGTACACTTTATGGAATTTGCTATGCGGAGCGTGTTGCAGCATGATGGTCACCTACATGTAGCCTGTGTTACACAAAGCGACTTGCAGAGATCTGTTTAACCCTTTTTTCCGTTCTTAAATCACAGGAACATAAAGGCAACAAGGAACGGTAATATCTCGGACATTCTTCTTTCAAGAGCTGCTGCTTGTAAATGGCCGTCTAATGGAGTGACCAAGGGTTAGACGCTGACATCTTCCTCTGCGGACTGTACAACCAGACTACAGGGAACCGTGCGCCGCCGGCCAGGCAGGATTGTGACCAAACTGGAAGTCTCTGGAAATATGAGTGACTTCTGGCACAAACTGGGATGCTGTGTTGTAGAAAAGCCACAGCCGGTGAGTAATATCGCTCTGGAAAATGCATTAAATGTTGGCTCAAAGCGAAGGCTTCCACAGATCAATCAATTGAGTGGTCATTTAGAAAGCCTGTCTATGTTCCAAGCCCGTAACCCTATCTAATGGTGGATGATAAAATAATCTGATTGTTTTCTGAGGAGTATTCAGTCCATTTTAACAGTGGGGACTATAAGGGAGGAGGGGGCTGTAATGGAGGAGGGTGACGGCTGGAGACGGTCCTTTCCAACTGCACTAACATATAATAATCTAGGCCTGGTCTATTGGTCTGCAAGACACTTTGAGTAATAAGAGACATATAATTTTCCGCAAGCACTTAAAAAATTTTGCTCCATTATGTTTACCACCAAATCTCTTATCTCCTTCCCTGACCTCTCCCATTCTGGGTCTAATTCATGTTTGTACGGAATGCCGATGTTCCCGCAACTGAGTGATTATCTGTAGATCTCTTGTGCCTTAAGGTCGCACTGCGCACATGTTAAGGTACCACTGCGATGCCGCTGGCAGTGAGCATTTTAACGCACGGGGATTGACAGGAAGTGACTGTTTGGGGGGAGATAATGGGGGGGGGGGGGGGGGGGGTCGGCAAAAATGCAGGCATGCCATGCCCATTTTCAGGGTGTGTGTCCGCTCTCAGCTGCGATCATGTACACCAGGCATGTCAAACTCATGGTCATCCAGCTGTTGGGAAACTACAAGTCCAAGAATGCTTTACCAGCTAATCAGTGGAAGGTATTCTGGCAAAGCATGCTGGGACTTGTAGTTTCACAACAGCTGAAGGGCCACGAGTTTGACATGCCTGATGTACACAGAAGAAGATGGCGCCCGCATCCAGTCAGCTTGACCATAGACTCACTCGGTGAGTCGATGTTTCTCCTTACACGATAATAGCACCTATACTGACTGCTATTGATAAGTTTTCCTAATGATGGCGCAGTTGAGGTTGTCCATACCCTAGGGGCACTAACTGGCAGATTGCAGGACTTTTACTGACCCGTCCTCCTGAGGAGCGTCCCTAGCACCTGTGTACCCTCAGCAGCCACAGCCTACATCCGCACGCTCACAGGAAGCTAATGTGGTCATTGTCTTTGCAACGAGTGGGTTTGAAGTTTACAGCCAGAGAGGAAAGGGTGGAGTAATACTACAACACAAGCAGCTCTTCTAATCAGACCGTTGAGATAATTACCTCAGCTATCCTCGGAAACTCATTCCCATCCACAGTATAATAAATCTGTTGGTTTTTGCTGCATATTTTCCCATAAATGCGGTACATTTATCCTTGCGCCAAAGTCTGAAGAAGTTTCACAACAATGCCGGCTATCCAGAAGCCGCTAGCAGTGGCTTAAGTGCTTTATTATCCAGATTAAATGGAAAAGTACGGGTTTAAGCACAAACAGCTGGTTGTCTCGTGGTCATACCAGGTTAAAGGCCCCAGCTGCGAAGCTGCTTAATGTCTGCCGGGTTTGAATGCGAGAGACTTGGTAGCGCACAGTTCCAGCCGCAAGCACCAGATGTTATAACCTGATACCGTCAGAAGAGACAAGGTGACCCCACCTCCCCCCTGGATTATTATCCAGCTAAGGACATCAGCCTGGGGGGTGATTGCAGGAGAGGACTGTAGGCGACGCAGCGGAATCTGTGATTGATGGCGGATTAGGGAAAGCGCTCAGCACCGGAGGTGGAATGGGAAAGGCACTTCATATAATTCATGTTCAGAAAAATGTTTGTACCCGATTAAATAAACCCCCCCAGGTCAGTAAGTGTTTATCGCCCCCCTAGTTGGAGCCCACTGTTCTCTGGTAGCGAGTGCCCAGCTGTAATTTGTGTGGTTAACCATGGGGCGAAATAAATGTGCAGAGCCTGCCAAGTGGGAAACAGATTAATCATTCACCTGGTGCTTACCTCAGGCCCAGCAATTCATTTTACAGGAATGTCTTGTATCTTGTGCATTCCCATCAGCACTCAGGGTGTTTTATCCCCTGCTGTGACCACAATTAACCTCTCATGCCCGGCTTTCACAGTGCCAGCAAGTATAACATTCCCTGCCCAGTGCCAACAAGCTTAACCTCCTATGCCCGCTGCTCCCAGTACTAGTACATCTAACCTCCTCTGCCCGCTGCTCCCAGTACTAGTACATCTAACCTCCTCTGCCCGCTGCTCCCAGTACTAGTACATCTACCTCCCCTGCCCGCTGCTCCCAGTACTAGTACATCTAACCTCCCAGTACTAGTACATCTAACCTCCCCTGCCCGCTGCTCCCAGTACTAGTACATCTAACCTCCCCTGCCCGCTGCTCCCAGTACTAGTACATCAAACCTCCCCTGCCCGCTGCTCCCAGTACTAGTACATCTAACCTCCCCTGCCCGCTGCTCCCAGTACTAGTACATGTAACCTCCCCTGCCCGCTGCTCCCAGTACTAGTACATCTAACCTCCGCTGCCCGCTGCTCCCAGTACTAGTACATCTAACCTCCGCTGCCCCAGTACTAGTACATCTAACCTCCCCTGCCCGCTGCTCCCAGTACTAGTACATGTAACCTCCCCTGCCCGCTGCTCCCAGTACTAGTACATCTAACCTCCCCTGCCCGCTGCTCCCAGTACTAGTACATGTAACCTCCCCTGCCCGCTGCTCCTAGTGTTAGTACATCTAACCTCCCCTGCCCGCTGCTCCCAGTACTAGTACATCTAACCTCCCCTGCCCGCTGCTCCCAGTACTAGTACATCTAACCTCCCCTGCCCGCTGCTCCCAGTGCTAGTATATCTAACCTCCCCTGCCCGCTGCTCCCAGTACTAGTACATCTAACCTCCCCTGCCCGCTGCTCCCAGTACTAGTACATCTAACCTCCCCTGCCCGCTGCTCCCAGTACTAGTACATCTAACCTTCCCTGCCCGCTGCTCCCAGTACTAGTACATCTAACCTCCCCTGCCCGCTGCTCCCAGTACTAGTACATGTAACCTCCCCTGCCCGCTGCTCCTAGTGTTAGTACATGTAACCTCCCCTGCCCGCTGCTCCCAGTACTAGTACATCTAACCTCCCCTGCCCGCTGCTCCCAGTACTAGTACATCTAACCTTCCCTGCCCGCTGCTCCCAGTACTAGTACATCTAACCTCCCCTGCCCGCTGCTCCCAGTACTAGTACATCTAACCTCCCCTGCCCGCTGCTCCCAGTACTAGTACATCTAACCTCCCCTGCCCGCTGCTCCCAGTACTAGTACATCTAACCTCCCCTGCCCGCTGCTCCCAGTACTAGTACATCTAACCTCCCCTGCCCGCTGCTCCCAGTACTAGTACATCTAACCTCCCCTGCCCGCTGCTCCCAGTACTAGTACATCTAACCTCCCCTGCCCGCTGCTCCCAGTACTAGTACATCTAACCTCCCCTGCCCGCTGCTCCCAGTACTAGTACATCTAACCTCCCCTGCCCGCTGCTCCCAGTACTAGTACATCTAACCTTTCCTGCCCCAGTATATCTAACCTCCCCTGCCCGCTGCTTCCAGTGCTAGTATATCTAACCTCCCCTGCCCGCTGCTCCCCGTACTAGTACATCTAACCTCCCCTGCCCGCTGCTCCCAGTACTAGTACATCTAACCTTCCCTGCCCGCTGCTCCCAGTACTAGTACATCTAACCTCCCCTGCCCGCTGCTCCCAGTACTAGTACATCTAACCTCCCCTGCCCCAGTACTAGTACATCTAACCTTCCCTGCCCGCTGTTCCCAGTACTAGTACATCTAACCTCCCCTGCCCGCTGCTCCCAGTACTAGTACATCTAACCTCCCCTGCCCCAGTACTAGTACATCTAACCTCCCCTGCCCGCTGCTCCCAGTGCTAGTATATCTAACCTCCCCTGCCCGCTGCTCCCAGTACTAGTACATCTAACCTCCCCTGCCCGCTGCTCCCAGTACTAGTACATCTAACCTTCCCTGCCCCAGTACTAGTACATCTAACCTCCCCTACCCGCTGCTCCCAGTGCTAGTATATCTAACCTCCCCTGCCCGCTGCTCCCAGTACTAGTACATCTAACCTCCCCTGCCCGCTGCTCCCAGTACTAGTACATCTAACCTCCCCTGCCCCAGTACTAGTACATCTAACCTCCCCTGCCCGCTGCTCCCAGTGCTAGTATATCTAACCTCCCCTGCTCCCAGTACTAGTACATCTAACCTCCCCTGCCCACTGCTCCCAGTACTAGTACATCTAACCTTCCCTGCCCGCTGCTCCCAGTACTAGTACATCTAACCTCCCCTGCCCGCTGCTCCCAGTACTAGTACATCTAACCTCCCCTGCCCGCTGCTCCCAGTACTAGTACATCTAACCTCCCCTGCCCGCTGCTCCCAGTACTAGTACATCTAACCTCCCCTGCCCGCTGCTCCCAGTACTAGTACCTGTAACCTCCCCTGCCCGCTGCTCCCAGTACTAGTACATCTAACCTCCCCTGCCCGCTGCTCCCAGTACTAGTACATCTAACCTCCCCTGCCCGCTGCTCCCAGTACTAGTACATCTAACCTCCCCTGCCCCAGTACATCTAACCTCCCCTGCCCGCTGCTCCCAGTGCTAGTATATCTAACCTCCCCTGCCCGCTGCTCCCAGTACTAGTACATCTAACCTCCCCTGCCCGCTGCTCCCAGTACTAGTACATCTAACCTTCCCTGCCCGCTGCTCCCAGTACTAGTACATCTAACCTCCCCTGCCCGCTGCTCCCAGTACTAGTACATCTAACCTCCCCTGCCCGCTGCTCCCAGTACTAGTACATCTAACCTCCCCTGCCCGCTGCTCCCAGTACTAGTACATCTAACCTCCCCTGCCCGCTGCTCCCAGTACTAGTACATCTAACCTTCCCTGCCCGCTGCTCCCAGTACTAGTACATCTAACCTCCCCTGCCCGCTGCTCCCAGTACTAGTACATCTAACCTCCCCTGCCCCAGTACTAGTACATCTAACCTCCCCTGCCCGCTGCTCCCAGTGCTAGTATATCTAACCTCCTCTGCCCGCTGCTCCCAGTACTAGTACATCTAACCTCCTCTGCCCGCTGCTCCCAGTACTAGTACATCTAACCTCCCCTGCCCGCTGCTCCCAGTACTAGTACATCTAACCTTCCCTGCCCGCTGCTCCCAGTACTAGTACATCTAACCTCCCCTGCCCGCTGCTCCTAGTACATCTAACCTTCCCTGCCCGCTGCTCCCAGTACTAGTACATCTAACCTCCCCTGCCCGCTGCTCCCAGTACATCTAACCTCCCCTGCCCGCTGCTCCCAGTACTAGTACATCTAACCTCCCCTGCCCGCTGCTCCCAGTACTAGTACATCTAACCTCCCCTGCTCCAGTACATCTAACCTCCCCTGCCCGCTGCTCCCAGTGCTAGTATATCTAACCTCCCCTGCCCGCTGCTTCCAGTACTAGTACATCTAACCTCCCCTGCCCGCTGCTCCCAGTACTAGTACATCTAACCTTCCCTGCCCGCTGCTCCCAGTACTAGTACATCTAACCTCCCCTGCCCGCTGCTCCCAGTACTAGTACATCTAACCTCCCCTGCCCGCTGCTCCCAGTACTAGTACATCTAACCTCCCCTGCCCGCTGCTCCCAGTACTAGTACATCTAACCTCCCCTGCCCGCTGCTCCCAGCACTAGTACATGTAACCTCCCCTGCCCGCTGCTCCCAGTACTAGTACATCTAACCTCCCCTGCCCGCTGCTCCCAGTACTAGTACATCTAACCTCCCCTGCCCGCTGCTCCCAGCACTAGTACATGTAACCTCCTCTGCCCGCTGCTCCCAGTACTAGTACATCTAACCTCCCCTGCCCGCTGCTCCCAGCACTAGTACATGTAACCTCCTCTGCCCGCTGCTCCCAGTACTAGTACATCTAACCTCCCCTGCCCGCTGTTCCCAGTACTAGTACATCTAACCTCCGCTGCTCCCAGTACTAGTACATCTGACCTCCCCTGCCCGCTTTTCCCAGTACTAGTACATCTAACCTCTGCTGCTCCCAGTACTAGTACATCTAACCTCCCCTGCCCGCTGTTCCCAGTACTAGTACATCTAACCTCCGCTGCTCCCAGTACTAGTACATCTAACCTCTCCTGCCCGCTGCTCCCAGTACTAGTACATCTAACCTCCGCTACTCCCAGTACTAGTACATCTAACCTCCCCTGCCCGCTGCTCCCAGTACTAGTATATCTATCCTTCCCTGCCCGCTGCCCCCATTACTAGTACATCTAACCTTCCCTGCCCGCTGCTCCCAGTACTAGTACATCTAACCTACGCTGCTCCCAGTACTAGTACATCTGACCTCCCCTGCCCGCTGCTCCCAGTACTAGTCCATCTAACCTCCACTGCCCGCTGCTCCCAGTACTAGTCCATCTAACCTCCCCTGTCCGCTGCTCCCAGTACTAGTACATCTAACCTCCCCTGCCCCAGTACTAGTACATCTAACCTCCCCTGCCCGCTGCTCCCAGTGCTAGTATATCTAACCTCCCCTGCCCGCTGCTCCCAGTACTAGTACATCTAACCTCCCCTGCCCGCTGCTCCCAGTACTAGTACATCTAACCTCTCCTGCCCGCTGCTCCCAGTACTAGTACATCTAACCTCCGCTACTCCCAGTACTAGTACATCTAACCTCCCCTGCCCGCTGCTCCCAGTACTAGTATATCTATCCTTCCCTGCCCGCTGCCCCCATTACTAGTACATCTAACCTACCCTGCCCAATGCTCCCAGTACTAGCTCCTATTACTAGTACATCTAACCTCCCCTGCCCGCTGCTCCCAGTGCCATTACATCTAATCTCCTCTGCCCACTGATCCTGTTACTCGCTCTTCTAACCACCCCTGCCGCTGCACCCAGTACTAACACATCTAACCTCCCATACCCGCTGCTCTTATTACTAGCACATCTAACCTCCCCTGCCTACTGCTCCCATTACTAGCATATCTAACGTCAACTGCCCACTTATCCCAATACTAGAACATCTCACCTCCCCAACCTGCTGCTCCCAATGACTGCAAATCTAACTTCCCTGACCTGCTGCTTCAGTGCCAGCCACATTTAGCCTTCCCTGTCTGCTGCTCATAGTGCCAGCACATGCCAGTCCCCAATGCCAGCAGGTCTGATCTCCACTGCACGCCACTCACAGAACTGGTATGTCTAACTTCTGCACTGGCAGGGACATGGCAGTTGGTCCGTGTCATACGCACTGCCGATGTCAGACGCAGCTTAGAGATTGTCTTCTGTGCATGCATGTGTCGCACTGCGCATGTAACTGGTTAGCGCATGCACAACGTTTAAGTTGCGATTGATGGGTAGGGGAGATACAGTCTCAGAAACATCTTGAAAATGTAATGGGCGGTGACAGGGGGGGGGGGGGGGGCTCAGTGGGCGCACGGAGGTGATCCCTCTCATGGGCCTGCTGCAGGCACGTCGCCAAATGCGGTTACATACAGAGGTGCGCCATACTCTGGCGGGGAAACTGCACCTTCCTCAGGGTTGATGTACGTTTCGATAGTGTGACCGTCTGTGGCGCCTAAAGATACACCGCACTGTATTGTGTCTTGTGGGCCTGTATATATATCATGCTATTTCTTTTGTTCCACAATGTAGTCTGGTTTCCCAAGTGGTAGATTAGCTATATTATTACGAGGCACGTAACATTAGTTATACCGTGCAAAACTCGCCTTGCACCCCCTGAGCACCTGCACTTGTGCAAGCGCACCTAGATTTTCGCAGAAGCGCAGTTGTTTATGGATGGCGCCGTTGGCAGTGGTGCAGACGTTTGCCCAGGCTGTGGTGAGGAGTTGGGCGAAGTGAGTGTAATGGAGCAAAAATAGATATAAAAATAGAATCATTAATGTCAGTAGAAAATCTATATTAACAAAATGACGCTTTTCCCCCAAAGTTTGCACCAGATCAATCTAGCACACACGAGCTAATGAAAGCTATTAAGTCAGTGGTTGCTATGGGTTACTGCACATTGGTTCTGCCGTGGCAGAAACAATGGCCGCGCATCGGCTATTTCACCGGAGGTCCTCTGCGGAGGACAGCTTTGCCCAGGGGTGTTGGCATACTGGGCATTATGTAATAATCTGCACCCAGACCTGCATTTCTCAGTGATTGCTTGTCTCACAGCCAGACCAATTATACAGACAGACGTGGCAGACAGGACAGAAAACTGTTGTGCGCTGTTCTGCAACTGCATGTCGGCTTGAACAGAGCGGCCATTCATGGCTTGGATAACTCACAGTGCCTCTTACACGGCTGTATTAAATACTAATGAGCGTAGTGACAGCTTATCGGCTGGATAGACACGTCTGGGGTTCATCTCTTTGGCTTCCAGATGATAATGTGCCTTTGTAGTTGTGTGGCTGTATCAGCGCTGACTGCAGCCTGGGAGGAGTGCTGCTGGGAGATAAGACGTCTCACTGAGGCATAGTGTGATGTAGCGGCTCTGTGCCTCACCCTGTGTACAGGAAACCGGTTATCGCCTACCTCTCGTGTTGTCTCTCTGCACGCCTATGTAGCTCACACAGCAATAACAAACACGCAGAGCCTTCACATGGGGATAACACACGTGTCAAAAGCAAAGTCAGAGTTACAGGGCTTGCCCACAAAATAAACCTATTATTCACCAAATTGCATGGAGACTACCATTAAAACAAAGGAATAAACCTCCACATACAATGCCAGATTCTGAATCACACGCTGCCCTGTTTGTGGATCTTTCCGACTGGGCGGCCATTTTGCTGAGTCCCCATGGCATCACCCCTCTTTCTCAGAGAACCTTCAAACACACATGTGCCGCATGTAATAATGTCCCCTCACATGAATAAGCAGGCAAGCACCTTGACGTAGGCCGGGTGGCCAGGATAGGTGGACGTCCACTAAAGTCTCTGCTACTCCGGTTGTCCTTCAGCAGAGCTCCTCGCAGTGAATGTAGGAGAAGGTGCTTCCTGCGGGTCTGTGAACCATGTGCTCTCCTCATAGATCCACAAGGGAAATAATTAGCACCAGCTGTGGATTTTTAAAACGAGTCCATCGTTGGTTAATACATTTGTACTCCCATTCAGGAGCTATAGAAAACATGCGCTGTTAATGATCCTTGAGAACCAGATTGGAGAAAATGTCTTTAAATCACTCCGTTGTTTACATAAAGCAAAGGCAGCCATTTTGTGAGGACAAATTACCCACTAGGAAACAAAAATGGCCACCTCAAGTGTGTAGGCGAACTTTATTCTTAAATCATTGCACTCAGCCAACAACTGTTTCTCATAGCGTTTTTTTTTTCTTGAGAAATCTGTGGTATAATATCATTATTTAGAGACTGAATATATATTTTGGTTCATTTTGTGTTTGTTTCATGCAGAAAAAGAAGAGGAGAAGGATCGATCGCACCATGATAGGAGAGCCCATGAACTTTGTGCATCTGACACACATTGGGTCCGGAGACATGGGTGCCACTGATGGCTTTCCAAAGGTATGTCATTTGTTGGGGTTACCTGTCACCTGCACGCAGTAAGGGCAGCCATTTTGGCGTGGTCTCAGACAAGTTGTACACAGCCTTGTATATAGTGCGATTACTATGGTGGCAGAGGATGTAAGAAGACACAGCTGCATCCTGCACGTTGTTTTGTCTTCATGCAAAGGATTGAGGCCATGTATTCTAGTACAGGGCACTACATGGAAATTGGTCAGATAGTTCCATGTTCGCTTGTGTTGTTTCCACAAGCTCTGCGTAGGAATTGCAGTAGTGGCTCATTTAGGACAGGGAGATGGGATTTTTAACATACAGCACAGTGTTCCTGTAGGGTGAACCTGTCGCCTGCACACTGTGGAGGCGGCCATTTTGTGTGTGCTTAAGCGGTAAACTCTGAAAAGCCAATTGTAGCATTAAACAGGTAAAAATAGAGACTCCTACAAAATAAGAGCTTGTCTTTTGTCTTGCAGGGCGGTGGTCTACAGGAACAAATGAGATCCAAATGTGGCCATGACCGACAACGGAATACCTCCAGGATTTTGTAGCTGTTCGCACTGTAAGAAATAGCGCCATTATTCTGACCCTTGAACTTGCTTTGTTAAAACGAGGGTGTTTTTTTTTTTTTTTACATACAACTTTATGCGTTAGTAAAATATTTAAGATTTAAGCCTATACAATTTTTACATATAAGATTGTATTCAGTGGATTCCTCGTTGTGAGGTGCAGAATGCAGAGTCAGAATTGGGTGTACCCTGTGTTTTAGCATAGAGTGACCCAAAGGTCTGTTTTGTCTCCGCTGTACCTAAAGCTCCCCTGCCACCTACTGTAAACATTTGCCAGCTTGTCCCCATAGCTGCTTTTGTCATACCCGCTGGTCAGTCACTGCTGTAATATGGAACTGGCATATCAATGCGTTCGCCACTTGCAGGGGGTGGTCATAGATGCGAGGGTGAAGACGCATTAAAAGCTGTTTAGAATGCACTACATGAACACAGCCTTAGGATTTTCAAGTACATTGGTGTAAAAGGCGCCCTAGAAAGCATTGGAAATGTGCTTTCATGCACTTTTTATGGGATAATTAGCAAATAAAGAGACTTTTACTGCTGAGTACTGCAAGAAGGCGCTATGGGTGGTGTGAGACAGGCGGTGGTGTATCCAACCAGGCGGTGTTCTTAGACCTTCATGTTCCATCCTGGAGTTATTTGTTGTTAGTCCTCTGGTTATCCAACAAAAAGTTGTTCTTAAACCCACAATTATCCAACCAGGAGGTGTTCTTGGACTCCTGATTAGATCTCTGATTATACCACCAGTAAATGTTATTAGACCTCCACTCATCCAACCAGGTGATCTTCTTAGACCTTTGTTATTTATTATTTATTACCAGTTATTTATATAGTGCACACATATTCCGCAGCGCTGTACAGAGACTATTTGCCCATTCACATCAGTCCCTGCCCCAGTGGAGCTTACACTCACGCTAGGGTTAATTTTGTCAGGAGCCAATTAACCTACCAGTATATTTTTGGATTGTGGGAGGAAACCGGAGTACCCGGGGAGACCATACAAACTCCACACAGTAAGGGCCATGGTAGGTATCAAACCTCTCACCTCAATGCTGTGAGGCAATAATGCTAACCATTACACCATCCGTACAGCCCTTTGTTGATCCAACCAGGAGTTATTAGCCCTCTGCTTTTCCAACCAAGAGGTGTTCTTAGACTCCCAATTAGATCTTTGATTATACCACTAGGAAGTGTTATTAGATCTCCGTGTATCCAACCAGGAAGTGTTATTAGATCTCCATGTATCCAACCAGGAAGTGTAATTAGATCTCTGTGTATCCAACCAGGAAGTGTTATTAGATCTCTGTGTATCCGACCAGGAAGTGTTATTAGATTTCTGTGTATCCGACCAGGAAGTGTTATTAGATCTCCGTGTATCCGACCAGGAAGTGTAATTAGATCTCCGTGTATCCGACCAGGAAGTGTAATTAGATCTCCGTGTATCCGACCAGGAAGTGTTATCAGATCTCTGTGTATCCGACCAGGAAGTGTTATTAGATCTCCGTGTATCCGACCAGGAAGTGTTATTAGATCTCCGTGTATCCGACCAGGAAGTGTTATTAGATCTCCGTGTATCCGACCAGGAAGTGTTGTTAGATCTCCGTGTATCCGACCAGGAAGTGTTATTAGATCTCTGTGTATCCGACCAGGAAGTGTTATTAGATCTCCGTGTATCCGACCAGGAAGTGTTATTAGATCTCCGTGTATCCGACCAGGAAGTGTTATTAGATCTCCGTGTATCCGACCAGGAAGTATTAGATCTCCGTGTATCCGACCAGGAAGTGTTATTAGATCTCCGTGTATCCAACCAGGAAGTGTTATTAGATCTCCGTGTATCCAACCTGGATGTGTTATTAGACCTCCCATGTATCCAACCAGGAGATGTTCTTAATCTTCTGATTGCCATGGTCACAAATGTGTCCAAAAATCCAACTTACGATATAGGCATAAAAATGCTTACCATGCACGATAAAGTAATAAATACAACCTACATGAAACAAACGGTCTGTCTGTGTTTTGTCCAGCAGGTAATGGTCGCATGAGGAGAGCAGTGATGACGAGCAGGAACAAAACACAGCGGTGCAATCACTGGATAAGTTATTCAATCTTCCAAACCATATGATTTCTTTTATATTATTTTTTTTTTCTGGAAATATTTTTTTTGGGGGGAGGGGGAATTGAAAAATGAAAATTTCTGAAGAATGTGCAATATTTTTATAGTACATTTTTGAATCTGTGATTCCTGCTCGTACGTGTAAGCCAAGGACTATTTATACACATATTTGTTTTAGTTTCGTCTGAACTGAGTGAAGTGATGGCAGACATTGAAAACGAAAGCACTTCATGGGCTGGTGTATGCCGGACAGACCTACGTTATTTGTGACGCAACATTCCTCCATGTTACTGATACACAGAAAAACAAATCTGTACAGGTTCCACATGCGACCATACAGAAATCCTCCTCCCAGGGCCCTTGGTTATACAGCGTTGAGTTCAAGTGAGGAGTGAATGCTGCGTTTTCATTTCAACACGATCATTATCTTGTTTTAATAATTAAAAAAGCAATGTAAAAACTGCTGTAAAAAATAAAAAAATAATAATATAAATATATATATAAAATCGCAATGCACACACAGCAACATTTCTGAATGCCTTTCTATCTATAGAGCCAAAATTGCAGAACTACACCACCATGTGTTACAAAGTTTAGGGGATATTTATTAAAACTTGGAGAGAGATAAAGTACCAACCAATCAGCTCATGACATTTTTCAAACACAGCCCGTGACATGGCAGAAGCTGATTGGCTGGTACTCTGATAAATATCAACCTTAATGCAAACCACACTGCTGACAAATACGGGTGAGTGGCCCGGATCCCAGATCCCTATATTGGTGAAAGCGGGGACAGAAGTTCCTCAATAATACAAATTCCGAGCACTTACAATGATGTAAATATACTTACAGGATACAGGTCGAAACTACTACCTCTACATCAGGATTGTGGAAGCCTTGTTCCTTATTTGGGGAGGGGGGGATCACGTATTAATTGTACATGGTTTATTCTAGAGAACAATGTCCTACTTACTGCAGTTTTATTTGTGCGGATTGTTTTTGATAGGCAGTCCCCTTTTATGTCCTAGTATCTGAGTCTTCTTGACCACACAAAGGAATATATAACATGTTTTCCGTAAGAACAGTGCATAACGGTGTCACGGAACACTCCAATGAAGGCGGCCAGGTGGATAGCAGGCTTTGGAGGCTCTAGCACATTTACAAGGAAGTCCTATCCAGTCGCGGTAGTTGGTCACATTATGAGGGAATAGCCACCACACAGGGACTTAGCCAACCATCAGAGAGGCCATGTAAAGAACGGGGCCCCTTTATAAAGGTGGGTACGTAGGTGTGTCCAGAGGACCACCCACTCTGATTGGTAGGAGGGCTAATCTTGGTGCAGGTTCCATAACAAACCAAGCATCCAAGTTCATCTATGATTCTGCTCCACCAAGAACCTGACTCCTAGAGGACGGGGTGGGGCCCACCAGGTATTTCCCCGGTACACCAGTGGGCCAGTCTGACCCTTCTAGCTAGGGATGGACTGGGGCACGGTTATGACACACTCCCATTTCCCTTTATCCTGGGTGGCTGAGCAGAGCGCCAGGTGTCTTAGCTGCCTGGCCAGCCCCTGTCTCCATGTGTTGGTCTCTGTGTGGCCAGACTGGCCCATCAAGCCATTGTCCCTACTGGTATTTGCAAGGAGTGCCCTTGGATCAACAGTCATGTTCTGAACGTCATTAGATGTGTGGCTGGTGGGAGATGTTGCGGCATGCTGTGCATTTATAGGTCCAGTCTCCTTAGTGCTTCCCTGTAATTCACATTAAACATGATCAGTGTTCTCAGAGCCTGTGTTCCCTCCGGCTGTCCTGAAGGAGTGATACCTACCAGTAACTGGTTCTGGGGTAGATTTTCGAAACGCTTCTAAAAGGGAAGATTTTAGATGTTGCCCATTGCAACCAATCAAATTCCAGCTGTCATTTGTACACTGTACTGATTGGTTGCTGTTGCCAAACCCTCCTCCTTTTGCAGATGTTTTAGCAAAGCTACTCAGTAACTTTATTGCATTGTTCTATATTTTGTCTTAGATCCCCCATCTGCTTAGCTTAGGGTTTGCTTTTATCGGGCCTGTGTATTATTATATAAAGATCCTGCCATTCACAATGTGTTTTGTTTCAGTATTTGTACAATTAAGCTAGACAATTGCCATAACTATCAGGATGTTTAAAAGAAAAAGAAATAATAAAAAGTATATATGTGTGTGTGTATATATGTATATATATATACACACACACATTTTTATAAGGAAAAATACACTCCATGAAATATTAGGGGAGAATTCCATCATTTCCAGGTGTTGGGAGCGATGACGGACTTCGCATGTAGCATTTATAGATGTAGAGATTCTAGCTTTTATACAAACATCCTGCATATACTGTATACGTCTACTGCCCAGCTGGACTGTGAGCGCGATTGTGTATAGAGTAGCCGGACTATTCTAAAATTGTCTTGAAATTAGCTTTGATGCTGCTTATATGCGTTGATGGACCCTGATTTCGCTCTATTAATCCAGTGTATAAAGCCATTCCAATATTGATTTATTTGTCATAGTGAAGAGATATTTAGCCTAATTCTCTGTCTGCGAACAGTGATTACAATCCTTGAAAAAAAATGAGATGTGTTTCATATGGTTAAGAAAATAGTAAATTACTTTGAAATATGGCTGCCTGTTGTCTTATTTTGCTGGTCTGCCTCGCTCGTCTATGTCCGTGTCTGCTGTATGCCTGTGACGTGTGGGGAATGATTCATAACACACAGACCCCAATAGAGCATTTGTGAATGATGCACAGAGACCTGGAAGTTCCCTAAGTACCCGAATGATCGTATAGACAGATTTATCCAAAGTTAGGCATCCGCCATTCTCCAATACATTTATTTGCAAGCTGCACAAAAGTTTTTAGGGTTGTGGCCATGAATATTGGCAGGTATTACAGCACAATTGCTAATGATGGGCGTCATAAAATTACCCAACTTGTATACATTATGGGAGGAATATGGTTAACTGGCAATGCGCTGTGCCAAGAACGGTACCCACGGCTTTGCACGTTTTCCTGCTCCACCCTTATAGGTTTGAGGGAAAACATGCATGGTCGTTGGACACGATGGGGCATAGTATTACTGATACCATTAGAAGCACCTCTCTGATGTACAATTGTGACAACTGCAGCACTAAACACTCCTCTCTCCCAAAAATATTGTCAGTTTGGGATACGTCAAAATAAATGTTAAAGGGGGCTATTCCACACCTTGTTTCCACGTGGAAAAATTGCAAAAGTTACTGTAGCTCACGTGCAATAAACCATGCTCTAATTAACAAAAAGAATTCGGGTCTGTCTATACCTTTATAATTGGTATATATTTTTATTATTCATTTTTTTTAGAGCATTTGTGGAACTACATTTTCAAGCACACTCTGGCAGCTGTTGATTAGAAGGGCCTGCTGGGTCTTGAGGTTCAACAAGCAACTCTATCCAGCTGCCACTATAGAATGTACCACGTGTCTGTAAAATCAAAAATGAAAGTGTAAAAAAGTAAAATCAAAATGGAGCGTTGAGCTCATGAGGTGCTTCCCTGAGGCACATAAGAAACACTGAGGATCTTGGGAGTATGGAAGAGGGAAGCTGGGACAGAAGCCATTACCTTATGTGTGGGACGAGTTCTCCCAAACTGAGGAAGCATCTGGCATGCAACCCTCACATCTCCGCTGGTTGAGGAGAGCGGGGTTGTTCGTTTTTTTTTGGGTGAAGCTAGCATTTTAAAGCCCCTGTCTCCCCAGCTACTTTAGGTGAGTGTGTGTTCCATGAACCTGTCTAACTGGCTACCTTTGGCTCTCCCACACAAGTTCAGTCTTTGGAGCTCGTTACAAAGCAGCTGTGTAATGTTCATTAGGGGAGGAAACGTACAGAAATAACACCTTCAGAAAATGGCAACAGCTCGGTCATGCTTACATCCGTGTGAATATTCCCCTCCCCTCAAACAAGACCGTGCAAAATACTTTTCCCTGTGTTACACACTATAAGGCTGGTTTTCTTGGAAAAAAGTTCCCGTGGTGACGGCAAAGATCTGTCAATGGTTTGGCAAAGTATATTATTACCTTTTTATATGGTGGTACAAGGGGTCTACAGCATCGTACACCATACATAAACAGAAAACAGTGCAAACAACACTAAAATTGCACAAAATACTAAGAGTACATAACAATGCAGAACATAGAATACAAGCTATACAAACACTGCAGCATATAGTGTCATAATTCCCATTTCTCTGACGTCCTAGTGGATGCTGGGACTCCGTCAGGACCATGGGGAATAGCGGCTCCGCAGGAGACAGGGCACAAAATTTAAAAGTTTGACCACTAGGTGGTGTGTACTGGCTCCTCCCCCTATGACCCTCCTCCAAGCCTCAGTTAGGTTTTTGTGCCCGTCCGAGCAGGGTGCAATCTAGGTGGCTCTCCTAAAGAGCTGCTTAGAAAAAGTTTGTTAGGTTTTTTATTTTCAGTGAGTCCTGCTGGCAACAGGCTCACTGCAACGAGGGACTTAGGGGAGAAGAAGTGAACTCACCTGCGTGCAGGATGGATTTGCTTCTTAGGCTACTGGACACTAGCTCCAGAGGGACGATCACAGGTACAGCCTGGATGGGTCACCGGAGCCGCGCCGCCGACCCCCTTGCAGATGCCGAATAGAGAAGAGGTCCAGAAACCGGCGGCAGAAGACGTCTCAGTCTTCATGAGGTAGCGCACAGCACTGCAGCTGTGCGCCATTGCTCTCCGCACACTTCACACCAGCGGTCACTGAGGGTGCAGGGCGCTGGGGGGGGCGCCCTGGGCAGCAATGTAATATACCTATTCTGGCTAAAATATATCACATATAGCCCCTGGGGCTATATGGATGTATTTAACCCCTGCCAGGTTCCAAAAAACCCGGGAGAAGAAGCCCGCCGAAAAGGGGGCGGGGCCTATTCTCCTCAGCACACAGCGCCATTTTCCTGCCCAGCTCCGCTGCGAGGAAGGCTCCCAGGACTCTCCCCTGCACTGTACTACAGAAACAGGGTAAAAACAGAGAGGGGGGGCACTTATTGGCGATATTTATAATATTTGAGCTGCTATAAAGGGAACACACTTATTAAGGTTGTCCCTATATATATTTATAGCGCTTGGGTGTGTGCTGGCAAACTCTCCCTCTGTCTCCCCAAAGGGCTAGTGGGGTCCTGTCTTCTATCAGAGCATTCCCTGTGTGTCTGCTGTGTGTCGGTACGTGTGTGTCGACATGTATGAGGACGATGTTGGCGTGGAGGCGGAGCAATTGCCTGTAATGGTGATGTCACCCCCTAGGGAGTCGACACCAGAATGGATGGCTTTGTTTATGGAATTACGGGATAGTGTCAGCACGCTACAAAAGTCGGTTGACGACATGAGACAGCCGGCAAACCAGTTAGTACCTGTCCAGGCGTCTCAGACACCGTCAGGGGCTGTAAAACGCCCTTTACCTCAGTCGGTCGACACAGACCCAGACACTGACACTGAATCCAGTGTCGACGGTGAAGAAACAAACGTATTTTCCAGTAGGGCCACACGTTATATGATCACGGCAATGAAGGAGGCTTTGCATATCTCTGATACTGCAAGTACCACAAAAAGGGGTATTATGTGGGGTGTGAAAAAACTACCGATAGTTTTTCCTGAATCAGAGGAACTGAATGAAGTGTGTGATGAAGCGTGGGTTACCCCAGATAGAAAACTGCTAATTTCAAAGAAGTTATTGGCATTATACCCTTTCCCGCCAGAGGTTAGGGCGCGCTGGGAAACACCTCCTAGGGTGGATAAGGCGCTCACACGCTTATCAAAGCAAGTGGCGTTACCGTCTCCTGATACGGCCGCCCTCAAGGATCCAGCTGATAGGAGGCTGGAGAATGCATTAAAAAGTATATACACACATACGGGTGTTATACTGAGACCAGCAATCGCCTCAGCCTGGATGTGCAGTGCTGGCGTGGCTTGGTCGGAGTCACTGTCTGAAAATATTGATACCCTGGATAGGGACAGTATTTTACTGACTATAGAGCAGTTAAAGGATGCATTTCTTTATATGCGAGATGCACAGAGAGATATTTGCACTCTGGCATCAAGAGTAAGTGCGATGTCCATATCTGCCAGAAGAAGTTTATGGACGCGCCAGTGGTCAGGTGATGCGGATTCCAAACGACATATGGAAGTATTGCCGTATAAGGGGGAGGAATTATTTGGGGTCGGTCTATCGGATCTGGTGGCCACGGCAACGGCCGGAAAATCCACCTTTTTACCCCAGGTCACCTCCCAGCAGAAAAAGCCGCAGGCTTTTCAGCCGCAGTCCTTTCGTTCCTATAAGAACAAACGAGCAAAAGGACATTCCTATTTGCCCCGAGGCAAAGGAAAGGGTAAGAGACTGCAACAAGCAGCTCCTTCCCAGGAGCAGAAGCCCTCCCCGGCTTCTACAAAGGCGTCAGCATGACGCTGGGACCTTACAAGCAGACTCAGGGGCGGTGGGGGGTCGCCTCAAACATTTCAGCGCACAGTGGGCTCACTCGTAGGTGGACCCCTGGATCCTGCAGGTAGTATCTCAGGGTTACAGGTTGGAATTCGAGAAGTCCCCTCCTCGCCGTTTCCTAAAGTCTGCTTTGCCAACGTCTCCCTCCGACAGGGCGACGGTATTGGAGGCCATTCACAAGCTGTATTCTCAGCAGGTGATAGTCAAGGTACCCCTCCTACAACAGGGACAGGGGTATTACTCCACGCTATTTGTGGTACCGAAGCCGGACGGCTCGGTAAGACCGATTCTAAATCTAAAATCTCTGAACCTGTACATACAAAAATTCAAGTTCAAGATGGAGTCACTCAGAGCAGTGATAGCGAATCTGGAAGAAGGGGATTTTATGGTGTCCTTGGACATCAAGGATGCTTACCTTCATGTTCCAATTTGTCCTTCACACCAAGGGTACCTCAGGTTCATGGTCCAAAACTGTCATTATCAGTTTCAGACGCTGCCGTTTGGATTGTCCACGGCACCCCGGGTCTTTACCAAGGTAATGGCCGAAATGATGATCCTTCTTCGAAGAGAAGGCGTCTTAATTATCCCTTACTTGGACGATCTCCTGATAAGGGCAAGATCCAGAGAACAGCTGGAGGTCGGAGTAGCACTAACCCAAGTAGTGCTCCAACAACACGGGTGGATTCTGAATTTTCCAAAATCCCAACTGATCCCGACGACACGTCTGTTGTTCCTAGTGATGATTCTGGACACTGTTCAGAAAAAGGTATTTCTTCCGGAGGAGAAAGCCAGGGAGTTATCCGATCTAGTCAGGAACCTCCTAAAACCAGGAAAAGTATCTGTGCATCAATGCACAAGAGTCCTGGGAAAAATGGTAGCTTCTTACGAAGCGATTCCATTCGGCAGATTCCATGCACGAACTTTTCAGTGGGATCTGCTGGACAAATGGTCCGGATCGCATCTGCAGATGCATCAGCGGATAAAATTGTCCACAAGGACAAGAGTGTCTCTGCTATGGTGGTTGCAGAGTGCTCATCTGTTAGAGGGCCGCAGATTCGGCATACTGAACTGGGTCCTAGTGACCACGGATGCCAGCCTGAGAGGCTGGGGAGCGGTCACACAGGGAAGAAACTTCCAGGGCGTGTGGTCAAGCCTGGAGACGTCTCTTCACATAAATATACTGGAGCTAAGAGCAATCTACAATGCACTAAGCCTGGCAAAACCTCTGCTTCAGGGTCAGCCGGTGTTGATTCAGTCGGACAACATCACGGCAGTCGCCCACGTAAACAGACAGGGCGGCACAAGAAGCAGGAGGGCAATGGCAGAAGCTGCAAGGATTCTCCGCTGGGCAGAAAATCATGTGTTAGCACTGTCAGCTGTGTTCATCCCGGGAGTGGACAACTGGGAAGCAGACTTCCTCAGCAGACACGATCTGCACCCGGGAGAGTGGGGACTTCATCCAGAAGTCTTCCACATGATTGTGGTCCATTGGGAAAGACCAATGGTGGACATGATGGCGTCCCGCCTCAACAAGAAACTGGACAGGTATTGCGCCAGGTCAAGAGACCCTCAGGCAATAGCTGTAGACGCTCTGGTAACACCATGGGTGTACCAGTCAGTATATGTGTTTCCTCCTCTGCCTCTCATACCAAAAGTACTGAGAATTATACGGCAAAGGGGAGTAAGAACGATACTCGTGGCTCCGGATTGGCCAAGAAGAACTTGGTACCCGGAACTTCAGGAGATGCTCACGGAAGATCCGTGGCCTCTACCTCTAAGACGGGACCTGCTTCAGCAGGGACCGTGTCTATTCCAAGACTTACCGCGGCTGCGTTTGACGGCATGGCGGTTGAACGCCGAATCCTAAGGGAAAAAGGCATTCCGGAAGAGGTCATCCCTACCCTGGTAAAAGCCAGGAAGGAGGTGACTGCACAACATTATCACCGCATTTGGAGAAAATATGTTGCGTGGTGTGAGGCCAGGAAGGCCCCGACGGAGGAATTTCAACTGGGTCGATTCCTACATTTCCTGCAAACAGGATTGTCTATGGGCCTCAAATTAGGGTCCATTAAGGTTCAAATTTCGGCCCTGTCGATTTTCTTCCAGAAAGAATTGGCTTCAGTTTCTGAAGTCCAGACTTTTTGTAAAAGGAGTACTACATATACAGCCCCCGGTTGTGCCCCCAGTGGCACCGTGGGATCTTAATGTAGTTTTGGATTTTCTCAAATCCCATTGGTTTGAGCCACTCAAATCGGTGGATTTGAAATATCTTACAGTATGCACCCAACAAGCTGGGTGCTCCTGCTTCTAAGCAGACGATTGCTCGTTGGATTTGTAGCACAATTCAACTTGCACATTCTGTGGCAGGCCTGCCACAGCCTAAATCTGTCAAGGCCCATTCCACAAGGAAGGTGGGCTCATCTTGGGCGGCTGCCCGAGGGGTCTCGGCATTACAACTCTGCCGAGCAGCTACGTGGTCAGGGGAGAACACGTTTGTAAAATTCTACAAATTTGATACCCTGGCTAAGGAGGACCTGGAGTTCTCTCATTCGGTGCTGCAGAGTCATCCGCACTCTCCTGCCCGTTTGGGAGCTTTGGTATAATCCCCATGGTCCTGACGGAGTCCCAGCATCCACTAGGACGTCAGAGAAAATAAGATTTTACTTACCGATAAATCTATTTCTCGTAGTCCGTAGTGGATGCTGGGCGCCCATCCCAAGTGCGGATTGTCTGCAATACTTGTACATAGTTATTGTTACAAAAAAATCGGGTTGTTATTGTTGTGAGCCGTCTGTTCAGAGGCTCCTACGTTTGTCATACTGTTAACTGGGTTCAGATCACAAGTTGTACAGTGTGATTGGTGTGGCTGGTATGAGTCTTACCCGGGATTCAAAATCCTTCCTTATTGTGTACGCTCGTCCGGGCACAGTATCCTAACTGAGGCTTGGAGGAGGGTCATAGGGGGAGGAGCCAGTACACACCACCTAGTGGTCAAACTTTTAAATTTTGTGCCCTGTCTCCTGCGGAGCCGCTATTCCCCATGGTCCTGACGGAGTCCCAGCATCCACTACGGACTATGAGAAATAGATTTATCGGTAAGTAAAATCTTATTAAAATCCACACTGTCTGAGGCCAAAGGTTCGGCGGTGTTGTTGGTAATGGGGATGATTGTATAGGTCAGGAAAAGCACAGAAGGGAAGAGGGCCCTGCTCGTGGGAGCTTACAATCTATAGGGGAGGGGCAGACAGGGGCGAGACAGTGAGCGAGGAGCATAGAGCAGTGGATTAGGATGATAGCTGGAAGGCTTTGGGAACCTGTTTGAAGCTTTGGAGAGTCTGAAAGGGATAGGGACAGAGTTCCATTGGTAGGGAGCAGCACCGACAAAGTCTTGGAAGCAGGGCCGGATCTAGGGGGGGGGGCGACCGCCCCCCCTAAAACAGTCACAGCCACGCCCACTTTTGAGCAGAAGAGAGCTCTCCGTGGAGAACCTGAGTCAGAACGATGTGCTGCAGCTTATACCACAGCAGCACAGAGGAGCCAGGAGAGCAAGGGTTACAGAGCATTTGCCCCTCACTTGCTGGTGTGTGGGTACTAGGGCTAATAAATACAATTACCCCATAGCACAGTCACATGTACATAGAACAATCACAAAGCTCTATCTCAGTCTCACTCAAAAAGTTCAGTCAGAATTGAGAGAGGAGGAGTTAGGACTGTAGAGGGAGGAATCAAGATGAAACAGTAAACCGCCCCCCCCCCTAAAGAAAAGTCTAGATCCGTCCCTGACTGGGAGGATGTACTCAGTTGGGAGGACAGGTGGTAGTCATTGGCAGAGCAAAGTGGACAGGCGGGAGGGTGCATGGAGATGCAGGACACATTAAAACACAAGTTACATTGACTTACGGCCTATGGAACTTGAAGACCACTCTTAGCAGAAATGATGCATCCACGGTTAGGACCACCATATCATAATGGAGAGTGCCTGGATTTCTCTCTGTCTTCACACGGTAGTGCTTGAATGGTACAAAACTGAATAGAAATATCTTTTAACACTGGGATACTACACTGAGGTACTCGGGGATATGGAGGGGTGGAGAGTTCTAAATTTAAATATTCAGTGCCTTTGTTTCTGCTAAGCCGTCCATATCCCAAGAGTACTCCAGTGCCCCCTATGGATTCAAAGAAAAGGATTTACCTGGTAAGTACCAAAATCCTATTTTTAACGCAAAGTTTCCCAAACTCCGCCATTACAGTACATGTATAAGGATATCCATGCTTGAGGCCAGATGGTTAATTCAAATTGACTGAGGTTATAATTAAGTAACCTGTGCTCAAACATAGATATCTTTAAAACCTGGACTGTAATGGAGTTTGTGAAATTCTCTTTTTAATAGGTTAGAAGGTAGCAGCGTTAATCCCATTAACACCCCGTTGAGACTCCATTGTAGAATGCGATCCAGAATTGTAGGGTTCCGCGAACAATTTTTGCACCTAGCCTTTCTTGATCCCTGATTCTTGTACCCTCTACCCTGTGCTTCAGGTAACCAACTATGGTCAACCCTGTTGGAATGGATCTGCACGCTTGAGGCCTTTTTGAAGATTTTATAGTCGAAAAACTTTCACCATCTGCCAACACCATGCAGTGGTGTGACCGCCGTTATCAGAGGCAACCTGCTTCTATCATGATCACCACTGAAATGCAACATGGCTTTGTCCTGGTTCCGTTCTTCTGCCTTTTCTACTAGTTTAAGAAAGTATTTACTCCGACTTCCAACTGAAGACATAAGGCTTAGAGGAGACCAAGTGCTAAAGGTCACAAGTAGATCATTTGATTCGTTGGTTCAGTGCATGCCTACAAGTATGGATTACGTCAGTCTGGATTGTTTTTAGGTTCACCTGCCCCGCAATGCTGAGAGTGTGTTTTTGCAATTGCACATACACAAATTTTTTTTGAAAACTACGGTGCACATGCACCAAGGTGCTGCTGCCATCGACGGACAGGTGGTATCAGAAATGTGATGGGCAGTGACTGGCAGTGTACACAATAAGGGGACCATTCAGTGGGAGTGTTGGGGGTGTGTCAGTGCAAGTGACTGCATTCCCAAACACAGCTGCAGGCATCGGAGGCCGTGGACAGATGGAGACAGTGACCCTGCCATAGGGCTGCTGCAAACTTCCATGTGACTGATGGTAGTATCCCAGGACGCGTGTTCAGACGCTGACAGTGGGCGTCTCAGACCTTGCACGTGCTGCGGCGTGGATTTACACAAGGGGCGGAGTCTGTAGCAGTATTTGTATAAAGTCACCGCAAACAGACGCTGCTGCTTGCGACGCAGAATCAGTTCCCATTACAAGATACTCTCTAAGAAGCTTTTCTGACCGTTAATTCAAATTATATATTATACTTTAATAGAAGAAAACGGAATGGCTTATTCAGTCATTTATAGGGTATCTGTATGGTCGATCTACAGTGTCTACGCAGACAGTCAATAGGTTGAAACTATGGCGGGAAATCAATTGACATCGCCGGCCTAAAGTGACAGGAGACCGCAGGGGCGATATTAAATTGATGCCTGGTATCGCGCCCATTAGTGTCGAGTTTAGCCCAATAAAGCAGCTAAACCAGACTAAACTAAAGCGCGCGATCGTGAAAAGTGCCGTTTGGGCGCCCAAATGGGTCACTTTTCACACATTTTTAGCTTGGGCACCAAATGCAGTACATCTTCTATATCACACCCCATTTATAGACAAAGTACTGGTGAATTGTCATCTCTGTATCAGCGCTGACCAGCACAATAAAGTGTCACCATATAAAAATACTTTATTAACAGCATCAAAATTTAAATAGAAATTGTGAACGTACATTTGTTGCAGTGTCTTAACAATGTTACATGACGTCTGTACACACAAACACACACGTTTACACATGTGATAAAACTATACAGTACATTACCATCGCTACAGTATAGCACCATTTATCATACCATACACTTTAATAAGGAAACTCCAAGAAAACAAATACACGTTACCACAGAGTTCCATCCCCCAGAATTACAGCATTGCAGCCTTCCCGGTCCTAGTTTTTGGTTCCTTTCTCTACATGACTCAACAACGTAAAAACCATCACTTATAATACCAACTGGACAAAGCTGGAGACACATAACACATGATGCATGATACAGGGCATAGTACACTCCCTACCGTATGTTATATGGATAGTCAAAGTCAGCGTGACCCAGTTAGACAGCCTCGTGCTTTCATACTGGTCACACAAATCATTGCACTGGCAGTTGTGAGTCTATCATATGACCTATTAGAAAGCGAATTACAACCGACAAGGTTAGACGTACGCAGGAAATTTGAATATATAACTGAATATATTATATTTTGGAAGGTGGAAGAATTAGCGACACCGGCCTCATTGCAATCTAATCAATGCTAAGCAACGAGAACAGTACTGCACATACTTTAGGCAAAGAGGAACGTTCCTACAAATAGAATGTACAGGTTGTGGTTAGCACAGCCTAATAGATAACCGCACGTCTGTTCAGTGAAAATGTTATAATAGCCATTGTCTCATATACAGTACGGTTGGTTTTGGCCAATGGTGTCCTAGGAAGTTTTTCTTCTCTGTATAATCACGTTGGCTCGTCAGAATTCCCATTGCCTATTGTGGCACCCAAATCAACAGTACCCCAGCGAATGCCAGCTGGTCCACGTTCCTTCATCCGCTACACGCATTATTCGCTTGTTGTCACCACACTTCCGCAAACCCCCGGATAGTAAAATTCCACCATATTTATATATATAGAGAGAGTTAGTTAATCCAGAACGAATCCTTGGTTACAGTTTTATCTCTTCAAGTCACGGTCTAACCTGAAAAAGAGAAGAAAAAAAAAAATATATATATATATTTTTTTTTTAAACAGATGTACCCTGTAAAATACGGCCACGGTAATACCCCTGTGTGGGAAAGAGTGGTGGTGCAAAACAACTATATAAAATTGCCCCTAAGCATATATGTCCGTCCGTTCCCCTGTACTACGAGTCCTCATTATTGTCAGTTAAGTCTAGATAAACTCATTTATCCCCCCTGTTACACACTGCGTCACGTTATTATTGGATAGCAGAAATACGGGGATCACTCACTGTTGGATGCACTCTGGAATGAGAAGCTGGTCGAGCGGAACAAACTGCGACAGATCAGTTAGGCTGTTGACAAATGTCACCTTTTTCCCAAACTTCGAGCTGCAGAGACGCAAACGTTAGCCGGGTAAGTAAGGCAATGGGAAAATGGTTACCTCAAAATCAAAACATTATTCACTTCAAATTTATCATATCAACGTGCGTTAAGAATTTCATGTGTTATTGGGGGGAGCCATGACACGGCCAGTCACGGCAAGCTCAGGTAAGTGGACCTTTACTAAATCTAGCCGAGTGCCACTGTTCTGTGGAGATCAGGGATCTCTGTGTGAGAATGCCTCTCTCCTACATTCTCATGTTCCGGAATAACACGGAGCTGACACGGATATCAGGGAACACACCTGTGTGGAGCGCCTACAGCTTATTTCTTCAGAAAAGTCCCTGAGACTCCCAGACCTTACCAAGCGAAACCTTATAAACCACAAGTTCCTCAGCAATTGTGTTGAATATCCAAAACCGCAATGCTCAGTCATGCTGGCTGGAAGATTATTGTATTACGTATAGCTGGGTGGCTGCCAGGTACTTATACAGTTACTATTAGCTGCATTTAGTATGAAGGTGACGGAGCTAGGTTTCCACCTCTATTAGTACCTGTCAGAGCTTATCAGTGCTGACTGCATAGTGTGTATATCCTATATAGAGCCATAGAGAAAGGTGGCCGCAGATGTATACTTATAGAGACTGGCGGCCAGGATGAGGCAACTAGTGACATCAAGTCTCGCCTACCTCATCTTCTCATCTCCTTGGCTTCAGGTGGACCTGCAGACGTGGAGGCAGGCATAGTGCAGTATGCACCAGTGCTGTCAGGAGTTCCTGGTGTACAATAGAGAACTGCGGCCAGCCACAAAATGGCTGTCTCACCCAGGCCTGCTTTAAGTAGCGTTAGGTCTTGATGTTTGTACCAGGTGATGGGAGATGGTGTTCCTCACCAACTACAGAATTACCTCTGCAGATTTGGTACACCTGCCTACATACCCTTGTGCAATCGGGTTGGGTATGAAATGCCGGCTGTCGGCGTCGCTGTTCGGACAATCAGGATCCCGACGGTCTAGATTCCGGCGCGGTGTCCTGGCCCTTTCGGGATCCCAGTACCTCGTGCACTGGGATCCCGACCGTCGGGATTGTAACTGTATCCTGTAGTGACAGTGGGCCGCGGGCGCTAGTGTTATATATTTTGCAATCTCGCACCATTCTCAGAGGCACTTTCCATTCACGATGCCTCAGGAATACGTGTTATGTACCTAAAAGCAGCAACAACTTTATAACAGAGCAATTGGAGCAATCTGTATGTAACAGATATACATTTATGTGCATTATGCGTAAATAAATATACATAGGCATCATTCTTGCTTAAATGCCACACCTGTGCCCCCGATTCCCACTTCTCCGCCTCGGTTATTGCTGCATGAGCGAGTCAATTTCATTGTACTTATGTATGCAATACTACGACGATTGACTTTTAATGGATGCAAATAAAACAGATGGCTTTACAAGATGTTGAACGAGCCATTATTCTGGAGAGGAATGTCATCGGAACTCTAGAAGCAGCTGCAACACTGTTACCGTGTAATAATCAGAATCTCGCCAAATTGGGAAGATTAAGTGCTGCTATGGCGGTTTCTATTGTTAATGTCTTCTCTATAGGTGTAATAGCGTAAACCAAAAACCCATTCACTGCTGCATACGGAAACATTTACTAACCTGATAAATGGGCGTATAATGGACAGCAGCGCTTTCACATACCACGTCGCGTGCACAATCAGGACAGATTTCAGATTTTTCTTCAACCTAAAATAATCGTCACATCAGAACAATCCTATATAGCCCTATAAAGACATCACCGTACGGTAGCTCTATAGCATAATGTAAATTACATTTCAGGTGTGAATGGCAAAATTAATTTGCTTCCTAATGCAACAGTAGAAAATAATGACTAATATATTTTCCGGTTATTCCCTAAGTATGTACAATTATTGATCTCTCTCCTCAGACAAATGCCAGTGGCTTCAGTATGCAAATATGTGGGGGGAGACTGTGAAGTGTTCTAGTAGTACAAGAGGCAGGATAGCCTGAGGAATGGAAAAGCCAGTGCAAATATATCTGATTGATATGTTTATGTAGATTAGTCTTAGTGTATGAAATGCGTTGGGTCACTGCAAATAGCACCCAGATGAAGTTGCCCATGGCAACCAATCAGCTGCTCCGCACAATTGTATACTATGCAAATGATAACTGTTACTTTAATGCTGATTGGTTGCCAAGGGCAACTTCTCCACACTTTTCACTGCTCCACGAATAGACCCTTAAATCATGAGAGTGAGGGAACATCAGGATTATATTACATGTGGAACGTTGTTGTTTGGGCAACTTATCCACTTTCTCTCCAAGGCTTGATTGATCTCCCCCATTGAGAGCAGTCAGCCATGCACGGCTACACATACGGAGACTGCAGCAACGAGCGGTACTTACCGTCTGCCCGTGGCCTGGTAACAGCGCTTAATCCAGCTCATGGTGGGGATCTTGTTGCGCGGCGTGCACCCGTTCAGGTAGATCAGCATGTAGTTTTCTACAACCATAAGATCCAGGGTCCCAATTATGTACCTGAGTGTACAGCACAGACTCAGCACACTACTGCAGCATGGCATACAGGGAGAGCGGGCGTTATGTGTGGGCAATACACCAATATTTACAGAGTTACTGACTTCCGGATAATCCTCCTTTATTATAGTCTCTCCCCCATAGAGGTCACCCAAGGGCCGGTTTACCATAGTAATACAGAGGGTCACAGAAGCCCTAACTCCTCCCCATGATGTTAAACCAAAGCTCAATATCTAGCCTTCTAAAAAGCGGACAAGTGGAGATGTTACCAATAGCAACCAGTCAGCCTCGAGGTAGCATTAATCAAGTACACTTGATAAAATGATAGGTAGAATCTGATTAGTTGCTATGGGCAACCAGTGCTGCAGGGAGCTGTGCCGGACCAGAGTAAACTTTTTAGGGTGTGGCCTAATTATGGGAGGCGTGTGCGCTCAAGCTTAGGTAAAAAAGAAGAAGAATAAAAAAGCCACGGGCCCAAGAAACAAGCCGGGCCTGGGTAATTAGTACCCGCTCCCCCTCTCCTCGGCAGGCCTGCCTCAACTTGTCCATTTCTCCACCCTGTAGAAGGCTTTGTACATCTCCCCCGTAGTATATAGTAACACAAACTGTGATAATTTATAGGAGTTTAGGATTATATGTAGCAATGAATGGTCCAAAGTAATATTTCCTGTGAAAACACGGAGCTAAATGCATATAAATTGCCCTTGTAAAGAGTTGTACGCAGCTTTGCGGCTGGACCGCCCCTATCCGTACGCTTAGTATGATCATCATCAATGCGCATTATGCATCTGTCCAGCTCTGCATATCCTGCAGTACTGCCAGTACACCCTGTCTGAACTAAGCCTGTGTGAGACCCTTTCCATCGCAATGGAAGATGCGACTAAAAAATTCCTAGGACTATGCATCGCGGATCCGGAGTACGCGCAGTGTGACAACATGCAAGGTAGGCAACGTGAATGGGTGTACTCTCCAACCTGTGCAAGCCTCATGTATGCAGGTCCCACTGTCTCTCTACAAGAGCCTCGCACAGCAGTCAGGTCTCATCCGTTTACACATCTTGCTGTTTTCATTTACATGGTAAATGACATTGCAAGTTACACATGGAAGAATTAGACGTTAAAAAGTGACGGGCCTCAAACAGCACAAAATGGACAACTATAATATCACCGACGCTATGTTTAAGCGATTACACAAAGTTCCACAGATCGCCCTTTAGCACTACAACACTGCCCCCTACTGGCTATGTAATGTACTGCAGGCCTAATGACATAAGAGTACCTGAAGAGATTGTCCATAACGTATTGGTAATCTGGTATATTGCTCTCCGGTAAGTAGCAGGATGCAAAAATGATGACTGCATTTAAGCCCTCGCCATAATACCCTGGAGGAGAAAGCAGAATAGATGATTATACTGTGCCACCATTTGCCTACAATGTCATTTCTACTATTGTATTAATATCCAAGACTGGAAAATGCCAAATTAGCGGATTCTAAATCCTTGACAGAATCTTCTATGCAATCCCTAAAATGTAATAGCGTGTGGCTTACTCCCGATTACCTCCGTAGGAGATAACTTTCTTATATGGCTCGATAGCTGTCATGTCCACCTTGTGTTCCCCCATTAGGAATATTCTCCATTTGCGGCCATCTTTGTCTGTCATGTCAGCCACACGGTTCTCAACGTAGGAAGCGTTCTCCATCTCTTTAGCCTTCGGGAGGTCATCTGTTGGCGGAGAAACGCGTTACGTGTCAAAACTGAAATATCTTATTTAAAATATAGCACGTGTGACTTAGGAGGTCTATGTACTAAGCCCTGGAGAAATATAAAGTACCAACCAATCAGCTCCTAACTGCCATGCTACAGGCGGTGTTTAAAAAGTGATAGACATGAGCTAATTGGTTGGTAGTTTATCTTTCCCCACTTCCCAGTGCTTTGTACATCTGCCCTTATATCTCTTTCCAAGGCTTCGTTCATAGACCCTTTAGCTACAAACTGTATGGCAATATGATCACTTGGCATAAGAGCTGACACTCTCGCATTGTGGGGCTGTGGCTCCTATCCGCCCCCGTTTGCAGTCACACCAGCGTACTCGCTGGCCTCTAGTTATAAGTCTCACCCACTTCCTATGGCTACACTTGGTTTACTGGCTAATGCTTTTATACAAGTAGGTTCATCCCCAGTCTTATAATATATCCGCCTTGCATGCTGAGCGGTGTAGTGTCCTGTACGATCAACGCTACTAAAACATCATGTTTCTCAGATTGCTTTATAATCGCTGTAACTGCTGTATCCTTTACTTATAAGATTCAATTAACACTTTTCACTTATTAAATTTTTAACACTATTTCTCTATTTTAATTGCATTTCATTTTTGTATCACTTTCTCTATAGCTTCGGCTTCCTAAATACTAATTTATTAACACTATAGTTTTTTCACTGGTATGCTACGCTGGGCTTTCTGGCTTATGCTGGTGTTTTGGGGTGCCACACCCTGCACCTAGATATAGCGCTAGGGACCCCAAATATACAGAGACGCCTTGATGCGGCTTTGGGGCTTATTCACACATTTGCGCAAATATGTGTAACTAAGATCTCTGAATTCTAATATTATGTGGGATTTATATCTGGTTACTGTTATCATTCAGGGTGCTGGGGGAAACAATCTCTTTTTTTCTTGCTTATAAGAGATTATGAATCAGAATATTTGGAAGTTCTTAGCACTGCAGTTTCCTGCATATGAGCCCTGGCTGACATTGAGCACCAATCATTTGATAACGGAGGACTAAACATTGAAAATCGTATTGCAGGTACTGTACTACAAGATCACAAACCACTACTGGCGTTTATGGTGTCCCCTTATAAATGATTTGCAGCTCATTCACCTGTACATGCAAATCTAGGAAACTGACACTCAGGCGGTCTGTTGTGGTTTTATTCTGTATGACTTGCCCTAGGCTACTCGTTATTACGGCGTAGGGAGAGGGGGCTAAAGTAGATCTTATGCCAAACGATGCGTAGTGTATAGAATGTTTAATAAATAACAGAAGGACGCATTGTAGTATTCCCCTGTATTGCATGGGATTACGGCAGACAGAAAGGCCAAATTTAGACAATCGTGAGCATGAAGTATTCATTTATCATAACGGCCATTTTACAGGCTGATGCTTGCTATGTGGGAGAAAATTCTCAAATGACAAAGCACTGCATGTCAGTTATGCTTGTTCTGTGCACAAGGGCAGTGTCTTGGTGCAGTGGCTTCCAAACGAGGTCCTCAAGGCACCCCAAAGGTCCAGGTTTTAAGGATAGCCATGTTTAAGCAGAGGTGACCTATATAGTACCTCAGTCAGTTTGATTATACCATCTGTGCCAAAGCAGAGATATCCCTAAACCCTGGACTGTTGGGACGTCTTGAGAACCACGTTTGGGAACCTGTTATCTGTATGGTCTGTGGCCAATCGCACAGTCTCCTCCTTCTGAACAGCCCCATAAATGGTATATCTCAATGGCCACATAGCTTATATGTGGTCTACTTAGCCCATGATATATGGTTCTATATAACCGCCTATAACAAAAGCACAACTTGCTCTTGTACCACACCCCCTAGTAGGGAACCTGAAAAGAGAATTTACCTTCCCATTCAAATTCGTGGCTCATTTCGGGAAAGTCCAGCATTTCATTGGTACTTGGGGTTTCCAGATCATCAATATCAAAGTCGAAGTCCTCGTCCGTCGTTCGTTCCTTGATGTTGCTGGAGGCGGCCGACCCCTCGCTGTTCTCCAGGTTAAAGCTGATATCGGGGGCAGAGAGGCGTTTCTTCATGTGACGGTTACCGCACAATTCCAGCGTACTCGGGGGGCAGACTGCGGGGGTAACACAAGAGGATAACACGTTTACACTAGGATCTTTTACCATCGATACAAGTCACTTCAACTGTTCAGCATAGAGTATATTCTTTTTCTATTAGAATATAGCAGACAAAAAAATTCAACAATAATCATACATTAATAATAATCATACAATATCAATAATCATACAATAATAATAATCATACATTAATATCAATAATCATACATTAATAATAATAATCACACATAAATAACAGTTGAGCAACTGCTACTATTTATGTTGAATATTTCTGCAGTGTAAACTTTCACAGCCAAATTGTGTTGTTTTCTCTTCGTCCTCTCATCACATAACATATAGCGGCCATTACCTGCTGGATGCTCTTCTTTGGAATCTATATCGTCCTCTTCTGTAGTTGCCTCTGGAAGGGGCCTGCAAAATATTACATTATATGATCATTACACCACTGACTGTATAGGGTGTAATACGTCCAGCGGTCAGGTCATGTTGGGGGTGTAGTGTCTTATGTCTGTATAGGGTGTAATAGATGTATTATGGTCATGGCCAGTGGTCAGGTCATGTTGGGGGTGTAGTGTCTTATGTCTGTATAGGGTGTAATAGATGTATTATGGTCATGGCCAGTGGTCAGGTCATGTTGGGGGTGTAGTGTCCTATGTCTGTATAGGGTGTAATAGATGTATTATGGTCATGGCCAGTGGTCAGGTCATGTTGGGGGTGTAGTGTCCTGTGTCTGTATAGGGTGTAATAGATGTATTATGGTCATGGCCAGTGGTTAGGTCATGTTGGGGTGTAGTGTCCTATGTCTGTATAGGGTGTAATAGATGTATTATGGTCATGGCCAGTGGTCAGGTCATGTTGGGGGTGTAGTGTCCTATGTCTGTATAGGGTGTAATAGATGTATTATGGTCACTGGCAGTGGTCAGGTCATGTTGGGGGTGTAGTGTCCTATGTCTGTATAGGGTGTAATAAATGTATTATGGTCATGGCCAGCGGTCAGGTCATGTTTGGGGTGTAGTGTCCTATGTCTGTATAGGGTGTAATACGTCCAGCGGTCAGGTCATGTTGGGGGTGTAGTGTCCTATATCTGTATAGGGTGTAATAGATGTATTATGGTCATGGCCAGTGGTCAGGTCATGTTGGGGGTGTAGTGTCTTATGTCTGTATAGGGTGTAATAGATGTATTATGGTCATGGCCAGTGGTCAGGTCATGTTGGGGGTGTAGTGTCCTGTGTCTGTATAGGGTGTAATAGATGTATTATGGTCATGGCCAGTGGTCAGGTCATGTTGGGGGTGTAGTGTCCTATGTCTGTATAGGGTGTAATAGATGTATTATGGTCATGGCCAGTGGTCAGGTCATGTTGAGGGTGTAGTGTCCTGTGTCTGTATAGGGTGTAATAGATGTATTATGGTCATGGCCAGTGGTTAGGTCATGTTGGGGTGTAGTGTCCTATGTCTGTATAGGGTGTAATAAATGTATTATAGTCATGGCCAGCGGTCAGGTCATGTTTGGGGTGTAGTGTCCTATGTCTGTATAGGGTGTAATACGTCCAGCGGTCAGGTCATGTTGGGGTGTAGTGTCCTATGTCTGTATAAGGTGTAATAGATGTATTATGGTCATGGCCAGTGGTCAGGTCATGTTGGGGTGTAGTGTCCTGTGTCTGTATAGGATGTTATAGATGTATTATGGTCATGGCCAGTGGTCAGGTCATGTTGGAGTGTAGTGTCCTATGTCTGTATAGAGTGTAATAGATGTATTATGGTCATGGCCAATGGTCAGGTCATGTTGGGGTGTAGTGTCCTATGTCTGTATGGGGTGCAATAGATGTATTATGGTCATGGCCAGTGGTCAGGTCATGTTGGGGTGTACTGTCCTATGTTTGTATAGGGTGTAATAGATGTATTATGATCATGGCCAGTGGTCAGGTCATGTTGGGGGTGTAGTGTCCTATGTCTGTATAGGGTGTAATAGATGTATTATGATCATGGCCAGTGGTCAGGTCATGTTGGGGGTGTAGTGTCCTATGTCTGTATAGGGTGTAATAGATGTATTATGGTCATGGCCAGTGGTCAGGTCATGTTGGGGTGTAGTGTCCTATGTCTGTATAGGGTGTAATAGATGTATTATGGTCATGGCCAGAGGTCAGGTCATGTTGGGGTGTAGTGTCCTATGTCTGTATAGGGTGTAATAGATGTATTATGGTAATGGCCAATGGTCAGGTCATGTTGGGGTGTAGTGTCCTATAACTGTATAGGGTGTAATAGATGTATTATGGTCATGGCCAGTGGTCAGGTCATGTTGGGGATGTAGTGTCCTATGTCTGTATAGGGTGTAATAGATGTATTATGGTCATGGTCAGTGGTCAGGTCATGTTGGGGTGTAGTGTCCTATGTCTGTATAGGGTGTAATAGATGTATTATGGTCATGGCCAGTGGTCAGGTCATGTTGGGGGTGTAGTGTCCTATGTCTGTATAGGGTGTAATAGATGTATTATGGTCATGGCCAGTGGTCAGGTCATGTTGGGGATGTAGTGTCCTATGTCTGTATAGGGTGTAATAGATGTATTATGGTCATGGTCAGGTCATGTTGGGGGGTGTAGTGTCCTGTGTCTGTATAGGGTGTAATAGATGTATTATGGTCATGGCCAGAGGTCAGGTCATGTTGGGGTGTAGTGTCCTATGTCTGTATAGGGTGTAATAGATGTATTATGGTCATGGCCAGTGGTCAGGTCATGTTGGGGTGTAGTGTCCTATGTCTGTATAGGGTGTAATAGATGTATTATGGTCATGGCCAGTGGTCAGGTCATGTTGGGGTGTAGTGTCCTATCTATGTCTGTATAGAGTGTAATAGATGTAGTATGGTCATGGCCAGTGGTCAGGTCATGTTGGGGTGTAGTGTCCTATGTCTGTATAGGGTGTAATAGATGTATTATGGTCATGGCCAGTGGTCAGGTCATGTTAAGGGTGTAGTGTCCTGTGTCTGCATAGGGTGTAATAGATGTATTATGGTCATGGCCAGAGGTCAGGTAATGTTGGAGGTGTAGTGTCCTGTGTCTGTATAGAGTGTAATAGATGTATTATGGTCATGGCCAGTGGTCAGGTCATGTTGGGGGTGTAGTGTCCTATGTCTGTATAGGGTGTAATAGATGTATTATGGTCATGGCCAGTGGTCAGGTCATGTTGGGGTGTAGTGTCCTATGTCTGTATAGGGTGTAATAGATGTATTATGGTCATGGCCAGTGGTCAGGTCATGTTGGGGTGTAGTGTCCTATGTCTGTATAGGGTGTAATAGATGTATTATGGTCATGGTCAGTGGTCAGGTCATGTTGGGGGTGTAGTGTCCTATGTCTGTATAGAGTGTAATAGATGTATTATGGTCATGGCCAGTGGTCAGGTCATGTTGGGGTGTAGTGTCCTATGTCTGTATAGGGTGTAATAGATGTATTATGGTCATGGCCAGTGGTCAGGTCATGTTGGGGTGTAGTGTCCTATGTCTGTATAGGGTGTAATAGATGTATTATGGTCATGGCCAGTGGTCAGGTCATGTTGGGGTGTAGTGTCCTATGTCTGTACAGGGTGTAATAGATGTATTATGGTCATGGCCAGTGGTCAGGTCATGTTGGGGTGTAGTGTCCTATGTCTGTATAGGGTGTAATAGATGTATTATGGTCATGGTCAGTGGTCAGGTCATGTTGGGGGTGTAGTGTCCTATGTCTGTATAGGGTGTAATAGATGTATTCCAGTGGTCAGGTCATGTTGGGGTGTAGTGTCCTATGTCTGTATAGGGTGTAATAGATGTATTATGGTCATGGCCAGTGGTCAGGTCATGTTGGGGTGTAGTGTCCTATGTCTGTATAGGGTGTAATAGATGTATTATGGTCATGGTCAGTGGTCAGGTCATGTTGGGGGTGTAGTGTCCTATGTCTGTATAGGGTGTAATAGATGTATTATGGTCATGGCCAGTGGTCAGGTCATGTTGAGGTGTAGTGTCCTATGTCTGTATAGGGTGTAATAGATGTATTATGGTCATGGCCAGTGGTCAGGTCATGTTGGGGGTGTACTGTCCTATGTCTGTATAGGGTGTAATAGATGTATTATGGTCATGGCCAGTGGTCAGGTCATGTTGGGGTGTAGTGTCCTGGGTCTGTATAAGTTGTAATAGAATTGTATCATCTTGGGGGTGTATTGTCATGTCTTTGTAGAGTAAAAACTTACATTATTATATTATGATGACACAGTGTGTCTGTTGATCTGGGTAAGAGGGGCTGTGATGAATGACTAAGTGGGACATGTACTGAGCAGTAATAAAAGTGGAGCAGTTGCCCATGGCAACCAATCAGCTGCCCTGTATACTTTTATATGCAAATTATAACTGTTAGGTCAATGCTGATTGGTTGCCATGGGCAACTTCTCCACCGGCTCACTTCTCCACTCTTATCACTGCTTAGTACATGTCCCCCTAAGCCAGTAATGAGAAACTCCTCGTCCTGCCATTCCTCCTTCAGCTCCATGTCATCGATACGTGGCTTTGGTAATGCAGAGGAAATGGACACTGGGTGCACAAGAAGGCTATAACTGCAGGGGGTACATAGGAAGCAGGAGACAGTAATGTAGACTATATAGCAAGCAGTACATCTCACAGAGGTTCTCTTCTCAATCTCCGCTTTACGTATTGTTGCATACACAGAATATACACAGTTGTAAGTTAGTACTGTACAGTGGTGGTACAGTGTTTAATTTATTTTACAAGTCCGAGGAGTGCTGCCTCGATCGCAATACTTACTTAAGTTAACTGAGGAGGGCACCGGGGCCGCTGTGTGGAGATTTTGTGAGTGCCGGGAAACGCTGTATGTATGTATATCATATATATATATATATATATATATATATATATATATATATATATATAGTATGTTCCCTTAGTGCGCTCTTATTATACACTACTGAAATGTCTAATTACTTTATGTCAGTTAGTGTCTGAGTTTACTAACATAAACACTATTATATTTCCAAACGGGAAAGCAAGCTTCAACACAGAGAGAATCCTTTGTCGGTAAGGATCAAAAATAGATAAAAGAAGAAATATCTCTATGGCGCGCTCTTATTCTATAATCTGATAGAATTAGATGACTGTTGGTGGATGTTATATAAAGAGAGGATGACCTTACACATTTATACACCCATATTAGAATCACATATATCTCTTTATTAAAAGATTTTGATTTAAAACTTATCCTTTTCTTTTACATTGGAGATACAATTGTATATTTCAACATTATTTGTATAAGGAAAAAAACAACAATATAATGAGCTTTCACCCAACGCGTTTCGTCTATATCGACTTCTTCAGGGGTGTTTTCTAAATAACAGCTCTCTGTTTATATTGGAATAACTGTAGTATTCAAAAGGTATGAAGTTCTAATTGAACCAAAGTTGTACTGAAAAATATTTATTACCAAGTTGAAAAAACTTGAAGAAAATTATTCCCAGAATATGATAGCGTTTATTGGGATTCCTTATTATAGGCCACCTAATGAATTATATTCTTCTCCAGCATGTAGATATATATTTCATTCATTTTTCTTGGCTCATTGGGTTGGCATTTCCTCAGTTTTTCAAAGTATCAGTGAAGTCCAACAGAAGGGATCCACTTGTAAACTTAGGATAAAAATATCCCTTTAATTTTCCAGCAGTTGTCCTATAGGTCTGCCTGCATAGGTATCCAATATTGGAATTATATATATATATATATATATATATATATATATATATATATATATATATATATATATATATATATAATAAGAATTTACTTACCGATAATTCTATTTCTCGGAGTCCGTAGTGGATGCTGCGGTTCCTGAAAGGACCATGGGGAATAGCGGCTCCGCAGGAGACAGGGCACAAAAGTAAAGCTTTCCGATCAGGTGGTGTGCACTGGCTCCTCCCCCTATGACCCTCCTCCAAGCCAGTTAGATACTGTGCCCGGACGAGCGTACACAATAAGGGAGGAATTTTGAATCCCGGGTAAGACTCATACCAGCCACACCAATCACACCGTACAACTTGTGATCTAAACCCAGTTAACAGTATGATAACAGCGGAGCCTCTGAAAAGATGGCTCACAACAATAATAACCCGATTTTTGTAACTATGTACAAGTATTGCAGATAATCCGCACTTGGGATGGGCGCCCAGCATCCACTACGGACTCCGAGAAATAGAATTATCGGTAAGTAAATTCTTATTTTCTCTATCGTCCTAGTGGATGCTGGGGTTCCTGAAAGGACCATGGGGATTATACCAAAGCTCCCAAACGGGCGGGAGAGTGCGGATGACTCTGCAGCACCGAATGAGAGAACTCCAGGTCCTCCTTAGCCAGGGTATCAAATTTGTAGAATTTAGCAAACGTGTTTGCCCCTGACCAAGTAGCTGCTCGGCAAAGTTGTAAAGCCGAGACCCCTCGGGCAGCCGCCCAAGATGAGCCCACCTTCCTTGTGGAATGGGCATTTACATATTTTGGCTGTGGCAGGCCTGCCACAGAATGTGCAAGCTGAATTGTATTACACATCCAACTAGCAATAGTCTGCTTAGAAGCAAGAGCACCCAGTTTGTTGGGTGCATACAGGATAACAGCAAGTCAGTTTTCCTGACTCCAGCCGTCCTGGAACATATTTTCAGGGCCCTGACAACATCTAGCAACTTGGAGTCCTCCAAGTCCCTAGTAGGTGCAAGGCACCACCATAAGCTGGTTCAGGTGAAACACTGACACCACCTTAGGGAGAGAACTGGGGACGAGTCCGCAGCTCAGCCCTGTCCGAATGGACAAACAGATATGGGCTTTTTTGAGAAAAAAACACCAATTTGACACTCGCCTGGTCCAGGCCAGGACCAAGAGCATGGTCACTTTTCATGTGAGATGCTTCAAATCCACAGATTTGACTGGTTTTAAACCAATGTGATTTGAGGAATCCCAGAACTACGTTGAGATCCCACAGTGCCACTGGAGGCACAAAAGGGGTTTGTATATGCAATACTCCCTTGACAAACTTCTGGACTTCAGGAACTGAAGCCAATTCTTTCTGGAAGAAAATCGACAGGGCCGAAATTTGAACCTTAATGGACCCCAATTTGAGGCCCATAGACACTCCTGTTTGCAGGAAATGCAGGAAACGACCGAGTTGAAATTTCTTTGTGGGGCCTTCCTGGCCTCACACCACGCAACATATTTTCGCCACATGTGGTGATAATGTTGTGCGGTCACCTCCTTTCTGGCTTTGACCAGGGTAGGAATGACCTCTTCCGGAATGCCTTTTTCCCTTAGGATCCGGCTTTCCACCGCCATGCCGACAAACGCAGCTGCGGTAAGTCTTGGAACAGACATGGTACTTGCTGAAGCAAGTCCCTTCTTAGCGGCAGAGGCCATAAGACCTCTGTAAGCATCTCTTGAAGTTCCGGGTACCAAGTCCTTCTTGGCCAATCCGGAGCCATGAGTATAGTTCTTACTCCTCTACGTCTTATAATTCTCAGCACCTTAGGTATGAGAAGCAGAGGAGGGAACACATACACCGACTGGTACACCCACAGTGTTACCAGAACGTCCACAGCTATTGCCTGAGGGTCTCTTGACCTGGCGCAATACCTGTCCCGTTTTTTGTTCAGATGGGACGCCATCATGTCCACCTTTGGTATTTCCCAACGGTTTACAATCATGTGGAAAAAACTTCCCGATGAAGTTTCCACTCTCCCGGGTGGAGGCCGTGCCTGCTGAGGAAGTCTGCTTCCCAGTTTCCATTCCCGGGATGAAAAACTGCTGACAGTGCTATCACATGATTTTCCGCCCAGCGAAAAGTCCTTGCAGTTTTTGCCATTGCCCTCCTGCTTCTTGTGTCGCCCTGTCTGTTTACGTGGGCGACTGCCGTGATGTTTTTCCCACTGGATCAATACCGGCTGACCTTGAAGCAGAGGTCTTGCTAAGCTTAGAGCATTATAAATTTACCCTTAGCTCCAGTATATTTATGTGGAGAAAAGTCTCCAGACTTGATCACACTCCCTGGAAATTTTTTCCTTGTGTGACTGCTCCCCAGCCTCTCGGGCTGGGCTCCGTGGTCACCAGCATCCAATCCTGAATGCCGAATCTGCGGCCCTCTAGAAGATGAGCACTCTATAACCACCACAGGAGAGACACCCTTGTCCTTGGATATAGGGTTATCCGCTGATGCATCTGAAGATGCGATCCGGACCATTTGTCCAGCAGATCCCACTGAAAAGTTCTTGCGTGAAATCTGCCGAATGGAATTGCTTCGTAGGAAGCCACCATTTTTACCAGGACCCTTGTGCAATGATGCACTGTTTTTAGGAGGTTCCTGACTAGCTCGGATAACTCCCTGGCTTTCTCTTCCGGGAGAAACACCTTTTTCTGGACTGTGTCCAGAATCATCCCTAGGCACAGCAGACGTGTCGTCGGGATCAGCTGCGATTTTGGAATATTTAGAATCCACCCGTGCTGTTGTAGCAGTATCCTAGATAGTGCTACTCCGACCTCCAACTGTTCCCTGGACTATGCCCTTATCAGGAGATCGTCCAAGTAAGGGATAATTAAGACGCCTTTTCTTCGAAGAAGAATCATCATTTCGGCCATTACCTTGGTAAAGACCCGGGGTGCCGTGGACAATCCAAACGGCAGCGTCTGAAACTGATAGTGACAGTTCTGCACCACGAACCTGAGGTACCCTTAGTGAGAAGGGCAAATTTGGGACATAGAGGTAAGCATCCCTGATGTCCCGGGACACTATAGTCCCCTTCTTCCTGGTTCGTTATCACTGCTCTGAGTGACTCCATCTTGATTTGAACCTTTGTAAGTGTTCAAAAAAAATTTTTTTTTTTTTTTTTTTTTAGAATAAGTCTCACCTAGCCTTCTGGCTTCAGTACCACAATATAGTGTGGAATAATACCCCTTTTCTTGTAGTAGGAGGGGTAATTTAATTTTCACCTGCTGGGAATACAGCTTGTGAATTTTTTCCCATACTGCCTCCTTGTCGGAGGGAGACCTTGGTAAAGCAGACTTCAGGAGCCTGCGAAGGGGAAACGTCTCGACATTCCAATCTGTACCCCTGGGATACTACTTGTAGGATCCAGGGGTCCTGTACGGTCTCAGCGCCATGCTGAGAACTTGTCAGAAGCGGTGGAACGCTTCTGTTCCTGGGAATGGGCTGCCTGCTGCAGTCTTCTTCCCTTTCTTCTATCCCTGGGCAGATATGATCTTATAGGGACGAAAGGACTGAGGCTGAAAAGACGGTGTCTTTTTCTGCAGAGATGTGACTTAGGGTAAAAACGGTGGATTTTCCAGCAGTTGCCGTGGCCACCAGGTCCGATGGACCGACCCCAAATAACTCCTCTTCCTTTATACGGCAATACACCTTTGTGCCGTTTGGAATCTGCATCACCTGACCACTGTCGTGTCCATAACATCTTCTGGCAGTTATGGACATCGCATTTACTCTTGATGCCAGAGTGCAAATATCCCTCTGTGCATCTCGCATATATAGAAATGCATCCTTTAAATGCTCTATAGTCAATAAAATACTGTCCCTGTCAAGGGTATCATATTTTTAGTCAGGGAATCCGACCAAGCCACCCCAGTTCTGCACATCCAGGCTGAGGCGATCGCTGGTCGCAGTATAACACCAGTATGTGTGTATATACTTTTTATGATATTTTCCAGCCTCCTGTCAGCTGGTCCTTGAGGACGGCCCTATCTATAGACGGTACCGCCACTTGTTTTGATAAGCGTGTGAGCGCCTTATCCACCCTAAGGGGTGTTTCCCAACGCGCCCTAACTTCTGGCGGGAAAGGGTATACCGCCCATAATTTTCTATCGGGGGGAACCCACGCATCATCACACACTTTATTTAATTTATCTGATTCAGGAAAAACTATGGTAGTTTTTTCACATCCCACATAATACCCTCTTTTGTGGTACTTGTAGTATCAGAAATATGTAACACCTCCTTCATTGCCTTTAACGTGTGGCCCTAATAAGGAATACGTTTGTTTATTCACCGTCGACACTGGATTCAGTGTCCCTGTCTGTGTCTGTGTCGACCGACTAAAGTAAACGGGCGTTTTAAAACCCCTGACGGTGTTTTTGAGACGTCTGGACCGGTACTAATTGTTTGTCGGCCGTCTCATGTCGTCAACCGACCTTGCAGCGTGTTGACATTATCACGTAATTCCCTAAATAAGCCATCCATTCCGGTGTCGACTCCCTAGAGAGTGACATCACCATTACAGGCAATTGCTCCGCCTCCTCACCAACATCGTCCTCCTACATGTCGACACACACGTACCGACACACAGCACACACACAGGGAATGCTCTGATAGAGGACAGGACCCACTAGCCCTTTGGAGAGACAGAGGGAGAGTTTGCCAGCACACACCAAAAACGCTATAATTATATAGGGACAACCTTATATAAGTGTTTTCCCTTATAGCATCTTTTTTATATATTTCTAACGCCAAATTAGTGCCCCCCCTCTCTGTTTTAACCCTGTTTCTGTAGTGCAGTACAGGGGAGAGCCTGGGAGCCTTCCCTCCAGCCTTTCTGTGAGGGAAAATGGCGCTGTGTGCTGAGGAGATAGGCCCCGCCCCTTTTTCGGCGGCCTCGTCTCCCGCTCTTAACGGATTCTGGCAGGGGTTAAATATCTCCATATAGCCTCCGGAGGCTATATGTGAGGTATTTTTAGCCAAAATAGGTATTCATTTGCCTCCCAGGGCGCCCCCCTCCCAGCGCCCTGCACCCTCAGTGACTGCCGTGTGAAGTGTGCTGAGAGGAAAATGGCGCACAGCTGCAGTGCTGTGCGCTACCTTTAGAAGACTGAGGAGTCTTCTGCCGCCGATTCTGGACCTCTTCTTACTTCAGCATCTGCAAGGGGGCCGGCGGCAAGGCTCCGGTGACCATCCAGGCTGTACCTGTGATCGTCCCTCTGGAGCTGATGTCCAGTAGCCAAGAAGCCAATCCATCCTGCACGCAGGTGAGTTCACTTCTTCTCCCCTAAGTCCCTCGTTGCAGTGATCCTGTTGCCAGCAGGACTCACTGTAAAATAAAAAACCTAAGCTAAACTTTTCTAAGCAGCTCTTTAGGAGAGCCACCTAGATTGCACCCTTCTCGGCCGGGCACAAAAATCTAACAGGCTTGGAGGAGGGTCATAGGGGGAGGAGCCAGTGCACACCACCTGATCGGAAAGCTTTACTTTTGTGCCCTGTCTCCTGCGGAGCCGCTATTCCCCATGGTCCTTTCAGGAACCCCAGCATCCACTAGGACGATAGAGAAATATATATATATATATATATATATATATATATATATATATATATATATACACATATTGCTCAAAAAAATAAAGGGAACACTAAAATAACACATCCTAGATCTGAATGAATGAAATATTCTTATTAAATACTTTGTTCTTTACATAGTTGAATGTGCTGACAACAATATCACACAAAACTTATCAATGGAAATCACATTTATTAACCCATGGAGGTCTGGATTTGGAGTCACCCTCAAAATTAAAGTGGAAAAACACACTACAGGCTGATCCAACTTTGATGTAATGTCCTTAAAACAAGTCAAAATGAGGCTCAGTAGTGTGTGTGGCCTCCACGTGCCTGTATGACCTCCCTACAACCCACACAAGTGGCTCAGGTAGTGCAGCTCATCCAGGATGGCACATCAATGCGAGCTGTGGCAAGAAGGTTTGCTGTGTCTGTCAGCGTAGTGTCCAGAGCATGGAGGCGCTACCAGGAGACAGGCCAGTACATCAGGAGACGTGGAGGAGGCCGTAGGAGGGCAACAACCCAGCAGCAGGACCGCTATCTCCGCCTTTGTGCAAGGAGGAACAGGAGGAGCACTGCCAGAGCCCTGCAAAATGACCTCCAGCAAGCCACAAATGCGCATGTGTCTACTCAAACGATCAGAAACAGACTCCATGAGGGTGGCTTATAACCCAACACCGTGCAAAACGTTTGGCATTTGCCAGAGAACACCAAGATTGGCAAATTTGCCACTGGCGCCCTGTGCTCATCACAGATGAAAGCAGGTTCTCACTGAGCACATGTGACAGAGTCTGGAGACGCCAAGGAGAACGTTCTGCTGCCTGCAACATCCTCCAGCATGACCGGTTTGGCAGTGGGTCAGTAATGGTGTGGGGTGGCATTTCTTTGGGGGGCCGCACAGCCCTCCATGTGCTCGCCAGAGGTAGCCTGACTGCTATTAGGTACCAAGATGAGATCCTCAGACCCCTTGTGAGACCATATGCTGGTGCGGTTGGCCCTGCGTTCCTCCTAATGCAAGAAAATGCTAGACCTCATGTGGCTGGAGTGTGTCAGCAGTTCCTGCAAGACGAAGGCATTGATGCTATGGACTGGCCCGCCCGTTTCCCAGACCTGAATCCAATTGAGCACATCTGGGACATCATGTCTCTCTCCATCCACCAACGCCACATTGCACCACAGACTGTCCAGGAGTTGGCGGATGCTTTAGTCCAGGTCTGGGAGGAGATCCCTCAGGAGACCATCCACCACCTCATCAGGAGCATGCCCAGGCATTGTAGGGAGGTCATACAGGCACGTGGAGGCCACACACACTACTGAGCCTCATTTTGACTTGTTTTAAGGACATTACATCAAAGTTGGATCAGCCTGTAGTGTGTTTTTCCACTTTAATTTTGAGTGTGACAACAAATCCAGACCTTCATGGGTTAATAACTTTGATTTCCATTGATAATTTTTGTGTGAGTTTGTTGTCAGCACATTCAACTGTGTAAAGAACAAAGTATTTAATAAGAATATTTCATTCATTCAGATCTAGGATGTGTTATTTTAGTGTTCCCTTTATTTTTTTGAGCAGTGTATATATATCCTACTTGGCTGTTGTATAGCAAACCGAAGACAAATTCCTAGTATACGCAAGTTTACCTGGCCAATAAAGCGGATTCTGATAATATATATTACAATAATATAAGGCTTGAACGGAAGAGCTCTGCACTGCTATCTGCTGGTGATAAATTAGACTGCAGCCTTATGCTTTATTTTAGTTTTTAATAACTTTGTTAGCATGTTTTTAACAATATTCTTGGCTGTGGAAGCTTCTGAGCCCCGCTAATTCTTCTTCATTCATTTATATGAAAAATGCAGATACAGCCGATGCAACATAAGACCAGTAGGTGGAGACAGAGAGTTAAAAGAATATTTGAGTCCAGTCCAGCTATTTCTATACTAGAGTACCATAGGGCAATCGGAACACAGATCAGCAGTAAATACTGTCGCCTCCCAAGCCAGATTTTTCTTTTATAGAGTTATTAGTGTGCAGGCAAGTGATGAAAAACCTCTTGGGTGTCCAGGGCATTAATAAACAAAATATTAATCCTTCAGCTATGATACGTAGGCATTTATGAGATAACTGTAAATCTACAGTGTTAGTTTGTTTTTATTACACTGCAAAAGAGAAGAAACAAAATATTGTCATAAGGATTTATTGCTTAATCATAATTTTATATATAACCTGTAAATGATGTAATACATTATGTCGCAGAGGGAACGGATTAGTCAGATTAGCTCATCACCAGACGACAAATAGCTGACATTTATAGGCCGCAGTGACCGGGCGGCACGAATTGCAGCGAGTTTTATTAACCCGGTCATGGACACAGCTGATGATTTTCAAACTGACCGCTAAAATAATAAATTGCATGAAACATGAATGAGATGAGAACTTGACGACATTGCCAGTGGCACAGCAAGGGCTCCACGGATGGAAATCTTGGCCTACTTGATTTACCTAATCTGTGGAACGAGGCTGGCCCAGTCTTTTCACAGCTCACTCACACAGACGTATCTATATCATCTGATTCAGAGGTCACCAAAGTGCCCAGTGACACTGTCAATCCAAACTCCCTAATCCAGTGGTTCCCACACTCAGTCCTCAAAGCATCACAACAGTCCAGGTTTTCAATTTATCCATGCTTAAGCAGAGGTGACTTAATTAGTAGCTTAGTTAGTTTGATTATACCATCTGTGCACAATCAGAGATAGCCTTAAAACCTGGACTGTTAGGGTGCCTTGAGTAGTGAGTTTGTGAAACCCTGCCATAATCCATGATACGACTTTGACCACTTCCAGCGTGAAGAACAGCAGCCTGGAGTACATTGGCTGTGGCTTTGCTGGGCACAAGCCGGAGGTGGCTCTCCTCGTGCCTGCAGAATCGGCTCCTGCCTAGTGTTTATTAAGCAGTGAGAGCCTGGGGTATCCTGCTGCTACCTCCAGCCACGTGGCTCACAGCCCGCCCTATCGTGGGCTCTCTTTGTCATCCCTGACTCTATTGCAGTGGTTCCCACATGCGGTCCTCAAGGCACCCCAACTCAGTCCGGGTTTTAGGAATATCCTGTCTTGTGCACAGTGTCCCCTACTGCTTACTCTTCCCTTCTCACCTGGCTACCTCCCGTGGGCACCCCGCTCATAACTATTGGAATCCGAGCGCCACGTTTTCTGCCCGGCTATGCAGTGGTCTCTGCCCACATAAGACATCACAGCACAGCTGTAGTTGTGCAAGTACACCTAATAGTCTATTGCTGTTTAGTGGCACATATTGCTATAGACCAGTGGTTCCAAACTCAGTCCTCAAGGACCCCCAACAGTTCATGTTTTCCAGGTCACCTAGCAGTTAAACAGGTGTATTCATTACTCACTGACGCATTTAAAAAGACCCACAGGTGAAGCAAATCATTTCACTTGCAATCCTGTGAGGAGATCTGGAAAACATGAACTGTTGGGGGTACTTGAGTACTGAATTTGGGAACCACTGGTATAGACTGTATTCTCATTACATACAAGCAAACACTTGGTGCCTATTTTTACCCTTTGTTCCCCACTCACTTCAAAACCTGGCTACACCGCTGAGAGTATCCCCGTTTCTGGATCCACTTAGGATGACTTTCCCAGAAGCCCTCACTCCAGTGGCGGACCTTTATCTGCGTCGCCCAGAGGAAAAATCTCCACCTCCCTGCTCACCCATTTCTGACCACAGCACCTAGACCAGGGATGGGGAACCTTCGGTCCTCCAGCTGTTGTTGAACTACACATCCCAGCATGCCCTGCAACAGATTTAGCATGGTCAAATAGCAAAACAGTACAAAGGCATGTTGGTATGTGTAGTTCAACAGCAGCTGGAGGGCAGAAGGTTCCCCACCCCCGACCTAGACAGTCACGTCTCCATTACCTCCTGCAGTTACGCCACTGACCACCTTTACAGACAACAGAGAAGCAAATATAGGGGTTGATTTATCAAACAGTGAAAAGTGTGGAGAAGTTACTTATAGTAATCAATTTGTTCAGATGATTTTAGAGATTGTACTTTCAAAATTATACCTCAAAGTTGGTTGCTATGGGCGATGTCTGCACACTTTTCACTGCTTGAGTTATCAACCTCATAATATTTAACGTCAGAAATCATATTATAAACTGGGGGGTTAAAACTTCTTGTCACGTATCACAGCTGATTGCTGCAGGCACGCACAGAACTGGGTTCTAGCCAGGTATATACTGTATAAATGGCATGCACATGTGCGTAGCAATACCATAACAACTGCATAGCACAAGGCTTAGAAACTGGCACATCATCGGTTAACACTGCAACGCCGGATGGATTCTCAGCACAAAGTATTAACTCGGCTACAAGTTCTAACTAGCAGAGCCCATTATTCTGGGGATAGGTGTGGTGTGCTCCAATCTCCTACAGCAATGTGAGGCATACAACACAGACAGAGGCGTGTATAGGATATTACATATACCGTATGCCCCATATATGGATATAAATGCATTTACAGCATTCTGATGTGTGCCCTTGTTTCTATGACCTGGTGTCAGTAATTGGTTGATAGAAAACCCTTCTCATTTAGGGGTCTATTCATGAAGCAGTGATAAGTGTGGAGAAGAGAGCCTGTGGAGAAGTTGCCCATGGCAACCAATCAGCTGCTCCGTACAATTGTATAGGATGCAAATTATAAACGTCACTTCAATGCTGATTGGTTGCCATGGGCAACTTCTCCACCGGCTCACTTCTCCACACTTTTCACTGCTTCATGAATAAACCCCATATTCTCCAATTAAACTACTTATTTGCACAGTAAACTATTTATTTTTGGAGCTACTTTCCCTGCAGTCTTAGCATTTTCCACCCATTAATAGTTTAGGGGTAGACATGCCTCCAGTCAGCAATCCCCTCCACACAGCGCATAGCTTGTAGCTTAAATCAGTCGTTGCTACTAGATACCTCCTATGCACAAGCTACAGGTGGCTGCGAGGTCAGTTTGACTCCATACAAGACAATAATACATATTCTATTTCCAAGTGATAATCACCAGGACTGTTTGCATTGAACCAAGCTGAAAAGTGGTAAAGTTCAAATCCAGGCCCCAGAGACATTGTGTGTGTAAATGAGAAAAAATAAGGAGCCATTCTATGCCTGGTGCCAGTGGTGGGGTACTTACTTAGCGGTGGGCTGCGGAGAGAGCCAGCAGGGCCTGGGCAGGGAGGTAGGTGAGTCGGCCCTCCATGAATCAGTAAGTGTCCCCTGCAGCCTGACCCTTGCCTATTTGAGCCTGCTGCTGACATCACCCATGTAGCTGGGAGGTAGGGAAGGGCCCTGCTTGGATATTAGGCACTCCCAAATAGCTCCTGTTTCTCAGTAACACCACAATCAGCCGGCATTTTTCTCTTTGTTGACACAGCCATGTTGTGCAAACACGGAACGTCATGCATACACCATGTGCTTCTCATATTCACATTAAAAAAGCCGCTAGCGTGTTTAATCCATGTCCCCTGGTAAAAGCCAACACCAATGTGCACTCTAAAGCAGCAATATCAGTTCAGTAGGAAGGAGGATTTAAAGGGGTCATGCTATGGTCTATTCCCCAGAAGCACATGTAATAGAAAGCAGAAATCAGCACATTTTACAGCCCCCCTTTACTGAATGCAAAGCAAACAAATGACTGCATATTATTAATATGTATGTTCCATAGCTCCTATATAGGTGTCCTTTGCTCCCAGCATGCATCTTGTTTACTGCAGGACCATTGTCTTTGTCTCTGTAACATAATTACTTAGCCCGTCCAAAGCCCTCCCATTAATTATATACATGTGTGATAATTATAAGTAACACAAGGTGGGGGCGTGGTTTAATAGAGTGCAGGTGTATATGCAGGGGGTGTGGCCTGACATTAGTGGGCGTGTACAACAAGAAAATCTTGTATTGCTAAATCCTATAGCGTTTATTTGCCCTAAGGTTGGGTCCAGGCAAAGATAAAGGAATATTATTGGACTGAACAAGTCAGTCAGCTAAGGCCGCCGTTAAATTGCGTGGGGAGATATATGTATTGATGGCCTGCTATCCACTCACACACTCAGGTGGATTTGGCCTTATAAATGAAATTGGAGGGATTGTTGCAGACTACCCCCCCCCCCCCCCCCCACGTTACCTCAAATAAATGTCCAATGACCGTCAATCATTCTGCGTCCAAATTCTCACGGTGACCGCTGTTGGCGCAAGCGCAGTACAAACAAATCTGCAGACACCGACATTGGGCCTACCCAAATCAGGCCCTGTGTAATATTTGCAGCATGACCAGCTCCAGACCAGGGGTCTCACATCACCCGCTTGCTGGGACGCACACCTCAAGTGTTGCACAATCCTTTTACTTGTCAGGAACGTAGATTCTCTATTCCCAGCAGTGACAGAGATTATATAGGTGTAGAAAAATATATAGTCCTTTTTGATGCTAAAAAGAAGGTGAGTGGCTCCCCCTTGATTTATTTTTGACATAGCCTTGAGATTGGTGCAGGCAGAGCCGGCCTTAGGCATAGGCAAACTAGGCAAATGCCTAGGGCATTTGGTATGCTTAGGGGCACCAGCAGCTTCTGCTGATTAAAATTATATGTGGCATGCCTATATTCTGTGTGTGACTGCGTCTGTATCTGCATATGAATTGCTATGTTGCAGTGTATTCCTGGAAATCACTGTAATATAGCATTTCGTATGCAGATACAGCCGCAGTCATACAGAATATAGGCATGCTGCATATCATTTAAATCAGCAGAAGCTGCACAGTAATGCAAATAAGATGCATTTTCATAAACAAAAGACGCCCGACGTTAGCAGAGCTACCAGCTGACTCATGCCAGGCATCTCCTGCAGAACTAGCGGTGGTGCTAGGGGGCACCAGCCAAAATCTTGCCTAGGGCATCATATTAGTTAGGGCCGGCTCTGGGTGCAGGGGTTCATACTTATTTCAGTAGTAGTTTTCCTCCGGGCAGAGAGGCAATCCGGAATAATAATGCAGTAAATTGGGACTATTTTATTGAGCTGCGGCCTTCAATGCACGGCCTCTGAGTGGTTGAAATAATCCCGCCACTACCGCCAACCCATATCATCCATATACTTCAAAGGAGAACCCTATTATTTATTTTTTAAGTTGAGGGTCCCAATGTCAAATGACGCCCAACGTCAGTTTTGCAAATCCCAGCGGCTGCGCAGATCAGTCCATTATCGAAGTTCTGGGCGCAGGATATAAACCGCCTGAGCCATTGAAACCGCACGCGGGATCGTAGCCGCAAGCTGTGACACGTCCTGGGAACAGTTGCGATGCGCCTGCGTTGGGTGGCCACTCCCACGCTACCTCCCTTAAGCAGTCAGTGACTCTGAATGAGGCGCACTCTCTTAAACAGCACTGGCCAAATTTGGCGCTTAGCTGCGCACCCCGAGCCTGCGCTGATGCCCCCTGCAGGCTGTGCTAGATAGTGACAGAAGCTGATTAGTTGATATTAGTAACTTCTCCCTTATTTCTGTCCAAGATTTGATATATCCCGCACCCCCTAGTCTCTGAGAGCCAGGGTATGCTGGGGTTCTACAACAACTGTGCGGCCACAGATTTTAATACCAGGTCCCATGTAGCATACCGGTAACACACACACATTGCGCAATGTGCATGAACGCTGCGGCTTTAGAATGAAGCATTAATTCCAGCAGCTTCACGATAGTTCTCTATTCATGTTCTGCTGACGTCACCGGCGTCTTATTGCTGAAGTAGTTGTCAGCGTTCTCTGGTCTGTGAACTATACAGCAAAATATAGGGGGTTATCCAATAGCCAACTCTACTGAGATGCGATGGCATATTAAGGGTAGCACACTGCTGCTGCGAAGGCAGTCGCCGGGCCGCCACAAATCGTTCAGATACGCCTCCGTTGTCCGGATCACGCCCGCCCCCCAACCCTGAGTCACCGCTTGCAGGGGCACGCACGCATGCGCAGAAGTGCGGAAATTGCCAAATAGCGATTTCCGCACTTCAGCGTTCCATGCTGAATCAGGCCCGGACTTCACGATAATGATGTGATGTCACAACTAGTGATGTACGCGGACCCTCATGTTTTGCTTATGGTTCCAATTCATTATTGTGGTTTGGTTTTGGTAAAACCACCCTCAAGTGTTTTGCTTCCTATTCGGTTTTTGGTTTGATTAGAAATTAATAAAAAATATTGATAAAAACAGATGAAAACAGCAATAATCTGATTTAAAATCCTAATTCTGAACCGCGGGAAGATCCCAACCGTGACACGGTTTGGATCAGATCTCCTGACTGGGTTTTCTCCAGAAATCCAAGCAGCTGAATTTAGTGGATCCAAACTGCACATCTCTAGTCACAACAACGGGTGTGTCCGTTCTGTACAAGAAACAGACCCTCCCTGGGTCACACACACCCTAAGAACGCCCACGTCTGCCAACCGCAGACCACAGTTGTGTAATTCAATGTAATGAGCCATTAGAGCACAGTAATCCCCTTTAATGTGGCACTTGCAGTACACGGTAACTGTAGACCTATGGCCACCTGGACATGACTTTGATCACAGCAGAGATATAAGAATTTAATTATCCGCCATTACTTATTATATAAAGTCTACTGGAAAACACAGCTTCCCTCTATGGAACATTTTCATGGTATTTGTCACGTAGGTGGCGCTGCTGCCTGATCTGCTAGTTGTAAATGGATATTGCAGGGGAAAAAAAACCCCTAAACTAAATATTTGTAGGGATGTACAATCGCAGGGCCTGCAGCAATATATATATTTCAGTGACAGTATATCGATCTGTTCCAGTAATGCACGAAAACAGATCAATATTTTATATACACGCAGAAGAACAGCATCTTCAGGAATAGAATGCCACTGGTGTACATGCTGTTATGTTAATGGCTTGTTTCAAGGCTCTTTGGCATAGAGAACGTGGGTTGCCTGTAGAAACAGCTGACTTGTCTTCTGGGTTCATCGTCACACTGTGCACGTATTCCCAGCATCCCTTGCAACTGGAGCTCAGAGCAATACCAATCAGACATGTTGTTTATGTTACCTGTTAATGGTGCCGTAATATACTGTTTTACCAATGCGTCTAAAATTAAATGTGCATTAATCCCTCCATCTTGTCTGCTTGATGTATCGCTTTAACTGATAGATCAGATTACTTGTATCAAAGCACTATAGCCTAAATATCATTCCAAAATATCTATACATGTAATATATCAATTCGCAGTGCCCATCCCTGGGTGTTAGCGCTCTGCTGTCCAGTCACACCACGGGCCAATGCTGCTCTACTGCTCCAGTTATGTTTTAATTATACAAACCAGGTTAGCGATTCCTATAAAATGATTGCAGCTTTAAGAAAATACCTGTAGATTTGCCGAGATCTCACTAGAGACTGAATTTGGCAATTACATAGCTACCATAGGTGCAGGGAGCGCAGCAGCTATGGGGCCCAGAGCTGAGAGGGGCCACCTTCCCTGTCACAGTTACATGTGTTATATACAGGGTGTAGCTACCATAGGTGCAGGCAGTGCAGCTGCTATGGGGCCCAGAGCTGAGAGGGGCCACCTTCCCTGTCACAGTTACATGTGTTATATACAGGGTGTAGCTACCATAGGTGCAGGCAGTGCAGCTGCTATGGGGCCCAGATCTGAGAGGGGCCACCTTCCCTGTCACAGTTACATGTGTTATATACAGGGTGTAGCTACCATAGGTGCAGGGAGTGCAGCTGCTATGGGGCCCAGAGCTGAGAGGGGCCACCTTCCCTGTCACAGTTACATGTGTTATATACAGGGTGTAGCAACCATAGGTGCAGGGAGTGCAGCTGCTATGGGGCCAGAGCTGAGAGGGGCCACCTTCCCTGTCACAGTTACATGTGTTATATACAGGGTGTAGCTACCATAGGTGCAGGGAGTGCAGCTGCTATGGGGCCCAGAGCTGAGAGGAGCCACCTTCCCTGTCACAGTTACATGTGTTATATACAGGGTGTAACTACCAGAGGTGCATGGAGTGCAGCTGCTATGGGGCCAGAGCTGAGAGGGGCCACCTTCCCTGTCATAGTTACATGTGTTATATACAGGGTGTAGTTACTATAGGTGCAGGGAGTGCAGGTGCTATGGGGCCCAGAGCTGAGAGGGGCCACCTTCCCTGTCAGTTACATGCGTTATATACAGGGTGTAGCTACCATAAGTGCAGGGAGTGCAGCTGCTATGGGGCCAGAGCTGAGAGGGGCCACCTTCCCTGTCACGGTTACATGTGTTATATACAGGGTGTAGCTACCATAGGTGCAGGGAGAGCAGCTGCTATGGAGCCCAGAGCTGAGAGGGGCCACCTTCCCTGTCACAGTTACATGTGTTATATACAGGGTGTAGCTACCATAAGTGCAGGGAGAGCAGCTGCTATGGGGCCCAGAGCAGAGAGGGGCCACCTACCCTGTCACAGTTACATGTGTTATATACAGGGTGTAGCTACCATAGGTGCAGGGAGTGCAGCTGCTATGGGGCCCAGAGCAGAGAGGGGCCACCTTCCCTGTCACAGTTACATGTGTTATATACAGGGTGTAACTACCAGAGGTGCATGGAGTGCAGCTGCTATGGGGCCAGAGCTGAGAGGGGCCACCTTCCCTGTCATAGTTACATGTGTTATATACAGGGTGTAGTTACTATAGGTGCAGGGAGTGCAGGTGCTATGGGGCCCAGAGCCGAGAGGGGCCACCTTCCCTGTCACAGTTACATGCGTTATATACAGGGTGTAGCTACCATAAGTGCAGGGAGTGCAGCTGCTATGGGGCCAGAGCTGAGAGGGGCCACCTTCCCTGTCACGGTTACATGTGTTATATACAGGGTGTAGCTACCATAGGTGCAGGGAGAGCAGCTGCTATGGAGCCCAGAGCAGAGAGGGGCCACCTTCCCTGTCACAGTTACATGTGTTATATACAGGGTGTAGCTACCATAGGTGCAGGGAGTGCAGCTGCTATGGGGCCCAGAGCAGAGAGGGGCCACCTTCCCTGTCACAGTTACATGTGTTATATACAGGGTGTAGCTACCATAGGTGCAGGGAGCGCAGCAGCTATGGGGCCCAGAGCTGAGAGGGGCCACCTTCCCTGTCACAGTTACATGTGTTATATACAGGGTGTAGCTACCATAGGTGCAGGGAGAGCAGCTGCTATGGGGCCAGAGCTGAGAGGGGCCACCTTCCCTGTCACAGTTACATGTGTTATATACAAGGTGTAGCTACCATAGGTGCAGGGAGTGCAGCTGCTATGGGGCCAGAGCTGAGAGGGGCCACCTTCCCTGTCACAGTTACATGTGTTATATACAAGGTGTAGCTACCATAGGTGCAGGGAGAGCAGCTGCTTATGGAGCCCAGAGCTGAGAGGGGCCACCTTCCCTGTCACAGTTACAGGTGTTATATACAGGACATAGCTACCATAGGTGCAGGGAGTGCAGCTGCTATGGGGCCCAGAGCTGAGAGGGGCCACCTTCCCTGTCACAGTTACATGTGTTCTATACATTATTCAGCACTGTAATGGTGTGTACACACGGTGAGATATTTTCTTTCGATTTTGACTATATAGTCAAAATCGCAAGAAAAGTTAGTGCAGATCGCAGGTGAAAGTCACCTTGCGATCCCGATTCGCGGTCCTGCCAGGTCGGCATCGCAAGAAAAGATAGACTGTGCAGGCAAGTCAACCCTTGCTAGATCGGTGTACTATCTATTTCATCTCACATGTCAATGACATCTCACATAAGCCAAAATCGTAAGCACACATAGGGCTGTATTCAATAAGAGTCGTTAACTGCCGTCTTGTCGGAAAGACGGCAGTTTCCGACTGGAATAGGTTAGAAGGGGTTCCGACTTATTCAATAGGGGCACATTTTTTACGACAAGTCGGGAAACCCGACTTGTCGGAATGCTGTCAGAAAGCAGGTGGATTGGCGGAATCAGCAGCGGATCTTGCCACGGGCAAGCAGGACTTTTGCCCGGAGGGCGCCTGCGCAGATCCGCCACTGTGCCCCCCGCAGTGCAGAGAACCAGACGCTACGCGTCTAGTTTCCCTTCGTGGAGAGGACCTTTGCTGTGCGCGATGACGCCATCACGCACCGCACAGCATTGTGGCACAGACGCTAGGGGTCATAATTGACCTCTAGTGTCTATGCATTCAAGGAGAGGAGCTGCGCGGCGCGGAGGTCTGTAGCGGTCTGGAATCAGGAGCGCGGATGTAAGTATACTTTTTTTTCTTTTCTTTCAGAGGCGCTACACGCCCCCATATTAAGCCACGCCCCCAACAGGTTTTTGCCCGGGGCGCCACAAGGGCAAGAACCGGCCCTGGGCGAAATACCCGCCGATCCACCTGCTGCTGTCGGAAACGGGGCCAAATCTGACAGGTTTTGGCCCCCTTTCCGACAAACTCAATCCGACTTGAAAGCAAGTCGGATTGAGGTGCGGCAGGCTACGGGGATGAGAGTAATACCAGTAGTGCCTCCCCCGCTCCCGCACACATCACTCCCGCTGCCAGCTCCAGCCGCCACACACTGCTCCCCCCGCCGTCCACCTCACGATGCTTCCCCCGCCGCCGCTGTCAGCGCACCTGGCAGTCAGGTTTGGCCGCTCTTTGAATAGGGGTTGTCGGGTCCATTCCGACAACTGTATGTCGGAATGGACCCGACTCTTATTGAATATACCCCTTAGTCCATATCTCAAGAAAAGTTAGTCAAAATCGGTGGTTCTGGGCTTCGGGGAGTTCAAGGGAAATCGCAAGTGAAAATCGGGCATAGCAAGGATCTCACCGTGTGTACACACCCTTAGATACATAGGGGCCCTAATAAACTTTTGCCTTGGTGTCTACAATATATCTAGTTACGCCCCTGGACCTGCTCTTTGTAATGTGGTATAAAATGATCTGGAGAGCATTATGTTACAATGGGGTAAATGTATGAAGCAGTGATAAGAGTGGAGAAGTGAGCCAGTGGAGAAGTTGCCCATGGCAACCAATCAGCATTGAAGTAACATTTATAATTTGCATACTATAAAATGATACAGAGCAGCTGATTGGTCGTCATGGACAACTTCTCCGCTCTTATCACTACTTCATACATTTACCCCATAGTATGAACTGGGGCACTGTAATTTGGCACAATAACATTAACAACTGCTGTGGACAGGTGTCCCTGTAGAAGCACTGGGGCAGGGGCCCCTTCAAAATGTTGCCATGGGGCCCACAAAATTCTGGATATGTCCCTGGTGGGAGGTATTATAATTATTTTTATAATACACAACTTTTACTAATGAACACAGCATCAGCGTTTCCTGTTTAGCAATATATTAATTACAGGACAATTATCATACCCCCAAACTAGGCGTGGGCTTCCAAAAAGTAGGGATGGCTGTCCGGGTCTAGATGTAGTGTGGGTGGGGCTTATTGTGTATACATAAGCCCCGCCCCCATACCAATGACATTATCAAAGTTCCACTGAATATTCCTGCGTATATTTATTAAAAGCCCAGTTGTTTTCTCAGCGACAGATTGTCTTACCGCAGGTATTTAACAAATTTGTCCCCGCTACGCCGATGATGAAGTTTCTAGCCCTTGTCATCCGTGTATCGCTGCTGCAGAGCTGCAAGGTTACATAGCTGCACACGCTCAGTAATCAGACAGATCGCTCAAGTGCATAGGGACAGGCGTGTGCATTTAGGCAGGTGGCCTTCTCTTTCCTGTACTGCATGTACTCACGACACAAAAGGTGCAGCAAGCACAGTACAGACTAAGGAGGGTCCTGTTCATTGATGTAGGGAAGCACGACGCCATCCTGAGATGGTATTATGCTCTTAAAGAAAGCACCCGAAGGAGAGTATATTCGCTGCTTCTTGAATTGGTGGAATACGGGGCCCATATTGTAGGACACAGGAACGGCCTTAAACAGGGAACAAAAAGGTGCGAACTGCAGATAATTCAATGATTTCACAGCCGTTTACCTGTTGGCAGATCAGGAGAAGTGGTAATAATCCCTTTATCCAACCGAAAGGCAGGGGAAAGGGGTCATCATCGCCTGATAAACATCTGCCCCGGTCTACTATCTGCACTTGGTTTTCATTTGGAAATGGCCCATCCATGGGCTCCAAAAGCATCGGACTAGCCCCGTGGGCTCCAGGCCACCGGACTAGCCACGTGGGCTCCAAAGCAAAGGACTAGCCACGTGGGCTCCAAAGCAAAGGACTAGCCACGTGGGCTCCAAAGCAAAGGACTAGCCACGTGGGCTCCAAAGCAAAGGACTAGCCACATGAGCAGCCCAAATTACTAGCGTGTTGCTGTAACAAGGAATCACGCCACGGCTGGTCCACTCCTTACATCTCACATACAACTAATCAGTTTCCCAAACTCCACCATTACAGTCCAGGTTTTAAGGATATCCATGTCCAGTCCAAATGGTTAAATCAAATTGATTGTGAGGTCCTAATTAAAGTCACCTAAAACCTGGACTGTGAGTTTAGGAAACTGCGCTATATTAGAGTTGGATAGTACATTTATCTGTATATCTTAGGGTTAAAAAAGCTCAAATACATGTCATTTTGTTTTTGAAGCACATTACTCTATAAAAGTACATTAATATACTCTGTGTGGTCCTCTAAGTGGATGAGAACAGGTCAGGGTAGATGGGTCCCCTCTCTCAGCATCTCCGGCACAGCTGGGAACCTCTGCCCGGGGCACTGACCGATCCGAGCAGAGACTATAATACCATGGGACGAGCAGAACAGTTCATTACATTCTGCACCAGCCAGGGCCGGCCACGTCCCGCAGTGAGTGGTGCAATTATCCCTGACTAGTGAGTGCTAGCTCCTGCCGGAGAGAAGTTCCCACCTGCACGGTGACAGGACCGGCACAGAGACTCCTCGCTGGGGGGGTTACAGATCTCAGGATGCATTCGGTGCAGCAGTACCAGCAAGTAACACTGACGTGGGAGACGTACCTTTGTAGTGGGGGCCTCGCATCACTCCCGTCCAGGCAGGTGGCCATCTTCAGAAGCCGGTCTGTAATGGAATTAGTAACGCAGCTGGTTGCTCACCGCCCTGGCTCATTATACAGCACATACACACCTCTCACAAACCAGTTATTCCACCTCTCACACCTGGATTTCTTTCTGCTCTCAGAGCAGCCGAAGTGTCTGTATATATTTCTCTCTGGGCAATAATGAGTTTATGAACGTTTCATAGTTTTCTTTCAGAAACGTATTTACTATGTTGTTCTCAATGCAAGTGGCGAAACCATTCCTTTACTGTCCAGGTGGTGGCGATGTTGCTGTATTACCCTGGTTGCTGCTTAGATGTACAAGTGTACTCTACACTAGTAGAGTGGTGGTGGAGGGGACAGCATGGTTGTATCTTGCTTTATGGGTTCTACGATTGGCTGAGGCTCCCGCCCAATCCTGTGCAACATACAATATATACCTCCATCTTTAACCACTGTGACAGAGTAGGCTTACCACGCGGGCTGACAGTCACCAAGCAGTGGCATTCACGTATCAGGCTGCCTAACCAATGTATATATTTGTGGAAGGTATTAGAAGCACTGGAGGACAAAATAATAATCACAGAATACAGAATAAAACAAGCATTTTAATCATTAAGTCACATCCAGATCCGGTGAAACATTGACGGTCAAATCAAAACGCAGTTGAAACAAAAAATGACAAAGTAATATTTTACACCAGTATAATAAGTAGTCACAATGAACAAGTTGTGCAGAATCCCTTTTCCATTGAGAAAGTACTAAACCCTCCAAACTGCAGCTTCATGATAATTAACATGACCCATTCAGCCTGACGTTGGGCCATTTAAAGTAGTGTAATGGAGTATTTTCTTCTTTCTTTATCACCAAATCACAGATGTTGAATTGGCAAGACCATCTATGACCAGATGCTCACTATAAAGTTTCTGACCTTGTATTTGTAATTTGCATAAATGGTGTTAGCTAGGAGACTGCAAGACACTTTTTTTCTTCTTCTCATGACTGGCAGAACCCATCCCCAAAGTATAATACATTTTATTCCACATAAAAACAATGAACAAACATGTAGACGGCATGAGTAATGTCAGAACACTGGATAATGTTAACATTAGCTAGCACACAGTGGTCTGGATATAGCTTGATTTATACCTGAATTGGCATAGAAATCCATCGCTTTCTTCTTAAAACAGTTTTGCCATTCAGTTTTCCAAAACTGCCTCTTTCTGACCATTGTGCTCCCTATCTATTGGTTGGAAGGCATGCTGAGACTTTTAGTTCCACGATGAATGGAAAGCCTTAAATTACAGTAAGCTAATAACTAAGAATCGGTTTCTCAAAATCTGAACCATGCTACCCTATATCCAGACTATATACCCTGCATTGATCACAGTCCTATAACTACCCCCACAGGATAAATGAGCACTGTGGAATAAAAGGAGCACACTAGAAAAATAAATAAATATGTAAGTTAAAAAATCATATAAACTCTTTGCATGTGTTTGGGTGGTGGGGAAGTGCTACAAATATTGCATACATCTGTCATACATGTTTTACAGTAGTGTTACATGACTCTGGCCACTGGAGGCCAATTTTCCCAGCATGCCCTGCTAGAGGTTAGTAAAATGGCTGCTAACCTCCTCACTCCCACAATGTGGCATATTCCAGTAGTACCGTAATGCATAATTGAATCTGCCGCTGTGTGTGTGGTTAAGCTTCAGTTTCCTAAATGTCAGAAATAATGTAATTTTTCAGAATAAATAAACCCAGATGAAGGTAATTATTGGATCTCATTACCTGACAAGGAGGTTTTCCTGTCACAGTGACACTCCCAGCAAGCACTCTGTCCTGTAAGTCAGACATATTTTGTTTGTGTGTAATTATATACAGAAATAAAAAGGCCCCTTTTTTGTAACGAACAACTTATAAGCAAACACAACAAAAGCTACATTTCTGATTATTAAAAATTGAGGTTTTGCCATATTCTTGTAATAAAGTATCAAAAAAACAGATTGCATTGCGTTTCAAGAAGTACCTCGATGTGTATTATATATATATATATATATATATATATATATATATATATATATATAAAATTATATTTTAAATTACTACAGCCCTATTATTGGCACCCTCGGACATGGTCATTGGTTCCCAGCCGTAGAATTCACCTCAGAATCCGCCACAGTGATACGGTTGATCCTCTCTAAAATGGCTTCCGCAGTCAGTTTTGGGAGACCTCGGTCAAGGGGGCAGCCTTCCACAAGACTGTTCATAGGCGTTGGAGGGAAGGAGTTCTCATCGTCGAAGCAATCCTCCGGTAGCCTCCGGAAACCAGAGAGATATCCCTTGTCCTTAAATTCGTCTCCAATACAGGCATCCGAGTTTTCCAGCGGCTCCCTAAACTCGCCTAACTCACTGCCCTCTAAGTTATCATCTACGCTTTGTTCATTAAATCCCGAAGGTCTTTTATAGTCCTCGGCCGCCTGGTGGGACTGCATGGGTCGAGATCCACCCTCGTTAATGCTCAGTTTCTTTAGGAAATCTTTCAGGATCGGGAGTACTTTTTTACGTGAGGCAACTGCGTTCCCCTGGATGTAGGCGGTGATGTGTTTAGAGCCACAGGGGATCCGGGTAAGTTCCAGAGACGGGTTATTGGCCTGCTCCAAGGACTTACTCACCTAATGATTACAAAAAAAGAAAACAAATATGGTCTGTGACAATCAAGATGGTATTGCCCTTATTAAAAATATTTGCAATCTTTGTGGTAAACGAACAGGAGCAACGCTTGAGAATCAGTGTGCAGACAGGAGCAACGCTTGAGAATCAGTGTGCAGACAGGAGCAACGCTTGCGAATCAGTGTGCAGACAGGAGCAACGCTTGAGAATCAGTGTGCAGACAGGAGCAACGCTTGAGAATCAGTGTGCAGACAGGAGCAACGCTTGAGAATCAGTGTGCAGACAGGAGCAACGCTTGAGAATCAATGTGCAGACAGGAGCAACGCTCGAGAAACAGCGGGCGGACTGGAGCAACGCTCGAGAAACAGCGGGCGGACTGGAGCAACGCTCGAGAAACAGCGGGCGGACTGGAGCAACGCTCGAGAAACAGCGGGCGGACTGGAGCAACGCTCGAGAAACAGCGGGCGGACTGGAGCAACGCTCGAGAAACAGCGGGCGGACTGGAGCAACGCTCGAGAAACAGCGGGCGGACTGGAGCAACGCTCGAGAAACAGCGGGCGGACTGGAGCAACGCTCGAGAAACAGCGGGCGGACTGGAGCAACGCTCGAGAAACAGCGGGCGGACTGGAGCAACGCTCGAGAAACAGCGGGCGGACTGGAGCAACGCTCGAGAAACAGCGGGCGGACTGGAGCAACGCTCGAGAAACAGCGGGCGGACTGGAGCAACGCTCGAGAAACAGCGGGCGGACTGGAGCAACGCTCGAGAAACAGCGGGCGGACTGGAGCAACGCTCGAGAAACAGCGGGCGGACTGGAGCAACGCTCGAGAAACAGCGGGCGGACTGGAGCAACGCTCGAGAAACAGCGGGCGGACTGGAGCAACGCTCGAGAAACAGCGGGCGGACTGGAGCAACGCTCGAGAAACAGCGGGCGGACTGGAGCAACGCTCGAGAAACAGCGGGCGGACTGGAGCAACACTCGAGAAACAGCGGGCGGGCTGGAGCAACGGCTGGCGGACTGGAGCAACGCTTGAGAATCAGTGAGTGGACAGATGAAACGCTTGAGAATCAGTGAGCGGATAGGAGCAATGCTTGAAAATCAGTAAGCGGACAGGAGCAATCCTGTAATCTCCAGTGCAAGAGGGGTGTGAGAAATGTAGGTTACTTCCAGTTACAATCAGTATATAAATAGGATAGACCGAAGCCCCCCCACTGGATTCACCAATATAATCCTGATTACAGACAAATAGAAAGGTCCTTTATAGAGGCACATTACACCCCTATGTAATCAAACTGTGATAAGGCAAACATCTAGCCAGATAAAGCTCAGAGCACGGTCAGGCAGTGAATGGGTTAATAAGCAGAAAGGGGTGTATCTTGCGAGAGGGTTCTGAGCAAAGGTGCAAAACAAGATATATCACCTCGCAGTAATGCAGTATATATCACATCGCAGTATGTATCTTGCCTTGCTTTAATGCAGCATATATCACATTGCAGTAATGTAGCATATATCACATTGCAGTAATGTAGTATATATCACATTGAAGTAATGTAGTATATTGCCTAACAGTAATGCAGTATATATCATATCGAATTAATGCAGTATATCTTGCCTTGCCGTAATGCAACATATCTTGCCTCACAATAATGCAACATATCTCGCCTCGCAGTAATGCAGTATATCTCGCCTCGCAGTAATGCAGTATATGTATCACAACGCAGTAATGCAGTATATATCACAACGCAGTAATGCAGTATATATCACAACGCAGTAATGCAGTATATATCACAACGCAGTAATGCAGTATACATATCTATATATATCTATATATATATATATCTCTATATCACATTGCAGTAATGCAGTATATATCACATTGCAATAATGCAGTGTATATATATTTATCTATATATATCTATCTATATATATATATATATATATATCTCTATATCACATAGCAGTAATGCAGTATATATATATATATATATATATATATATATATATATATATATATATATATATATATATATATATATATACACACACACATACATATATATATATATATATATATATATATATATACTGCATCTATCACATCGCAGTAATGCAGTATCTCTCACATTGCAGTAAATCTCACATTGCAATAATGTTTATAATATACTTACACTTATTAACACATTATCCCCCACCAAATCCTGTGCTCACCTACAGCCTCCTGTTACCTTCCTGATCCCCCAGCAGACGGACTGTGTGCAAAACAAGCCGCTCTGCTCCCAGCTCACATTCCGCAACTGGGAAAGTTTAAACTTTGGCCAAGTTAATGAGTGACTGTCTCAGCGCAGCCCAGAGTGAGCCAGTTAGAGGTCTGACAGAACTGTACAATACAAACTAGGAAAGCTAATAAGCTGATCGTTCCTGGAAAATCGTCACCGATTTCTGCTTTACCATCTCCCGCGTGTCACAGATACGACACTCGGACACCATATCTGTGCCTGGGTTAGGTGATCTGTCACACACGTCACACTTTCTTTTTATAATGGAGCAAAAACTTAATTATCAACCTATACTGCATGAAGGTTAAGATACATTTTAGGTGAGGTTTTTTTTGCTCTGTAAAAAATAAAAATAATAAATAAAAAATAATAACTTAACTCAAGAACACTGTTCAATAGACATGGGCTAGATCTCTGGTAGGTAGGGCTAATATTTGAGCCCCCTCTAGTGGCCACCTTTCACATTGCAAGTATATTGTCTGGCACTCAGTCACTGCTGCTATTATATTTTTCTGATAGATAATGATTAGTTCTGTATATCACAATATAAAAGGTACATCGCAGATGGAAGGATGTGAGTATATAGTTGTAGCTCATTTTATTATTAATTATCCAATTTATATTGATATATTAAGCTATTACATTGCTAACTTGTGATCTGCAGAACATTGCTCTGTCCCATCTACCTCCTGACATGTACATAGGGATATATCCTGCAGATTATTACATTACTGACCTCTCTAGTGATCTGCAGAACATTGCTCTGTCCCATCTACCTCCTGACATGTACATAGTCATATATGTTGCAGATTATTACATTACTGACCTCTCTAGTGATCTGCAGAACATTGCTCTGTCCCATCGACCCCCTGACAGGTACATAGTCATATATGTTGCAGATAATTACATTACTGATCCCTCTAGTGATCTGCAGAACATTGCTCTGTCCCATCTACCCCCTGACAGGTACATAGTGATATATTCTGCAGATTATTACATTACTGACCTCTCTAGTGATCTGCAGAACATTGCTCTGTCCCATCTACACCCTGACAGGTACATAGTGATATATTCTGCAGATTATTACATTACTGACCTCTCTAGTGATCTGCAGAACATTGCTCTGTCCCATCTACCCCCTGACAGGTACATAGTCATATATGCTGCAGATTATTACATTACTGACTTCGCTCGTGATCTGCAGAGCATTGCTCTGTCCCATCTACCCCCTGACAGGTACATAGTGATATATCCTGCAGATTATTACATTACTGACCTTTCTAGTGATCTGCAGAACATTGCTCTGTCCCATCGACCCCCTGACAGGTACATAGTCATATATGTTGCAGATTATTACATTACTGATCCCTCTAGTGATCTGCAGAACATTGCTCTGTCCCATCTACACCCTGACAGGTACATAGTCATTACATTACTGACTTCGCTCGTGATCTGCAGAGCATTGCTCTGTCCCATCTACCCCCTGACAGGTACATAGTGATATATCCTGCAGATTATTACATTACTGACCTCTGTAATGATCTGCAGAACATTGCTCTGTCCCATCTATCCCCTGACAGGTACATAGTGATATATCCTGCAGATTATTACATTACTGACCTCTCTAGTGATCTGCAGAACATTGCTCTGCCCCATCTACCCCCTGACAGGTACATAATCATATACGCTGCAGATTATTACATTACTGACTTCTCTAGTGATCTGCAGAACATTGCTCTGTCCCATCTACCCCCTGACAGGTACATAGTCATATATGCTGCAGATTATTACATTACTGTCCTCTCTAGTGATCTGCAGAGCATTGCTCTGTTCCGTCTACCCTGACAGATATATCCAATATATAATCTGCTAAAGTGTTCATCCAGCGATTGCGCAGTCAGAGCTGGAGGGAGGTTAAGCGCCCCCCTTTCCTTTCACAGCTCTCACTGGCTGCCTGACAGACAGACACATCCTCTTCTCAGGTCTGTACCCCCCAGCCCCCTCTGAACACACAATAGAGAAAGAGAGGATAGGGACAGAGATAGGAGAGATGGTGGAGTGACACTGATGAGAGAGACTGAAGGGGTGTGTGGGGGGGAGGGGTAGAGATGGGACAGAGATATGGGGGGAGAGAGGGCTGGAGATGACAGAGGTAGAGGGGGGAGGGGGGGACCAGATGAGAGACCGACAGGAGGGAGGGTGGGCAGGTATTAGAGAGAGAGACCAGCAGGGGAGACAAAGATGACAGAGTTAGATGGAGGTGAGGGAGAGAGATGAGAGAGAGACGGAGACAAACAGGAGGAGGTGAGGGGGTAGGAGAGAGAGAGAGAGAGAGAGAGAGAGAGAGAGAGAGAGAGAGAGAGAGAGAGAGAGAGAGAGAGAGAGAAGGGAGGCAGGCAGAACTGAGAGACAGACAGGGAGAGAACCGAGAGATACAGACAGGGGGAGATAAATGAGAGACAGTAGAGCGGGAAGGAAAACAGATAAGAGTGCTATGGGAGCAGTAACACTAGAGACACACACAGAGGTAAACGGTGGGGGGGAGATATGAGAATTTGGGAGGAATACAACCTGCAACGTTGGGCAAATTAGCTGCCAACCGGGTGAATGGTGTGTGAGATACCGGCAGTGATATATTCTGCAGATTACTGACCCGGAACACGACATGTGACTTATCACAAGAAGCGTACAAGTGTTAGGCGATCCCATCCGCACCTTTTTATCACGTAACGTTAGCCGCCTGACAAGTGCAGACTTCAGCTATTATTATTATTATTATTATTATTGGAGCTTGCCCTCTCTCACTGACATTTCTAGAAAAAAAGAAAATCTGCTCCATTTTTCCTCAAGACTTGTGCCAATACCCTCCTATATCTATTACACAGAGGAGGAACTCATAAATGGGAGCATAGATCCCTATGGATGTTACAGTATGTACACAGGCTGATATACATAACAGACAATGTACAGGAGAAAGTAAATCTTATAACTTCCCCGACCTGTGCCCCATCATCCAGAAACTCTTCTCTCCGGAATATAACAGACCATACATTGGGTTTTACACATTTGCAGCCGTGCTTCCTGGTGCCGGCCTTGCTCCGACACCAGAGGGCGCTGCAGCTACATAACACTGTAACTGCGTCACTAGGCGTTGCAGCCGGCTGACATGGATTATTAGCAATGAACATGGGTTTATAGAATCTCTGCTCAGACCTGAGAAAGCACTGACAGACGTTTTTATAAAACAATACAACTTGAAATGTATTGGCTTACAGCCTGTGTGCCCTCTTGCAGCTTTTACTAACTACACTATTTTATTTATCTGGATTCATTCTGTGCTTTACATCCAGGTCTCTATATCATCAGTCAGAATACCTCTTATTCTAGTGTGATACATTTATAGCCTGGGGAGCAGATTTGTGTATCTACCACAGTGATCAGCATCTTGTCTCCCAAGATGACAGAAATAAAACAAATCTTCCAGATGATATAAAGACATGGCTGAAAAGGGCGAGATAAAAGTTAGGGCTTGCAGCATGGTATGTACAAAACAATACAAATGAAAGTCATCCGAGGGTGGATCATCTCGTGATAACAGACCGCCCCTGGGCCCCATTCTTACCAGGTGCAGGAGCTCCCTCTGCTGGCTGTACACCGCTATTTCCTTCATGGGTTCATTGCTGCTGGTAAAGGTGACTCCCATGGCTATGAGTGCATGGTAACCATGTTTCTGGCAGAAAGTCTGCAGGTCTCTCTCCACGCCCTCCCTCCGCAAGAACGCCTGGGGAGAAACCAATACAGAGGATGGAGGGGGGTGATAAACCACAGGACTGCGCCCACTGAACACGAGCAACCCCCAGCTTCCATGTTCTCTAATAAATCCGCTCGCTGTTCCATTCTATTTATTAATGGTATCGGCTTTGGTAGAAGATGAACAATAATTTAATGCACACGTTTTGCCGGACCCTTATACAGAAACCTGTACACTGTATATGCTACAATTACAGCCGTATCCTAGAACACACCTCTGTATTCCTGTCTGTTCAATTATACATGATGTGCCGAGTGACGGACCCCAATGCGAGATACAATAAACAGCTGAAGGTCACATTCCTCCCAGTGCCCTCTCGCCCACAAGCGACAAATAAGCAGACCCACATTTCCTGGACGCTTCTTATGCAGAAAGCAGCTTTTTTTATTCTTTTCCATGTACTAATCCTAGTAGAGAGCTAAAGCACCAGCCAATCAGCTTCTAACTGCCAGTTGGCTGGTACTTTGGGGCAGATGTATTAAGCCTGGAGAGGTGATAAAGCAGTGATAAGCGCAAGGTGATAACGCACCCGGCCAATCATTACGGGTCTGAAAAATGGAGCTGATTGGCTGGTGCGTTATCACCTTGCATTTATCACTGTGTTATCACTTCTCCAGGTTTAATACATCTGCCCCTATAGCTCTCTCCACTTTATCTCTCTTAGTACATAGACCCCAAGTACCCACCCCCTTGCGGCGCGCAGTCTCACCTCTATTTTCATGTAAATAGCATTAATGGCCAAATTGATATTGCGACCGACCAAGGCCTTGAAGTCTTTGCGGAGCATTTGGTCTGTGGTAAGACCTGCATGAAGATTAAAATAATCATTGACGTTAAACACCTGTGTATTTAGGAAAGAACATACACAAACACACAAATATATATATATATATATATATATATATATAAAATCGCTCAACAAGGACGTGTTACAACTGAATGTTATTACAATTAAGTCCCCATTAGGATGAGGACGTTTAAAACTTTTAATTATGCGAATTGGTTAAAAATCGGAGACTCTTTAAAGCCAGGCCAATGTTTTGCGCTACAAGGAAATCTGTTTCGGACCGGCCCGCTGACACAATCAGGGCCGTTGGCTCTTTGGTGTATTTATTATCAGCCGCTAGTTACACATAGTGCATCCGGGTACCTGATACATCGATCTTCGCGCTCAGCATCGAATCAAACATGGCGTCTCTTGGCGTCAGGTCTGGAAATTTCGATTCCAGAAAGGCGACGTATTCGGTGTCTTTTGGGGTCGCTCTGCCGGCCGCCGGCGTCATGTTCACACAATCCAATACAATGGGGCCTGCCATGAAATGAATGAAAGTCTCTCACAGAGTGCCTCCTACCTCAGCGAGGTTGCTGGTTCCAGGTAAATTGATGGCCACACACCTCTCTCTATACTGCACAAGCTTTTCCCCAGCATCTTGGAGGAATATCTGCAGGAGGATGGGATCTCACTCACCTCGCAGCAGGGAGGCCAGCTGAAAGTCCAGGAGGTGAGGTGCGTCGCTGACAATCTTCTCTGCTATCAGAGTGGTGCAGGACCCCACCAGCTCTAGGGTGACCCGGCAACTGGGAGCCGGCTTCCTCTCCATAACACGGTGGTCTATGATATCTGTTACCACGTCTTCCAGAAACGCATCAGACCTAGCACAAGAGAATGGGAACACATATCACTCTGACATTACACTGCCTCTATGACAAAGTACAGCATTACTTCCTCCATTCCATTATAGATAGCTGGAGTTCACCCTGAGGTCGGATGAAGAACAAAGTGGAGACTACAGTCATTTGAGCTGCTCGGACATCACTGGCCCCTCCCCTGTGCATTCAACCACTCTACAAACTGCATTTAGGCAAAGCAAGTCTGCAAACCAGTCAGTCATCCTGTGTCTGCTGTTAAAGAAGCCACTCCCAACATAAAATGGCAACTGAGACAGAGCACAGTGGACATAATTACTGAAGTACAAACACTCCAGTTATCTCATGTATATTATTCAGCTGAGTAATAAAAAGCATTGGATAATTCCATTAAATCTATACCAAAATCCATCCAAAACATCTTTCCGGGGCTTCTCTTGGTGGCCCGGCAGGGAAGGAGGTTCCCCCCAGTGGCCTGGCAGGGAAGAAGGCCATATTATTCCAGGCATAAGGCAAACACTATTACCCACTGAGCAGCATGCGGTTTACCGAATGTAGCACCACCAGCATATAAAGAACTCATTCTATATAAATACAGCGTACGCAATAAATGGTTCTGCAGCTCAGGTCATTAGAAGGTGTGAGGTTAGCTGGACATTACACCTACCTAGGTAGCACATGGTGATCCACCAGTGACAGAACCAGCTGCCCAGACTCATAGAGGTCAACCAGGTCTATCTCATCACGGAACGTCAAGTGCTTCTCCGATATCCCAGTTTCCCTCAGGAAGAATGTACTCTCTGTCCGGAGCGGGAAGTCCTCACGTGGGATGTTCATCACCGGGACAAAAACAAGGTCCTTGCTGGAAGAAGTCTAGAAAGATAAAAGAGATGAGTGTGGCATCACCATGACCAACAAAGCCTTCCTGACACCTCAGAGCGACCATAGGCAACCATATTACAAGATGCAACTATAAAGCACCAACGTTTAACCATCCCAACAACCGGACCACATTGTTGGGGTGGGAGCTCTGTCTGAGAAGGTCTTCTGGTAATCTGATCTTGATTATTGGCCGACTGATCGGATTTATATTTAGGGCCGGTGGACATACACACGGCAATCTTGTAGTCATCAGGTCTAAACCCGGCAAAGAAGAGGAGGGACAGTTGGAAAGGCAGCATAGATACTACCCACCTAGGTCTGATGTGCCCATGGCAACTTACCTTCGCAAGATAATAGGCTAGGGTGATGGCCGAGACCATAGAGTCTAGGTCACAGGCTTCATTTCCAAGGACCACGTGGAAGTCAAGACCTTCATGATTCTTCTGCAACGAGCCAAAAAAACAAACAACCCATCACAACTAACATCTGGCAGCTTGGGCACCATAGATTCTCAAGGGAAATGGAAATGGCAAGTTCAGTCCTAAATGCAGATCTGACTAAAAACTTTTTGTTTTTACCGTTTTTGTTTTGTTTATTTCACCCACTTCCTGTGGAATAATGAGGTCAGAGGAGATATAATACATAGCTTTCACCCCTTAGAACAGAGGGACCCCTAGCATATTTAAAGGGGCCCCTCTATTCTGCACCCCACCATTCCAAAAATCTAGTCCTTTCACCCTACTGCAACATTTACTTAATGGCCTTTCCTGGCTTTTGCTTCTATTTTACAATCATCCGTAATGTCATCAGGGCATAGTTGCTTATTTATATCACCCTGGCATAGGACCAAAAGCTGTCCTGTTTGTGCAGCTGTCTCTCATGGGCAGTGTACAGCCGAGCTGTGCCATAGCCAGGGGCGATAAAAATAGACAACGCCGCCCGATGATCTAAACACATGGCTTCGAAGCAGAGGAAGGCAAAATACAGATGAGGCAGATGGCTAAGGTCGCACTGGGGTACAACAGGTCCCTTCACATAGGCCGGAGTTGTATTATAGATGACGTGGCCCTTCAAGTAGTTAGGAAGTATTGGCTTTTATCAGCATTACTGTAATATATTATCTTTCCTATAATATAGGCAGGAAAGCAAACACATCAAGCACTTAACTACATGGGACTATAATCAGAACATAAGCTGTAAATTCCTTGCAGCAGCGACATTAATGAAATAAGGCAAACACGAAACGTATCCGTCAGGCCAGAACGGATATTAGCCATTGCGTCCCGTCTTACGGCCATTGCACTCCACACAGCGACTCATATGGCAAAGAAAATATAAATATAAAAAACTATACAGTTTAGTTCAATTTAGTGTATTAACGTATTTTCCTTATGTAAATAAGCGCATTCCATCTGCGCACGTCCACAGCAGAAACTATGGTGGCTAAGCGTGGCCTACTGCGCCAAATATCCTCCTTTAACGCTTTCTTGCCAGGAACCAGGCAGGAATATGCAAATAAAAAGCCTATTCCATTAGTAAATAGACTAACATAACTAACGAGGCAGCTAAGGAACTAGGATATTTCTGTAAATCGAGAGGGAATTCAACCGTCCAAATCCTAAAGCCGCGAATGACCTCGAACCCTCCCCCTCCCCCCACCATGAGATCGCCCGTTACCGAGATACTGTAAAGACTGTAGGCCAGCGCAGCTGACGCCAGGTTATAATGTGCTTGCACAGTGACCAGCTAAGTAATTGATTTATAGAGAGCAGCCTGGAGGCCTAATGCTTTGAGAGAAACAACATACAAAACACCATATGCCCGCAGTTCATAAATTGCACGGTCCATTTATTTAGGTAAAACAATATTTGTACGGTTTCCCTTAAAAGCCAAGTGACACGGACAGCAACAGATAGAGCAGGCAGACGGCTCTTTCCCAGCGTTGGCAGGAAGTGATGCAAAAGGAACATTTCAAAACAGGCCGACTACGATTCCATGAGCAGTGACCTGTAGGACAGCCGTTTTCTGCAGCAAAGATGGCGGTCGTCTTCCTTTTTCCCTGCTTGTTTTGAGGCAAAACTATAAAAAATGTTTTGTTGGAAGAAGTCTAGATGGTATTTACCTGCCCTTGGTTGTAATAACACATTTATTGCTTCATGTAAATAATTAAAGTTGGTGACTGGATGGCACCATATTTGTTTGAAAACGTGTCAGCCAATAAATTACCTCATTATTATTACATCAGTACCATTCCCGCAACCTGAAGTGCTCTGTGAAAACTATATAGGTTCAGATGTGCAAAGGCTCTCTTTACCTCACTGTTTATGGCCATTTTAGGTTTAAAATGGCTCCTCTGTGTCCCTCAAAAAATAAAATTTACTAACTGGAAGTCCTTTGTGCATGCCTGAAATACCTCCCCCTTACCTCAATTACAAGCTCCTAAAGGAGATAATTCTAAGTCGCACACAAAGTGGCTGTAGTTGCGGGAAGCGTTATCCTGATTTACTATTTGGTACTAAAGCCAATGGGTGGTCATTCTGACCCGATCGCAGCGTCCTTTCGTTCACACAGCTGCGACCGGGTCACTACTGCGCAAGCGCAGGGGCTGTAACGCGCACGCACGGCCGTTGCCGGGCAACAACGCCGACTACAAGAAGATTGACTGCAGGAAGGCGTTCTGGGGCGTCAACTCACCGTTTGGAGCCGTTTTCAGGGAGTGGTAAGGAAAACGCAGGCGAATGGAGGGCGGATGTCCGACGTCAAAGCAGTGCCCATCATCGCTGGATCCGTCGCACAGGGTAAGTATGTCCATGGCTGGTCTTGTTTTGCAGGAAACTTTTTTAGCATAGCAGGGCTGCACAAGCGATCGCACCCCTGCTATGCTAAAATACACTCCCCCATAGGCGGAGATTAGCTGATCGCACCAGCAGCAAAAAGTTGCTTGGTGCAATCAACTCGGAGTGAGGGCCAATATCCATTGCGGGGGTTCGCGGGTGACAAAGCGGACACCAGGGCCGGCCATTGATTTCATGCAACCGTCATGCTAGGTGAAAGAGCTCTGTCACAAACCGGCGTCCCCTCGCCGTACGGCATACGCACACCGCAGAATCGCACAGATTATCTGACCACACACCCACGACACTATCACAAGACAGGGTGGTTCTGTGCCATCGCCCAGCTCACACCCCAAAACGTCCTATTTCACAGAAAGACCGATCCGACCAGGTAGCACCCGTCTCACAAACGTAAAAAAATGCATAGATTCACTTCTGCGCAAGTGCCATATACAAACATTCGCCGTTTGCGTCCGTGAAGAGAGACCTGTGCGACTTAGAATCAGCAGCAACATGGGAAGATACGCAATGCGCTGGGAAGACGCAGTATGAACAGGAGGAGGCAGCGGTGTAACAGGCGACAACACTGACCTGTATGAAACGCCAACTACATATCTTTTGGCATTTAAAAATAAAAACATTTTATTAACCAAGCTCTTAAATCTGGAATGTGAGTCTGTTGTAGGGTATGAAATGACCTTGAACTAGAATTAAAAAAAAATATATATATTTTTTTAAATTATAGCAACAAATTGCGTTTTATACCCGACAAACAACCATATAACTATCTTATCTAACCAAACAGCGCTACGTGACAGAGTGCGGCCTTGTTCTGAAATCAATCTCAGGTCTCTATTATTTCGGGAATGAACAGACATGAAGTAGGGATCACATTTCTCTTCAAAGATGTCTATGCGGCGGTCATTAGCTTGAGCGCTATAATTTATCATGTGATGTAGCGTGTACACAACAAGCAGCCTATTGTCCTAACACACAACACACACAGTTGTACTAGCTGCAGAAGCACACCCAAGTCATATAAACAATGGCTGGCCTTATGTCACGCTGGTTCAATAAAGAATTTTATACATACATATATTTTGCTAATGCAATAAACCAACTATTGCGCTTGTTATCTTTCACATGTTCGCGCACATTCGACAAAAAAAAAAAAAAAAAGGAAGCGCCTGTGCAATATCGTACAAGTAAAACACAAATGCTGCAGGATTTGTCTGTAAGACACGCATCCTGCCAGCAGGGGCGTAGGATCCATGGAAGCAGAGGAGGCAGTTGCACCCCCCCCCCCTATCAGATCACCATCACGACCATCGAAGCTTACTCAGCTGGCCGTCGGAACCCCTCTGCTGGGTCCAGGAAGACTCAGCCCACCCCCGTTTTGTAGAACGGTCCCTGTTGCTGCCACCCCTCCCCCCATGCCTCGCAAACGTCAAAGCTTGTCAATCATGCTGCACCTAAAGGAAGGGGGGGGGGGTTGTGAGCGATCACGCAGGAACTGTTCTGCACACGCAGACTCAAATACATTGGATTAAAATGTCAACCATCAAGTTTAGGTACTTATCGGAACCAGGCACAATATACGTATGCTTATAAATGTATATATACTCTAAGACTGTGGGAATCCACAGATGCTGCAGGACAAAGCTGCCGTATGACCTATATTTCCTCACACAAGGATAAACATTACACAACATCATTTCCACATGAACCTTATACCTCCAGCCTGTCCGTCTCAAGCAGAAGCGTCCATTGCAACACTGCAGGATAAGGAGATTGAAAATAATAAAACACAGGCAGGTAACTGGAATCAGGATTCGCATACAGCAGCTGCTACGCAGAAAATTTACCGCTTGTCATCGTTTATAGTCTTATTCTGCTATCGATGGGACCCGTCCTCCGTGTCCTAACTCTAATAAAGCCCAACGAGGGAGTAAAACACAAAAACGTATCCCTTTTATCCCGCATAATTTCATGTATAACAGCACAGACAGCCATTGAAGGCGGACTGGTCACGTATGCGCAGTGGTTGCACCAATTCTGGGAATTCTCGTGCCTGGCACTTAGCATGTAAAAAACTGCTTAGGGAGTCCGATCCCCGGCATTAGGGCACGAGAAAGCAGCCATTGCAATCAGCTGGTTGCACAAACAATTGAATTAGCACCTGGACACTTTAGAAGGGCTGTAATTCTCTCAAACAATTAAATCGCCCCCAATACTATCAGAAATTTAAGTAAAATCTAAAATACATACCTAATTGTATAACAAAAATGCTCAAATACACCTTATCCCAATGTGAAATAGCTTGGTATAAGCCTTGTGAGTTATATTAGTGTGGGCTGTATAAAATGGCATCTCAGGCCTAGTGACCATTCCCGCGACGGCCTGAGTGAACGCTGCGAGACAGAAAGCCTGAGGTATTTGGCATATAAACAGATACATGAGGCCTGCTGGACGAGCCGCACCTGTCACTCTCCTTCATACACGGGTGAAAGACACGCGATTATGTTAGGCAACATAAGTGGATGTTGTTATATGCCTCAACCAGATCCCTCAGGCATAGTGGAGGCAGCCATTTTGTGGGCCGAACCAGTATTCACAAGAACGTAGACCATAAAATCCCTCAGAGTGAGACAACGCTGAGGGCTTGTTCTTACATACATCCGGTGAATGTTCTTTTCATTGTGGGGCTGATGCACCGTTAACCATACACCCATCTGCGGAGCGTATCTTCCATTTTCTCACACTGCGTATGCTCCGAATCCAAGTGTACAGAAGGATATTCGATGCGGAGCTCACGCATTTCTCCACTTATGACTGAAGGTGTTACTGGGTTGTAACACAGCCTTCTAACGTATGTATGTCACTGAGGATGTGCCGATCGAATTGGGGCCTATGCTGTGTTGCGCCAAGTGTAATTTGCCTGATTTCAGACATATCCTTTGCACCAAGTATAGGACACGGATGATGATGAATATCAAACAAGGCGTAGGGATACGGGCAGTGTCCTCATAAAGATGCGTATAAGGCAAAATACGTATTTAGTTCCGTGCACGCCTTGTCAGAGCAGCAAATGGCGGATTTGCACCCAACCCTCCAACAACCCTTCAATGTTCTCTAGTTGGAAACGTTGTTTTACCTGTTTGTTCTCCTTTCCTGTAAGTCATCATGTGACGATTTGTCAACAGGGTCTCCATTCAGAGAAAACGTGTGGTAACACTGAACAGGAAACACAGGGCGGCCTGTCAGCCATGCAAAACTCAGATTCCGCTCTCTGACCGAATAACTAGCACGTGGCAGGGAATAATAAGAGCAAGCCTCAGAAACATACCCCAGAGCCGATAGCATATAACTTCTAGATAAACAGATGCTTAAAGGTGCAAGAGAAAGGCGATAACCCATCAGAGCAGATTGGGGGAGAAGTTGTTTTAGAGCCATATAAACAAGAGAGATTGTCAGCTTCAAGGATATGGGAAGATATTACCCGCACAAAAAGTATTTGCCTAAGGAGAAACTAAGCGGACATATATTTTGCTCCGTTATGGATAATGACGGCCTGTACTTTCTTGCCGGTCATATAATTTAAAAGTTATTCGCTACATGATGCCATATTCTTGAGCAAGTCTGTCCTGTAAACCGAATCACTGACCATTTTTTTGGGCGGGATGTATATATACAAAAAAATGAAAGGAGACGTGGTGCATATTATCCAGTACAAGTGGTGAATTACCCCAGCACACAGAGCAAGGAGCAGTGCTACTGTGCAGGTTATCCATAATACTCCACAGAATAGGATCAGATACTGAGAATCACCACAGCATACAGAACATGGGAAGAGTATGTATGTATGTATGTATGTATGTATGTATGTATGTATGTATGTATGCATGCATGTATGTATGTATGTATGTATGTAGTCCACGGATATAACAAAAATAAAGAGATTACACCAGCATACAGAAAAGGAACACTGTGCACGCTGTCCATAGACACAGAATGGGAACAGATACTGAGAGTCACACACCAGCATACAGAACAAGTAGCACTGTGCATGCTGTCCATAGACACAGAATGGGAACAGATACTGAGAATCACATCCCCAGAATACAGAACAAGTAGCACTGTGCATGCTGCCCATAGACACAGAATGGGAACAGATACTGAGAATCACACCCCCAGCATACAGAACAAGTAGCACTGTGCATGCTGTCCATAGACACAGAATGGGAACAGATACTGAGAATCACACCCCCAGCATACAGAACAAGTAGCACTGTGCATGCTGTCCATAGACACAGAATGGGAACAGATACTGAGAATCACACCCCCAGCATACAGAACAAGTAGCACTGTGCATGCTGTCCATAGACACAGAATGGGAACAGATACTGAGAATCACACCCCAGCATACAGAACAAGTAGCACTGTACACGCTGTCCATAGACACAGAACGGGAACAGATACTGAGAATTACACTCCCAGCATACAGAACAAGTAGCACTGTGCACGCTGTCCATAGACACAGAATGGGAACAGATACTGAGAATCACACCCCAGCATACAGAACAAGTAGCACTGTGCATGCTGTCCATAGACACAGAATGGGAACAGATACTGAGAATCACACCCCAGCATACAGAACAAGTAGCACTGTGCATGCTGTCCATAGACACAGAATGGGAACAGATACTGAGAATCACACACCAGCATACAGAACAAGTAGCACTGTGCACGCTGTCCATAGACACAGAATGGGAACAGATACTGAGAATCACACCCCCAGCATACAGAAGAAGTAACACTGTGCACGCTGTCCATAGACACAGAATGGGAACAGATACTGAGAATCACACCCCAGCATACAGAACAAGTAGCACTGTGCACGCTGTCCATAGACACAGAATAGGAACAGATACTGAGAATCACACCACCAACATACAGAACAAGTAGCACTGTGCACGCTGTCCATAGACACAGAATGGGAACAGATACTGAGAATCACACCACCAACATACAGAACAAGTAGCACTGTGCACGCTGTCCATAGACACAGAATGGGAACAGATACTGAGAATCACACCCCCAACATACAGAACAAGTAGCACTGTGCACGCTGTCCATAGACACAGAATGGGAACAGATACTGAGAATCACACCCCCAGCATACAGAAGAAGTAACACTGTGCACGCTGTCCATAGACACAGAATGGGAACAGATACTGAGAATCACACCCCAGCATACAGAACAAGTAGCACTGTGCACGCTGTCCATAGACACAGAATGGGAACAGATACTGAGAATCACACCCCCAGCATACAGAAGTAACACTGTGCACGCTGTCCATAGACACAGAATGGGAACAGATACTGAGAATCACACCAACATACAGAACAAGTAGCACTGTGCACGCTGTCCATAGACACAGAATGGGAACAGATACTGAGAATCACACCCCCAACATACAGAACAAGTAGCACTGTGCACGCTGTCCATAGACACAGAATGGGAACAGATACTGAGAATCACACCCCCAGCATACAGAAGAAGTAACACTGTGCACGCTGTCCATAGACACAGAATGGGAACAGATACTGAGAATCACACCAACATACAGAACAAGTAGCACTGTGCACGCTGTCCATAGACACAGAATGGGAACAGATACTGAGAATCACACCCCCAACATACAGAACAAGTAGCACTGTGCACGCTGTCCATAGACACAGAATGGGAACAGATACTGAGAATCACACCCCCAGCATACAGAAGAAGTAACACTGTGCATGCTGTCCATAGACACAGAATGGGAACAGATACTGAGAATCACACCCCAGCATACAGAACAAGTAGCACTGTGCACGCTGTCCATAGACACAGAATGGGAACAGATACTGAGAATCACACCAACATACAGAACAAGTAGCACTGTGCACGCTGTCCATAGACACAGAATGGGAACAGATACTGAGAATCACACCACCAACATACAAAACAAGTAGCACTGTGCACGCTGTCCATAGACACAGAATGGGAACAGATACTGAGAATCACACCACCAACATACAAAACAAGTAGCACTGTGCACGCTGTCCATAGACACAGAATGGGAACAGATACTGAGAATCACACCCCCAGAATACAGAACAAGTAGCACTGTGCATGCTGTCCATAGACACAGAATGGGAACAGATACTGAGAATCACACCACCAACATACAGAACAAGTAGCACTGTGCATGCTGTCCATAGACACAGAATGGGAACAGATACTGAGAATCACATCCCCAGAATACAGAACAAGTAGCACTGTGCATGCTGTCCATAGACACAGAATGGGAACAGATACTGAGAATCACACCACCAACATACAGAACAAGTAGCACTGTGCATGCTGTCCATAGACACAGAACGGGAACAGATACTGAGAATCACACCACCAACATACAGAACAAGTAGCACTGTGCACGCTGTCCATAGACACAGAATGGGAACAGATACTGAGAATCACACCCCAGCATACAGAACAAGTAGCACTGTGCATGCTGTCCATAGACACAGAATGGGAACAGATACTGAGAATCACATCCCCAGCATACAGAACAAGTAGCACTGTGCACGCTGTCCATAGACACAGAATGGGAACAGATACTGAGAATCACACCAACATACAGAACAAGTAGCACTGTGCATGCTGTCCATAGACACAGAATGGGAACAGATACTGAGAATCACACCCCCAGAATACAGAACAAGTAGCACTGTGCATGCTGTCCATAGACACAGAATGGGAACAGATACTGAGAATCACACCCCCAGAATACAGAACAAGTAGCACTGTGCACGCTGTCCATAGACACAGAATGGGAACAGATACTGAGAATCACACCCCCTCCACACAGAATAAGTAGCACTGTGCACGCTGTCCATAGACACAGAATGAGAACAGATACTGAGATTTAGCAGTGGTACTGTGCGTCTGCACATTCACAGACTCAGAAATACACTAAAAACAAAACTTTCATAGAAAAAATCGGAAGTACAGCAACACAGGAGGGACAGCCGGCTGCCAGGCTCACACTTAGCACAATGCACACATTACACACAGACTATCGCACATGTGCCACATGCAGCACATCCAGCCCCACAGCCCAGAATAATAACCACCCCTGCTGGGGATGCCGTATAGCCTCCTGCCACCCTGTGCTGCAGAATGAGGGCAGATGCATCCCCTCCTCCTCCTGCACACATGCATGTCAGCCTGCACAGTAATGGCTGTGGGACTAGCCACTAGACTGCTAGCTCTTCAGGGCAGCAGCAGCCTGCATGGGGTCTCCTTACCTGGAGGGCGGCCTTGCAGTCCTGTAGGAAATGCTCCATGCTGCTCGCAGCTCTCCCTGAGCATCCAGTGCTGCTGCTGTGTGACTGGCTCTCTGCAGCTCACGGCACCCAGGCTCACAGCCAGTGGCAGCCGCACGGCATCATGGGAGTTGTAGTTTCCCCAGCTGCTGGCAGCGCGTCACGTGACCCGGGCAGCCAATCCCAGCAGCAGCAGCAGCAGCTACTAGTGCTGAGAGTATTGTACAGAATAGACAGAGAGGTTCTGCACTTACTATATTAGCTAACAATAATAAACAGTGGATAGATAGATAGATAGATAGATAGATAGATAGATAGATAGATAGATAGATAGATAGATAGATAGAAACTGGAGTATATATATGTATATATTATATACTGTATAGAGAGAGAGAGAGAGATTCATTATATAGAGCCAATCAAATGATGACTGGGCTTCCGTCATCAAAACTTTCACGACAAAATGCTTAGTTGGGAAATAAATATTCATATAATTTGCGCAAGACAAAAGCAACCCGTGGCCATTCCCGATGTTAAACAGCTTAATTCATAGCCATCAAAACCACAACATCCACGACCACCATCGGAAAGTTGCCACTGAATAGTGAAAACACGAACAACATAAGGAAAAACATTGATGGTTATGAACCATTGGGAAACGATGTCCATTCCCAAATCACACTGCAGGGGAATTGTAGCAGAATATTGCTGATAAACCTTATATACGAGTGATAATGATATGTTTGCAGGGCCAGTCTCTGCATTAGCTACTGTTATTATTACTGGATCCTGTCCACTACTTACAGTATTTTATCTATCTATCTATCTATCTATCTATCTATCTATCTATCTATCTATCTATCTATCTATCTATCTATCTTTCTATCTATCTGTCAGTGTGAAGTTTGTATATTCTCTCTGTGCTTGCGTGGGTTACCTCAGTGTATTCTAGTTTCCTCCCACACTCTGGAATATGTGTGCGCTATATAAATAACTGGTAATAAATCAATGGATCTATCTATCTTTCTCATATCTATTTCATATAGCAGCGTTTACTTTCTCTATAGGTGTCACACATAAGTACCATTATTCCAACTGCATAAAGCTGACCATATGCGACGGGATTAAGCAGGAGATCAGTGCCTCCATATACTGAGCGATGTATGGGCAAAATGACGAGTCACGGCATGCAGTCCACAGGACGTTGGTCAGAATGATTAATCATATTTGATCGTCCAGACGAACGATCCCGACTTGTCTCTCTGGGCTCTTTACGCTTTGGACGATTGTCAATCTTGAGCCGGAACAATGTATGGGCGACATAACTCGGTGGGACGCTCCGGACATGAAGGGAATGTACCATTGGCCTGCGGCCAACACATACTCGCAGCAAGCTGGGAGATACTAATATTTTAAAACAATAAGAAGTCACACACAATTATGTGGCAGTGACGTGAGGAATGCCACAGGGGTATAAATACACAAAGTCACACCTTACAGATGAGGTACTGTTATATTATATTGAGAGGGCTGGCTGCAGCTGTACTGACACAATCCCAACTTTTAAGATGTTTGCCCCAGTTTTCTATGGTCCGTGAATCCATCAGTTAGGAGCTGATTGGGTGGACTTTATCTATCAATACTCTATCTCTCTCCAAGGCTAAAGCTGGGTACACACTAGATGATGTTTTGGACATTTTGACGATTTTAACCGAATTGGCATGACAAATTATACACACTATTGCAGCGGTGGCCAACCAGTGGCTCTTGAGCAGCATGAGGCTCTTTCTTTATTTACATGTGGCTCCCAACACTCTAAATCATGTGACCACAGCTGATACAGAAATTGCTGCACTCCAGCCAGACACGCAGCAGCACTACAGGGACTGAAAACTGAAGGAGCCAGATTCTAGAGGAGAGACACTCACTGGCAAACAGAGAACACATTAGGGGCTGCAGCAATGGCACGACTTGGTGGGGGAACTTTAGTGACACATGAGGGTGGGCTAGAGTGACACAAGGCGGAGCTGGCTGGAGTGACATAGGAGGGTCCTGGCAGGAGTGACACATGGAGGAGCTGACTGGAGTGATGAAGGAGTGTGCTGGAAGTAGCGACACATGGGAAAGCTGGCAGGAGTGACATAGGAGGGTGCTAGCAGGAGTGTCACATGGGGAGCTGGCTGGAGTGATGAAGGAGGGTGCTAGCAGGAGTGTCACATGGGGAGCTGGCTGGAGTGATGAAGGAGGGTGCTAGCAGGAGTGACATAGGAGGGTGCTAGCAGGAGTGTCACATGGGGAGCTGACTGGAGTGATGAAGGAGGGTGCTAGCAGGAGTGACACATGGGGAGCTGGCTGGAGTGATGAAGGAGGGTGCTGGCAGAGGTGACATAGGAGGGTGCTAGCAGGAGTGTCACATGGGAAAGCTGGCAGGAGTGACATAGGAGGGTGCTAGCAGGAGTGTCACATGGGGAGCTGGCTGGAGTGATGAAGGAGGGTGCTGGCAGGAGTGACATAGGAGGGTGCTAGCAGGAGTGTCACATGGGGAGCTGGCTGGAGTGATGAAGGAGGGTGCTGGCAGGAGTGACATAGGAGGGTGCTAGCAGGAGTGTCACATGGGAAAGCTGGCAGGAGTGACATAGGAGGGTGCTAGCAGGAGTGTCACATGGGGAGCTTGCTGGAGTGATGAAGGAGGGTGCTGGCAGGAGTGACATAGGAGGGTGCTAGCAGGAGTGTCACATGGGGAGCTGGCTGGAGTGATGAAGGAGGGTGCTAGCAGGAGTGTCACATGGGAAGCTGGCTGGAGTGATGAAGGAGGGTGCTGGCTGGAGTGACATAGGAGGGTGCTAGCAGGATTGTCACATGGGGAGCTGGCTGGAGTGACATAGGAGGGTGCTAGCAGGAGTGACACATGGGAGAGCTGGCTGGAGTGACATGGGGGGTGCTGGCAGGAGTGACATAGGAGGGTGCTAGCAGGAGTGTCACATGGGGAGCTGACTGGAGTGATGAAGGAGGGTGCTGGCAGGAGTGACATAGGAGGGTGGTAGCAGGAGTGACACATGGGAGAGCTGGCTGGAGTGACATGGGGGATGCTGGCAGGAGTGACATAGGAGGGTGGTTGCAGGAGTGTCACATGGGGAGCTGGCTGGAGTGATGAAGGAGGGAGCTGGCCTGGCAGGAGTGACATAGGAGGGTGCTAGCAGGAGTGTCACATGGGGAGCTGACTGGAGTGACATAGGAGGGTGCTAGCAGGAGTGTCACATGGGGAGCTGGCTGGAGTGACACATGGGGGAACTTAAGTTTATTATGTGAATCTGGCTTTTTCAATTATTTTATGTGAAAGTGGCTTTTTCAATGGATCTGACTTTAAATGTTTTTTTCTCTGACGTCCTAGTGGATGCTGGGGACTCGGTAAGGACCATGGGGAATAGCGGATCCGCAGGAGACTGGGCACAACTAAGAAAGATTTAGGACTACCTGGTGTGCACTGGCTCCTCCCACTATGACCCTCCTCCAGACCTCAGTTAGAATCTTGTGCCCGGCTGAGCTGGATGCACACTAGGGGCTCTCCTGAGCTCCTAGAGAGAAAGTATATTTTAGGTTTTTTATTTTACAGTGAGATCTGCTGGCAACAGACTCACTGCAGCGAGGGACTAAGGGGAGAAGAAGCGAACCTACCTAACTGGTGGTAGCTTGGGCTTCTTAGGCTACTGGACACCATTAGCTCCAGAGGGATCGACCGCATGGAACCGGCCATTGATGTTCGGTCCCGGAGCCGCGCCGCCGGCCCCCTTACAGAGCCAGAAGCAAGAAGTGATCCGGAAAATCGGCGGCAGAAGACTCCTGTCTTCAACAAGGTAGCGCACAGCACTGCAGCTGTGCGCCATTGCTCCTCATGCACACCTCACACTGTGGTCACTGATGGGTGCAGGGCGCTGGGGGGGGCGCCCTGAGCAGCAATATAAACACCTTGCCTGGCAAAATAATCACAATATATAGCCCCAGAGGCTATATATGTGATAATTTACCTCTGCCAGTATTCCTGAAAAATGCGGGAGAAGTCCGCAAAAAAGGGGCGGAGCTATCTACCTCAGCACACTGGCGCCATTTCTCCCTCACAGCTCCGCTGGAAGGAAGCTCCCTGGCTCTCCCCTGCAGTCTACACTACAGAAGGGTAAAGAGGGGGGGCACTAATTTTAGGCGCAATATACATATATAGCAGCTATAAGGGGATATAATTTAATTAATCCCTGTATTATATAGCGCTCTGGTGTGTGCTGGCATACTCTCTCTCTGTCTCCCCAAAGGGCTTTGTGGGGTCCTGTCTTCTGTCAGAGCATTCCCTGTGTGTGTGCGGTGTGTCGGTATGGCTATGTCGACATGTTTGATGAGGAGGCTTATGTGGAGGCGGAGCAGATGCCTATAAATGTGTTGTCACCCCCTGCGGGGCAGACACCTGAGTGGATGGACTTGTGGAAGGAATTACGGGAAAGTGTCGACTCCTTACATAAAAAATTTGACGACATGCCAAATGCGGGACAGCCGGCTTCTCAGCTCGTGCCTGCCCAGACGTCTTAAAGGCCATCAGGGGCTCTAAAACGCCCGCTACCTCAGATGGCAGACACAGATGTCGACACAGATACTGATACCAGTGTCGACGACGAAGAGACTAATGTAATGTCCAATAGGGCCACTCGTTACATGATTGAGGCAATGAAAAATGTTTTACACATTTCTGATGTGACCCCAGGTACCACAAAAAAGGGTATTATGTTTGGAGAGAAAAAACTACCAGTAGTTTTTCCCCCTTCTGAAGAATTAAATGAAGTGTGTGAAGTAGCGTGGGCTTGCCCCGATAAAAAATTGGTAATTTCTAAAAAGTTACTAATGGCGTACCCTTTCCCGCCAGGGGATAGGTCACGTTGGGAAACACCCCCTAGGGTAGATAAAGCGCTTACACGCTTATCAAAAAAGGTGGCACTACCGTCTCCGGATACGGCCGCCCTAAAGGAACCTGCTGATAGAAAGCAGGAGGCTATCCTGAAGTCTGTATATACACACACAGGTATTATACTGAGACCAGCTATTGCTTCAGCATGGATGTGCAGTGCTGCAGCTGCGTGGTCGGAAAATATTGATACCCTAGACAGGGACACTATATTGCTAACCGTAGAGCATATTAAAGACGCAGTCTTATACATGAGAGATGCACAGAGGGATATTTGCCGGCTGGCATCTAAAATAAGTGCAATGTCCATTTCTGCCAGGAGAGGGTTATGGACTCGGCAGTGGACAGGTGATGCAGATTCTAAAAGGCACATGGAAGTTTTGCCTTATAAGGGTGAGGAGTTGTTCGGGGATGGTCTTTCAGACCTAGTGTCCACAGCAACGGCTGGGAAATCAGCATTTTTACCACATGTTCCCTCACAACCAAAGAAAACACTGTATTATCAGGTGCAGTCCTTTCGTCCCCAAAAGAGCAGGCGGGGTAGAGGCGCGTCCTTTCTGCCCAGAGGCAGAGGTAGGGGAAAAAAGCTGCAGCATACAGCCAGTTCCCAGGAACAAAAGTCCTCCCCCGATTCTTCTTCTAAGTCCGCCGCATGACGCTGGGGCTCAACAGGCGGAGCCAGGTACGGTAGGGGCTCGTCTCAAAAACTTCAGCAATCAGTGGGCTCGCTCACAAGTAGATCCCTGGATCCTTCAAGTGGTATCTCAGGGGTACAGGCTGGAATTCGAGACATTTCCCCCCCGCCGTTTCCTCAAATCTGCCTTGCCAACAACTCCCTCCGGCAGGGAGGCTGTGATAGAGGCAATTCACAAGCTGTATTCCCAGCAGGTGATAGTCAAGGTCCCCCTACTTCAACAAGGACGGGGTTACTATTCCACAATGTTTGTGGTACCGAAACCGGACGGTTCGGTGAGACCCATTTTAAATTTGAAATCCTTGAACACATATATAAAAAAAATTCAAGTTCAAGATGGAATCGCTCAGGGCGGTTACTGCAAGCCTGGACGAGGGGGATTACATGGTATCACTGGACATCAAGGATGCTTACCTGCATGTCCCCATTTACCATCCTCACCAGGAGTACCTCAGATTTGTGGTACAGGATTGTCATTACCAATTCCAGACGTTGCCGTTTGGCCTGTCCACGGCACCGAGGGTATTTACCAAGGTAATGGCCGAAATGATGATACTCCTTCGAAAAAAGGGAGTTTAATTATCCCGTACTTGGACGATCTCCTGATAAAGGCGAGGTCCAGGGAGCAGTTGTTGGTCGGCGTAGCACTATCTCAGGAGGTGCTACACCAGCACGGTTGGATTCTAAATATTCCAAAGTCACAGCTGGTTCCTACGACTCGTCTACTGTTCCTGGGGATGGTTCTGGACACAGTCCAGAAAAAAGTGTTTCTCCCGGAGGAGAAAGCCAAGGAGTTGTCATCTCTAGTCAGAGGCCTCCTGAAACCAAAACAGGTGTCAGTGCATCACTGCACGCGAGTCCTGGGAAAGATGGTAGCTTCCTACGAAGCAATTCCATTCGGCAGGTTCCATGCCAGAACTTTTCAGTGGGACCTGTTGGACCAATGGTCCGGATCGCATCTTCAAATGCATCGGTTGATAACCCTGTCTCCAAGGACCAGGGTGTCTCTCCTGTGGTGGCTGCAGAGTGCTCATCTCAAAGAGGGCCGCAGATTCGGCATACAGGACTGGGTCCTGGTGACCACGGATGCCAGCCTTCGAGGCTGGGGGGCAGTCACACAGGGAAGAAACTTCCAAGGCCTTTGGTCAAGTCAGGAGACTTCCCTACACATAAATATTCTGGAACTGAGGGCCATTTACAATGCCCTAAGTCAGGCAAAACCCCTGCTTCAAAACCAGCCGGTTCTGATCCAGTCAGACAACATCACGGCAGTCGCCCATGTAAACCGACAGGGCAGCACAAGAAGCAGGACGGCGATGGCAGAAGCCACAAGGATTCTCCGATGGGCGGAAAATCACGTGTTAGCACTGTCAGCAATGTTCATTCCGGGAGTGGACAACTGGGAAGCAGACTTCCTCAGCAGACACGACCTCCACCCGGGAGAGTGGGGACTTCATCCAGAAGTCTTCCAACTGATTGTAAACCGTTGGGAAAGGCCACAGGTGGACATGATGGCGTCCCGCCTAAACAAAAAGCTAGAAAAATATTGCGCCAGGTCAAGAGACCCTCAGGCGATAGCTGTGGACGCTCTAGTGACACCGTGGGTGTACCGGTCGGTTTATGTGTTCCCTCCTCTTCCTCTCATACCCAAGGTACTGAGGATAATAAGGAAAAGAGGAGTAAGAACTATACTCATTGTTCCGGATTGGCCAAGAAGGTCTTGGTACCCGGAACTTCAAGAATTAATCTCAGAGGACCCATGGCCTCTGCCGCTCAGACAGGACCTGCTGCTGCAGGGGCCCTGTCTGTTCCAAGACTTACCGCGGCTGCGTTTGACGGCATGGCGGTTGAACACCGGATCCTAAAAGAAAAGGGTATTCCGGAGGAAGTCATTCCTACGCTCATTAAAGCTAGAAAAGATGTAACCGTACAACATTATCACCGCATATGGCGAAAATATGTTGCGTGGTGTGAGGCCAGGAAGGCCCCAACGGAGGAATTTCAGCTGGGTCGATTTCTGCACTTCCTACAGTCAGGGGTGACTATGGGCCTAAAACTGGGTTCCATTAAGGTCCAGATTTCGGCTCTGTCGATTTTCTTCCAAAAAGAACTGGCTTCACTGCCTGAAGTTCAGACATTTGTTAAGGGAGTGCTGCATATTCAGCCTCCGTTTGTGCCTCCAGTGGCACCGTGGGACCTCAACGTGGTGTTGAGTTTCCTAAAGTCACATTGGTTTGAGCCACTTAAAACCGTGGATTTAAAATATCTCACGTGGAAAGTGGTCATGCTTTTGGCCTTGGCTTCGGCTAGGCGAGTGTCAGAATTGGCGGCTTTGTCATGTAAAAGCCCCTATTTGATTTTCCATATGGATAGGGCAGAATTGAGGACTCGTCCCCAGTTTCTCCCTAAGGTGGTATCAGCTTTTCACTTGAACCAACCTATCGTTGTGCCTGCGGCTACTAGGGACTTGGAGGACTCCAAGTTACTGGACGTAGTCAGGGCCTTGAAAATTTATGTTTCCAGGACGGCTGGAGTCAGGAAGACTGACTCGCTATTTATCCTGTATGCACCCAACAAGCTGGGTGCTCCTGCTTCGAAGCAGACTATTGCTCGCTGGATTTGTAGCACAATTCAGCTGGCGCATTCTGCGGCTGGACTGCCGCATCCTAAATCAGTAAAAGCCCATTCCACAAGGAAGGTGGGCTCATCTTGGGCGGCTGCCCGAGGGGTCTCGGCTTTACAACTTTGCCGAGCTGCTACTTGGTCAGGGGCAAACACGTTTGCAAAATTCTACAAATTTGATACCCTGGCTGAGGAGGACCTTGAGTTCTCTCATTCGGTGCTGCAGAGTCACCCGCACTCTCCCGCCCGTTTGGGAGCTTTGGTATAATCCCCATGGTCCTTACGGAGTCCCCAGCATCCACTAGGACGTCAGAGAAAATAAGATTTTACTCACCGGTAAATCTATTTCTCGTAGTCCGTAGTGAATGCTGGGCGCCCATCCCAAGTGCGGACTGTCTGCAATACTTGTATATAGTTATTGTTAACTAAAGGGTTATTGTTGAGCCATCTGTTGAGAGGCTCTGTTATGTTCATACTGTTAACTGGGTATAATATCACGAGTTATACGGTGTGATTGGTGTGGCTGGTATGAGTCTTACCCGGGATTCAAAATCCTTCCTTATTGTGTCAGCTCTTCCGGGCACAGTATCCTAACTGAGGTCTGGAGGAGGGTCATAGTGGGAGGAGCCAGTGCACACCAGGTAGTCCTAAATCTTTCTTAGTTGTGCCCAGTCTCCTGCGGAGCCGCTATTCCCCATGGTCCTTACGGAGTCCCCAGCATCCACTACAGACTACGAGAAATAGATTTACCGGTGAGTAAAATCTTATTATTTTATGTCATTCTGGCTTATTCAATGTATTTTATACCTGGGGTATGGTCTAGCAGGCACAAGGTCACACCACATTTTTGCATGCGCGCCTTCGGCTCGATGTCGGCTCTTTGACGTACCTAACTAGGTTTTTTGGCTCTTTGTCACTGACTGGTTGGCTGCCCCTGCACTACTGCGTCGTTCATCGCATCTTGCAGATCTGACGATATCATTTGTGGTGCCATACAGTGAAATGAAAGCCGGAACGAAATTGTCATTCCATCGTTCATTGAATCGGCTAGTGTGTACCCCCAATTTTGCATGGTCCGGGCGAAGGCAAAATCGCCATAACCATTGGCAAGATTGCCAGTCGTCTAGTGTGTACCCAGCTTTAGTAAAAAGACCCCTCAATCTCTTTCTAAGATTTGATAACTCTTCTGCTAAGGGGATGCGGTCAAGATCCCGGCGGTCGGAATACCGACACCGGAATCCTGACCGGCACCCATAAAGGGAGAATAAATTAGTGTGCCGAGCGTAGCGAGGCACCGTGCCCGCAGCACGGCGAGCGCAGCGAGCCTGCAAGGGGCTGCGTTGCGCTCGCCCCCCTGTCGGGATTGTGCTGGTCGGGATTCCAGTGTCGGTATTCCAACCGCCGAGATCCCGTCCGGCGGGATTTCGTACTGATCCCCTGCTAAGTGTTGATTGACCGTATCACACCCACCGGTCACACCTGCGCCGTGAGCCTAATTATGACAAGTTGACCAAAAATATGGCATAATAATAAGTGTGAGTTGAACATTTTGCATGGAGGTAAAAAAAGAGCCCTAGTATTGTAATCAAACATGACTGGCGTAGCCTGCTCGATGAAGGCACAACATGGCAGCTGGGCAGATCACACTGTAACAGGGAAATCGGCCTCAGCCAGTTCATACTTCATAAGGCTTCATACTCTTGGTGGCTAAAATGTTCTTTCAGGTGGGAAGACCCAATAAAACGGGCCTGACCATCCCTAAGCTCGCTCTGAATCAAGACATGAAGAAGTGGCGTCATGCTTATTCCCATCTGGTGGGCTACAACATGGCGTAGTCACCAAAAGTTATATCCAGTTTCTAAGGAGAATTCTAGTTGATGTGCAGCATTGCACCGCTGTTCCCTCTAAGCTGACTGATCTGGTCCTATCTGATGTGCAGTATTGCACTGTTGTTCCCTCTAAGCTGATGTGCAGCATTGCACCGCTGTTCCCTCTGAGCTGACGGAACTAGTCCTAGCTGATGTGCAGTATTGCACCGCTGTTCCCTCTAAGCTGACGGATCTGGTCCTAGCTGATGTGCAGTATTGCACCGCTGTTCCCTCTAAGCTGACGGATCTGGTCCTAGCTGATGTGCAGTATTGCACCGCTGTTCCCTCTAAGCTGATGTGCAGCATTGCACCGCTGTTCCCTCTAAGCTGATGTGCAGCGTTGCACCGCTGTTCCCTCTGAGCTGACGGAACTGGTCCTAGCTGATGTGCAGCATTGCACCGCTGTTCCCTCTAAGCTGATGTGCAGCATTGCACCGCTGTTCCCTCTGAACTGATAAGCAGTATTGCACCGCTGTTCCCTCTGAGCTGACGGATCTGGTCTTAGCTGATGTGCAGTATTGCACCGCCGTTCCCTCTGAGCTGATGTGCACCATTGCACCGCTGTTCCCTCTAAGCTGACTGATCTGGTCCTAGCTGATATGCAGTATTGCATTGCCGTTCCCTCTGAGCTGACTGATCTGGTCCTAGCTGGTGTGCAGTATTGCACCTCCGTTCCCTCTGAGCTGACTGATCTGGTCCTAGCTGATGTGCAGTATTGCACCGCCATTCCCTCTGAGCTGACTGATCTGGTCCTAGCTGATGTGCAGTATTGCACCGCCGTTCCCTCTGAGCTTACTGATCTGGTCCTAGCTGATCTGCAGCATTGCACCACCATTCCCTCTGAGCTGACTGATCTGGTCCTAGCTGATGTGCAGTATTGCACCGCCGTTCCCTCTGAGCTGACTGATCTGGTCCTAGCTGATGTGCAGTATTGCACCGCCGTTCCCTCTGAGCTGACTGATCTGGTCCTAGCTGATGTGCAGTATTGCACCGCCGTTCCCTCTGAGCTTACTGATCTGGTCCTAGATGATCTGCAGCATTGCACCACCGTTCCCTCTGAGCTGACTGAACTGGTCCTAGCTGATGTGCAGTATTGCACCACCATTCCCTCTGAGCTGACTGATCTGGTCCTAGCTGATGTGCAGTATTGCACCACCATTCCCTCTGAGCTGACTGATCTGGTCCTAGCTGATGTGCAGTATTGCACCACCATTCCCTCTGAGCTGACTGATCTGGTCCTAGCTGATGTGCAGTATTGCACCACCATTCCCTCTGAGCTGACTGATCTGGTCCTAGCTGATGTGCAGTATTGCACCACCATTCCCTCTGAGCTGACTGATCTGGTCCTAGCTGATGTGCAGTATTGCACCGCCGTTCCCTGTGAGTTTATGTGCAGCATTGCACCACCATTCCCTCTGAGCTGACTGATCTGGTCCTAGCTGATGTGCAGTATTGCACCACCATTCCCTCTGAGCTGACTGATCTGGTCCTAGCTGATGTGCAGTATTGCATCGCCATTCCCTCTGAGCTGACTGATCTGGTCCTAGCTGATGTGCAGTATTGCACCGCCATTTCCTCTGAGCTGACTGATCTGGTCCTAGCTGATGTGCAGTATTGCACCGCCATTCCCTCTGAGCTGACTGATCTGGTCCTAGCTGATGTGCAGTATTGCACCGCCATTTCCTCTGAGCTGACTGATCTGGTCCTAGCTGATGTGCAGTATTGCACCACCATTCCCTCTGAGCTGACTGATCTGGTCCTAGCTGATGTGCAGTATTGCACCGCCATTCCCTCTGAGCTGACTGATCTGGTCCTAGCTGATGTGCAGTATTGCACCGCCATTTCCTCTGAGCTGACTGATCTGGTCCTAGCTGATGTGCAGTATTGCACCGCCATTCCCTCTGAGCTGACTGATCTGGTCCTAGCTGATGTGCAGTATTGCACCGCCGTTCCCTCTGAGCTGACTGATCTGGTCCTAGCTGATGTGCAGTATTGCACCGTCATTCCCTCTGAGCTGACTGATCTGGTCCTAGCCGATGTGCAGTATTGCACCGCCATTCCCTCTGAGCTGACTGATCTGGTCCTAGCCGATGTGCAGTATTGCACCGCCATTTCCTCTGAGCTGACTGATCTGGTCCTAGCTGATGTGCAGTATTGCACCGCCGTTCCCTCTGAGCTGACTGATCTGGTCCTAGCTGATGTGCAGTATTGCACCGCCGTTCCCTCTGAGCTGACTGATCTGGTCCTAGCTGATGTGCAGTATTGCACCGTCATTCCCTCTGAGCTGACTGATCTGGTCCTAGCTGATGTGCAGTATTGCACCGCCATTCCCTCTGAGCTGACTGATCTGGTCCTAGCTGATGTGCAGTATTGCACCGCCATTCCCTCTGAGCTGACTGATCTGGTCCTAGCTGATGTGCAGTATTGCACCGCCATTCCCTCTGAGCTGACTGATCTGGTCCTAGCTGATGTGCAGTATTGCACCGCCATTCCCTCTGAGCTGACTGATCTGGTCCTAGCTGATGTGCAGTATTGCACCGCCATTCCCTCTGAGCTGACTGATCTGGTCCTAGCTGATGTGCAGTATTGCACCGCCATTCCCTCTGAGCTGACTGATCTGGTCCTAGCTGATGTGCAGTATTGCACCGCCATTCCCTCTGAGCTGACTGATCTGGTCCTAGCTGATGTGCAGTATTGCACCGCCATTTCCTCTGAGCTGACTGATCTGGTCCTAGCTGATGTGCAGTATTGCACCGCCGTTCCCTCTGAGCTGACTGATCTGGTCCTAGCTGATGTGCAGTATTGCACCGCCGTTCCCTCTGAGCTGACTGATCTGGTCCTAGCTGATGTGCAGTATTGCACCGTCATTCCCTCTGAGCTGACTGATCTGGTCCTAGCTGATGTGCAGTATTGCACCGCCATTCCCTCTGAGCTGACTGATCTGGTCCTAGCTGATGTGCAGTATTGCACCGCCATTCCCTCTGAGCTGACTGATCTGGTCCTAGCTGATGTGCAGTATTGCACCGCCATTCCCTCTGAGCTGACTGATCTGGTCCTAGCTGATGTGCAGTATTGCACCGCCATTCCCTCTGAGCTGACTGATCTGGTCCTAGCTGATGTGCAGTATTGCACCGCCATTCCCTCTGAGCTGACTGATCTGGTCCTAGCTGATGTGCAGTATTGCACCGCCATTCCCTCTGAGCTGACTGATCTGGTCCTAGCTGATGTGCAGTATTGCACCGCCATTCCCTCTGAGCTGACTGATCTGGTCCTAGCTGATGTGCAGTATTGCACCGCCATTCCCTCTGAGCTGACTGATCTGGTCCTAGCTGATGTGCAGTATTGCACCGCCATTCCCTCTGAGCTGAATGATCTGGAAATATACTGCTAAGAAGAATTGAGCTGCTCCCATGGAAAGATTCCTACAGATTTGGAATGCAAGCTCACAGGGTGGAGGCGTAACGGCCTGGCCATGGAGCCCTCATAACACTGACATCCAGCATCATTGTCAAAGTCTGGGGTTACCCTAAGGAAGCTCGTAAACTACCATGTATACCAATAGGAGAATGTTAAACCAGATGTATTATTAATATGAGTACTAATAATATAACGTGTATATAAACCAGCGCAATCTGTAGTGATCGCATGAGGTTGTTGCGTACAGTTAGTACATAACAGAGAGAGGCTGCGCTGATTCCTCCCGGCCGCTAGGGGCCGCCGTACAGTGCGAGCTCCGCTCTCCGGGCGTCCAGGCTCCGCTCTACCACACAGCCCGTAGCCTTCAGCTGGATGCAGCCCGGAGAATAATAACTTTCCCGGGATATAAACAGGACCCGGCCGGGAGCGCAGCCTGGTGGAGCCACAGGGGCCCCTGACAGCGAGAGAGCGGCCCAGCGCAAGCGCCGGCCCCCACACCGTATGTTATATATGTGTCATTATATATGCACAGCACCATCCTGTATATCACACACTGTACTATACATTATTATATATACACAGCACCATCCTGTATATCACACATTGTACTATACATTATTATATATACTATACACACCGCACCATCCTGTATATCACACACTGTACTATACTATACATTATTATATATACTATACACAGCACCATCCTGTATATCACATACTGTACTATACTATACATTATTATATATACTATACACAGCACCATCCTGTATATCATATACTGTATACTATACATTATTATATATACTATATACACAGCACCATCCTGTATATCACATACTGTACTATATATTATTATATATACGCAGCACCATCCTGTATATCACACACTGTACTATACATTATTATATATACTATACACACAGCACCATCCTGTATATCACATACTATACATTATTATATATACTATACACAGCACCATCCTGTATATCACATACTGTACTATACATTATTATATATACACAGCACCATCCTGTATAATCACATACTGTATACTATACATTATTATATATACTATATACACAGCACCATCCTGTATATCACACACTGTACTATACATTATTATATATACTATACAGACAGCACCATCCTGTATATCACATACTGTATACTATACATTATTATATATACTATATACACAGCACCATCCTGTATATCACATACTGTATACTATACATTATTATATATACTATACACAGCACCATCCTGTATATCACACACTGTACTATACATTATTATATATACTATACACACAGCACCATCCTGTATATCACATACTGTATACTATACATTATTATATATACTATATACACAGCACCATCCTGTATATCACATACTGTATACTATACATTATTATATATACTATACACAGCACCATCCTGTATATCACACACTGTACTATACATTATTATATATACTATACACACAGCACCATCCTGTATATCACATACTGTATACTATACATTATTATATATACTATATACACAGCACCATCCTGTATATCACACACTGTACTATACATTATTATATATACACAGCACCATCCTGTATATCACATACTGTACTATACATTATTATATATACACAGCACCATCCTGTATATCACATACTGTACTATACATTATTATATATACTATACACACAGCAGCATCCTGTATATCACATACTGTACTATACATTATTATATATACTATACACACAGCACCATCCTGTATATCACACACGGTATACTATACATTATTATATATACTATATACACAGCACCATCCTGTATATCATATACTATACTATACTATACATTATTATATATACTATACACACAGCACCATCCTGTATATCACACACTGTATACTATACATTATTATATATACTATATACACAGCACCATCCTGTATATCATATACTGTATACTATACATTATTATATATACTATATACACAGCACCATCCTGTATATCACACACTGTATACTATACATTATTATATATACTATATACACAGCACCATCCTGTATATCACCCACTGTACTATACATTATTATATATACTATACACACAGCACCATCCTGTATATCACATACTGTATACTATACATTATTATATATACTATATACACAGCACCATCCTGTATATCACATACTGTACTATACATTATTATATATACTATACACACAGCACCATCCTGTATATCACACACTGTATACTATACATTATTATATATACTATATACACAGCACCATCCTGTATATCACACACTGTACTATACATTATTATATATACTATACACACAGCACCATTCTGTATATCACACACTGTACTATACATTATTATATATACTATACACACAGCACCATCCTGTATATCACACACTGTACTATACATTATTATATATACTATACACACAGCACCATCCTGTATATCACACACTGTACTATACATTATTATATATACTATACACAGCACCATCCTGTATATCACACACTGTACTATGCATTATTATATATACTATACACAGCACCATCCTGTGTATTACATACTGTACTATACATTATTATATATGCTATACACAGCACCATCCTGTATATCACACACTGTACTACACATTATTATATATCCTATACACAGCACCATCCTGTATATCACACACTGTATACTGTACATATTATATATACTATACACAGCACCATCCTGTATATCACACCCTGTACTACACATTATTATATATACTATACACAGCACCATCCTGTATATCACACACTGTACTATACATTATTATTTATACTATACACAGCATCATCCTGTATATCACACACTGTACTATACATTATTATATATACTATACACAGCACCATCCTGTATATCACACACTGTACTATACATTATTACATATACAGCACCATCCTGTATATCACACACTGTACTATACATTATTATATATACTATACACGGCACCATCCTGTATATCACACACTGTATAATATACATTATTATACTATACACAGCACCATCCTGTATATCACACACTGTACTATACATTATTATATATACTGTACACAGCACCATCCTGTATATCACACACTGTACTATACATTATATATACTATACACAGCACCATCCTGTATATCACACACACTGTATACTATACATTATTATATATACTATACACAGCACCATCCTGTATATCACACACACTGTATACTATACATTATTATATATACTATACACAGCACCATCCTGTATATCACACACTGTACTATACATCATTATATATACTATACACAGCACCATCCTATATGTCACACTGTACTATACATTATGGTATATACTATACACTGCACCATCCTGTATATCACACACTAAATATTATACATAATTTATATATACAGCACCATTCTTTGTATAGCACACTATATACTATGCAATATTATGTATATACAGCACCATCCTGTATATTGAACACTATATTTCTATTGTACATTATATATTGTATACCTCTTACACCAATCCTGTATATCACACACTGTATATTGTATATTATTATTATATAATTTAATTGCAAACGCATTGATTAGAGGACGATCCCTGCCTGCACAGCCTGGCTGCGCTGGCAGGCGTTCCGGCGCCATCTTTTGTCTCGAAGCGACTCCGTGTGACGACACGCAGCTGTCCCGAAAATGGTCTGGACACGTCTGCGTTGTCCGGACCACGCCCACGAATCGCAGCCCAACGCCCGCAGCTGTCAGTCAGTATGCGTTCGCATGGCGAATGGTCATGCACCTTTACTATGGCCGATGTACGTGCATGTGAATGCAGCAGCTGCGTCCATCTCTGAGTAACCCTGTATATAACCTATAGGTACCAGTCTCTTACATTCATCCTGTATATCACATACTGTATATTACTGTATATATCATATAATACACGGATGCGTCCGTCTAGCAGTTGCTGGAGAGAGCCTCAGTAATTACTCCCCATGTAAGTGGAATATACCTGTAGTAAATTGGAGCCTGTCCTGTCCCAGAACTGTTTGATCAGCGTTGTGTAACGTCTGACACACCAGAAGTTGTGTGACGCCCGCAGTACTTATTTGTTTCATTCTATATAATATGCCCCATCAGTGTTCAGACTAACATCGTAGGATGATATACGAACTTGCAAAGTGTGAGAAAGAGCCATAACATGAAGGTTTCTCATTGTATATATTTTCTCCACAGACATCGGAGAGCGCTTACATCTCAAACGCCCGTCCTTCCTCCATGCATTCACTGCAAGACGTAGACTGCCAGCACTGAAGCTTCAAAACTCCCAGCGCCCCCGCCGGGAAACCAGCAGATGGGATCTCCTTGAGCTGAGCATCCTGCGCTTGAGAAAATGCATTTTATATAAATATTTTGTACCTTTCCAGATCCGTGCAGAGATCTCCCACCTCCTGCATATTAATTTATGCTTCGCTAATTATCCATTTCCAGTTGGCTACTTTTTAATGGTTTTCTTTAATGGTATTTATTTTTCTAGCCTGCGTTGACAGCAGCGTGTGAATCTCGCACATAAAGTACACTGGACCTTTAAGTAATAAGCCAGTCACCTGGGAAGGGCACCCACCCCCCACCAGTACGTGGTATAAGATAAAATATTACCCCACGTTGACCTGATGCGTTTTTGAAAAGTAATTTAAAAAATATATTTATATTTTTTTTGACAGACGACTTTTCTGGTCGGATTAATCTTCGTTTATACAACTTTTCTATATAGTGTATTTGTACGTTTCTGAAGCTTTGGAGGGAGTGTTTTGTTTCCCGTATAACTGAGAACCGCTAGACTTATGGAGCCCACTGTAAACGAATGCAGAATGGATCAGGGTGAAGAAGTAAATGTCGCCTCGCCGCAGCCAGATAAATGTCAGGTTCCCAGTCCTGAAAATGAAGCCGCCAATGGCGAGCGAGCAGACGTAAAAATGATGGAAACCGAGGCTGGAAACCAGGAGGAGAGGCCCTTCGATGTGTCCGATACAACGTCTAGGAAAGGTACGGAGATGTCCGATCAGTGTGAAGCCTCCGCCTCTAGCGCCGACAGCAAGGCCAGTGACTCGCAATCCGATAGAGAAGCGGAGGACAGCAACTCGCAGTCCGTTCTGGACTCCTGCAGAGCAAACCAGCTGTCCACATCTATCGACTCCGAGCAACCCGAGAGCAACCGGCCTTCAGTCGACAACTCCATGACGGACCCCTCGCTGCAGAACCTGCTGTGCTCTAGTGCCAGCGTCAGCCCTTGCGAAGAGGCCTCAGAAGCCGGCGCCTCCAAGTCGCCAGACAAGGAGGTGGCGGAGGCGGACTATTACTTTGTGAAGTGGATAAACTGGAAAGGAGAGCGGACGCCGGTAATTACCCAGAGCGAGAACGGCCCGTGTCCTCTGCTGGCTATCATGAACATCCTCTTTTTACGCTGGAAGGTAGGGGGCTGTAAACGCTTTAAGGTTGGGTTATTTTTTATGTTCTTCTTATTACAATTTACATTATAGGGGCCTAGTCTGATCTTGCAGCGATTCTGTGTGGCATAAGAGCGTCAAAACCAGTTAATGTATTCTGGGTGTGAATTTGGAACTATTAAAAAGAAAATGTTTTAACAAATTTTCTCTTACGTCCTAGAGGATGCTGGGGACTCCAAAAGGACCATGGGGTATAGACTGGATCCGCAGGAGCTTGGGCACACTGAAAAGACTTTGACTGGGTGTGAACTGGCTCCTCCCTCTATGCCACTCCTCCAGACCTCAGTTAGACTTTGTGCCCAGGAGTGACTGGACACACACTAGGGGAGCTCTCCTGAGTTTCTCTGGAAAAGACTTTTGTTAGGTTTTTTTTGTTCAGAGAGACCTGCTGGCTACAGGCTCCCTGCATCGAGGGACTGAGGGGAGAGAAGTCAGACCTACTTCTGTGAGTTAAAGGCTCTGCTTCTTAGGCTACTGGACACCATTAGCTCCAGAGGGTTCGATCACTTGGTTCGCCTAGCTGCTTGTTCCCGGAGCCGCGCCGTCACCCCCCTCACAGAAGCCAGAAGAAAGAAGCCGGGTGAGTATGCAGAAGGCAGAAGACTTCAGCAGCGGAGGTACAGCGCTGCGCTCCATGCTCCCACACACTTCACCAATGGCACTCACAGGGTGCAGGGCGCTGGGGGGGCTTCCTTGTGGGTCTGTCCCCTAGCTGAGGCAGTGTGTGTGTGTCGGTGTGTCGATACTCCGTGTCGGCATGTCTGAGGCTGAGTGTTATTCCCCGGAGGAGGTTGCTGGGGGTGCAGATGTGGGGCTGGAGTTGGCTCTGTCGGCATAGCCGACACCTGATTTACTCACAATGTTAAGTACGCTTAATACAAATGTGGCCTCTTTGTCTAAAAGGTTAGATAAATCCAAGTCTCAGAGACAGGTGTGGAGGAAATCCATGGAGGATGCTTTGTCTCAGGTGCAGGCCCCATCAGGGTCACAAAAGCGTCCGTTTACCCAGTTGGTAGATATGGATACCGACACGGATTCTGATTCCGATGTCGACTTCACTGAGGCTGCTTTACATCCAAGGTTAATTAAGAGTATTCAGTACATGATTGTGGCTATAAAAGATGTTTTACATATTTCTGACGAACCTGCTGTTCAGGACACAAGGATTTGCCTATTTAAAGGGAAAAAGCCAGAGGTGAAGTTTCCCCCCTCTCCTGAAATGAATACTCTTTGTGAAAAGGCTTGGGAGTCGCCGGACAAGAGGTGGCAGATTCCCAAGAGAATTTACATGGCGTATCCTTTCCCCTCTGATGACAGGGAAAAATGGGAGTCGTCTCCGAATGTCGACAAGGCTCTATCCCGTTTGTCTAAGAAGGTGGCGCTTCCGTCCCCTGACATGGCAGCTCTCAAGGATCCGGCGGATCGCAAGCTGGAGACGTCGCTGAAGTCCATTTTCGTTAATACGGGTGCATTGCTCAGACCTGCTGTGGCGTCGGTATGGGTGAGCAGTGCTATTGCTAAATGGGCTAAGAATTAAGCGGCTGATATGGATACCCTTGATAAAGATAATGTTCTTTTGACTCTTGGTTATATCAAGGACGCTGCAGATTACCTGAAGGATGCGGCGAGAGATGTTAGTATCTTGGGATCAAGAGCCAATGCCATGGCGATCTCGGCCAGGAGGGCGCTGTGGATCCATCAATGGAATGCTGATGCCGACTCCAAGAGAGCTATGGAAGCTCTCCCCTTCAAAGGTAATGTCTTGTTTGGTGACGGCTTGGCTGACCTGGTGTCTACCGCGACTGCGGGTAAGTAGTCTTTCCTTCCATATGTTCCCACACAACAGAAAAAGGCACCACATCAGCAGATGCAGTCCTTTCGTCCGAATAAATACAAGCGTGGAAAAGGTTCGTCCTTCCTCGCTTCAAAGGGTAGAGGAAGGGGAAGAAAGTCGCCTGCAGTGTCCGGCGCCCAGGACCAAAAGTCCTCCCCCGCCTCTACCAAGTCCACCGCATGACGCTGGGGCTTCCCTGGGGGAGTCCAGGCCAGTGGGGGGCCGTCTGCGGATCTTCAGTTAAGTCTGGGTTCATTCAGGCCTGGATCCTTGGGTCCTAGAGATAGTATCTCAGGGATACAAGCTGGAGTTTCAGGAGGTGCCCCCTCACCGGTTCTTCATTTCGGCCTTACCAGTGCCTCTTCCGGACAGGGAGGTGGTGAAGGTAGCAATACAAAAGTTGTGTTAACAGAGGGTCATTGTTCCCGTTCCCCCGTCACAACGGGGGGAGGGGTTCTACTCGAGCCTCTTTGTGGTACCGAAACCGGACGGTTCGGTCAGACCAATTCTGAACCTAAAATCCCTCAATCCATACTTGAAAGTTTTCAAGTTTAAGATGGAATCTCTTCGAGCTGTGATTTCCAGTCTAGAAGGGGGGATTTTATGGCGTCAGTCGCCATAAAGGATGCCTACTTATACGTCCCGATATATCCTCCGCATCAAGTCTTCCTCAGGTTTGCGATACAGGATTCTCATTACCAATTTCAGACGTTGCCGTTTGGGCTTTCCACGGCCCGAGGATTTTCACTAAGGTTATGGCAGAAATGATGGTTCTCCTTCGCAAGTAAGGGGTTTCAATTATCCCGTATTTGGACGATCTCCTGATAAAGGAGAGGTCCAAGGAACGGTTGCTGAGAAATGTGAATTTGTTTATGTCGGTTCTGCGACAACACGGTTGGGTGCTAAATTTGCCAAAATCTCAGTTGATTCCGACCACTGGGCTGCCCTTTCTTGGCATGATTCTGGACACGGAGTTACGGAGAGTGTTTATTCCAGAAGACAAAGCTCTGGAACTGCAGACGATGGTCAGGAAGCTTCTAAGGCCGACAAGTGTGTCGATTCATCAATGTACTCAGGTTCTGGGAAAAATGGTTGCGGCATACAAAGCCATTCCGTTTGGCAGGTTTCATGCCCGGGTGTTTCAGTGGGATCTGCTGAGCAAACGGTCCGGGTCTCACCTGCACATGCACCGGAAGATAAGTTTATCTCCCAGGGCCAGGATTTCTCTCCTGTGGTGGCTACAAAGTTCTCACCTTCTAGAGGGACGCCGGTTCGGTATCCAGGACTGGGTACTACTGACAACAGATGCAAGTCTCCGCGGCTGGGGCGCAGTCACCCAAGGAAGAAATTTCCAGGGGAAATGGTCGCTTCAGGAATCTTGTTTCCACACAAATGTTCTCGAGTTAAGAACCATTTACAACGGCCTGCTACAAGCAAGAAACCTTCTTCAGGGTCGACCTGTCCTGATACAGTCGGACAACATAACAGCGGTGGCGCATATAAACCGTCAAGGCGGAACAAGGAGCATGGCGGCTATGGCGGAGGCCACAAGAATCCTTCGCTGGGCGGAACAACACGTGAGCGCTCTGTCAGCAGTCTTCCTTCCGGGAGTGGACAACTGGGAAGCAGACTTCCTCAGCAGACACGATCTCCATCCGGGAGAGTGGGCTCTTCATCAAGAGGTATTTGCAGAAGTGACAAAACGTTGGGGAATTCCGCTGATCAACATGATGGCATCTTGCCTCAACAAGAAGCTTCCGAGGTATTGTTCCAGGTCAAGGGACCCCCAAGCCAGTGCAGTGGACGCCCTGGTGACTCCGTGGGTGTTCCAGTCGGTGTATATGTTCCCTCCACTTCCTCTCATTCCAAAGTTACTGGGAATCATTCGACGAGCAAAGGTTCAGGTGATTCTCGTCGTTCCAGATTGGCCAAGAAGGGCCTGGTACCCGGATCTTCAGGAATTACTTGTGGAAGATCCTTGGCCGCTTCCTCTAAGAGAGGACCTGTTATTGCAGGGACCATGCGTGTTTCCAGACTTACCGCGGCTGCGTTTGACGGCATGGAAGTTGAGCGCCAAATCTTAGCTCGAAAAGGTATTCCCGGGGAGGTCATCCCCACTCTACTTAAAGCTAGGAAGGAGGTTACGGCGAAACATTATCACCGTATTTGGAGAAAGTATGTTTCGTGGTGTGAGACTAAAACTGCTCCTGCGGAAGAATTTCACTTGGGTCGGTTTCTCCATTTTTTGCAGGCAGGCGTCGATGCAGGCCTGAAATTGGGTTCCATCAAAGTGCAGATTTTGGCTTTATCTATTTTCTTTCAAAAGGAATTGGCTGTCCTCCCAGAGGTTCAGACTTTTGTGAAGGGAGTGATGCATATCCATCCTCCGTTTGTGCCCCCTGTGGCACATGGGATCTTGAGGCGGTCTTGCAGTTTCTTATGTCTTCCTGGTTTGAACCTTTGCGTAAGGTTGAGTTAAAGTTTCTCACTTGGAAGGTAGTCATGCTGTTGGCTCTGGCGTCTGCCAGACGAGTGTCAGAGTTGGCGGCCTTATCTCATAAGAGTCCGTACTTGATCTTCCATTCGGCTAGAGCGGAATTGAGGACTCGTCAACAATTTTTACCGAAGGTGGTTTCTTTGTTTCACATTAACCAACCTATTGTGGTTCCTGTGGCTACGGATGCTGTGGCAGTTCCAAAGTCTCTTGATGTTGTGAGAGCTTTGAAAATCTATGCCGCCAGAACGGCTGTTACCAGGAAGACAGAGGCTCTGTTTGTTCTGTATGCTTCTAACAAGATTGGTCATCCTGCTTCAAAACAGACTATTGTACGCTGGATTTGTAGTACGATTCAGCAAGCTCATTCTTCGGCTGGGCTACCGGTGCCGAAGTCAGTAAAGGCCCATTCTACCAGGAAAGTGGGCTCTACTTGGGCGGCTGCTCGAGGGGTCTCGGCTCTTCAACTTTGCAGAGCAGCTACGTGGTCGGGTTCAAACACCTTTGCTAAGTTCTACAAGTTTGATACCCTGGCTGACGAGGACCTCATGTTTGCTCAGTCGGTGCTGCAGAGTCGTCCGCACTCTCACGCCCGTTCTGGAGCTTTGGTATAGACCCCATGGTCCTTTTGGAGTCCCCAGCATCCTCTAGGACGTAACAGAAAATAGGATTTTAATACCTACCGGTAAATCCTTTTCTCCTAGTCCGTAGAGGATGCTGGGCGCCCATCCCAGGGCGGACTGTTACTTGCAGTGTTTTCTTGCTGGTCAACTTAGTTTACACACGGGTTGTGTATTTGTTGTTTTCAGCTTGTTGCTGTTGTTATTTCATATTGTTATCTGGTTTACTGTTACTTCGGTTGTACGGTATGGTTGTGGGGTGGACTGGTATGTTTCTAGCCCTTAGTTTAAACAAAAATCCTTTCCTCGAAATGTCCGTCTCTCCTGGGCACAGTTCCTATAACTGAGGTCTGGAGGAGGGGCATAGAGGGAGGAGCCAGTTCACACCCAGTCAAAGTCTTTTCAGTGTGCCCAAGCTCCTGCGGATCCCGTCTATACCCCATGGTCCTTTTGGAGTCCCCAGCATCCTCTACGGACTAGGAGAAAAGGATTTACCGGTAGGTACTAAAATCCTATTATTATTTTCTTAGATAATAGATCTAACCAAATGTTTTATTATTTGGGTGTTAATACACAATTTTGCGTTTGTGCTGCTGTCTGTAGAAGAGCACGCCGCTCCCGGTTTTAGGTCTTTACTCCTAATTTAAGGCGTCCGGTCACCTGCCGCATGGTGTCATACCGCTAGCAGGACTCAGCCGGTGCTAAGCTGTCTGCCTGTATTTAGCATTGTAAAAACCGTTGTGTTGTGTAAACATAAGGTCATTGTATATAGAGCTCCTTGTGTTGCCTTTATTTTGTCATGCCTATTGACATGTGGTAAAGCAGGTTTGTGTTCTGCGTTCTCACTGCCTTAAGACCACGTCAGTGTTTGTATCCAGAAGACGTGAAAATTCTGTAATTAGCCCAATATTATGCTTGAGTAATGCTTTGTATGTGCAAGATCAGGTAGTGGTGCCTTCTAGTGGTGCAGAGTGGTCACCTGCCTCTTGTGATTACAGGTAAAACTCCCACCGCAGAAGGAAGTGATCACCTCGGAGGAGCTGATGGCCCATCTGGGTAAGAGGGTCTACTGTATAGCGGATGAATGAATGATCGCCATCACCCTATATGTCCATACAAGTGTACTATTCCTGGTATAAAATGTGGATGGATACCTCATTTAGTCTCATGATATGTAGCTGTTGTTCTCTGTAACCAATAACAAGTCAAAGTTTTCTTTGTAAGATGTTTATTGTGCGTTTTTTAAGAATAAAGTTTTACTAGTTTAAAAAAAAAAATCCACGAAAATTGCTTTTTGGTTGGCCAATATTGCGGCTTTCGCAACAGTGTTAAGGTGTGTACACACGGTACGATATTTTCTTCCGATTCTGACTATATAGTCAGAATCGGAAGAAAAGATAGTGCAGATCGCAAGGTGACAGTCACCTTGCGATCCCGATCCGATGCCGATGCGCGGCCCCGCGCGGTCGGCATCGGCAGACAAGTCAATCCTGGCTATCTCTATAGAAGAGATAGTCAGGATTGACATCGCACATAGCCAGCATCGCAAGCACACTCATTATGTGCTTGCGATACTGGCTAAGTGCCGACCCGGCCCCCTGTCGCACGGTGAGAATCGGATAAGTCCGAATCTCACCGTGTGTATGCACCTTTAGTGAGTTGTCTTTTATGCTTCACGGTATCCAGATGGTAGGCAATTAATGGATCACCATGCAGTAGGTCAACAGGGCCAGAAGGGGGCGATAGATAAGTGGTTGACATGGACTTAGGTTGAAAGGTCGATGGTGGAAAGGCAAATGGTTGACACAGGAAAGGTTAACGTGATTGTTCATGGTTTTTAGTGTTAGGCAATTTGGGGAGGGTTAGGTTGTCGGAGGGAACAGTCCGGGTTAGGCACTACGGGAGGGTTAGGTTGTCGGAGGGAACGGTCCGGGTTAGGCACTAGGGGAGGGTTAGGTTGTCGGAGGGAACGGTCCGGGTTAGGCACTAGGGGAGGGTTAGGTTGTCGGAGGGAACTGTCCGGGTTAGGCACTAGGGGAGGGTTAAGACTAGTGTTAAAATAACAAATAAGTGACAACCATTTACCTTTTGACCCTGACAACCTAAATCCATGTCGATAATCTGGTGTCGACCTGTTGACTTTCAAAGGGGTCTATCCTTCAGTCCTCCCACCTGCTTCACTGTTGTTATCCGTTTATAGTACTTTGTGCTGTTTTAGAAAAGTGTCTTCTATAGTATATGATTTTTTTAGTGTACAGTATAGGTGTCCTATCCGTCACATGTGTCCCAGGTGTCTTTTGTATAGGATAATCTATTCATATATGCAGAAGTGTGTTTCTTACTACCGTTATGTGGATTTTCTCCCATCTCTCTATAGGGGATTGTGTACTGTCTATTCAGCCACAGGAAAACTCGGAGGCGCTGCAGCTTAACTTCCAGCAGGTCAGTTACTGTCGCGCCTGTAAGGGTGGTATAAACCGCAACCGTGCGCTGTGAGTTATCTTTCTCCCGCACCAGTATATAGAATTGATACACTGGTATAGTGTGTGCAGTGTAATGTCTGGCTGAGGTAGGAAGAGAGGAAGGAAAATGACCATTCCAGCAGTGGAGAGGAGGAGGACAGGCGGCTGCACAGGGGAGAGGGGTAGGAGCTGTTGGTGCAGTGTAATGTCTGGCTGAGGTAGGAAGAGAGGAAGGAAAATGTCCATTCCAGCAGTGGAGAGGAGGAGGACAGGCGGCTGCACAGGGAGAGGGGTAGGAGCTGTTGGTGCAGTGTGTGCAGTTTATGTCTGGCTGAGGTAGGAAGAGAGGAAGGAAAATGTCCATTCCAGCAGTGGAGAGGAGGAGGACAGGCGGCTGCACAGGGGAGAGGGGTAGGAGCTGTTGGTGCAGTGTAATGTCTGGCTGAGGTAGGAAGAGAGGAAGGAAAATGACCATTCCAGCAGTGGAGAGGAGGAGGACAGGCTGCTGCACAGGGAGAGGGGTAGGAGCTGTTGGTGCAGTGTAATGTCTGGCTGAGGTAGGAAGAGAGGAAGGAAAATGACCATTCCAGCAGTGGAGAGGAGGAGGACAGGCTGCTGCACAGGGAGAGGGGTAGGAGCTGTTGGTGCAGTGTGTGCAGTTTATGTCTGGCTGAGGTAGGAAGAGAGGAAGGAAAATGTCCATTCCAGCAGTGGAGAGGAGGGGGACAGGCGGCTGCACAGGGGAGAGGAGTAAGAGCTGTTGGTGCAGTGTGTGCAGTGTATGTCTGGCTGAGGTAGGAAGAGAGGAAGGAAAATGTCCATTCCAGCAGTGGAGAGGAGGAGGACAGGCGGCTGCACAGGGAGAGGGGTAGGAGCTGTTGGTGCAGTGTATGCCTGGCTGAGGTAGGAAGAGAGGGAGGAAAATGTCCATTCCAGCAGTGGAGAGGAGGAGGACAGGCGGCTGCACAGTGAGAGGAGTAGGAGCTGTTGGTGCAGTGTAATGTCTGGCTGAGGTAGGAAGAGAGGAAGGAAAATGACCATTCCAGCAGTGGAGAGGAGGAGGACAGGCGGCTGCACAGGGAGAGGAGTAAGAGCTGTTGGTGCAGTGTGTGCAGTGTATGCCTGGCTGAGGTAGGAAGAGAGGAAGGAAAATGACCATTCCAGCAGTGGAGAGGAGGAGGACAGGCGGCTGCACAGGGAGAGGAGTAAGAGCTGTTGGTGCAGTGTGTGCAGTGTATGTCTGGCTGAGGTAGGAAGAGAGGAAGGAAAATGTCCATTCCAGCAGTGGAGAGGAGGGGGACAGGCGGCTGCACAGGGAGAGGGGTAGGAGCTGTTGGTGCAGTGTGTGCAGTGTATGCCTGGCTGAGGTAGGAAGAGAGGAAGGAAAATGACCATTCCAGCAGTGGAGAGGAGGAGGACAGGCGGCTGCACAGGGAGAGGGGTAGGAGCTGTTGGTGCAGTGTAATGTCTGGCTGAGGTAGGAAGAGAGGAAGGAAAATGTCCATTCCAGCAGTGGAGAGGAGGAGGACAGGCCGCTGCACAGGGAGAGGGGTAGGAGCTGTTGGTGCAGTGTATGTCTGGCTGAGGTAGGAAGAGAGGAAGGAAAATGTCCATTCCAGCAGTGGAGAGGAGGGGGACAGGCGGCTGCACAGGGGAGAGGAGTAAGAGCTGTTGGTGCAGTGTATGTCTGGCTGAGGTAGGAAGAGAGAAAGGAAAATGACCATTCCAGCAGTGGAGAGGAGGAGGACAGGCGGCTGCACAGGGAGAGGGGTAGGAGCTGTTGGTGCAGTGTAATGTCTGGCTGAGGTAGGAAGAGAGGAAGGGAAATGTCCATTCCAGCAGTGGAGAGGAGGAGGACAGGCGGCTGCACAGGGAGAGGGGTAGGAGCTGTTGGTGCAGTGTAATGTCTGGCTGAGGTAGGAAGAGAGGAAGGAAAATGTCCATTCCAGCAGTGGAGAGGAGGAGGACAGGCTGCTGCACAGGGAGAGGGGTAGGAGCTGTTGGTGCAGTGTGTGCAGTGTATGTCTGGCTGAGGTAGGAAGAGAGGAAGGAAAATGTCCATTCCAGCAGTGGAGAGGAGGAGGACAGGCGGCTGCACAGGGAGAGGAGTAGGAGCTGTTGGTGCAGTGTAATGTCTGGCTGAGGTAGGAAGAGAGGAAGGAAAATGACCATTCCAGCAGTGGAGAGGAGGAGGACAGGCTGCTGCACAGGGAGAGGGGTAGGAGCTGTTGGTGCAGTGTAATGTCTGGCTGAGGTAGGAAGAGAGGAAGGAAAATTACCATTCCAGCAGTGGAGAGGAGGAGGACAGGCGGCTGCACAGGGAGAGGGGTAGGAGCTGTTGGTGCAGTGTAATGTAGAGAGGAAGGAAAATGACCATTCCAGAAGTGGAGCGGAGGAGGACAGGCGGCTGCACAGGGAGAGGGGTAGGAGCTGTTGGTGCAGTGTGTGCAGTGTATGCCTGGCTGAGGTAGGAAGAGAGGAAGGAAAATTACCATTCCAGCAGTGGAGAGGAGGAGGACAGGCGGCTGCACAGGGAGAGGGGTAGGAGCTGTTGGTGCAGTGTGTGCAGTGTATGCCTGGCTGAGGTTGGAGGAGAGGAATGAATCAGGGAAGCTGTAAGCAGAGTTCTAACACAACCTATGCGCATCTTCACAGCAAGTGTTCTCTTAAGCATTTCTCTTTCACTCGTAGAACGTAAATGACGCCATGACTGTGCTGCCCAAGCTCTCTACGGGACTGGATGTCAACGTGCGGTTCACGGGAGTGTCTGACTTTGAGTACACGCCGGAGTGCATTGTATTCGATCTTCTGAATATCCCGCTGTACCACGGCTGGCTGGTGGATCCTCAGGTAGGACCTTGTTATCCCCCGGCTATGGGTCAAAGATGCGCGGCTGTATATTTGTATATTCTGGTATGCCTGCTTGTAGGGGTAATGCTCCAGCAGAAGCTCGGCGGGCGTAGCGGTGCTCGGGGGGAGGTAATAGATACCACCCTCTAGGAGGCGCATAAAGACCTTATACTAATGTATCAACTAGTGAGCTGTGCGCCTCCGACACCTCCAGGGGGAGCAGGTGGTCTGCTTTATATTTGCACAGTTTCCATTTAAGTGGTTCTGTGTCTTTTCTGCAGAACTCTGAGACTGTTGAAGCTGTTGGGAAACTGAGTTATAACCAACTGGTGGAGAAAATTATAACCTGCAAGCACTCGAGTGACCCCAACCTGGTCACTGAAGGTAAAGCTGTTTACTGTTACATATTCATAGTCTCTCCGCAACACCTGATGAATCTTGATTATTAAAGAATTCCACCCAAAACTCCATTTAACTTTGGTCGGAGTCCACATGATAAGATAAAGTGGTCAGAAACCGTGCCGTCCTCTCTCCTGGCCCTCATCTGCCACTCGCCTGATTCAAACAGGCAGCCTCCTCCCTCTTGGCCTGCCTCGGTAGGGGAGAGGGGTGCCTCGTTAGCCTTCTGTGGGGACCCTTCTGCTTTCCTTGTAAACAATCCCTTTGTGTATTGTTCTTGCTCTGGGATCACATCCCACAGAAATTCACGATTCATCTGCCTGATAATATACATACATGGGTGACGAGCCTGATCATATAAAACAATGAGGGGGCATTTATGAAAAAGGAATTGTCCACTTATCATTGTATAATATCATTCACCTGTCCTCTTCTGCCTGTGTCTTTCTTGCAGGCCTCTTGGCAGAACAGTTCCTGGAATCCTCGGCAGCGCAGCTGACATACCACGGCCTGTGTGAGCTCATGGCCGCCGTCAAGGAGGGGGAGCTCAGTGTCTTCTTTCGCAACAATCACTTCAGCACGCTTATAAAGCACAAGGTATGGAGCTGCCCCACCACCACCACCACCATACAATCTGATCTACATATGTCTTATATCTAGTACCGCCAGATTCTTAAACTAGGCCCTAAACCTCACTGAGATGCAGATAAAGGGGGTTATTCAGAGATGATCGCAGATGGCGGCATACGCACCCGGATCTGCGTCCGTCTCTGCAGATGCTGTGAACGCATCGGATCTAGGGTTGAGCGCTGGCAGACGGTCAGCAGCAATGTTTTTTTTAATCTGAGCGTGATATCCCGCCTCCCCCCCAATGCCGACTCACTGTTTCGAAATCTCCCGTCACTGTCAATCGCATTGTGGTTGGAGCCATCAGGGATGTGACCGTTTACAAGATGATTAGACAGCGACTAAGGCAAGGTCAGGCAAAGAAGTGTTTGTATATCTACGCAGTGATATAAGGCCAAGGAATATTATCACGCTAAGCAATGTATTATGGGTATTAGTAGCTATTGATAATCAGCCAGCATCTGTAGACGTCTCCAAATCATTTCACATCATCCAGCCGTCCACGCGTTTTGCAGATGACTTTAGTTTTGTGCAAAACCACAAGCTGCAGGGGTCAGAAACTGCTGCAGGCGGCATCTGATCCGCGGTAGGGGCTGCCAGAGGGGGGCCGCCCCCTTTGCAACAAGTTTTACTTCAGGCCACAACAAGTATGGTCAATGTCTGAGCTTCAGTTTCCTGTAGTAACACTTATTTATAATTCTGCTGTTCCTGTCTCTCTTACGTATGCATAAGGGTTGGGGCTGCCAACATGAGAGGTGGCGGTCATTATTCACCATCTAGACGCTATTGATTCAGAAATGTCATCTGTCTACAGGGCCACCTATATCTGCTGGTCACCGACCAGGGCTTCCTGCAGGAGGAGAAGGTGATCTGGGAGAGCCTTCACAACGTGGAAGGGGACAGCTGTTTCTGCGACTCCGACTTCCACCTGACGCAGCACCTGGAGAAGGACGCCTCCTTCGGCAGCCCCCAGCAGCTGCAGCAGCGACAAGTGGACCAGGTGGGTGCCGTCGGCCTTGGTTTGCGGCTAGTCATTGATAGAGCGTCTTTATGGAACGTTTGTGTCTTTATTCCCCCCCACCTGCAGGATTACATGATCGCTCTGTCGCTGCAACAGCAGCAGCAGGGGCCTCTGCCTATGAGCGACCTAGAGCTGGCCCAGCAGCTGCAGCAGGAGGAGTACCAGCAGCAGCAACAACAACAACAGCAGCAGCCTCCACCCGAGGCCCCTCCGCAGTCTCCCCAGCAGGTAAAGTGTATTCACGGACTCCCAGCAGCTTCTGTGTATCCGCCGCTGATACAGACCAATCGTTACCCTGTCCGCCAGGGCCTTTAATACGTGACAGGAGAGCACTTAAGTCATATTGCTGTTTAATGTGATATAGGCATTACATAGGTGCACAGATACAGCGGCAGCCACTAATCTACAGGAGAGATTGAGTCAGCGTCCTGTGTGTAATCCAGCTGCTTACAGCGTAAACATCGTAGGCAAATCATTGACAGGAGTAAAGGAGACGCCCCTTTATTCCTTCACCCGTCGACGCCTGTGTTAAGCCGTCCATATACCCATCAACCTGCTTGTCACACTAATCACTAATTAATCAGCCAGATTGGGATGTTTTTGGTCCATGCGATGGGTAGGGTTATGTGATTGGCTGGGATTTTTATTTATTTTTTCCTTTTTGTAAATTATTAATTTTCATGCCAGCGCGTTGATCATTAGCTGTCTACGTGTTCTAGCAAAATGGATTAACACTTGTGGCTGGAACAGTTTAGTCTGCTCTCAGTCTGTGTGTTTCTGACGAGGGGGTGTGACAAGTTGCACGCTTGCATCAAAAATGTATAACGTGCCTTCTGCAGGGGGACCAGCCTGGGTGGTGGTGACAGCGTGGAGGTTCCATAGGCCGGTGTGGATGTAGCCGAAAAGGACAACTCCAAAATGTTTATTGAAGCAGGGGTGTTGCCCTCTCGCTATAGAAAGCCTTCCATATAATGGGGCCGCTGCTGAAATTGGGTATCATCAATGGAGGGCATCTGATAAGCCACTGCCGGAATGTCTGGTCTGCTTGCCGATGGATGGTTCTAGTTGGCGCTGAGACTGATCTGTGTCAGGGCATTGGGCGGGGGAAGCCTGAGATTCTCCGGCCTACCTGTAGAGCAGTCAATCCATACAGAGGTTCAAATTCATCGGGTCTACCCATAGGGCTAATGAAGACCGTCTTTTATAACGTTAACGACTTGTATATCACGCTAACCATCCCCAATTTTTTGGCTGAAACCAATCCTTATGAAACTATAGAAACAATGGAGCAGATGTATTAAGCCTGGAGAAGTGATAAGTGCAAGGTGATAACACACCAGCCAATCATTACAGGTTTAAAAATCAACAGTTAGGAGCTGATTGGCTGGTGCGTTATCACCTTGCGTTTATCATTGCTTTATCACTTCTCCAGGCTTAATACATCTGCCCCCAATGCACTATGGGGGTAACAATCAGTTTCTCAGACATACGGGGGGACGCCCAGCACAGGGCTAGTCTGCCCCGCATGTCTGGACCTATATCCCCTCCCCGCAAGGGTGCAAAAGCAACACAGAGCGGCGATGCTTTTGCACCCGCTGAGTAGCTCCCTGCCAGTGCAGCTCCTGCACGCTGGCAGGCCACTACTCGCCGCGTCCCGGGGCGCAGCGGCTGCGTTTGACATCACACAGCCGCCGCTACATTCTGGACACACCTGCATTGTCCGGACCGTGCCCCGCCAACGGTGTTCGTTGGCACACCCCGCGGCCGCTCGGCTTTAAGCATCTCACTGGGCTCCCGGGGTGCGCATAGCAGAGATCCAGTCTGAATTAGACCTTATATACACTCTTCATATTTCTAATTCTACATCTCTGTTTTTCCCAGGCAAGGCCCCAGACTTCCGGCCGGCCGTCCTCTGAGCGCAGGCAGCGACAGAAGCAGGATTCTGACTGCGTTCTACTATAGCCTGCCTCTGCACACTGGGCGATGGAATGCAGGGTACCTCCACAAGGGGGCGCAGCACAAACACCTTACCCCTTTATTCTACAAGCAGATGCTTTTGAATCAGCTCAATCCCTATGCTGAGTTTCTACGATTCTCCGGATCCTGTTGTTTTGTTTTTTTCTAAGCACTTACAGCGTGTGTGACTTTTCCTTGTAATACAATAGCTGGGAGAGATTCTGAGCACCACTTAAGGCCACTCCGGCTGTTTCGTATCTTTTCTTTGCTTTTTGTATCAGTACAGTAAATATTTTAAAGGACCTCTTCTTCTTCTTCGTCTAGGCTCTGACAAAAAAAAAAAAAAAAACTTTCTTAATGTGGGGAGAAGTTCATCTTAAATCACGCGGCACCGTGGCGGAGTCCAATCACTCGGCCATTATAACGTCAGAATTTAAAGGGCTACATGTTATTACTTTCACGGTTTGCCAGTCCTGTTACTCAGCGCTCCGACAGATCGGTTGAATATCCCCCAGTAAAAGTTATTTCTGTTCCTGTGTGTGTAAAAAGTGATCTGAGGTCACTCTCTTTAAATGTTTTTCATGTTATTTTCTGTTTTTTCTTTTCTAAATCTATAAATGTAATCATCGTTGTATCAGTCAGTATTTCTCTCCAGCTCAGATGACGGTGACATCTGGTGTCTGAAGGACAACATCATCTATAATACATGTTGTGCTAATGGGCTACTTCTGAAAAAAAAAAAAAATTTTATTTTAATTCATACTAATAATGTAATGTCCGTAGTGCAATTTCAAGACCCAATCAAAGCACTGGTCTAGTATTAAGTCCGCTCCTTTTACACGAGCTCCCTCGCCCACCGGCCAAATACCTTAGGCGACTAATGTGTAAAACGCATGACAGCGCCACGATTTTGAGTAGCGATAAGATGACGAGGGACCACGCAGTCTGCATTTTTAGCCTCTTTAAATGACGTCTGTAATCAGCGTAGCGAAGTGGCAGCCGACGGGTACTAGTGACATCACCGAAGCAGCCATTTTGTGGTGCCATACCAATGTCCATGAGAAGGCAGAAATTTTATTCATGGAACGCCGTGGGGACCTCGTAATTCATAGGGCTCTCTGGTCAGGCTCACAAAAAATGGCTGCCGTGTGCGTGATTGCGCAGTACACCTGCACGTACCTCCACTTTGTATCATATAGAATTATTTGCTATTGTTTTGATCTATAATTTATAACCAGTTCTGCATGGAACTGTTCTTTTTATTTCATCGTAAGAGGGATGGCGTGTGCCCCCTAAGATAATGATCCCACCAACAAGTTACCATGCACAAGTCTTGTATATTGATCTGCTATGAGGAAGTGTTCGATATAAAAACCGGAGGCCGTGATGATCCATGTGCCGGCGGCATATACCTTATCATCAGTATCCCTTTCATAAATCTCCTTTGTGGTTCGTATAGACCCTGACGTCCGGCTGCTGCGACAGATGAGATCCCCTCCCCATTTGTGGACCAATTTTTCTCTTTGGGATTGTTAGAAAAGCCACTTTTCCCAAGTGTCCTTTTGAACAAACTGCTGGTGTCGACCGTGTGTCGGCTGATCGGGAAACCAAAACCAGACTCTGGGGTTGAATGATGGGAGACCCATGCCCTTGTTGAGTAGCGATTCTCCCCGTCTCGCCCTCCCCAGTGTGGGTTGTATGTTCACACTTTGTACAGATTGGGGTCCACTTGCAATTCCCCCGGTTTTTGTTTTGTTGAAAAACTGTAAAACGATTTAAAGATGACAGTCTGCAACCAACTTTTACAGGGCGAGCCATGGTCAACTCTAAGGACTTCATCCGAGGGTCACCTTACGCTCTCCTTAATGTCACGCACTTTACCTAGAACCGCATGACCACAACTATCTCCGATTTTCCTATCACTCTTCTCCCGTCTGTCCCGGGGGACAGACACTGTGAGCAGCTTTTGCACGGTGTAGAGATGATCCTATAGGTAAATGATAATAAAACTCTTTACACCCCAGCGTTGTCTTCGTGTCTTCTTCCTGTGTCTGTAAAGAAATGGATTTATTTGGGGTCAGGGTCCTTCTGGCATGAAACCCAGATTATAGCATGTTTCTTCATACAGTAAATGGGTGTGGTATGTTAAGTCGGTATCCGGAATGTTGACACCAAAATTGCTGGCACTGTCGACATACCGTCTTAAAAAAAATAAAAATATTTAAGCCTAAAAATTACACTAACGCAGTGGTCGGGGAACGGGTAAATTACCCCAAATGGGGTAAAAATTAAATTCCTGGGGGTAATGGACGGTTGCGCTGCTGGGACACAGCCCCGTCCAGCACCGGCTCGCGATGCGACGTGCTGACGTCACACCGCGCTCCGTCCTGCGCTGTGCTGTGTTCCTGGCTCCCCTGTGCTGTGTTCCTGGCCGCGGTGTGACGTGCTGGTGTCACATCGCGCTCCCTCACGGCCGCCCGTCTTGCGCGGTCCTCTCCTCCCGCCCGTAGCCCAACCCACACACAGAACTTGAAGTGTTCTATGGCTGACTGCTGACGGAGTTCCGCAGGATCAGACAGTGGCCACATAACAGTGGGAAATTCCCACTGACATTCCTGAGGTGAGGATGTGACCATCTGTCTCCTAAAAGTCGTGCCCCCTTCCCCCCTCATCCATCTTTCTTACATTCATTCTGGTGTTTTGGGGAGAAAGTGTTAATTAACCCATTCATTGCCAAAAATGTTTTTATTTTTTTTACATTACTTACTACAGGTCAGGTGCATTACACTAGTCCTAATCTATATGTTTTTATCATACAGTCTCCTCTGACTGAATTGTAACAGGCATTCAGTGTGGATTGTGGGCATCTGTAGAGCTCAGTAAGAGGTTTTAGGGGTCAGGAAGTCACTCTGTCGGTGTTAATTAGTAATTGTGTACATATGGCAGCATTCCGTCAGCATAGCGGCGGCTGCGCTGTAGATTATATTTAGAAGGGCTGAATTCTGGGCTCAATAACTGGGAATTTCAGCCTCTTGCAAATATCATTATTTAAAAAAAATGTGTGAAAAAGAGTCTTCAGTGTTATGAAATCCACAAATATCAATTAATAGGTATATCAGAATTTAATTCATAAATAAGCCTACCTACTGTGACTTCTGCTCTCATCCTTCTGTATTCTGGTATTCGCAGAGGTTGCAGCAAAAAAAAAACCCAGATAAAGTGCATAGAGCAATACTACAGTATGTATAATAATTCAGAACCGCCACATGTGCAAAGAAAGTCGTTTCAACAACGTAAAAATCCTCAATTAAGCATGCTGTAAGATAACAATGACCCTCCGGGCATGAGTGATATACACTTTTGTGCAAATAATGACAAAAAAGAATATAAGTGCTATATTAAATCTGCATGACAGATATACTTCAGGAAATCGTCCACATTAAATGGCGCCGAAGCCAAACCGAAACCACTGTTCATGATCTCAAAGTAAAAAGAGTGTAGTATGTTAAAAAATTAAAACTGATTATTACACATAGAAACAACATAATATCTCCATTTATGAAATAAAATAAGGTTTATCTGGATCAGAGGTGGCTGAGAAATCTGGCCTACACAGAAGGCTGAGCTATAAAACACAGGGCATGGGAACTAATAAGAACGATTTGTTCCAATGTTTTATATTATCGTCTTTGTTGGTGCGGTCTTCCCACTGGTGCAAAGTTAAATCTTAACACCTGGCTTAAGTCCCCTCTGGGGACACAGTGCTGACTGGTAAAGACAGAGTATACTATTATAATTTTGGGAATACATGTAACACTGAGCACCCCCTGTGGGCTAGTTTACGAAGCGGGTTTGGTGTCATTCCGAAACCGCCATGGATTGCCGGCAGTTTTGAGGTCTAATACGGCAGGTAGTATTTATTAAGCGGCGGTTTTAGGGTGTACGTGGGCAGACTAGATTAACCCAGTGGTTCTTCTCTGCCGTCACATTCTATGTGTCTATATTGGGCACATGTAACTGATTATAGACTCTCAGAGACTTGTTACCTGAGGCAGATAATACTGCACGTCATTAATATATATAGGAGTGAGAGGTAAGTGCCTGAGTAAGCTCGGATACATGATATCTGGCACGTTGCAGCGGAAAGCTGTTTGCTCAGGAGTGATTTTTATCCCGTACACACGGCAGTAATAGAACAGGATCATGTTGTTTACCTTGCAAACAAATCAGACGGCCACAACTTGGCGCGTCCGTGTTTGCTATATCACAACTCTAAGAGCCAGGCTATTTGTACGTTGTTTGATGCGTGGATTGGCCACCCTTCCCTTGCACTCCTTTACGTTATCATAGAAAAGTTAGATGCAGTCACAAACACTGCGAAACACAGGTCACCCAGCAGGAGCACAGGTGTACTCATTACTCACTGACACATTTCCCAGGTCACTCAGCAGGTGTACAGGTGTACTCATTACTCACTGACACATTTCCCAGGTCACCCAGCAGGTGCACAGGTGTAATCATTACTCACTGACACATTTCCCAGGTCACCCAGCAGGTGTACAGGTGTACTCATTACTCACTGACACATTTCCCAGGTCACCCAGCAGGTGCACAGGTGTAATCATTACTCACTGACACATTTCCCAGGTCACCCAGCAGGTGTACAGGTGTACTCATTACTCACTGACACATTTCCCAGGTCACTCAGCAGGTGTACAGGTGTACTCATTACTCACTGACACATTTCCCAGGTCACCCAGCAGGTGCACAGGTGTAATCATTACTCACTGACACATTTCCCAGGTCACCCAGCAGGTGTACAGGTGTACTCATTACTCACTGACACATTTCCCAGGTCACCCAGCAGGTGCACAGGTGTACTCCATTACTCACACATTTCCCAGGTCACCCAGCAGGAGCACATATGTACTCCTTACTCACTGACACATTTCCCATGGCACCCAGCAGGATCACAGGTGTACTCATTACTCACTGACACATTTCCCAGGTCACCCAGCAGGAGCACAGGCGTACTCATTACTCACTGACACATTTCCCAGGTAACCCAGCAGGAGCACAGGTGTACTCATTACTCACTGACACATTTCCCAGGTCACCCAGCAGGATCACAGGTGTACTCATTACTAACTAACACACTTCCCAGGTCACCCAGCAGGTGCACATGTGTGCTCATTACTCACTGACACATTTTCCAGGCCACCCAGTAGGATCACAGGTGTACTCATTACTCACTGACACATTTCCCAGGTCACCTAGTAGGAGCACAGGTGTATTCATTACTAACTAAACACTTCCAAGGTCACCCAGCAGGTGCACAGGTATACTCATTACCCACTGACACATTTCCCAGGTCACACAGCAGGTGCACAGGTGTTCTCATTACTCACTGATACATTTCTCAGGTGACCCCGCAGGTGTACTCATTACTCCCTGAATCATTTTAAAAGAGCCTCAGGTGAAACTGTTTCACTTGTAATTCTGTGAGGAGGCCTGGAAAACATAAACTGTTTGGGGTTCTGAGGACCGAGTTTAAGAACCTATGCAATAGAACACAGGTTCTCAAACTCTGTCCTCAGGACCCCACACAGTGCATGTTTTGCAGGTCTCCTCACAGAATCGCAACAGAAATAATTAGCTTCACCTGTGGATCTTTTAAAATGGATCAGTGAGTAATGAATACACCTGTGCACCTGCTGGGTTACCTGCAAAGCATGCACTGTGTGGGGTCCGGAGGACCGAGTTTGAGAACCTATTCAATAGATCTATAGATCATGCCTGAGGGAAATTTGCTAACAATCATCCGATCTGAGATTGCCCCTTATCCCTGAAAAATGTTTCAGGGCTAAGGGGCATATAGAGATTAATAAAAAGGAGCGCTTGTATATACTAACCGCACATACCTGTAAAAAAAGACATTTTTTAATATTTGAATGTTACAGCTCTTTTTTTAAAAGTGCAGGAGACGGGTTTTAATGGTTTTAATAGTTCAGTGTCCGTCAGAATTTGCAAGATCACTTTCCCTATTTTTTCCTTACCTTGAGTGCGGGTTTGGATGGTAAAAAAAGCTATGCAGCCTGTGCGGCTGTGGTGAGCGCAATTAGCGGCTGCGGCTGGCGGCTCCCGTTCTCTTGACAGCTTCGGCTTACACTCCTCCGAAACGCGTTGGATACGTATATAGCAGGAGATCGGGAGGAACTCTATAAAAGGTTCAGAACACCAGCACTTCAAAAAGCCGTGAGCCGCACGGAGGAGTACATTGATTTGTTGCACTTTGTAGTGATTTTCAACAATTTCACAAAAACGATTCTTAGTTTATTAATTGGCATCAATGTTATTTTAATGTTTGTTCCGATGGTGATTTACCGCGATTTGAAGTGCGAAGTCACTTTTGACATGCGATTTCTATGCAAACTGGTCTTTAGTAAATCCGCGTTCAGCAAAATCACAGCTTTATCGCCCAAAAATGGCAAATCGATCTTTAGTAAATTTCCCCTCAGGATAGGGGCAATTCCAGAGTAAAGAGGTTCTGTCCCTTTAATTAGGTGTGCTCACTCTCCAATGGATAACAATAGCTGGGACTAGGTAACCAGGTAAGCCTCTGAGACACGTATGTTACTGCAATACACCTGTCACACCTCTAATGTGATTGGAATTAATAAGAGCTGTGTAATACACAGGTATCTGCGCTATATCAATATACAGAGCAAGAGGAGTGGCACTGTGTATTTACACACACAGTATAGGAACAGGTACTGAGATTACATCCAGAATAGAGAGCATGGGAGTGGTGCTGAACAATTATCTATACTGTACATACAGAAGAGGTACCGAGAATTACATGTAACAGAGTTAGGGCAGTGGTACTGTACAGTTATACACACATAACAGATATCGAGATTACATTAATCAGAGAGCACAGAGTTGTACTGTGCAAATTATCTATACATACCGCGAACAGATACTGACAATTACATCTAACAGCATGGTCAGTGGTACTGTGCAATTATCTGCACAGAACATATATCGAGATTACATCCATCAGAGAGCACAGAGTTGTACTATGCTATTATCTATACATACCAAACAAATACTGACAATTACATCTAACAGCAAGGTCAGTGGTACTGTGCAATTATACACACGACAGATACTGAGATTCCATCCAGCATACAGAGCACAACAAGCGATACAGTACAATTATTTATACATACATAGCAAGGCAGATACTGAGAATTACATCTAACAGCAAAGGGAGTGGTACTGTGCAATTATACATACATGACAGATACTGAGATTACATACAGTATACAGAGTGTGTCACTGTGCAATTATCTGCAGAGCAGGAGCTGAAACGAAGAAATACATCTTACAGAGCAAGGGCAGTGGTACTGTGCAATTATAAATACAGAACATATACTGAGTTTACCTTTATTGTAGAGAGCACAGAAGGTAGTACTGTCCAATGGGGGTAATTCCATGTTGATCGCAGCAGGATTTTTGTTAGCAATTGGGCAAAACCATGTGCACTGCAGGGGAGGCAGATATAACATGTGCAGAGAGAGTTAGATTTGGGTGGGGTGTGTTCAATCTGCAATCTAATTTGCAGTGTAAAAATAAAGCAGCCAGTATTTACCCTGCACAGAAACAAAATAACCCACCCAAATCTAACTCTCTCTGCACATGTTATATATCTGCCTCCCCTGCACTGCACATGGTTTTGCCCAATTGCTATCAAAAATCCTGCTGCGATCAACTTGGAATTACCCCCAATATCTATACATACAGAACAGGCTATGATACTGGGAATTACTTTAAAGCACAGAAAGTTGTATGGTCCAATTATCTATTCATACGGGACAGGGACAAATACTGTGAATGACATGTAACAGATCACAGGAGTGGTACTGTGCAATTATACATACATAAGTGATAATGAGATTACATCCACTATTGAGAGCACATACAGTAGTACTGTGCAAATATCTGTACATATAGAGCTGGTGATAATTGCACCTAACAGAGCAAGAGGAGTGGTACTGTGCAATTGTCTATACATACAGAACAGGAGTACAGTATATACTGATAATTACAGAGTAAGTGGAATAATATTTCTCTGACGTCCTAGTGGATGCTGGGAACTCCGTAAGGACCATGGGGAATAGCGGGCTCCGAAGGAGGCTGGGCACTCTAGAAAGATTTATGACTACCTGGTGTGCACTGGCTCCTCCCACCATGACCCTCCTCCAAGCCTCAGTTAGGACACTGTGCCCGGACGAGCAGACATAATAAGGAAGGATTTAGAATCCCGGGTAAGACTCTTACCAGCCACACCAATCACACCGTACAACTCGTGATACTATATCCAGTTTGACAGTATGAAAACAACTGAGCCTCTCAACAGATGGCTCAACAATAACCCTTTAGTTAACAATAACTATTTACAAGTATTGCAGACAATCCGCACTTGGGATGGGCGCCCAGCATCCACTACGGACTACGAGAAATAGAATTACCGGTGAGTAAATTCTTATTTTCTCTGACGTCCTAGTGGATGCTGGGAACTCCGTAAGGACCATGGGGATTATACCAAAGCTCCCAAACGGGCGGGAGAGTGCGGATGACTCTGCAGCACCGAATGAGAGAACTCCAGGTCCTCCTCAGCCAGGGTATAAAATTTGTAGAATTTTGCAAACGTGTTTGCCCCTGACCAAGTAGCTGCTCGGCAAAGTTGTAAAGCCGAGACCCCTCGGGCAGCCGCCCAAGATGAGCCCACTTTCCTTGTGGAATGGGCATTTACAGATTTTGGCTGTGGCAGGCCTGCCACAGAATGTGCAAGCAGAATTGTACTACAAATCCAGCGAGCAATAGACTGCTTAGAAGCAGGAGCACCCAGCTTGTTGGGTGCATACAGGATAAACAGCGAGTCAGATTTTCTGACTCCAGCCGTCCTGGAAACATATATTTGCAGGGCCCTGACAACGTCTAGCAACTTGGAATCCTCCAACTCCTTAGTAGCCGCAGGCACCACAATAGGCTGGTTCAGGTGAAACGCTGACACCACCTTAGGGAGACACTGGGGACGAGTCCTCAATTCTGCCCGTATCCGAGGTTGGATGCACACTAGGGGCTCTCCTGAGCCCTTAGAAAGAAAGTATAGTTTAGGTTTTTTATTTTCAGTGAGACCTGCTGGCAACAGGCTCACTGCAGCGAGGGACTAAGGGGAGAAGAAGCGAACTCGCCTGCTTGCAGCCGGATACTGGACATCATTAGCTCCAGAGGGATCGACCGCAGGCCCAGTCCTTGGTGTTCGGTCCCGGAGCCGCGCCGCCGTCCCCCTTACAGAGCCAGAAGCAAGAAGAGGTCCGGAAAAACGGCGGCAGAAGACATCAGTCTTCACCAAGGTAGCGCACAGCACTGCAGCTGTGCGCCATTGCTCCTCATACACACTTCATACTCCGGTCACTGAGGGTGCAGGGCGCTGGGGGGGGGCGCCCTGAGAAGCAATAATAACACCTTGGCTGGCAAAAATTCCACAATATATAGCCCCAGAGGCTATATATGTGGAAAATACCCCTGCCAGAATATGGAAAAAAGCGGGAGAATAGTCCGCGGAAAAGGGGCGGAGCTATCTCTCACAGCACACTGGCGCCATTTCTCCTACACAGATCCGCTGGAAGGAAGCTCCCTGGCTCTCCCCTGCAGTCTACACTACAGAAAAGGGTAAAAAAAGAGAGGGGGGGGCACTAAATTTAGGCGCAGTATATATTATATAGAAAAAGCAGCTATAGGGGACATAACTCAGTTAGTCCCTGCATTATATAGCGCTCTGGTGTGTGCTGGCATACTCTCACTCTGTCCCCCCAAAGGGCTTTTGTGGGTCCTGTCCTCATTCGGAGCATTCCTTGTGTGTGTGCGGTGTGTCGGTACGGCTGTGTCGACATGTTTGATGAGGATAATGATGTGGAGGCGGAGCAGATGCCTTTAGAAGGGATGTCACCCCCTGTGGGGCAGACACCTGAGTGGATGAGCTTATGGAAAGTAATGAGTGCACGTATAGACTCCTTACATAGGAAAATTGACGACATGCCAAATGTGGGACAGCCGACTTCTCAGCTCGTGCCTGCCCAGGCGTCGCATGGGTCGTCAGGGGCTCTAAAACGCCCGCTACCTCAAGCAGACCCAGATGTCGACACTGATACTGACACCAGTGTCGACGACGATGAGTCTAACCTGATGCCCACTAAGGCCATTCACTGCATGATTGAGGCAATGAAAGAGGTGTTACACATTTCTGATATAACTACAGGTACCACTAAAAAGGGTATTATGTTTGGAGAGAAAAAACTACCCGTAGTTTCTCTAACGTCCTAGTGGATGCTGGGGACTCCGTCAGGACCATGGGGAATAGCGGCTCCTCAGGAGACAGGGCACAAAAGCAAGCTTTTAGGATCACATGGTGTGTACTGGCTCCTCCCCCTATGACCCTCCTCCAAGCCTCAGTTAGGTTTTTGTGCCCGTCCGAGCAGGGTGCAATCTAGGTGGCTCTCCTAAAGAGCTGCTTAGAAAAAGTTTTTAGGTTTTTTATTTTCAGTGAGTCCTGCTGGCAACAGGCTCACTGCATCGAGGGACTTAGGGGAGAGATTTTCAACTCACCTGCGTGCAGGATGGATTGGAGTCTTAGGCTACTGGACATAGCTCCAGAGGGAGTCGGAACACAGGTCACCCTGGGGTTCGTCCCGGAGCCGCGCCGCCGATCCCCCTTACAGATGCTGAAGATCGTGGGTCCGGAAACAGGCGGCAGAAGGCTCTTCAGCCTTCATGAAGGTAGCGCACAGCACTGCAGCTGTGCGCCATTGTTGCTACACACTTCACACTGAACGGTCACGGAGGGTGCAGGGCGCTGCTGGGGGCGCCCTGGGCAGCAATAATTAATACCTTTTATGGCAAAGAATACATCACATATAGCCATTGAGGCTATATGTATGTATTTAACCCAGGCCAGATATCTCAAAACCCGGGAGAAAAGCCCGCCGAAAAGGGGGCAGGGCTTATTCTCCTCAGCACACAGCGCCATTTTCCTGCTCAGCTCCGCTGTGAGGAAGGCTCCCAGGACTCTCCCCTGCACTGCACTACAGAAACAGGGTAACAAAGAGAAGGGGGGCATATTTTGGCGATATTTATATATTTAAAGCGCATATAACAGAAACAACACCTTTTAGGATTGTTTATATACATTTTATAGCGCTTTTGGTGTGTGCTGGCAAACTCTCCCTCTGTCTCCCCAAAGGGCTAGTGGGGTCCTGTCTTCGATAAGAGCATTCCCTGTGTGTCTGCTGTGTGTCGGTACGTGTGTGTCGACATGTATGAGGACGATGTTGGTATGGAGGCGGAGCAATTGCCGGTAATGGTGATGTCGCCCCCTAGGGAGTCGACACCGGAATGGATGGCTTTAATTATGGAATTACGTGATAATGTTAGTACATTACAAAAGTCAGTTGACGAAATGAGACGGCCGGAAAACCAGTTGGTACCTGCTCAGGCGTCTCAGACACCGTCAGGGGCTGTAAAACGTCCCTTACCTCAGTCAGTCGACACAGGTACCGACACAGATGAATCTAGTGTCGACGGTGAAGAAACAAACGTATTTTCCAATAGGGCCACACGTTATATGATCACGGCAATGAAGGAGGCTTTGCAGATCTCTGATACTGCAGGTACCTCAAAAAGGGGTATTATGTGGGGGGTGAAAAAACTACCTGTAGCTTTTCCAGAATCAGAGGAATTGAATGACGTGTGTGATGAAGCGTGGGTTAACCCCGATAGAAAACTGCTAATTTCAAAGAAGTTATTGGCATTATACCCTTTCCCACCAGAGGTTAGGGCGCGCTGGGAAACACCCCCTAGGGTGGATAAAGCGCTCACACGTTTATCAAAACAAGTGGCGTTGCCGTCTCCTGATACGGCCGCCCTCAAGGATCCAGCAGATAGGAGGCTGGAAACTACACTGAAGAGTATATACACACATACTGGTGTTATACTCCGACCAGCAATCGCCTCAGCCTGGATGTGCAGTGCTGGGGTAGTGTGGTTGGATTCCCTGACTGAAAATATTGATACCCTGGATAGGGACAGTATTTTATTGACTTTAGAGCAATTAAAGGATGCGTTTCTTTATATGCGAGATGCTCAGAGGGATATTTGCACTCTGGCATCGAGAGTAAATGCGATGTCCATATCTGCCAGAAGAAGTTTATGGACGCGACAGTGGTCAGGTGATGCGGATTCCAAAAGGCATATGGAAGTATTGCCATATAAAGGAGAGGAATTATTTGGGGTCGGTCTATCGGATCTGGTGGCCACGGCAACTGCCGGCAAATCCACGTTTTTACCTCAGACTCCCTCCCAACAGAAAAAGACACCGTCTTTTCAGCCGCAGTCCTTTCGCTCCTATAAAAACAAGCGGGCAAAAGGACAGTCTTATCTGCCCCGAGGCAGAGGAAAGGGTAAGAGAGGGCAGCAAGCAGCCCCTGCCCAGGAACAGAAGCCCGCCCCGGGTTCTACAAAGCCATCAGCATGACGCTGGGGCTTTACTAGCGGACTCAGGAGCGGTGGGGGGTCGACTAAAGATTTTCAGCAATCAGTGGGCTCGCTCACAGGTGGACCCGTGGATCCTGCAGATAGTATCTCAGGGTTACATGTTGGAATTCGAAAGGTCTCCCCCTCGCCGGTTCCTAAAGTCTGCTTTACCAACGCCTCCCTTAGAAAGGGCGACGGTATTGGAAGCCATTCACAAGCTGTATTCTCAGCAGGTGATAATCAAGGTACCCCTCCTACAACAGGGAAAGGGGTATTATTCCACACTATTTGTGGTACCGAAGCCGGACGGTTCGGTAAGACCTATTCTAAATCTGAAATCCTTGAACCTGTACATACAGAAATTCAAGTTCAAGATGGAGTCACTAAGAGCAGTGATAGCGAATCTGGAAGAAGGGGACTTCATGGTGTCCCTGGACATAAAAGATGCTTATCTGCATGTCCCAATTTACCCCTCACACCAAGGGTATCTCAGGTTCGTGATACAAGACTGTCATTATCAGTTTCAAACGCTGCCGTTTGGTTTGTCCACGGCACCTCGGGTCTTTACCAAGGTAATGACCGAAATGATGGTTCTTCTACGAAGAAAAGGCGTATTAATTATCCCTTACTTGGACGATCTCCTGATAAGGGCAAGGTCCAGAGAACAGCTGGAAGTCGGGGTAGCACTAACCCAAGTAGTGCTTCAACAACACGGGTGGATTCTGAATCTTCCAAAATCTCAATTGACACCGACAACACGTCTGCTGTTCCTGGGAATGATTCTGGACACTGTTCAGAAAAAGGTGTTTCTCCCGGAGGAGAAAGCGAGGGAGTTATCCGAACTTGTCAGGAACCTCCTAAAACCAGGAAATGTGTCAGTACATCAATGCACAAGAGTCCTGGGAAAGATGGTGGCTTCTTACGAAGCAATTCCATTCGGCAGATTCCACGCACGAATATTTCAGTGGGATCTGCTGGACAAATGGTCCGGATCGCATCTGCACATGCATCAGCGGATAACACTGTCACCAAGAACAAGGTTGTCTCTCCTGTGGTGGTTGCAGAGTGCCCATCTGTTAGAGGGCCGCAGGTTCGGCATACAGGACTGGGTCCTGGTGACTACGGATGCCAGCCTACGAGGCTGTGGAGCAGTCACACAGGGAAGAAACTTCCAGGGTGTATGGTCAAACCTGGAGAAGTCTCTTCACATAAATATACTGGAGCTAAGAGCGATCTACAATGCTCTAAACATGGCGAAACCGCTGCTTCAGGGTCAGCCGGTGTTGATCCAGTCGGACAACATCACGGCAGTCGCCCACGTAAACAGACAAGGCGGCACGAGAAGCAGAAGAGCAATGACAGAAGCTGCAAGGATTCTTCGCTGGGCGGAAAATCATGTCATAGCACTGTCAGCAGTGTTCATCCCGGGAGTGGACAACTGGGAAGCAGACTTCCTCAGCAGACACGACCTTCACCCGGGAGAGTGGGGACTTCATCCGGAAGTTTTCCACATGATTGTGAACCATTGGGAAAAACCAAAGGTGGACATGATGGCGTCTCGCCTCAACAAAAAACTGGACAGATATTGCGCCAGGTCAAGAGACCCTCAGGCAATAGCTGTGGACGCTCTGGTAACACCGTGGGTGTACCAGTCAGTGTATGTGTTCCCTCCTCTGCCTCTCATACCAAAGGTACTGAGAATTATACGGAAAAGGGGAGTAAGAACAATACTAGTGGCTCCGGATTGGCCAAGAAGAACTTGGTACCCGGAACTTCAAGAGATGCTCACGGAAGATCCGTGGCCTCTACCTCTAAGAAGGGATCTGCTTCAGCAGGGACCTTGTATGTTCCAAGACTTACCGCGACTGCGTTTGACGGCATGGCGGTTGAACGCTGGATTCTAAAAGAAAAGGGCATTCCAGAGGAAGTTATTCCTACCTTGATTAAAGCTAGGAAGGAAGTGACCGCACAACATTATCACCGCATTTGGAGAAAATATGTTGCGTGGTGTGAAGCCAAGAAGGCCCCAACGGAAGAATTTCAATTGGGTCGATTCCTACATTTCCTGCAGGCAGGATTGTCTATGGGCCTAAAATTGGGGTCTATTAAAGTTCAAATTTCGGCCTTATCAATTTTCTTCCAGAAAGAATTGGCTTCAGTGCCTGAAGTACAAACTTTTGTCAAGGGTGTACTACATATACAGCCCCCAATTGTGCCTCCAGTGGCACCGTGGGATCTAAACGTAGTTTTGGATTTTCTCAAATCTCATTGGTTTGAGCCTCTCAAATCGGTAGATTTGAAGTATCTTACATGGAAAGTAACCATGCTACTGGCCCTGGCTTCAGCCAGGAGAGTTTCAGAGTTGGCGGCTTTATCGTACAAAAGCCCATATCTGATTTTCCATTCGGACAGGGCAGAACTGCGGACACGTCCTCATTTTCTCCCTAAGGTGGTTTCGGCTTTTCACTTGAACCAGCCTATTGTGGTGCCTGCGGCTACTAGCGACTTGGAGGACTCCAAGTTACTGGACGTTGTCAGAGCATTGAAAATATATATTTCAAGGACAGCTGGAGTCAGAAAATCTGACTCGTTGTTTATCTTGTATGCACCCAACAAGATGGGTGCTCCTGCGTCTAAGCAGACGATTGCTCGTTGGATCTGTAGCACAATCCAACTTGCACATTCTGTGGCAGGCCTGCCACAGCCTAAAACTGTTAAAGCCCACTCCACAAGGAAGGTGGGCTCATCTTGGGCGGCTGCCCGAGGGGTCTCGGCTTTACAACTTTGCCGAGCAGCTACGTGGTCAGGGGAGAACACGTTTGTAAAATTTTACAAATTTGATACTCTGGCTAAAGAGGACTTGGAGTTCTCTCATTCGGTGCTGCAGAGTCATCCGCACTCTCCCGCCCGTTTGGGAGCTTTGGTATAATCCCCATGGTCCTGACGGAGTCCCCAGCATCCACTAGGACGTTAGAGAAAATAAGAATTTACTTACCGATAATTCTATTTCTCATAGTCCGTAGTGGATGCTGGGCGCCCATCCCAAGTGCGGATTGTCTGCAATACTTGTACATAGTTATTGTTACAAAAATCGGGTTATTATTGTTGTGAGCCATCTTTTTTTAGAGGCTACTTCTGTGTTATCATACTGTTAACTGGGTTCAGATCACAAGTTGTACGGTGTGATTGGTGTGGCTGGTATGAGTCTTACCCGGGATTCAAGATCCTTCCTTATTGTGTACGCTCGTCCGGGCACAGTACCTAACTGAGGCTTGGAGGAGGGTCATAGGGGGAGGAGCCAGTACACACCATGTGATCCTAAAAGCTTGCTTTTGTGCCCTGTCTCCTGCGGAGCCGCTATTCCCCATGGTCCTGACGGAGTCCCCAGCATCCACTACGGACTATGAGAAATAGAATTATCGGTAAGTAAATTCTTATTTTTTCCCCCATCAGATGAATTAAATGAAGTGTGTGAAGAAGCGTGGGCTTTCCCTGATAAAAAATTGGTAGTTCCTAAGAAGGTACTAATGGCGTTCCCTTTCCCGCCAGAGGATAGGTCACGTTGGGAAACACCCCCTAGAGTGGATAAAGCGCTCACACGTTTGTCAAAAAAGGTGGCACTACCGTCTCCGGATACGGCCGCCCTCAAGGAACCTGCTGATAGAAAGCAGGAGGCGATCCTGAAGTCTGTATACACACACACACACAGGCATTATACTTAGGCCAGCTATTGCGTCAGCTTGGATGTGCAGTGCTGCCGCTGCGTGGTCAGATTCCCTGTCAGAAAATATTGACACATTAGACAGAGACACGATCCTGTTAACCATAGACCATATAAAAGACTCAGTCTTATATATGAGGGATGCACAGAGGGAAATCTGCCGACTGGCATCTAAAGTAAGTGCATTGTCCATTTCTGCTAGGAGAGGCTTATGGACTCGCCAGTGGACAGGAGATGCAGATTCAAAAAAGCACATGGAAGTGTTGCCATATAAGGGTGAGGAATTATTTGGGGATGGTCTCTCGGACCTAGTTTCCACAGCAACGTCTGGGAAGTCAGCATTTTTACCCCATGTCCCCTCACAGCCTAAGAAGGCGCCGTTTTATCAGGTTCAGTCCTTTCGGACCCAGAAAAACAGGTGTGGAAAAGGCGGGTCCTTTCTGTCCAGAGGCAGAGGTAGGGGAAAAAGGCTGCAACAAACAGCAGGTTCCCAGGAGCAAAAGTCCTCCCCCGCTTCTTCTTCCAAGTCCGCCGCATGACGGTGGGGCTCCACAGGCGGAGCCAGGTACGGTGGGGGGTCGCCTCAAAAATTTCAGCGATCAGTGGGCTCGCTCACAGGTGGATCCCTGGATCCTCCAAATAGTATCTCAGGGGTACAAGCTGGAATTCGAGGCGTCCCCACCCCACCGGTTCCTAAAATCTGCCTTGCCGATTGCTCCCTCAGACAGGGAGGCGGTGCTAGCGGCAATTCACAAGCTGTATTCCCAGCAGGTGATAATCAAGGTACCCCTACTTCAACAAGGCCGGGGTTATTATTCCACACTATTTGTGGTGCCGAAACCGGACGGTTCGGTGAGACCCATTCTAAATTTGAAATCCTTGAACACGTACATAAAAAAATTCAAGTTCAAGATGGAATCGCTCAGGGCGATTATTGCAAGCCTGGACGAGGGGGATTACATGGTATCCCTGGACATCAAGGATGCTTACTTGCATGTCCCCATTTACCATCCTCACCAGGAGTACCTCAGATTTGTGGTACAGGATTGCCATTACCAATTCCAGACGCTGCCGTTTGGACTGTCCACGGCACCGAGGGTATTTACCAAGGTTATGGCGGAAATGATGATACTCCTTCGAAGAAAGGGAGTTTTAATTATTCCGTACTTGGACGATCTCCTAATAAAAGCGAGGTCCAAGGAACAGTTGTTGGTGGGAGTAGCACTATCTCAGGAGGTGCTGCACCAGCACGGCTGGATTCTGAATATCCCAAAGTCACAGCTGGTTCCGACGACACGGCTACTGTTCCTGGGTATGATTCTGGATACAGTCCAGAAGAAAGTGTTTCTCCCGGAGGAGAAAGCCAGGGAGTTGTCATCTCTAGTCAGAGACCTCCTGAAACCAAAACAGATGGTGGCTTCTTACGAAGCAATTCCCTTCGGCAGGTTTCATGCCAGAATCTTTCAGTGAGACCTGTTGGACCAGTGGTCCGGATCGCATCTTCAGATGCATCGCTTAATAACCCTGTCTCCAAGAACCAGGGTGTCTCTACTGTGGTGGCTGCAGAGTGCCCATCTTCTAGTGGGCCGCAGGTTCGGCATACAGGACTGGGTCCTGGTGACCACGGATGCCAGCCTTCGAGGCTGGGGGGCAGTCATACAGGGAAGAAACTTCCAAGGACTATGGTCGAGTCAGGAGACTTCCCTTCACATAAATATTCTGGAACTAAGGGCCATCTACAATGCCCTAAGTCAAGCAAGATCCCTGCTCCTACACCAGCCGGTGCTGATCCAGTCAGACAACATCACGGCAGTCGCCCATGTAAATCGACAGGGCGGCACAAGAAGCAGGATGGCGATGGCAGAAGCCACAAGAATTCTCCGATGGGCAGAGAATCATGTACTAGCACTGTCAGCAGTGTTCATTCCGGGAGTGGACAACTGGGAAGCAGACTTCCTCAGCAGACACGACCTCCACCCGGGAGAGTGGGGACTTCATCCAGAAGTCTTCCAGATGCTGGTAAACCGTTGGGAAAAACCACAGGTGGACATGATGGCGTCCCGTCTCAACAAAAAGTTAAAAAGATACTGCGCCAGGTCAAGGGACCCTCAGGCGATAGCTGTGGACGCTCTAGTGACACCGTGGGTGTACCAGTCGGTTTATGTGTTCCCTCCTCTGCCTCTCATACCAAAGGTATTGAGAATAATAAGAAAGCGAGGAGTAAACACAATTCTCGTGGTTCCGGATTGGCCAAGACGAGCGTGGTACCCGGAACTTCAAGAGATGCTCTCAGAGGACCCGTGGCCTCTACCGCTCAGACAGGACCTGCTGCAGCAGGGGCCCTGTCTGTTCCAAGACTTACCGCGGCTGCGTTTGACGGCATGGCGGTTGAACGCCGGATCCTGAAAGAAAAGGGTATTCCGGAAGAAGTCATTCCTACGCTTATTAAAGCCAGGAAAGATGTGACTGTACAGCATTATCACCGCATATGGCGGAAATATGTTGCTTGGTGTGAGGCCAAAAAGGCCCCAACAGAGGAATTTCAACTAGGTCGATTTCTGCATTTCCTACAAGCAGGAGTGAATATGGGCCTGAAATTAGGCTCCATTAAGGTACAGATCTCGGCTCTGTCGATTTTCTTCCAGAAAGAACTAGCTTCAGTACCTGAAGTTCAGACGTTTGTGAAAGGAGTGCTGCATATTCAGCCCCCGTTTGTGCCTCCAGTGGCACCTTGGGATCTCAACGTGGTGTTGAGTTTCTTAAAATCACATTGGTTTGAGCCACTTAAAACCGTGGATCTAAAATATCTCACGTGGAAAGTGGTCATGTTACTGGCCTTGGCTTCAGCCAGGCGAGTGTCAGAATTGGCGGCTTTATCATGTAAAAGCCCTTATCTGATTTTCCATACGGATAGGGCAGAATTGAGGACTCGTCCCCAGTGTCTCCCTAAGGTGGTGTCAGCGTTTCACCTGAACCAGCCTATTGTGGTGCCTGCGGCTACTAAGGAGTTGGAGGATTCCAAGTTGCTAGACGTTGTCAGGGCCCTGCAAATATATGTTTCCAGGACGGCTGGAGTCAGAAAATCTGACTCGCTGTTTATCCTGTATGCACCCAACAAGCTGGGTGCTCCTGCTTCTAAGCAGTCTATTGCTCGCTGGATTTGTAGTACAATTCTGCTTGCACATTCTGTGGCAGGCCTGCCACAGCCAAAATCTGTAAATGCCCATTCCACAAGGAAAGTGGGCTCATCTTGGGCGGCTGCCCGAGGGGTCTCGGCTTTACAACTTTGCCGAGCAGCTACTTGGTCAGGGGCAAACACGTTTGCAAAATTCTACAAATTTGATACCCTGGCTGAGGAGGACCTGGAGTTCTCTCATTCGGTGCTGCAGAGTCATCCGCACTCTCCCGCCCGTTTGGGAGCTTTGGTATAATCCCCATGGTCCTTACGGAGTTCCCAGCATCCACTAGGACGTCAGAGAAAATAAGAATTTACTCACCGGTAATTCTATTTCTCGTAGTCCGTAGTGGATGCTGGGCGCCCATCCCAAGTGCGGATTGTCTGCAATACTTGTAAATAGTTATTGTTAACTAAAGGGTTATTGTTGAGCCATCTGTTGAGAGGCTCAGTTGTTTTCATACTGTCAAACTGGATATAGTATCACGAGTTGTACGGTGTGATTGGTGTGGCTGGTAAGAGTCTTACCCGGGATTCTAAATCCTTCCTTATTATGTCTGCTCGTCCGGGCACAGTGTCCTAACTGAGGCTTGGAGGAGGGTCATGGTGGGAGGAGCCAGTGCACACCAGGTAGTCATAAATCTTTCTAGAGTGCCCAGCCTCCTTCGGAGCCCGCTATTCCCCATGGTCCTTACGGAGTTCCCAGCATCCACTACGGACTACGAGAAATAGAATTACCGGTGAGTACATTCTTATTTTAGTTATCAGTAGATCCTGAGAATTACATCCAGTAAACACAACAAGAGGAGTAATACATTGTGATTTTCTATACATACGAAATAGAGACAGATACTAAGAATTACATCAAGGGTAGGCTATAGAATGAGAGAATGGTTCTGTGGATAATTTAGAAAATGAACATTGCATAAAGCATACAGTACATGACAACTGAAGTGGTACTGTGTCACTGTTCATACATTTGGCATAAAAGTAGAAGAATAATACTGGGAACTAGATTCAGCGTACAGATGGAGAGGTGGTACTGTGCTACTGTTCATTCATATATGGAGTAAGAGTACAATAATACTGAAAATTACATTCAGCGTACAGTAGCAGAGGTAGTATTGTGCAACTTCATACATTTGGAATAAGCAGAACAAAATATGTATTGAGAATTACATCATTCAGATTAAGTGAAGTTACACTGTGCACTTGACCATATATACAGAATAGGAACAGATCTTGTGAATTACTTCCAATATCAGAACAGGAGCATTTGTACTGTGCAATTTTAAAACTCATTTATATTTTATTTTCTGGAAGGGATAACATTCATATCATACTTACCTACTCTCCCGGAATGTTAGAGAGTTCCCTGACTCCTGGAAGAGTGGGTGGGCCGTCATCATTCCGCCCACCTCTTTTTGAAGTGGGTTGAATGGGGGATGTAATGCAGCGAATAGCGGCTCTAGAGGAGTGGGCGGGGGCCAATATGACACGTTACTAAGAGGATCACAAAACTTTGGGCCCCACCCCAGCGCTATTTAGTTAACTGTTGCTGGTATTTAACTATTTAACACAGCGTTGCCATGCAGCGAGAAGTTCTATTTTACCAGCCAGCGTTTTTTTCTGCTCTCCGGGCGCCAACCGGTGAAGACTGCAGCACAGAGAAGGGTCGGAGAGTGGGATAGAGGGGCGGAGAGTAGGAGGGAAGGGAGGGGCGGACAACAGGGCTAAGAGATGGAACTGCATTGTGGGTAATATCCTGGATACCGGCTACCTACCTGGATATTACCACTCGCTGGCGCAGATAGACGCCAGGATTGCCTGACGGGTTTATGGGGGAGGGGGCTGTACTGCACACCCTAATTCTAAACATAGTAAGGGGTGCTACCATGCTGTGACTTGTCGTGCACCTGCATTTTCTCTTTTTACCAGGAAAATTTGAATTGTCTAATCACAACGAGTGCCAAATCACAGACCCCCGCTCATTATTAAATACAAAGTGCGGGAGAAAACAGTCAAGCGCTGTTCACTATGATAGGACAAACTGTGATAGCTGGCTTAATAGATAAAGCACCTTTCAATTAATTAAAGACTAAGGGATGCATTAACTTAAGCAGCACTTTTCAAATCCAGGAGGTTTTGGACGTTGGATTTAAAGGGGCAATGTTTTTTTTATTTTTTTTTATATTTATAATTGTCACTTTAAATCCAGCTCTGGAAACCTTGATGTCACAATTTTCGGCCCCACGCAACTAGCACCTCCCAGTTCTAGGAGGGAAGGAGTTAACATGAGGTAAGTATGATGCATTTCACCTGGTTGCAATCAGCCACAGAAACTGTGTAATTTGTGTCCCTGTTTAAAGGGATAGTATGGTATGCGTATACGTGTATATATATATATATATATATAAAAGCTTGCCATCGTACCCCTTTAATCTGGGACACCTATGCTTTATACAGGTTCTGTGGCTGGTTAAATTCAAGCCTGCGTTTCTCCATTTATGATCAGCCACACAAACTGAGTAAACCATAGGCGTCCCGGAAGTACTAATTTAAGTCACCTGTGCTCAAGCATGAATATCACTAAAATCTGCACTGCCAGTGTACCTTGAGGACGGAGGCTGGGAATGCCTGCCCTAGGCTCTAGTTTGCACACTGACCCCCCTGCAGTTTTCCTGCGTATATAGTTATTTGGATGCACAGTAGTCAGTAACTGTAAAATCGTTTCCCAAGATTTCCTTTTCTATAACAAGCGGCGTTGCTCCCTTCGCCGAGTGTAGGTATTGCACATTGCACACTGTCCCTACTGCATAGCTGCTGCTGCTTATTGTCAGCCGGTGCCTGGGCTGTATCCTCTGACGTCAGAGACCTAGGGGTAATCCAGGCTGCAGTGTGTTGCTGGGTGTTGCAGAGTGCCAGGTCAGTGTTGCAGGCTGAATATGACTGTCCAGCGTGTCCAGGGGATCAGGGCTAATGGAAGCTACTACAGGGGCAGGGCTGGATGGGATGGTTACGCTGTGGGTGGGGGGCTTGTCACGTTGACATTGAGTACCCTGGGAGATCCAGCAGGGGTAAGTGCTGGTAGCAGGGGTCTCCATACAGTGGATCCTATCTCTGTGACCTGCATTGGGCTGACTCCCGAGCACTCATATGATATACTGCAAACAGTTCAACAAATAGTGTAAGCGAATGGACCTGCACACACGTGCGACAGTTTCACCGCTGCTTGCAGCACTCAGAAGTGTAGCGGAGAGAGAGATAAAGTACCAGCCAATCAGCTCCTGACTAGCATGTTACACACTGTCTTTGATAAATGACAGGAGCTGATTGGATGATACTTTATCTCTCTCCTAAGGCTCCAGTTAGAGTACTATGGGGCTGATGTATTAAGCCGGGAGAAGTGATAAAGCAGCGATAAGTAGAAGGTGATAACGCTCCAGCCAATCAGCTCCTAACTGTCAATTTACATATTACAACTTTCCTTGGGAGACGTGTTACTGACAGAACGGTAGCGTCTAGTTACCCTTCGTGGAGAGGACCTTTCCCATAAGCCCCTGGGTCCATGACACAAACTTTTTGGAATAGTAACCTGGTGAGCGAGGCGAGACACCGAGCCCGAATCGTGGCGAGCGTACAATGGTGCAGAGATAAAACTAAACAATCTGAAACAAACGGAGAATGGAGAAAACATTTAGGTGCTGTCAGGGCGGAAGTTATCTGCTGCCCTCTACTGCTGTCACTTCCTGGTCCTGATCATGAAGGGAACATAGACACAACTCTGACAGCAATGATAAAGCTCTGTGAGGGCACAGCACAAGGGTCAGTCCCTGCTCTGACTAGTGCTGCATGTCTACGTCGGGGCGAATGAGCGCCTAATCTCCAGTCGCTGCTAGTACGTACATGCAGATCAACTTTTACTAACTCTGCTGGGGAGCCGATCCACCGACGCACTACGCCTTCTGCAAAGCTGGCCGCGTAACATGTATATGCATAATTTGACTTAATTTGGGGTTTTGTATTTGCCCATATATACACCTATAGTACATACAGTGGTCAAAGTACACACAGCACGCATACACCTGAGAATAGCACCCAGTATGCATAAATCAATCTATCAGTCAGGGACAGCTTGGGACTTAAAATAGGCCCCGACATTATTCCCAGTGCGTGTGAATGGGGAAAAGGGGGCATGACTTTGCATCACAGGGACACTCCACGAGACACTGGATCATGGCCACGTGTCACCCCCGCATTTAAACTTGCCAGTCAAGCAGAATGCCAGCAGACGGAGCTGCTCGGCGATGCTTCCAGACAGCTGGATGCCAATCAGGCCATTGGCCCTACTGGCATTTGCCAGATTGCCAGTCCATCTGTGCTATCAGTAAAGTACCTGTATGTGGCATATTAGAACTCCGGGATTGTTCATTTGGGTAAGGGGAATAAAGTTTTGCCAGAACAACAGTTTCACGTGAAGCAACTTCCACCTTACAGTGCGTCTCTAATACTGACTGAGTTATACAAGTGGCAGACATTTTTCTGGAGAGCAACATGCACTGAGACCTATGGAAATAACTCCGCCACTATGGCTTTAGCATCGGAGACAAATTTGATTGTGACATTTGATCCCCAAGTGATGAGTTTAAGAAAGAGAGAGACGGATAAAAGAACCTTTACATTATACTGTTCTGTTGTATAATCACTGTATAATCAGCGATTGACGTTGAGTCAGTGTTTTGGGCCTACGAGATGGCTCCAAGGCCCGGAGCTAGAGCTAGCGGACTTGGAGCCCTGGCAACACTGCTTTATTATTTTGGATACATTTATAAAGAACGCTGATGGACATAAATTAGCAATGCATAGGTGATGATGTACAGGCTGGGTTATCTCTGCAGCTGGATGCCACATCTGCGCTGATGTAGAAATAACCCTTCCCTGTCTCCTAATGGCCGCTGGGAGTTACAGTATTATAGCACAGCTTACTCAGACTGGCTGGTGCCTAGAACCATTGCAAATCGCGACCAATGGTGATCTGAGGCTGCTTCCTCAGACGCTGCACTCAGATCTCACTAATGATAACATGAGACGTCTCTCTCCTACAGACGCCTCCTTTTTGGGTCTGTCCCGCTGTCCCTCCTACGAGCCGCAGTGTACCGCGGTGGGGCGGGGAGGGGTCAGTTGGGAGGCTCTCTAGCACTCGCTGCTCTGCTCAGTTCAGAGAGACTGGGGGCATGGCCAGCAACTCACAGAGCGCTGGCCGTGCCCCACTGTGGCGAAAATTGGAGGCACGGCTCGCGATTGCGTCATCCACACGAGGCCATGCCCCCTTTCAATAGACCACCCACCCTTTCGGTGCCACGCAGCTTAGCTGCGTCAGCCGTCCCTCCTTGAGGAATCCAAATGTTGGGAGGTATGTGTTTGCACAGCCGATGCGTACAAATTCGCAACTGCAGCATCATTTGTGTACAGCTCTGAATCGGGCCCCTGTGTCAGGGACCATTTTCGGTGACACATATTCATTATTCCTGCGCATCTTGTATGCATAGTGTATATTGTAACTGTACAGAATGGCTGGCTGGACAGTATAAGTGCCAGCTTGTCATTGTAACGTTTACCTCCCTGCTACATACAGCAGAGGCAGCCATCTTGTAGTCATAGCCAGACGATCAGTTATTATCCAACCTAGGCACATGCATAGGGCCTATTGTACGTAGAGAGGCTCTGATTACCCTCGCCCAGTGGTCTTAAAACTGTGTGTCATGGCACCCTGGGGTGCCTCGGGACACTTGCAGGGGTGCCTTGGATTGGTGGTCCAGGACCAATTCAAATTATTTATGGTCAACGTAATGGGGAAAACCGGTAATGGTGACTGTCAATCATAAAATACATGGACAAACAGAAGCAAATATTGTACCTTACGATAAAACTGAACCTAAGGATGACATATAAACACAATTTACTTCATTTAATATTTTTTTCTAAATTTCTGAATAAGAAGCTTTTGGCCTAGGGGTGCCGTGAAAAAAATTCTGGTACTCTAAGGTGCCGTTATTCAAAAAAGTTTGGGAACCACTGCCCTAGCCTGTTTTTACGTGGGTTTTCATTTTTGACAAATGAGTGTAAAATGAGGTTCAAACTAGTTGCTTAGGGCCCCAGGAGGTCTCAATCAGACTAAACCAATACTTAATGGAGGCAGCCATCTTGTAGACTATGCAACAGTGCTTATATCAGTCGAGCTAGGGGCATCATAAGGAACCAGTGACTTCACTATTGACATGATTAAGGCTTAACAAAAAATAATAATAATAATTAAAATGTCTGCTTCCTCAGTTGGATTTGAACAGTCCTATTATGACCGAGGCAGGGTGACACTGCTGCTTGTAATTGTACACTATAGTGAGCTATGTTGTATACTAGTGTGTTCTGTCACACTGGTTCCCAGCATAGATTTCTATATATACAGTGCACACTTCCTGAATGAGACACCAGATCAGCACTGACCTCAGGGAGTGCCCTCTCGTAGAGTGTTCCTATCCTATCATGCACCTTAGAGATTCTCGACGCGGGGACATCAGAGCGCTTTGAGAGTTGTCCGAATTTCGCAAATTTTACAACCTCAGATTTAGAGAAAGTGGAACATTCCAGCTTGTTTGGGCCTATTTTTAATGGCTTGAAAACGTTTGAGTTCAATTTGAATAATTTTGGCGCCTCACTTTTTTTGTTTTACTAATGGCGTTCTGTAAACGCACTAATTGTCGCAGTTGCATTTGAAAACCAAAATGTTAGATAACTTTAATATTGAATATCTTATTTTGATGGCGATACAATCGTAGCTGAGTGTGCTGCCATTTGTTTAGCGTCGCCCAACCAGGGAACTGATCTGGAAGTGCTCGGACATTTTTGAGTATCTGTAATATGGAATAACGGCAATGTACAGGTTATGTTACTTCATAACTTTGCACCCTGACGTTCCCTGACTTTATATAGTGATGGGACAAGTTTAATATATATACCATTTACAGTACACTTGTTAACTTATGTCTCCCCAGCTCAACACAGACTGGCGGAGATGCCTCCAGTATCCCCTCATAACTTCTCTTGGGTGGAGCCAGGGCTTCTAGCTGGCATGGCCATGCCGCGTCTACCTGCCCACTATGAATACCTGTATGAGAACGGCATCCGCCACCTGGTGACCCTGACCGAACACAAGCCGCCTTACCACGACACCTGCCCTGGCATCACCCTTCACCGTATACGAATCGTGGACTTCTGCCCGCCCAGTCTGGAGCAGATTAAAAGCTTCCTCAAGATTGTGGAGGATGCAAATGGCAGGAGAGAGGTAAGAGCCCCCTCCCCCATTTATTTTATAACACACTGACAGTGGTATACAGTATGTATAAGCTCCCGTAAAATCTGTATGTAAAAAAACAATGGCATCCATCTTTCTAGCCTCCAGGCCCTTATATTGTTGCAGAGAGTGACTTCTATTATCCGTATAATGTACAGTAGGGATTATATTACCTCATGTCATCAGCACAGGTGGGACAGAGATACCCCACCCTTGGCGTCTCCTCACTATTGTGCTGTGCACGGATGATCATTTTTATTAAGCTCGGAATAAACTGTAATAATATATTTACAAAAAGAGAATTTCCTAAAGCTTTGCTCGTTCCTCCAGGGGGTGGCAGTGCACTGCATGCACGGGCACGGACGCACGGGCACCATGTTAGCCTGCTACCTGGTAAAGTCGAAGAAGATCACCGGGGTGGAGGCCATCAACGAGATTCGACAGCTCCGGCGCGGATCCATAGAGACGACGGAGCAAGAGAAGTCCATTATACAGTTTCATCACCACATCAAGTGACTTGGCATTTGGGGTGACGGGGATCGGGGATCCCCAATATGTCACAGCGCCGAGACCAGTTCTGAGGGCACGTTTATCCTGAAGGCACAGCGGCTGCTGATGTCCGTGGCACTGAATGGGTTGCAGCGTTGTGTGCTGACGAAGTGTATTTGTGTAAGAGGAAAGCCTCTTGTATTCTCCTGTACAAAGCCAGGGGGATTCTCTTCTCCGGATCTGAGCCCGCGAAGGGGGGAAGAAGTTATGTCTCTCTACTGGGAATTCATAATCCAGCTTGTGAAGTGGGTATAGAGCATTAAGCACCACATGACTGGCCGTCGGCTGTGTCGTCAGGAATCTACCTGGATTATAGTGTATTAGTTGGGGCCACGCCACTTGTCACTATTTTTACCATATACCATAATATGTGTACATTGCAATAAACGGCTAACAAATGTCACCTCATGAAATGGCTATATACAATATATACAGTGTGTGTGTGTGTGTGTGTGTGTGTGTGTGTGTGTGTGTGTGTGTGTGTGTGTGTGTGTATAAATATATACCCCATTATACACATATAATAATTGTATAGGCCACTTGTATAGTGCAAAAATAATTTTGTGTAACCATTAGCAGGCTTGTACGGTTTAGAAAACGAAAGCGAATGTCCGGACCGGCTGCCCTTACCGCCTGTGCGAAATTTATGGCACAGCCGCTGCGTACAAACTCGCAGCGGTGAATGCATTTACCTATGTCTCTGTAGCAGGCCCTGTGTTTGATGTTTGCCGGGTCACCATAGTCACACTGGGTACGTCTGCCTATCTGCTGGTTTTAGGTTTCTGAGACTCTAACCCGTTTCTCTGTGTGGCGCTGATTTAGCCGGCCTGCTGTATACGTCTAGAAATATCTCAGGGCTGAGACAGCATCCGGCGGAGATACACAAACATGGGCTTGTGGTAGACAAAGAAACTCCCGACTAAGCACCCAGGCTGTGACCACTGTAACAACAAGCTGTGGGCCGGACACACAGTCTGTGAAACGCGTGTTGCCATATGAGAGGTGACGGGGCGTATCATGGTGCCCAAACCTAAACACATTAAAAGGATAGCTCCAGCCAATGTCTTCAGCAAAATCTGGTCATAACAGGTTACTTACCTGGGTTCTGGCTGTCTTGCGGGTACCTCGAAGACTTGGATGCGCCCCCGCTAACTACTCATAGGGGAGCAGTGCAGTGCACTTGTGACAGAGTAGGTAGTTCTAGACAAAGACTACACAAGACAGGCCAAAGAGCACTTGGTTTAGACCACGAAACGCGTTGCTAGCTTGCATTGGATGAAGTTCACTTTAATCTTGCAAATAACTAGAGATGAGCGGGTTCGGTTTTACTCAAATTTACTCAGTTCTCAAAACGGCATCTTATTGGCTCACGGATGTCACGTGTTTTGGATAGCCAATAATAAAAATCCGGGTAAAACGCGAACTGGCGTTAATTCTGCTGTTACATCTGTACCGGCTCATCTCTACAATAACAAATCCTTTGGTCCCTATTTTTGCACAGATCTCTGGACAGAGGGCCTAATTCAGACCGATCACACTTTTTCTCTAATGGGCAAAACCATGTGCAGTGCAGGTGGGGTAGATGTAACATGTGCAGAGAGAGTTAGATTTGGGTGGGGTGTGTTCAAACTGAAATCTCAATTGCAGTGTAATAATAAAGCAGCCAGTATTTACCCTGCACAGAAACAATATAACCCACCCAAATCTAACTCTCTCTGCACATGTTACATCTGCCCCACCTGCAGTGCACATGGGCCCTCATTCCGAGTTGTTCGCTCGCAAGCTGCTTTTAGCAGCTTTGCACACGCTAAGCCGCCGCCTACTGGGAGTGAATCTTAGCTTATCAAAATTGCGAACGAAAGATTAGCAGAATTGCGAATAGACACTTCTTAGCAGTTTCTGAGTAGCTCCAGACTTACTCCTACACTGCGATCAGTTCAGTCAGTTTCGTTCCTGGTTTGACGTCACAAACACACCCAGCGTTCGCCCAGACACTCCCCCGTTTCTTCAGACACTCCCACGTTTTTCCCAGAAACGGTAGCGTTTTTTCACACACACCCATAAAACGGCCAGTTTCCGCCCAGAAACACCCACTTCCTGTCAATCACATTACGATCACCAGAACGAAGAAAAAACCTTGTAATGCCGTGAGTAAAATACCTAACTGCATAGCAAATTTACTTGGCGCAGTCGCAGTGCGAACATTGCGCTGGCGCATTTAGCGGAAAATCACTGCGATGCGAAGAAAATTACCGAGCGAACAACTCAGAATGACCACCATGGTTTTGCCCATTAGAGGAAGATTTTGCTTTTGAGATCAGGTCTGAGTTAGGCCCAGTAGTGCTACATCCAAAAAGCACTACTGAGACCAGCAAGCTGAGGATAATTAAAATGGGATAGAAATAAGTTGGTAAAACAGGAGCAGAACATTGTGTCCTGGATGACAGGAGTTGTGGAAGTGTCGTCCTCTGGGCAGTGTTTGAGGTCTGCCCCGCCATATCTGATACCTGATATAGTACAGTTTAGGGTTAACAACAATCTCGTCTTCTGAGTACCCTATTCCTATTTTCTGAGGAAGAGGCTTAAAATTGCATTTAAGACATAGCCGGTGCAGGTATACTGACACGGGGTCATTCCGACCCGTTCGCACACTACTGGTTGTCGCAGCGGTGCGCGCGAGCCGGTACTGCGCCTGCAATGCGCACGCGTGCCGTTGCCCAGCGACGCCCGTCGCCGGGCATTGTCCAGAAGAACAAAGAAAGCGATCGTAAGAAAATTGACAGCAGGAAGGCATTTCGGGGGGCAACTCACCATTTTCTGGGAGTGGTGAGTCCAACGCAGGCGTGTCCAGGCATTTGGAGGGCGGATGTCAGACGTCAATTCCGGGACCTGCAACGCTGGATCGATCGCACAGGGTAAGTAACTGTTACCCTGGTCTAGTTCTACACAAAACTTTTTTTTTGCGTAGCAGGGCTGCACAATCGATCGCACCCTGCTATGTAGATATACACTCCCCCATAGGCGGCGTCGAGTTGATCGCACGGGCAGCAATAAGTTGCTTCTAGCGATCAACTCGGAATGACCCCCACATTGCTGACAACAGTAAGAAAATTCAGGATTTAGCACTGACCATTATAAGATTTAGATCAGAGAGGCTTATCCACGTCTTACTGTGTGTGGACATAATGTGAGGTCTGCACCTTCCAAGTGTCTTTCTAATGGAGCCAAATCCTGTCCCACTTCTCATCCAGATTCACCAACTTTTATCTCACATAAGGATCAAGTCTTCAATCGACACTCACTGCTCACTATAAATATGGACTCTGTTGGGAGTGGATTGGAACTGCAGACCGGTTGCAGTTAAAATACCGGCCGTCGGGATCTCGGCGTCCAGGATACCGACGCCGAAATCCCGACAGCCGACAATGCCGACAGACAGAATCCACGACACCCATAGAGTGGGAATATATCCTGTGGCGAGCGCAGAGAGCGGGAACTGCAGACAACCATACACTGGGCTGTGTTAGGACTGGACGGGAACTGCAGACAGCCATACTCTGGTCTGTGTTCGTATTGGACGGGAACTGCAGACAGCCATACACTGGGCTGTGTTAGGACTGGACGGGAACTGCAGACAGCTATACAATGGTCTGTGTTCGTATTGGACGGGAACTGCAGACAGCCATACACTGGGCTGTGTTCGTATTGGACGGGAACTGCAGACAGCCATAGACTGGGCTGTGTCAGGACTGGACGGGAACTGCAGACATCCATACACTGGGCTGTGTTCGTATTGGACGGGAACTGCAGACAGACATACACTGGGCTGTGTTAGGACTGGACAGGAACTGCAGACAGCCATACACTGGGCTGTGTTAGGACTGGACGGGAACTGCAGACAGACATACACTGGGCTGTGTTAGGACTGGACAGGAACTGCAGACAGCCATACACTGGGCTGTGTTCGTATTGGACGGGAACTGCAGACAGCCATAGACTGGGCTGTGTCAGGACTGGACGGGAACTGCAGACATCCATACACTGGGCTGTGTTCGTATTGGACGGGAACTGCAGACAGACATACACTGGGCTGTGTTAGGACTGGACAGGAACTGCAGACAGCCATACACTAGGCTGTGTCAGGACTGGACGGGAACTGCAGACAGACATACACTGGGCTGTGTTCGTATTGGACGGGAACTGCAGACAGACATACACTGGGCTGTGTTAGGACTGGACGGGAACTGCAGACAGACATACACTGGGCTGTGTTCGTATTGGACGGGAACTGCAGACAGCCATACACTGGGCTGTGTTAGGACTGGACGGGAACTGCAGACAGACATACACTGGGCTGTGTTAGGACTGGACGGGAACTGCAGACAGACATACACTGGGCTGTGTTCGTATTGGACGGGAACTGCAGACAGCCATACACTGGGCTGTGTTAGGACTGGACGGGAACTGCAGACAGACATACACTGGGCTGTGTTAGGACTGGACGGGAACTGCAGACAGCCATACACTGGGCTGTGTTAGGACTGGACGGGAACTGCAGACAGCCATACACTGGGCTGTGTCAGGACTGGACGGGAACTGCAGACAGACATACACTGGGCTGTGTTCGTACTGGACGGGAACTGCAGACAGACATACCCTGGGCTGTGTTCGTATTGGACGGGAACTGCAGACAGACATACACTGGGCTGTGTTCGTATTGGACGGGAACTGCAGACAGACATACACTGGGCTGTGTTAGGACTGGACGGGAACTGCAGACAGACATACACTGGGCTGTGTTCGTATTGGACGGGAACTGCAGACAGACATACACTGGGCTGTGTCAGGACTGGACAGGAACTACACTTATTTATCTAGCAACTTCTAGAAGATATTAGCTAGAACCTGACAGGATGCTATTGGCAACATCTCCACTTCTATAAACTCACACTTTAGTAAATATACCCCCAGTATCTGGTAGAAGTTTGTGTCCTGTAGCTGTAACTCCCTGAGAACAGATAATTCTCCTGATCCTCACCTGTCTGACTACAAGTGGCTGGGGCCTACGTACTGAGTACATTTGAGAAACGTCATATTCTGCAGATCACAAACACTGGATATAAGTGGATGTAAAACTTGTGATAAATAATTTACCATCATTTTAAAAACCATTTACCTTCAGTCTCTGCTTCCTCTAATCATACGGTTCAGCCTATCGGATCTGAACCCTGAGCTTTCAATATACTAGACCAGGGGGAGGCAATATAAAGCTGTTGTGGAACTACACATCCCAGAATGCCATGCCAACAGTTTTGCTGTGAGGGAATGCTACAACTGTGACATGAGATGCTGGGATGTGTAGTTCCACAGCAGCTAGAGTGTCAGACTTTGCCTCCACTTCCTAAAAAGACAGAAAAAATATAATTTAGACCTATACAGTTTATTTAAATATGCAAATTAGGGTTAGGATTTGGTGTGGAGTACATATTTAGCAATGTTGCCGAATCCTAAAAATTGTGCGTGTTCTTCTGTTAAATCCCCATCAAAGCAACTGATTTGCGTCGGTCCCGCATCCCGATAGTTGTAATTATTGCCAGTCATTTATATAGCGCACACATATTCCGCAGCGCTGTACAGAAAATATTTGGCCATTCACATCGGTCCATGCCCCAGTGGAGCTTACACTCTATGGGGCAGATGTATTAACCTGGAGAAAGCATAAGGACGTGATAAACCAGTGATATGTGCAAGGTGATAAAGGCACCAGCCAATCAGCTCCAATATGTAAATTAACAGTTAGGATCTGATTGGCTGGTGCTTTTATCACCTTGCACATATCTCTGGTTTATCACTTCCTTATGCCTTCTCCAGGTTAATACATCTGCCCCCATATTCCCTACTGCATGTACACGCATATACATTCACGCTAAGGTTAATTTGCAGGGAGCTAATTAACCTACCAGTACATTTCTGGATTGTGGGAGGAAACCGGAGTACCCGGAGAAAACCCACGCAAGTACGGGGAGACCATACAAACTCCACACAGTTAGGACCATGGTGGGACTTGAACCCATGACCTCAGTGCTGTGAGGCAGTATAATCCTGACAGGGGGAGGTAAGAGTGTTTCCCCCAGCATAACGCTAACCCTCTCCCCTTAGTGCCTAAACCTAACCTCCCTCAGTAGCGGATCTTGCTACAGGCACGCAGGATTTTTGCCCGGGGCACAGCCTTCTGGAGGGCGCCGTCACTGTCCGGAGGGCGCCGCCGCCGTGGCAAGATCCGCTACTGGTGGTGCCCCCCGGTGCTGTGTGGTGCGGTGTGCGATGACTGCATCGCACACCGCATGGCATTGTGGGACCGGCACATGGACGCTAGGGTCATAATTGACCTCTAGTGTCTATGCTGTGCTATGGGAGAGACGTCATGACGTCTCTCCCATAGATCCGAGGAGCGACGCCGGCGGCAGGAGACGGAGGACAGCAGTGGTCAGGAAACAGGAGCGGGGATGGTATTTTTGCACAGTACTGGGGGCACAACTGCTGAGGGCACAGCTACAGGGGGTATAACTGACCACGCCCCTTCTCCGAAGCCACGCCCCTATTTTTTTCGCCCTGGCGCCACAAGGCCTAGATCCGGCCCTGACCTCCCCACAGCCTAACTCTAACCCCCCTGGGTGGAGCCTAAACCTAACCCACCCTCCCCCCAACTTAACCCTAATCCGCCGGCTGTACTTCCATTCGGAATGCCAGCTGTCGTGATTCGGCGTCGGTACTCTGACTACCAGGATTCCGCCCGCCAGCATCTTATGCACGTGGCCGGTATGTAATGTAATCCGAGTTCAGCAGCCAGGCGGGATGCTGACAAAACTCTGACTTTTTATTAAAGGGGCAATTATGTACAGGGCTAAACCATGCCAATTGCCCCTTTAAAAAAAAAATAGAAGTCAAGCCGACATCCTGCACAGCCGCTGAACTGTGACTACAACACGTTCCGCTATTGTGTCTCAAATATTTGAAATAAGTTTTATGTAAAGTGAATATCTATACATTTGGGGGTGATCCTGCATTGGGTGGAATTGCACTGCAGGTGGCAGGCATAATGTGCACTATGTCGCAGCTATGGCGAGAGTAGCATGTGAGACACGCTGGGCATACGTCACACAGACCTACACCCATGATTAGTAATATATTTTATTAAATGGTCCGACAGCAGCATTTAAAACACATTTAAATAGTGTGCACAAATGGAAATCAATAGCACATTGCACAATGCATAATTCTATAATGAGCCAGTTGGCGGAGTATAATCACAACACAATTGCAGGTGCAGCTAGTGACAAGGACTTAACCCCAGGGCCACAGAGGTAAGTAGCAGCCATGTGAGGTTGCCCTGGGGGTAAATTCACTACAGATCAATTTAAAATCTATATTAAATCGTTCTATCAGTCAATCAGGCCCAGCGTTGGGCCGCCTTTTGCCCTTAAAACTGCTGGAATTCTTCTAGGCATGAATTCTATGTCAGTATTAGGAAAGGGTTTGGGGCATGGGGCCCCCTGGCTGGTGTGGCTGGACTGCTTCTGGGCATCATTATTGTAACACTTATGTAACAGTAACACGTTTCAGTATTTAAACTGTCTTTATTAATGTAACACTTTTATTGTTACCGCTCACCTATGTAACACTTTTGGCACCTATGACTCCAGTGCCGGTGCAAGGTCTCTCAGTACCCTAGGCAAAACTACAGCCTGCTGCTCCTAACCACCACCAATACGCGCTTCCCAGCCTTCCAAATTAAAGTGTGATTAATAAGTTCCACAAACGCCTTTTGCACCAAGTACAACAAGGATGTTTCTTTCAGAGACATCCTTAATTTCTCATACGTCCTAGAGGATGCTGGGGTCACATCAAGAACCATGGGATATAGACGGGATCCGCAGGAGACATGGGCACTTTAAGTGGGTGTGAACTGGCTACTCCCTCTATGCCCCTCCTCCAGACTCCAGTTTTAGAATTGTGCCCAGGGAGGCTGGTCACACACAGGGGAGCTCTACTGAGTTTCTCTGAAAAGACTTTATATTAGTTTGGAGAACTGCTGGCAACAGTCTGCCTGCATCGTGGGACTGTGGGGAGAGAAGTCAGACCTACTTCTAGGGAGTTAAAGGCTCTGCTTCTTAGGCTACAGGACACCATTAGCTCCTGAGGGTTTGGAACACTAGGTATGCCTAGGGGTTCACTCCCAGAGCCCGCCGTCACCCCCCTTGCAGAGCCAGAAGTCAGAAGACAGGTGAGTAGAAGAAGATAGAAGACTTCAGGGACGGCTTTCTGAGATACCGGAGTGCCCCCCTTCAAATCCCAGCACCCTACGCAGCTGCCTAATGGTAGAGCCGGCGCTGTATGCCTCCTATGAATGTAACACTTAACATTTACACTGCAGCTTCTCTCTTGTGTGATGCCCTGGGGCGGTTGGGCTGAGCTGGGCTGGGTGTCCCGTGTTCTTTACCTGAACCCTAATGTTAGGAACCCACCTGATGAGATCACTTGGCCACGGTAGGTGCATATTTGCCTACTTTTGAAAAAAAAAACATTTCAGGGAGATTGTGAAAGTAACACCTATCAGCGTGGACATGTACTGCTACATCTGAGAGGCGTGTCATGAAAATTGCTTACATCCAACCGTAAATGAGCCCCAAAGTTAGTATACTGTATACACAGATACTGCAAGTGGCCATGAAAAACCTTATTTAAAATGCATGCAGCCATAGGGATCATTGTGTCTTGTAACCAATACAGGGAAATGGCACTGACGTTCCCCCCCAAGAATGTGACAGCTGCATAATGGGGGTAAGGTACAATGAGGGAGATTGCTGGTCTATTCAGGGAGACAGGGAGATTGCTGCTATTCCAGGGAGTCTCCTGCAGAATGAGGGAGGGTAGGCAACTATGGGTAGGTGGGCACATATTTTTGGGGCAAAGGTTATGCTATTAGTCTAAATTTGACTCTAAATGCAGAGTTTACTATAATTGTTCTGATCGTCAGTTCTTAATTTGTAAAGTGCACCAGCATATTCCTTCCTCTGTGTGGAACTATAAGTCTCAACATGGTAGCACCTATTATTGTGTTTAAAATTAGTGTGTGCAGTCCAGCCCCTTTCCCCAACTCATGGATTCTACTAACTGACCACAAGGATTAGGCAGGAGCTTCAAATGTCGGTGCCACTGTAGCACTGCGTATCCACCGCTAGTTGCAGACCTACAGTCTCTCTCTCTCTCTCTCTCTCTCTCTCTCTCTCTCTCTCTCTCTCTCTATATATATATATACACACAGTGCCTTGCTAAAGTATTCACCCCCCTTGGCTTTTTACCTATTTTGTTACATTACAACCTGTAATTTATTTATTTATTTTAATCTTAAAGAAATGAAATGAGAAAAATTTATATCAAAAATAATTTTTATAAATAAAAATCTGAAAATTGGCATGTGCATATGTATTCACCCCCTTTGCGATGAGGCCCCTCAAAAGTTCTGGTGCAACTAATTACCTTCAGAAGTCACATAATTAGTGAAATGAAGTCCACCTGTGTGCAATCTAAGTGTCACATGATCTGTCAGTATAAACACACCTTTTCTGAAAGGCCCCAGACGCTGCAACACCACTTAGAGGTGTATTCAATAAGAGTCGGATCTATTCCGCCATGCATTTGTCGGTATGGATCCGACAACCCCTATTTAAAGAGTGTCGGATTTGGCTGCTGCTGCTCGCCTCTGACCGGCTTAGTCGGATTGACATTGTCGAAAACGGGACCAAAACCTGTGGGATTTGGTCCCCATTCCGACAGAAGCACACGGATCGGCGGCTATTCTGCCGATCCACGTGCAATCCGACGAGTCGGATTTCCCGACTTGTCGGGAAAAAACGGAGCCGCATTGAATAGGTCGGAACCCCTTCCGACCTAAACCTGTCGGAAACTGCCGTCTTCCCGACAAGACGGCAGGTTCCGACAGGTATTGAATACACCCCTTAGGGTGCATACACACGGAGAGATTTTAACTATGAGAGATTTTGACTGAGCGTTTCCCTTTAAACTCTCAGTAGGGGATTCTGACTACCTTTACCAGCGATTTTGGCTATGGGCGATTTTGGCTAACTCATTTTCTTTTCCAGCGACCTAGCCAAAATTTACTTGCCTGCACAGTCTATTTTTAGCAGGGATGGCGACCTAGCGGGGACGCGCATCGCTATCGCTGGCTGTGTACACACAGGGCGATATGCACTAACTTTCTGAGCGTTTTTGACTATATAGTCAAAATCGCTCAGCTATAACGCTCCGTGTGTATGGACCTTATGCAAGAGGCATCACACCATGAAGACCAAGGAGCTCTCCAAACAAGTCAGGAACAAAGTTGTTGAGAAGTACAAGTCAGGGTTGGCTTATAAATAAATATCCAAATCTTTGATGATCCCCTGGAGCACCATCAACAGGGACGGTTCTAGCCCTTTTTGCGCCCCTGGCGGGAAATAGGGGCGTGGCTTCATACAGGGGGCATGGCCAGTTACGCCACCTGTACAGTAGAGTAGCGCCGCTGAAATGCTGTGCGGTGCGCGATGATGTCATCGTGCACCGCACAGTAAAGGTCCTCTCCACGAAGGGAAACTAGACTCTATGCGTCTAGTTCCCTTCACAGCGGGACACAGCGGGCAGCGGCAGCGGGACACAGCGGGCAGCGGGGGGCACATCAGTAGCGGATCTTGCCATGGTGCGGCGCCCTCCGGATGGCGCCGGCGCCCTCCCGAAGGCGGCGCCCCAGGCAAAAGTCCTGCTTGCCCGTGGCAAGATCCGCTACTGACCATCAAATCCATAATCTTCAAATGGAAAGAACATGGTACCACAACAACCTGCCAAGAGAGGGCCGGCCACCAAAACTCACAGACCGGGCAAGAAGGGCATTAATCAGAGAGGCAGCACAGAGACCAAAGGTAACCCTGAAGCACCTGCAGAGACCCACAGCAGAGACTGGTGTATCTGCGCATGTGACCACAATAAGCCGTACACTCCATAGAGCTGGGCTTTATAGAAGAGTGGCCAGAAAAAAGCCTTACTTAGTGTTAAAAATAAGAAGGCACGTTTTGAGTTTGCCAAAAGGTATGTGGACGACTCCCCAAATGTATGGAGGAAGGTGCTCTGGTCAGATGAGACTAAAATTGAACTTTTCGGCCACCAAGGAAAACGCTATGTCTGGCGCAAACCCAACACATCCCATCACCCCAAGAACACCATCCCCACAGTGAAACATGGTGGTGGCAGCATCATGCTTCAGGGATGTTTTTCAGCAGCAGGGACTGGGAAACTGTTTCGAGTCGAGGGAAAGATGGATGGTGCTAAATACAGGGATATTCTTGAGCAAAACCAGTTTCAGTCTGCCTGTGATTTGAGACTGGGGGGTAAATTTACTAAGATGGGAGTTCTATTTAAGATGGGATGTCGCCCATAGCAACCAATCGGATTCTACTTCTCATTTATATAGCACCTTCTAGAAGATAATACCTGGAATCTGATTGGTTGCTATGGGCAACATCCCATCTTAAATAGAACTCCCATCTTAGTAAATATACCCCTGGGACGGAGGTTCACCTTCCAACAGGACAATGACCTGAAGAATACTGCTAAAGCAACACTCGAGTGGTTTAAGGGGAAACATTTAAATGTGTTGGAATGGCCTAGTCAAAGCCCAGATCTCAATCCAATTGCGAATCTGTGGTCAGACTTGAAGATTGCTGTTCACATGCGGAAACCATCCAACATGGAGGAGCTGGAGCAGTTTTGCCTTGATGAATGGCCAAAAATCCCAGTGGCAAGATGTGGCAAGCTCCTAGAGACTTATCCAAAGCCACTTGCAGCTGTAATTGCAGCAATAGCTGGTTCTACAAAGTACTGACTTTAGGGTTGTGAATAGTTATGCACGCTGAAGTTTGCTGTTATTTTGTCCTATTTGTTGTTTGCTTCACAAAAAAAAAAAAAAAAAACATCCTCAAAGCTGTAGCCATGTTCTGTGAATGAAATGATGCAAACCTTCAAACAATCCATTTTATTTCCAGGTTGTGAGGCAACAAAACATGAAAAATGTAAAGGGGGTGAATACTCTAGCAAGGCACTGTGTGTGTGTGTGTGTGTGTGTGTGTGTGTGTGTGTGTGTGTGTGTGTGTGTGTATAATATATATATATATATATATATATACACATACAAACGTAGGTATATACATGTATACAGTAGTATGTATCCGAGCCAAGGGGGTGTGGATCATAGGGTCGACCACACGTAGGTCGACAGGCATTAGGTCGACTACTATTGGTTGACAGTGACTAGGTCGTCGCCTGAAATAGGTCGACACGGTCTTTAGGGCCACATGATTTAAAAGAAAATATGCTGGTGTTGTTTTCTACCATGTCGACATAGTGACCCCGTCGACCTAAAGACCATGTTGACCTAATGAATGTCGATTAATAGTGGTTGACCTAATGACTGTCGACCCCTAAGTGTGGTCGACCTAGAGACCGGATACCGAGGCAAGGGTAGATGGAGAGTGCGGTAAGGGTGCAGAGTATTAAGCGGCCACAAGGGGGAGCCAGCACAGCAGGCATCTCTGTGATCTGGCCACAGGACTACATTTCCCGGCATGCACAGGGAGGCACTGAGCCCATTAGCTGCAGCTGCTGCCCCTGTGATGGGTGGAAGGCAGAGGGGGCTGATCAGGCAGCCTGGGGCCTCCATTGGTTGTTGCTGTGGAAACAAGGGGCGCTTGATTGAAAGAGTGGGTGGCCCTTGGAGCATCATGGGGCCCTCCCACTATTATGTTTGCAAGTTGCAGGCTGGCAGGGAGTTCAGCAGCAGCAGCAGCAGCAGCAGCAGAGAGGAGGAGGAGAGAGACAGAGCATTAGCAGCAGCCTTACCTCCTGCTCTCAGAGGGGTGAGGAGCTGCATGTGGCATCTCTCCTGCAAGCAGCTACTGGGGTGTGTGCCATCCCCAAACCCACCCCTGCACCTATAGGAGCAGTGCCACCAGTGTGCCCAGCCTCACAGCCAGCACACATTGCTAACAGTCACTTGGTGGATGTGACCAGAGGGCACCAGGGTGGTCCAGCTGCATGCCCTCCCTTACCATCACCCCTCCTAGGTGATCTGCTCATCCATGGTGGATCTTCCAGGACTCCTCCAGGTAAGCCCCTTGCCACCCAATGCACCAGCTGAGAAGGGGAAGGATGGGCACATGCTGCTGGCATGGGAATAGAGGGGTGGTCTGCTGGGCACTGGCAAGCATTGGTGTGTGGGCACCTGCTGTGTGCCATCTGCCAGTGGCTTTCACCTTGCTGCCACCCATTGGGTACCAACCCCCCCCCCCCAACTCAGAGCCCCCCTTGGTGCATGTGCACTGTAGTCCTGTGGTGGCATAGGGGGTGGGCACAGGAGCTACCCTGGCAGTCTAGGGGTGCTGCAGCCATAGTTACACCCCATCCCCTCCTTCTACTAACTTTGCACCGTGCCCCTCTGGGCTAGCCTGGCATGCACTGGGTATAACCCCTGTAACACCTGGGTGTGGGCACCTGCCATGTCCATTCCGTGCCCCCTGTCACTGCCCACCCTCACTGCATGGGTAAGCCGGGAAGCGGGAGATGCAGAAGAGAGGGGAGCAGTGGGCTGAAGAGCTAGCAATCTAGTGCACCGGCGGGATCTGGTCCCAAGGTCACAGATGGAGGGGCAGCAGTGTGAGTGTGGGGGGCGCTGCATGGCACGGGGATGGTGGGCAGGGGGGTACAGTGGAGCTGGGGGGTGCAGGAACAGACAATGGTAGGGGGGGTGGTCACAGCGCACGGGCCGCTATGCTGGGCCCTGGATGCCCCGGGGGTAGGTGTGGGGGTCGGGGGGGCCCCAGCATCGCGGTAGGGATCGGGGCGCCCGGCGCTGGCGGGGATACGGTGTATCAGGTGCTGGGGACGGGCCTCCGGTGGGTGCGACAGATGAAGCCCGGGCCTCCCTGCACGCCTGCCGCTGCTGCTGCTGTGTATCGGGGTGCGGGGGAACGGGGCAAGGGTCGGTGGACTGGGGGGAGGGGGGTCCCTCTCCTGATGGTGGGGGGCTTCTGTGGCCACAGCCTCCCTGTGTAACCCCATATAGCCCGGAATGGGGGGACAGGCCAGGCGACCAGGGGGTTAATTATACCTGTATGTGATACATGCTCTGTATGGCACTGGCATTGGGCCCCCCCTAACCCACCCTCAGTGCCCACCATGGTCCTTACTGAATCTCATCTATCTATCTATCTATCTATCTATCTATCTATCTATCTATCTATCTATCTATCTATCTATCTAATGTCTATCTATCTATCTATCTATCTATCTATCTATCTATCTATCTATCTATCTATCTATCTATCTAATGTCTATCTATCGTCTGTCTGTGTCTATCTCATATCTATCTATCTATCTATCTATCTATCTATCTATCTATCTATCTATCTATCTATCTATCTATCTATCTATCTATCTATCTATCTATCTTATAATATTGGATTTGCATAAACTTAACCTGTTTGCATGCACCCATTGCAGCCTCTGACATGTCCCAATATCAGGTGCCCCCTGTCCCCTCTCTCTGACCCTCGGCTATATACTAATTATTAAGAAAACATAATTTGCTACCACATAGGATGATTCCTGGTCTTGGGCACCTATAGATACAGTATGTGTATGACTAGTGCTACCCATGGGAACTTCAGCGTGTGGCCCCCGGGCCCCCTCCTCCTCCTCCTTTGTCAGATTTGTTATGTGACGTGTCCTTGCAGACAGGTGTCTCCTTCATTACATGCATTGTTTTAGTGAATTATTGAGGTTAAGGGTCAGGTGTACTGGGCGGCCCTATTGAGGATCAGAGAGCCGCCCACTGTGGCAGGAGAGACGTTAGGAAGGAGTCGGGGCAGATGTATCAAAACTCGGAGAGAGATAAAGTATCAGCCAATCAGCTCCTAAATGCCATGCCACAGGCTGTGTTTGAAACATGACAGTTAGGAGCTGATTAGCTGGTACTTTATCTCTCTCCACATTATTAGTATTAGTAATGTGAATATTTTTAGGGGCAGACGCAATTGGCCGCGAGCAGCTTCGGTGGCTTCCCGGGATATTTGTCTCGCTCGTTTTCAGTCACCCTATTTGCCCGTTATGGGCCTGCAGCTCACGTGTAATTGACTCTGGCCCTTAGTGAGGAATTTCAATTGAAAAATAAAAAGTTAAGCAGGAACGTTGGAATCCGCCTCACTCCGGGGAGTGCAGAAAACCTGGTGCCTCTTTATAAAGTGGGAGAATATCTGTAATGTCACTTGTAATCTTCCCTCATGCAGTGTGAGAACAGTATTGTGGGTAAAATCTGTCATTTTTAAATATTATACCCCCATACCAAATAGGGCTCATTCGCTAACGCTGCATTTAAGTGCAACCAATCAGCAATCGCATTGGATCTGCCCTGAGTAATGTAGGCAGCGAAAGCAAGAATCTGATTGGATGCCACGTGCCAGTAGCCAATTTTGTTCCTACAATGCAATGTTAGTGATTGTTCTTCAGTCTCTTTGGTTTGCAAATCTTTCAAATATTGCATTTGATGACGTTTCATTCATTATCAAACAGGGATTCCCAGCCGTCGAGAAAGGACGCTTTTCTGCACCATGATCATGAGCTAGGAGTGCCCAGTATATACATAGTTGCAAAATATATATATACTGTACTTTAAAATTAATTAGGGTATTAGTGTCGGTTATGGGAGGTCGTCAGGGTTGTAGCTAGTGTGAGATCTAGTATAGTTTTTATGATGTCACTCAGGGTGTGTGGCTTTATAAAACATTAATTGACGTCATTCGGAGACGTAACTGCTACATTTTCTCGCAGCGCCTTATTTATGGTGAAAACGGAGAAAGTGAGGCAAAACGAGAAGTTCTATTCTGACATAACTATGCACGGAAAAAGTTTATGAGCCAGTATAAAGATGGTTTTATGTTCACGTTGATCTTTTCCTCATTGTCCGCCAGCAAAACGTTTGGTGATGATTTTGTTTATAAGTGTCGCACCATCCGCCATGCTGCTACGCCTTGTGCCGTCCTATTTGGCTCAGACCTTTCACACGTGTCATGTTAAGCTGTCCCAAAAAGATATTGGAAGTCTTTCAATCCTCGTCAAGGTCTGATCGGCTTTTCCGCCTGCGCTTTGTCCTTCAGGACGTCAGGAACTGGCGCCTGTCCCGAGACTTACAAGCCGCTGCACCGAGCACGTCAAGACTAGCCATTGCTGGCAACCAGTGGGGGCAGGCATTTCGTGGGCAGGGCACCAGACTGTCTTCGTTACATGGGTAGTTTTTCTGTGTTTGAGTGTTTTTTTTTTACATTGGTTTAACTGCCCCAAGAAACGCGCTTGTCCACAAAAGCGGAATGCGTTAAATCCATTGAAAGTACATGATGAGGCCCAAGACTTTGGGAGTGCAGTGGGGAACCTGACAACGCGTTTCGCGTCATCATGCAGCAGTTGGTGGCCTTGATGAGGCGGCATGCATGCGGCGTGCAGTGGTGAACCTGACAACGCGTTTCGCGTCATCATGCAGCAGTTGGTGGCTTTGATGATGCGGCATGCATTATCTTGCCACTGCAAAATAACGTGATTTGCGCTGGGCATGATGACCCGAATCGAGTCATCAAGGCCTCGTCCACTTCACTAGAAAGAGACACGACCTGGGAAGTTACCTTATATTACCTGTGTTTGAGTGTTTTTGTTACATTTGTTGGTTTAAATGCCCCAAGAAACGCGCTTGTACACAAAAACGGAATGCGTCAAATCCATTAAAAGTACAGGAGGAAACCCAAGGCTTTGGGAGGTCCAAGGGGCAAGTGCAGTGGGGAACCCGACAACGCGTTTCGCAATATCATGCAGAAGGTGGTGGCCTTGATGATGTAGTATGAATTATGTTGCCCCTCCGAAATAACGTGGTTTGCGCTGGGCATGATGACACGAATCGAGTCGTCAAGGCCTCATCCACTTCACTATGGGGCCTGGGAAGTTTTTATCTTTTAAAGTTTTTTTTTTTAATAGTACATTAAACAGTTTCCATTGAACGTCTGTGGATATTAAGCGCACTGTAAGTTGCTACAGATTGCAGATAATGGCGGAACCTAGCTATGATCTCAAGACGTCTTCTTATTCCAAGACATCTGTCTTCCATTGCCAGACACATGTAGAGAAGCTGCGCCAAACCCACCGAAAGGCCTGTTTGAAATGTCATCGGGAATATTAAGTGTTAGTCCAATATGGCAAGAAATACAAAGTACCCGTTTTTTTTCCGAGCCGCTCTCCAAGAAAAACAAACTTTTTTCCCTTTTTGTAAATGTATCCCCTATTTCGTGATTCCAGCGTGAGAATAAACACAATGTGCGGATCCGTGAGGCTGACACAGCGAGCCCCCTGTTACCTTCTCTGGAATTCTGAGGCTCGGTGTCAGAATACTTTATTTTATCTTGATTTTGAAAACTCTGGGCAGTGAGGTCTGTCTGTCACCGTGCCGAGAGCCTCTCAAGTCAGCTGGAGGCAGGTCTGGAACATAATGATTGACTGGAAAAAATGTCGTCGAGATGACGAAGAAATTCCACTTTTATACGTTCGTCTGAGCTTCTTGGATTTTTGGATACGTATGAAAGGGCTGGATCACATGCCTCTGGAATATTATTTTAATCCATTAGCCTTTTGCTGCAGCGCAAAACTATTCAGTACTAAACGCCGTGAAAGGAAGTGTGGTCAGATGACGGCGATGCCTGTAAATTAATGTCTGAAATAAAGTTACATTAACCTCTTCTTAACTAGCACCCTGTAACGGGTACGGAGGAAATATGTATTGTATCGTTTGGTTCTGAACGCCAGATCTCCAGCAGGACATAGCGGTCTGTTTATAAATAGCTGGCGATGGGGCTCATTCACTAATCCCGCGATAGATCGCTACAATTTCTAATTAAAAGCTGGCCGCCGAGGCACCTGAGCGATACTAGCTTGGCGAAGCGGTAATGGTTAATTCCCCGGTTGGCTGGGCTAACCTTATGCGATAATGCCTGTATGTGTCTGAGCAAGTCGGTCCACGTAAAAAAGTATCGCATTGCGGTAACCACCAACCCCCTCTTACAAAGGCCGATCAATGGGTTCACTTAATGTCCCTCAAAAAGAAGGAGTATGAGGAAAGTGTCCATATATGGAACCTCGATTTACTACCTCATGCTAATGCCAGTTTCTGTAGGGCCAGTGCAAGGGTCTGTAGGGGCTTCAAGCGAGGAAGTCGCTCCGCCCCGTGCGCAGCCGCTTCTGCCATTGTTCGTATCTGCGCCATTCTAGGTGCGAGATATCCATAGGTTACAGACTTTCCTTCCCCATGTGTACTCCTCAGAATAACACGAATCTCAAGCTACACGCCTACAAGACAGAACAGCTTAGTGAGATCGCCTTATCGCTGACCAGTTCCCGCCCCCAATACGCCCACTTCACGCAAAGACGGATCCACCACCAACGCTAAATTTGCGTTGGCACGCTGATAGACTTCCTAAGTACAATAGGTGTTTTGGTCTAAAAATTGTCCAACTTTTTCTCCCTGAACCAAGGTTGCTATGGATATATGTATGTAGGTTGCAGGACAACCTTGCAGGACAAGGGTCGTCGCCTGTCGCATTGTGGTAGTGCCTCAGGAATTTGAGCCGCGGCTGTTTGCTCTGCCCCCCCCCCAGTGTACAGTGTATACTACCAGTGGACAGTACGGGTGTAGGTGTGGTCACTGAACAAATATTACCTCAGAGATCAGGGGAAGCGTAATTCTCTCTCTCTCTCGCTCTCTCCTGTCTTTCTGATCAGTTATTGCCCTGCGCTCACCCACTTCTCTATTACAGGTCTGTGAAGCGACGCTCTGCAACCCGGGACGGGCCCACCATTAAAAACGGCAGAGGCGGATTTAGTTGGCAGAGGAGCTGACATTCTTCCCCTGGACAAGTTCCGCTGGATATTACTACACAAGAGAAAGTTCAGCTGACGCCGGTTCTGGGAATCCAGGCCGGCTGGGGGCTGACTGACACCCCTCTGCCCCTGGGCTGTGGTTGCCAGCGGGCGTCTCTGACAGACTGGAGGTCCGGGTAGGGTCTCTCCTGATGCTGCATGAAAGGACAGGTGTATCTCTCCTTGCTGGCTTCCTATGCTCGGCTGGCAGGTCTGTGCTATGCATTGGGCTTTCTGGACTGTCAGCCTATTGTTTTGCTGCGTTGAAGGTGAGTTGGTTTTTCAGGGGGTAGAGTGGGGGTGGGGATGGGGTCAATTTGTAATTTGACATATGCAAAAAAATAAATTACTAAGGGGTAGATGTTTTAAACCTAAAGAGGACCAGCGGAGGGTTTGACCAATCAGAATCTAGCTAGCATTTTATACAATGTACTAGACAAATGAGCTGAAAGCTATGGGCAGCGCTGGTCCTCTTGGTTTGAGTAGTCTCCCCCAGTGCATCTTCATAATCACCTACTGTATATGAGTAAAACCTGTCCTGCTGCTTATAACAATACCCTGACACCTGTACGCCTCCTCCATCCTGACTACACCTTGCTGACATAGATACGCCTTCTGTTCCCTGTATATTACTACACTTCTATGGCCTCCAGCTGTCAGTAAGTTCTTAGAGTCAGACACTTGCCCCTCGGCTAGAGAAAAGCCAGGCTCCTAACGTATCACCGTATGTTCCTACTCCGTGTAGAGTTCAGGGCAGCCATGCTTCCGTTTCCCTATTTCCAGTCCTCTTTATCATTCATATTTACACTTTCTGGGGCCGTTTAGTATGATAGCAATGACGTGTCCATAAAAATGTCTCCACTACAGCTACATAAAACAGGGTTTCCCAAACTCAGCCCACAAAGCACCCTGGCTGGCCAGGTTTTAAGGATATCCATGCTTAAGCACAGGTGACTTAACTAGTACCTCAGTCGGATTCAGTATGATTTCCCGATGGATGGGATGAGCGTCATCCCAACCATCAGAATCCAGACAGCTCTGGAAAGTACCCTAACCCTCCCCTACCCCCTATCCTAACCCTCCCCTACCCCTATACTAACCCTAACCCTCCCCTGCCCCCTATCCTAACCCTAACCCTCCCCTGTGAGTGCCTAAACCCAACCCTCACTGGTGGTGCCTAACCCTATCCCTCCCTTCCCCGATGCCTAAACCTAACTCTCCTTGCTTGGTGCCTAACCCTAACCTCCGCTTCTAAGTGCATAACCCTAACCCCCCTTCCCCGGTCCCAAACCTTTTCCACTCTGCACCCTAACCCTTACCCCCTTCTAATGCCTAACCCCCCTTTCCCGTCCCCAAACCTTTTCGACTCTGCACCCTAACCCTTATCGCCTAAACCTATCCCCTCGGACGCAACCGCATCCCGCTGAAAGAACGATCAGGATTTAGACGCCGGGCTTCTGACATCCTTCGGGATTCCGGCGGCGGTATATCGACTGTCGGGATCCCGTCCTTCGGGATATTTACTGCATCCCCCTTAGTCACTTTGATTATACCGTCTGTGCACAACCATGGATATCCTTAAGACCTGCACTGTCAGGGTGCCCTGTGGACCGAGTTTGGGGAACCCTGATATAAAATGTTCATTCACTGGTATTGTCATTATATTACTAATAGAATATATTCTCTTTAACGGGCTTAATTTACATTATAATTTAATGAATGCCAACAAAGTGACGTTATTAGAATTACAGTCTACTTGGTTTTCATTAGAATCTCATTTCTTTTATAAAGTGTTGACGAGCTGAGGTAGAAATTACTTTTTTTGGTGGGGGAGGGGGCAAATTTTGCTTGCCTTGTACCATGCACGCACACCAATTTCTCCCTCGTCTGTCCTAGCGGTGGCCACTTTTTTGAGTGAGAGTGAGATAGTGAAACCTTTGTTTTTTGATGGCTCAATGTACACAAACTTTGCTTAATACACAAAGTTATTAAAATTATTGTATTAAATGACCTTTAGGCTGTGTGTATAAGGTGTAAATGAAACATGAATGAATTGTGTGAATGTAGACACACTTTGTTTAATGCACAAAGTTATAAAAAATATTGGCTAAAATGACCTTCAGGCTGTGTGTATAAGGTGTATATGTAACATAAATGCATTCTGTGCTTAGATTTAGGTCCCATCACCATGATATCTCATTATGGTATGCAATTATTCCAAAATACGGAAAAATCCCATATCCAAAATACCTCTTGTCCCAAGCATTTTGGATAAGGGATACTCAACCTGTATAAATGTATTTATTATTAACACTGTCTAGACTCAGACGGTCTGTCTTACAGTATGCATTTGCTATATAAAATGCAAGTAGCTCAATTCATTTATTATCATACACATTCCGTGTCTACTGCCATCGCACACGCAGCGGATCTGCGAAAATATATGCTAATGGGGTCTCCACAGGGATTTGTTCAGAGACTCCCACCTGACTCTGTGTCTGACCCGCTGCTTGCGTACAAAGACGCGCCATCGATCCTTTGCAAGTAAGCCGCCGGATCCTTTCCAACTGCTTCCGAATTCAGTCGCTGGTTCTGACACGCCCAGACGACGGTTGCAACACGCTTGCATTTTTGTAGCCACCTCCCGTCACCTCCCCCAAACGCTTATTACCTGTCACTCCATTGCAAATACAACCTCACTGCGTCCACCGTTGCTGATAAATCGCGGCACGTGCGCAGTACAAACAAAATTGCTCAACTGCGCAAACCTCAGCACCGCATCCACATCTAAATCAGGCCTTGTGTGTCTATCTCTTATCTATCTAAACATCAAATAAAATATATTTTCTTGTCTCACAGGTGCCGTCCGATCCGACGCTCAGACTGTGGTTGGCCGCGCAGGAGAGAGTGCGGTGCTGGGGTGCAGCATTCTCCACCAGGACACGGGGCGCCCTCCCCTCTATGTCATCGAGTGGGTGCGCTTTGGCTTCATCCTCCCCATCTTTATCAAATTCGGCCTCTACTCCCCCCGCGTGGACCCGCAGTACCTCGGTAAGCGCTGGGTGCGTTCGCCATCCCACCAGGAATGGCCGTGTTGACCTGTTGCGTTTGATTTATGTCTGTACTCCCTCACCAATGTGCGTTGCGGCATATATGTGTATGGTAACCGTAGCATGGGTGATTATGACTGATCCTCAGCAATGCCGCAGATCTCTATCTGTCACCAGAGCTCGGGGATAGGATTACAGAGCCAGACACAAAGCCGCTTGTTTGCTACCTGTTGTAATATAAAGAGAGCCTGGTCCAGTCCGGCAGGAGGGGCAGGTGGTTTGGGGAATGAGGAAGTGATGCCTCAGTGAGTCTGTAAAGTAGAGGTGGGATGGCGGAGTCAGGTCTGTAACAGGTCAATGGAGGATAATGACTGGCCGGGGCGTGCTACTAGATGCAAGGATCTTAGAAGGCTTTTTATGGCATCTAATCTGAGTAGGGACTTGCTGACTGTCAATATTTGTTCTGCAATTAGTGCAAAACCAGGTCACATGTTCCACCCTCACCAAACCGAGTGTCAGCTCTTGGTACCCCCCCCCCCCCCTCTGTAATTTTGTGGGGTGCCTGGATATCCTGGCAGTTGAAAGGTTAAGGGGAAGAAATTCGCCCAGGGTACTTAAGACGCCTTGTGGTTTGGCACATGTCTCAGCCCAAGGTCGTGGGGTGTCAGGCTGCATTAATCACGCTCTGCCGCAGATGGCAGGAGGAGGGAAAGGGGCTTAAACTCTGTGAGCGGGTGGTTGCTGCGGAGAGACCAGACAGCGATGGCTACGTCACACATATTTGCCAAAAATTGCACTTGCAAACCGCTTATCAGCAATTCCGCTGGGCCGGCGCCGGACGGATCGTTACGGTTTATATATCGCAGTGCGCTCAGTAGCGCTGTACAGTAACGCTGCGCATGATCTGATCCATTCAGAGGTAGGGGCCAGTGCACGTCCTCCAGAGGGCCTCGCTTGCAGGAGCTTACAATCTAGTTGGAGTGAAGTACAATATAACAAAGTTGAAATGATGTCATGTGTTCAGATACTGAAATCAAATGTTTGTGATAGGAAGATAAATGCGTATGCTTGTCTGGGATTGTCCTACTCAGCCGACAAAGGGTTGTTTTAAAGCGCACTGCAAGTCTACGCAAGGTGTCGGCCATGTTGTGGATTGAACCAATGAAGGGCCTTGGAGGTGCCACTGTTTCCTGTATTTTGCTAATGTATATTTCCTGTCAGGTTGCAAAATGGCCGCTGGACAGTGCTCCTGCGATGTGATTGGCTCATAGCAATAGGCTCCTAAAGTCACTGCTGTTCTGTACAATAATCTGTATTATGGTTGTACTGTTGGCTGGTAGGCAGTCTCTCAGAATCGCATGCTGTGAGTTCTCTTGAGTTACGCCACGGCCGGCATACGTTTACATACGTGCTTGCGAATAGCACAACATACGTTTTGCGTTTGATGGCTCTGTTCTGGGAGGGTCTGTAAGTCACATATAGCTCTGCTGCTCAGAGACTAACGAGATTGTGTGCATTCATGTGGAGCCAGGATTCCCACGCGTACATTGGATTTCATAATAAAACCACTCTGACCACCTGACTGGGAACCACGTGTCCTGGGATTAGTACACGCTAAGAAGTGTAATTAGTTTAGGCCCTCATTCCGAGTTGTTCGCTTGCTAGCCAATTTTCGCAGCAGTGCACACGCTAAGCCGCCGCCCTCTGGGAGTGAATCTTAGCTTAGCTGAATTGCGAACGAAGTATTCGCAATATTGCGAAAAGATTTTACTTTGCAGTTTCTGAGTAGCTTCAGACTTACTCTTCCAGTGCGATCAGTTCAGTGCTTGTCGTTCCTGGTTTGACGTCACAAACACACCCAGCGTTCGCCCAGACACTCCTCCGTTTCTCCAGCCACTCCCGCGTTTTTCCCAGAAACGGTAGCGTTTTTTGCGCACACACCCATAAAACGGCCTGTTTCCGCCCAGAAACACCCACTTCCTGTCAATCACATTACGATCACCAGAACGAAGAAAAAACCTCGTAATGCTGTGAGTAAAATACCTAACTTCATAGCAAATTTACTTGGCGCAGTCGCACTGCGGACATTGCGCATGCGCAGTTAGCGGAAAATCGCACCAATGCGAAGGAAAAGAACGAGCGAACAACTCGGAATGAGGGCCAATGTTCGCACTGCGGCTGCGCCAAGTAAATTTGCTAAGAAGTGTGGTATTTTACTCACAGCATTACGAGGTTTTTTCTTCGTTCTGGTGATCGTAATGTGATTGACAGGAAGTGGGTGTTTCTGGGCGGAAACTGGCCATTTTATGGGAGTGTGTGAAAAAACGCTGCCGTTTCTGGGAAAAACGCGGGAGTGGCTGGAGAAACGGAGGAGTGTCTGGGCGAACGCTGGGTGTGTTTGTGACGTCAAACCAGGAACGACAAGCACTGAACTGATCGCACTGGAAGAGTAAGTCTCGAGCTACTCAGAAACTGCAAAGTAAAATCTTTTCGCAATATTGCGAATACTTCGTTCGCAATTCAGCTAAGCTAAGATTCACTCCCAGAGGGTGGCGGCTCAGCGTGTGCACTGCTGCGAAAATCGGCTAGCGAGCGAACAACTCGGAATGAGGGCCATAGTGTTACCCGGCGGGTGAGCACGGCAGAGATGGATGCATGAGTCTCCTATCCTGACTTCTGTTGGGTAGGCCCCAGAGATGGGTGACGCTGATGACTGAGTGTAGTAGACCTGTCACCAGAGACGAGCAAGGCTCCTATTCTCCAGGGACGGCACTCATTGTCTTCTGCCGGAACAAAGAATCCTTTTATTTCAGTTTCAAGGGAGGGGCACCCAACGGTCGCTCCATAACAAGTGTGTAGCCTCGGGCCCCGGGGTGGGGAACGTGAGAGACGTATGGTGGAGGATTTAAACTCAGAGCGTTTGTGTCAGTGAGATTATCTTTGCATTGTTCAGCATTCGGCAGCAGCCAGGTGGCCAGGGGAGCACATAGGGGAGGGTAACGGCCCAATTTACCCTCCGCGCTGCTGTGGGAAATTGTAAATCTACACTCTGAGAAATCATTAGACGAAACAATGATCATCCGTCAAGTCCACCTCATGGAGAAGTCATTCCTGAGGTGACGGAGCAGGCCTGAATGAGATCATGCGTGTTACGCAGGTGTGTCGCCAGCGCTGACCGATACACAATAAGTCATGTGACACAAACACAAGGGGTATCTTATCTGAATACCTGCCAAGGACACCCAGATTAGTGGGTGCAAACAGCGCCCTCATACACTGGCCCGCCCCCTGTGTACGAATCCACCAATCTGCCCAAAGCACGGCTGCCAAGCTGTCAGTCATTCTGTGTCTGCTCTGTTAGAGGAGCTCCTGTCTGCTGACATGCTGCAGGGGGTTGAGAGAGAACATGGCGGAACCTAACTAGCGGCTCATCCTGCGTCGCACGCTGCTACCACTGCTTTAATGTCATATCCGCATCTGCGACTATGTGCTAATGGGAGTATCAGCCCTTTCCCCCAGTGTACAAGCGTGCGTCTGGCTGGGCAAGGACTGAGACGCCCGCTGTGATGCTGTAATACCGCCTGGTGTGTGTCGCACGCAGTAGCAAAAATTCCCTCAAATCCGTGAACATTGGGTCCATAATGAGGTTTAAATACACCATTTATTTGTTATATTGTATTCACCTCAGTGATACGCGGCCTGTATACATGTATATGGAGGGGCGTGTGTTAAGAGGCGATAACAGTCGACGTAATTGGCTGCATCCTGTCCGCAGTGGTAGTTAGTACCCTCAGAGACCATTGTTGGGGGATAGTACTAGCCCACCACCTGACAGAGAGCGGCATTGCTAATATTCTGTGGAAACGAGTCATATTAATACACCGTAAAGAGCGTATTTTGTTACCCAATCCCCCAAATATAAATAAGTTCCATCTATAGGCTGGCCACCTGTGGGCTAACCTGTGGTTAAGGAGACATCACTATGCAGTTCTCAAGCAGCTTACTGTGTGACAAAGACCATAGACAGGAAAGGGACTGAAGACCCCTCATTATAACGTAAGCACCCCTCCCCCATCTGCTCTGTGATCTTTCTCCGCACTCAGCAGGTGTATTGTCCCAGCTACTATACGGAAGGCCATAGATCACATATACAGGGCTTTGTATGAGTCTCCTGTCCTCTATTTCCCAGCTGTGCTGCTGTGGTGGTATGCGTACGATGGTCAATCGCGATGTCACTCTCGCCAGCACTGTAGGAATAGCATATCCTCTTTCATGTGCTGTATAAAGGCACTAGAGAACATTTAACTCCCTGTTGCATTACTCAGAATGGGCTCCTGTGCAACTGGCTTGCAGTCTCCTAGGTAACAACTGCTTTATATTGGTTGTTGAATTCAAATGTAGGGCGCGTGTCACTGCAGGTTTAAAAGGACACATACTTAGCTAGTGTAACTCTTTGACCCAGTTCACTAGCTATTGAGCCGTAGATTGTGGTTTGCGTTTTACTGTTTCTTCTGAAGGGGGCAATTAAATAATCCGTCAAACTCAATTGTTTTTTTAGCAATCACTTTGGAAATGTTGATAAATTGTTGTTATATTGATTTATAGTTATTTAAGCACATTATTTAAGCAATAAAATATAGATTTTATACAAGTAAGCCATGTGATGTGCCTCCCGGTAAGATGTTTCGATATCGAGATTAATGCAGAGTATGAAACGTGAGGCAATAGGTCAAAGGTTGTGTTAAATAAATAGACTGAAGAAATAGCATAGTATCGTAAAAGGAAGAAAAGATCCGCAGCCCAGGTAGAAGCCAGTTTTTTTTTTCGTCTCCAGAATTTTACTGCGGCTTTCCGGCTGCTATGGAACTAGAAGTACCAGCATGCCCTTCCATCCAAAAATCTGCTGGGACTGGTCGTTTCTCTGCATCTGAGGTGAAACTCGATCCTGTTTTTTTTGGGTGTAATTTTAAAGCAAAATGAAAGAGCAGAAACAAAGGATTCAGGAGACGGTTCTGTGATTGGACAAGAAATCTCCTCGGCGTCACCCGGAGACGCTGCGATCAGCTCCGTCCGTGTCTATTTCATATAAAACCCGGCTCCTCTAGCAACAGCTTGTTTATCTTCAGTGCCGGGAAAAGAATGGATTGCTCTGTCTGACAAGCGGAGCATCTCACAGTTACAATGGGAGAGTAGGGAGGGGGGGGGGGGGGATAGAGGGAGGCTCTGCGGCCTAGCCTGGCATTGTCCAAATGCTCAGATTTAAATTTCCGTCTCCGTGGTTACCAGGTGGACGGTAGAGGAGGGGTCCAAGCGTGTTTGGGGCTGGGCTCGGAGGGAGGGGAGGTTAGGGGTGCGCTCGCATTTTACAAAGTCTCAAATCACTGAGCGCCTGCATGGCTCTGCATTGTGCGTACTCGCTGGAGTAAGGAGAGGGGAGCCGTTGAGTGTGGTATTCAGGGAGCCTGCCTCGTGCCAGTTCCCAAATTTTCCAAAGTGTTTGGAGTTTTTTTTTCTTCTATTAAATAATTTTTTTTAAATGTTTTTATCAGATCTGTAGCCATTTTCTAGCTAACAGGCAGTCTGCAGGGAAATGACACAAATATAGGATAGCTCTACAGTAATCTAGACCGCTACATGTCCTACAGTTATTAGTATCCTTTGGCGCTCTGACTGTTGTGGCACTACAAATCTAAGCATGCCCTGCCAGGAAGAGCAGCTGCTGACTCGCGTGTTAGTTACCTCTAGCACAACGGCTCTTTAGGGTTAGGGTCGGACGGTTTTCGCAGAAGCCTAATATACGTTGAGTAGAGTCCTAGTAGGACTTATATCTCTTGATTGTAAGCTCTTCTGCATAGATACGTACTGTACATTATACCTCTGGTTTATCAGCCCGCATAATAGCAGCGTCAACAGTGTATAGGCAAGCAGTAGAGTGTAAGCTCCTTTGAACTGCTACGATATTAGATTGCAAGCTCCTGTGTTTAGATATTTCCTGACGTCTTACTGACTTCGCAAGTGTTGACGTTTTTCCATTTATCACCGTGAAAACTCTACATTGACGACTTTTTTGTGCGATATAATATTCTAGTTTACATTACCAAGCAGCATTTGGTGGAGATGAACCTTGGCTATTATTGTATTGGAGTATATGCTCTTTATGGCGGTCTGGACATCTGAGGTAATTACTAGTAGCAGCACTGGCCTGTGTCGCTGTAGTACGGCACACAGTGTTCCTGTCATAGAGAACAGCTTCCTCTGTCCAGGGCGGGCTAGCATTTTACTACCTCCAATAAATACTCTTTTTCTTTGTTAGCGAGCTATAAAATGGGTGAGAGATTGGACTCTGTCATTAGCCAGAGTAATAAACTGTGCACTGGGGACACCCCGTCCCTTCCTACATTCTCTCCCTGGTGCTGCAGGGGCTTCACGTGTGCAAAGTATGTGGCAATACATGGAAGTGAACCTGCGCCAGAGTGTGCGATGTTTCAGATGTTCTAGGCACTTTTGTCTCCAATCTGTATCATTTCTGTGCTTTTCACCACAAGACATCTATCATCCAGGCAAAGTTATTTAATTTAGATGCCGCTGGTTATGACAAAGATGTGCAGCATCCGGGAATAGTAAAAATAGGTAACTTTGCCTGGATGATATAAAGGGCTAGGGGAGAAAGCACAGACATAGGAGGATATAAGTAGAAAACATGGCTAGGGGGCAGGCAGAAACTGACAAAGTCGCCTGAAGGTGACCTCTATAAGATCTCATCTGAAATGGACTTGTATTGTTCCAGGCCCCCCCAAAAAAATACCTTAAAGCCTTGTCATAAGACGGCGGACGCTGGTATTGTGTGGCGGAAACATTATGGGGCAGATACACTAAAAGCCATTGGAGAAAGATAAAGTGAAGAGAGATGAGGGTGTGGTATAATGTGTAGACATTTTGTACCTGTTGACCATATGGTGTCGGCCTATTAACTGTCAATCTAGACACTGTCGACCTCTCATCCGGCTACTGAGCCATAAAGAACCAACCAATCAGCCCCTAATTGTCATTTCTCAAACCCAGCCCACAACGTGACAGTGAGGAGCTGATTGACTGGTCATTCCCAGCTTAGGGTATATATCTTCCGTAGGTGCCATCCTACTGAGCATGTCAGTAATGGGAGAGAGTGGCTGCTCTCACGAAGAGCTTGCAATCTAATAGTGTAAAGCAGAGGTTCTCAAACTCGGTCCTCGGGGGCCCACACAGTGCATGTTTTGCAGGTAACCCAGCAGGTGCACAGGTGTATTAATTACTCACTGACACATTTTAAAAGGTCCGCAGGTGGAGCTAATTATTTCACTTGTGATTCTGTGATGAGACCTGCAAAACATGCAGTGTGTGGGGTCCTGAGGACCGAGTTTGAGAACCTCTGGTGTAAAGGAAGAGGCGAAATAAATGAAAGCAACATTAAAGCATTATAAGGGAGATATTGGGTCTGAGTTAGACAGAAATCGGGCGAGGGTGCTCCGACATTGCGTGCACAAAATAATCTGCGCATATTCACCGGTATGTAGCGTTGTACACACCCTCACTGTCTCGAAGAGCTTACACTTTATCAGTAGGATGACATTTTTCATTAGAAGCGGTAACATACCTTGGTGAGTCTATTGATCTGGGTACGTCAGACGTGATCCAGATAATAGGACCTGGCCAGTAAGAATAACACCTGGCATGCAGAAAAGGGGGGATTACATTGTACGGTTGGTCAGTACTGAAAAATGGGAATATTTTAAAGGGACCGACCTAAGGAAGTAACATCCAGGGGCGTAATTACAATAGGTGCAGGCAGTGCAGCTGCTATGGGGCCCAGAGCTGAGAGGGGCCACCTTCCCTGTCACAGTTACATGTGTTATATACAGGCTGTAGCCGCCATAGGTGCATGGAGTGCAGCTGCTATGGAGCCAGAGCTGAGAAGGGCCACCTTCCCTGACATGTGTTATATACAGGGTGTAGCTACCATAGGTGCAGGGAGTGCAGCTGCTATGGGCCACAGAGCTGAGAGGGGTCACCTTCCCTGTCACAGTTACATGTGTTATATACAGGGTGTAGCTACCATAGGTGCAGGGAGTGCAGCTGCTATGGGGCCCAGAGCTGAGAGGGGCCACCTTCCCTGTCACAGTTACATGTGTTGTATACAGTGTGTAGTTACCATAGGTGCAGGCAGTGCAGCTGCTATGGGGTCCAGAGCTGAGAGGGGTCACCTTCCCTGTCACAGTTACATGTGTTATATACAGGGTGTAGCTACCATAGGTGCAGGCAGTGCAGCTGCTATGGGGTCCAGAGCTGAGAGGGGTCACCTTCCCTGTCACAGTTACATGTGTTATATACAGGGTGTAGCGACCATAGGTGCAGGGAGTGCAGCTGCTATGGGGCCCAGAGCTGAGAGGGGCCACCTTCCCTGTCACAATTACTTGTGTTATATACAGGGTGTAGCTACCATAGGTGCAGGGAGTGCAGCTGCTATGGGGCCCAGAGCTGAGAGGAGCCACCTTCCCTGTCACAGTTACATATGTTATATACAGGGGTGTAACTACCATAGGTGCAGGGAGTGCAGCTGCTAGGGTGCCAGAGCTGAGAGGGGCCACCTTCCCTGTCACATTTACATGTGTTATATATAGGGTGTAGCTACCATAGGTGCAGGGAGTGCAGCTGCTATGTGCAGCTGCTGTGGGGACCCAGAGCTGAGAGGGGCCACCTTCCCTGTCACAGTTACATGTGTTATATACAGGGTGTAGCTACCATAGGTGCAGGGAGTGTAGCTGCTATGGGGCCAGAGCTGAGAGGGGCCACCTTCCCTGTCACAGTTACATGTGTTATATACAGGCTGTAGCTACCATAGGTGCAGGGAGAGCAGCTGCTATGGGGCCCAGAGCTGAGAGGGGCCACCTTCCCTGTCACAGTTACATGTGTTATATACAGGGGCGTAGCTACCATAGGTGGAGGGAGTGCAGCTGCTATGGGGCCCAGAGCTGAGAGGGGCCACCTTCCCTGTCACAGTTACATGTGTTATATACAGGGTGTAGCTACCATAGGTGCAGGGAGTGCAGCTGCTATGGGGCCAGAGCTGAGAGAGGCCACCTTCCCTTTCACAGTTACATGTGTTATATACAGGGTGTAGCGACCATAGGTGCAGGGAGTGCAGCTGCTATGAGGCCCAGAGCTGAGAGGGGCCACCTTCCCTGTCACAGTTACATGTGTTATATACAGGGTGTAGCTACCATAGGTGCAGGGAGTGTAGCTGCTATGGGGCCCAGAGCTGAGAGGGCCACCTTCCCTGTCACAGTTACATGTGTTATATACAGGGTGTAGCTACCATAGGTGCAGGGAGTGCAGCTGCTATGGGGCCCAGAGCTGAGTGGGGCCACCTTCCCTGTCACAGTTACATGTGTTACATACAAGGGCGTAGCTACCATAGTTGCAGGGAGAGCAGCTGCTATGGGGCCCAGAGCTGAGAGGGGCCACCTTCCCTGTCACAGTTACATGTGTTATATACAGGCTGTAGCTACCATAGGTGCAGGGAGAGCAGCTGCTATGGGGCCCAGAGCTGAGAGGGGCCACCTTCCCTGACACAGTTACATGTGTTATAGAAACATAGAAACATAGAATGTGACGGCAGATAAGAACCACTTGGCCCATCTAGTCTGCCCCTTTTTTATTTTATCCTTTAGGCAATCTCAACCCTTTTTTGACCTTAATTATTTGTAAGGATATTCATATGCCTGTCCCAAGCATGTTTAAATTGCTCTACAGTCTTAGCCTCTACCACCTCTGATGGGAGGCTATTCCACTTATCCACTACCCTTTCTGTGAAGTAATTTTTCCTTAAATTTCCCCTGAACCTCCCCCCCTCCAGTCTCAGTGTATGTCCTCGAGTTCTAATACTTCTTTTCCTTTGAAGAATGTTTCCCTCCTGAACTTTGTTAAGACCCTTGATATATTTGAAAGTTTCTATCATGTCCCCCCTTTCCCTTCTCTCCTCCAAACTATACATGTTAAGATCTTTTAGCCTTTCCGGGTATGTTTTGTAATGTAGGCCATGCACCATTTTAGTTGCCCTTCTTTGTACACTCTCTAATGTATTTATATCCTTCTGGAGATATGGTCTCCAGAACTGGACACAGTATTCCAGATGAGGCCGCACCAATGACCTATACAGTGGCATTATTACTTCTCTTTTCCTGCTACTGATTCCTCTTCCTATGCAACCAAGCATCTGACTTGCCTTTCTCATTGCTTTGTTGCATTGCTTTCCTGCCTTCAAGTCACTTGAAATAGTGACTCCTAAATCCCTTTCCTCCTCAGTAGTTTCCATTATAGTACCCTTGATACTATATTTAGACTTTGGGTTTTTGAGACCCAAGTGCATGATTTTGCATTTACCATAGGTGCAGGAAGTGCAGCTGCTATGGGGCCCAGAGCTGTGAGAGACCACCTTCCCTGTCACAGTTACATGTGTTATATACAGGGTGTAGCTACCATAGGTGCAGGGAGTGTAGCTGCTATGGGGCCCAGTGCTGAGAGGGGTCACCTTCCCTGTCACAGTTACGCGTGTTATATACAGGGGCGTAGCTACCATAGGTGCAGGGAGTGCAGCTGCTATGGGGCCCAGAGCTGAGAGGGGCCACCTTCCTTGTCACAGTTACATGTGTTATATACAGGGTGTAGCTACCATAGGTGCAGGGAGTGTAGCTGCTATGGGGCCCAGTGCTGAGAGGGGCCCATGTTTGCTGTGTAGTACTCCTTTCACACATAAAATCCCGGCTTAAGCTCTGCTCGGACCCGGTACACAGTGCACAAGTTGAAGATGGGCCTTTGTCACACATGGGTGATGATCAGGGATATTCCTGGGTCGTCACCCTTCACACCTCAGGCTATCCGGGTCGGTGCTGGGTTCTTCCCTGGTAGCTTCCACTGCTAGATTCCCAGGTAACACAGCCGGGGTAGACTCTTTCACACCAAACCTGGACCTGGGTTGCCCCGGCAATAACCCAGGTTATTACTTTGGTGTGAAAAGGGTATAAGTGACACGTTGTAATGAGCAGTCATCTTGGAACAATCTCCAGTTCTGCAAAATGCTTTGTAACCGACCACCATAATCTGAATCCTGATTTCATGATCTGAGCTTGGTTTGCGTTGTGGTTAGCATTACTACATTGCTGCTGCTGGGCTGCCCCCAGCCTCAGGCTCTCATGACCATGCAGGGCAGCAGATGAGATTGTGCCCTTCCAAACTTTCCCCACCGTGGAACGCTGCTGGTGGGGCGGTGAGACTGTGCCCAAAAATGTGGTACTGTGCCGCTAAAATGGAGGGGACCAATGCATGGATGGGTAACATGACAGGTTACCATAGCCTTGGCCAAATGAGCTTACACTCTAAAACATTATTATTATTATTATTATTGTTGTTGTTGTTATTATTATATAATCAATAGTGTGTGTGTGTGGCAATTGCGTTGTCTTACGCGCTGCAGCAGTACTTGTATTAGGTATGTGTTAGTGGTAATTGACTTCTTTTTTTGCCTTTTCATAAATAGACCCCCCAAAACTGGATTCCGTTTAACCCTCTGCTTCCCGATTACCTGTAATCTCTAAGAATAACCCTGTTCCTGCGCCCAGTTCCTTACAGGTACAGACTCCTTCTCACTCCCCTGTACTATACTGCTCACTCAGTCTTCATCAGGATAGGACTTGTGTCAGTGAATCCCCCTGCCAAGTGCAGAATATAGGAGGGCATTTGACACACACCGAGCAATTATGCGCCCCTCCTTGCTTTACCCAGAATCCTCCTTTGTGTGATCCTTTCAATGTCGGTTGCTAAGCAGGATGGCTCGTTACTTAGACAACAATAATGTTCCTAAAAAAAAAGAAAAAGAAAAATCATGAATGGAAGTTAATGGAGGGGTTTTGACATCAGAGGAGGCGCTAAGTCTTTATATCCGGCAGCTAAATATACATCCATCATATTAAACCCAGAAGCAGAGCGTTTCACAGGAGCCGAGCGGCGCTCCCTCTCGCCAGAAAGGCGCACAGCCAATTAGATTCACAGCCGGTTATCACTGGGGTACCCAAATATTCATGAGGTGCTTCTGCTGGGTGTGGGGTGGGGTCTGCAGCAAGGAGTATAACCCAAAAGGGTCCAGGCAGGCTATTAACCCTCTGCACACCACTACAATGCATTCAGATGTCACATGATAATATACGTGTCGGTGTCTATATTAGTTCATTTGGGAGATGCCGCTGCGAAACCACAGGGCACCTCCAGAAACTCGACTTTAAATGTGCGTTATTTTTATTATTATTGACAGATACTTATATAGCGCACACTTATTCCGCAGCGCTGTACAGATAATATTTAGTCACCCACATCAGTCCCTGTCCCCAGTGGAGGAGCTTTCAATCTATGGGGGAGATTTATCAAAGCTTGGAGAGAGATAAAGGAGAGATAAAGTACTAACCAATCATCTCCCCCTCCCCTCAATATCTCTATCATTGCTGACAACACCATAATCTCCCCTGTTCCCTAACTCCGCTGCTTGGGTGTCACCATTGACTCCTCCCTCTTCTTTGCCCCCCACGTCCAATCTCTGGCTCAATCCTGTCAGCTCCAGCTGACACTGCAGCATCACTCGCATCCGGCCGCTCCTCTCCCAGAATGTGACCAAACTTATCATCCACTCACTGGTCATTTTTCGGCTCAACTATTGCAACCTTCTCCTCACTGGTCTCCCACGTTCCCATCTCACACCCCTCTAATCTCTTCTCAATCCTGCAGCTAGTCTCATCTTCCCCTCAGCCATTCCTCATCTGCCACTCCCTTCTCCAAAACCTGCCCTGTTTCCCAAACCCCTACAGAGTCTTCTTCAAGCTCCTCACCCTCACATATAAGAACCTCTCCAACTCCACTGCTCCCTACATCTCCAACCTCCTCTCTCTACATACTCACTCCTGCCCTCTCCGGTTAGCCAATGATCGTCATCTCTCCTCTACCCTGGTCACTGCATTCCATGCACAAATCCAAGACTTCACCCGTGCTGCCCTCTTCACTGGAATGCGCTCTCTTATTAGGGTGTGTACACACGGTGAGATAAATCTGTAAGACTTTGACTATATAGTCAAAATCTTAAGAAAAGTTAGTGCATATCTCATGGTGCTAGGCAGCTTGCGATACAGATTGGATCCCGATGCGCGCTCCCGTGGGGTCGGTATCGTAAGGCTAGATAGACTGTGCAGGCAAATCAATCTTGACTATCTAGTGTACTATCTAATACAAAGTATAGTAAAAATTGTCACTTAGTCAAAATCGTACATAGACGAAATCTCAAGTACAGATAGTCAAAATCTGTCCTATCTGTGCTATCTGGGCTCTGGGGGAGTTCAAGGGAAATCGCATAGTCAAAATCGAACATAGCAGGGATCTCACCGTGTGTACACACCACTCTATTGTACTCTCCCCGACCTTGAAAAAGCTTCAAACGGGCACTGAAAACCCACCTTTCCATCAAAGCCTACCCTTCCGCATAACCTATTATTATTATTATTATCCTTTATTTATATGGCGCCACAAGGGTTCCGCAGCGCCCAATTACAGAGTACATATGCACATAATCAAAATAGGAAAACAGCAACTTACAGGTGAAGACAATATAGGACATGTACAGGGTAACTAAGCATAACTACATCAGTAGATGACACTGAGATAAGTACCAGGGTGGCCGAGAACTGCGTGATTTGGGCAGTTGAGGATTATTAAAGTAAGAAAAGGATAAGCACATGAGGGAAGAGGGCATTTGCATAAAGTGAATGTACACAAATCTGCGATTTATTGTATTGGGTTTGTGTTGTAAAAAGTTACATTCTGTGGAATTTATTGCTTCTGCATCGCTTGCTGCCTTTCTAGAATAAATTGCCGGACTTCCGCTCTGTTATGTGTCAAAGACAATATTTGACTTTCGTGTGTTAGGGAGCTGACTGATATACATGAAATAATTGGAGTATATTTACTTCCGGATTGTCCACCATGCTCTCTCTAACTCCCCTGCCGCTGGTCGCCATGTTAGGAAGGATATACCTCTGTAACACAGCAGGCACAGAGTGACTGACCTATTTGTAGATTTGCACTGCAGAACGCCACAGTGTGGGTTGGTAGAGTTGACCACACAGGGGCGGGGCCAGTGATGCAACAGCAGCTCAAATCACTGCAGTAGTTTCAGTGTTTTTACCGTCATGGTTCTTATCTTATCCGATTAGCCTAGAAACTCTGCCCGCTTTCATGTATCCCCCCCCTCCCCCCCATCTAGTTCATTAGCATTGTGAGAGACAAATCTGCTCTTATACCCGTGGTACTTACTATGATGGCCTTAGTGCATTTTTACTGACCTCTATTTTTTTTTCTCCTCTTACTGGCACATGACCAGTCCGTCCCCGACTTCCAGGGGCAGCCCCAGATTTGAAAGGTTTGTCCCCGCAAATGTCCCTGCTTGTGTGGCTCTGTCGTCTTCCTTTGTGTATGATAATTAAAGGGATTTCCTTGGGACCCCGGCCGACCTTGGCAGCATGCTGTACAGGATTTAAATGGGACATTTAACCCCTCTCATTCCTAGTGCTGGAGAGACCAGGCCGCAGGGTAGCCAACTAGTATTGGTTTAAACAGACAAAGCCCCTCTTACAAAGTTTAACCCTATAAAGCGATTCTAGAACCTGATTTTGAAGTACTCCTTTATTTTTATTAGGAGTGTGCAGTGTGTTTTATGATATTTATGAGTTGTTGTGTACAGCTGTGCCCTCATACAACTACCCCCTATACGCCATGTGACGCGAGTGAGGTGCCCGGTTCTGCGTGACTCTACTAGCGCCGGCCGTATTGTTTGGCATCTTTTTACCCGAAAATGCATCCGATTCACAATGCAATGCATCTAGAATGCACCAGGAGACTGTGCTGATTGATTTGATATGCAACACTTCTATATCTGTGTGCGACTGGGTCTGTATAGAGAGCACAACGGAACTTGCCGTGGCAAAAAGCCGTGGCAGCTGAACCGTGGCACTTTGTGTGCAGATTCGGACTCAGTCGCAGACAGATATACAGGTGTCGCATATCAAATTAATCAGCACAGTCTCCTGGTGTGCCCTAGTCACATCGCATTGCGACTAGGACGCATTGTAGGGTAAAAAGAGGCGGAAAAAGACAGCCGGCGCTAGCAAAGTCGCACGGGACCTGGCTTGCAGAGAGGGGCTGTTTGGCGCCACTGCAGGAACAATGGATGAAGACACATCTGTATATTTATAGCAATATAGGAGACTGGATGCTGTAAAATAGAGTGGCAGCACTGGCATACTAGGCCGCTGGTTGTGAAGTGGTTAAGGACAGTCGTAAGTGGCACCCCTCGAAATCTGACCCTGTGTCTCAGATTCAGCTAATACCTCGTGTGCCTAAGACTGTGTGTACCCATACGCAATGTCTATCTGCGGCTTATCTGCTAGCAGGAGACTCCCGGGTTTTAGCCAATTGGAATTTGGCTAATGTCGTCCTGATCGGATCAGCCGACTGATAATAGCACCAGGCAATTAAGGAGATTGACTCTGCTCCTCTCCGACTTATCTCCCATCTCATCCGGCTGTTTTCTGTGTGGACCAAAATACAACCCGGAGAGTGGAATCGGTTCAGCCGCAAAATGAATAGAGGTCACACATCTCAGCGGTTCCTCCAGGACAGTTTTCCATACATTGCCCGCTTAAAATGTTTATTTAGTCCTAAGATGGCTCATATACCTATCTGTTAGCATTGCTGCAACTTACTGTATGTTACTGCTGTTCCAATTCCCCTGTGTGGTATTAATACTCCTGTATGAGTGATTATTCCCTAGGGATAGCTAAGAATTGGAAAGCATTCCCATGTGTTGTTTCCATTATTATTTTACAGCTAATTGTTTCTTTTATACTTTTGTGCTTTTTTTCTTTTACTGTCAGGCTCTGCTTGTTTATTATGTGTCTGTTGCTAGCATCACTTTACAGAGCAGCCATTGCAGATGACCCTTGACCCGATAACCTCCTCTTGTCATAGCAACCTCCATTATTTTGACCACCATTTATAGCACCATTTGGCTTTTTAAAAACAGCCCTGTGTAACATTTGTGTGTTCTCTGTTGTCCTCTGTGCAGTAAATAATGTCCCAATCCCACGGGAAGCTCAGCCTTGGCTCCGTTGTGAGAACGCATATAAATACTATTCCCAAATTCTGCTCCCTTAAAAGGCGCTCTTATCGCAAGGGATGGACTCAAACTCCATTCTCCTGTCAACCCGGCCGCCCTGCACAGTGTCCCATCCAAAGAACCAGAAGACACCAGTCTTATAATAAGGGTGACATGTCCCAGCCTCACACACCCTCCTAGCGTTTCACACTTTGAGACACCCCAGAGCCCCTGTTCCTCATCCTCATTAAATATCTATATTTATAGTTCTGCCGCTACAGAATGTAAAAGTTATTAGTGTGCGCTGACATATTGGAAGATGTACTGTATATTTGTAATGTCTGGCTTTACTCAGAACAACATTTGCACTTAGGATAGCGCTGTCTACCGTGCAGAGCTTGGTCAAATACAGGATATCATTGGAGTTATAGAATTCAGGTAACGGTCTCCCCACTGCCCCCGTCTCATGGCAGCCATTTTGTGTGCTGAACATATACTAATGGGTACGCAACCTATTGATTCTCTAGATAGGAATGACTTCACAGAGGCACAAAATGGCCGCCGTCATGCATGTTTACAAACCTTGAACAGTGATTTCTGTCTTTTTTTTTCCACTATGTTAATATACAGCTGAATCAACCCTGTGAAAAGTAGTGGTATTCATAAATGCTAGTTCTAAATAGATGGCTTTGCATTGTAAAGACAATCCTGGTGACCCCTCGGTGTCATGGTTCATTCTTGTATATTTGTGTCATTTCACAGGGCGCACGCGGATCGAAGAAGGCGCCTCTTTACGCATAGACTCCCTTCGCTCTGACGACCAGGGGTGGTATGAATGTAGGGTGCTGTTTCTGGACCGTCACCATGGCGATGAGGACTTCAAAAATGGGACTTGGATTCACCTCACTGTGAACTGTAAGTCAATTCATCATTCTTGGGAGTTGATTGTTTAAAAGGGCAGACTAGATGGGCCGTCAGATTCTATGTAGGTGTGTGTGTGTATATATATATATATATATATAAAAGCAAAAATGACAGCACTTAAACCATAGTACAGAATGAATAGATGGTGCAAGGCAGTAAATTAACATAAAGGCACTCGCTTTTCCATCTCATTGGAAAAAGCAAAACAAGCCAGCACTCACGGTTTAGATGAGAAAACGAAGAAGGGCCCCTGAGGAAGACCTGTATCGGTTGAAACAGCTGTTGGGCTGTGCCTGTATGTACACTTGTCGCCTTGATATGGAATAAATCTTCTTCGTTTTCTCATCTAAACCGTGAGTGCTGGCTTGTTTTGTTTTTTCCAATGAGATGGAAAAGCGAGTGCCTTTTTATATATATATATATATATATATATATATATATATGTGTGTGTGGTAAGGTAATAAGACATTTCCCGTCAGGGAGACGGTAGGCCGCTGCTTCCCCTCACGGCCATTATACTGTGCCTCATATCAGTCATACTGGTCCAAAATCGCCGGAGGATGCCGGTCAATCTCAGGCAAACACTTGCGCAGCAAAACCATGCCTTGTAAGGGATTGCAAGGCATTGCACTTCTGGCAATGTCGGGCTTCATTACAAGCCCACCGCAGTTGTAAGATGGCGGGGCTGGTGGAAACTTGGTCGGACATTGCGTAGTGTGATCAGAGTTCTGCGTGTAAATGGCACATCAGAAGCTGAGATTCATCTGCCAAGGTGTACGGTGAGAACGTCATCTCACGGAGACAGGTTGGGTTTGGTACACTGCCTTTGGTAGCGGCAGAACAGACGTTTAAGATGAGCGTCAATCCTGCCGGCCAAACAGGTCTACCACAGGCAGAGCACCAAACCCAAACCTGTTTCCGTGACATGACGTTATCACCGTACACATAGACAAGTTGGTGATGAATCTCAGCTGCTGATGTGCCCATTAGACGCAGAAATCTGATCACACTACGCACCTCAATGTGTGACCATGTTTCTGCCAGCCCCGCCATCTTACACCTGACGCTGGGACAGTGTGACTGATATGAGGCGCAGTCTATTGGCCGCGAGGGGAAGCAGCGGCCTACCTACTCTGGCCTGGCGGGAAATGAAGGAGGAATAGAGAACATTACATACCGTATGTGAGAGGTCTTGTTACCTTACTATTGAACCACGTGTGTGTGTGTGTGTGTGTGTGTGTGTGTGTGTGTGTGTGTGTGTGTGTGTGTATATGGAAAATATAGTCATTTTAACATGACACCATTAACCAAGGGTAAAGCGCTTGGCAGAGATTGGCGCAGGCAGCTCCTATTTCATAAATCTTTATTTTCAAATAAGCAAAATAAGAAAAGCTGGTGAAGGAGAGAAGCCTTTCCACGCCGGCTGATCTGTTCTGTGTGTGTGTGTAGAAACGTCTCTCCCTGCCAACTACAATGCCCCATATTGAGATATGGGTACAGCTGCCAAAATTGAGAACAACACTTTCATCTCTGATCTGGCTGGCGCCTCGGTGGCACCACAGTGACAGCTCTTTCTGAGAGCCTCCAGTTAATGACGGTACTCCCGTTGCTAAGCATAACCTTAAGATGAAGCTTGCAGATTGAAATATGAGTTTTTAGGGGCAGTAGTAGTTTGTACAACCCACTGTAGACCGTAGTGGTGCATATTACTTTTCCATTGTGTAGTCATTGTAATCAGGGGAATTAACAACATAGGTATTCCTTAAAAAATAAAATAAAACTGGCAACATTTTAGAATAAATATCTTTAAAGCGTGCACGTGCTCCCTTTTGGCGTCATGCTCCTACATTTTCATGGTTGTGGCTTCAGTCGCACACCTAAAGAAACATTGTGGGTTTGCACTTAATGCACTTCATAACTGATCCTTTCAGATGTTGTTTTATTCAAGACGAAAGACCATATTTGGATAAAATCTACCTGTCGCTTCTACCCAGCGGAGGCGGCCATTTTGTGTGCTGAATGCACCCGAGCACCAATGAACAGTGACAATGGCTGCCCCTTGCCCAGCACGGTGCACTTTCAGTCGTGTTTCAGTTAAAATGTCCCCAGAAAAGTTTCACTTGAGCTCCAGGTTTTAGAGAAACCTTTAGGAAAAGCTAAATCTCTCCTGCGCTGGATAAGTGTTTGGCATCCGGCCAGCTATAGGTTACCTTTGAAGTGACCTTGTGAATGATGGGGATTATCGGAGCTTTTGTTCCCCCCTACTGCTCTCTCTACCAACGGGCACACTCAGCCCGGGCGGCTGAACCTCATCATGAGAACCTATGGAGAGGGCTATGACATCGCCACAGTGGCTCTAATCCTCGCAGCAGAGGCTATTGATAAAGCACAGAGAGAGGGTGTTCCCGACTTTCTGCCCCCTCATTTAACTTGCCTGGGATGGGCTTTGTCTCCTCTGAGACCCCCCTCCACCGCGCATCCTCCCCTCACCCCCTGGGCTTTGCCCTTGTGATCATACATGAAAGCCACCTTTTCATGTCACTTCCATGAAGCCAGAGAACTCAAACGGGACAAGGGGAAAAGTCTTTTTGCCCTAATTAGATCAGACCTGAATCCTGACCTCCCTTCACTTCCTACTGACAGAAGTATTTGGAGCTTCTCTGGAGTTTGAGACTTTAAGGTCTCTGTGTCATCTTCTCCAAAGTCAAAGAAGAACGTCATGAACACAACAGAATATGCTTCTGTCGCTATACAAGATGATGAGTATGTTTCTTCAATATGAGGTGGTGTCAATTGACGCTTTTCTACAAAAATATTGTGGTTTTGGACCCCAAGAGCGGATAAATTAGTGTTGGCGTGTACAACCATCCATCTACTGAGAGTACCACTGTCACATTCCATGGCGGCCGAGAAAACATGGGGTGCTGTGGCACAGGCCAGGCTAGTTTTCAGGGCTACTTTTACCTCACGTTTCTCTGTATCTTTTTAATGGTCTCGTTTTCATTGCTGCTAAATTTATATTTATATGCCTGGAAGGAGCATATGGCTTCCCACCAAATGTTCTGAGCGCTGCACCTCCGAGCGTGTGGTGAAATGAGAAAATGCATTCCAGGTTATCTGGTTTCCACTGCTTGCAGCTCATGTAACTTTCTGGCATGACCACAAAACCTCCATATTACTTTGGGACACAATTGTGACTATATGACAGACAGCAAAATGTTCCTGCTGCTGAAGAGATCCATCTTGTTGTGGGAAGTCTGCAGCGCCGTGCGTGTGTTCAAAATGGTCATGTGATATGACACCGTGCAGAAAAGGGCATTACTACCTCTTTTTGGTGTAGAAGTCTTTCCAATACAAATACAGCTCCTGTATGTCTGTGATAATGGATAAATGACCGGTAACGTGTAGTATGGGGATGATGGATAAATGACCGGTAACGTGTAGTATGGGGATAATGGATAAATGACCGGTAACGTGTAGTATGGGGATGATGGATAAATGACCGGTAACGTGTAGTATGGGGATAATGGATAAATGACTGGTAACGTGTAGTATGGGGATGATGGATAAATGACTGGTAACGTGTAGTATGAGGATGATGGATAAATGACCAGTAACGTGTAGTATGGGGATGATGGATAAATGACCGGTAACGTGTAGTATGGGGATAATGGATAAATGACCGGTAACGTGTAGTATGGGGATGATGGATAAATGACCGGTAACGTGTAGTATGGGGATAATGGATAAATGACCGGTAACGTGTAGTATGAGGATGATGGATAAATGACTGGTAACGTGTAGTATGGGGATGATGGATAAATGACTGGTAACGTGTAGTATGGGGATGATGGATAAATGACCGGTAACGTGTAGTATGGGGATGATGGATAAATGACTGGTAACGTGTAGTATGAGGATGATGGATAAATGACCAGTAACGTGTAGTATGGGGATGATGGATAAATGACCGGTAACGTGTAGTATGGGGATGGTGGATGAATGACCGGTAACGTGTAGTATGGGGATGATGGATAAATGACCGGTAACGTGTAGTATGGGGATGGTGGATGAATGACCGGTAACGTGTAGTATGGGGATGATGGATAAATGACTGGTAACGTGTAGTATGGGGAGGATGGATAAATGACTGGTAACGTGTAGTATGAGGATGATGGATAAATGACTGGTAACGTGTAGTATGGGGATGATGGATAAATGACTGGTAACGTGTAGTATGGGGATGATGGATAAATGACCGGTAACGTGTAGTATGGGGATGATGGATAAATGACTGGTAACGTGTAGTATGAGGATGATGGATAAATGACCGGTAACGTGTAGTATGGGGATGATGGATAAATGACCGGTAACGTGTAGTATGGGGATGGTGGATGAATGACCGGTAACGTGTAGTATGGGGATGATGGATAAATGACCGGTAACGTGTAGTATGGGGATGGTGGATGAATGACCGGTAACGTGTAGTATGGGGATGATGGATAAATGACTGGTAACGTGTAGTATGGGGAGGATGGATAAATGACTGGTAACGTGTAGTATGAGGATGATGGATAAATGACCGGTAACGTGTAGTATGGGGATGATGGATAAATGACCGGTAACGTGTAGTATGAGGATGATGGATAAATGACCGGTAACGTGTAGTATGGGGATGATGGATAAATGACTGGTAACGTGTAGTATGAGGATGATGGATAAATGACCGGTAACGTGTAGTATGGGGATGATGGATAAATGACTGGTAACGTGTAGTATGGGGATAATGTATAAATGACTGGTAACGTGTAGTATGGGGATGATGGATAAATGACTGGTAACGTGTAGTATGAGGATGATGGATAAATGACTGGTAACGTGTAGTATGGGGATGATGGATGAATGACTGGTAACGTGTAGTATGAGGATGATGGATAAATGACTGGTAACGTGTAGTATGGGGATGATGGATAAATCACTGGTAACGTGTAGTATGAGGATGATGGATAAATGACTGGTAACGTGTAGTATGGGAATGATGGATAAATGACTGGTAACGTGTAGTATGAGGATGGTGGATGAATGACCGGTAACGTGTAGTATGGGGATGATGGATAAATGACTGGTAACGTGTAGTATGAGGATGATGGATAAATGACTGGTAACGTGTAGTATGGGGATGATGGATAAATGACTGGTAATGTGTAGTATGAGGATGGTGGATGAATGACCGGTAACGTGTAGTATGGGGATGGTGGATAAATGACCGGTAACGTGTAGTATGAGGATGGTGGATGAATGACCGGTAACGTGTAGTATGGGGATGATGGATAAATGACCGGTAACGTGTAGTATGAGGATGATGGATAAATGACTGGTAACGTGTAGTATGAGGATGATGGATAAATGACTGGTAACGTGTAGTATGGGGATGGTGGATGAATGACCGGTAACGTGTAGTATGGGGATGATGGATAAATGACCAGTAACGTGTAGTATGGGGATGATGGATGAATGACCGGTAATGTGTAGTATGGGGATGATGGATAAATGACCGGTAACGTGTAGTATGGGGATGATGGATAAATGACTGGTAACGTGTAGTATGGGGATGGTGGATGAATGACCGGTAACGTGTAGTATGGGGATGATGGATAAATGACTGGTAACGTGTAGTATGAGGATGATGGATAAATGACCGGTAACGTGTAGTATGGGGATGATGGATAAATGACTGGTAACGTGTAGTATGGGGATGGTGGATGAATGACCGGTAACGTGTAGTATGGGGATGATGGATAAATGACTGGTAACGTGTAGTATGAGGATGATGGATAAATGACTGGTAACGTGTAGTATGGGGATAGTGGATAAATGACCAGTAACGTGTAGTATGGGGATGATGGATAATTGACCGGTAACATGTAGTATGGGGATAGTGGATAAATGACCAGTAACGTGTAGTATGGGGATGATGGATGAATGACCGGTAACGTGTAGTATGGGGATGATGGATGAATGACCGGTAACGTGTAGTATGGGGATGATGGATGAATGACCGGTAACGTGTAGTATGGGGATGATGGATGAATGACCGGTAACGTGTAGTATGGGGATAGTGGATAAATGACCAGTAACGTGTAGTATGGGGATGATGGATAATTGACCGGTAACATGTAGTATGGGGATAGTGGATAAATGACCAGTAACGTGTAGTATGGGGATGATGGATGAATGACCGGTAACGTGTAGTATGAGGATGATGGATAAATGACCAGTAACGTGTAGTATGGGGATGATGGATAAATGACCGGTAACGTGTAGTATGGGGATGATGGATAAATGACCGGTAACGTGTAGTATGGGGATAGTGGATAAATGACCAGTAACGTGTAGTATGGGGATGATGGATAAATGACCGGTAACATGTAGTATGGGGATAGTGGATTAATGACCAGTAACGTGTAGTATGGGGATGATGGATAAATGACCGGTAACATGTAGTATGGGGATAGTGGATAAATTACCAGTAACTTGTAGTATGGGGATGATGGATGAATGACCGGTAACGTGTAGTATGGGGATAGTGGATAAATGACCAGTAACGTGTAGTATGGGGATGATGGATAAATGACCGGTAACATGTAGTATGGGGATAGTGGATTAATGACCAGTAACGTGTAGTATGGGGATGATGGATAAATGACCGGTAACATGTAGTATGGGGATAGTGGATAAATTACCAGTAACTTGTAGTATGGGGATGATGGATGAATGACCGGTAACGTGTAGTATGAGGATGATGGATAAATGACCAGTAACGTGTAGTATGGGGATGATGGATAAATGACCGGTAACGTGTAGTATGGAGATGATGGATAAATGACCGGTAACGTGTAGTATGGGGATGATGGATAAATGACCGGTAACGTGTAGTATGGGGATGATGGATAAATGACCAGTAACGTGTAGTATGGGGATGATGGATAAATGACCGGTAACGTGTAGTATGGGGATGATGGATAAATGACCGGTAACGTGTAGTATGGAGATGACGGATAAATGACCGGTAACGTGTAGTATGGGGATGATGGATAAATGACCGGTAACGTGTAGTATGGGGATGATGGATAAATGACCGGTAGTAATAATAATAATAATAATTGCCCAGCTGAGTATACCTATGTTAGCGCAGAAAGGCCGCGGGAATTGCGATGCTGGCACCATGGGATCGCAGTCAGAGACCCCCCCCAGAAAACGGCAGCAACACTCCTCTGTTTTTGCTCCCCTTTACGTCCCCCAAAACGGTCCCTGTCTGTCAGTAACATTACAGATAAATCCCCAGTGCGACATGGACGCAGATAATCGCTCAGCTCCGTAAATATCGGCGTTGTGTATAGCTCTGAATGACGTCCGCCGTACAGGAAGCTAGTCTGCGGGCCGCGACCAGGCAGAGCAGTTCTATGTAAGAGGCGCAGAGATTAATTACATTTATTAATATGAATCTGCATGTTGTTCATCAAGATAAAATTAAATATTGGCAACCCTAAGGGAGCAGTGACACCGGGGAGCACGGAAATGTCACCTCACAGCGACGCAGGAGAAACTCCCCCATAGGCCTCAGGTCTCCCTTGTGTTATTTAGCATGAGGATGATCCAAAATATATTACTTCAGTTATTTGCGGTCAGTATTTCTACATGTAGCATGGTCGCTGACTAACGTGTACTGACAGTTTCCCTTCACCACAATATAATGTTCATTTCCAGCCATTTCCTGCCGTAGCCTTTCACAGTAACGCCAGTGCGCCAGGTAATTCCACACTACAGGGGATATTGCCCCCAATAAAGTACAAAGGGCCTGGGTATCTGTCCTCTGCTTTCCCCTGGCAGCTGCTGCAGGGAACTCACATGTAATAGAGAAGAAGACACTTCCCACAAACCACATCTGTGTAAACACGTGAAGTTCACCTCCGGGAACACGGCTCCACGCGGAGCTGCCAGTCTAGACACATGTGTATTAAGTTAACCCCTCCATTGCAAGCTGGCTAACGCTGTGTGTCCCGGTATGTTGCACCATATTAATACGTATAAAGCTACAATTACAAAAAAAAAAAAAGACAAGCCCCATGTTTGGAGGTGCATCAATGGCACATTGATGCCGTCCACCTGTGTGGGATTGCGCCCATTTCTATGCAACAATCAGCGGTGTGAATCGTCGCACATGTTCCGCTGGGAGAATCTGGGTGGCTCGGGGGCACTTACAACTACATGTAGGCTTTGCCCGGTTGCTCACCTCAGTTTACCCTCACAGTCAAAAATAAGATTACTTCATTAAGACTTACAGGGCATTGATTCGGAGGTGCAGGTAATGTCGATGCTACGCGCAAGTGGCGATGTTCTCAGTCTGCGCGTGCGTCCGTGTCACAGTGTGCATGCGTCCCCATGGTTACCGCGCTGACGCAGAACGAATGTGGACGCAGATCCCTGGAGTTTAGGAGGGTGCTTCTGACTGGTAAAAGGGGCGTGGCTCGCCAGATGCTGTCAGTCGCAGTCAGCGACTGCATCTTCTGCTGCTGTTGCACTGAAACCGGCGGCCATGTTCAGATGGAGATTCTGCGCCTCCACGGGGACCATTGCAGTGTTCGATGGTGCGACCAGTGGTGTGTCTTCATATGCGCACCAGTTGGGGTCTCACAAGGAAGACCACTGGCCGCAGCAGTAGCATAAAGACGCAGTCATGCCGTGGCACCTCTGAATCAGGGCCAGAGTTCTTGCGAACTCCTGCGGCGCCATCTTTCAGAAGACATTGCCAGGGGGTGGAGGGAATAAGTCACGTATGAGTACATAGGACATGGGCAGTACGGGTGGTATAATGGTTAGCATTACTGCCTCACAGCACTGAGGTAATGGGTTCAATTCCCACCATGGCGCTAACTGTGTGGAGTTTGTATATTCTCCCCGTACTTGCGTGGGTTTCCTCCGGGTACTCCGGTTTCCTCACACAATCCAAAAATATTCTGGTAGGTTAATTGGCTTCTGACAAAATTAACACTAGTATGACTCTGTGTGCGTATAAATGTGCTAGGGAAGATAGATTGTAAGCTCCGCTGAGGCAGGGACCGATGTGAATGGCCAAATATTCTCTGTACAGCGCTGCGGAATATGTGTGCGCTATATAAATAACTGGTAATAATAATAAATAGGACATGTGTAAATAAGTCTGTGTTTGTGAGTTTGCTAATGGTTCTGTAGTGTTGACTATTAGGAACTTTATGTGAGTTTATTCATATGTGATAAAGGGGTTTATTTATGAAGCAGTGATAAGAGTGGAGAAGTGAACCTGTGGAGAAGTTGCCCATAGCAACCAATCAGCATTAACGTAACATTTATAATTTGCATACTATAAAATTGTTCGGAGCAACTGATTGGTTGCCATGGTCAACTTCTCCACAGGCTCTCTTCTCCACTCTTTTCACTGCTTCATGAATAGACTCCTTATTTCCCCCTGTCCTGGCAATGTCTATGGAAAGATGGCGCCAGCACCACCTTTTTCGAAGGCTGTAATGATGGCGCTGCCAGTTTCAGGTGTGCACAGGCCCCGCCCCTTCCAGTGTGTTCTGCCTCGCCCTCTACCTGTGGTCTCCAGGACTGGGGCCGCTATCTGGGATAAGCACTTTGTAGTGCAGTTCTATATACAATCTAGGATTCTGTAATTGGCTTGCGCTGCAATGTTGCAGTCGGGAGACCCACAGCAGAGAGAACACGGTTCCGTGGGTGGTAAACCCTTCATGTGGTTTCATTATTTGTGTACACCTAATCCAGAGATAAAGGAACGGGGCTTCAGCCAGCTTAGTGCGTGTAGGGTACGCCTCACTGGAGTGTAATGTACTACACAGAAAGTTACCAGATAAAATGCTTCTACACATCATTTCCCAACAATTGTGGGGGAGAGTTACCAATTCTTGGAGAATGATAAAGTGGAGAAGTAGCTCATAGGCTCATGGGCTTCTAACCATTCTTTATATAGTGCAGACTTTAAAATGACAGAAGCTGATTGGGTGATACTGTATTTCTCTCCAAGAGTTGATAAGTCTCCCCCTATGTAATTAATGCCTGCATCTTTGGAGCTAAAGGGGGGTACTCAAGGAGCGATCGCTGCTTAAAATCTAAGCAATCCCTCACAGTGATAGTGATGCGCAGCCCCGCGCATCGCTATCGCTGGTGCTACATGCAGGCCAATCTAGCAGGTCGCTCACTTCACCCGCTGGATGAGTGCAGCCCCCCCTTTTCCCCCCGCACACTCAGCACACACCGCGCTATGCTGAGTGGGGGGAGAGATGTGTGCTGAGCGGTTCGCTCAGCACACATCTCTCATTAGATCGGCCCATGAATATGGGCCTTTACAGTCTAAGGGGGACATTTACTAAGCAGTGATAAAAGCGGAGAAGTGAGCCAGTGGAGAAGTTGCCCCATTAACCAATCAGCAGCTCTGTATCATTTTATAGTATGCAAATTATAGATGTTACTTCAGTGCTGATTGGTTGCCATGGGCAACTTCTCCACTGGCTCACTTCTCCGCTCTTATCACTGCTTAGTAAATGTCCCCTTAAATTCTCTACTGTTCTCTGGCGTGTATATGTACCCCAGCCTATAAAAAAGGTGGACGTTATAGTTAGGTGCGTCTGTTGCACAGTGGTTAGCACTGCTAGGTTGCGGCGGCAGCAGGCAGGGAGCTTTATGTTCTCACAGATTCTGATTTGGATGTAAAGCAAAACAGCAATTACTATCTGGAACAAACCATGTTGCCATGCAAGGGGAGCAAATACATTTATATTATTTCTGTGCAGGGTAAATACTGGCTGCTTTTGCATGTAGTCCACATATCTTGACAGCTTTATTTTTACACTGCAATTGAGATTTCAGTTAGGACACACCCCACCCAAATCTATCTCTACACATCTTACATCTGCCCCACCTGCAGTGCAGCATGGTGATACCCGATTGCACAGTTACCTGCTTTTTTTGCTTTACTTCCCAATCAGAATCAGGCCCAGACTCCTGGTGTAAGCGAATACTGGCTGGTTTGTGACATAAGCTGGGTACACACTAGGTGATATAGCGGGCGTTCCAGTGAACGGCTGATATATCGCAATCCCGTCGACGGGTGTGTACACCTGATATGTCTGTGAATGACGTAGCTCACAGACATATTGCGTCGGCTGTGCAGCGCCGCCAATGGCCGATATACCTACGTCATAAGATGCAATCTCCGGATCCAGACCGTTGCAGCAGCGATGTAAGCCGTTTATCGGCATACGCACCTATACAATCCCAATATCAGGTGATTGGCCCGTAGGTATAGGTGTGTTCCCAGCTTAAGAATAAAGCTGCTCAGCATTTGTGGGTTCCATGAGATGCAGCCAGTATTTACCCTGCATGCAAACAATGCATGTATTTTCCCCTTGCATTGTAGCATGGCTGGTTCCAGGTACAAAGTTACTTTATGTTTGTTTTTTTTTGCTTTGTTCTAACCCCAGAATCATCTCCTGAGAATTTACAGACAGACAGGCGAGCTGGTTGGCCACAATACCTTGTTCTTGCCAAAATACACACATTTCTTATTTCACTGATTGACCTGAATATTTTTTTAAGCGGTATCACTGGAGGTGGGGGGAGGGGGGGGGGGATGGGTACTTCCGTGGCACTGAGCACCCCCGGGCTGTGCTGTACGTATGGCAGATATATACGTGCTCCGCAGGAAGTGAACATCCTATAATTGCGGTCCATAGACAGCAGACTCTGGATCCTGACTTTCAGGATCACCCGGCTTGTCCTGCAGTGCCACCAGGCCGCATACTACTATACAATAACCTGTGTGTTTTACACAGATGCCTATTGTAGCCATGAAACACTCCCCCCATTCTCAGCACCTCAACCGTGGCTTCTTACAGTAGGCTGACCATATTATCCCTCTAACCTGGGACACCCAGGAATTACACAGGTTCTGGGGCTGAGTAAAACCAGGTGTATGCAGGCTTGTAGTCAGCCAGCCACAGAACCTGCGTAATTCATGAGTTTTCCAGGTTAAAGGGATAATATGGTCAGCCTACTTAAAGGGGCAGGAAATCCACCAGTTATCATTATGTGGCTGGGGACTGGGTGAGAAGGAGAAGTTCACAGGACAGGACAGGAGCTGAACAGGTCAAATTGTAAAAACAAATATAATGATGGATGTGTCAGTGACCTGATCTCTCAGTGTGTCCAGCATATAGGATGTGTCAGTGATCTAATCTCTCTGTGTGTCCAGCATATAGGATGTGTCAGTGACCTGATCTCTCTGTGTGTCCAGCATATAGGATGTGTCAGTGACCTGATCACTCTGTGTGTCCAGCATATAGGATGTGTCAGTGACCTGATCTCTCTGTGTGTCCAGCATATAGAATGTGTCAGTGACCTGATCTCTCTGTGTGTCCAGCATATAGGATGTGTCAGTGACCTGATCTCTCTGTGTGTCCAGCATATAGGATGTCAGTGACCTGATCTCTCTGTGTCCAGCATATAGGATGTGTCAGTGACCTGATCTCTCTGTGTGTCCAGCATATAGAATGTGTCAGTGACCTGATCACTCTGTGGTTCAGCATATAGGATGTGTCAGTGACCTGATCACTCTGTGTGTCCAGCATATAGAATGTGTCAGTGACATTATCTCTCTGTGTCCAGCATATATGACGTGTCAGTGACCTGATCACTCTGTGTGTCCAGCATATAGAATGTGTCAGTGACCTGATCACTCTGTGTGTCCAGCATATAGAATGTGTCAGTGACCTGATTCCTCTGTGTGTCCATCATATAGAATGTGTCGGTGACCTGATCACTCTGTGTGTCCAGCATATAGGATGTGTCAGTGACCTGATCTCTGTGTGTCCAGCATATAGAATGTGTCAGTGACCTGATCTCTCTGTGTGTCCAGCATATATGATGTGTCAGTGACCTGATCACTCTGTGTGTCCAGCATATAGAATGTGTCAGTGACCTGATCACTCTGTGGTCCAGCATATAGGATGTGTCAGTGACCTGATTCATCTGTGTGTCCAGCATATAGAATGTGTCAGTGACCTGATCACTCTGTGGTCCAGCATATAGGATGTGTCAGTGACCTGATTCCTCTGTGTGTCCATCATATAGAATGTGTCAGTGACCTGATCACTCTGTGTGTCCAGCATACAGGATGTGTCAGTGACCTGATCTCTGTGTGTCCAGCATATAGAATGTGTCAGTGACCTGATCTCTCTGTGTGTCCAGCATATATGATGTGTCAGTGACCTGACCACTCTGTGTGTCCAGCATATAGAATGTGTCAGTGACCTGATCACTCTGTGGTCTAGCATATAGGATGTGTCAGTGACCTGATTCCTCTGTGTCCAGCATATAGGATGTGTCAGTGACCTGATTCCTCTGTGTGTCCAGCATATAGAATGTGTCAGTGACCTGATCACTCTGTGGTCCAGCATATAGGATGTGTCAGTGACCTGATTCCTCTGTGTGTCCATCATATAGAATGTGTCGGTGACCTGATCACTCTGTGTGTCCAGCATATAGGATGTGTCAGTGACCTGATCTCTGTGTGTCCAGCATATAGAATGTGTCAGTGACCTGATCTCTCTGTGTGTCCAGCATATAGGATGTGTCAGTGACCTGATCACTCTGTGTGTCCAGCATATAGAATGTGTCAGTGACCTGATCACTCTGTGTGTCCAGCATATAGAATGTGTCAGTGACCTGATCACTCTGTGGTCTAGCATATAGGATGTCAGTGACCTGATTCCTCTGTGTCCAGCATATAGGATGTGTCAGTGACCTGATCACTCTGTGTCCAGCATATAGGACGTCTCAGTGATCTGATCTCTCTGTGTGTCCAGCATATAGGATGTGTCAGTGACCTGATCACTCTGTGTGTCCAGCATATAGGACGTGTCAGTGACCTGATTCCTCTGTGTGTCCAGCATATAGGATGTGTCAGTGACCTGATCACTCTGTGTCCAGCATATAGGATGTGTCAGTGACCTGATCACTCTGTGTCCAGCATATAGGATGTGTCAGTGACCTGATCACTCTGTGTCCAGCATATAGGATGTGTCAGTGACCGATCACTCTGTGTCCAGCATATATGATGTGTCAGTGACCTGATCTCTGTGTGTCCAGCATATAGGATGTGTCAGTGACCTGATCTCTCTGTGTCCAGCATATATGATGTGTCAGTGACCTGATCTCTCTCTGTCCAGCATATAGAATGTGTCAGTGACCTGATCTCTCTGTGTGTCCAGCATATAGGATGTGTCAGTGATCTGATCTCTCTGTGTGTCCAGCATATAGGATGTGTCAGTGACCTGATCACTCTGTGTGTCCAGCATATAGAATGTGTCAGTGACCTGATCACTCTGTGTGTCCAGCATATAGAATGTGTCAGTGACCTGATCACTCTGTGGTCCAGCATATAGGATGTGTCAGTGACCTGATTCCTCTGTGTGTCCAGCATATAGAATATGTCAGTGACCTGATCACTCTGTGTGTCCATCATATAGAATGTGTCAGTGACCTGATCACTCTGTGTGTCCAGCATAGAGGATGTGTCAGTGACCTGATCTCTGTGTGTCCAGCATATAGAATGTGTCAGTGACCTGATCTCTCTGTGTGTCCAGCATATATGATGTCAGTGACCTGATCACTCTGTGTGTCCAGCATATAGAATGTGTCAGTGACCTGATCACTCTGTGGTCTAGCATATAGGATGTGTCAGTGACCTGATTCCTCTGTGTCCAGCATATAGGATGTGTCAGTGACCTGATTCCTCTGTGTGTCCAGCATATAGGATGTGTCAGTGACCTGATCACTCTGTGTGTCCAGCATATAGGACGTCTCAGTGATCTGATCTCTCTGTGTGTCCAGCATATAGGATGTGTCAGTGACCTGATCACTCTGTGTGTCCAGCATATAGGACGTGTCAGTGACCTGATTCCTCTGTGTGTCCAGCATATAGGATGTGTCAGTGACCTGATCACTCTGTGTCCAGCATATAGGATGTGTCAGTGACCTGATCACTCTGTGTCCAGCATATATGATGCGTCAGTGACCTGATCACTCTGTGTCCAGCATATAGGATGTGTCAGTGACCTGATCACTCTGTGTCCAGCATATATGATGTGTCAGTGACATGATCTCTGTGTGTCCAGCATATAGGATGTGTCAGTGACCTGATCTCTCTGTGTCCAGCATATATGATGTGTCAGTGACCTGATCTATCTGTGTCCAGCATATATGATGTGTCAGTGACCTGATTCATCTGTGTGTCCAGCATATAGGATGTGTCAGTGACCTGATCTCTCTGTGTCCAGCATATAGGATGTGTCAGTGACCTGATTCCTCTGTGTGTCCAGCATATAGGATGTGTCAGTGACCTGATCACTCTGTGTGTCCAGCATATAGGACGTCTCAGTGATCTGATCTCTCTGTGTGTCCAGCATATAGGATGTGTCAGTGACCTGATCACTCTGCGTGTCCAGCATATAGGACGTGTCAGTGATCTGATCACTCTGTGTGTCCAGCATATAGGATGTGTCAGTGACCTGATCACTCTGTGTCCAGCATATAGGATGTGTCAGAGACCTGATCACTCTGTGTCCAGCATATAGGATGTGTCAGTGACCTGATCACTCTGTGTCCAGCATATATGATGTGACAGTGACCTGATCTCTGTGTGTCCAGCATATAGGATGTGTCAGTGACTGCATATTGGAAGCTGGTCAGTAGAGTATGATGCCTAAAATTTGTTGCAAAAAATATTCTGGTAAAATTACAGAAATGAGAAACTTCATTAACTTACATCATCTTGTTGTGAGATAACAAGCGACTTTGTACTGAGTAATAGTGCCTACCATCTTGTATTGAGTAATAGTACCTACAGTACCATCCTTGCTGAGTAATAATACCTACCATACAGTACTGAGTAATAGTACCTACCATACTGTACTGAGTAAAAGTACCTACCATCCTGTACTGAGTAATAGTACCTACCATCCTGTACTGAGTAGTAGTACCTACCATCCTGTACTGAGTAATAGTACCTACCATCCTGTGCTGTGTAGTAATACCTACCATCCTGTACTGAGTAGTAGTACCTACCATCCTGTACTGAGTAGTAGTACCTACCATCCTTACTGAGTAATAGTACCTACATACAGTACTGAGTAATAGTACCTACCATCCTTACTGATTAATAGTACCTACCATACAGTACTGAGTAATAGTACCTACCATACTGTACTGAGTAATAGTACCTACCATCCTTACTGAGTAGTAGTACCTACCATCCATACTGAGTAATAGTACCTACCATACAGTACTGAGTAGTAGTACCTACCATACTGTACTGAGTCATAGTACCTACCATCGTTACTGAGTTATAGTACCTACCATACAGTACTGAGTAATAGTACCTACCATACTGTACTGAGTAAAAGTACCTACCATCCTGTACTGAGTAATAGTACCTACCATCCTGTACTGAGCAGTAGTACCTACCATCCTGTACTGAGTAATAGTACCTACCATCCTGTACTGTGTAGTAATACCTACCATCCTGTACTGAGTAGTAGTACCTACCATCCTGTACTGAGTAGTAGTACCTACCATCCTTACTGAGTAATAGTACCTACATACAGTACTGAGTAATAGTACCTACCATCCTTACTGATTAATAGTACCTACCATACAGTACTGAGTAATAGTACCTACCATACTGTCCTGAGTAATAGTACCTACCATCCTTACTGAGTAGTAGCTCCTACCATCCATACTGAGTAATAGTACCTACCATACAGTACTGAGTAGTAGTACCTACCATACTGTACTAAGTAATAGTACCTACCATCGTTACTGAGTAATAGTACCTACCATACTGTACTGAGTAATAGTAGCTACCATCCTGTACTGAGTAGTAGTACCTACCATACTGTACTGAGTAATAGTACCTACCATACGGTACTGAGTAGTAGTACCTACCATCCTGTACTGAGTAATAGTACCTACCATCCTGTACTGAGTAATAGTACCTACCATACTGTACTGTGTAGTAGTACCTACCATACTGTACTGAGTAGTAGTACCTACCATCCTTACTGAGTAATAGTACCTACCATACTGTACTGAGTAATAGTGCCTACCATCCTTACTGAGTAATAGTACCTACCATACAGTACTGAGTAATAGTGCCTACCATCCTTACTGAGTAATAGTACCTACCATCCTGTACTGAGTAATAGTACCTACCATACTGTACTGTGTAGTAGTACCTACCATACTGTACTGAGTAGTAGTACCTACCATCCTTACTGAGTAATAGTACCTACCATACTGTACTGAGTAATAGTGCCTACCATCCTTACTGAGTAATAGTACCTACCATACAGTACTGAGCAATAGTGCCTACCATCCTTACTGAGTAATAGTACCTACCATCCTGTACTGAGTAATAGTACCTACCATACTGTACTGTGTAGTAGTACCTACCATACTGTACTGAGTAGTAGTACCTACCATCCTTACTGAGTAATAGTACCTACCATACTGTACTGAGTAATAGTGCCTACCATCCTTACTGAGTAATAGTACCTACCATACAGTACTGAGTAATAGTGCCTACCATCCTTACTGAGTAATAGTACCTACCATACTGTACTAAGTAATAGTACCTACCATACTGTACTGAGTAATAGTACCTACCATCCTGTACTGAGTTATAGTACCTACCATCCTGTACTGAGTAATAGTACCTACCATACGGTACTGAGTAGTAGTACCTACCATACTGTACTGAGTAATAATACCTACCATCCTGTACTGAGTAATAGTACCTACCATACTGTACTGAGTAATAGTACCTACCATCTTGTACTGAGTAGTAGTACCTACCACACCATACAGTACTGAGTAATAGTACCTACCATACTGTACTAATAGTACCTACCATACAGTACTGAGTAGTAGTACCTACCATACTGTACTGAGTAATAGTACCTACTCTACAGACAGGAAATGGTAAGTAGTTCATGTGACTCATAAACAATAAATAATCGCTGATGTCCTTTCTCTGCAGCCCCCCCTGCTTTCCGTGAGACCCCGCCCATGCACGTGGAGGTGCGTGTCGGAGACACCTTGACGCTCACTTGTCTAGCATATGGGAACCCGCAGCCGGTCGTGTCGTGGAAGCGAGATGATGCCATCATAGAGAGCGGGGACAAGATCCAGGCAAGTGTGAACGTAGAGGAAGTTTCCTGTAATGCAGCCTAGATACCCCGCGAGACGCGTCCGGAAATCTGGCGTGTTTCCAGTCACTTGCAAGTCGCCCTTTGTAATGAGAGTACGTCTTAATTCTCCAGATATGCGCCTCAGTCAATCCCGCGGAACCAGCACTAGTGCCTCTGGCTAGAATAGCATACAATAATCGGGGGACCAAAGAGTGTGGGGTCCCCTCCAATATTGCCATCACAGCACCAGGCTTTACCGGCCGGGGCGAGTGGAGATACCGGTATGGCAGTAGTGAGCAAATAAGATTATAAAAGGGCTGCCTAGGCAAGCTGGCTCGTGGAGAAACACAAGTGCCAGCATGGCTGTGCATCAGGGGCCACTGACACCCGGAGTTCATATATATATATACATGTATATATATATATATATATACATGTATGTATATATATATATATATATATATATATATACATGTATATATATATATGTATATATATATGTGTATATATATATATATATATATATATATATGGTTTGTAAGGTATGAAAAAATGCAAAAAAATGTGGAAAACTCATGGCGACCTTTTTCCATGTCGACCTAATAGCCGTGTCGACATATTTCCGGTGTCGACATAATGTGTGTCGACCAATATGTGTTGACCTATACAGTGTTGACCTAGAGTCCGGATACCGGCATCCATGGTACTTGCCAACAAAAGAAGCCATAATTGAGAATGTCTTTCGGGACCCCGCCTACTCGCTGACACTCTCCATAGGAATGAATAGGGCCGCGCTGATTGGTCAGAGCAGCGGGAGTTACCACGCTCTGACCAATTGGCGCGGCCCTGTTCATTTCTATGGATAGTTTCCGCAAGTGACCTCTCATTACTGGTGGGGACCAGAAAGGGACTAGTTGCGTCATATCTTAGGGGTGGTTGAGCAGGAACCCTGAGGATGGGGGGTCTGTCTCCACTGAAACACGGCAATGACTTTAGCATGTGCTGTATTTATTAATATATTAAGTAAGTAACTAGGTGTCGCCCTTTTTCTACACTTATTCTCAGTTATTGCAATATCCCTGTGTGACTAGGGTACATATATATGTATATGTATAATGGCCCTCATTCCGAGTTGTTCGCTCACAAGGCGATTTTAGCAGAGTTACACACGCTAAGCCGCCGCCTACTGGGAGTGAATCTTAGCTTCTTAAAATTGCGAACGATGTATTCGCAATATTGCGATTACAAACTACTTCGCAGTTTCAGAGTAGCTTCAGACTTACTCGGCATCTGCGATCAGTTCAGTGCTTGTCGTTCCTGGTTTGACGTCACAAACACACCCAGCGTTCGCCCAGACACTCCTCCGTTTCTCCAGCCACTCCCACGTTTTTTCCGGAAACGGTAGCGTTTTCATCCACACGCCCATAAAACGCCGTGTTTCCGCCCAGTAACACCCATTTCCTGTCAATCACATTACGTTCGCCGGAGCGAAGAAAAAGCCGTGAGTAAAAAAACTATCTTCATAGCAAAATTACTTGGCGCAGTGCGAACATTGCGCATGCGTACTAAGCAGAAAAACGCTGCGATGCGAAGAAAATTACCGAGCGAACAACTCGGAATGAGGGCCAATGTTTGTAAATGACCGGCACTGATGCAGCAAGTGGCCCCGGTGCCCTGACTTATTAGTAATGTACGCAAATGTTTCAGGGTGCAAAGGGGATTACACCCCTAAACTTGAACACGGCTTGCAGCTTTATGTCCTCTGTTCAGACCCCGAGTGCCGGACACCCCCACAACACATATATATAAATATATATATCACCAATCAGACATGCTTGCAGGCAAACAATGCCTTGTATGTAGACAGTAAACACTGCGCTGTGTGGTCTTTGGACGCCGTCTGCCTCGCTGTCCGCTGCACTCACACCATATCCCTGTTTACTCATCAGAACATGCATTGTGCCTGCGTAGACACAAAACAGCGGCGGGCATTGTATCAGCGCCTCACAACAAAAGACCCTGTCACTTACTGTGCCCTGCAAGGTGGCGACAGCCTTCTCTGCTGCTCTGCTGCCCCCTAGTGTCCTTCTCCGGCACAGCGCGCTCCTTGTTTCCCAGCGTTCTGCAGCACCACAGAATGAGCTCATGTTATGCTTATCAATAAATAATGCTATAACAGCCTGCCTTTCAGAAGAAGGCATTAGCTCCTAGCCCGTGGATAGGCTGAGTTCCCATAAAACTGTCTCTGCCTGCGTCATGTTGGCATTTGCTGCGCGCAGGCGAATAATACTCTTTTAAATGTTTGTTTGGAAATGTCAGCTAGCGGTTACAGCGAATAGAAAAGGGAAAATGTCATTGGTTCCTAAACATTATTTATATATCTGCTTCATTTGTTGGTCCGTCATTGATAGGGCGGGTACAGGACCCCGTGTCACACGTTGGTGAGGTCTATTAGATAGAATTACTATATCCACTATACGGGTGTGGTTCATCAAATCGACAGTGTCTAGGTCGACCACTATAGGTCGACAGTCACTATGTCGACATGGATGGAAGGTCGACAGGGTTTCTAGGTCGACATGTGCTAGGTCGACAGGGCTAAAGGTCGACATGAGGATTTTTTTTTTTTTTTTGGGTGTCGTTTTCTTCGTAGAGTGACCGGGATCCCAAATTAGTGCACCACGTCCCCTCGCATGGTGCCTTCGCTCCGCTACCGCTTCGCTCGGCACACTTTACCGTACCAATCGTAGTCCACGTGGATCGTTAAGTATGAAAAAATTTAAAAAAAGAAAAAAAATGTGAAAAACTCATGTCGACCTTTAGACTTGTCGACCTAGCACATGTCGACCTAGAAACCCTGTCGACCTTCCATCCATGTCGACCTAGTGACTGTCGACCTATAGTGGTCGACCTAAACATTGTCGACCTAGACACTGTCGATCTTCAGACCGGATCCCCCACTATACGCAGTTTCAGTAGACCATGTATGATAACAGTGTGATTGGAATTACACATTTGTTTTAATTTTTTTTTATAATTTATCCTATTTTGTTGCATACAGATTAATAATGGGTCATTACGGATCGTCGGGGTTCAGCGTTCCAGCGCCGGCGTGTACACATGCCATGCGTCCAGCGACGAGGGAGAGGTGACTCACACAAGCCGTGTGCTGGTACAAGGTAGGAAGCGATCGCACGGTATAAGCCGACATGGAATTCTGTGCTTCGGTTATGTGGCTCATTCCTGGGCTTCATCCTTATACCCTGTTTTGTGGCAAGGCTTTAAGGTTTTAAGAAGTATAATTTTTTTGTGTGGAATAAATATAGGGCCTAATTCAGACCTGATCGCAGCAGCAAACTTTTTCTTTAATGGGCAAAACCATGTGCAGTGCAGCTGGGCCAGATGTAACATGTGCAGAGAGAGTGAGATTTGGGTGGAGTGTGTTCAAACTGAAATCTAAATTGCAGTGTAAAAATAAAGCAGCCAGTATTTACCCTGCACAGAAACAAAATAACCCACCCAAATCTAACTCTCTCTGCACATGTTATATCTGCCCCACCTGCAGTGCACATGGTTTTGCCCATTAGAGAAAAATTTTGCTGCTACGACCAGGTCTGAATTACCCCCATAGATAGGAGACCAAAGTGCCTAGTAGAATTTGAAGCAGTCTATCACAGTTGTTTTAGGGTCAGAAAGCCCTGTAAGGACGTTGAGTTTTTTTGCAAAAATCAGATTTCCTAGAAAATGCGATGGAATCTGCTAAATGTTTGTAAGGCCCTTAACTTACCATAAAACATGTGTTTCCATCAGGATGGCTGATGGGAACCGCTCATATTATGATAACATTTTCTCCTCAGGTCCACCCGTCATCGTCGTCCCTCCAGAAAACATCACCGTCAATATATCCCAAGATGCCTTTCTGACCTGCCAGGCCGAGGCCTATCCCGCTAACCTCACCTACAGCTGGTTCCACGGCAACAGCAACGTCTATCTCCTCAGGTGAGGTTCCGGCAGGTGTCAGCCCCACCACCCATCTCCCCCCGTGACATCACCATTCACTTAGCTCAGCGTATATATAGGGACGCAGTGAGGCTCAGTAATGAGAAGGCCACCCCTCAGAGTCATGGTATCATCCAGTTTTTTCCTGGGTGAACAGATCTGCTCAGACAACCAAAGAGCGCAGACTCAGTACACGCTAGCCACAATTATAACCCATAATAAGCCGGACTGAGCCCTCTGTTTAAGGATATTGGAGGTAATTCAGAGCTGATCGCTAGGCTGTGTTTTCGTACAGCCTGCGATCAGGTCTAAACTTCACATGCTTATGCACCGCAATGCGCAGGCGTGTCGCACGGGTACAAAGCGGATCGCCGCTCAGCGATGGGCTTGTGCGAAGAATCCATTCGCATGGCCGATCGCAAGGAGATTGACAGGAAGAAGGCGTTTGTGAGTGGCAACTGACCGTTTTCTGGGAGTGGTAGGAAAAACGCAGGCGTGTCCAAGTGTTTGCAGGGAGGGTTCCTGACGTCAATTCCGGTCCTGAACAGGCTGAAGTGCTAAGTCCTGGGCTGCGCAGAGACTGCACAAGATAAGCTCTGCTACACATGCGATCACACACGTGCACAGCTAAAATACACTCCCCCTGTAGGCGGCGACTATCTGCAAAAATCACCTGCTAGCGATCAGGTCTGAATTAGGCCCATTGAGGATAAAAACTGAGGTTTGGGCTATGAGGGATTGGTGTTGTAAATTAGCCATGCGGGTGACTAGATCAGAGGTGATGTCCTTGGTGTTAGAACCACAAGCTCCCAGCATGTGGCTTTTTATTGGTCCAAGCTGCCCATGCAGGGCGTAAAAGTTGTGACCAATCAGAACTCTACTTGTTGAGCAGTCATCTTCATTGCAGCCAACTAATATTATCAGTTTGTGGTGAGGGACCTATGAGGTTGTAGGAGCCCCGGTATTGTGGGGTCCTGGGGTTAGCATCCTTGTTTTTATATCCCGGCCTATAACCCAGCATTGACCACACCACAGAAAGAGCTCACTGTCATTGTATGAACTCAGCAAATTGGGATAAAACAGAAAGCGATTGTATCCCTGGAACTTTGCAGCACCCTGAAACTGCCAATTCCATAGAGTAAAGAAAGTTTTCCTGCCAGTTATTTAACCACAGATATTAACCCGCACCTCATCCTCACATTAACCCCCATCATCTACCTCATAGTATATGCATAACATTACTGCAATAGTAGATATACAGTATATCCAGCATTATCATCAACAACAAAGCAATAAATATAGGAACATGTACATTGTGAGAGGGTATTGATCGGTGGCACCGAATCGGACATGAAAGCCATGGTGAGCCTGTCTTTCATTTATGACAAGAAATGCGACAAAAATGAGAAAAGTTTGTCTCGTTCCTCTGTGACGCCCTCACCCTTCTGAATTTCAGCCGTCTCCAGTCTAGAGTCCGCATCCTGGTAGATGGGAGTTTTCTTCTGCAACAGGTCACCCCGGAGGATTCTGGGAAATACACCTGCATCCCCAGCAACGGCATGTGGAAGTCGCCGTCTGCCTCGGCCTACCTCACCGTCCTGCGTACGTATCAGCCCCCCCCTGCGTCACCAAACGTCACTAGTATTGGTCAGTGCTCATATACCTCAGACGAAAATAGGTTTAACTGTGCGGGAGTAAAGTGCGGCTGACACAGGAATTCCTTTAAGCGTTCTAGGACCAAGACTCTCCTACGTGTAATGTTAATGACCTTGGATTGTAATACAAAAATTCAGCCAGAAGCCGTGACTTTACTGCTGTACTTTCCTTTACATTGTGTAACAGCTGAGAAAACGCTTGGTTACCGCTAAACTTCCCTTTACATTGTGTAACAGCTGGGAAAACGCTTGGTTACCGCTATACTTCCCTTTACATTGTGTAACAGCTAGGAAAACACTTCCCTTTACATTGTGTAACAGCTGGGAAAACACTTGGTTACCGCTACACTTCCCTTTACATTGTGTAACAGCTAGGAAAACACTTCCCTTTACATTGTGTAACAACTGAGAAAACGCTTGGTTACCGCTAAACTTCCCTTTACATTGTGTAACAGCTGAGAAAACGCTTGGTTACCGCTATACTTCCCTTTACATTGTGTAACAGCTAGGAAAACACTTCCCTTTACATTGTGTAACAGCTGGGAAAACACTTCCCTTTACATTGTGTAACAGCTGGGAAAACGCTTGGTTACCGCTATACTTCCCTTTACATTGTGTAACAGCTAGGAAAACACTTCCCTTTACATTGTGTAACAGCTGGGAAAACACTTCCCTTTACATTGTGTAACAGCTGGGAAAACACTTCCCTTTACATTGTGTAACAGCTGGGAAAACACTTCCCTTTACATTGTGTAACAGCTAGGAAAACACTTCCCTTTACATTGTGTAACAGCTGGGAAAACACTTCCCTTTACATTGTGTAACAGCTAGGAAAACACTTCCCTTTACATTGTGTAACAGCTGGGAAAACACTTCCCTTTACATTGTGTAACAGCTGGGAAAACACTTCCCTTTACATTGTGTAACAGCTAGGAAAACACTTCCCTTTACATTGTGTAACAGCTGGGAAAACACTTCCCTTTACATTGTGTAACAGCTAGGAAAACACTTCCCTTTACATTGTGTAACAGCTGGGAAAACACTTCCCTTTACATTGTGTAACAGCTGGGAAAATGCTTGTTTACCGCTATACTTCCCTTTACATTGTGTAACAGCTGGGAAAACGCTACACTTTACATTGTGTAACAGCTGGGAAAACACTTCCCTTTACATTGTGTAACAGCTGGGAAAACACTTCCCTTTACATTGTGTAACAGCTGGGAAAATGCTTGTTTACCGCTATACTTCCATTTACATTGTGTAACAGCTGGGAAAACATTTCCCTTTACATTGTGTAACAGCTGGGAAAATGCTTGTTTACCGCTATACTTCCCTTTACATTGTGTAACAGCTGGGAAAACGCTTCGTTAAACGGATTGATAGTTAACAATCCTTCCATTTTCAAAAATATTCTTAAATCTGTGCCATTTTGCCTTCAGACCCAGCGTATGTGACGGACATGCCCCCCGAGACCTACTTGCCCATCGGCATGCGAGGTGTAATCAGTTGTCCCACCAGAGCCAATCCACCATTGTTATCTGTCAGCTGGACTAGGGATGGTGCCCCGCTGGAGTTCCGCAAGGTAAGTGCTGTGGCTGACGATCACCTGATCTGTTATCTGACCATTTGATGCAATGAAACGTCACATATGGATTCCGCATGCCTTGTCTGGTTCTTATCTGTAATCCCTAGATTGGCGCAAAGCATCTCTAATGGGTATTTTCACTTAAGCAAATGTCCTTTTAAAAAGAGGTGTGGTATGACTTGTCGACACCAGAATGTTGACAGGTTCTGATTGTCGACAGAAGATCTACATGGTAATTAGGTCGACAATCAGTATGCAGACATGCATTTAGGTTGACATGGTTAAAATGTTGACACGTTCGGCATATCGACGCCAAAATACTGACGTACGATTTTTATTTTTGCCTATCGTCTATCATCTCACCCTAAACCTAACCCTGACCCAAAACCCCCCGACAAAAACATATGTCGATATTTTAGTGTCTACATTCTGAACGTGTCGGCATTTTAACCATGTTGACCTAAATACATGGCTATGTGTTAAACCTTCTGAATGTCGACAAGTCGACCGAATACCTTCTGAAAAGATCCTTCACGGACCGAGTGTAATGCGGTCCCTAGAGCTGGGTGAGGTCGTCTCCTTCACCAGGGTGGACTCCAAGGAAATTGCATCTCCCCAAAGGAGAGCGCGATATGCAACGCGGGGAGTAGTGGTGAATGTGGTGTCCGCAATTAAGCCGTCGCTTTATTTTGGCTACAGGATAACATCGTCCAGTCCCAGCACCGTAAAATGACGCTGTAACATCTAACAAAGGTCGGCCTGATATCCTGGGGGTCCTCCCAGAGAGGGGGGCCCGGGTGGGAATAGCCACCACTATACAGGAATAGGGAGGACATTACCATTATTCCATGAGAACTCTTCCATACACACCAGTGAGTTTTCCATGAACTTTTGGTTGAGGGGAAACATCTGCAACACATTTGTCTACACTTTGCTGCTGTAAATGGATTTGATGCCCGTATCTGATAATGAGATGATCACTTCCGTACATAATAGAATAGGGCTTTGCCAATGCCTAGGAGAGGGCGCATTTGTGCCCATGCTAAGAATGATTTAATATGAGAACCATAGGTGATGTGATGTTGATGGCTTGTTCTCTCGTTACCAGTTCCCAGGTTGGTACTTGGAAGATAACGGCTCGATTGTGATAGCAACGGGTAACGATGATGCCCTCGGCACATACACTTGTACCCCCTACAACAGCTACGGCACCGCAGGAATCTCCCTTCCCACCGTGGTTATACTGAAGGTAAAAGAAGCCCTCTTATCTCATTTTCAGCTTCTTCCATGTATTGGGGCCTGGGGTTCGATGAACTTACTGGAGTTTGTATGTTCTCCCCGTGTTAGGGTGAGGTTTCCTCCGGGTGCTTCGGTTTCCTCCCAAAAACATACTGGCGGGTTTATTGGCTGCTGACTAAATTGGCCCTGGCGTGTGTGCACCTGTGGCAGGGAAATTAGATTGTAAGCTCACGCAGACAGACTGAAACTTTACGTTAAAACTTTTGTGCTTTTTTTATTTCGTTATTTCTGACTTTCTAAATGTTCCTCCAACAGGACCCTCCGGTGTTCTCTGTTCTGCCCAAAGACGAGTATTTTCAGGAAGTCGGGAGAGAGCTGGTGGTGCCGTGCTCCGCAGTGGGTGACCCTCCACCTTCTATACAATGGTCTAAGGTGAGGGGGCAGATGCTATAGGCATTACCGATTTAATCATTGCATGCACAATCACATACCCCTGATTTCTCTAGGCACAATGTCTCCAAAAGCACAGTGGTATAGTGGTTAGCATTACTGACTCGCAGCACTGAGATCACGAGTTCAATTCCCAATCCTGGCCCCATCTGTGTGGAGTTTGCATGTTTCCGGTGTATTTGTGTGAGTTTCCGCCTGGAGCTCGTGTTTCCTCCCGCACCCCAAAACCATACTGGTAGGTTACTTGCCTTCTGACAAAAGTGAACCCTAGTGTGTGTGTGTCTGTGTGATAACAAAAGGTTTCAGGAGCTGGTGGGCAGGGGCAGTGGTGATATGACAGGAAGGGATTAGTAGGGATCGGAAAGGCAGCATTTATATATATAAGAGGATTTCTAGAACAAGGGGACATGCTGTGAAAATGGAGTGTATGGAATCAGATTTACAGAAAGAGCGTCAGCTCCGTGGAACAGTCTTGCACCATTGGTAGTAAAATAAAGTCATAAGGAATGGAACAAATAATTGACAACACGGAAATAAGGAAAAATTGCACAAAAAAAGACAGACGATACGGACCCCTAGGCACGTTATTGCCGTGTATTCTGCGCTTATATACAATATACACAAAAATGAATGGTAAACACAAAGGGGGTCATTCCGAGTTGTTCGCTCGTTGCCTATTTTCGCTATGCTGCGATTTGTTGCTAATTGCGCATGCGCAAAGTACGCAGGGCGCATGCGCTTAGTTATTTAACTAAAAACTTAGCAGATTTGCTGTGGATCCTGCGGAGCTTTTCAGTCGCACTGCTGATCGGTGAGTGATTGACAGGAAAGGGGCGTTTCTGGGTGGTAACTGAGCGTTTTCCGGTAGTGTGCTAAAAAAACGCAGGCGTGTCAGGGAATAACGCGGGAGTGTCTGGAGAAACGGGGGAGTGGCTGGCCGAACGCAGGGCGTGTTTGTGACGTCAAACCAGGATCTAAACGGACTGAGCTGATCGCAATCTGTGAGTAGGTCTGGAGCTACTCAGAAACTGCTAAGAATTATTTATTAGCAGTTCTGCTAATCTTTTGTTCGCTATTCTGCTAAGCTAAGATACAATCTCAGAGGGCGGCGGCCTAGCGTGTGCAATGCTGCTAAAAGCAGCTAGCGAGCGAACAACTCGGAATGAGGGCCAAAAAGCGATGGTACAAATCTTACCTAGAACAGGCTACAGGTGTGTGCCATCTACTGGCTATGTGTGGTACTGCACGCCTTCCATCACAATACCTGTATGCAGTCATTCTCTGTTAAAGCACCAGGCTATCATCCCAGAAATCCAGCAAAACGTACCTGGATTGCATTGTATGAGAGATAGTTATTGATCTGTTAGATAATGTGAACTAAACCTACAATATAAAAATAGACAATCAAAGAAATAGGGTCGTTTGTCTTGGCTAAATAACAGCGGCCACTTTGTTCTGCAGTTGGGTCTGGCTGGGAGAAGCGCAGCTCAAATGGACGTCAACGGCAGTTTGGTATTTAGACCCCTGACCAAGGAGGAGCACGGCATGTGGGAATGCACAGCGGCCAATCACGTGGCCAGGATCAGCGCGCGCACGGCCGTCTTTGTGCTGGGTGAGTAACTGTCCCGCGGTGTGTGAGCTGGTGAGAAAGCTACGAGTATCCACTTCTGTGACTTTTTGTTATGTTCTAATCTTTGTAGGCACCAGCCCCCACGCTGTGTCCAACATCTCTGCTCAGGAGCTGGTGTCCGCGGTAAACATCAGCTGGAACCCCGGCTTTGACGGAGGATATTTCCAGAGGTTCAGCGTTTGGTATGCCCCGCTGTGAGTCGTCTTTTACTAACATAGGAAAGAGATGTGTCATTGCGTACAGGTGACGGCCGCGCGCGGTGTATTCATCGCCGCACGCGGAATGTATCCATCACGTGATCAGTGGAGTTAAAATTACTTAAATCATTTTGAAAACAGAATTTCAGCAAATGCTCCCTCTGAAGAAAATATATTAATTAAAACCATTTAACAAATTACACGGTGTGGAAACCACCATCCATTGATTTTATTTTTTTAAGTTTTATGAAATTATTATTTTTTTATTATTTTTTATTTTTTTTAAAAGCCCCTGTCCCTTATTTATGGTGGAGGCAGTAATTTTGGGCACAGTAAAAAAAAAAAGTAATGAAATGCAACTTTATATAGTCCATATAGTCCTTTATTTAGCTCGATTACATTGGGGGTGATTCAGAGTTGATCGTAGCTGTTCTAACTTTAGCACAGCTACAATCAGGCACACTGACATGCGGGGGGGACGCACAGCACAGGGCTAGTTTGCCCCGCATGTCAGGCCCTACCCCGTCGCAGAAGTACAAAAGCATCGCACAGCAGCGATGCTTTTGTACTTCAGGAGTAGCTCCCAGCCAGCGCAGCTCTTGCACACTTGCCCGGAGCTACTCGTCGCTGTCAAGGTCGCAGCGGCTGCGTGTGATGTCATACAACCGCCGTGGTCCGCCCACACCTGCGTTGGCCGGACCGCGCCCCCTAAATGGCGGATTAACGACGCCTTCCCGCCCAGCGACCGCCTCTGTCTGTGAATCAGGCAGAGGCGTTTGCTGGGCTACGACAACCGTCGGCTGTCTGCCATGCGCCGGCACACTGCGGCATTTGCGCAGTTCAGACCTGATCGGCTGCTGTGTGAAATGGCACAGCACCAATCAGACCTGAATTAGGCCCCTGGTCTCTTTAGCTATATCTTCCAACATTTAGGCATGTTAAATTGAGGAAAAATAATCCTTGCCTGATTCATTCCTCCCAGAAACACCCATTGTATTGTGAAGCTACGCCCCTTTTAAAGGGAGTGAACCGCATCTGTTTTGCCTAATTCAGGACAGTTGTTTTATCTGAGCATGCCAATATAGTGCCTCAGGGGTGTAACAGGTTTCTAGAGCACTGATTGGCTGCATTCTCATGAATATTGATACAGCCCAGTAATTGCCCGCCCCCGCGGTGCTTATTTGATGGGTGAGCTCAAACTCGCGTTGTTTTGTTACTTTTTTCTTTATAAACTAACGTCAAATTATCACCAGCTTTTATTTTTCCCGTGTGTATCCGAACCAGATTCATCTCTTTAACCAGTTGTTTAGCTAACTCTGATCCGTAGTCTGTGTATTATAGATATCTGCCTGTCTGTATTTTCACAATTCGGGGATAATTAAGTGCACTGAGAGGTTTATATGTAGAGCATGTGCTATGGACAGTTACTGGAATATTTAATTTGCCAATGGAAGCACATTAGAAAGAATAAACCAAAACTATAAGCTCCAACGTTATTACTGGGTGTCCAGCGGCTAAGTGCTGAGCACCGGTGTGCACAGAAAATTGCTTCCACCATAAAACATTTATATACCAGTAACTATTATTTCTGCAGCGGAGTACATTGGTTTCCACAGGGAAACATCGGAGGTGTAGAGTTGGATCTTGATCCAGGCACCAACAGGTTAAAGCTTTAGACTGTCCCAGGATGCATTGGGACCTCCTCTATAACCCCGCCTCCAGGCACTGTGAGCTCAGTTTAGAGTTGGTGCCTGCATGAAGCAGGTCACTTAACAGGGGGGCTGCGCTAGGCAGCCCTGAAAAAGCTTTTAGAAGACTTTAAGGGCCGCAGCATTTACATGTCAGTGTGACATACTGTGCTACGGCTCCGTCACCTCCTGAGCGGCGTCGCATACTCCCGCTGGCTCTGTTCCCAGGTACTTGCGACGGAGACGCTCCAATTCCTAGGCACACCACCGCAGACGCTCTCCTGGTTTGCATGGCTGCTACAGAAGGGAGGAGGTAAGAGGGTCCCCCATCCAGGACCCGCCATTAAAACGCGTTCCGGTCGCAGTCTAAGGAGACGGACTGTGACGCTGGCATGGACACTGTAACAGAGCAGGGAACCCACTATATCCACCAGGGCATAGGAGTACAGGTCGGATATATAAATATCCTATTTATTAAGGCTCCATAGTACCAGGTGGTGAGGACCAGCATAGGGGAGCCGGCGCTTAACATGTAGCCCCTCCCCCAGCTCCGGGCGCCATCTACTGCTGGTGTTCCCGCCCTGGAGCTGCCTCACACTCTCCCTCACCCCCTGACTGAGACGCTGGGCGCCATCTGCGGCTGGTTCCCGGGACTGCAGGGCAAAGTCTCCTCTGTAAATCCGCCTGTACATCAGCGCCGTGATTTTACAGTATTCTACATGTCAATAATAAGACAGCGTTAGTTAAGAACAAGTGTACCTGTGCCAGAATATATTGTACGAGTATTCCTGTAAATACATCCGGTCTCGGACCGCGCATTGTTTTATATATATATATATATATATATATATACACATATACTAATCCAGTGCAGTTTTATTGTCTGACTAAAATAATTATCTGCATTGTCACTGTGACTGTGTGTGCCTGTATCTGCTGTGTGGATTTCACTTTCAGTGTATCCCAGCTATATCTATCACTGTATTCTGTACCCTAAGGGACTAGGTGCGTCAAGGTCTCATATATAGTGCTGCACAGACCGTTAAGTGTTTTCTACTGTGTACTCAGTCACATCATACCGGATTTATTCGCTGGTGTTGTGTACTGTGTACGCAGTCACATAGTACCGGATTTAGACGCTGGTGTTGTGTACTGTGTACGCAGTCACATAGTACCGGATTTAGACGCTGGTGTTGTGTACTGTGTACACTGTCACATACTAGGGGATTTATTCGCAGGTATTGTTCTCTTTCTGGCTGTATCGTACTCATACGCTCTGCGATTACATTCACTAAAATGTCTAACACAAAGGGCGGGAAATCCATGGACGCTCCTGTATCATGCAGCGCATGCGCCAGGGATTTGCCTGAGTGGGAAGTGTCACAACTGAGGGCCTGAGCTGACGGGAGGCAGCCTCAGTTGTAGGGGCTGAGATGTACCGGAACCTGGGAGGTTGTATCAGACCCCTGGACATGTAAGTAACATGAATAATAACTGCCCGAAGGCGTGACCACGACAACTTGGATAAAAGTCAATGATGTTTATTATGACAACTCCGCAACACAGCAGCAGTAAAAGAAAACGTAAAAGTCAGCAAAGAATAAATACAGTTCCTGGGTACTACAGGATGGCAGGAGCCACAGGGCACTGGTAGTGTGAGATAGTTCTTATGATCTTCTAGATGGAAAGTCCTTACCAGGCCCGACTGTAGCAATGGAGATAACCCAGGATTGTGCCAGCTGGTGTTCCAGGAAAAGCTGGGTTGCTGAAGATAAAACAGCTGCTGTGGATACTGGCTGGAACCAGACTGTTGTTAGCACGGAGTGGATACTGGCTGGAACTAGTTAAATAATAAATGAACTTGGGAGCGATGAAATATGAACTGAAATGTAGAACTTGAGAGCGGAGAAATAATAATACCGGTGGAGAGTGGTAAAGTGTAGAAAGGACACCGGCCCTTTAAGGGAAGCTGTACTCTGCTGGAAGCTGAGCTGGAAGCAGGTAATGTTGTAGCTGGAAACAGATGAATCCACAATGGATTGGAGAGTCAGGCTACACCGCAGGTGGAATGCTGGTGCGGGTCTCTATGGTGGAAGTCTTGAGACAGGAGCTGGAACCTGGAAGACAATCACAGGAGAGAGACAAACAGGAACTAGGTTTGACAACCAAAGCACTGACGCCTTCCTTGCTCAGGCACAGTGTATTTATACCTGCAGCAAGGAAGGGATTGGCTAGGCAATTATGCAGATTATCAATACTGAGAACAGATTGGTGGAAATGATCAGCTGACAGAATCCAAGATGGCTGCGCCCATGCAGACACTTGGAGGGAAGTTTGGTTTGTAATCCATGTGGTAATGAAAACAGTAATGGCGGCGCCGGCCACCGGAGACAGGAGGCGCCAGGCTGACAGATGCACATCCAACCACGCGGACACAGCGGAGGCCGCGGCTGACGTAATCGCCACTCAGACACTCTGCATGCAGAAGTTCAGGGACGGCGGCGGAGGCCGCGGGAGACGCCATGCCAAGTGTAATATGGCGTTTACTGTGACAGCGTACCAGAGTGACAGGAGAGGATACAGGAATGTACACATCAGGATAACAGATGGGATCCGGTCCTGGAGCGCTGAGCCAGCCTTAGGAGGCATCTGATGGGTAAGAAATGGCGTCCAGATACCCGGATCGTGACAGCACCCCCCCCTTTAGGAGTGGCCCCAGGACACTTCTTTGGCTTTTGAGGAAACTTGGAATGGAATCTCCGGACCAAGGCAGGAGCATGGACATCAGAAGCATTGGTCCATGAACGTTCCTCAGGACCATAACCCTTCCAGTCAATAAGATATTGTAGTTGACCGTAACGGTGACGTGAGTCCAGGATCTTGGCCACTTCATACTCAACGCCTCGTTGAGTTTGGACTTTCGGAGTTGGAGGAAGTGAGGAATGAAACCGATTCAAGATCAGCGGTTTCAACAGGGAAACATGGAATGTCCTGGGTATTTTTAAGAAGGGAGGCAACTGGAGTTTGTAAGCAACAGGATTGATGACTTGTTCAATCTTGAAAGGACCGATATAGCGAGGTGCAAACTTCATACTGGGAACTCTTAACCTCAAATTCTTCGTGGATAACCATACCCGATCACCCACCTTGAGAGCAGGAACTGCTCGACGCTTCTTATCCGCAAACTTCTTGTACCTGAACGATGCCTTGAGCAGAGCTGATCGTACGCTCTTCCAGATATTGGCAAACTGATGCAAGGTGATATCCACTGCGGGAACAGAAGTTGCTGGAAGCGGTTGGAACTCAGGGACTTTAGGGTGGAATCCAAAGTTAGTGAAGAATGGTGTTGAAGCAGATGAAGAATGATACTGGTTGTTATGACAGAACTCGGCCCAGGGAAGTAATTGAACCCAGTCATCCTGAGAGGAGGACACATAGATGCGGAGGAAGGCCTCCAAGTCCTGATTCACCCTCTCGGTTTGACCATTGGTCTGAGGATGGTAAGCCGTGGAAAACTTTAGCTTGACTTGGAGGACTTGACATAAACTTCGCCAGAATTTGGCTGTGAATTGAACTCCTCGATCTGAGATAATTTCTTCAGGAAGACCGTGGAGTCGGAAGATCTCTTGTATGAATACTTGAGCCAACTTGGAAGCTGACGGAAGACCGGTGAGAGGAATGAAGTGTGCCATCTTGGTGAACCGGTCAACTACCACCCAGATGGTATTGAACTTGTTGCACATGGGTAAGTCTGTAATGAAATCCATCGACAAGTGGGTCCATGGTCGACGGGGAACGGATAGTGGAACCAGTTGCCCCGCAGGCGACTGGCGGGATACTTTTTGTTGGGCACACTTTGGGCAAGATGCAATAAACTCCAAGACGTCCTTTTTCAGAGTTGGCCACCAATAGGACCTAGAGATAAACTCCAGGGTTTTTTGGATACCTGTATGTCCGGCAAAACGGGAAGCATGGGCCCAATGCATGAGCTTCTTCCTTAGCATCGGCTTCACAAAACTTTTCCCTGATGGGGGCGTAGAGTCCATCCCTACCGTGGAGAATGCCAACGGATTTATAATAGGATGCTTGTCTGAAGACTCTGACTCATTTTCTTGCTCCCATGAGCGGGAAAGGGCATCGGCCTTGCGATTCTGAGAGCCCGGACAGAACTGGAGTTTAAAGTCGAACCTGGAAAAGAAAAGTGCCCATCTGGCCTGACGAGGGTTGAGACATTGTGCGCCCTTCAGGTATAAAAGGTTCTTGTGGTCTGTAAGTATGGTGATTGAATGAGAAGCTCCCTCCAACAGATACCTCCACTCTTCTAGAGCGAGCTTGATGGCTAGCAACTCCTGGTCGCCAATGGCATAGTTGCGCTCAGCTGGGGAGAACTTCCGGGAGAAGAAACTGCAAGGGTGTAAATGGCCATCTTTAGCCCTCTGAGATAACACCGCTCCTACTCCAACGGAGGAGGCATCCACCTCTAAGATGAAAGGAGAGTCGATGTCAGGCTGTTTCAGAACAGGCGCAGAGATGAACCTTTGTTTTAAAAGATGAAATGCTTGCATGGCTTCTTCAGACCACTTGGACGGGTTAGCACCCTTCTTAGTGAAAGCAGTAATAGGCGCCACAATGGTGGAAAAGTCTCGTATAAACTTTCGGTAATAGTTGGCGAACCCTAAGAACCTCTGGACCCCTTTGAGGGTTAAGGGTACCGGCCAATTTTGGATTGCTTGTAGTTTCTCAGGATCCATCTCTAGTCCGGAACCGGACACAATGTACCCTAGAAACGGAATGGACTTGACTTCAAAGACGCATTTTTCTAATTTGCAATAGAGATGATTGACACGGAGACGGGACAGAACCTCTTTAACCCAAAAACGATGTTCCTCTAAATCGTTGGCAAAAATGAGGATATCGTCTAGATAGACCACGACATGACGGTATAGAATGTCTCTGAAGATCTCATTGACAAAATGCTGGAAGACAGCTGGAGCATTGCTCAATCCGAAGGGCATGACGAGGTACTCATAATGTCCGTCACGGGTGTTAAAGGCGGTCTTCCACTCGTCACCCTCACGGATCCGGATGAGATTGTATGCACCTCGCAAGTCCAGCTTTGTAAAGATGGTAGCTCCGCTAACTCTGTCAAAGAGCTCAGTAATCAGGGGTAAAGGATAACGGTTCTTGATGGTAATGTCGTTCAAACCTCTGTAGTCGATGCACGGCCGCAGACCACCATCTTTCTTTTTTACAAAAAAGAAGCCTGCGCCGGCTGGAGAAGAAGAAGGTCGAATGAACCCCTTTGCTAGGTTCTCTTTAATATATTCCTCCATAGAATGCGTCTCAGGCAGAGACAACGGATAAGTTCGGCCTCGAGGTGGAACCTTCCCTGGAACGAGATCAATCGGACAGTCCCATTCTCTATGAGGAGGAAGGATATCAGCAGAAGCTTTACTGAACACATCCGTGAAATCTTGATATGGAGGAGGTGGAACATCAGACGACCTGGGGGAGGAAGAACAGACAGGCAATACTTTAAACAAACATGTCTCAGCACAGGAGGAACCCCATGCCAGGATTTGCGTAGTCGTCCAATCAATTGTAGGATTGTGAAGACGGAGCCATGGAAGGCCCAGGACCACAGGATGTGTGGCTCTTGGAATCACTAAAAAAGAAATAAGTTCGGAATGAAGAACTCCCACTCTCAGACGAACTGGTAGAGTCCTTAAAGAAATAACTGCATCAAAAATTTTGCTGCCATCCACGGCAGTTAAAGAAATGGACGAAGGAAGTCTCTCGGTGGGTAGGGACCACCGTTTAACATAGGCTTCGGTAATAAAGTTCCCAGCTGCTCCGGAATCAAGGAGGGCAATGACGTTCCGATAACGTTGAGCAACTTGAAGCGAGACTGGGAGATTACAATCTTGAGGAGATGGAGAGGAGATCATTACTCCTAGCCGGCCCTCTCCTTGGCGAGCTAGGATTTGGAGTTTCCCGGACGTTTGGGACAGGCATTAATGGTGTGAGACGGAGCTGCACAATAGAGACAGAGAAACTCGGAGAGACGTCTTCGGCGCTCAGCAGGAGTTAAACGGGAACGGCCAAGTTGCATGGGCTCATCTTTAGATGGTGACAGTTGACGAGGAGGAGGAGCAGAAGATTTTGGAGCAGATGATCTTCCACGCTCAGTTGCTCTCTCTCTGAAACGTAAATCAACTTTCGTGCAGAGCGAGATTAGCTCATCTAACTTAGAAGGTAAGTCTCTGGTAGCTAACTCATCTTTAATACGCTCAGATAAGCCATGCCAGAATGCAGCATACAGGGCCTCGTCGTTCCATGCCAGTTCGGATGCCAGGATCTGGAACTGTATCAGATATTGTCCTACAGTACGTGACCCCTGGCGTAAACGGAGAATCTCGGATGAAGCTGAGGTTACCCGGCCTGGCTCGTCGAAGATGCGCCTGAATGTTGACACGAAGGCAGTGTAGGAAGATAGCAGGGTGTCGGACCTCTCCCATAACGGTGATGCCCAATCAAGGGCTGAGCCACTGAAAAGAGAAATAATGTAGGCAATTTTTGTACGGTCACTGGGAAAATTGCCAGGTTGTAGCTCAAACTGAATCTCACACTGGTTGAGAAATCCCCTGCAGAATCTTGGAGATCCGTCAAATTTTGCTGGCGTTGGAAGATGAAGACGTGGAGCAGAAATGGGTAAGGTGGGTGGGGTTATAGCTGGAGTCACTGTGGTTGACGCACCAGACGCGCCTGATCCACGGAGAGTTGTCTGAATCCCATCCAGCCGAGTAGAGAGATCCTGGAGACAGCGGATGATGTGGCCCTGTGCAGCCTCCTGATGTTCTAGTCGGGCTGCCAGTTCTTGCATCGGCCTGGCCGCTTGATCCTGGTCTCCGGCTGGATTCATTAGGTCAGTGCTTACAGTCACAACTGAGGGCCTGAGCTGACGGGAGGCAGCCTCAGTTGTAGGGGCTGAGATGTACCGGAACCTGGGAGGTTGTATCAGACCCCTGGACATGTAAGTAACATGAATAATAACTGCCCGAAGGCGTGACCACGACAACTTGGATAAAAGTCAATGATGTTTATTATGACAACTCCGCAACACAGCAGCAGTAAAAGAAAACGTAAAAGTCAGCAAAGAATAAATACAGTTCCTGGGTACTACAGGATGGCAGGAGCCACAGGGCACTGGTAGTGTGAGATAGTTCTTATGATCTTCTAGATGGAAAGTCCTTACCAGGCCCGACTGTAGCAATGGAGATAACCCAGGATTGTGCCAGCTGGTGTTCCAGGAAAAGCTGGGTTGCTGAAGATAAAACAGCTGCTGTGGATACTGGCTGGAACCAGACTGTTGTTAGCACGGAGTGGATACTGGCTGGAACTAGTTAAATAATAAATGAACTTGGGAGCGATGAAATATGAACTGAAATGTAGAACTTGAGAGCGGAGAAATAATAATACCGGTGGAGAGTGGTAAAGTGTAGAAAGGACACCGGCCCTTTAAGGGAAGCTGTACTCTGCTGGAAGCTGAGCTGGAAGCAGGTAATGTTGTAGCTGGAAACAGATGAATCCACAATGGATTGGAGAGTCAGGCTACACCGCAGGTGGAATGCTGGTGCGGGTCTCTATGGTGGAAGTCTTGAGACAGGAGCTGGAACCTGGAAGACAATCACAGGAGAGAGACAAACAGGAACTAGGTTTGACAACCAAAGCACTGACGCCTTCCTTGCTCAGGCACAGTGTATTTATACCTGCAGCAAGGAAGGGATTGGCTAGGCAATTATGCAGATTATCAATACTGAGAACAGATTGGTGGAAATGATCAGCTGACAGAATCCAAGATGGCTGCGCCCATGCAGACACTTGGAGGGAAGTTTGGTTTGTAATCCATGTGGTAATGAAAACAGTAATGGCGGCGCCGGCCACCGGAGACAGGAGGCGCCAGGCTGACAGATGCACATCCAACCACGCGGACACAGCGGAGGCCGCGGCTGACGTAATCGCCACTCAGACACTCTGCATGCAGAAGTTCAGGGACGGCGGCGGAGGCCGCGGGAGACGCCATGCCAGGTGTAATATGGCGTTTACTGTGACAGCTTCCCAGAGTGACAGGAGAGGATACAGGAATGTACACATCAGGATAACAGATGGGATCCGGTCCTGGAGCGCTGAGCCAGCCTTAGGAGGCATCTGATGGGTAAGAAATGGCGTCCAGATACCCGGATCGTGACAGGAAGCTTTGAATGATGGTCTGTGTAATATGTGCCATACATCTCCCAGTCAGTCCGTAGCTCCTGTAACCAATCAGGAGCCACCTTGGGTGGTGTTCTCTACTATGCTTAATACGCTTGTGACATGCCTTACGCCCCCTATGGGACCTCCTGTGCCATTGCAGCCACATATTCTCCCTATGGTGATTCCACCTTGGGCGGATAATTTGTCTACCCAATTGCAGCAATTGAATCAATCTTTGGTTAGACATAAACCTACCCCAAGTCACTCTGGTGTCAAGGGGGTCGTCTAAGCGGGCTACTTCCTCCTCACTATCCACTAATCTCTCTGAAGATTCTTCTGATGAGGATGGGGAGTATACTGACCCGTCAGACACTGACACAGCTGCTTCTGACGAGGAATTTACTACTTAGGTTGATGACCCTGACTTAGTGGTTGCTGTTAAGCAAATCCTACAAATCATTGTTGATGATGAGGATTCCACTACGGTGTCTAAGAAACCTGATAAGTTTAAACGTCAGAAGGTAACTAAAATATTATTACCACATTCTGACCGTTTAATAGACATACGTTTACCAGGAATGAAGTTCTCCCTATCTAAAAAGATGCTAGCTCGTTATCCTCTCCCTTCTGAGTTGTGTAACAAGTGGGAAAATTCACCACCGGTGGATTCCCATGTCACCCGTCTTGTGGTGTCATCTACTCTGTCTGTCACCACTGTCACCTCCCTGAAGGAACCGACAGATAAGCGTGTGGAGGGATGCCTGAAGTCTATTTACTCCCTTACAGGTGCTGTACATAGACCTACTATAGCAGCCTCCTGGGCCACAAAAGGAATTGAAGCATGGGTTCAGGCATTAAAGGAAGAGCTGCCTCAAAATATATCTGATACTGCCAGACAGTACCTGTCTCATATTACCACCACCGCCTATTACATTCAGAAGGCGTCCTCTGAGGTGGGTGTGTTGGCAGCCAAGGCGTCTGCTACGTCCATCCTGGCTCGCCGTATTCTGAGGTTGAGGTCGTGGAAGGTGGACTTGGACTCCAAAAAGACCTTGGAGGTACTCCCTTTTAAGGGAGACATCCTATTTGGGGAAGATCTCCATAAGATTGTGACTAACTTAGCGGCTGCTAAGACTGCCTTTCTCCCGAATACTAATCCTTCTGCACAGAAGGCAAAAAGTACCACTTTTCGCTACTTTCGGCCTCAAGGAAAAACAAAAGGTCAGGCATTCCCGAGACAATCTCGTGCTCCCAAAACCACAAAGCCCAAAGCAAAACAATCCTGGACTACCCATCAGCCTGCTTCTAAACATGACAAGCCTGCTGCATGACGGGACGGGCCTCCCCCTGGGGGACCCCAGGGTGGGAGGCCGACTTCTGCGATTCACCCAGGTCTAGTTAAAGACCACTTGAGACGCATGGGTGCGAGAAGTTGTCTCTCACGGGTACGTAGTATCTTTCAAGAGACGCCCCCCTCGCCAGTTCTGCACAACGGTTATTCCTTCGGATCCGTTGAAGGCGTAAGCTCTACAACTGGTTGTGAGTTCCCTCCTGGATACAGGAGTGGTAGTGCCGGTACCTCTGTCCCAACAAGGCAGAGGATACTACTCGACCCTGTTTCTGATTCCGAATCCAAATGGGTCTTTCCTGCCTATACTCAACCTCAAATCACTGAACAAGTTTGTGCGAGTGTCCATGTTCCATATGGAAACACTGCGCTCAATTGTACTGGCCATGGAACCCGGAGATTATATGGTATCCGTGGATATACAGGATGCTTACCTGCATATACCTATTGCCGTATCGCATCAGCAATATCTGCGGTTTGCTATTGGCAACCTTCACTATCAGTTCCAGGCTTTGCCGTTTGGATTGGCTACGGCCCCTCATATCTTCACCAAGGTTCTGGCCGTGATGACGGCTCATCTCCGTCGCCAGGGCGTCAGGATCCTGCCGTATCTGGGCTACTTGCTGATTCTGGCAAACTCCCACGATGTCCTCCTCAGTCATCTACAACTGACGGTAAACTTCCTAAAAGCCCACAGGTAGCTCAGCAACTGGAAGAAGGCTTCGCTGGTCCCTGCTTGGAGCATGGTGCACCTGGGGGCACTGCTGGACACAGAGTCAATGGCTGTTTCTGTCTCCAGAAAAGATCCTGAACCTTCAGGACAGGATCAGATACTTCTTTCTCGCCCAAGGGTGTCAATACACTTGGCGATGCAAGTACTAGGCCTCATGGTGTCGGCTTTCGACATGGTAGAGTACGCTCAATTTCATTCCTGCCCTCTCCAGAGGTTAATCCTTTCCAAGTGGGACGGCTTGCCTCACTGGATCAGGTCTCACGTGATCTCCTTGACTCAGGAGGTTCGTCTGTCGCTGACCTGGTGGTTACAGGACCAGCAGTTGAGCAGGGGCCATCCCTTCTGGATCCCCAACTGGGTCCTTCTGACTACGGACGCCAATCTGAGAGGTTGGGGCGCGGTGTTGGAGCAACACTCTTTCCAGGGTTGGTGGACCAAGGAGGAATCACTCCTCCCGATAAACATTCTGGAATTGCGGGCAGTGTTCAATGCTTTGTCTCTCGCCTTGCCTCTGATACAGAACAGGCCTGTTCAAGTACGGTCAGACAACACCAGCACGGTGGCGTCCATAAACCATCAAGGCAGCACTCGAAGCCGTATGGCAATGATGGAAGTGTCAAATATTCTTCGTTGGGCGGAACGCCATCTGCCAGCAATATTGGTCCTCAACTCAATCGTCAGAATGTGCACGTCAGAGAGTGGAGTCTTCATCAGGAAGTCTTTCAACTCCTCGTGGACAAGTGGGGTCTACCAGATGTAGACCTGATGGCGTCTCGACACAAACACAAAGTTCCGGTCTTCAGATCAAGAACCAGGGATCTTCAAGCAGCGTTCGTGGATGCACTGGCAATTCCATGGAACTTTTGGCTGCCATACGTATTCCCTCCAGTGTCACTCTGCCCAGGGTACTACGGAAGTTCAAACAAGAAGGAGGAATACTACTTCTAGTCGTTCCAGCGTGGCCCAGACAGCATTGATTCTCAGACCTACAGGGTCTATCAATACAGCATACTGTTCTACTTCCTCAGCGCCCAGACCTCCTCGTTCTATGCTGAAGGCCCGCAAACCGGCATCTGCGCGGATTTATTACATGGTCTGGAATTCTTACTTCACCTGGTGTGCTGCTAAGAATTACGATGCATACAAATTCAATACTTCCAGACTTCTGGCTTTTCTACAACAAGGCCTGGACTTAGGCCTTCGACTTCATATCTCTGCCTTGTATTTGTGGTTTCAGAGAAAAATTGCGTCTATTCCTGACGTTCATACTTTCACTCAGGGTGTGTTACGGATTCAGCCTCCCTATGTCCCTCCTGTGGCTCCATGGGATCTGTCTGTTGCCCTGAATGCCCTGCAAGAGTCTCCTTTTGAACCTCTTGAGTCAGTGGACCTTAAATGGCTCACGGTCAAGGTCCTGTTCCTACTGGCTATTGCCTCTGCTAGGAGGGTGTCAGACCTAGACGCTCTGTCCTGTCGTCCACCCTTTCTGATATTTCACCGTGACCGGGCAGTTCTTAGATCTCGCCCTGGTTATTTGCCTAAGGTGGTATCATCTTTTCACCTTAACCAAGAGATTGTGGTTTCGGCCTTTATCTTTTCTGATTTGTCCCCCCAAAGAGCGGTCTTTGGCTGTGGTAAGGGCTCTCCGTATTTATGTGGAGAGGACTGCCTCTATCAGGAGGTCAGATTCCCTTTTTGTACTTTTTGGTTTTCACAAACGTGGCTGACCTTGCCAGATGGATTAGAATGGTGATTGCACAAGCCTATGCGCAGGCTGGACTCCCAGCTCCTGCTGCTATTAAAGCCCATTCTATTCGGTCTGTTGGACCTTCTTGGGCGGCCCCCCGAGGCGCGTCTGCTGAACAATTGTGCAAGGCGGCTACATGGTCCTCAGTGAACACGTTCATTAGGTTCTATGCCTTCGATACTTCTGCCTCCCAGGATGATTCCTTTGGACGCCAGGTTCTCATACCCGCTACGGCAAGTCCCCTGGTAGACTTACCATTATGAAATCTCTTTCTGCGAAGTACACTGGGTTCCACAGGGCGCCTGCCATGACGCACCTAGCTTCTGTGGGTTTGTATGGCATTAGCCGCTGGTCCCTTCTCCTGTCGTGAGAATGTGGTTCTATGTGACTAACATCTGCCTTCTCTTTTACCTGCTTCTGCATTGGACTGGTTAACGAAACTGTGCTCACAGTACCTGGAGGCGGGGTTATAGAGGAGGCCCCGCAATGCATTCTGGGACAGCTAAACCTTTAACCTGTTGGTGCCTGGATCAAGATCCAACTCTACACACTTGATGTTTCCCTGTGGAACCCAATGTACTTCGCAGAAAGAGATTTAACAATGGTAAGTCTACCATAAATCTCCTTTTCCTTGTACAGTACATCATCATTATTCCTCTGGCTATAAAATGCTGATTATTGCCTAGTACAACTCTCCTGTGCCAAGTGCTCCTCTCGCATGTTCTACTAACACTATGTCGGGTAGATTTAGTGATGCGTGAGCTGAGAATGTTGGTAAGATTGGTCCGGTGGTTGTCCCTCAGTAATGTACTGATGCGTTTTGTTGTGGCATATCTGACTTCGGGCCTCATTCAGACCTGATCACTCGCTAGGTTTTTTTTGCAGTCCTGCGTTCGCCTAATCGCCGGTCTAAACTGCATATGCACCGCAATGCGCAGGCGCGTCGTACGGGTACAAAGCGGATCGCCACTCAGCGATGGGTTTGTGTGAAGAATCCATTCGCACAGGCAATCGCAAGGTGATTGACAGGAAGAAAGCGTTTGTGGGTGGCAACTGACCATTTTCAGGCAGTGTCTGGAAAAACGCAGGCGTGTCCAAGCGTTCGCAGGGAGGGTTCCTGACGTCAATTCCAGTCCCGGACAGGCAGAAGTGTTCGCAGCGGCTGAGTAAGTCCTGGGCTGCGCAGAGACTACACAAGTTCGGTTCGCACAGCTCTGCTACACAGGCGTTCACAAACTTGCAAAGCGAAAATACACTCCCCTATGGGCGGCGACTAGGCAAACGCAGGACTGCAAAAAAAAAACTAGCGAGCGATCCGGTCTGAATTAGGCCCTTCATCAGATGAAGTTGTGGGTTATTCCTCAGAGAAACGCGTCAGTTATGCTACTTTGGGACTGACACTGGACTAATCCACCGTTTAGTGATGAGTAAACTGGTTGTCGTTATAAAGTGACACTCAATACGTGGGGTGTAACGATCATGAGGCTGGTAATACAAATGTTTACGTTGATTTGGGAGAGGGATAGTAATGCGTCTACTGCTACTGCCTATAGAATAGCTAAGGACGCCTCTGATTATCGCTGGCCGGAAGATGATAGCATTTACTAGTAGAGAGCCCAGCGAAGCAACAGAGGTCCACATGGTGACCTTGTAGTATTAAATGGCCCTAAAGAAAACAAAAAACATAAAGAATAGTAAGTGGACTACAGCCGGCAGAAGTAGTGTCCTGGAGGTCCAGGATAGCCAAGCTGATATCTTCATCATGGTCATTTCACCCTAGGGTGACTACAGCTTCCATTGTGTTGTCTCCATGTTGGTCTCTCTTTGACCACTGTTGTTTTGTCTGTTGTGCTACTGCCAGGGTGAAGCGACTGTCTCACGGGCACCACGAGTGGATCTCCCTCTCGGCGCCAGTCGGGGCCAACCACCTGGTGGTGGAGAACTTGCAGGCAGACGGCGACTACCAGTTTAGTGTCCTGTCTCAGAACAAGCTGGGGAGTGGTCCGTTCAGTGAAATCGTGACCGCCTCTCCTCTGAGTGAGTAACCTGGAGAGACCGAAACTTCCTACTTGTCTGTCTAGTGGTCGTTGGCGTGGGTTACCTCACCTCTCTCGTCACCAGTGGTTGTCTCTCCCCCTTCTCATCTCTCACAACTGCTGGTCTTCTTTGTCTTCAATAATCAATACTGTTTTGGCCTCTCAGGTGTCCCACCCACCACCTTGACTCCTCCTGTACCCACCACAGACCCTCGAGACACCCTCACCCCTCCGCGCTTCCTGGCCGCCAATGAGACGTCCCGCGGCGTGCTGCTGACTTGGGGTCCTCCGCTGCGCTCTTTCATTCCGCTACGTGGTTATGGACTGGAGTGTAGGCGGGACGAGGGAGCCTGGGAGCTGCTTGACGAATCCATCCCGACAACTCAAACCGAGCTGCTTGTTCCTGGACTGGTTAAGGTGAGGGAGACTTACTCCCAGCTCCCTAGGGAGAACGTGAGTTATAGAGAAATAGTGTTAGGGTTAACCACTAGATGGCGCTATAAGCAGTGGGAGGATAAGCAGAGCAGAATGTCTGCATGACCTCGTGTTTCAGCTAATACAATACACAAAGAAAATGTGAGATATATGGGCTTTATTTGCACAATGACTGATTTTGCTAGATCCGGCAATTTACATAATGTGGAAATAGGGGCAGTGTGCTACTAAAGAACCAGGGTGTTTATCTGTTAAACCCAGGAAAGCCATGCATTTGGAGGATAGGAAATGTGTGTCTTAGCTGCTCTGTTTGATTAGTCACATGCCTTCAGCTGCACCAAACAGCAGGGGAGAAATGCACTGAAATCAATCAAGCAGGTTAGACACACATTTCCTATCCTCCAAATGCATGGCTTTCCTGGGTTTAACAGATAAAAACCCCTGGTTCCTTTGTAGCACACTGCCCCTATTGCCACAATGGATAGTTAACACAACTACAGGCCAAGGGCCAGATTTATAGCAGGGTGGAGAGGGCATTTTCTGGGGCCAGAACAATATGTTATTACAACTGCTAATTAACTGTATTTGATAACTGTGCTTGATCGTTCCCCTTCCCCTATCGCCCCCTTTGGACCCACCACTGACCCACAGAATTGTGACACCAAGTGTAACAATCCCAAATATGACTTCCCATCACTTAGATGGGGCAAGCGTAATAAACATGGAGAGTGGGATCTCTCTCTGATTGATCTCAGAAACAAAGAAAGGCATTTACATCCGTCCTTTGACTGATGAGGGCTCTTTCAGGAGAAAGAGACCTTCCCATCAGTTAATAAAATAATTTTCCACGGGAATCCAGAATATGATGATCATTAAACTGTTGCTGGACATCAGAGGACAGAAGTTTCGGAAGAGGTCCTGTTGAAACTAGGTGATTAAGCACAAAAGGCTTTAACAAGAGATCTTAGCTATTCATAATGATGGGGCAGAACAAAACTTTGTGTGGACTCATTAGCTAAAGAAATGTAGGACAAGTTGAAGGACACCTTCAAGCGTATACACCTGGTAGAAAACCCACAACTTGTCAGGTTTTACCCTAGGTGCTCTAGTTTGGTGCCACCTTTTTATTGAGATAAGGCTGTAGAATAGCTTCATGGACTTTGGGCAAGATGCGCAAATGCAGACCCTGGAGCGAGAAGAAGATGGATCCAGGAGCCTGGGAGAAGTACCACAAACTGTGAACAAAGGCACCTTGTTTTTTTTCTTGGGTGGAATCATGAATGTGATTATGATAAGAGAACGTTGACCATGGATGAAGGTTGCCCCAGTAAACACAGACATCAATTCTCAAATTCAGTTCCAAGATCTGATTGATTCTTTCAGGGTCACTTTTGGACTGTGGTGAGAAATGCAGATATAAGTGTTAATTTGACTCCTATTTATTTTTATAGAATGTTCTCCAAAATTTAGATCTAGTTTGTGCCCCAGAGTGTTAATCAATTGCTAGTACTAAACATATGGAGTTAAAATACCTTGATTAATAGAGTGGCAAGAAAAGAAGCTGCATGGAGACATTTAGGAGCAGAAATACTCCTGGAGGAGGGAAGCTTGGTTATTGCATTATTCATGATGAGAGTCAGGGGTTTGCTGTAGACAGGAAAGGGCAATAGGGGTCCAGCTGGAGACTGATGAGATAGATTGTGTTGTGCACATAATGAGCAAACAAGGACATGTTGTTTATTGTACTGTAGGTGTTACTACCAGGCTAGATAAACACCTGCTGACCATGTCCATGCCGGAGAAGCCAAGTAAGAGCCTGGCCAGAAAGTAACGCTAGTTTGGTGTATTCGGAATCATGGTTCTCGGGTTGATGTGGAAACGGATGAAGAACTGGTTCAGGATGTTCTTACAGATCTCCACAGAAATGAGGAGGTGACGGAACACCAACTAGGCTAGATGTGATTTGTCCAGCTGCGGGCATTGCGGGTCCACCAGTGCGTTCTGAAACTCTTCATCACTGAAAGGGAATTATTTGGTGTTAGCTATTTTCCTGCATCTCCCATTTATTGGGGATGTTTGTTGCTAACCTAGGGAGCGGAGTCGGGAGCCCAGGCATTCAGAGACCCTAGTAAAGAAGTAATGTAGGTCAGTGAGATGAACCCACAGGCTTAGCCTCTATAGGGAGCAGCTGACACTACCAACAAGGTGCAAAATGACGCCAAACATCAGCCGAGGTCAGGGCCGGCAGTACAGATGATGAATCCGTTTAACAACCCAAGGTTCGGGTCACAAGCACACGATCAGAGGCTGATCTGGTTGCTATGGGCAGTGTCTTCGCTGGTCCACTTCTCCACTGTTTTACTGCTTTATACAGCATAAGGTATTAGAATGCCTACTGAGAATATTTCTCCGTCTCATCGCTTGCATGGATTCCAGCAACGGTCAAAAGCCAAGGAAGTAAGATCTGTTTACTGGGGGGCACAGATTGCTGTGAGACTATGCAGATCATTGAACTGGTCACTCTGTGGAATCCTGAGAATGGACAGATCCGCATTGTAAGAGGTTCTGCAGCAGCCTCAACAACTCTCTATCTGCTTACCCCAGTGTGCTACACGCATTAGAGTTTCTTCTGTACCCACCTCTAAGGCACATGCATGTTCTTTCTAAGATAAGTGATCTGGAAATAAAATGTGTTGGCACTCCGTCCTCAAGAGGCTGCACTGACAATCTGATGTTTAGTGCAACCCGGCACAGTGCATTATCCATATCATAATCTGTGTGTGTCGCTATTCTGTCCAGATTGGTGTAAATTCTCCAATTTGTGTGATGTACGGAATTAAATGCTGCAGGATAAAATGCAGCTTAATGTATTTCTCTTGCAGGATGCCATGTACGAATTTCGCCTGGTGGCATTTGCTGGCGATTATATCAGCGAGCCCAGTAACTCTGTAAACATCTCCACGGCAGGTGAGGGGGACGGGCACAACAGTGCAAGCTGTATGTTGTATAGATATTCTGTGTATTGCATGTGTATATTTACAGCTGTATTATGATCTGCCACTAGATGGCTCCACATCCATTGACATGAGTTCAGCCTACCTTGCTAGCTATGGCATAGACTGTAATACTCTGCTGTAGTCAATTATGATACAAATATAATCACGGCTCAGGGCAATAGCAGTCATGTGACTGTTGTTGCCGCCATGCAGTGGCTGTTCAGACGCACAGAGATGAACCGTGGCGCATAAGTGGTTGCATAGGGGCTGATCTAATTGTGGCACTTGCCCCCTGCTTGGACATCTAAACGAATGGGCGTCTGTTAAAGCTATTCAATTGTTGCTCCGATCAGACGTCCATTAACCGCCACACGCACAGTTTTTCCCGCAGCCTCCAGAAGTGCAAGAAAAAAATGTATAAAAAGTCCAAAGCGTCCAAACCTGGACATCAGACTCCCAATCGAGAACTTTACATGGATTTAGCCGCTTTTGCGTGGTTAAGCCCGGAGCAGTCAGTCACGTTACATGCTAATGGGCATCTGATCGGATCAACAATTGAATAGCTCCCATAGACACCTATTCGTTTAGACAACCAGCAGGGGACGGGAAGAGTGAGCGCAGACAGTATAAAGCGTCTTTCTGAACGGTTAGCATTAAGGTGGTCATTCCGAGTTGATCGCTCGCTAGCAGTTTTTAGCAGCCGTGTAAACGCTATGCCGCTGCCCACTGGGAGTGTATTTTAGCTTAGCAGAAGTGCGAACGAAAGGATCGCAGAGCGGCTGCAAACTTTTTTTATGCAGTTTTAGAGTAGCTCAATACCTACTCAGTGCTTGCGATCACTTCAGACTGTTCAGTTCCTGTTTTAACGTCACGAACACGCCCTGCGTTCGCCCAGCCACGCCTGCGTTTTTCCTGGCACGCCTGCGTTTTTCCGAACACTCCCTGAAAACGGTCAGTTGACACCCAGAAACGCCCTCTTCCTGTCAATCACTCTGCGACCAGCAGTGCGACTGAAAAGCTTTGCTAGACCTTATGTGAAACTACATCGTTCGTTGTAATAGTACGAAGCGCGTGCGCATTGCGCAGTATACGCATGCGCAGAAGTGCCGGGTTTTTTACATCATCGCTGCAGAGCGAACGAAAGCAGCTAGCGATCAACTCGGAATGACCACCTAAATCTGTTAGCTACAGTAGGTATCAATCAGAGAATATTATTTTAAAACAAATAAATGCCTAGCTATATCCGTTAAAGTGCAATCATGTGAATGGATTCCTGCATTCTATTTGTCTGTCACTGTAGTAAGTTTATAATCTAGTTCATATGCATTAAATATACAGAGGATAGTCATTATTCACTGCCAAGATCGTTCGCCAAGAATCTGTCTACTTATAAACACTTTCCTTGAGTCAGCCCAAGTTAAAATGTTAAATTATATTTTTACGTCCAAGTACAGAGGTTTTCTAGGTAAAATCGCAGTAGAGTGATAGTGTTATTATAAGTAACACGTCTTGGATTACAGTAGAAAGTATTTCCACAAGAGGATTCTGGGTAATGATAGTTTAGCAAATTGTATATTTGACATAATTATTATCTAATTAATGTATTATCTTACTAATGTCCCATTATACGTGCATAACTTATTTTTGGGTAACCAGCAAAATCTTGTGCTTAGCAGATCTGTAGGTACCGGACTGTCCCAATCAGCTGTGATTGGTCCGTCCTTTAACTCGCAACCGACAGATAGATTCTGGACCTATTGTACCCCGGTTTTGCCTTTAACAAAAAATTCCCAGTATAAATTTTAAGGATACAATCACCAAAGTCTAGCCACAGCCTGCAATTTGCAGACTATAATATCTCAGCCACATTCCTTACTGCATTCTACCATATTTCTGTGAAAGTCTGTTTCACACCCATGCCACTGACATAAGTGAAATCGTCATGCTATAAGACTGTAGGTGAGATACATTTGGGTACAAAGTACTATTTTCTTTTTTAACCCTTTCTCGTATTGGGAGAATGATAGATTGGAGGTGAAGATAGTTTATCATGTCTTGATCTCCACCAAAAACTTTTCTGTGTGTAGAATTGTCCTCTAATTTGGCTAGGGGAAGATTTAGATCTTCTCAGCTGTGTAGACTCTTGGACTCAATACTTCCATCGTGCCTTCACAGATCATTAGTTGTCTGTGACTCTTAATGAGAATAGATGACAATATCTATCCATATGTTACACAGGGATGAAGGTGTACCCATCACATACAGAGCTCCCGGAGGACCAGCAGAAGTCCCTGTTGGCTGGTGTGGTCGGGGGTGCCTGTTTCCTTACCCTGGCAATCATCCTCAGCACCATTGTCGCCTGTTTGATGAACCGCCGCCGGGTCAGACGTCGACGTAAACGGAGACAGCAAGGTATGGTGGGAGAACAGCTGTGTTTCTAGCTAGAGATGAAATGTGCTCAGCAGTAAGATGGGTGTGGGACCAAGCCAGATCAAGGACCTGTGGTGGGAGAGTGTGGTGGTTTTGGTTACAGGCCCTTTAAACAAGATACCAGTTAGGTATGCATGACTGCAGAGAATGATCTCATAGAGCTGGGTATTGTATTAGAGATATGGCTAGCTAGCGAAGGCCAAGGTGAGAGACAGCATGGTATGGTAGTGGAGCTGTACTAGATAACATTATGTGATATGGTATGTTTCAAGGAATAGGTCAACTTCACATCGCTGTATGGTTGTAGAGATACATGTGCCTAGATAGAGTCAGGACCTGTGAAAAGAGGAATGGTTGGAGATCTGTCTACATGGAAGTTAGAAGATGTGCTGAAGGTAGTCCTATCTCCCCAGCAATAAATTGCTGGGGAGATAGGCCTACCTAGCTAGATGTAGGATGCGTGATAACCAGGAAAAGTTAGGGAGATAGACCTACCTTGCTAGATACTGGACGCCTGATAACGAGGAACAGTTGGGGAGATAGGTCTCCCTAGCTAGATGCAAGTTGCCTGAAAACCAGGAACAGTTGGGGAAATAGGCATACCTTGCTAGATACAGGATACCTGATAACTAGGAACAGATGGGGAGATAGTCCTACCTCGCAAGATACAGGATGTCTGATAACCAGGAACAGATGGGGAGATAGTCCTACCTCGCAAGATACAGGATGTCTGATAACCAGGAACAGATGGGGAGATAGTCCTACCTTGCTATATACAGGATGCCTGATAACTAGGATCAGTCAGGGAGACAGCTCTACCTTGCTAAATACAGGCAGCTCAATTACCAGGAACAGTTGAGAAGATAGGCCTACCTTGCTAGATACAGGCAACCTGATAACCAGGAACAGTTGGGGAGATAGACCTACATTGCTAGATACAGGATGCCTGATAAACAGGAACAGCTGAGGAGATAGACCTACCTTGCTAGATACAGGTAGCCTGATAACCAGGAACAGCTGAGGAGATAGACCTACCTTGCTAGATACAGGCAGCCTGATAACCAGGAACAGTTGAAGAGATAGACCTACGTTGCTAGATACAGGATGCCTGATAACCAGGAACAGTTGAAGAGATAGACCTACCTTGCTAGATACAGGATGCCTGATAACCAGGAACAGCTGAGGAGATAGACCTACGTTGCTAGATACAGGATTCCTGATAACCAGGAACAGTTGAGGAGATAGACCTACCTTGCTAGATACAGGTAGCCTGATAACCAGGAACAGCTGAGGAGATAGACCTACCTTGCTAGATACAGGCAGCCTGATAACCAGGAACAGCTGAGGAGATAGACTTACCTTGCTAGATACAGGCAGCCTGATAACTAGGATCAGTCGGGGAGATAGAGCTACCTAGCAAGATACAGACAGTCCAATAACCAGGAACAGTTGGGGAGATAACTTGCTAGATACAGGATGCCTGGTAACCTGGAACAGTTGGGGTGATAGCCCTAAGTGTACCTTGCTAGATACAAGCAGACTGGTAATGAGGAACAGTTGGGAAGTTAGGTCTACCTTGCTAGATACAGGATGCCTGATAACCAGGAACAGCTGGAGAGATAGGCCTACCGTGCTAGATACAGGATGCATGATAACATGGAACAGTTGGAGAGAAAGACCTACCTTGCTAGATACAGGATGCCTGATGCCCAGGAACAGTTGGAGAGAAAGACCTACCTTGCTAGATACAGGATGCCTGATAACCATGAACAGTTGGGAAGTTAGGTCTACCTTGCTAGATACAGGATGCCTGATACCCAGGAACATTTGGAGAGAAAGACCTACCTTGCTAGATACAGGATGCCTGATAACCAGGAACAGTTGGGGAGAAAGACCTACCTTGTTAGATACATGACGCCTGATAACCAGGAACAGCTTGAGAGATAGGCCTACCGTGCTAGATACAGGATGAACAGTTGTGGAGATAGGTCTACCTATCTGGATACAAGACCTATGATAACAAAACAATGGAGATGTAGGTTTACAAAGTTACACTTAAAATGTGTCACCTCAGCTAATCAGGGATGCCTCACTGACCAGTACTATGGCAGTTTTATAGCAGATGAGGTTTCTTTCACCCTCCTCCCAACATATCCCAAGTGAGAGGTATGCTAGCTACAGCTCTTTTGTAATGGAATCAGCTTACATAAATGCAGACTGCAAAAAGATAATTATTTGGCCCCACATCCTGAGAAAAGAGAAATATTTAGTTATATAGCTACGTGAGGTATCTCATTGTTTTACTGCAGGATATACAGCCCTTGTCTTCAGACTGCAGGTTTCATTACCGTCATTCCATGAATCCACTGTGGTATATAGTGAGAGATGCATGGATGTCCTTGCCATGGAGTACTGTGTACCATTAATCAGCCCCACATAAACATTGTATCATTTTATTTTGTTTTAGATTGGAGTGCTTATACAGAGATCATAGGGTGGGGTCCATATGCCTTCACCCTGTTGTGTTCGTTGTGTCTACAGCATACTGATGTCACCCTTTGGCTCCGCTTGTGTGTTCACCCTGCATGCCCCTTGTCATGCCACCAAACATGTAGGAACATTGACCTTCAGGAGATCTGGAGTGTGAAGGTCAACAGATGTCATGTCCAAGCGCCTTCCCATCCTAAACCAAGCGACATGGCCACCTGTGTTGATATAAAACCTCATTGCCTGAGTAGTTTTAGCATGGGGGATCAGCAATGGCTTCTTATGTTCTTCATGTGCTGGTTCCCCAATAAGAAGAGTCATCTTGGACTTCAGTAACAATTGCTGGGACAATAAGGTGGTAAATTTGTCAAAATCAGATCTGATATTTAGTTAAGGACCGTGAGAAGTTCATTGTAATGGATTGGGAATCTCACATTTTAAGTCCCATTCCCCCAAACATTTTGTCAGCATCTGGGATAGGGCTTGAGTGAGGCCAGTATCCTACCTAAATTATGTTGCCAAATGTTCTTGTATACACTTTCCGCGATAACACTGTAAAACTACATATTCAGCCATGTTTCATAGTTTCAAATATTTAGCGCAGTATTTATAAGCAGAGAAAGACTTATATGACCAAACAGTGTATTGAGAGACAAAGAGGCTTAACAGGCAAACTGAACTTCTCTAAATCTAAGGCACCAACAAAGTTCTACTAGCTGTTGGGTACAAGGGCTTGTGCTTTCCTCTAAAGACCGATGACCCCACATACATGCACTTTTCCGTTATACCCAGCCAGATCCCACCCATTTAGTATGGATATTTGACCAGGTTTAGAGCTCACAAGGTAGAATGGTTAGTCAGTTTGGTTGTATTGACCAAACCTTAACCACAACGTTTGCCCCCAGAACTAGTCGTCTTGGAGATCCGTATTAAATATCATCAGTGGGAAACTCCTTATTGATGCTTATAGTTAATGGACTTGTATATGTGCCCTACATATTTTCATTTGGATGAGTATATTTAGTAGGACTTGGGCTACAGCCACACGTAGGTTTGGTTAATTTTCCGTCTGTGGCCTACATACATGTAGAAGATAAGTAGGTCACTAGATGAACAGTTCACATTGGCTCGAGTTCTTCTCCTCATTTGATCCCTGTTGTGTTCTCATAACCTTCCAGATACACCAATGGTCTTCTCCCAACCCAAGAAAGCCTCTCCTTCACAGTAAGTGTCTTCATGCTCATATGTCACTTCCTGTTCACGCATTTCACGCTATCCGTCCTTAGCTTTGATCATCAGTGTCTTGGCTTTATGTATTTGGCTCCAACCACTGATTGGTTCAATGGCCAGCAGGTCCTGCCTTAGAGTAGACACGTGGTGGTTCAAAAGAAACCTCTGTGTAAGTTTACTGTCTTGTCTCCTCATGAACATACATTTCCCTCACAATTACTCAGACCTTATTGTTAATGTATAGTAGAGTTATGATAAATGTGAAATGCCCTTCTCTCTCTAATCTGGCTTCAAATCATGTGAAATGACCAGGTCTTGTTCACCAACTATGAGAATTTGATAAGGTGTGGCTTAAGCCGCCAATCCAATAATTCCATCCTTAAACTATACATGTGAAAATAAACATTTTTATATTGTCCGTTTCTAATGATGTATTTACAGTATAGTTTTACCTTAGTCCTTAGATTTTAGCTAAAATGTATCTTTCAGACATATTTCAGCTTATTCCTTTACAAAAACTTGTCTTACATGAGTTTTTTTTTTTTCTTGTTTCTTAGAAATTCTAATGGTTCTAGCAGCCCCGACAGTCTCATGAGGCTCAAGCTTCAAGTGTCACCATACGAAAGCTTCCGGAGATCTCTGCATTTGGGGGAAAAGACGGTGAACAACCTAGGTGTGACCCACGGGAGCAGCACAATTGGCAAATACACCATTTATGAGAGTCATGTTGGAGAGTGTGTGCCATTGGAGCGTATAAGTCGTGGCCCCGATGGACGTTTCGTGGTGGAGACGGAGACCAGGCCAAACAGGGGGAGCATCCGGGGCTTCCCTTACGTGACGGAGACTGATCTCTACCCAGAATTCAACGCCAGAGACTCCTCAGATCTCAGCCAATGTTCACAGGCCAAAACATACTTGCAGGTTTGCCAATTACCTGAGCGGCACCTGGAGTCCTGGAGGGATGAAGTGAAGATGAGACCAAAGGCCACAGGTCAGGCCCGTAAGGATGCAAGAGATTCTGGTCACCGCCAAGGAAGGTATTTTGGCTGTAGTAGCAGCCCTCTGGATGAAGTCAAACCCTTCCGAATCGCAGATATTAGTCCTGTGACATCTGCTGTGACACTCCCGTATGGGCAAGTAGAAGAGGCACGGTGTGGAGATTCAGCTGAAATGGAAGGCGGTTTGGAGAGAACTATTTCTACACTCCGAGAATCGGAACATGACTGTTTCTCCTCATTGAATACAGTAATTCGAGCTCCTTCTCTACTGTCGCACAAACCTCTTGTATTCAATGACCAAGCAAGCCAAATGAGACATAGCTTGTCAACTCAGAGTGGCATTCTCCAATATCTCAGTCTACCTTTCTTTAAGGAGATGAGTGTCGATGGGGACTGGCCAGTGGAGGAAGAATCTCATGCTAGGAGCTCAGAGCCAAGCTCTTCAGAGACTGAGGAACGAGAAGTCCCTAATAACATGCATTTGGATGATAGGACATTAATGGATGTTGATGGAACAAGTGGGGCTCGTAAAGAGGACTCTCCACGGGCCACCCACAATTTATTGCCACTTGAATATATGAACTGTAAACAAGAGCAGTCTGTGCCTGTCAAGTCTTTTCTGAAACCCCCAGAGCCTAATTTGGGACCCGCAAAAGCAATCTTACCAGGTAGCCTACTGTGGACCCAACCACCAGAGAATTCTGAACGTTTGAAAGTAGGGCAGAGAGCACAATGGGGACATGGGAATGTCTTCATGGACAATAGACCTCAGCAACACATTCCCTCTCATTTTGAATGCCCTCTAGAGGACCAGCCGCTCTCAGTGTTCACAGACTTCCAGGCCCTGGAAAAACAGAGGCCGCCAGTAGATAAATCCCTCTTTTTGCATGGCTCAGAGAAGGTGATGCGGAGTAGTCTCACCAGCCAGAGCAGTGGCAGAGGGAGTGTCTCCTTCCTCAGGCCCCCTTCTCTGGCACAGTCTGTGGGGGGAAGCTACCTCAACTCACCACTGGGTGAAACCTCTAGTTGGTACAGCGGAGGGGGGTCCCAGGGCTCTAGTGCTGAAGACTATAGGCACAGGAAGGACTCCTTATTGGCGACTATAAGCAATAGGTGAGTACGGTTAATAATTGGAGTACATTATACACCTGGGCATGCACATTCTAGAAGTAAGTCATTTAGAAGAGGTCTGGAAAGGTGGCAGGTTGGTGTTAAGAAATCAAGATGGCTACACAAGTAATGATACTGATGGGGATGTTGGCAAATTGCCCCACTAGCACCATGCACATAATCACTACATGATCTTATTAGTAGAATAATATCCAGTCTAACCCCGTGGAACATTGACAAATGCCTACAAGTTGGTAGCGGATATAAGCAAGGAGGTTAGCCCACAGGTTGATTCCAAACCAGAGTAGGTGTTATTGAATATAACTGGATAGACGCGATAAAAGACAAACAGCAGTCAACACAATAAGGTATCAATCTCTCTTGGGCTAATTACTATATTGCTGTACAGCACTATAGCGTTCTGATAACACAGTGACAGACTTGTGCACATGCAGATATTTTTATAGAGGCACGTAAACAAGATTTGCACCTGAAGTCCAGACAGTCTGACCTTTAAGTTTGTGAATAATATTTTCTCAGACATGTCATGTTGTTTAGACAGATGAATCATGCACAATAACACACGATTAAGAGACAGCACGTAGCGATTAACCATTTAACTACATATGAACATGAAATCACTTTGGGGCATTCTAATATATCTGCTCAATGAATGACTGCTGTCTTGTACATGTGGTCTTCTGCAATCCCCTCCAAAAGGATCCCATGTATGAGGCCAAATATATAGATTTTAGAATTTAAGGATTTAAGCTGTTTTCAAATGTCAGAAACGTTATTGTGAAAGTGGGTGGGATCTCCTCATTTAGGGCATACAAAGCATAATGTACATATTTCACTAGCACAATGCAAGCGAGGAGTCTGTACTATAGGGGACACGTTCAACATCGACATAGCTTTGACATAGTGAGCCATCTTGTAACAGAAGCTGTTCACATCCTCTTTGCTAGTTTATCACAACCAGAATAATCCCACAAAATCAAGGAGTGATCGATTAACCCGCAACCCCAGGAATTCTGGGTATAGATATGCAGATTGCGCCATGGGACAGCCATGCCCCCAGAACCACTGGCCTATCAGCTTGGATTAGGCTGGACATGCAAACACAAACTTGTTGAAGCCTGATTTGATTTGTTAGATCTCATCAGTGCCTCCGGGTTACAGTGACATAGTAGAAAAAGCCTAAGACCCTTTCATTATAGAATAAACCAGGACAGCTCCTTAATTGTCCTACACATGCAGCCGTGCATCATTGTAGAGTCTTCTGTGATGGTCCATAGGGTCCTTCTAACTTACCTCACTTTGGACCTGAGTCTGGTCCAGAAGCAATTCCGGTTGCCATGGATATCTGCAAATGCACATGATTTGTTTACAGGCCAGAAACATTTTATTTTTAAGACCTAAAACTATTTACAGGTGCCATCCTATGTTTTTAACTGTGGCCAGATGTTTAGGAAGCCTGCACACATATCAATCACACAGTCATGGCCTTCTTTAAATGCCTGAAATAAGACTTCTGTAGTTTAGTTCCTTATAACAAGCTACAGGCAGCGTATTCACATATTACTTGTCATACACCCCTAGGCGGAACACGTCTGTGGACGAGAACTATGAGTGGGACTCAGATTTTACTCTGGAAGCGGACCTCTTGGACGCCCTGCAGGTCTATCGCAGCAGTAACGGTGGCCGGCCCATCTCCACCATCGATGCAGGGGAAGTGGAACGTCAAAGTGAGTTGTGTTTCTTACGGTCTCCTAGGTAACAGAATTTGATCATAGATCATCTGCCTCTTTCAGTAAGGTGTCTCCTTGACCCAGTAGATGGGATTTGGATAAAATCTCTGTCCTAGTCACCCCAAGGCTACAGTACTGATTATGGGAGGAGATACCTTGTAAGAAAGAGGTCTACTCCCGTGTTTAAATACTGGTTTTTAATTGTATTTTTTGTCTGAATATTTTCTTATTTAGAGTCCTTCTATATATTTAATGTAATTATTTTACCTTATATCAGAATAGCATTGTGGAGCAATGTGGATATCACATATAGGGGTATATTCAATTGGCTGCGGTAATTTACTTCGGTTAATTGACTACCCCCCGGAACTTTTCAAATAGCCCCAATCAGTGGCGGAACCTCGGCAGCTGTGCATCTGGAAGGCTTATTGTACATTAAGAAAAAAGAAAAAAAGAGAGAGAGCGCAAGCAGACTAGACTATAGTAATTTTAATCTTAAAATATGCACAATCCCAACATGATGAAATTTACCACAAGACTTATATACATAACATAAAAACAATTAATTCCGCAATAATATAGGATCCACACTGAAATTCTTAAATGTTCCCACAACACTAGTGCACTAGTAATACCCAATTGGCTGATGTAATGATCCTTTATATGGAACCAACGGTTCCGGTATGAATGGTCGACCATGTTATGGTCGACAGTCATTAGGTCGACCACTATTTGTCGACATTGACATGGTCGCCACATGAAAATGGTCGACACATGAAAGGTCGACATATGAAAAGGTCGACATGAGTTTTTTAAACTTTTTTTTTTTTGTGTCGTTTTTTGCGTAAAGTGACTGGGAACCCCAATTAGTGCACCGCGTCCCCTCGCATGGCTCGCTTCGCTCGCCATGCTTCGGGCATGGTGCCTTCGCTCCGCTGCCGCTTCGCTCGGCACACTTTACCGTTCCAATCGTAGTCCATGTGGATCGTAAAGTATGGAAAAGTTCCCCAAAAGAAAAAAAAGTTAAAAAACTCATGTCGACCTTTTCACGTGTCGACCATTTTCATGTGTCGACCATGTGTCCATGTCGACCATGTCAATGTCGACCAATAGTGGTCGACCTAATGACTGTCGACCATAACATGGTCGACCATGTGAACGGATACCGGAACCAACGTATCCTACAGTTCGTATTTAAAGTGCTCACAACTGATGGGTCTATTAAGAGGATTTCAGATAGCACTCAAAAATCAGTTCCGTAGTTAAGAGATATTTTTCTTTAGAAGATTGCAATTAATAAACTTTGTAACAATTGCACTGTTACTTTGGATGTTATAATGTCTCTATTCCTTAGACAACATGCTATGCCTAAATTCAAAGCACACCGCAGAAGCTCCGTCTGTCATTCTGACAGATGACCGGGTGCCGCTCACTCCAGCGGCTTCGTCTGTTGCTCTCTCACTGTGACGTGTCAGAGCGGTTACCGCTTGTCGCTTCCAGGAGTTCCGGCGGTGCTGAAAATAACCAGGCGCCGCTGGCTCCAAGGGGGTTAGCTGACGGCCACGGTCCCCATGTTGCAGCGGGGACCAGTGCAAGTGGCTCCAATCAGACAACCTGGCGGTATTGGAAGTGGAATAGATGAGGCCGTGGAACTGTAGAGAGTGCTTGGATCCTGATGCAGCCCTGACGCGTTTCTCGACCGGCACGCACTGGTTGTTTCCTCAGAGGGTTAGAATAGCTAGGCCTCAGAGCTGAGAATAAGTGATCCTGAGGCAAAGATAGAAACTATTATCCCTCCGTCTTGTCTCTGGGCCCGCGACACTTCAATTACAGAGTTCCGTCCGGCCATGCGACTGTACTCATTATGCTGTCAGACCGAATTACAGCGACGCAAGCTACCATGCATCCGTGTGTCAGGACAGGGGGAGCCCTCTGTGTATTAGTAGTAGAACATCGGTCAGATACACAGATAAAACCCCCGTCCTCTCTGCTTTACTCATTTATAAGTACAGGCCCGGCCCTCCCCACACTGCAGCTATAAGTGGAAACATTAGGTTCTCCCGTGAGGGTAGTTACAGGGCCACAGACTTAGTATTCCGGGAATCAGAGTGCAGGGCCTGTCAGGAAATCCTGTACGGGGGCCATGTGATTTCCCACAAGAGGGGAACAGGTTCGGCAGAAGCTGAGACTGGTGTCAAAGAGCCTTCGATCAACCAGAGATTTCATGTGATTCAGCGGCAGGTTTACTGCGCCGCAAACCTGTGGCAGGTGTAGCTCTCTGAGATGGCGGGGACTGATTGGGAGGTTGGGGGTGCCGGTTATAGCTACGCTTACTGGCGACTATTAAAGCCAACAAAAACATTGACACTTGACATTAATGTGACACGACCATATTGTACACAGCCGTTTAGAGTTTATAAAATAGCAAATTCGTTTATTAAAAATGTAGTGATAGTAGTAATAAAAAAAAGACACAAAGATACAATGTGAATAAGCACACGTGGACGAGGGGCTTATCTTGTGAATGTGAATTGCTACCTTCTGTGGATCATTTCTAGTACGATGCTGTCACTCGTCCTTGCGTCCTTACTCATAGTTTTTTTTTATATGTGTCTCTTTTTTTACTTATATCATTGCACTTTTGGCTCATGTAATAATATAAGATTTTTTTACCACTATATTTGATGGTGTTTAACCTGTTCAGGGCTTTCCAATACCAGAATTTCTTATTGTCTTTTGCCTTAGAAGGTTACAACTTGTCAATTTTTTGCGGGGGATTAAGTTGCTTCTGATAATGATTGATAATTGTATGTGATTTTTTTTTTTTTCCATTATACGTCATTATTTCACAGATCTAGAATTAGCGCCTGGCTCCATAGTTTGTATATTTTCTGTGACCATATTACGTACACAAGGTTCTGCGCCAGTGATTTTAGAACGATGTAACAGTATTTAGGCGCGGCCAGAATCCAGGGCCAGATTAAGAGTGATGGGGGCCCAGGGGCAATGAAGTTGTGGGGACCCCCACTACTATACCCCTGAGCATATCCCCGACACACACACACACACACCGCCCCTGCTTTAATCCAGCCCTGCCAGATTCTACTTTACCTATCATTAGTATATGAGACGTCCGTGCAGAATGAGATATACCAGTGGTTCTCAAAATGGGTTCTGCATGGCACTTCCAGGGGTACCATAGGTTGGTGGTCCAGGACCAAAACAAATGATTTATAGTCCGTGTGATAGGCAAAACCAGAGCTGATGGCTACCAATCACAAAATATGTGGCCAAACATAATTGCGACCCTCTCCACCCGCACATAACGGACTCTATGGATAACATAGAAGCACAAGTTGCTTAATTTAATCATTTTTGCGCCATTTTTCTAGAAGAAAGTTTTGGCCTGGAGGTGCCGCAAAAAAATGCTATTACCACTGACATATATACCAAGACGTTTTAATTAAAGCACCGTGCCAGCGTAAATATTCCCAATTTGGGAGAGGTGCCCTGGGCTCCTGGTTTTCTAGAGGCACCAACGTGAATCCTGAGTATGAGTAGGAAGGCGAGATAGACCGCCTCCATCCTAGAGAAAGCCTCACTCTTTCTCCCAGGCCCCGGGGTTACAACACAAGAAACAACATCTCACAGGACTGACAAGAAAAACAGCCTATTGTGGAGCGGTGTAATTACTATAATTGCCCCTCAGGGACACAGAACCTCCCTCCTGCCAAGAGCTGAGAAACTTTCCATCCTCTCCTGCAGCCAATGACGAGCTTATAGTCCATTTATTTAATCCCCATTTTTCTCCTTTGATCCGGGAAGGTGCCATGGTTCTGCAAGTATAGGCCTGAGTTAGGGCCTACGTGACTGGTAGAGATGGAAAAAGTGATTGTCTGGAACTCTGCTAATACATATTGTATACAATGCTCTTGCAGGGATAAAACAAGTGTTCCATGTATCAGTGGTTGTCTGTAAAGTTGGGCCATGTTCCTGTCGTCCTGCAGTTTGGCCACTGGGGGCACTCTTTGGCCACCTCTTGCATTGCTTTGGCCTGTTTGGTTTGGGTGTACGTCAGATTTAGGGCACAACGATAGATATACAGCCACTGGCTGCTAAACTTTTTTTGTCTCCTTCTTTCGCAGGTGTGAAACTTCCTTCTGAGGCAGCCCCTTGCCCGGCTGGATCAGGATCAGTGGACGCCCTCGAAAACCATTACCCACCGACTTTGTCCAGCCCGGAGGAGCGCTGTGCGGCCTTAAAGGAGGAGTTTTTGGAATACCAGAGGCGTAGGCGGGCGGCGCAGAAAGTGCACACAAGGAGCAAAAACTACGAAGAGTGTTTTGAGCAAGCGACGCTGTTTTGACCCCAATCGTTGCTCCTCGGACTGGATTATACTTGTGCAACAAGACCAGAAGGGACACTGTTACTGTGAGCGTTATCAGGTGTATCTTATTCACTGTCCCCTGTTCCGCATTGCGTTTACCAATACCCTGCGGTTACCAGTCATCAGGGTTACCGGGTTAGCCAATCAAATGCTTTTTATAAAATCTCCGTTCTGCGCATCTCTTGGGCGCCAACCATCCGATTTTCCCACGTAAAAATAATCCGCTTTATACTGTTGAATACCATTATTTTTTACATTTTATTTTTGTAGTCGAAGCTAATTCGTTTGTTTCTAAAGTTTTGCAAGTAAAACTACAAAGGTGTAAAGTTGTCAAAGTCAACAAAAAAAAAGCTTTATTTTTGGTTGTTAATGTAAGAGGCCGGGAACGGCCTGTACCACAGCGCAGAGAGACCGAGGACGAAGAATGGTCGCCATGTTTACATACAGTATATATAAAGGAGACCCAAACCTCGCAGCATTGGGACACATTAGATTTCTGCATTGACCACGTCCCAATCTGCTTATACTGTGCCCTTTTTTCTCCCTTTATTTTTTTTGCACTGAAAAAATCAGGACTGTTCACGAAAATTGGGTCTGCAGGGAAGTTTGATAGTAGAATAAGCCTTGTAGCAGGTTCCTCGGAGGAGGCTCGTACCCCCTGTGTCTCCCGCAGTTCCGCCGTTGAGCGGAAGAGTTGCAGCTCTGGTCCTTGGCAAGTGGGCACCTCTCTCTGCTTGCTGGGAAACTCTGAGCTCTTCCCGTTCCCCCGTGTGGGGCCGGCTGCGTTACATGCAGTCTCAAGCAGAGCCCCTGTATATATCTCCTGCGCTCCTGGAATGCGGCCTGTGACAGCTCTGTACATGCAGAGAGAGTATGGAATCACTAGTGACCTCGTTACAGAAGGAGGATTCCCAGACGGCAGCTGAAACCTTTCATCCCTTTCCTCTTCTCAGTTCTCCGCCTGACACAGAATTGGCCAAGTTTCCCGATATTATCCACTCTCTGATAACCGTTCCAGCGTAATTCCTTCACTGCTATATTATAAGTGTATTTATAATATCGCTACCTTAAGCCTATAATGCGAGTTGGTTGATATGAAGGCGCTTCCGTGTAAGAGTTCTGTTTCCGAATAGGGCGTGCATAGCATGTGGGGTGGGGGGAGGGGTCATTTTATTTTCTATGCAGAGTTAAGTTAGTAGCTCTCATTTACATAGAATGCAGATTGTATGTAGCGGATCAGCCGGCATGAGGGCAGAGCTTTCCGGCCGTGTCAGATGCAAAGTGACCGCCATTATTGAGTAAGCGCCGGATTGCACTACATTCGTTTGCAATTTGGATATCGGACTTGTTAGCGGGGGTAGAGCATATGGTCATTACATCAACAATCACAATGGTAACAGTCAAAAGATCGACACCGTTATGTTGAAATGGTTAAAATGTTGACACTGGGGGTTATTCCAAGTTGATCGCTAGCTGCATTTGTTCGCAACGCAGCATTCAGGCTAAAAAAACGGCAGTTCTGCGCATGCGGCGCAATGTATACGCGCGACGTACGGGTACAACAAACAATGTATTTTCACACAGGGTCTAGCGATGCATTTCAGTCGCACTGGCTGCCGCAGAATGATTGACATGAAGTGGGCGTTACTGGGTGGCAACTGACCGTTTTCAGGGAGTGTTCGAAAAAACGCAGGCGTGGCTGGGCGAACGCAGGGCGGGTTTGTGACGTCAAATCTGGAACTGAATGGTCTGAAGTGATCGCAAGCGCTGAGTAGGTTATGAGCTACTCTGAAACTGCACAAATTTTTTTTGCTGGCTCTCTGCGATCCTTTCGTTCGCACTTCTGCTAAGCTAAAATACACTCCCAGTGGGCGGCGGCATAGCGTTTGCACGGCTGCTAAAAACTGCTAGTGAGCGATCAACTAGGAATGACCCCCACAGTCAAAATCTTGACGCATGGCACGTTGGCTCAGTCAAAATGTGGACAATAGAAATTTTAGGGTTAGGATGAAAATTGAGTATCGACATTATGGGGCCTGGATACTGAATGTCGGCGTCTTGAATGACAAAACACGTTAGTAAGTGAACCATTGGCATATATATAATGGGTGCAGGGGGTGTGGTGCACACGGGCCCCTGGGCTGGTAGATGTAATATAGCGGATACTGTATATATATCTGCCATTATATTTTTATATAGGAAAGTTATATGGTAAAGCGTGAAAAATGAGTTGGTTGCTACTTTACCTCTCTCCACTTTCTCTCTCCAAGTTTTGATAAATCTCCCCCATATCATCGCAAACCTATGCAGTTCTGGTTTGGTGTAGAAACGTTATTGTTCTCGCGGGATGCAGTTTCATATCCAACCAACTAGTATTAGAGGCTTAGCGGTAGACTTTTGCTGGTTTTACTACCCAGGTGAGGACTGTCCTCCAATTTCCAGTGTACTGTAGATTTAAGACCAGATTTGTAATTCTGTATTATTCATGGAACGTCTTATTGGCCAAGAACAGTCATGTGACTCTTTCTCCAAAAGGAACGTTGAAAGAATTTATATCCCATGATGCATTAAAGTCTCGCTGTCCTGCCCCCTCATCACACCATGCTAATGATATACAGTCATATTACACTTATTGCTGTCACACCAAAATATAATAACAACCTACTTTGATCAAGTTTAAAGTACTTCCGTTACTTACGGTGAAGGCAGCCATTTTGTGAACCAGCAAGCATTAACATGCACCCTATTAAAAGTCAAAGAGCATAGAATGATTTGAATGGCCTTTTCCTCGTGGATATCTGTTCAGCCCACAAAATGGCAGCCGCCACAGTGCATAGGTGATACTCGTGGATATCTGTTCAGCTCACAAAATGGCAGCCGCCACAGTGCATAGGTGATACTTGTGGATATCTGTTCAGCCCACAAAATGGCAGCCGCCACAGTGCGTAGGTGATACGTGCTCTGTAAACGAGTTAATACCTTTGAGCTTGTTCTTTGAACATATCATTAGATTGTCAGCTTCTGCGTTTAGATTTAATTTGCTGATATTTTACGATTTGTGTTGACGCTTCTTGGCTTTCTTACTTTACCACCTCGCAAAGCTCTGCATTCATGAAGATGAAGTGTAGTGGCCAAGCTATGTTTGGTGGGGATGATGGCGGATTTAGTTGGTCCTAGTGGACTGACAGGGCTGAATATTGGTCCCCGCCACAGAGGTAACATCGTTACCATTCACAGCATTTAACTACTCCCATAGATGACTTGACGTAAAAAAAAGGGAGCGCTCTTCCTGTCACATTATGCGCAGCATTTTCTCATCTCCGCCATGCCTGTGCATATATTTTGCCCCGTAATGACAATATGGAGAGCAGGGAAGGATTTCAGTCCATATAGGATTTCATACATATTGTGCCATTTCTGCATGGTCTAAACATTTCCAGATAGCGGGACTCAGCTTGACGCCTTGTTCGCAGATCAAGGGTCAGAGGGGCATGGCCCTGCATCACAGGTGGGGGGGGTGTACAGCTCTTCTGACGCACTAGACCGCCCCCGCTTCATGTTCCCTTCCTGTTTACTGCCGTGTACACGTTGGCGGCACCTGTTCACCACTGGTTTGCTATGCAGTGTTACCATGAACTAGTCATTCATTGCAACTTCCTGTCCCGATAGTCACAGAGACCCCAAATCGGGACTATCGCGTCTAAATCGGGACATTTAGGAAGTATGTTGAAATATAGCTCAATGGCACTGACTTACAGTATCAAATGGTAATGAGATTTAGTGGAAATAATTTCCTTGAAAGTTTGTAATAACCATTTACCGTCTAGGCCAAGTTGTGGTGAGAACAGCCCGATGTGCTAGGTCGGGTTATGCCGTGTTGAGAGTAGGATTGAGGTTGTGCTACTTAGAACTGTTATCTATATTTTTTATACATTTGCCGTAAAAATATTAAGTTATTACTGTTATTTTGTATCCTCTTTATGTTATCGCAGATCTTTTCTACGTAACCATTATCACCCAGCTCCTCATCTTCTTATTCCTTTTCCTGCAGTCCTTTTATTTGCCCCTTCCTGTCCTCATTGAGTCTTATCTCCCATCCCTAAGGGGGGATTTAATTATCGGCAACATGCAGCTGCGCACATCGTTGATAATCGCGATACATTAACATTGCACTTCAGACAAAATTGGCCTTGTCAGTAGTCACAAAATGGCGGAGAGTGGTCAGAAGGCCGGCACCTCTCGGACACCAATTGAATACCCTACATTACACTTACTGTAACTTCCCCAGTCCCTTGTAGAATGTATTCTCCTTGGGGCAGATTTTTCAAAGGAGGGAAAATCTTTTGCCTGTGAATACAGGAGTTTACCGTCATTACAGATTCAACGCATTGAAAAAATATATATATATATTTATTTTATTTTTTTTAAATAAAGCATTTAAAAATTTTTAAAATGTTTTTAAATATTGGTTTTAATATTTGAATACATTATATCTATATAAAAAAATGTTTTAAACAACTTGGTGCTGAGAGGCCGATTTATTTTTGTTAAGTTGCAGCGGTTAATTAATCTGTTATTGCTGCAATAATGATATATTTTCCCCCTAGCCTTTCTCATCATTGACTTTACCCTACCCTTCATTCTCGCTGCTGATCATTTAGCAAATATCGCTGCTCCCATAGACTTTTTAAGAAAGCACTTATACTTCATTCTCATGTCTTTACACTCATGGGTCAATCGCTCTGTCTTGAGCGAATGCTTTATCCTAACATGGTAGACCGTTACGGACCCTGATAAAATAAAATATTGGTTTATTATAACTATACTGTAGTCTCACATCACATTATTTTGAAAAATCCAAATTGACGCGTTACTGTTCTTCAGAGTCAAGGCTGGACCGCCAAATGGCACCCCTTTGTGGCAGGAACCAAAATGGCCCCCGTACTACTTCTCAGTCTACTCCACCTTTGCCTCATAATCCTCGTACCCATACATTGCTGGTACTGTATATCTAATTTCTTCATGTTCTGTGAAGAAAATTTACATAAGATTCATTATACTCTGAACATTCCTTATAACAACGCTGATAGTTACTTACAAATGTTTTACACAATGTTCCTTTAAATGTAGGAAATTTATCCTGATGTCTAAAAGGACATAAACCCAAAGAAAATAAAATGGGGTAAACCAACCCTTCTTTTCACCTCGTCACCTTTCCACAATCTTTATTTTTGTTTTGTTTTTTGTTTTTTTAATGAAATTACAAAAGTTTCACATTTTCTGTTTTGAAGGGAAATGTTGACAAAAAAAAATAAAAATAAAAAAATGTTTTTGTTTTTTTTTAAACCGGAGTTGAAATCCCATCTGGTACCAATGAGAATTTTCTGGTATTGTACAAAATGCAATGTATGTATAGAAAAATACAAGATATTTTTATAGGACAAATTTTTTTGCTATTTTGGGAAATTTCTGTGGTTATGAAAAGAAAAAATAAATCATTAAATAAGTAAACTTAAAGAGCGATATTGTCTACATTGCGTGTGTGTGTGTGTGTGTGTGTGTGTGTGTGTGTGTGTGTGTGTGTGTATATATGTATGTTTGTGTGCGTATATATGTGTGTGTGTGTGTGTGTGTGTGTGTGTGTGTGTGTGTGTGTGTGTGTGTGTGTGTGTGCATATATATATATATATATATATGTGTGTGTGTACATATGTGTGTGTGTGTGTGCATTTGTTATACTTCTACAAAACTGGAAAGTTGTGAATCCCTAGCAAATGGCGCAAAGAAGAGCAGCCCGTAGGCCGGTTCACCACAACAGAACCTCACCAAAAAGTTCAGATAGCACAAATTTAAATACAAATGTGTGGGACCCAGAATAACAGGCGCTTTATAATACAGACACAAAAATGATATGTATATATAGATATACTCAGAAACACGTCCCTGAAATGTGCAGGAAAGGTGGAGCTTCAAATCACCGTGTGGACGGACGTCTTCCCTTTTCTGAAGCAATTCTTTTCCCCTCAGATCGATGTTAACATGGAAAAAAATGGTATATATATATATATATATATATATATATATATATATATATATATATATATGTGTGTGTAGTAATGTTTAAACAATGAATGAGTCTCTCTCAATGTCATAAATATTTAACACAGCAAGGGCAATATTCATCCATCGATGAGGCGTACCCCAACTCACTTTCCAAACGAGAGAAAAAAGCCTATCAAGGTATCTTTTCTATCCACCTCTGTGTTAGAATTCACAGGTTTAGGTGATGAACCCTCTTTGCCAGAGAAATAAGCGTACCTCACTCACACAGAAAGGGGGTAGTTGAAACACATAAAGGTATCTTTCATGCTCTGTAAGTTAAATGTGAGGCGTACCCTACTCACGGAAATAAAGATTATATTCAAACACATCTGGGTTTCTTTCAATGGTCAAACGTGTTGGTAATTAGCACTGATTTTCCTCATGTGTGAAAAAATTCCAAAATCAAAAAGAATATGATTCACGATATGTCCACATGAAAAAGTTTGTATTTTATTAAAAAACGCCCCGTACAAAAGGGGTGAGCACAATGAAAACCGTAAAAAGGTATGCACAGTCCATTAGATGTTATAGCAGCGTGGCTTATGCATCCAAAACATACAAAAAAATTTTATATGAAGTCCAGGACATACATAAAAAACAAAAAAAGATTTTGTTAAAAGCAATAACCGTTCATACCTAAGTGGTATAGTAGAAGGTCCACAGCTTAGCAGCTGAGAGGGTATGCCTTACATTCAAATTACAGAGCATGAAAGATACCTTTATGTGTTTCAACTACCCCCTTTCTGTGTGAGTGAGGTACGCTTATTTCTCTGGCAAAGAGGGTTCATCACCTAAACCTGTGATTTCTAACACAGAGGTGGATAGAAAAGATACCTTGATAGGCTTTTTTCTCTCGTTTGGAAAGTGAGTTGGGGTACGCCTCATCGATGGATGAATATTGCCCTTGCTGTGTTAAATATTTATGACATTGAGAGAGACTCATTCATTGTTTAAACATTACTACACATATATATATACCATTTTTTTCCATGTTAACATCGATCTGAGGGGAAAAGAATTGCTTCAGAAAAGGGAAGACATCCGTCCACACGGTGATTTGAAGCTCCACCTTTCCTGCACATTTCAGGGATGTGTTTCTGAGTATATCTTTATATACATATAATTTTTGTGTCTGTATTATAAAGCGCCTGTTATTCTGGGTCCCACACATTTGTATTTAAATTTGTTATACTTCTGTTTTTGAAGGTTTTACGAACACGTAGGCGTTAAATTAGACTCTATCAGCTCCGTCATTTAATTACCTTTTGTATGTTTGCCAGCTATTAAAAGCCTATTCTCACGTACATATTAAATCAATCCTGTGACATCATCAAACTTCAAGAAGAAACCAGTTTACAACCATGGCTTCTGATTGGCTCCGAATGATCACATTATAGTAAACTGAGATCACAGACAGTACATAGCCCACCGGACTGCCGTCACCAAAAGATCATGTCTATTATATCTAAGTAAAAAAACACCAGGGGGTAAATTTACTAAGGTAGGAGATTTTCTAGAACTGGTGATGTTGCCCATAGCAACCAATCAGATTCTACTTAAGATTTGTCTAGCTGCTTCTAGAAGATGATAGATACAATCTGATTGGTTGCTATGGGCAACATCACCAGTTCTAAAAATCTCCCACCGTAGGAAATTTACCCCCAGGACTGAAAAGCCAAGGAAAGGCAGAGTTTGGCTTATTGCCTTGCCAAAAACTGGATTTTTACTTTTTCATTTGTGTTATATAGAAGAGAGTAACAACTATTAATTCCATTTGCAACTACATTCAAAATATCTTTAATACAGTATTCTAAACCGTATTTATTTAGTATGTAAGATTGCCTGGATCATATCCAGCTTTTTTTTTTCCTCTCAAAGTTTGATGGCATCAGAAAGCCGTCATTATACGTTACATGGGGTGGCAAGCGCTAACCTCAAAAATACGGCCAAACTTTAAAAAATTGCGGTTTTCTAAATTTGTAAAAAATTTTCATCCTGATTGATTAAAATATATGAACCATGGCTGCTCTGTCAATGTGAAATAAAAAATCCTGCAGAATTCGCAAGTTTGCCGCAATCCTTTTATGCGTAAAAGCGTCCCGCTGGCGCTGCAGTCCCCATAGAATGCTACAGGGCTGCGGTGTGCCAGTACACATCATTTATTGTTAAAATTCTATTTAAATTTGGACACGTCCCAGTATATCTAAAGGACCCCATACACCTGCTTGCCATTTTATCCGATTACGCAATGTGACCGGAATTGCCAATTGGTGGCCATCGGAGATCAGTCGGGGAATCAGGGAAATTCTTCATCTAAAAAATCCCTGATTTGTTGGAAATCAAGATCTTTAAACTTGTTGAATATTCCCAATTCCCAATAATTTTACAACGCGTGTTGTGCTTGCGTGACAGGGAGGGATAGTGTCCAGCTTTCTCCTGACCTGCTCTCTTCCCATCAGATAACCATAAATAAGAGGCAAACAACAGGACTCGGGAGAACACAGACTATATTCTCCGGCTCTCCAGGCACTGATCTCTGAACAGACACGAGATTCCGGTCAAAAAAGGTCATTTATATTGCTCTACCCCCCCCCCCCCTCCTCCCAAGGAATTTACTTATCTAATAATGATTCACTGCCAAGAAAGAAAACAGAAGACTAAAGGGGGGGGGGGGGGGGTACTCACGGAGCGATAATCTTAAAAAATCTGACTAGATTGCTTAGATTTTAAGCATGATTGCTCCGTATGTACCCCCTACAGCGATAGCGATGTGCAGCCCCGCGCATCGCTACCGCTGGTGCTAGATTGGCCTGCATGCAGGGTCAATCTAGCAGGTCGCTCATTTCACCTGCTGGGTAAAATGGGCGGCCCCCCTGTCCACAACCCGCACACTCAGCACACATCTCTCCCCAAATCGGGCCATGAATACCCTCAGTCAAAACCAGATTAGGACCCCCATGGGAGACCGCCCTAGGCAAATTTATTGGTTAGTGCAGTTCTGTAGCCTCAATGCTGCCGGACCCTGGAGCTTATGCTGCCTAATGCAGGGGTCAGGGAACGTTTTTACCTTTTACCCCAAAATATATTTAGATACGCCAACGTTACCCCCTTGATTTGAAAGAAAGGAAATCATATATTATTGTGCATATATACTGGTTATCACTGTTTATATGGCATTTCTGAGATACTGTGTATGTGTATATATATATATATATTTATTTATTTTCCGCCAATTATTTTTTGGCAATTAATCGGTTAATTAACACTTTCTCCCCAAAACACCAGAATTAATGTAAGAAAGATGGATGAGGGGGGAAGGGGAGGGGGGGGGGGGGGGGGGGGACACGACTTTTAGGAGACAGATGGTCACATCCTCACCTCAGTAATGTCAGCGGGTATTTCCCACTGTTCTGTGTGTGGGTTGGCGGGCTGCGGGCGGGCGGGAGGACAGGACAGCGCAGGACGGGCGGGCATGAGGGAGCGCAGTGTGACATCAGCACATCACATCGCGAGCCGGCCAGTGCTGGACGGGGCTGTGTCTCGGCAGCGCGACAGTCCATTACCCCCTGGAATTTAATTTTTACCCCATTTGGGGTAATTTACCCCAGTTCCCCGACCACTGGCCTAATGGATGGTCTGGCATTGCCCCCTGTGATGGGGGGATTACAGAACTACACAGTGTGTATCTATTAGAGGACAAATGACGGCAACAATCTAGGACGGACACAAGTACTGTATATATAATATGACGGGTATTCGGCGAGTACGGAGCATATTTACCACAGTCCGCTTTTATAATGTGCTTGTGGTGCGAAACTATATTCCCAAACGTTAATGCGGAAATATACATTTGAGACGCATATGCAGCCGTTATTTATAGGGGGCGTTCTCCGGAGCTTGATAAATATCACATTCTTCCACCCCCCATGTAAATCTATAGGGGCGGCGCTTGTGAACGGATTGGAGGGACATCTCCAATATCTGCTGCGGCCGCCCTTCTTCAGGAGATTGGTAGTTTACCGCAGAAAAGAAACAGGTACATTTGCCCCTAAATAACATATTTGCCGATTGTACCAGACTGTTGGGGAGACTCGTGGAGTATTCAGAGACCCCCTTATATTCCTGAAACAGACAGATGACCTGGAAATAAGTGGGAGACACTGAATCTTTTGGACGCTTGGGAACTGGCATATGCTGGACATTGGGGGCTACAATTGTGTAATATGCTGGATAATATGCGGTTGGAATGAGGTGTACGTATAGGGAATTTAGGGTTCCGTTGCACCTGCTAGTCCTATTGCTGCCTTCTCAGAACATTTCCTTCAAGATTAGGATGGCTGTGCCACTGTGGCTAGTGATGCCCATCGTTAGTAACCGATGATTCACTACAATCGATGTTTCTCCTTTTCATTCCATGATGACGATAGTTACCATCCACCCCTCTCCTCATTCCGTTGTGACGTTTGTCCTGTGTCGCACACCACAGGTGCAGGGCAGTGCTCCTCATCACCAGCTGTTAAGGAACAGCATGCCCAGTCAACCTCTGTCTGATGGTACATGCTGGGGCTTGTAGTTCCACACCAAAGGTCCCAGCTCAGACTCTGCACCTGTAATACAGGGTACAGGGTCCGTGTGGGGAGAGTGTCAGCGGAGGATAAACTCTCGGCCCTCATGCAGTCACTTCAGTGGAGGGAAGTAAACGCAACTGGTTTTCACGCCGTCACAGCTCCAGGCCGCAGGCGCAAGTCTGTACGACCACATTGGAACGCTGTAGGTTCTATCCACAGAGCCATTTCTCTACTTTTACTGGTGTTAGTAAGGGCAAACGTTCTGGTGGTGTCCGTGTGCTATTTGTTACTCACCAAAGTACCATGACATGATCTCTGACTGGAATAAGTACATACGGGTACATATATAACATGAGCATGGTGTGCCCACAAGCCAGGGTAGCTCTGGACGTGCCCAGGAACGCCATAACGTCGCCATAAGTCTCGTAGACTTTTTATTTCTTCAGTTGCTTACACTCAGCAGCGGATATCTCTCTAATGAGCCTGGCTGCTGACCCCAGCCTCTGACTGACTTCCCAGCATACACCTGTGAACAAGTCTCAGAGACCATAAAAATCGTGTAAATCATCGTAACTGGTTTATTAATGAGCAGAGAGTGTTTTATTTTCTTTATCAATGAGGCAAGGAATATAAATGACACTGTCAGACGTCCTGTGTGCTGTACTAACTGCGCGTGGAAAAAGACGTCCTGTTTATTTCTAAGTCGTTATTAATATGAGCAAGAACGGACATTACTTCGTTAGGACAATAAACCATCAAGCCTCTGGCTGGCTGGGTATGACTGGACTTGTAGTTCGCCGACAGCTTCAGAGCCACCCGCGACATGCCTCAGCTCATTCAGTGGGCAGTCATGTTGGAATTTGTAGTTCCACAGCTGCTGATTAGCTAAGACAAATACCTTGAATACTCCTTTCCAGGGACACGGGAGATCGGCTGGCCACGCTCACTTACCTCAGCAGCCTGCGCGTATGTCACAGACGGGGGTTAGTTGCCGGCCACAAACTTCTTCGCTGGGGCAGTAGATTTACGCAACAGCTGTCCTGTAACAAGAAATAAATACTGCAGGATGGAGGGTGTGGAAACCAGCAAAAGCCTCGGTAATTCTGTTCACAGAAAATGTAAAAACATCTCAAAAAAGTCCCTTAGTAACAATTTACTGACAGCTGGCATTTTTACTGGCACGATATTATGCTACATCAAGGTGTGTCCAGCTCAGAAAGTAGAAGCAGCAGTGTACGCAGGAGCTGGGGGCTCGAGAACTGTGTATGAGGGATCCATAACACCATACAGCGTCAGTCTTGTATGAGATACCGCTGTGTCGCGACAGTCGGCAATCCGATAGGCCACACACATGGCTGGATTGCTTCAGCTATGCTGCAGTCAGATCATCCAGTATGCAACCTAGGTTCCCGCCTAGGGCCCGGGGGCCAGTGAAGGGTCTAAATAGGGTGTGGTATGGCTGACCGGCGGTCAGGAGTCCGCCGGTCGGCATACCGACGCCAGGATCCCAGCTGGGGGTGGGCGAGTGCAGCGAGCCCCTTGCTTGCTTGGTGGGGACCGCAGGTCACCAAGGGTTCTATTCCCACTCCTATGGGTGTCGTGGACACCCACGAGTGGAAATAGTCCCTGTTGGTCGGCATGACGACTGTCAGGGTAGTGAGGGGGCGGGATGTTGGTGAAGGTCATGTGACTCACATGAATACCACCCCTGGAATACACTAATCACTTTTTGATAAGCAGAGAGGGTGATGGGCTCGAAACCAGCATCTTACTTTGGACCCCATGGGGAGGAATTAATTTGACCCTGGTGTGTCAGTGTTGCCCGGCTGTGCACATACTGACCATATACTCTAGGGCCGGCAATGCTGGTTTTCTTTTGCACCTCGGGGTGCCAGGGAATCCTTGCGATACCAACGGGCACGATCAGCCATAATAGAAAGGCACGTCGCACCCATCACACGGAATTGAATTTCCCCCCATGGAGTCTTAGGCATACTTACCTACCTTGGAGGCTTCCTCTCTGGAAGATGCCTGGAGAAGAGACACTGCATGCCACTTCAGGGGAGGGGCTGTCAGTCACCAGGCCCTGTCCCCAAATGCAGTGATTTGCAAGTCCGCAAGGAGGGGTGGGGCTAAATATGTGAATGTGGGACATTTAGCCCCGCCCCTTCATATGGCCACTCTTCAGTGGGTGCGGGGGATCAATCAGCTAGCTAACATTTATTCAGCACAATCTCTAAAATGACATAAGTTGATTGGTTGCTATGGGCAACGTCTCCACTTTATCTCTGTGACAGATAAAATACATCTTCAGGAAAACCTGAAGCCTATTGGTGGCCCTCTTCCGGCAAAATTAAGATGCTATTGATTTCGATACACTCAATATCGGCCTTTGGGGGGCGAAAAAGCTTCCGTATTAGTCTGAATGCCTGATATTGGTCACAGATCTACAGTGTGCATGGCCAAGTTTATTGTAGCATCAGGAGGTTGGGTCTTGGATTTACTGACAATGTTTCCTTACTGATGGCTGACTTTGGTCAGTAAGTGCACCGATGACATAGACACGTAACTGGTGACGTGCCGGCGTTTCAGCAGTAAGGGGAATAAAATGCTTCCTCTGACTACAATCCCCTCTGCATTCCCCCACTGACCAGAGGCTCTATGTTATAGGAAGCGTCTGCCTCTGACAGGTTACAGGTCCTGGAAAAGGAGCCTGTCTGAGAGGGATCAGTGGTTGCGCTGCCTGTCTGGAGGCTGACGTGGTATCACCCCTCCTCCTCTGCTCTCATATCCCAGTTTTGGCTCATACTGCCTCACCAGAAAGACATGCATTTCCTATCTTCCCATATTTGGGCATTTTCAGGTCTCTGGCGTCACTAGGCCCAAACAGCCCTCTGGCCAGCAGAGTGAGGGAGTGAGTGGAGGGCAGGGAGAGGAGAAGCTGTGAGAGAGAGCAGGTGCTCCTCGCACTACTACACCTAGACGTGCCTGGCCGTCCTCTTCCCTTTGGCAATAGCATACATCCTGATGCGATATGGATCCCGTGTATAATTCCCTATAACACTAGACTTCGGATGGTCTCTTGTGGGTCGGGCTGTCCGCCCACTCTCAGACCCTTATAAAGTGCATTACAAGCTGCCATTGCAGCGTATATTCACCATCTCTCCTCTTCCTTGTACACAACAGCATAGGCTGACAGAAAGATGGAATCACCTGTATACTGTATACATACACAGCAATGCTATACGCAGCTAGGGGGATTATGTGATCATCAGCGCTCGTGCGGATGCCCCGTGGCAGGACAGGTATATAGGAGCCCGCAGCGGATACCTCATGTCACCTTAACCATGTGATAAGCATAACAGCTCCCAACACCCACAGACATTACATTCTCTGCACAGAACGTCTCACACAATACTGGAAATAAATTCTGCTCGTAAAAATCTAAAAAAAAATCCAGTTAAAATGTATGTGAAAAAAACACAAGAAGAATGACGTGACTTGTGCAAGGATACAAATTGCTGAGACTGGGACTGGAACCAGCGTCTCCAGCACGGCTGACACAGCCTATATCAACAACCTGCACTCTTGTCACTGAGCCACAGCTACTGCCAGGTTACTGTGCCGGGTTACAGAGTACAGACTCACACCCGGGAAGCTGTGGACAGTGACGGCCATTTACAGGGGGCGGAGATATTGTAATGTGGCTGCTATCTCCCCACTGCTTTAGTAAGGGTACATATATATATATATATATATATATATATATATATATATATATATATATATATATATATATATATATATGTAGGTGTATCCCCTGCACCGCCTGGAGTCTCCATGTACCTTGAGGAGCCGTAAAGCTGTCAGGGCACACTCACCTTTGTGGGTTCTAGAAGAGGACATAACTGGTGATACAAGGTTCATGAGGCAAATACATTACAATTAGACAAGACTTCGTGTAAATTTTAATGGGAAAAATACAATTTTTATAAGCAGAAAGCAGAATTTATTTCTAGTATTGTGTGTTTTTCTGTTTTGTTTTTATATACAGTATGGGGGTCATTCCGAGTTGTTCGCTAGCTGCATTTGTACGCTGTGCATCGATGAGGCAAAAAAAGGCACTTGTGCGTATGCGGCGTACTATTACAACGAATTATGTAGTTTTACACAGGGTCTAGCGAAGCTTTTCAGTCGCACAGGCTGCCGCAGAGTGATTGACAGAAAGAGGGCGTTTCTGGGTGTCAACTGACCATTTTCAGGGAGTGTTTGGAAAAACGCAGGTGTGCCAGGAAAAACACAGGCGTGGCTGGGCGAACGCAGGGCGTGTTTGTGATGTCAAATCAGGAACTGAATGGTCTGAAGGGATCGCAAGCGCTGAGTAGATTTGAAGCTACTCTAAAACTGCACAAAAATCATTTGTAGCAGCGCTGCGATCCTTTCGTTCGCACTTCTGCTAAGCTAAAGTACACTCCCAGTGGGAGGCGGCATAGCGTTTGTACGGCTGCAAAAAACAGCTAGCGAGCAATCAACTCGGAATGACCACCTATGTATAGTAAAGAAAAAGAAAAAAACTTTTTGTGCATAGAATGTAATTTCTGTGGGTGTTGGGGGCTGTCACACTGGTTACCTGGGGTGGACCCTTGCCATATTTTTAAAATAAATATTGAGGGGTATTTACATTTTTTTTAGAAGTCTGCAAATATTTTAGGGATCTATGCAGTTCTTGCAAACTGCAGTGGACATGCAACGGTATAGAGGCTTGGGGGGGGGGATTTAATTGTTTTATCGGGCACCCAAAGTAAAGGGCGCTCGTCAGAGCAATTCAATTGATGCTCTGATCGGGCGGCCATTACTTCTGAACCCACCAGGTTTAGCGTCGTAAAAGCAGCTAGACCTGACCAAAGTCCTGTCCGTGACGCAAAACATTCCATTTGGGTGTCCAAACAGGACACTTTTCATACATTTTTGCTTGCCACCTCGGAAGACTGCGAGCAGAAATGTATGTGCTGGCAGCACTCGCGCCCACACGTTAGAGCAATTGAATAACTACAAGTGGACGCCCTCTAGTGGCAGGTGTCAAAACAATAATTGAATCACCTTAGAAACCAATGGGCATCAAAGGTGGTTTTCAAAACCGCTGTCCACTCCAGCGGCAGAATACATTACAATTAGACAAGACTTTTTATAAACGTTAAGGGACCTATTCACTAAGGTGAGCGGGCTTTTTATACAAGTGGTGCACTAGTTTGAGCATATACCCGCTACATCATTAGTCCCCTGATGTAGGTGCCCTGCACAGCCCAGAGTCTCCGCTCTCTCCATGCCTGGAAGTGCTACATGGCGCAGAGATCCACTACCAGCTGCCAGAGAGAGTCCTGGTCCAGACCAGAGGTCAACAGGGAACCTGGAATCTTTTGTATTATTTGCAGAATATCCTGCTCCATTTTCATTGTGGTTCCCGGAGTCTTCTGGTGCTATAACTTACATCCATTACAGTAGAGTTTCCAAAACTCTGCCATTACAGTCCAGGTTTTAAGGATATCCATGCTTGAGCACAGGTGACTTAATTAGTACCAAAGTTGATTGATTTAACCATCTAGACCAGAGGTTTTCAAACGCCATCCTCAAGGCATCCCAACAGTCCAGGTTTTAGGTATATCCATGCTTGGCCACAGGTGACTTAATTAGCACCTCAGTCCATTTGATTTAACCATCTGTGTTGAGCCATGAATATACCTAAAACCTGGACCATTGGGGTGCCTTGAGGACCGCATTTGAGAATCTCTGATCTAGACCAAGCATGGATATCTTTAAAATCTGGATTGTAATGGCAGAACTAGGAAAGGCTGCACTAGAACAGTGCTTCTCAAACTCAGTCCTCAGGATCCCAAACAGCTCACGTTTTCCAGGTTACCAAGCAGGAGCACAGGTGTACTCATTACTCACTGACACATTTCCCAGGTCACCCAGAAGGAGCACAGGTGTACTCATTACTCACTGACACATTTCTCGGGTCACCCAGCAGGAGCACAGGTGTACTCATTACTCACTGAAACATTTCTCAGGTCACCCAGCAGGTGCACAGCTGTACTCATTACTCACTGACACATTTCCCAGGTTACCCAGCAGGTGCACAGGTGTATTAATTTCTCACTGACACATTTCCCAGGTCACCCAGCAGGTGCACAGGTGTATTCATTCCTCACTGACACATTTCCCAGGTCACCCAGCAGGAGCACAGGTGCACTCATTACTCACTGACACATTTTCCAGGTCACCCAGCAGGTGCACAGGTGTATTCATTCCTCACTGACATTTCCCAGGTCACCCAGCAGGAACACAGGTGTACTTATTACCCACTGACACATTTCCCAGGCCACCCAGTAGGATCACAGGTGTACTCAATACTCACTGACACATTTCCCAGGTCACCTACCAGGTGCACAGGTGTACTCATTACTCACCGACATATTTCCCAAGGTCACCCAGTAGGAGCACAGGTGTACTCATTACTCACTGACACATTTCCCAGGTCACCCAGTAGGAGCACAGATGTACTCAATACTCACTGACACATTTCCCAGGCCACCCAGCAGGTGCACAGGTGTATTCATTCCTCACTGACACATTTCTCAGGTCACCCAGCAGGAGCACAGGTGCACTCATTACTCACTGACACATTTCTCAGGTCACCCAGCAGGAGCACACGTGTACTCATTACTCGCACATTTCCCAGGTCACCCAGCAGGTGCACAGGTGTACTCATTACTCACTGACACATTTCTCAGGTCACCCAGCAGGAGCACAGGTGTACTCATTACTCGCACATTTCTCAGGTCACCCAGCAGGAGCACAGGTGTACTCATTACTCGCACATTTCCCAGGTCACCCAGCAGGTGCACAGGTGTATTAATTACTCACTGACACATTTTAAAAGAGTCACAGGTGGAGCTACTTATTTCACTTATGATTGTGTGAGGAGACCTGGAAAACATGAACTGTTTGGGGTCCTTAGGATCAAGTTTGAGAACCACTGTCTAGAAATTAGAGACTTTGCAGACAGGCCCAGGCCTGTGATTCCTGTGTCTGGAGACCTCCAGGTTCCCGGTTTCTGCAGCAAGAGGGAGTTACCGGCTTGACACTGGCCAGCTCCATATCTGAAGCTAGCCACCAGTACTGCGGCCTGTCTGAGGTGTCTGCACCACACTACCTTCCAGAGCCGGATTAAGGGGGGGGCCCGGGGGATACGTACCCCGGGCCCCCCTTTCCAAAAGGGCCCCCTGCTACACCGCAGATCGGATCTCTCTTCCGATCCAATCTGCGGTGCTGTGCTCCCCGGCTCCCGTCCTCACTGCAGCAGCTGCACACAGACAGGACAGCTGAGCTGAGCGACGGCTCAGCTGTCCAATAATGTATCAATGAAACAGCCTGCGTGCCCAGCCAATGACTGAGCGGCAGGCTGCTTCATTCATACTTTATTGGACAGCTGAGCCGTCGCTCAGCTCAGCTGTCCTGTCTGTGCGCAGTGGCGTAACTACTGCCCCCGCAGCCCTCGCGGTGGCTTGGGGGCGAGGGGCTGCGGGGACGCCACTGACTTAGAACAGATTGACATGCGGACGAGCGTCCGCATGTCAATCTGCGGTCTCCTCTCCCTCCCTGCTGTGTTGGAGGGACACAGAGCGCATCGCGCGTCTCTCCTGTGTCCCTCCCTGGCTCTCCCCCGGCCGGTCTAAGGAAGTGCCGTTCGTGAGCTCTGAATGGCTCACGAACCGGCACTTCCTTTATTAGACCAGCCGGGGGAGAGCCAGGAGGGACACAGGAGAGACGCGCGATGCGCTCCGTGTCCCTCCAACACATGGGGGGGGGGGAGGGCAGGGGAGCAGGCACTTTGGGCATATACCTGGCACTGTGGGGGGCAGATCTGGCACTGGGGGCATATACCTGTCACTGTGGGGGGCAGATCTGGCACTTGGGGCATATACCTGGCACTGTGGGGGGCAGATCTGGCACTGGGGGCATATACCTGGCACTGTGGGGGGAAGATCTGGCACTGGGGGCATATACCTGGCACTGTGGGGGGCAGATCTGGCACTGGGGGCATATACCTGGCACTGTGGGGGGAAGATCTGGCACTGGGGGCATATACCTGGCACTGTGGGGGCAGATCTGGCACTGGGGGCATATACCTGGCACTGTGGGGGCAGATCTGGCACTGGGGGCATATACCTGGCACTGTGGGGGGAAGATCTGGCACTGGAGGCATATACCTGGCACTGTGGGGGAATATCTGGCACTGGAGGCATATACCTGGCACTGTGGGGGAATATTTGGCACTGGGGGGAGCAGGCACTGAGGGGGCATATGTGGCACTGTGGGGGAATATTTGGCACTGGGGGGAGCAGGCACTGAGGGGGGCATATGTGGCACTGGGGGGGGGGTATATGTGGCACTGGGGGCATGTACCTGGCACTGTGGGGGAATATCTGGCACTAGGGGCATATACCTGGCACTGTGGGGGAATATCTGGCACTGGGGGCATATGTGGCACTGGGGACATGGCCCTAGCAACAAGCACTACCCCCTAGCAACGAGCATGACACCCAGTGCATGAAACCCCTGGCAACGAGCATGACACCCTGAGCATGAAAACCCCTGGCACCGTGCATGGAACCAAGAGCATGAAACCCCTGGCAATGAGCAAGTAATTTAAAAGTAATTAGAAGCCTTACTGTAGAACTTAATGTGTAATGGGCATTACGGTGTGTGGCATAATGTATCACGGACATTGCGGTGTGTGTCATAATGTATCAGGCATTACGGTGTGTTGTATACTATATCACGGGCATTGTGGTATGTGGTATAATGTCTCGGGATCATTGTGGTGTGTGTCATACTGTGTCACAGACATTGTATATGCTATAATGTATCAGGGGCATTGCAGTGTGTAGCATAATGTATAACGGGCATTGCGATTCCTGTCATAATGTGTCACAGGCATTACGGTGTGTGGCATAATGTGTTTGGGGCATTACAGTGTGTGCATATTGTGTCATGTGCATTATTGTGTGTGGAATAATGTCTAAGGGCCATTGCAGTATGTGGCATAATGTATACTGGGCATTACTATAAGGAGGAAAAATGACAAATAATGTAAGGGGCATGAATCAGGATTATTTTTCTTTCCTGTGGTGGCCAACGTCTGGGCGTGCAGGTTGCAAAACTGGGGTATAAGGTAGTCTTTTCCTGCACTGCCACGCCCTCCACGCAAAGCCACGCCCATTTCGACAAATCCACACCCCCTTTTTGCCAGCACGACTGTCTGTGCGCCCGCTGCTGCAGTGAGGACGGGAGACGGGGAGCACAGCACCGCAGATCGGATCGGAAGAGAGATCCGATCTGCGGTGTGGCAGGGGGTGCTGCTTGGGGAGGCAAATATATATGTGTGTGTGTGTGTGTGTGTGTGTGTGTGTGTGTGTGTGTGTGTGTATATATATGTATATGTGTGTGTGTGTGTATATATATATATATATATATATTTATTTATTTATTTTTTCTGCCTTCTCTATTAGGGGCCCCACTCTCTTAAGTGCCCAGGGCCCCCCATGGTCTTAATCCGGCTCTGCTACCTTCTACTTCATGCACGTGCTTAATGTTATTATTGAAGTCATCTACTGAATGCCATCTTCTCTGTGCTTTTGTCCATTGTGAGAGATGTCACCGGTCAGTGAGCGCTGGACAAACCACGCCAATATCTGCAGCCCAAAGTGAGGACCAGACTGAGGTGGAGGCACTGCATGTGAGGTAACATAATCCTTATTACTAACATTACTAGCCCTCCCCCTCCCAGGTACACTGAGATTTCCAGCTGCAGATGGGATATACCTGTATCTCCAGTGTAAGGGGTAGGGAGCCACCAGCCACATTACATTATCTCCGCCCCTATAAGTGGACGTCACTGTCCCCAGCTTCCCGGGTGTGAGTCTGTACTCTGTAACCCGGCACAGTAACCCGGCAGTAGCTGTGGCTCAGTGACAAGAGTGCAGGTTGTTGATATAGGCTGTGTCAGCCATGCTGGAGACGCTGGTTCCAGTCCCAGTCTCAGCAAGTTGTATCCTTGCACAAGTCACGTCATTCTTCTTGTGTCTTTTTTCTGTATATTTTAACGGGAAAAATGTAATATTTTATTTATAAGCAGAATGTATTTCTTGTTTCATGGACTTTTCTGTTTTGTTTTTATAGATGTTTAGCAGAGCTATACACAAGGGGGGAAGTGTCACCAGTGTATAGTGATCAGTGTGTGAGATATCAGTGCTGAGGTACAGACCAGAGTGTGCTAGAAGCACCAGAGCAGAGAGCAACACCCAAGGCAGGAAAGAGGAACTGCAGGGATTGTGACAGGTGCAGGGTGCTAGAATGAACACTAAAGGAGCAATTTACTAAGAATCGATTTAACAAACTGTCCCTTATCTCTAATCGCCGGAACAAAAAGCGGACATTTATTAACAAGCGTTTTCATTTGTATCTTTGTCTTCCAATGGTGTGTTGTGTTGCACTGTAGTGTGTGTGTGTGTGTGTGTGTGTGTGTGTGTGTGTGTGTGTGTGTGTGTGTATAGGCGTGATTTTGTTGTATTCCCTGCAGAAATTGCATCTCCGCTCCCAATAAAAAAAAAACTCCAAAATTGCACCTCAATGCACCTGCAACATGTGCGTGTCTGACAGAAACATGCACAGATCAATGAGATCCGTGGGGGAGTGGGGACCCCCCCAGTAAAGGGGTCACCGCCTCCAGGGAACCCAAGGCCAGGGCTGGAGCCCGATGTTATACCCGGCTCCAGGGCGGTGGTTGTCGAGTTAGTAGCATTAAAGTATCTTTTACAGTAGAACTACAGGCCCCAGCAAGCCTCCCTTGCATGTTGGTACTTGGAGAATCACAAGTACCAGCATGTGGGTGCATTAAAGCACCCGCTGGTATCTGTAGTCTCACTGTAAAATAAATATTTCGATAAACACCGTACACACATACCGTAGTAAGTACAACTTTAATAAAGCATACATGCACATTCACATACATACATACATACATACATACATACATACATACATACATACTTCCCTACACACCCCGTTGCCCTACATGTCCTCTTCTCCATGTAGAATCCACGTTAATTGTAGTCATCCCAGGGGTTCAAAATTAAAAAAAAAAAACAAATCCGACCCACTGGACATGTGATCACAAACACTTCTACTGCGCAAATGGCCGGGCTCCGGGTGACTTCTATCACTAGGAAACCCGAGAGCCAATCCGCTTGCAGCTCCTGAGGTGCTCCGCGCTGATAGGCTGTGTGGGGCTCTCTCCATAGGCTATAATAGAGAGAAATCTGCACCGTAGCCTATGATGGGAACGGCCACAGTCTGGCGAAGCGCAGGTTAATAGAAGTCAACAGTGGGATTTTTAAAGCAGCAATCATTTACAAGGCAAAACCAACCTGATTGCCGCTTTAAAAAATCCAGGTATTCTTGCACAAACTCCCGCACCTCCGGCTTCTCTCTGGCTATTACGTTTAGCCCATAGTGTTCGGCAGTAGCATGTTACGCCGCATATTATTAGTGTATAACTGCATTGTCTAAGCTGTCTAGGGGCCGGGCTGTGTGTGAGGAAGAACAGGCCTGGCTGTCACACATTTACATCTCTTTCAATTATAATGGGATTGAATCACTTTTTCCCTCATTCATTCTCCTCACTTATGTAATAGTTACCGGTATGTGAAGTGGATGTACGATGAAAAAAATGAAGGGAAAGAATCAAAACACTGCGTCATAAGCGTGTAATTTGTACACGTGACTGGCATGTATTTGTACACGTGACTGGCATGCATGTGTGCTCCATACTAATGTCAGTTCTACATTCTTAGCTTGTCAGGCAACACTATGCATAGCAGTAATGATCATTCTATGGTACTAAAAGGGTTTTTCCACCATTGTCCATTGTTCTCTTTTATCAATGATTTATGGAGAACTGAGTGTTCTGAAAATATGGCAGCGTGCCCTGGGCCACCCTTGAATGATGTGGAGAATAAACAGTGCTGTCCGGCATTATGTACTTACAGTACATAGGTGTTACAGATAGGTGTCACGTAGGTGTTAAGCCCTACATACACGTCTACTGGGAGCCCTTTCTATGGAAGTCCTGCTCCACTTACTCCTTGAGTTGTCGCCTCAGACTTGCAGTATGGCTCCCCTGATGGGGTCTATTCGTGAAGCAGTGAAAAGAGTGGAGAAGTGAGCCTGTGGAGAATTTGCTCATGGCAACCAATCAGCTGCTACGTACAATTGTATAGTATGCAAATGTTAAATGTTACTTCAGTGCTGATTGGTTGCCACGGGCAACTTCTCCACTGGCTCACTTCTCCACACTTTTCACTGCTTCATGAATAGACCTCATAATACTTCCCTTTATCCGACACAATTTTGCCGGCAGCAAAGAGTAACTCTAGTTACTCCACCATTTAGTAGGCTGATGAATAAGGGGTCTATTCATCAAACAGTGAAAACTGTGGAGAAGTGAGCCAGTGGAGAAGTTGCCCGTGGCAACCAATCAGCAGTGAAGTAACATCTATAATTTGCATACTATACAATTGTACGGACTAGCTGATTGGTTGCCATGGGCAACTTCTCCACAGGCTCACTTCTCCACTCTTTTCACTGCTTCATGAACAGACCCCTAAATGTGAAAATGATCAGAAATGTATGTAACCAGTCCCCACTGAGGGTTACCCCTTTTCCACTAGCACCTTTAAAAAAAAACGGGTAAATGTGCGGGGGCGCGCATTTACCAGTGTTTTTCCCTAGTGGAAACGGGTCCCCCGGCAAATTCCCGGATCAAGTGATCCGGGATTCCTACCCTGGTAGTTAGCCGGGTTGAACACGTGTTCAACACGGCTAGCTGTCTAGTGTGAACGGGAGCCGTGTCGAGGCGACACGGCTCCCATTCACAGTGCATAGGGAGGGCGGCGCTGGGAGATCATGTGATCTCCCAGCGCCGCCCCTGCCGCGTCACTAGCGCGTCTCCAACCCGGCAATTGCCGGGTTGGTGAGCGCTGTCTGCAGGGGGCTGTAGCACGGGTCGCAGCCGTGTCAGGCGACACGGCTGCGACCCGTGCTACTCTAGTGGAAAAGGGGTATGAATAAGCTGTGAAGGAACTGTGGAGAAAGCCTGGTAATCGTTTTACAATACACGTCTGTGCGGGAACCCTTCCCTGAGCTCCACAATCATCGTTCATCTTTAGTGAGAAAAGTTCATTCCCAAACAAGGAGAAACACAGGAAGTGCACAGGGCTAGATGTATGGTCAGACGCAGTATCACCAGGCCGTGTTTATCAGGCTGTTTACTCTGGTTACCAGGCAGCAGGCGTGTCACCCGTCAGCGGATAATAAGCCTGCTAGCTGTATTACAGTAGGCGAGTCTATAGCTGAACACGGTCTCTCAGACAAGGCCTGTGGTAGAGCCGTCTGCGAGGCACAGGAAGCCAGTGACATAACCGCTGCCGAAACGCGTGGATTAGCAGCTACTTATACACGAGGCCGACAGAACGAATCACTGGCTGCAGGCAGAACACGATCTCATATAGGATGAGCGCAGGACGCTGTATAGCAGTAGCAAGCGCTGCAGGAAAAGTCATTACATCTATGCATTTACTGTAGAGTTAGCCTGTTTGGTTTCTTTTATCATGATATGGAAACCTAGGTATTTTTATTATTTTTTCTTTTTCTTTTTTGCAAATGGCCGATCGTTATCACATGGTCAGTAATTACATCCTTATTATATATGAAAAATTAGATGGAAAAAAAAAAAAAGACAAAAACAAAGTAACACAAGAGTGCGGGGGAATGGAGAAAGCGCTGCACATGGAACATTTTTGTGAGTGTTTTTTTTTTTTTTTAGGGTTTTAAATGTGCTAAACAGACCCAATTGGCTTAGCTGTGCCGCAGCTTCGGGGGTGCCGGCATTACCTGGTCTAAGGGCAGTTCCCACATCCGACGCCACATTAGAACTGAACGGTACAAAAAGTTGTGAGGGACATAGACTCCCCCTCCCATGAAGCAGGGCCAGATGGGACTACGGCTCCAGGCCTCCATATAAAAATAGGCCCATCACCATGACGCCATTTTATGACCTGCCACCCATTTTAAGAGAAGACAGGGCCTGTGTGTAGACTTTGCGTGGGCCCCCTCTTCTCTGGCAGCTCAGTAGACTCATTGCGCTGGTCTCCGGGAACATGGCGCCTGTGCGCACACCCTTATTGAACGTTACTGAGCTTGGCCTAATTACTGAACGTCCCATTGCAACCCAGCAAGAGATGCGACTTAAAATAAAACTTTATTTCCACACTCTGTGCGCACATTCACATAAGACAAGCTCTGCAAATGGGCCCACCTTCGCCTCTGCATTGCCCGCCCCCTCATGTACTGAGCTCGGCCTGTGCGCCATCTGCGCATATGTACTAAATAAACAGGCTCCTCCTACTGATATCCCATCACTTTTTAAATGTTATTGCTCCCCAGAGGTATAATAATAATAAACAAGGCTGTAGTGAGGGGTGGCTTTTTGTGTGACGTCCGTCACTTTCACCAGTGGCGAGGAATAATGGCTCATGGTGCAGGGGTGCCCTGCCACGGCACTGACCATATAGGCTAATTTGGGAACCTAATTTGAGGAGGGTCTAATATCTTTGGGCAATTATTACTTCTGATATTTCTGTCACTCGCCTGTCATTTTTCAAACACAAGCCTGGAGCTGATTGGCTGGAGCAATATTTATCATTCGTAACGAGTGATAACAAGAACATCTGCCCCTTTATGTGTCAGCGCTATATCATCACGGCCATCTGGTGTGTCATTGAGCCAGGCTCTGTGTGCGGGATCTGGCTGCGCGTTTGCCCGTTGAGTGCCTGGATAACGTCCGGACTTGGGATCCTCAGTGAAGCTGAGGAGGAACATTCTCCTGCCTCATGTATAAGGACAGCTCTGAAGGATGATCACAGGACAGAACTTGGCATCAGCTGAACATAAAACACGTCGGCTGGGCCTTAGGAACTACGGTGTCGGCATAAGCACTATTCGCATACAGTACAGGGACGCCTCTACCTTTCTAGCTGCACCTGGCAGGGACACATTACCAGGGGCGCATAGTGCAAGATGCAAACCACTGACATGTAATTGTGAGCGTTATTCAGAGGTGCACGTAAATCCCGCTGTGACTGCGGTTCTGTACCGTGCGGTTCTGCTGATATGTTATTGGTGCAGGTATCCCTGACCTGTAACTGTAATATGTATACTATACCTTCCCTGTAACTGTAATATGTATACCTTACCTGTAACTGTAATATGTATACTATACCTTACCTGTAATATGTATACTATCCCTGACCTGTAACTGTAATATGTATACTATACCTGACCTGTAATATGTATACTATACCTTACCTGTAACTGTAATATGTATACTATACCTTACCTGTAATATGTATACTATCCCTGACCTGTAACTGTAATATGTATACTATACCTTACCTGTAACTGTAATATGTATACTATACCTTACCTGTAACTGTAATATGTATACTATACCTTACCTGTAACTGTAATATGTATACTATACCTTACCTGTAACTGTAATATGTATACTATACCTTACCTGTAACTGTAATATGTATACTATACCTTACCTGTAATATGTATACTATCCCTGACCTGTAACTGTAATATGTATACTATACCTTACCTGTAACTGTAATATGTATACCTTACCTGTAACTGTAATATGTATACTATACCTTACCTGTAACTGTAATATGTATACTATACCTTACCTGTAACTGTAATATGTATACTATACCTTACCTGTAACTGTAATATGTATACTATACCTTACCTGTAATATGTATACTATCCCTGACCTGTAACTGTAATATGTATACTATACCTTACCTGTAACTGTAATATGTATACCTTACCTGTAACTGTAATATGTATACTATACCTTACCTGTAACTGTAATATGTATACTATACCTTACCTGTAACTGTAATATGTATACTATACCTTACCTGTAACTGTAATATGTATACTATACCTTACCTGTAATATGTATACTATCCCTGACCTGTAACTGTAATATGTATACTATACCTTACCTGTAACTGTAATATGTATACTATACCTGACCTGTAACTGTAATATGTATACTATCCCTGACCTGTAACTGTAATATGTATACTATACCTTACCTGTAACTGTAATATGTATACTATACCTTACCTGCTGTAACTGTAATATGTATACTATCCCTGACCTGTAACTGTAATATGTATACTATACCTGACCTGTAACTGTAATATGTATACTATCCCTTACCTGTAACTGTAATATGTATACTATACCTTACCTGCTGTAACTGTAATATGTATACTATCCCTGACCTGTAACTGTAATATGTATACTATACCTGACCTGTAACTGTAATATGTATACTATCCCTGACCTGTAACTGTAATATGTATACTATACCTTACCTGTAACTGTAATATGTATACTATACCTTACCTGCTGTAACTGTAATATGTATACTATCCCTGACCTGTAACTGTAATATGTATACTATACCTGACCTGTAACTGTAATATGTATACTATCCCTTACCTGTAACTGTAATATGTATACTATACCTTACCTGTAACTGTAATATGTATACTATCCCTGACCTGTAACTGTAATATGTATACTATACCTGACCTGTAACTGTAATATGTATACTATACCTTACCTGCTGTAACTGTAATATGTATACTATACCTTACCTGTAACTGTAATATGTATAATATACCTGACCTGTAATATGTATACTATACCTTACCTGTAACTGTAATATGTATAATATACCTGACCTGTAACTGTAATATGTATACTATACCTTACCTGTAACTGTAATATGTATACTATACCTTACCTGTAATATGTATACTATCCCTGACCTGTAACTGTAATATGTATACTATACCTTACCTGTAATATGTATACTATCCCTGACCTGTAACTGTAATATGTATACTATACCTTACCTGCTGTAACTGTAATATGTATACTATCCCTGACCTGTAACTGTAATATGTATACTATACCTGACCTGTAACTGTAATATGTATACTATCCCTTACCTGTAACTGTAATATGTATACTATACCTTACCTGTAACTGTAATATGTATACTATCCCTGACCTGTAACTGTAATATGTATACTATACCTGACCTGTAACTGTAATATGTATACTATACCTTACCTGCTGTAACTGTAATATGTATACTATACCTTACCTGTAACTGTAATATGTATAATATACCTGACCTGTAATATGTATACTATACCTTACCTGTAACTGTAATATGTATAATATACCTGACCTGTAACTGTAATATGTATACTATACCTTACCTGTAACTGTAATATGTATACTATACCTTACCTGTAATATGTATACTATCCCTGACCTGTAACTGTAATATGTATACTATACCTTACCTGTAATATGTATACTATCCCTGACCTGTAACTGTAATATGTATACTATACCTTACCTGTAACTGTAATATGTATACTATACCTTACCTGCTGTAACTGTAATATGTATACTATCCCTGACCTGTAACTGTAATATGTATACTATACCTGACCTGACCTGTAACTGTAATATGTACACTATACCTGACCTGTAACTGTAATATGTATACTATCCCTGACCTGTAACTGTAATATGTATACTATACCTTACCTGCTGTAACTGTAATATGTATACCTTACCTGTAACTGTAATATGTATACTATACCTGACCTGTAACTGTAATATGTATACTATACCTTACCTGCTGTAACTGTAATATGTATACTATACCTTACCTGTAACTGTAATATGTATACTATACCTTACCTGCTGTAACTGTAATATGTATACTATACCTGACCTGTAACTGTAATATGTATACTATACCTTACCTGCTGTAACTGTAATATGTATACTATACCTGACCTGTAACTGTAATATGTATACTATACCTTACCTGCTGTAACTGTAATATGTATACTATACCTGACCTGTAACTGTAATATGTATACTATACCTTACCTGCTGTAACTGTAATATGTATACTATACCTTACCTGTAACTGTAATATGTATAATATACCTGACCTGTAATATGTATACTATACCTTACCTGTAACTGTAATATGTATAATATACCTGACCTGTAACTGTAATATGTATACTATACCTTACCTGTAACTGTAATATGTATACTATACCTTACCTGTAATATGTATACTATCCCTGACCTGTAACTGTAATATGTATACTATACCTTACCTGTAATATGTATACTATCCCTGACCTGTAACTGTAATATGTATACTATACCTTACCTGTAACTGTAATATGTATACTATACCTGACCTGACCTGTAACTGTAATATGTACACTATACCTGACCTGTAACTGTAATATGTATACTATCCCTGACCTGTAACTGTAATATGTATACTATACCTTACCTGCTGTAACTGTAATATGTATACCTTACCTGTAACTGTAATATGTATACTATCCCTGACCTGTAACTGTAATATGTATACTATCCCTGACCTGTAACTGTAATATGTATACTATCCCTGACCTGTAACTGTAATATGTATACTATACCTGACCTGTAACTGTAATATGTATACTATCCCTGAACTGTAACTGTAATATGTATACTATCCCTGACCTGTAACTGTAATATGTATACTATACCTGACCTGTAACTGTAATATGTATACTATACCTTACCTGTAACTGTAATATGTATACTATACCTTACCTGTAACTGTAATATGTATACTATACCTGACCTGTAACTGTAATATGTATACTATACCTTACCTGTAACTGTAATATGTATACTATACCTGACCTGTAACTGTAATATGTATACTATACCTGACCTGTAACTGTAATATGTATACTATACCTGACCTGTAACTGTAATATGTATACTATACCTGACCTGTAACTGTAATATGTATACTATACCTTACCTGTAATATGTATACTATCCCTGACCTGTAACTGTAATATGTATACTATACCTTACCTGCTGTAACTGTAATATGTATACCTTACCTGTAACTGTAATATGTATACTATACCTGACCTGTAATATGTATACTATACCTGACCTGTAATATGTATACTATACCTTACCTGTAACTGTAATATGTATACTATACCTTACCTGTAACTGTAATATGTATACCTGACCTGCTGTAACTGTACTGTGACATGTGAGCATGTATCCCTTACCTGTAACTGTACCTGTAACATATATCCCTTACCTGTAATATGTGAGCATGTATTCCTGACCTGTAACATGTATCCCTTATTGTAACAGAATACATACGAAATCCCGGTAGATGGGTTGCCGGCTGTCACTATACCGACAGCGGCATCCCATCTCCCAGAATCCCGGCAGTGAGTCCCCTCTCAGGCTCGCTGTTCTCGCCGCGCATCGGGCTCGCTACCGGTTCTAGTCACACTCAGTTGGTGGCGTGGACCCACCAACTGAGTGTGAATATTGGGTGGGTGTCGGGATGCCAGCCGGCGTCAGTCTACTCTACACTGGAATCCCGACTGTCTGTAACCTGACTGCTTCCCCCTGTAACTGCCTGTAACATGTGAGCATTTTTCCCTTACTTGTACCTGTAACGTGAGCAAGTATCTCTTACCTGTAACTGTACATGTAATGTGAGCAAGTATCCCTTACCTGTAACATGTATCCCTTACCTGTAACTGTAACATGTATCCCTGACCTGTAACATGTGAGCATATATCCCTTAACTGTTACTGTACCTGTAACATGTGAGCAAGTATCCCTTACCTGTAACATGTATCCCTGACCTGTAACTGTAACATGTATCCCTGACCTGTAACATGTGAGCATATATCCTTTACCTGTAACTGTACCATGTGAGCAAGTATCCCTTACCTGTAACATGTATCCCTTACCTGTAACTGTACCTGTGACATGTATCCCTGACCTGTAACTGTAACATGTATCCCTGACCTGTAACATGTGAGCATATATCCTTTACCTGTAACTGTACCATGTGAGCAAGTATCCCTTACCTGTAACATGTATCCCTTACCTGTAACTGTACCTGTGACATGTATCCCTGACCTGTAACTGTAACATGTATCCCTGACCTGTAACATGTGAGCATATATCCTTTACCTGTAACTGTACCATGTGAGCAAGTATCCCTTACCTGTAACATGTATCCCTTACCTGTAACTGTACCTGTGACATGTATCCCTGACCTGTAACATGTATCCCTTACCTGTAACTGTACCTGTGACATGTATCCCTGACCTGTAACATGTGAGTATATATCCTTTAACTGTACCTGTGACATGTATCCCTGACCTGTAACAACATGTGAGCATATATCCTTTACCTGTACCTGTAACATGTATCCCTGACCTGTAACATGTGAGCATATATCCTTTACCTGTACCTGTAACATGTATCCCTGACCTGTAACATGTGAGCATATATCCCTTACCTGTAACTGTACCTGTAACATGTGAGCAAGTATCCCTTGCCTGTACCTGTAACATGTATCCCTGACCTGTAACATGTGATCATATATCCTTTACCTGTAACATGTGAGCAAGTATCTCTTACCTGTAACTGTACCTGTAACATGTGAGCAAGTATCCCTTACCTATAACATGTATCCCTGACCTGTAACTGTAACATGTGAGCATATATCCTTTACCTGTACCTGTAACATGTATCCCTGACCTGTAACTGTAACATGTGAGCATATATCCCTTACCTATAACTGTGCCTGTAACATGTATCCCTGACCTGTAACTGTAACATGTGAGCATATATCCTTTACCTGTAACTGTACCTGTAACATGTGAGCAAGTATCCCTTACCTGTAACTGTACCTGTAACATGTGAGCATATATCCTTTACCTGTAACTGTACCTGTAACATGTGAGCATATATCCTTTACCTGTAACGTGTGAGCAAGTATCCCTTACCTGTAACATATATCCTTTACCTGCAACTGTACCTGTGACATGTATCCCTGACCTGTAACATGTGATCATATATCCTTTACCTGTAACATGTATCCCTGACCTATAACTGTAACATGTGATCATATATCCTTTACCTGTAACATGTGAGCAAGTATCTCTTACCTGTAACTGTAACATGTGAGCATATATCCCTTACCTGTAACTGTGCCTGTAACATGTATCCCTGACCTGTAACTGTAACATGTGATCATATATCCCTTACCTGTAACTGTGCCTGTAACATGTATCCCTGACCTGTAACTGTAACATGTGAGCAAGTATCCCTGACCTGTAACTGTACCTGTAACATATATCCCTTACCTGTAACATGTGAGCATGTATTCCTGACCTGTAACATGTATCCCTTATTGTAACGGAATACATACGAAATCCCGGTAGATAGGTTGCCGGCTGTCACTATACCGACAGCGGCATCCCATCTCCCAGAATCCCGGCAGTGAGTCCCCTCTCAGGCTCGCTGTTCTCGCCGCGCATCGGGCTCGCTACCGGTTCTAGTCACACTCAGTTGGTGGCGTGGACCCACCAACTGAGTGTGAATATTGGGTGGGTGTCGGGATGCCAGCCGGCGTCAGTCTACTCTACACTGGAATCCCGACTGTCTGTAACCTGACTGCTTCCCCCTGTAACTGCCTGTAACATGTGAGCATTTTTCCCTTACTTGTACCTGTAACGTGAGCAAGTATCTCTTACCTGTAACTGTACATGTAATGTGAGCAAGTATCCCTTACCTGTAACTGTACCTGTGACATGTATCCCTGACCTGTAACATGTGAGTATATATCCTTTAACTGTACCTGTGACATGTATCTCTGACCTGTAACAACATGTGAGCATATATCCTTTACCTGTAACTGTACCTGTAACATGTGAGCAAGTATCCCTTAACTGTACCTGTAACATGTATCCCTGACCTGTAACAACATGTGAGCATATATCCTTTACCTGTAACTGTACCTGTAACATGTGAGCAAGTATCCCTTAACTGTACCTGTAACATGTATCCCTGACCTGTAACATGTGAGCATATATCTTTTACCTGTAACATGTATCCCTGACCTGTAACTGTAACATGTGATCATATATCCTTTACCTGTAACATGTGAGCAAGTATCTCTTACCTGTAACTGTACCTGTAACATGTGAGCAAGTATCCCTTACCTGTAACATGTATCCCTGACCTGTAACTGTAACATGTGAGCATATATCCTTTACCTGTACCTGTAACATGTATCCCTGACCTGTAACTGTAACATGTGAGCATATATCCTTTACCTGTACCTGTAACATGTATCCCTGACCTGTAACATGTGAGCATATATCCCTTACCTGTAACTGTGCCTGTAACATGTATCCCTGACCTGTAACTGTAACATGTGAGCATATATCCTTTACCTGTAACTGTACCTGTAACATGTGAGCATATATGTACTCCCTGTACTGTCCTTTGTACGGCGCTGCGAAACACTTGTGGCGCCCTATAAATAAAATGTAATAATAATAATAATAATAATAATATCCTTTACCTGTAACATGTGAGCAAGTATCCCTTACCTGTAACATGTATCCCTTACCTGTAACTCTACCTGTGACATGTATCCCTGACCTGTAACATGTGAGCATATATCCTTTACCTGTAACTGTACCTGTGACATGTATCCCTGACCTGTAACATGTGAGCATATATCCTTTACCTGCAACTGTACCTGTGACATGTATCCCTGACCTGTAACATGTGAGCATATATCCTTTACCTGTACCTGTAACATGTATCCCTGACCTGTAACATGTGATCATATATCCTTTACCTGTAACATGTATTCCTGACCTGTAACTGTAACATGTGATCATATATCCTTTACCTGTAACATGTGAGCAAGTATCTCTTACCTGTAACATGTGAGCATATATCCCTTACCTGTAACTGTACCTGTAACATGTATCCCTGACCTGTAACTGTAACATGTGATCATATATCCTGACAATGCTAAATTCCTTTGTCGTATAACCAACCCTTTATGAAGTCTAAGAACACTGTACGCTGTTTACTTAAGAAGTATCGTATGGGTACGCTAGTTGCGTAACGATCGCTCAGCCGTAGGCGAGACGCTCAAGCGTCACGTTCGCTCACGGCCCAGAGATCACAGGACAGAATGATTCGCTATGGCGTAGCGGTTCGCTCGAGACCACGAGGAGATCACCAGCGGCGCAGACGCTCACAACGCTATACTTTTATGTCTAAACCTTATACCAATGAAATACACAGAATACCTTAATGTGAATACAGGGTGTAAGTGCAACCTTGTGTAACCTGACTAACTACAAAGCTGCTTGAGCGTCACCGACGCTCAAGTGAACACATTACACTATAGGAAATACACAGATACTGGTTTAGGGTCCAAAGCCTATTAACTGTATTATATCTAATATACTTGTAAAAGAGAATCACAGTACAAATGATACACTACAATATAACAGAGACTACCTAACCAGATAACTACACAAGAAATACAATACAATACAATTACTATTTATGGGAAAATGGAAGGGGAAGAGAAGAAGAGAGAGATAGAGAGAAATGGCTCATGATAACATTAAATAAGAGACAACATGGTTGCAGATAATACTACACATGTGAGAGACAATCGCTGCGCAGTTAGTCAATGCTGAATACAGCATGGGATGGAAGCTAGACTCCATTTTAAGAAAACTCCCATAATTCCAAAGACTGCACCACATGCCTGAAAGGGGGAGGGGAAGACATCCAGCAGCAGCCATTTTAGATTTGCAGGTCCAAACACATGGCACTCTACTACACCACAATCACATAGCAGAAAACACAAAGCTCCATTTTATTCCAAAATGTCCAAGCCTCAAAACAATGCATATGTTCTGATTTTACAATTCCAAACCATCTAAAACACCTTTCACAATGTAATCCAACTTCCTAGAACCATCTCATAATTTCACATCCCAAACAACTTCAGTATCTCAATAACCAGAGCATATTCATCACAAGACCAGATCACAATGTAATTAACACAAACGTAACTGCATGGTGGTATTTATGATTAACAGGATATATAGTATAACTAACCAGCACAATCTATTTTAAATCTCCATAGGCAAACAAATACCACAAATACTATGCTACAGATTGTATACTGTTCCAATTCATCACGGACTTCACAGAGTATCCACAAACACCCAACAATCACACAACCAAGTTACAATATCCTATTTAAACCAGAAAGCAATCTGTCTGTTTCCTTATCTAGCCATGTGAGGTTCAATACTTAGCCTTTAGTTTGGAGGATGTCCTGGAGATTCAGCCGCCATGCTGCTGGGTGGCAGGTAGCTGTGTGTGTGTGTCTGTGAGTGTAGCTACATTACATCTGTTCTCTGAGGCCACACCTGACCACTACCTTCCTGTTTGACCAGTACCTGGGGGAGGGGTCTTTCTTTCTCCTTTGTATATGCTAATCAGGTTCAGCCCTGAAAACTTAGTAAAAGGTTGTCTTGAGCATCCATTGTTCTAACAATATGATCTTAGCTTTTATACATATAATCATATCTATCCGCTGCAATGTCCCACAACAACACAACAGGCCTCAAACTAACCCACACCTCATTCTGCTTGCTTCAATACCAAACATGATGTGTTTATCTGGTTCGGTTCGAATGATACACATCCATGACATTAATTCATTAGCCAATTCTAAATCTCCATGATGTCTGGTGCTGTTCATTATTATAACCATGTACTGTATGAAACAAGTGCCGAATCCATCTCTGTGCCATGTCCGAGCAAATGCGTGTGTTTCCATATATTGCTGTGCTCGCTGCGCATATTTGCAAGTATAGCGACTTAAATGTGTGTGTGTTTTGTATGTTCTCTCTATGTAATATTTTTGACTTTGACAATCCTTTACCTGTAACATGTATCCCTGACCTGTAACATGTGAGCATATATCCTTTACCTGTACCTGTAACATGTATCCCTGACCTGTAACATGTGATCATATATCCTTTACCTGTAACATGTATTCCTGACCTGTAACTGTAACATGTGATCATATATCCTTTACCTGTAACATGTGAGCAAGTATCTCTTATCTGTAACTGTAACATGTGAGCATATATCCCTTACCTGTAACTGTGCCTGTAACATGTGAGCAAGTATCCCTTACCTGTAACATGTATCCCTGACCTGTAACTGTAACATGTGAGCATATATCCCTTACCTGTAACTGTGCCTGTAACATGTATCCCTGACCTGTAACTGTAACATGTGAGCATATATCCTTTACCTGTACCTGTAACATGTATCCCTGACCTGTAACTGTAACATGTGAGCATATATCCTTTACCTGTACCTGTAACATGTATCCCTGACCTGTAACTGTAACATGTGAGCATATATCCTTTACCTGTACCTGTAACATGTATCCCTGACCTGTAACTGTAACATGTGAGCATATATCCTTTACCTGTACCTGTAACATGTATCCCTGACCTGTAACTGTAACATGTGAGCATATATCCTTTACCTGTAACTGTACCTGTAACATGTATCCCTGACCTGTAACTGTAACATGTGAGCATATATCCCTTACCTGTACCTGTAACATGTATCCCTGACCTGTAACTGTAACATGTGAGCATATATCCCTTACCTGTAACTGTGCCTGTAACATGTATCCCTGACCTGTAACTGTAACATGTGAGCATATATCCTTTACCTGTAACTGTACCTGTAACATGTGAGCATATATGTACTCCCTGTACTGTCCTTTGTACGGCGCTGCGAAACACTTGTGGCGCCCTATAAATAAAATGTAATAATAATAATAATAATAATAATATCCTTTACCTGTAACATGTGAGCAAGTATCCCTTACCTGTAACATGTATCCCTTACCTGTAACTCTACCTGTGACATGTATCCCTGACCTGTAACATGTGAGCATATATCCTTTACCTGTAACTGTACCTGTGACATGTATCCCTGACCTGTAACATGTGAGCATATATCCTTTACCTGTAACTGTACCTGTGACATGTATCCCTGACCTGTAACATGTGAGCATATATCCTTTACCTGTAACTGTACCTGTGACATGTATCCCTGACCTGTAACATGTGAGCATATATCCTTTACCTGCAACTGTACCTGTGACATGTATCCCTGACCTGTAACATGTGAGCATATATCCTTTACCTGTAACATGTATTCCTGACCTGTAACTGTAACATGTGATCATATATCCTTTACCTGTAACATGTGAGCAAGTATCTCTTACCTGTAACTGTAACATGTGAGCATATATCCCTTACCTGTAACTGTACCTGTAACATGTATCCCTGACCTGTAACTGTAACATGTGATCATATATCCTTTACCTGTAACATGTATCCCTGACCTGTAACATGTGAGCATATATCCTTTACCTGTACCTGTAACATGTATCCCTGACCTGTAACATGTGATCATATATCCTTTACCTGTAACATGTATTCCTGACCTGTAACTGTAACATGTGATCATATATCCTTTACCTGTAACATGTGAGCAAGTATCTCTTATCTGTAACTGTAACATGTGAGCATATATCCCTTACCTGTAACTGTGCCTGTAACATGTATCCCTGACCTGTAACTGTAACATGTGAGCAAGTATCCCTGACCTGTAACTGTACCTAAAACATGTGAGCATGGATCTCTTACCTGTAACATGTATCCCTTACCTGTAACTGTACCTGTAACATGTGAGCATGTATCTCTTACCTGTAACACGTGAACATGTATCTGTTACCCGTAACTACACTTGGAAAGTGTGACATGTATCCTTTGGCTGTAGTATGTGGACAGGTATCCTCTATATGTTGCTGTCCCTGTATATAGGAGCGTAGTCGGCACCTGTAATTGTGTGTACCCGCAGACAGACACCACTCTTACTGTGTATATGTGTAATATGAGATTGCCGGTATCTGTGTGGCCGTGGACCTGTCACCTGCACTCATAGTCTACACTGCAGGTAACATCTACAGCGCAGCCTCCTATTCCCCCTGCACGCTGACAGGATCCCCTCTGCAGAACGTCTGCGGCCCAGGCAGCACTGAGAGGGTTGTCCCAGGCGCCCAGCTCTGGAGGCCTCTTCTAGAATTCCCTGGCACATCGGTTGGATTTGTCCCATCCGAGCCAGACTCCCAGCCACATGTGGATTAGCGGATACAGTATGTATACCTCCTGAATGTGCTCTTTACTGGCCTGTTCTCCCCTCCTGGAAACAGGACACCCCCGTACCCTGTCTCTCCAGCTCCACTTGGAAGCACTCCACAGTGTTCCTACTTTATACTGAAATCCTGGGCGCCCCCTGACAGGGCTGTGCTGAGCATGACATAATTGCCGAATACCACAACCAGAACCTGATATCTGCGTCTTTCCTGCTGGAAGAATGAAGTCGGTGAAAGCAGATTAAGTATATCTTCTAAACGTCTGGCCTAGTCCTACCCAACTGTGAGACACTAACGTCTATCTGCCGGCCGGTCGTCTTTGTGACTTAACCCTGTAGCCTCCAAAGAGTAAATTTATCTGGCCACATACCCACAGAAGATGCCAGTCAGACGGGCCGATATAAACCACAATGGCGGACCATGACCTTATCGATCAGATGGCTATAATGCCCAACCACAACCCAACGCAAGAGAAGATCATAAACAATTAGGAAATAAGCCTTCAATTCACAGATAATTAGGCCGGCCACACAGACGGGATGAGACTTTCACCCTGATCGCCCCATGACCAGATCCATGGCCACATTTGTGGTGGCTCAGTCTACCACTGGGCTGTCGGGCTCAAGGGATGCCCAATTCTGTGTTTATGGGCAAGATACTCCCTGACCTGGATTCTATGGTGCTTGGGTCTAAACATGTGTTGATGCCATCAAGCTCCTGAAGAGGCAAATCCAATTACAGCCCGAGTAAATTAGCCAGCCTTATGTGGATTATGAGCGCTCTCTACCGTCTGTTTCGCCTTTTTGTACCGCCTTCACCAACCTTGTATGTACTTGTTCTGTTTTATTCATGCATTTTAATGCCATTGTCAAATGCCCAGTTCTCGCGGCCCCTTACAAATAACAATGATGATGATGATGACGTGACCTGCTAAAAAAAATATTGGATTTTTTTAATTTTTTTATTCTACACTGAATCAATTACAAACATTATAAGTCCAATTGCTCACTGACCGGAATTTCCAACATTACTAATCATTTTCTGTACAGTCCAGTTATCCAGATTTCATCTAGGTATGGACATCGATAGTCGATGGTTTACAGCCATCATGGTTCATGCGATGGCAAGTTACCATTGCATAGCAAGATTCAATGTCCAAAGCCCATTCACCATGAGATGACTAACTTCCAATGTCCATCCTTAATTTCATCATTTTTAACTTGTTTCCCAACATCCACTCAGCCATGCAGAAACAGCTAGTACTTCGTGGTCACCACTGAGGGTGTCCTCCATCTTACCGTACACTTTTTATGACACAAGGACTAATAAATACTTACTTCTGTGGCTCTATGAGGAAATGCTAGATATTATTAACTACCTACCATCAGGCGTGACTTGAGGTAGGTGTGTAATGGGGTATCACAGAAGTAAATACAACATCTAGAATGCTCCTCATCCAGTGTGCAAAGGATACTTCCAAACCCTCCAACAGTCATCTTTGGTCCATAAAATACAGCTTATTCTAAAACTGTTGTATCTTAAAATGCTATTTATACTATGGATATATAGCCCTAAATGGAGCACTGCAAACAGATTTGTTTTGCTTTTATGACAATAAGCTGTTGCTTGGAGCAGTGTAAGGTTATAAAATGCGATTTAACAATAGGAAGGGGACCTGAGGGGACTACGTAGCCTGTAGATTGGTCGCAGGGAGCACAAAGATGTCACGATCCGGGTATCTGGACGCCATTTCTTACCCATCAGATGCCTCCTAAGGCTGGCTCAGCGCTCCAGGACCGGATCCCATCTGTTATCCTAATGTTCACATTCCTGCATCCTCCCCTGTCTCTCTGAGACGCTGTCACAGTAACGCCTTATTACATCTGGCATGGCGTCTCCCGCGGCCTCCGCCGCCGTCCCTGAGCTTCTGCATGCAGAGTGTCAGAGTGGCGATTACGTCAGCCGCGGCCTCCGCTGTGTCCGCGTGGTTGGATGTGCACTTGTCAGCTTGGCGTCTCCTGTCTCCAGTGGCCGGCGCCGCCATTACTGTTTTCATTACCACATGGATTACAAACCAAACTTCCCTCCAAGTGTCTGCATGGGCGCAGCCATCTTGGATTCTGTCAGCTGATCATTTCCTCCAATCTGTTGTCAGTATTGTTAATCTGCATAATTGCCTAGCCAATCCCTTCCTTGCTGCAGGTATAAATACACTGTGCCTGAGCAAGGAAGGCGTCAGTGCTTTGGTTGTCAAACCTAGTTCCTGTTTGTCTCTCTCCTGTGATTGTCTTCCAGGTTCCAGCTCCTGTCTCAAGACTTCCACCATAGAGACCCGCACCAGCATTCCACCTGCGGTGTAGCCTGACTCTCCAATCCATTGTGGATTCATCTGTTTCCAGCTACAACATTACCTGCTTCCAGCTCAGCTTCCAGCAGAGTACAGCTTCCCTTAAAGGGCCGGTGTCCTTTCTACACTTTACCACTCTCCACCGGTATTATTATTTCTCCGCTCTCAAGTTCTACATTTCAGTTCATATTTCATCGCTCCCAAGTTCATTTATTATTTAACTGGTTCCAGCCAGTATCCACTCCGTGCTAACAACAGTCTGGTTCCAGCCAGTATCCACAGCAGCTGTTTTATCTTCAGCAACCCAGCTTTTCCTGGAACACCAGCTGGCACAATCCTGGGTTATCTCCATTGCTACAGTCGGGCCTGGTAAGGACTTTCCATCTAGAAGATCATAAGAACTATCTCACACTACCAGTGCCCTGTGGCTCCTGCCATCCTGTAGTACCCAGGAACTGTATTTATTCTTTGCTGACTTTTACGTTTTCTTTTACTGCTGCTGTGTTGCGGAGTTGTCATAATAAACATCATTGACTTTTATCCAAGTTGTCGTGGTCACGCCTTCGGGCAGTTATTATTCATGTTACTTACATGTCCAGGGGTCTGATACAACCTCCCAGGTTCCGGTACATCTCAGCCCCTACAACTGAGGCTGCCTCCCGTCAGCTCAGGCCCTCAGTTGTGACAGTAAGCACTGACCTAATGAATCCAGCCGGAGACCAGGATCAAGCGGCCAGGCCGATGCAAGAACTGGCAGCCCGACTAGAACATCAGGAGGCTGCACAGGGCCACATCATCCGCTGTCTCCAGGATCTCTCTACTCGGCTGGATGGGATTCAGACAACTCTCCGTGGATCAGGCGCGTCTGGTGCGTCAACCACAGTGACTCCAGCTATAACCCCACCCACCTTACCCATTTCTGCTCCACGTCTTCATCTTCCAACGCCAGCAAAATTTGACGGATCTCCAAGATTCTGCAGGGGATTTCTCAACCAGTGTGAGATTCAGTTTGAGCTACAACCTGGCAATTTTCCCAGTGACCGTACAAAAATTGCCTACATTATTTCTCTTCTCAGTGGCTCAGCCCTTGATTGGGCATCACCGTTATGGGAGAGGTCCGACACCCTGCTATCTTCCTACACTGCCTTCGTGTCAACATTCAGGCGCATCTTCGACGAGCCAGGCCAGGTAACCTCAGCTTCATCCGAGATTCTCCGTTTACGCCAGGGGTCACGTACTGTAGGACAATATCTGATACAGTTCCAGATCCTGGCATCCGAACTGGCATGGAACGACGAGGCCCTGTATGCTGCATTCTGGCATGGCTTATCTGAGCGTATTAAAGATGAGTTAGCTACCAGAGACTTACCTTCTAAGTTAGATGAGCTAATCTCACTCTGCACGAAAGTTGATTTACGTTTCAGAGAGAGAGCAACTGAGCGTGGAAGATCATCTGCTCCAAAATCTTCTGCTCCTCCTCCTCGTCAACTGTCACCATCTAAAGATGAGCCCATGCAACTTGGCCGTTCCCGTTTAACTCCTGCTGAGCGCCGAAGACGTCTCTCCGAGTCTCTCTGTCTCTATTGTGCAGCTCCGTCTCACACGATTAATGCCTGTCCCAAACGTCCGGGACTCCAGACCCTAGCTCGCCAAGGAGAGGGCCGGCTAGGAGTAATGATCTCCTCTCCATCCCCTCAAGATTGTAATCTCCCAGTCTCGCTTCAAGTTGCTCAACGTTATCAGAACGTCATTGCCCTCCTGGATTCCGGAGCAGCTGGGAACTTTATTACCGAAGCCTATGTTAAACGGTGGTCCCTACCCACCGAGAGACTTCCTTCCTCCTTTTCCTTAACTGCCGTGGATGGCAGTAAAATTTTTGATACAGTTATTGCTCTAAGGACTCTACCAGTTCGTCTGAGAGTGGGAGTTCTTCATTCCGAACTTATTTCACTTTTAGTGATTCCAAGAGCCACACATCCTGTGGTCCTGGGCCTTCCATGGCTCCGTCTTCACAATCCTACAATTGATTGGACGACTACGCAAATTCTGGCATGGGGTTCCTCCTGTGCTGAGACATGTTTGTTTAAAGTGTTGCCTGTCTGTTCTTCCTCCCCCAGGTCGTCTGATGTTCCACCTCCTCCATATCAAGATTTCACGGATGTGTTCAGTAAAGCTTCTGCTGATATCCTTCCTCCTCATAGAGAATGGGACTGCCCGATTGATCTCGTTCCAGGGAAGGTTCCACCTCGAGGCCGAACTTATCCGTTGTCTCTGCCTGAGACGCATTCTATGGAGGAATACATTAAAGAGAACCTAGCAAAGGGGTTCATTCGACCTTCTTCTTCTCCAGCCGGCGCAGGCTTCTTCTTTGTAAAAAAGAAAGATGGTGGTCTGCGGCCGTGCATCGACTACAGAGGTTTGAACGACATTACCATCAAGAACCGCTATCCTTTACCCCTGATTACTGAGCTCTTTGACAGAGTTAGCGGAGCTACCATCTTTACAAAGCTGGACTTGAGAGGTGCATACAATCTCATCCGGATCCGTGAGGGTGACGAGTGGAAGACCGCATTTAACACCCGTGACGGACATTATGAGTACCTCGTCATGCCCTTCGGATTGAGCAATGCTCCAGCTGTCTTCCAGCATTTCGTCAATGAGATCTTCAGAGACATTCTATACCGTCATGTCGTGGTCTATCTAGATGATATCCTCATTTTTGCCAACAATTTAGAGGAACATCGTTTTTGGGTAAAGGAGGTTCTGTCCCGTCTCCATGTCAATCATCTCTACTGCAAATTAGAGAAGTGCGTCTTTGAAGTCAAGTCCATTCCGTTTCTAGGGTACATTGTGTCCGGTTCCGGACTAGAGATGGATCCTGAGAAACTACAAGCAATCCAGAATTGGCCGGTACCCTTAACCCTCAAAGGGGTCCAGAGGTTCTTAGGGTTCGCCAATTATTACCGAAAGTTTATACGAGACTTTTCCACCATTGTGGCGCCTATTACTGCTTTCACCAAGAAGGGTGCTAACCCGTCCAAGTGGTCTGAAGAAGCCATGCAAGCTTTTCATCTTTTGAAACAGAGGTTCATCTCTGCGCCTGTCCTGAAACAACCTGACATCGACTCTCCTTTCATCTTAGAGGTGGATGCCTCCTCCGTTGGAGTAGGAGCGGTGTTATCTCAGAGGGCTAAAGATGGCCATTTACATCCTTGCAGTTTCTTCTCCCGGAAGTTCTCCCCAGCGGAGCGCAACTATGCCATTGGCGACCAGGAGTTGCTAGCCATCAAGCTCGCTCTAGAGGAGTGGAGATATCTGTTGGAGGGAGCTTCTCATTCAATCACCATACTTACAGACCACAAGAACCTTCTATATCTAAAAGGCGCACAATGTCTCAACCCTCGTCAGGCCAGATGGGCACTTTTCTTTTCCAGATTCGACTTTAAACTCCAGTTCTGTCCGGGCTCTCAGAATCGCAAGGCCGATGCCCTTTGCCGCTCATGGGAGCAAGAAAATGAGTCAGAGTCTTCAGACAAGCATCCTATTATAAATCCGTTGGCATTCTCCACGGTAGGGATGGACTCTACGCCCCCATCAGGGAAAAGTTTTGTGAAGCCGACACTAAGGAAGAAGCTCATGCATTGGGCCCATGCTTCCCGCTTTGCCGGACATACAGGTATCCAAAAAACCCTGGAGTTTATCTCTAGGTCCTATTGGTGGCCAACTCTGAAAAAGGACGTTTTGGAGTTTATTGCATCTTGCCCAAAGTGTGCCCAACATAAAGTATCCCGCCAGTCGCCTGCGGGGCAACTGGTTCCACTATCTGTTCCCCGTCGACCATGGACCCATTTGTCGATGGATTTTATTACAGATTTGCCCATGTGCAACAAGTTCAATACCATCTGGGTGGTAGTTGACCGGTTCACCAAGATGGCACACTTCATTCCTCTCACCGGTCTTCCGTCAGCTTCCAAGTTGGCTCAAGTATTCATACAAGAGATCTTCCGACTCCACGGTCTTCCAGAGGAAATTATCTCAGATCGAGGAGTTCAATTCACAGCCAAATTCTGGCGAAGTTTATGTCAAGTCCTCCAAGTCAAGCTAAAGTTTTCCACGGCTTACCATCCTCAGACCAATGGTCAAACTGAGAGGGTGAATCAGGACTTGGAGTCCTTCCTCCGCATCTATGTGTCCTCCTCTCAAGATGACTGGGTTCAATTACTTCCCTGGGCCGAGTTCTGTCATAACAACCAGTATCATTCTTCATCTTCTTCAACACCATTCTTCACCAACTTTGGATTCCACCCTAAAGTCCCTGAGTTCCAACCGCTTCCAGCAACTTCTGTTCCCGCAGTGGATATCACCTTGCATCAGTTTGCCAATATCTGGAAGAGCGTACGATCAGCTCTGCTCAAGGCATCGTTCAGGTACAAGAAGTTTGCGGATAAGAAGCGTCGAGCAGTTCCTGCTCTCAAGGTGGGTTATCGGGTATGGTTATCCACGAAGAATTTGAGGTTGAGAGTTCCCAGTATGAAGTTTGCACCTCGCTTCATCGGTCCTTTTAAAATTGATCAAGTCATCAATCCTGTTGCTTACAGACTCCAGTTACCTCCTTTCTTAAAAATACCCAGGACATTCCATGTTTCCCTGTTGAAACCGCTGATCTTGAATCGGTTTCATTCCTCACTTCCTCCAACTCCGAAAGTCCAAACTCAACGAGGCGTTGAGTATGAAGTGGCCAAGATCCTGGACTCACGTCACCGTTACGGTCAACTACATTATCTTATTGACTGGAAGGGTTACGGCCCTGAGGAACGTTCATGGACCAATGCTTCTGATGTCCATGCTCCTGCCTTGGTCCGGAGATTCCATTCCAAGTTTCCTCAAAAGCCAAAGAAGTGTCCTGGGGCCACTCCTAAAGGGGGGGGGGTGCTGTCACGATCCGGGTATCTGGACGCCATTTCTTACCCATCAGATGCCTCCTAAGGCTGGCTCAGCGCTCCAGGACCGGATCCCATCTGTTATCCTAATGTTCACATTCCTGCATCCTCTCCTGTCTCTCTGAGACGCTGTCACAGTAACGCCTTATTACATCTGGCATGGCGTCTCCCGCGGCCTCCGCCGCCGTCCCTGAGCTTCTGCATGCAGAGTGTCAGAGTGGCGATTACGTCAGCCGCGGCCTCCGCTGTGTCCGCGTGGTTGGATGTGCACTTGTCAGCTTGGCGTCTCCTGTCTCCAGTGGCCGGCGCCGCCATTACTGTTTTCATTACCACATGGATTACAAACCAAACTTCCCTCCAAGTGTCTGCATGGGCGCAGCCATCTTGGATTCTGTCAGCTGATCATTTCCTCCAATCTGTTGTCAGTATTGTTAATCTGCATAATTGCCTAGCCAATCCCTTCCTTGCTGCAGGTATAAATACACTGTGCCTGAGCAAGGAAGGCGTCAGTGCTTTGGTTGTCAAACCTAGTTCCTGTTTGTCTCTCTCCTGTGATTGTCTTCCAGGTTCCAGCTCCTGTCTCAAGACTTCCACCATAGAGACCCGCACCAGCATTCCACCTGCGGTGTAGCCTGACTCTCCAATCCATTGTGGATTCATCTGTTTCCAGCTACAACATTACCTGCTTCCAGCTCAGCTTCCAGCAGAGTACAGCTTCCCTTAAAGGGCCGGTGTCCTTTCTACACTTTACCACTCTCCACCGGTATTATTATTTCTCCGCTCTCAAGTTCTACATTTCAGTTCATATTTCATCGCTCCCAAGTTCATTTATTATTTAACTGGTTCCAGCCAGTATCCACTCCGTGCTAACAACAGTCTGGTTCCAGCCAGTATCCACAGCAGCTGTTTTATCTTCAGCAACCCAGCTTTTCCTGGAACACCAGCTGGCACAATCCTGGGTTATCTCCATTGCTACAGTCGGGCCTGGTAAGGACTTTCCATCTAGAAGATCATAAGAACTATCTCACACTACCAGTGCCCTGTGGCTCTTGCCATCCTGTAGTACCCAGGAACTGTATTTATTCTTTGCTGACTTTTACGTTTTCTTTTACTGCTGCTGTGTTGCGGAGTTGTCATAATAAACATCATTGACTTTTATCCAAGTTGTCGTGGTCACGCCTTCGGGCAGTTATTATTCATGTTACTTACATGTCCAGGGGTCTGATACAACCTCCCAGGTTCCGGTACATCTCAGCCCCTACAACTGAGGCTGCCTCCCGTCAGCTCAGGCCCTCAGTTGTGACAAAAGAAAGATGACCCTGAAGCATATGTGAAAGACATACAGTTGGGTATGCATACAGGCAGAGCCGGCCCTGCGCATTGGCAAACTAGGCAAATGCCTAGGGCATTTGGAATGCCTAGGGGTACCAGCAGCTTCTGCTGATTAAAATGATATGCAGCATGCATATATTCTGTGTGTGACTGCGGCTCTATCTGCATACAAAATGCATAACTAATGTGCAGCATATGTGTAAGGGGCATTATGTGTATCATCTTGCGTATAATGGCATTAATAATGTGTGTCATATGTGTAAGGGGCATTGCTGTGTGGTATTGTGTATAAAGGTATTACTAATATGTGTCATTATGTGTATAAGGTGCTCTACTGTGTGGCGTAACATATAGAAATGGCACTACTGTGTGGTCTAATGTGAATAAAGAGCATTATGGTGTGGCATAATGTGAATAAGGGGCACTACTCTGTGGAATAACGTGGTACTACTGTGTGAATAAGAGACACTATTGCATGATATAATGTGAATAAAGTTGAAGTACTGTGTGGCGTAATTTCAACTGGGGGTATTATTGTGTGGACATGCCCCTTCCCAGCAAGGACACGCCCCGTTTTGGGCTGCTCACCGAATGTGCACACTGTTCCTATTTAAAATATAGGGGGTAGGAGCACCAAAATAAGGACTGCTATGGGTGAGGGGTGATGATGCAGGGTCGGAGGCAGAACTAGTGTCTGTGCTAGGGGGCACCAGCCAACATCTTGCCCAGGGCATCATATTGGTTAGGGCCGGCTCTGCGTACAGGTCTATTTGGGATATAGTTGTGTGACCTATTTTTGTGTAAAATAAGAATTTTCAGGCCACGCAAAAATACAAAAAAGTCACTCAACCATCCAAGTGCAGAATGTGGAACGGGGGTGAAGGTTGGGTCCAGAATGTGTACCCCAAATACAGTATGGGCGTCTTCACACAAATACGTCTTATCTAGACCAGAACATAAAAAATATATATGTCTAGAGCAATATATACGCAGTGATGATAACTCTGATCAGCAGCTGCTTCTGATTGGTTGAATGTTTCTTGAACCCTCCCACTGTACATATTGACTACTGGGGCTGCTGATATAGGATACTGTATATTTTCATTATTTAATTGACATTTGGTTCAGTCTGGTCAGGAAAGAATATCTGCATTTGGATGGTTGTTTTTTTTTTTTTTTAATACAGTCTTAAATACTCATGTATTTTACAAGGTAAGTACTTTTGGAAGTGGAGTATGTTACTGCACAGACTCCATGTTGCTACTACACCTGAGAAATGGCATGCCCTGACCCAAGATGGCCGCAAAGGCTACTACTCGGCATGTGCAAAGGCTACTACTCAGCATGTACAGAGCCATCTTGAGACTGTGGGTGGGCCAGATGTACTAAGCCTTAAAAAGTGATAAAGTGGAGAGTGATAGACTACCAACCAATCCGCTAACTGTAATTTTTCAAACACAACCTGTGACATGACAGTTGGCCGCTGATTGGCTGGTATTTTATCACTCTCCACTTTAAGGCTTAGTACATCTTCGCCATGGTGTGAGAGCCACTGTAGTAGATAGTGTACAGCTGTACCTGCTTTATCTTAAATAAAATGACTCTCCTGGTTAAGTAACTGGGTTGTTTGTAGTTGTCCGGCGTCTGCTGGTGTGTACAGAAACTCTGCTACATCCTCATGTTTGTACACAAATTTCAAAACAAGTACAACTTATTTAATAAGTGTCTACATAGGCAAACACAGGAGGAGGAGGGGGGGGGGGGGTTCCGGTTGCCTGGAAACACCCTCCTCTTGACCAGCCTCTCAAATAATGACAATAGCAATAGTATATAATACTATTACTAGAGCTGCTGCCACAACATGCAGTGTAAGGGACAGAGCAGAGCTGCTTAGGGATGACCATCGACCATCGATGATTTCTAATCATCAATGGTTTATGGCCGATGTCGAATGCTTTTGCCATCGATGGGAGAGAACCAGATGGTTTCCCTCCATCGATGGTACAGCATGAACAAACAAATATTTTTCTTTTGTTTTTTTGCAAGGTGCCGGGACACGGAGCATAGCTCCGCCCCTGACATCCGCTAAGCCCCACCCCCACTTTGGGGGGGGGGGGCAGACAGCACCCTTCAGCGGTGACCATCGAGAGGTGCAAACCATCGATGGTTTGCCATAGATGGTTTATGTGCCATCAATGGTTATCAAAGGTGTCATCGATGGCAGCCATCGATAGACAGCCCACCGATGGTCATCCCTAGAGCTGCTGCGCATGCCCAGTGTTAGCACCTTCTACCAAGTTTGCTCTGTGTGTGGAACCGAGTCCTTAATCAGTGCACTGGACTAGAGAGTACCTGCCAGAAAGAAGAGACAGGAGCCTTACCATGAGGTGGGAGAATGTGTGCTTAGAAAGTAAAGTACTGGTTTTAGTGTGTTTTTGTATTTTTTATGAGATGTTTAACCTTTTCCTGACCACGTATTTTATTTATATTAGTTAAATATGTTTGATACAGCATATACATCTATAAACCATCTATAGTTTTAAATATTATACTATATTCCATACAGTATCCAGTGTATAAAAAGACCAATGTTTACATATATGTCTAGCATCGGTACTAGGGGGGTCATTCCGAGTTGTTCGCTTGTTGCCGATTTTCGCTATACTGCGATTAGTCGCTTACTGCGCATGCGCAAGGTTCGCAGAGTGCATGCGCTTAGTTATTTTACACAAGTTAGGTATTTTACTCACGGCATAACGAAGCTTTTTCATCGCTGTGCTGATCGGTGTGTGATTGACAGGAAGTGGGTGTTTCTGGGCGGAAACTGCCCGTCTTATGGGAGTGTGCGGAAAAACGCAGGCGTTCGAGTTGCAAAACGCAGGAGTGGCTGGAGAAACAGGGGAGTGTCTGGGCGAACGCTGGGTGTGTTTGTGACGTCAAACCAGGAACGAAAAGGACTGAGCTGGTCGCAATGGCTGAGTAAGTCTGGAGCTACTCAGAAACTGCTAAAAAATTTCTATTCGCAATTCTGCTAATCTTTCGGTCGCACTTCTGCTAAGCTAAGATACACTCCCAGAGGGCGGCGGCTTTGCGTGTGCAATGCTGCTAAAAGCAGCTAGCGAGCGAACAACTCGGAATCACCCCAAGGTTCTTCTACTTCTCCCCCAGACTTCCGCACTTGCTCCAGTGTTCCGCAGAGCGGGAGATTGTGGATTGCATTTGGAAACCCCCCTCTAGAAATCCTGCATTTGCCCCTGGTCTAGGCACAGAGAGCCTTATGGGGGTACCTGGGTAATGCAGTGTTTATAATTGTCCCCAAACATTGAACCATCCTACCTCCCAGATGCCTGTACATTCCGCCTGTGTACGGGGTGAAATAAAAGCCTGTGGGATATAATTTAGAAACATTAGTTCTTGGCTTTGCGTTGGAGAAAGTTATTGGCACGCTTACAGAATACGAGAGAACTTCCATCCCTGGGAGCTAAATCACAAAGGATGTTTCACACAAGTCGGAGATGTAACGTTCAGACCAAATCATGGGAATTAGGGCGTTCATCATTCCATCTAATGTAACCTGCCAACGCAGGAACATCTCAGCACACTCTGAGAACTGCCATAAGTACAGGGTGATATATTCATTGTGCACACGACGGCTGTCCATAGGCGGCCCTCCAAGTCTTTTCTGAGCCTCACTCCCCCCGCAGATTCCACGATTTCTGTTGCTGCATTAACATATCATGTGCATATTTGGACGTCGCTGGGGCGAGTGCAAGACGAGGCTGCAGCAGTTTAGTCCTCACTGCGGCTGGGTGATCTGCAGACCTGCCTCAGGTTTGGTTGGATACTGATTTAAGTCTCGCGTTTGGATACGATTTGACCCTGATAGTCCTCTATGGTCATTTACCCTACAATGGGCCGGATTCAAGTTTGGGTGGAATTGCACAGCCACTTCCAATTCTGTATCGTCCACATGCAAATGCAGGAGGAGGAGCCTGTAGGAGATAGACGAGTTAGTGTGGATTCGATACGCGCCGGTTCTAGGCACCGCCCAACCTGCATAAGCTGAAGCTTACTCAGGCTGGCCATCGGAACAATACACCTGGGTCCAGGAAGTCTGCATCCAATGACGCAGACCCTGGACGTGTCACATGTTCCAAACACGGTGTGACACTCTCTGAGGTGTCACGAGGCACTGGCTGGGGTGCCTCGGGTTGGTGATCACAGGCCAAATCAAATTATTTATGGTCAATGTGAATTTCTCAGTAAGAACCTTTGGCCTTATGGGTGCCATGAAAAAAATGCTGATGCTATAAAGCACCGTGATTCAGGAAAGTTTGGCAACCACTGTCTTATCACCATCCTGATACGTATTAAATAGACATCAGAACGCTGTACACGTGGGAGCTACTGCTGGTGGTGACCCTGTGATGTATAGTGCGAAGCCAATCAGCCGTGAAAACACGCGTCACCGATATGAGAGAGATAAAGTACCAACCAATCAGCTCCTAACTGTTATTTATCAACACACAGCCTGTAACATGGTAGTTACAGCAGGAGCAGCAGATTGGCTGCTACTTTATCTCTCTCCATATTTTCCCATTTTATCTCTCTCCAAGCTTTGATACCTCTCATCCCCCGATGTTTCAAAGATAACTGAATCCTCTCTATACAAAATAAATGTATCACAATGATGTAGAATATTATAAACGTTGTACAATGCTAAACTAATATTGTTTTGCAAAGTAGTACATATAATAATAGAAAGTCAGCAAATTACAACAACCTCACCCGCCCCCACCCTTACCCCCCCTCCCTTTTGACCGACACTACGTGGCCTTTCCACAAACCGGCAATTTTACAAAAGTATATAATATACGGTAGATTATCACACTGAGAAAGGTTTGTTTTATCTTTGTGAGTTTTTTACCATGAATTCTAAGAAAAGGCCAACGGAGGACACGCTGTAGAACTCCCTCTCCCGCACTGTAGGCCCCTGAGGGTATAGGGCCCCTAGTCTGACCCCGAATACTCATGATTACCACTTTTAAAATACTTCCGATATAAAGGTGAATATTCACAAGACCTATCGGTGCCGATACATGTTGTATATACTATATACCAGCTAGATACTGTCTGTACTGTAGCTGTATTTTCTCATTTATCCCAGGCTGAGCGTTATCTACATGTCACAGGCGTCCTCTCTTCCTGTCGGTGATCTCTAACCTCGTCCAGAGATCCGGAATGTAGCGCAGCATACTGCGCTCTGAGGATGGTATACAGATGTCTGCTCATCTGCCGGGCCGACTGCAAGCCACATACAGGACTTGTAATACTCTGGGGGCCTAGGGTTGGACTGGCCCACGGGGTACAAGGGAAACCCCCGGTGGGACCCAGGTTCCAGACTATGTCATTGAGTTATACATATGTTGCATAATACTGCACAGGACTATGGTTTATTATCTACAGTCCATTCTGCTACATTCATCACGTATGCACTAACAGTATTTATTAAATATATTTATCAAAGGGCCCAGCCCATGCATTCTCTAATGGTTAGGAAAACCAAAGTGGCGGCTGGCCACACCCCCTCTGGAGACTGGCCACACCTCTAAATATGGGCCCCTACCACTGTGGCCCCCCCGGTGGGCCCTTCATGCTCCAGTCTGATACTGCTGGGGCTCAGGCATCACTCTATACAGCCGGACTCCACATTAAGGTTTCCGCACTGAAATAATATCATTAATGGTGGCTGAGGTAACATAGTAACTAAGGTTGAAAAAAAAAACAATTGTCCATCGAGTTCAACCTATTTGTGGTCTCCTATGCAGTCCTATTATAGGACTAGTTATGTTTATGTTAGGACTAGTTATATTAACTATAATGCGGGCCTATGCACCATAACCCTGAATATCTTTATTCAATAGGAATTTATCTAACCCATTCTTAAAGGTGTTGACTGAGTCCGCTATTACTACTCTCTCAGGCAGGGAATTCCAAACACGTATTGTCCTTACTGTGAAAAACCTTTTCGCCTCAATGTGCGGAAACTCCTCTCCTCTAACCTAAGCGAGTGACCACGTGTCCTCTATGCTAATCTTATAGAAAACAGGTCCCTCCCAAGCTCTGTGTATTGACCCCTTATATATTTGTAGATGTTGATCATGTCCCCTCTTAGTCTCCTCTATTCCAATGTAAACATGCCTAGCCTTGCAAGCCTTTCCTCGTATTCCAGTGTCTCCATGCCCTTGATTAGTTTGGTCGCCCGCCTCTGAACCTTTTCTAGCTCCAGGATATCCTTTTTGTAATATGGTGCACAAAATTGCACACAGTATTCAAGATGTGGCCTCACTAGTGATTTATATAATGGGAGTATAATACTCTTGTCCCTTGCATCAATTCCCCGCTTTATGCATGCTAATATCTTATTAGCCGTCTTTGCTGCACTCCTACTTTGGGTACTGCTGCTTAATTTATTATCTAGGTGAACTCCTAAGTCTTTTTCCAGTACAGAATCCCCTAATATTACCCCATTTAGTATGTAGGTGTTATTTTTGGTCTTGCCCCCACAGTGCATTACCTTACACTTGTCTGTAATTGTTAAAGTGTGTCACTAGGGTTGGACCACCGTAGTGTACTCAAGTCTTTCAGCCTGATTCAGATGTGGGCTCACATTTCTGATACCGTCTGTCCTGATCGCAACAGCGCCTTTGTGTGTACACTGGTCCTCATTCAGACCCGTCCGCACGCTGCATTTTCTCACAGCCGTGCGAACGGGTCTGAACTGCGCGTGCGTGTGACCCGCAATGCGCAGGTGCGTCGCTGCCCAGCGACTGTGGTTGCCGGAGAGCGACGACTTCAACGACGAAAGCGATCGCAGGGGCGATCACAAGAAGATTGACAGGCAGGAGGCGTTCCTGGGTGGCAACTCGCCGTTTTCTGGGAGTGTTGTGAAAAACGCAGGCGTGCCTGGCAGTTGCAGAGGAGGGATCCTGACGTCAACCCCTGACCCCGATCATCGCTGCATCTGAGTAAGTCCTGGGCTGTGCACAGCCCAACTCACCCCTGCAAAGCCCTCCCCCTACTCTTCCCTGTAGGCGGCGGTTACCTGGTCGCAGCAGTGCAAAAAATAGGCTGCGTGCGACCAGGTCTGAATTAGGCCCACTCTGCGTAACGCTTGTGCCGTATCGTAAACATCGGCGATGTGTGAGGGCCTTTACCTCCTGATCATCCGTATATAATCTGTTTATTACTGAATCAGATGGATATTGTTAATTACCCAATCAGATGAATACATGTAAATAATCACTACAGCACAGAGTATTTCAGGAGAAGAGCGGACAGTCAGTGACCTGTACACTTGTGCGATAATCAGGCCTATATACCAAAGTATCAGGTCTATATACCAAGACAGCTTAGTGGCACTCTCCCGGACTCCATAAATTTTGGGTTGTCCCGCAGACTCATGGAAGAGTAGGTAACCCTCCTCCCACTTTACAGTAAAATTGGCAAGAAGAGGGGTGCGACAACGCAATTCCAGGGGGGCCTAATGTGCCGCCCCCACCTAAACTTTTAAAGATGGTAAGTATGGAGTCTGTTTACTAAGCCTTGGAGAGAGATAAAGTGGATGTAGATAAAGTACCAGCCAATCAGCTCCTAACTGTCATGTTACAGGTTCTGTTTGAAAAATTACAGTTACTTTATCTCCGTCCACTTCCTCTCTCACTCCAAGGCTTAGTAAATAGACCTCTATGTCTCAGTTGCCTGGGTGATACTGGTCTCAAGGCGATATGTCTTAACTTACCGCTAGATCTCGCCTGCACCGGGAAACTTAACGCCCATGCTTGGAAATGGGAAGACTCTTCGTGGATCTGGGCGTGGCCTGTCCGATTGGGACGTGGCCTAAATTGCCAGTCTGGAAGGGGGAAACATTTGTGTAAAATATACCAAAAACATCAAGTTTACAATAACAATATGAAATAAATAAATCCGTTTGTTAAACAAAATAGTGCAATTCATCAACTCACAGATTGTTAGAACAAATAAAAATAAAGTTGGACAAAGTGTGCCAATGCATATTTAATAACATATGTAGACTTGAATGCTTGGCTTCATACCTGTGAATATGCAGACAGCACAATTTTGCTAGTGGCCTGTGCCAAGTAGTGCCGCCAAGACATGTCGTGGGCTTGGGTGCTAGATGTGGGTGTGGCCAAACATGAGGGTGTGGCCATGCCCGCTCATTAAAACACGTACTAAAAATACATTGGGCCGGATGTAATGCAGTGTGAGACGGCTATGCGTGTGATGAGGCGGGTGGCATTGCTAATTGACTGGACCGTGCCTTTGCAGTAGGGATGGCAATTGGCAGGTCTACCATTGATGGTCTATATGGATTGTGCCATTGAAGTTTTTCATCAGTAACCGTAAACCATCGATAGATTAATCTACCAATGGACATCGCTGCTGAGGGTCACAATATGGCAGCTGGCTAATCCTGTAATAGTGATGGTGCGGTTTGACTAAGCGCTGCGGGTTGGGAAAAAAGCTCTGGCCCATCTCTGTCAACGATAGCGGAGAACTATTGAATCTCTGCCATCGATGGCAAAACCATCGTCCGTCAGTCACAAGCCCACCTGGACCCCTAGACAAGCCTGACCTAGATCATTAATATTCATCCCACATCACTCTGGTGCCAATAAAATATTGCCTGGGCATACAGATAATGCCGGTATAGATATTCTGGCAGATCCTGCCACCACCAATTGTATGTAAGATCTAAGCTGTATACACCATTCAGGTGTAATAGGCATATTTGGGGTATGGGGGCCGGGGAAGGTCTTTATCCCCCCTATAACAATCCAGCAAGATAAAAGGTTATATTAAGCGCTACACTGGCCACAATCGTCTTAAGGAAACACTTGGGCGCATGTTATTTCATACATCGGTAGAACAGCAAATCCCTAATAATTTATAAACCTGAATGAAAAGCATATAACAATTATATACACGAATACAACGTACGTATCACACTGAATGCTGCACGCAAGCCTCGTGTTGTTACAGTATAAACCAGCTCAGTATATTCCATCCAGCAGAATCCCAGCGGTCCTGTATTATATATATATTATAGAGCCGTAATTACATTATGCTCTACATAGTTACAGAGAATTACATGACATGAAATGTATCACTAGGAAACAAAGGCTAATTGTTTCCTGTGGGCTGTGAGCCATCTACATGTATATGATCTATATATGATCTCTCTCTTTCTCAATCTCTCTATGGGGGGTATTCAATTGTTTGAAAAGTCAGTTGGATGTCTGTTTTTTCCATGGTTGGCGTCACTCACGGACCATAAAAAGCAAATGCTACCGTGTACGCAGCTTCTACGTTTCGGTTTATTCAAACCGTCATCAGGAACAGAAATATAAATCTTTTCTTACCGTTTTTATTGTTCTATTTCTGTTCCTGACTACACTTTGAATAGGGATGATATTGGGTTCCCGGCAGTCAGAATACCGAAAGCGGCATCCCGACGCGGCTTACCTCTGTGGAGTACCTGCAGACCTTCGGTCAGGATCCCGGTCTATTAACTAAGCTGTGGAGAGAGATAAAGTAACAGCCAATCAGCTCCTAACTGTCAACGCTGTCTACATACTTAACCTTGGCAAGAGATAAAGTAACAGCCAATCAGCTCCTAGGTGCCATGTTACAGGTGAGAAGCAGCGTTAGTCTTTTGGCGGCCATTTTGTGTGATAGCTTTGCCTTCAGGCGGCATTGTTCTGTATTGAAGATTTGTTGAAGATCAATCTATAACAATACTATGAAAGTACTGCAACCGAAATATGACAATAACTCTGTTATTAAAGTCATAGCTTCATAAATGATGATCACAGCCATGTTTCTGTTGGCATGGCGCCTTGGTTCTGAATCCTAGACATATTAAACAGAACCCTGGTTATCTTCATATTGCATTTTGCACGTGTCAGGAGACAGTTTCCCAGGGACTCGGAGACCACATCTAATGTTGCAGGGTGCAGAAATGTTCCAGCTACCGACAAGAAGGGAAATACTGGATCTCACGGGTGTATCTGTAATTCCAATAAGGCAAGAACATAACCTATTATGCATCTGTAAAAGAAAAAAAAACAAAAACAAATGTTTTTGTTTATTCTGTAACTGGTATAGAAAGTATGTGTTTTGCACAAATGCCAGTATCTGGCCTATTGTAGAGGTATAGGTGAGCGCCCCCCTCCCACTTTAAGGAACTGCCAGAGGTATAGGTGAGCGCCCCCCTCCCACTTTAAGGAAGTGTTCCTGTCAAATAAATCACTGAAGAAATCTCACTACAAAGACCACCCTAAAACCTGTTTAACCCCTTCAATAATTTTTATTGATTACTGTTTTTTTTGTTTTTCTCTCTAAAGAATAACTATTTACATACATAGGGCGGGATGTACTAAGCGATGCGGTACATCTCGCCACTTATTGTGTACGTACATACTAATCGCTAATGTACTTACAAATGCGATTAGTATCACAATGGAGAGCTCTCCTGATAACATCTGTCTTTTGTAATCACTGGACTTCCTGGTTTAGTATAACAATTGATGGCACTGTATTTATTTACTATCGATGGTTTGTACAACCATCAATGGTAACCAATTGCAGACACACCGATGGCCATACATAAGTTGCGGCAGATGTAACATGTGCAGAGAAATTTAGATCTGGGTGGGGCGTGTTATCTACATTGCAGCGTAAAAAATAAAGCCGTCTAACGTTTGTGGGCTACATGCAGAAGCAGCCAGTATTTACCCTGCATGCAGAAACATATATGTATTTGCCCCCCTTGTACTGCAGCATCATTTGTCCTGGTGCAGTTACTCGCTCTGTTTTAGGCTGGGTACACACCTGACCGTCACATCAGCGGACCGGCAATCGCACTGACTGAGCAGCAGATCCAGGTAAGTATACACACTTACCGATCGTCCACTTGATGTGTTGGTCAGGACACCCGGCTGGTTGGGCATTTGAATTTGACCACCCATAAACACAACCAGATGCGCGAATATATGGCTAACTAGATATCGGCCATTGACTGCGCTGCACAGCCGACGTGATATGTCTGTGAACGACGTCCTTCAAAGACATATCGGAGGTACATACCTGCCGCTGTCGGGCTCACAACATATCCGCCATTTGATTGAACAGCCATATATCGGCCAGTGTGTACCAGCTTTACGTTATCACCAACTCCGGATCAGGCCCCAGGTCACGTGACTTATCCCCCTGTGACGTTTTCATAAACATTTAACTCTATCCGTTGTTGGTGAAGATTGGTTGCGTAATCCAGTGGTGGGAGGTATGGATTACGTCAGTGGTTCCCAAACGCAAATCTCAAGGCACACCAGCGGTCCAGATTTTAAGGATATCCATTTTATTGGGGGGGGGGGGGTATAGCACAGCAGAGGTCCCTATATCACATTAGAAAATATAGGAGATTATGGTTGTAGACAGAAGCAACAATTACATATAGTATACATATTTTACATGTATAGCGCAGCGTATTCCATTGCGTTTTACAAATGGGATTCCCTTGAAACTGAGGAATAAAAGACACTCCCGCAAAAATATAATATATGCAAAAATTCGCAAATCGTGAAAAATTGGTCCAGTCCAAATGATAAAAGCGGCTAAATTGTGAGGCACAAAGTAAATAATTAGTTTTACTAATTTATAAAAGAGTAGAATTTCCCCTTTAAGTAGCAATGATATAACCACTGGTTCAGACGCAGCCATCTATCAGTACACTATTTTGGAACATGTATATTGTACAGTGGGCCTGATTCATCGATTTACGGTAAAGGCGCCGCGCCTGCGTCTTTGTAGGTTACAGGAGTTGTCTTGTGTTAAAAGACGCCCTCTGCCTGGCTTCTGTGCTCCGCCGCTGGGTCCGAAGACGCATCATCAGATCCACTGCGTAAACATCGCCGTCCCATCGGGCTTCTGCGTAACCCTCAGGATGTCTGGCTAAGCAACGCAGCCGGGGACAGTAATACTGCATCCGAGCACGCAGCCATTGGCTTCGCCACACCCAGAAAACAGGGCCCATTTTCACTAACGCGCCCAAACGCCAGCGCTGCGTTTTACGGGGCACTGCGACCGGCGTGGCAGAACCGTATCTGCACATGCGTCGAAATTTTGCAAGCGTCCAGGTAAAATTGTGAGCCCCTCACAAACCCCCTTCCCCAGGCCTAACCCACGCAGTCTGCTCTCTATGTGCTGTTCCGTCTTCTGCGTCATACAGAACGCTGAGAATATTTGAATAATCCCAGAAAGCGCTGACATTTTCCAAGTGGAAGTCAATGCAGAGGCTGCAGCCTTGAAATCACAGGAAAGAATTCTTGTGCTGTTGTATGTCCACCCACCCACACCCTTTTTCTTTGATTAGGGGATGACATCATGACTTCATGTGTTTTTGGGGGTAGGGCTGAGGGAGCAGAGAGAGTGAGACACACACACAGTCACACACTCCAGTCTTGTTTCCTGCTGTCCGGGCACACATTAAGGTAAGCCTGTGTCTCTTCCCTGCAGCTGCTGCGTTATACACTTACAAGAACCGGGTCTTTGCAAGCCTTTATAGCAGAGGAGTATGAGCTATTGCACTCTGGGCGTGCTGGAGTTTATAGTTCTCCAACACCGAGAGAGCCTCGGGTTGCCTGAGCCTGCTGTGTAGAAATTTTGCTTGTAGCTTTCATATAGTTTTCTATCTGTGAGTGCGGAACAAAGTCCAGCTGCTTACTGGTGCATGCAATCTTTGTACTGTTGTAAATTGTATAGTGTGGGGTGTGTGAGTGTGTGTGTGGGGGCTATGCTGGGGTATTGGGGTAAGAGCTGTCGGCAAATAGAAATGCATTTAAATTCTGAATATTTTGCATATAAAAGCTTACAGTCTATAAAAGTACACGCTTTAATATGTGGGTGTGTGTAATATATACTGTATACAGCCAGATAGATCCTGAAGGTATAGGTGGGGCATAGGTAATGGTGAGTATCTTGCACGTGGAAGGCTAGGGGCATAGGGCCGGGTCACCTTTGTATTTGGGCGTGTTGATGTACCGTGACTGGAGCTGGCCGGCTCTTCCCTCTGGGTATACCAGGGACAATTCTGCCACTGTGGGAAGTGACCTGTAAGCAGCAGGGTTCTTGTCTGGGAACTTTGCAACGACAAAAATGCTCCGGCAGGGAATTATCCGCATGGCCGAGAGAGTGCTGACATATTTTTGGGTTGATAGTGGTATTTTTGGAATGTGTGCGTCTTGTGGTTATCCAGCTGCTCCCCCCCCCCCCCCCCCTCCCAATAATACTGGAAATAACCCCCCCCCCCCCCCCCCCCATTTTACATTCCCATCCTTGAAATGAAAGGGGGGCTGTAAAGTGGCTTGGTAAGGGTGCCCTGGGGCTGGGAGTACGCAAATTTCTGAATTATTATTACAGGCGACACAAGGGTTCCGTAGCGCACAATAGATGACTAGGGCGTGTTCTGCAATTAATTCCATGCTTTACCCAGAAATCTGCTGCATGTTACCCCGTCCATCCACCTCTGTCACCTGAACAGGGACAGATCCCCGGAGACGGGTAATCCCAGCGCTAGTTAGTGCCTATATTATCTACCAGTCTCCTAATCTGCACACATCATTGTCCAGCGTGGAGAACATGTGCACTCTGTGTGAGTGTATAGGGTGTCCACTGCCAGACACAGCTTTAGGCAGGCAAGGCAGATGTCTGGGGCTGCCCTGTTCTGGGGGCACCGAAGACTGATACATTTCTAGATGGATTTTTAATTAATTTCTCCCGGCAAAATTAAAGGTCGAAGGGTGTTGTATAGAGAGATATAAACACAGGTAGTGCACAGTCGCTAATTTCGGGCGTAGTCATTTGCCAGTGGCACAGGGGTTAGGCATTAATGCCTGGCAGCTATTCGCATTTGGCTGTAATTTCAGCCCATGGTTCTATCTGAATATCAAACTTTTATCCTGATCAGGAGGATTTCTCTGTAATGATTGCGAAATTCCGACGAGTGTTCTTCCTTTGTAGACTAAAGGTAATTATGTAATCTAAGAATGCAGCAATATTTCAACATCCTAATAAGCCTCTTACGTTGACCTGACGGTGCTGTCAACAGATCCCCAAGTGAATGTGGATAACACTGGGTGTCCTTCATCTCAAACCCACTTTTATTACCTGTGTCTGTCGGCAAAGAAGCAGTAAGTGTGCAAAGAAAACAGATGTACAGCCGGAGATGGCAGCGTATTGCCCTAATACCCCGGAATGTACCATTTCCAACTAGCCGGGTAGGCAGTGCCTAAACATTTTCTGCAGACATCTTTATGCAGTAGTTACTGTACTTTCTGTATCTCTCAGCTCACTCTGGGATTACGGTGACTGACTGCTACTGTATATTCCTACCCTCAGGCCTCCCCTCAGGATAAAACCTATGTATTATAATCCTGCGCGCCAGACCGGGCGGATAGGTTTGGGGGACAGACTGTCTGGGTTTCTGGGTCCATGCGGCTCCACACATCCTGTCATGTCAGGGAGACGTCTCACTGAGGCCTGTAGAAAATGAGGCGGGCGGGCCGTCAGGACAGGCCTGTCGGGATGCATTTCGCAATTGCTCCAGGAATTCTGTTTTCCTTTGTAAAACATCCTTTCAGGCTGTGATTTCACGCCGGAGAATTGAACGGCTCCGCCTGGAGCTGTGTGTCAGCTTTAGGCCCCTACACACTGGCAGATAACACTGCACGATATGAACGTTCTCGTTCATTAATGAACGAGAACTCGTTCATCTCGTGCAGTGTGTAGGCACCAATGATGAACAATGCGCGGCCCCGCGCTCGTTCATCGTTGGTGCCCCGTGGCTTATGCATGCAGGCCAATATGGACGAGATTGTCCATATTAGCATGCATTGCTATGGCGCCGGGTGACGGGGGGAGTGACGTTTCTGCCGTATCGGTGGTCGTGCAGCTCAGCGGCGGGTTGTCCAGTCTATAGGAGGGATGTCTGTCAATCGTCCCGGTTAATGGTGGCTGTCGGGATCTCCCTGTCGGATTATTTAGCAATCTAAATTTTAAATGACTTTCCAGGTCTACTTTTTTATATTATATATCTTATATTGGTGTGGTATGGAGGGTCAACCACACTTAGATCGACCTAGAGATCGGATACCATCTTATATATACTCTGTCATCTTCCAGACAGGAAGTCACAGTGGGCGTGGTCTACAAAGCCAATATCTCTAGGGCGGGTCAGGTATACAACTTTTACCCTCGTGTTGAGAAAAAATATTCTTATGGAACCAAAATAATATTTAATTAGAATCCATATTTACATTAGAAATAAAAGTACCTTATTGTATGTTTGCGCTGGTTACTGATGCTTTGAATGTTCTTTGTATCTATGTTAGACACGAGGCCATGTCTTGGTGGAAAATACGGTTTGGATGATAAAGTGGAGAGAGATAAAGTACCAGCCACTGAGTTACTAACTGCCATATTACAGGCTGTGTTAGAAAGATGACAGCTAGGAGCTGATTGGCTGGTACTTTATCTCTCTCCAAGGCATAGTACATCTGCCCACAATGTGACGGGAGATGAGAACCACTTGGCCCATCTAGTTTGCCCACGTGTATATACACACTTACACACTAGTTTTTTTTTTGTTTGGTGCCAATTAACATACCAGTATATATTGTGGAGTGTGGGAGTAAACCAGAGTACCTTGAGGAAACCCACGCAGGCAAGGGGAGAATATACAAACTCCACACAGTTAGGGCCACCTCAGGTACCAGGGGAATATAAATGGATAGTGAAAACCGGTGGCCTCAGGGTGTGAGCAGGCTGATATATGATTGGGTGTGTATACTGTGTACAGGTGTGTGTCCCCCATTGCTCATTGTATTTGTACAAGCGTACGTAATACATTAGCCATCATCATCCTGGTATATCTGTGATGTCACACCCCATGGGGCAACGTCCCAATATTATGTGGTGCTGCCACCACCCACTTCATTTATAATTTCTTGTCTTTTTTTTGCTATTATAACGATTGTCACAGCCTCATTATTAATAACAGCTCTTTATATAGCGCCAGTTTATTCTGCTGCGCCTTACGGTTATATAAAACGCGAGTGAAGGGACACTTTATGGCGAGGTAGGCCTGTTACGAGGCGGAATGGTTCCGTTGGCCCCTTGCTGCGTCATACATACGTGTCTGCTTCTTTTGCTCATTATAAGTTATACAGATCCAACATCTTAGGAAGCGCTGAATGTTAGGAGACACCAAAGGAGCTGACAATCTATGTCCTTACCGCAGCTTGCCATGGAGGCGCGGTGTGAAAATGAAGCGGGGATAAAGGAGTGATATAGGCCAGAACCTCACCTGGAGGCTCTACCCAATAAAGAACCAAGAGATCAAATAGAATTTATAATGGTGGTTCTGTGACACTAGCACTATCCAAATGTGATCAAAGTAGGGATAGTCACTAGCCATTGTTGTCTACCATCCATCGATAGTTAAACCGCAGATGTTGGATGGTTTTGCCATCGATTGTGGAGATCCAGTGTTTTTTTCCCGTCTCTTTTACGCCCTGATATGACCCACAAAGCCCTGCCGCCACCTCTGATTGTCCCACAGCGCTGCGAGCAATCGAGCAGGCATGACCATTGGTGGGTGACATCTTTGATGATTTTCCTGTTGATGGATTTCATATCATTGAGGTTAACCCACGATGGCCTTCCCTAGATAAATGGGATGGGGTGGGGGAGGATGAGCAAATGGAAAACAGGATATAATTGTATATAAAATGCTAATATGGTGCCCGCTTGCAGTGTCATGAGCATGTAGTGTGTGTGTGTGTATATGTATGTGTATGTGTATATGTATATATATATATATATATATATATTACAGTATTAGTTAAAAAATATTCTGTATGGCTTCAGGGCAGGACTTTGGGCATGGTAACCGTATTAGATGTGCAATGGCTCAGTGGCACTGGGTGTGGGCGTGGTCTTAGGTGTGGAGTGGCTCAGTGGCACTGGGTCTGGGCGTGGCATTAGGTGTGTCTTGGCTTGGTGGCACGAGGCGTGGTATTAGGTGTGCCATGGCTCAGTGGCACTGGGTGTGGGCGTGGTATTAGGTGTGCAGCGGCTCGTTGGCAGTGGGTGTGGGCGTGGTATTAAAAGTGCAATGGCACAGGGTCTGGGCGTGGTATTAGGTGTTCAGTGGCACAGGGTCTGGGCGTGGTATTAGGTGTGCAGTGGCTCAGTGGCACTGGGTGTGGGCGTGGTATTAGGTGTGCTATGGCTCTGTGGCACTGAGCGTGGTATTAGGTGTGCAATGGCTCTGTGGCACTGGGTATTTGTGTGTTACATTAGTGAGTCCGCTGTGCTGCAGACTTACCCTGGTTTGTGGCCCTCTCCGCTGGGTGCTAGTGTTGCGTAGGCTGGCATGTGATCAGTGGATAGGATTTTGGATTGCAGGCTGGGCCACGGCTCTGTGTGTTGGTATACGGGCCGTACCGTAATGTGATTGATGAACTTGTACAATCTTCGATCAGCCTCATTGTGCATTGTGTTTAGCATTTGGCATTGTCTACTAGAACAGCGATTGTTACACGGTGTGCGTGTTATGCGATATATGTCAGACCAAATTTATACGTTTTAATAAAAGACATAAAATGACATTACCCGGGAATATAATGATGTGCTCCTAATTCACTCTCCAGCTGGCAGATAAAGTAACCTCCAAGTAAAATTCTCTCACTGAAATATGACTTGAAGGCCCAGCTGGGACGCGATACAGCAACGCCATCCAAGAATCTGCCAGAGTGATGTTTATACTGTACATAGATAATAGCGCTTATTGTGACTGCGCTGCAGTCTGGTGCTGTAACCCAATTCCCCCATTTATCTCCTGCCTGTATTAACATAGTCTCATTTACCTCATAGAGTGCAAAATGGCCGCTGCACAAGTAATATACCCTTTGCTGACCTCACTGTCCTCGCCTGACACAGGGGCAACTAGATTTGCGCCAAGACATGTTTACTTTGCAGGATGTGGTGACTGCATTTGTGGAAGAAAAGAAGTTCAAAGGTTATCGCTTTAAGGTGTTTAATGGCCTGATTGCGAGAAGGCCTTGACACACCCAGGATTTTTGGCGTACACGCAGTAGCAAAAAAATTGCTCAGCTGCAGGAACATTGTCACGTTGTCTCTGAATCAGGCCCTATGAACGTGTACTGCTATGCTTCACATTAATGTGCCCACTAGGTGGCAGTGTGCTGTTGCTGAGATTAATAATTTACTTTAGCCAAGCAGGAAAAAAAATGTCAGCTCCACTTTTCAGGATCCCAGTCATGGACCAGTCTGTTGCCAGTGTCATGGTTCTAATTTAGTCCCTGGAAACCGTAAACGAGGTATTATGTGCCTGTAGTTCCCAATTTCTGCTTTATTTTCAGTTGCCAAGACTTTGGCGGCAATATTCTACCTCATGTTCCGCTCCTTGGCAAGAGTCAGGTGATCAGAGATTGCTTTAGATAGGTTGCAAAAGTTCTTTCATCACGGGACGTATTGTTTTGCACTGGATAAATATTAATAAATGATGCCTCCAAGGGATAAACAATAGGGGCATTCATGGCAGAATTATAAAGGGCAGAATTATAAAGCTGTCTGCGCGTTTCGCCTCTCTGCACAATAATAAATACACTCAGATTGTTTATACAGGCCGTTGTTTAAAATTGGATAACGGCACAAAAAAAAAGAAGAAAAAAAGCATGATTGCAAGAAAAAAAAAGAAAACCAGAAATAAATAAACGTGGAACGGCTCTCGTGCAGCCGCTCCCTGCTCTGCCTCACAATACACAGATTACAGGGAAAGGAAAACTGGAGAGCGACTCCATTGTACAGATGGAAAAATGATGACTTGGTGGTAGAGCCGCTGGCTCCTGTCCCGTAGACCTACATAGAATTCTAACCCACTAATGCCTTCATTCTATGAAAACGATGGAAATAAGAGAGAATGAGTCTTTATGGTGAGATTAACATAATGAAGTGGGAGGGGCAACCTTATGGCATAGCTCCATAATGACCAGGTGCCAATAAATGGGTGTTGGGAGGTGAGTTGGCAGCCGGGAGCTTCTTCAGCCATGCGATATGCCACCCCGGTAAGACCATGAATGCAATCATCAAGGAATGTTAGGACTTGGGATAGGCATATGAATATCCTTACAAAGAATGAAGGTTCAAAAAGGGTTGAGATTGCCTAAAGGATAAAAAAAAAAGGGGCAGACTAGATGGGCCAAGTGGTTCTTATCTGCCGTCAAATTCTATGTTTCTATGACTTAGGAGGTATGTTATCATGCCCCAAATTGCGGCATTACCCCCCCACCCCTCTTCCATCTCCCACACACATGCTCTATCTTCCCTGAGGGGGGTGGGGCTGATGACATAACTTGCATCATTATCACATGTTGGAGAAAAATACCCTACTGGTTCATAGGCATAGCTGAGACATGAGGCGCGAGGCACACAATAGTTTTCTTTTCTGGGAGGTAATTGGCTCACCATTAATATTACTAACATTTACTTTTATATATGTGTGGTGCAGCCGCATAGAGGTGTACATCTGCATAAAGGAGGAGTTCTATCAAATCTTGGAGAGAGATAAAGTACCAACAAATCAGCTTCTGTAATTTTTCAAACACAGGCTGTAGCATGGCAGTTAGTAGCTGATTGGCTGGTACTTCATCTCTCCCCACTTTATCACTCTCCAAACTTTGATATCTCTCCCCCTAAGTTCCATGCACGCACGGTGTATTTGCTGCCAAATTGTTGGAAACTCTGCATCAACCCTTTAATACGCTATTAAACAGGTGATTGCTTTCATTCAGACAATGGCTCGGCTCTGCCTGAACCTGCCATTTTGTGTACAAGCGTCTCCAGCCCTTAGCTCATGCCGTCACGTCCCTAAATGATATATAATATTTCTAATGAGGATTAATGGCCTCTCATTAGTGAAACGGGAAGATAAAACCTCCTGTCAGCCCCAGCACGCCTTGATCACGAACCCCTTTCATTCTTGCCAAGACACCCAGGGGCTACAGCCATCATTAATTCCATGTGGCGTTTACGGCCCACTCGTTTACAATGGGAAAGAACGCGACGGGTAGAAGTGGGCGTGAGGCGTCGGCATTACTGCGCAGGCTAGCTGGTTCTCGGAATGTTTCATGGCTGTCTGGGGTATTCCTTCATCCCTGTTTAATACACCCGCCGCTCAAATCTCTACTTATACAGCCGTAAAAAGCGATATTACCCGTAGGTGGTGCTAATTCCACTTCCATTATCAGAGTCCTAAAAGTTTAATGAGCCAGTAAGTTTCATACGGTGGTTTTATATCGCTTATTAAACGTAAGACTCTATGTATAATAATCCTGCACACATCTGGAAGTTTCCGTATGAGGCCGCTGCTATAAGATCTATCCCAGATGAGCACGGGGTCTCCTCCATTATAGCGCAATACTAACAATTAACATATATCATTTGTTTTCATAAAACCACCTGTTTAGTTCTCATTGACAGGCACAGTCCCCACTTTTGGGGTTTATTCAGGGAATAGAGCATACCTTTTTTAATGGCTTTTGGTTTTTTATTTCCATTCTGGGGCAGCTTGGTGGCGCAGTGGTTAGCTTGCTGCCTCACAGCACTGTGGTTCTACGTTTGATTCCCACTAAGGTCAGATCTGTGTGTAGTTTGTATGTTCTCCATGTGTTTGCATTGATCTCTTTTGAGTGCTCTCATTTTCTACTACAATCTAAAAACACACTAATTGGCGCCTAATTGGTTTTTGACAGAAAAAAACAAACAAACACCTAGTCCATGGTTTCGCAAAGTCAGTCCCCAAGGCTCCTCAACAGTCCAGGTTTTAAGGAAATCCTGCTAAGCACAGGTGTCTTGATTAGTACCTCAGTCAGTTTGATTATACAATCTGTGCACAAGCATGGATATCCTTAAAACCTGCACTGTTAGGTTGCCTTGAGTACCCAGTTTGTGAAACACTGCCTTAGTGCATATGGATATCCGTGTGCCAGGGCAGTGTTCAGCAACCTGTGGAACTACACATCCCAGCATTCCCTATCACAGTTTTATCATGCCCTAACAGCAAAACTGTGGCATAAATCCTGCCCAGAGACGAGACCCGTTCCACCCCACCCCCAGTGGAACAGTCCCTGACATCACGGAATATGTAATGCTCTCTCTCTCTGCTGCTGGGATGTTATGATCCCACGAGGGAATCATTAGGGAGATGAAGAGCTGGGAGATTAGCAGAGATCACGTCTGTCACCGCCCGTGTGAACCACTTTCTTTTGTCACGCGGCGGAGACGGGACGTGTTCTGAGAAGCCGAGTGACATCATGCGCCGCTCACACCCACGCTGATCGGATAATCCACGTATCACAGCCGCCGTTCATCGTCTGTCATTTCATTCTTTTATATTGTGTAGCGGATTAACGGTGTCTAATTGTTCTCCTTTACCTGTGACTGTGAGAGGAATGCTTTCAGGGTTTATGATGGCGATTGTTGGCCTGTCTTTCTCTCTTCAGTGGGGAGAGGTATCAAGCCTTGGAGGGAAGTGGGGAAGTTGCCCAAAGAAAGCAATCCGCTTATAACGGTCATTTCATAAGACTGTGCTAAATAAAGGACATTTGCCCTGATATATCAAAGAGTGATACATTTCATTGTGAGTGATCAATTGCACTAGCCAATCAGCTCCTAACTGCCATGTCACAAGCTGGGTTTGAAAAATGACAGGAGCGGATTGGCTGGTGCAATTTATCACTCACAGTGAAATGTATCACTCATTGATACCCTATAGATTGTAAGCTTGCGAGCAGGGCCTTCCTACCTCTATGACTGTTATCACCCAGTTTGTTATTGTTATTTCAAATTGTAAAGCGCAACGGAATTTGCTGCGCTATATAAGAAACTGTTAATAAATAAATAAATAATAAATTGATAAATAAGGGCAATTATGTGAAGAGGGGCTGGATGGAAGTTTTGTATACATTATTTGGGGAGGGAACTGGTCGGATGCTTTGTATACATTATCGAGGGAGGGGGATGGCCGGATGTTGTGTATACATTATTTAGGGAGGGGGATGGCCGGATGTTGTGTATACATTATTTGGGGAGGGGGCAGATTGGAAGGTAAGGAATTCCTGGGGAAGATCCCCCTCACCCGGTGTGCTGGGTGGGTGGTATTTTGGACACAGACATCAGATAAGCCAACTCTCTCTTCTTTTCCAATGCAGATATCCCTGAGCCTATGAAGAGTCATTGCTGGATCCTGTCATTTCACCAACAAAAGGAGAGATTAGGGAGATACCTGGGAGGCAGGGCGGAGCGACAGGGCAGACAATAGCGTTTTATGAGTCTACTAACAAAGATAATTGGAAACAGTTTCGGCTGCATGGCAATACCAAACAGTACAGAACCAAATGTGGAAACTAGTATTCTATACCCCTGGGGTGTCTAGTGTGTACAGCTCCCCCTCCGCAATTGTCCCGCGCCATCTATGCATCTGTTTGTAAACTGATAATACTTTAGAACAACACACAAGATCTACATCGGGCTAGTTGAACTACATCTCCCAGCAATTCCCGTTATCGGCTGGAGGATGTAGCAAACAGCTTTGGCTCTGGAGGCCTTGATGCGAAGCTCCTCATTGAGGTCACTGGTACTTAGGGATCTAAACTTCTCACACTCACTTACAAAGCGCTCGCCCACTCCTCTCCCATCTACATCTCTGACCTTATCTCCCTTTACTCTCCCACCCGTCCCCGCACACCAGACTCTTCTGTCTTCTGATTACCTCCTCCCACTCCTACCTCCAAGATTTCTCACCATGCTGCTCCCTGTCTCTGGAATTCTCTACCTCTCTCCCTCAGACTCTCCACCTCTCTACAGAACTTCAAACGGGCTCTGAAGACCCACTTCTTCACCATACCCAGCCAACTCTCATCCTAACCCTCTGTCCCACGCTCGGTCTACCCCATCTGTGTCACCCGTCTGTCAGCCCCTCCCCTTTAGAATGTAAGCTCTCACGAGCAGGGCCCTCTTCCCTCATGTGAGTATCCTTTTCTTACTTTAATAATCCTCAACTGCCCAAATCCTGCAATTCTCGGCCACCTTGATACTTATCTCTATGTCGTCTACTGATGTATCTATGTTTATATACAGTGGCGGTTCTTGCCACGGGCAAGCGGTACTTTTGCCCGGGGCACCACCCTCCGGAGGGCGCCGGCGGCATCCGGAGGGCGCCGCACCAAGGCAAGATCCGCCACGGTGCCCCCCGCAGTGCCCTGCTGTGCCCCCCCCCCCCCCCCCGCTTTGAAGGGAACCAGACGCGTAGCGTCTAGTTTCCCTTCATTGAGAGGACCTTAGTTGTGCGGTGCGCGATGATGTCATCGCGCACCGCACAGCATAGTGGCACAGACACTAGGGGTCATAATTGACCTCTAGTGTCTATGCTGTTCTATGGGAGAGACGTAATAATGTCTCTCCCATAGATCGAAGAGAAGAGAGAGGGGAGAAGAGCGGTGCCGCCGGGGGAGGGGGTCTGGATCAGGAACGGGGATGGTAAGTATTCTTTTTATTTATTTATTTTCTTGCAGCGTCGTGACCACGCCCCCAATTGAAGCCACGCCCCCATATTTTGCCCGGGGCGCCACAAGTCTTAGAACCGGCCCTGTTTATATACCCTGTACTTGTCCTATATTGTCTTCAACTGTAAGTCACTGTTTTCCTGTTTTGATTATGTGCATATGTACTCTGTAATTGGGCGCTGCGGAACCTTTGTGGCGCCATATAAAGAAAGGATGATAATAATCTATGGGCGGGATGTACTAACAATTCCGCCAAATATCGCATTGATACTAATCGCATATATACTAACACGTGATTAGTATCACAAAGGACAGCTCTTCTGAAAAGAGCTGCCCTTTGCTTTGCAGGGACTTCTGGGTTTTGACCTGGGAGTCCCTCTGATGCGGCGTGAGGTACTGGGAGAAATCCGACTGGATCCCTCTCGGGTAAAAAAAAAAGATTGAAGAAGTCCATAGACTTTTATAGGGTAAGCTGAGATAAGGAACCTTCTTAGGAAGATGCAAAAAGAATCCCATAGACTTCTATAGGGTAACACCAGCAAAAGATTTTACCACATTTTTCCTTTAGTACACCCCGCCATATGTACTAAGCCTTGGAGAGAGAGAAACTATAAACCAATCAGCTCCTAACTCATTTTTCAAACACAGCCTGTAACATGGCAGTTAGGAGCTGATTGGCTGGTACTTTATCCCCGTGTAATTTATCACTCTCCAGGGCTTGATAAATCTGGGCCATAGTCTGTACAATGACATGAGCTGATTGGCTGGTACTCTATCTCTCTCTCCAAGGCTTAGTAAATCGACCCCTTAGTGTACTGATATACAGACTCTTAGTATACTGATATAGGCTGCAGACTCTTAAGTATTGGTGCAGCTCACAAAATGGCTGCTTCTGCTGTGCTAGGCCTTAGGTGTTCTCTAAGGCATACCGCCTATCACTGGTCCCAGTCCAAGTAGCACATAGATAAAGGGAGTTTGGCCGGCTGCGTTGTTGTGCGTACCATCCTTCAATGGCATGACTAACACTAACAAAGTGCCAGGGAAACTCCCAGGCCCCTTTCTCTAAATAGGCCTTTAATTCGCTGCGTATTTTGCCAGCGCTATATGAAACCATATCTATATATAAGGCTGTTTTCATATCCAAGGACCGAGCGATAGATATTAGTAACCAATATGTATTATATATGTGTATGGTAAGTTTCGCTGTCATCACTAGTAACGCACATCTCCATGGTGACTTCTAGTATGTGTAGAATTAACGTGGTCGACGGACATGAAGTAAAACTCGGAGTAATATATAGATTTGTTATCACAGCCATGACTCCCTTACCCTCCAACAAAAAATGCTTAGGAAGCAGTGGCTGGAAAATCGCCAAGAGCAATGGAAACGCTCCTAAATTTGGACAGAAGAATTTCTGCGTAAGAGTATCCTCTTGCTAATGGACGAAGTGAGAGGAGCGAATGGGCCGCTCACCAGTGAAAGGCCAATTCCTCTGGGACTTGCTCTGTGGGTGTAGTGTGGAGGCTACCCCTGGGATCCCAGGGCCGAGAGGGAGACAGAACCCAGTAGTATATTAAAACAGGCGTCTATTGGACTCTAACCCCCCCCCCCCTCCCCCCACCCCCCCTCCGGCTCCATGTGTGATAACAGTACTGCTAGTAAAGTTTTATAAGTAACCTCTGCAAAAAGCAAACATCTGAGCATTAGTAGGAGCTGCTGAGCGTGCAAATAACAAGATTTAAAGGCGGACATTCTGTTGTATGAGGCAATATCCTTCTTTATTTTATTTTTTTACCTACCGTCCAGGATCTCCCAGAGAGGTAATCCAAGAGGGAGATCTGGGGTGGGTGGGATCATGGTGTTGCAAATCACGCCATCGCAGCCCCACCATTGCACAGCAGTGGGCGTGGCGACATTTGCACAAGTGACGGCGAATCACGTCATCAAGCACCCTGGACTGCCCACTTCATTGGGATCTGGGAGGTGGGTTTACTCTACCTGAAGAACACTCCAAAATTCGGGAGTAGCACTTATTTATTAACGGTTTCTTATATAGCACAGCATATTCCATTACGCTACAATTGGATACAACAATAAAACAGAACTGGGTAATGACAGTCATAGAGGTAGGAGGGCCCTGCTCGCAAGCAAGTAGTCAAGTATGACCAATATTAGGTAGATGTTTTCCAAGCCTGGTAACGATGGTCAGCGCCTTAGACCAGGAGGAAATTGTATTTTAGACTGGGTGTTTTAGATATTCTTGATAATTAAACCAGTGATTTTAAGCGGCCTGCGTGGCTGATTGGTATAACGTGAATGTGGTACCAGATTTGTACCGTTGGCATAATTTTTCCCACCTTCAGAAGCGGTTACAGATCACAGCCTGTTCCTCAGACTCTGTATGTCAGGGCCCGCTCAGATACCCTTGTCTAAAACTCTGCTTTCAGCGGTCTAAATACCGATTGAGCAACTAAAGGGAACATGTGACATCCTATGTAGCCAATAGAAGCTAAGTGGAACACGCTAGGTAGATGCCACCACACCGTCGTACTTACCTACTGTCCCGGGACGTCCTCCAGTGAGAAATGATTGGTTTCTCTATGATGTGATTCATGTAATCATGGTCACACCCTCGTTGTGCGATTACACAAATTCACATACTGATGGGCACACACTTACCCCTTCCATCTCCCCTCCTGGATCAAGTATATACAAGAGTAGGTACTTGATATTGTCAAGCACCTACAGTGATACTGTCATATGAATTTGGCCACATGATGGCACTATTCTGTTACTGCCTTCTGTTGTTTCCTCAGTAACATAATAGGGGCGGGATGTACGAAGGGTAAAGGGTAAAACCTCAGGTTTTCCACAATCCCCTTATGCATCAAGCTCTGGACAAGCGAAACTTCATGAGTTTGTGCCCTATAGACAAGACAATGCCATATATAGATGGCATTGCCTGTAGTAGCCAATGGGCTTCTTTCTGTAGAATTCCCCTGAAAGGGACCCATCTCTGTTGATGCATGAACAATCGGAATCCCGGGTCATAAACCCGTAAGTCCTCACAACGCAAAGGTCTTATCGGAAGAACTGTTCTTTGCATTTTTCTATGCAATTATGAATGCATATGGTGGAACCAACATATAATGGAATTAAAATAAAATACGGAATGCAAAGTCTCTGCACAGAAAAAAATACGCTACGCCAAAAACATAACCTGAAAATGACCCGTGTTCATAAATTTGCGATATATAACCTTTAAATCAATCGCTTCTGCAACCTTAATAGGTCACTGTATTAGGGCGTATGGCTTTCAGTAGTTGGACGGCTCTGTTTAAATTAAAAACATCAAAGATATTGGGTGAACGTATTAGCGAGTTACAGCTGAGTGACCCCCAGTGTGTCCTGTGCTGGATAGTGACAATACTCCCTGTGTCTGCTCAGATGCCTCCCACACAAATGCAGATTACATCGGACAATATGTGAATACACGACATGACTCATGCGGATAACGTGATAATCTGTCTGTCACTTCTCTGATTAATATGGTATTTTCCAGATAATCCGCCGTGTGTGAGGGCGTGCGGTCAGAATAACACCATTTATGTAGAAATGACTGCGATGTGCAGACTTCTTTCCCAAATTAGGAAGCAGTGCCATGTTTTCGCTCTTTTCCATGCTGTAATTTGTGAGATTTGAGGCAGGTTAAGCCGCCATGTCCTACACCGTTTACATGATGTAACCGGGCAAGATTAATGGCGCTTGGCACCTTTTGAGTGAAAAAGAATCTCTCCCGCACAAATATCTTCTTTCCATACATGTCTCCTTTTACTGTGCATTTTCACTGGATTGTAATTTCAGTAATAAAATACTCTCTTCATAAATGGTCAATATTCCTTAATGTTCAGGTTAATTAGGGGCAAATTAGTTTTACTATAAACGCCAACTTAAATAAACCCTGTATCAACCTTGAAATGCCAATACTTAAATTAAAGCGGCAATCCCAAATTAAGTACCTCTTAAGCATGCATCTGAATTGCCCTCTTACAAATAATTACCTCTTTTCAAAATCTCTCTGGAGGAAGAACAAATATGGCTACCAGACGCACAGTTTTTATTGTAGCTCTCAACATGTCAAGGCAGCTTGAGATGTTTTTTTGTGTGTGCCTTGCTCTGCTACTGCTGCGTTCGGCAAAGGTTACTATTCCCATTCGTAGGCACATCAGGATCTATTTACTAAGCCTTGGGTGGAGATAAAGTGGAGAGAGATAAAGTACCAGCCATTTTTCAAAAGCAGCCTGTGACATGGCAATTAGGAGCCGATTAGCTGGTACTTTATCTCCGTCCACACTTCATCTCCATCCAAGGCTTAATAAATAGACCCCATAGATGGCAGAGTATACAAAAGTTGAACCCCATCCCTCAAAAAAACTGTGTCGACCAGTGTCACGTCGAATTTTTTAACCTGGCGACATGAAGCACTGTCATCCTTTTACACGTCGACCATATGGGGTCGGCATATTGACTGTCGAACTATTTACTATCGATCTGTCATCTGGATCCCCTTTAATAAATGGGTGCGTATAAGTACTGTGGAATATACTGACCTGACCAGTAGTATAGGAGGTAATAGTTATCTATTATGTTTATAAAGTGTCAACACATCCTTGCCGACCTTTAAGCTGCCCCCTCCAAAAGTCAGCGAGTATGTGTTGACACTTTATAAACAAAGCAGATAATTATTGCCCCCCTTTACTGGTAGTTTCTGCAGATTCCACAGTACATACACGCCCAGTGCTGATTTACCGGCATTGTGAGGCGGGGGTGTGGCTACGAGAATGCGCATAGCGCCTTCGGCTGCCAGTACCGTCTACTTCAACTTGGGAAGTAGGCGGCTGTGGCCGGGCGAGTTCCCAGCCATTCCGGGAGAGTAGGGCGTGTTTTTAGCAGATCTAGGCAAATGTGCCATATTTATACACACGATATTTGCATAAGAATTTACATGCCTTGGATAATGATGGTCCCGCATGGGTGGGCAATAAGTGGCCCTACAGCTGTTGTAGAACTACACATCCCAGCATGCTCTGCCACAGTCTTGCTATTTGGTCATGCTAAAATTGTTGCAAGCCATGGTGGGCCGCTTATTACCACCCCAAAATTTATGGCCTACTTATCCGCTCTCTTCACTGCTTGACATATGTCTCTTTAACATTGTAACTGACTAGAACTTTCCGCCAGCGTACTTCTCAGCTTCCCTCCTTCTGAGATATGGCCCCAGAGCTTCTCCTGCAGCCATAACTAACCCGCTCTGTGCATATTACACCTTTCATCACTTCAGTCTATCCCTCAGCTTGAGAGCATCATACATCTCATACTGTCCACCGTGCAGGGCCTCTGTATGACACGTCCAGCGTACAAGCCTGCAAATTCAGTCCTCTGATCCGTCTTTATTAATAGCAAATGGACGTCTCCCCTGGGGCCGACTTAGAAATACTTCAGAAACCACTGTGATTCCCAGAGAAGTCATATCTTGGGAAGTTACAATTCCATCATGAAAAGCTTCTGCATCCCGTGCAGGGCCCCAAATGACTGGCTGCTACCAAACACGGACCACAGCTGTCCTGGCTGAGCGATTCACATCCCATGTGTTAAAGGCACAGGCCGAGGGAGAGGCGGCTGCTGCGTCGGCAAGCCGGGATAGCAATGCGCTGTACGTTAAGTTGGGGCTGGAGGGGGTTCATTACAAATATCTTGCCCACATTTTCATTTAGATCCTGCCCGTCGAATCTGAAGATGCAATTTAAAATGTATTGTATTTTTTTTTTTTTTTTTTTTAATGACCATAAACAGTGATGACGACACACGTCTGCAGTAAAAATGGAATATTTTTCCCCATCTTTTTAAATAGATTTTTGGCCCACCTAAGTGGTCGTGACAGCATGTAAAGGCCACCCAAATGTGATGAGGTTGTGTCCTGCACCGTTTATACACCATATAGTTGTATTTTTGAAAGATCTGTGTGGGAGAAAATCTGGTCTCCTATTCAATTAAATTGGACCAGAGTTCCCTATTGGAATGTTATTTTTACAGTCGCACCATTAATAAAAATCATTTGTGCGTGTTCTAAGTCATCTGTGTAGTTCTCGTTCTCATAAGATGTTTTTATAGTGCCGCATTTTTTGCAATCTTTTGTTTCTGCCTTTTTTTGTATGTGTTGTTGTGGTATTTGTGTTACTTCCTGGGAGCGGTGATGGTTGCTATGGTAAGGCCCGGGTCAGCCGTGGAATGTAACCTTTTTTCGCCAAACACTGGGTTGTATTTTAGTCTGATTGTCATAGTAACAAACCACAATTATCAGTGGTGGGAAAAATAACATCTTTCACTATTTTCCAGATGAATATGAGGAAGTTACTAGATGTGACATTTATGGTATGTTCATTGGCTCGGTCCACAACAAAATGGCTGCCTCCAAATTGTGCAGGCGACGGGCTTGCATTAAATATTGACTTAGAGGCTCTTTTCATGGGTTATATGACGGCTTATGGCTCCTCCATAAACAGTCTGCTGAAAGTGGGCGAGTTGGCTCCCCAGCACCATGCCTCGTCATCTGTCCTTCGCACATTAATGAATGAAATAGCTGCCATGTTGGAGTGGGGCCTGGGAGAAGAGTCTCTGTTCTCTTTGCCTGTCCTGGCAGCTCCATGTTTCATAATTCATAAAATTGGTAACTCTATCTCCCTAACGTGAAAAGTCCCAGACTTCCTGCGCGCTGGCCCTGCCAAGAGCCCTGTGAGACTAAGAATCTGTTCTGTACCAGGGATGCCAAAAACACTTATTGAGATGCTTTTCTCTCTGCGCCTGTTCCCTGGGCTTCATTAAGGGATGAAATGACTGATTGTCTAGTAGGTTAGACAGGAGGCAACTGGTATCCGGACTCCAGGTCGACACCAATTAGGTCGACGCCAGAAATAGGTCAACATGGAAACAGGTCGATATGAGTTTTTCACAATTTGTTTTCTTTTTTCTTTTCATTTTTTGAACTTTTTATACTTTATGATCCACATGGACTACAATTGGGAACGGTAACCTGTGCTGAGCGCAGCGGTAGCGAAATGAAGCACCTTCGCTCACCATGTGAGGGGACACGGTGCACTAATTGGGGTTCCCCGTCACTTTACGAAGAAAACAACACAAAAAACAGTCAAAAAAACTAATGTCGACCATTTGCCTGTTGACCTATTTATGGTGTTGACCTAATGTGTCGACCAATTGGTGTCGACCTAGAGTCCCAGACCCGAGGCAACCAACCATCCCATGCGACAACAATTAATAAATAATTGGAATGTGGAACTATATATACCGGCATGCCCTGCCACAGTTTCACTGTCCAGGCATGGTAGAGCTGTGGCAGGGCATGCTGGGATGTGTAGTTTCACAGCCGCTGGAGTCCTCCTGGTCTAGATAATGACTGATAAGTTCTGATTGGATGCTAAATTACAGTTTGCACCTTTGTCAATAAATACCCTTAATGGCGCAAAGACCTTAGGTGGCGCAGGCAGCCATTTTTGCTGGAGAAAGGGGATTTCTCTCTTTACGAAATGGGCCCTTGGTATTAAAAATAAGTTTCTTTTATAGACAAATATTTTGGCTTTAGTTTATGACCGTCTTTGTTAGAAGGTTCACAAATATTCCATATGTAGGGGGCGCCAATAGATAGAAGTGACAATCAGACATAGTAGGAGCGCCCTGTCTGGTCTGTAGACTGTAGTTATTTTGGACTAAATAGTTTAGACCGACATAAAATCGGTAACAAATGTGGATCTTGAAGTCCCTCCAGTATCAAATCCCTGGTTAATGGGCTGATTGCTTACAGATATTAATGCAATATGTTCTGATTTCCTTTCATACTGACCCTTGTTTTATTTCTATCTATAATACACGGACTGTGGCATTCCTGGAATAATCATAGGCTGCGCAGCCAGCCCTGATTTTCTTCCAAATGTGAGATCATTGCCCCGTACAGTCTTCACAATCAGAGCCCAGTGCAGTTATACATCTATACTGAGCGGGTTGCAGGTTCTGGGACTGTGTGTAAGTGCCAGATACACTATGACATTATCTCTGTCTCAGTCTTCCTTCTAGTTTCTGTCCAGGGCCGGAAAGGTAATCTTGACTGATTTCTGTGTGTCGTGATCCTGCCCTCCTCTTAGCCGCCATCTTGCTGGCTTCCTCTGAGGTATGAGTGAATGCTGTACAAAAGCAGCAGTTTGCGCCTAAATTGTCCGAATTGCGGAGCCGGAACAAAGGCGCCGGACCAATGTCAAAGTGTCCACATCATGGAAGAGCTAACTTCATAGACTGAGTGGTTTCCGTAGTGTCCTTTAATAGACTGAGGGGTCTGTGTACCAAGCCGTGGAGAGAGATAAAGTAGCAGCCAATCGTCTCCTAACGGCCATGTTACGGGCTGTATTTTAAAAATGTCAGGATCTGGTTGGCTGGTACTTTATCTCTCTCCACGGCTTACTACATAGACTCCTGACAAACAGGAAGAGTGATGTGCATGCGTAAACTGCTTCCCCATCACCATGATCTTATGGACTAATTCAGACCTGATCGCTATTGTGCGAAATCACCCAGCGGGTGATTATTAAATGACTGCGTATGCACCGCGTTGCGCAGGCATGTGCCCAAACAGTGACAGAATGGTGCAAAAATTTTGAACGCTAGGCGTACGGAAGGGAATTGACAGGACGCCGACGTTTGTGTGTGGTAACTAGCCATTTTCTAGGAGTGTCAGGAAAAACGCAGCCGTTCCCAAGCGTTTTCTGGGAGGGTGTGTGACATTTTTTAAACACATAATGCCCCCAGCAGTGTCGTATACACACACAATGCCCCCAGCAGTGTCGTATATACACATAATGCCCCCAGCAGTGCTGTGTATATACACATAATGTCCCCAGTAGTGCTGTATATACCCTTTGCCTCCCAGTAGTGCCAGTTAATCCCCCCCCCAGTAGTGACAGTAACACATTGCCCCCCCCCCCAGCAGTGACAGTTACACATTGCCCCAGTAATAGTGCTTACCCCTCCATCCACTGCTGCCTCCGCTTCCATTTTCCCTGTCTGATCACAAGGGGAGGAGAGCGCAGCGTGCGTCTCTCCTTTCCCTCTATGTGTCCCGTCTATGGTCCGACGTCCATTTGAAACATGGTTCCGGCTTGTAAGCCAATCAAAGCAAACGGTCTGGCAGCCAATCAGAAGCCACTGCTGCCGGTCCACGAGCATTGATTGGCTGCCGGAGATGGGACACAGCGATGGGAAGGAGAGACGCACGCTGCGCTCTCCTCCCCTCAGGCTCAGACAGTGAAACCATGGCGCCGAAGGCAGCAGTGTCAGCAGGGCAGACAGGGCTGGGCTGCAGATGTTCCGAAACGCCATTCCTGGTGATGTCATTTTAGAAAAGAGCTTCAGGAACAATGTTCCGGAGCGTTACGGCCCAAAAATAGCCCTGCTGGTATACGAATGTCATCAGATTTTTTAAAAGCCTGTAAAATTACGCAGGATGTGTCTGGCTGCATAGAAATAACACATGATTCACCCGCAGTATACATTTCACATCCTTCTACTACAGAAAACATCTGCAGAACCATCCTGATCCCCCACTTCCTCTCCATGTTAACGTGGCGCTCCATTTACTGTCTGCAGAATCACCTAATCCATCCTCTGTAAAAGCACTGATCTTCTTGTCCTCCATTGTCATTGGTGGGAGTCCTTTAATCATAGCTGGAAACTCTCCCAGAATGTCACCGTCTAGAGTGCAGACAATTCCCTCCGCGAGCACTTACCTATTCCGCAGTAGGTGGGGTCATGGTACAAATGACGTTGGAGCAAATACACTAAGCCTTGGAAAATGATAAAATGGAGAGAGATAAAATACCAGTCAGCTCCAACTGTCATTTTCCAAACACAGCCCGTAACGTGACAACTAGGAGCTGACTGTCTGGTACTTTCTCTCTCTCCTCTTTATCACTCTACAAGGTTTAGTACATCCAAGACCACCCACCTTACAACCCGCTCACTGGGATTACGTATGTAACCCTGCTGGAGTGCTTTTATGACACTAGTTACCAGCCCGTCAAAATGCCAACATAACAGTATTGTCAGCGCCAACGGCCATGCGCAGCTGCTGGCACAGAAAACACTTGAAACTCCCCATAGAGGTGAGGAGCAGCATTAAGGTCAGATGTACTAAGACTGGAGAAGATCGAGATCTGACAGAAAAACAAAAGTGATGATACATTTGTCATTTTAACATACTTTTCCTATGGCTTGTAAAGCCTTTACTGAAGTACAGTAATCGGTGACCTGGCTGTACGTTAAGCAGGTGTGGTCGCTTGGTGACACAGAGGAGAAGTGTTGGCAGGGACACGCAATGCGATCTGTATGTTCTTTGGGCATGGCTGTGTTTGAACATTCGCAGGCATAATGGCCGTATTCACACCCAAATGGGCCGAGCGTGTGAGGTGATCAGGGAGGAGGCCTCAGGCAGCAGTCATTAGACTATTGCCCTTAAATCAGATGTAATCTTTTGGGCAGAGTATTGTTTAGAAAGGTGGGGACCCCAGTGCTTTCTTTACAACATAACCGTAGCACCCAGCCTCCGTATCTACTAACACACGAAGCAAAGAACGTTTTCTGTTAATAGAATTTATTGTCTCTATGTTTTTGTGTGCAGTGTGTGACCACTGTAATGTGCATTATTGTTAATAGAGCATTTATTGATTAAAGTGAAAGACTTGATGTGAGACTCGCATGAATATGGCAGTGAGTACTGAGCAACATGACTGTTAGTAAAAGTTCATGCTTCCTTGCTAACATAGAGAATTCCAATACCTGCTGTGCCTTTAATAAGTGACAGGGTGCGTCCATTTTGCTGTTGTGTGCGATTGCATGATTGCTGCACAATTCAGGCAAGCGTGGACAGGCTGTGGCCTAGCAACTGTCTGGCGATCTCTCCCACACGACACACAATCTTGGCTGTTTTCCGAACAAGTGCTGCTGGAAAAGTACTGTGACAGCTCCTAGCAGGGACTTGGGTTCACAGACTGTGTTTGCTTAGCTGTCAAGAAACAGGAGTTGGAATGTGTGAGAGTGGAGCAGGTTCAGAGACTGAATGTACGCACTCCATGTATTGTACCTGTCACCTGCACATATTGGAGGCAGTCTGTTTGTGGGCCAAACTCATGTTCGGCCTATTAAATTCACTAGGAAAAAAAGCCTCTGTGAGATCTGTAGTAACTAGATAGGTTACGTTCTAACTAAGAAATTTTGGTTCAGTCCACAAAATGGCTGCCTTCACTGTGTACAGAGTGCAAGTACGCCTTAAAGCTGATATTGGACCGCTGTGTACTAGACATGGGGGGAAATTTACTAAGGTGGGAGATTTTTAGAACTGGTGATGTTGCCCATAGCAACCAATCAGATTATATCTATTATCTGCTAGAAGCAGCTAGATAAATGGTAAGTAGAATCTGACTGGTTGCCATGGGCAACATCACCAGTTCTAAAAATCTCCCACCTTAGTAAATTTACCCCATGGTGTGATATTGGCAAGACCAGACAAGTGAATTGGGAATATGTCCGCTTGGTGATGAGATTGCTGTAAATAGCATATTGTATACACTAAGCAGACCACCGGCTGCTGGATTTAGTCACAGTAGTAATAAAGGGAAAGTGGGTCAGTGGGTTATCACTGCTGCTAAAATTACTTTCGCTTGCAGAACTTGTGCCAAATAAATCTAAATATAAGAACTGGACTAAAGGCAGATAGTAAAATCCCTTAGTGACTACTTTAAGCGTTATCGTGTCTGCGCATAATTATGTTTGAGGCTACTTAAACTAGATTTTGCCTTATATAAAAATATACAGGCATAATAATAAATATAGGATCACAAGTTGTATCACACTCGATGACGTATGAGAGGAAGCTATGAACATTGGGGTGGCGTGTTTTCTCTTATGCATACTACATTTCCTGACTAGAACTTTTTCAGGACATTCGCCTTAAGGTCCAGTCTTGTTTTGGGACCTCATGCATCTACATTAAAGTGAACGGAGGCAACTTATTTGGGTGCCTCATGCCTCAGTGATGTCATCCGTGAACTGGCAGGCCAATATATTGCTCACAAAATGGCTGCTTCTTCTTGGGTAATTTTAATGCTACATGTTTCTGTGATACATTACCCCTAATTTACTGAGCTGCTCCCACCTGGACTTCTATCCTGCCTCATCAGCGCAAAGCCTTGTCACAAACACACCCTGTCGCCAGGGGTGTAGCGAGGGTGGCTTCGGTGGAGCGCGAGCTCCGGGTGCTGAAAAAGTTAGAGTGCGCGCTGCTGCCTGACCACCCCTCTCCCTCCACCCGCTATACCGCGAGTTGCTGTACAGGCAGCCGCAGAGCAGGAGATGCAGAGGGGGCGCACACTGACTCGGACTAGTAGACTAGGTAAAAACAGGGCAGGCCAGAGGCAACAGCAGGAGACACTGACAGCCAGCACATACTGGAGCTCTGCCTGCCCTCTTTATATGTCTCACTGTCTGCTTGTAGCTGTGCAGCATGGTTACTCCTGTCCTGTTACACCACTCTCTGCCCCCGCAGCACCTCTTTCTGCCCCAGCTGCTGCAGCACCTCTCTCTGTCCCATATTCTGTGGTCACGTTCCTTCTTCATGAAGACACACACCTACATGTTTGGTGCGCGCCTTCGATGGGAGGCGCCTAAAGGAAACTTTCCCCTTGAGCTCCACAAGGTCTAGAACCGGCCCTGTCACCAATTTAGGATTTTATAAATATTTTTATTTTCAAAAGTAACATGCACCTAATTCAGGACAGGGGAGAGCCACCGAAACGTACCCTTGCTCCGGACACCATGGCACCTAGCTACACCTCTGCCTGTGGCACAGGTATCTGGTGGCAATTAGTGCCACGTCATCTGCATATTCCATCTTATGTGCTCACTGTAAGTTGTAGGGAGCTTGTAGTCCCGCTCTAGAACAGCGTTATATAGCTATTATTAGAGGTAACAGACTTTTAGGGACTTTCTGAAGTTGGGTATACTCGTGATTTGTTGGAAACAAGCTGGGGGTTAGTTTCATTTAAAGATCTGTTTGACACCAATATAATACAGCACCAATCTGATATATACAGAACTCCTGGAGCCGGGGTAAAAGTTAGTGTCACTCTGCACATAGTGCATGCGACCCCTCCCTACGCTGCACAATTAGTTAGCGGTGGTGAGGCCACTTCATCATGCCCATGGAGAGTGGCTGAGAGACGAGAAACTGGCGTAGTCTGCTGGGGGGGGGGGGTATTCATGTGACCGACGGTCGGGAGACCGACGGTCACATGACCTCCTCCAGCATCCCGACCCCCACTATCCCGATGGTCGGCATGCCGACCAACAGGGACTATTTCCACTCGTGGGTGTCCACGACACCCATAGAGTGGGAATAGAACCCGTGGCGACCGTCGCCACCGAGCCCGCAGCGTGGCGAGCGCAGCGAGACCGCAAGGGGCTTGCTGCACTCGCCCCTCCCCGCCGGGATCCCGGCGTCGGTATGCTGCCGGGATCCCGGCGTCGGTAAGCTGGGGAGTCCTCTCCAAAAATCAGAGAATGCAAGTATGGTTCACATATCGAGTGTGGTATGAGTTGCCGGCGGCCGGGTCCCCGTCGCCCAGCATACTGGCGCCGGGATCCCGACTGCCGGCTTACCGACAGCGGGGCAAACACAAATGAGCCCCTTGTGGGTTCGCTGCGCTTGCCACGCTGCGGGCGCGGTGGCCATGCTATCTGTTCTCCCTCCAGGGGGGGGTCGTGGACCCCCAAGATGGAGAAATGGTGTCGGTATGCCGATTGTCGGGATTCCGGCGCTGGTATACTGTGCGTCGGGATCCCAACAACCAGTATACTGAATACCACCCCACTGTCGGGATTCCAGCGTTCAGTATACTGATGCCAGAATCCCGACAGCCGGGGAAATGCCGGCGGTTGGAATCCTGACCCCAGCCCGAAATTCCCGCGCCACCAACAGAGTGGGAATATAACCTGTGTCTCCCATATGTATTTCCTACTATGTGCTACTGGGGGGAGTCTGTGCTACTGCTGCCTCCATTCCCCTCCTCCCATCATGTCACTGACCCTGTCACACACAGCCCTGTCCTCACTGACACATCACTTATCTCCTGACATACTCTGTGCTGCTGGGGGACTCTGCTCCTCCCACTATATAACTCTCAGTCTGTGGCTTCCTGCTGCCTCCATTCCCCTCCTCACATCATGTCACTGACCCTGTCACACACAGCCCTGTCCTCACTGACACATCACTTATCTCCTGATATACTCTGTGCTGCTGGGGGACTCTGCTCCTCCCACTATATAACTCTCAGTCTGTGGCTTCCTGCTGCCTCCATTCCCCTCCTCACATCATGTCACTGTCGCATGCAGCCCTGTCTTCACTGACACATCACTCATCTCCTGATATACTCTGTGCTGCTGGGGACCCTGCTCCTCCCACTGTATAACTCTCAGTCTGTGGCTTCACGCTGCCTCCATTCCCCTCCTCACATCATGTCACTGCCCCTGTCACATGCAGCCCTGTCCTCACTGACACACCTCTCATCTCCTGGTATACTCTGTGCTGCTGGGGACCCTGCTCCTCCCACTATATAACTCTCAGCCTGTGACTTCCTGCTGCCGCCATTCCCCTCATCACATCATGTCACTGTCACATGCAGCTCTGTCCTCAGTGATGCTGGGTACACACCAAGTCGACGTGACGGCCGCTTCAGTGTGTCATCCTGAAGTCCCTGCAGCATGCATATAGGCGGTTGGTGGGTTGTGCCGATATATCGCCCATTGGCTGCGCTGCACAGCCGATGCGATATGTCTGTGAATGACATAGTACGGACATATCAAGTGTATACACCCGCTCACCGGCTCGCGATATATCTGCTGTTTGCTTGAACGGCCGATATATTGCTCCGTGTGTAGTGTATACCCAGCTTAACGCATCACCCATCTCCTGATATACTTTGTGCTGCTGTAACCATTCCAGCAATCTCTTTGGCTATAGTTATTCTATCCATGCAGCCGTTTCTCTGACCCCAGTCATACACACCTACAATTAGCACACACCACAGAGCAATACAACTAGTAATAACATGCAGAGAGGATGCAATTACACATCATTAGGAAAAGCAGGGTATTATTATAGGAAATGTTTCGAAAACAAGGTTCCAGAACTTTCCAGAGCAGTACAGGTACTTGTCAGCCATGATATATGGGAGATCAGGGAGCGGTGGTACTCCCCTAGCTTGTGGTAACACCTCCTTACATTCTGTCCCGGTAGTGTAAATAAAGGAGTGCTACTTGTAGCCACTCTCCATGGCTCAAACATGAGCTGCAGTGTCACTGTGTCACTCCCCGCTCCGTGTGTGTGTGTGTGTGTGTGTGTGTGTGTGTGTGTGTGTGTGTGTGTGTGTGTGACAGGGAGTGTCCCCGCTGCAGCTGTGCTAACACAATGAATGTCACACAATCCTCCCTCACATCCCGGCTTTAAACAGGTTGTGGGCTTTTTTTTCCCGAGACCTTGTTTGCTTGCTTGATGCAGGAAGGATGAAGCCAAACAACATGTGTCCCATGATCCATACGCTGTGATATTCCAGGGGTACATGTGTTTTTATCTAAAAACAAGGCCACATCTTTGTGTGCGCTTCTAGTCAGGATCAAGGATAACCACAGCCATGTGTTACAGAACAGCCTATTCCAATAGGCTGCGGCCTGGCTTGTGCTTAAGTGTAAGCCGCAAACTCCTCCGACCATTGCAGACTGAGTGAGGAATTCCATTCTCCGCCTTGTGCCGTTGCGATGGGTGGCTGCGCACATCACCGAGAATTATCCAATGAGCTATGTCTCTCAGTAGGGCTAAAGATTGTAAGCTTGCGAGCAGGGCCTTCCTACCTCTATGTCTGTCTGTTTTTACCCAGTTTTGTTCTATTACTGTTGTTATAATTGTAAAGCGCAACGGAATATGCTGCGCTATATAAGAAACTGTTAATAAATAAATAAATAAATAAAGTGGCTCGACTGGGCCGCCCAAATAGCAATGTGTAAGGGCATTAATATAAGGGAGGAGACTGATTAAATGGTGAACACAAAAATAACGTTTGGATAATATGTGGATAGCTCTAAACGGTCTATTGCATCAGAGAGGGTAAATGATCAGAGACCAGCGCTGAGCATATTGTCGTTATATCATTATAGTGATCTAGAGACACTCCCCAGCCAAGCCTTGCGCTCAGGAGCTTCCCCCTAACACAAACAGGACGTGAGGGGGGGAGTTCCTGTGGTTAGTGAGTTTCCGGGTTGATGATAGGGAAGGTAAAGAGTTCAGGCAACTGCAGGTTCTTCAGACCATAGAAAATGAGGTGAAAGATGATTTACAACAAAAAAATAAATATAAAATAAGATAAAAGGGGCAAATTTTCACTTGGACCAACTGTGATGCAAGAGGAGCAGTGCTTTTTGTATGAATTCTAGATTTGTTTCAAGTTAACGGTCCTCCTACATCTTCATTATCTCCTTTTCACAATCTCTCTGGAAGGCTTCAAAGTATGGCCATCAGTCACGCACAGGCTCACAGCACGTCATGGATGGTTGAGGAGGGAAGGATGTTGCTGCACAGAGTTAAGAGGGGTGTTCAAAAGCCAAACTGCTCACTACATCAGGTGCCAAGTGACTGTGGTTGCTATGGCAGCCACATGATAAATTATTGATAGCAGAGTAAAGAAACAAACAAAGTTAAAATGGTATATGCCAGCATTCTTCTATTATCCTGCTGGAGTGATTTATGGTCTTTTTCATGGGATTGGCCACTTGTGTGAAGTACAGTATAGATTTTTAAATGTGCACAATACACTCTAAGGGATTTATTTTGCAAATATGACCTCCTTCTTGTCTGAACGTGCTGTGCCGATAATATCATCATTTCTAACCAGATTGTTCTATTCCTACAGAGAGCACCCCAGCCACTAACTGATCTAACATGGCCAACAAAGGACCTTCATATGGACTTAGCAGGGAAGTCCAGATGAAGATAGACCAGAAATATGACCCAGAGCTGGAGAACATCCTGGTACAGTGGATAGTTGCTCAGTGTCCTCAGAGCTGCGGGGAGCCTAAGGAATCTGGGAAAGTTGGGTTCCAAACTTGGCTGAAGGATGGCACTGTGAGTAGAACCAATTGTGTTTCTGGTATGTGTCCTAAAATACTGAGGACCGACACCTGGGGACTACCAGGATTACTGTGCATCTCTATCTATCTATCTATCTATCTATCTATCTATCGATATTTGGTACAAAGTTGTGGTCAAGGGAGAAGATCTCTTCTGATACGGAGTGGATTTCCTGTCCAGCAATCCCACTGTAGGGACGGCAGTCGACCACCATTAGCCAGAGATAGGGGCGGCAGTTGACCTCCATTAGCCAGAGATGTCTTATAGGGGGATATTCAATTGTTTGAAAAGTCAGTTGGGTGTCTGGTTTTTTTTCTGTCTAATAGATAGAGAAGAAAGAAAAAAAACCACGACACCCAACTGACTTTTCAAACAGTTAAATTCCCCCCATAGTGTCAGGTCCGTTGGTAGAATACTGCAAACAGCTGCATTTATCAGCAAAGACGAGGCAGTGATGACTCAATTTGCTGTGCCACGCCCCAGGGACCTCCACATCCGGGATCCTCACTGAGGGTAGTCCCACAAAGTCGTCATCTATAGGATATACTGAATGTCCTGAATCCAGTTGACACTCTGCTTTCTGTTTCCTTAGGTACTTTGTCATCTGATCAACTCCCTCGCCCCCAACTCCGTGGCCAAAATCCAGTCATCAACAATGGCCTTCAAACAGATGGAGCAAGTGTCTCAGTTCCTGAAGGCCTGTGAGAAGTACGGAATTGCGGCTGCTGACTTGTTCCAGACCGTGGACTTGTGGGAAGGTGGGTAACGGCAATGGTATTACCAGGCGAGGATGAAGACCTGCTACTTTTTGTTCTGTGAAGGAGAAATAAGATAAAAAGAAGAGCCACACTTTGTTGATTTGTGCCTGGTACTTTTTGTGTATTGACAAATGCACAGCATCACTTCCCTCGTTCTGCATTCTCAGACAAATGGCCATACACAGTACTACTTGCCTTGTTTTGTGGAGTGCCCTTGGTCTCTAGTACTGCGTGTACTGTACATCTGAATCAGGCTCTAGGTCACCATTAGGGCACACACTTCTGAATTAGGCTCTGTAAGAGGGGGCTTCCATCTTTGAAACAAGGATGTATCTGACTCTCTACATGGCAGAATTAGGAATGTGGAGCACTTTTTAATCCCTTCTCCCATTTCCTGACACAATTACCTAGCTAGTGGCATAATTGGAAGTATGCCCCCCTTCCTCCTCCATCCCTCCCTTTTGTAGCTGAAGAGTAGTGAGACTTGTCCTCAACACATTTGATGTATGTGCTGAGGATTAGTCCCACTTGTCCTCAGTATGAAAGGGGTAAAAGCGGTCTGAATCAGTTGCCTGGAGGACTCTTAATAAGCTAGGAGGCTGTGTTACTGCACAGTGTTCTTGGCAATAACTGTAGATTAGATTATTTAAAAAAAAATGAACAATGTTTTCATTACTATAATCGGGGTATTTGCACACAGAAACATAGGCCCTCATTCCGAGTTGTTCGCTCTGTATTTTTCATCGCATCGCAATGAAAATCCGCTTAGTACGCATGCGCAATGTTCGCACTGCGACTGCGCCAAGTAACTTTGCTATGTAGAAAGTAATTTTACTCACGGCTTTTTCATCGCTCCGGCGATCGTAATGTGATTGACAGGAAATGGGTGTTACTGGGCGGAAACACGGCGTTTCAGGGGCGTGTGGCTGAAAACGCTACCGTTTCCGGAAAAAACGCAGGAGTGGCCGGAGAAACGGTGGGAGTGCCTGGGCGAACGCTGGGTGTGTTTGTGACGTCAACCAGGAACGACAAGCACTGAACTGATCGCACAGGCAGAGTAAGTCTGAAGCTACTCCAAAACTGCTACGAGGTTTGTGATCGCAATTTTGCGATTACTTCGGTCGCACTTTTAAGAAGCTAAGATACACTCCCAGTAGGCGGCGGCTTAGCGTGTGTAACTCTGCTAAATTCGCATTGCGACCGATCAACTCGGAATGAGGGCCATAGTCCAGTCATTCCTATGGAACTTCACATCTAATTGAATTGGCCCCATGGGATGAAAGTTTATCACCAAAAATAATTGTGTTTCTTCCACAGGAAAGGACCTGGCCAGCGTGCAGCGGACTCTGATGAACTTGGGCGGTCTGGCGGTTACGAAGGATGATGGACATTTCTGTGGAGATCCCAACTGGTTCCCTAAGTAAGTTTTTTATTTTTTTATTTCAAGATTTTCTTTGCCAGCCCCAACACCGGGACTACTGTCCTGGCAGACCATTGGCTAGAATCACCCCTTCCTGGACCATCCTCATTAACACGGTGCATTTAATGCAGTCTGTATACATTTATATTTTTAAGTATAGAGAAAAAAAATTAACTTTTTTTTTTTTTTTTTGCGTCTCTTTTTAGGAAATCTCTGGAAAACAGGCGGGAATTCTCCAAGGACAAATTAAAAGAAGGCCAGAGTGTGATCGGCCTGCAAATGGGCACCAACAAAGGGGCGTCCCAGTCTGGAATGACCGGCTACGGCATGCCCAGACAAATCCTCTGACCGACCAAATGAACCGGAGCACCTGGCCAAATCCCAGACAGATCATCCACTCATCTCCTAGTCGTTTCCCTTTCTCTCCTCTCCCATCAGAACATTGCCCTCCCTAGTCCTGAGCGTAGACCAATCGCAGCCTCCAGACCTCCCGAATAGGGTCGAAGGTCAAGGCCACGTAATCCGTAGAAACGGAATTTGTCATTTCTCTGTAACCCCATTCCATGTTGTCCTGCCTAGACAGGGAGACCAGGTTAAAAAATAAGCCATTCCTTCCTTCCTTCTTTTTTTTTTTTTTTGCACTTATTTTAGTGAAATATGTGGAGTATTTAATTTTAAAGATTTTCTTGTCGTCTAGAGAGGGCGGCGTTTAAGAATGATGTTTTTTTAAATCTTTTTATGACTTTTTCATTTGGTGCCCTGCGATGCCTTAACATCCCATGTGCCTGCTGTGTGTTTGTACGTTCGTGACCAAATTGAGCGTACCTTTCTGCCAAACTACAGTGACATTTTTTTTTATTTGTATAATTTGGTTCTCTTAACCCTGTGGCCGGTGAGATCTCCCATGATGCATTTCCAGCTCCTTCCGAGCTCAACAGGGATCAAACCGATAGTGCAAAAGGGAACACAACTTATAGTAAATCACTATAGTACATTCCTAGTGACTGGGGTGGGACCTGTTCATCCAATAACTGCTGTCTGCTCTCCAGATCCGATGCTGATAAATATATTTCTGATCCAAATAAAGACCAATCTATGTTTATAAATGTCCGTGTTCTCATTGGATGTGTGCACGAAGGTAGGCACAAAATAAAAAAAAAAAACTTTGAGTGAACTGTTTTCATGCTTGTAATAAACCTTTCGGATCAATAAGTTAAACAATTAAAGAGCGTGCAATAGGCTGATAAGACTTTATAGTTATAGAGTACACAATGGGGGTAATTCTGAATTGATCGCAGAAGGATTTTTGTTAGCAGTTGGGCAAAACCATGTGCAGTGCAGGTGGGGCAGATGTAACATGTGCAGAAAGAGTTAGATTTGGGTGGGTTATTTTGTTTCTGTGCAGGGTAAATACTGGCTGCTTTATTTTTACACTGCAATTTAGATTGCAGATTGAACACACCCCACCCAAATCTAATTCTCTCTGCACATGTTACATCTGCCTCCCCTGCAGTGCACATGGTTTTGCCCAACTGCTAACAAAACTCCTGCTGCGATCAACTTGGAATTACCCCCAATGTCATTTGACTACCATGGCAACCACAGTCACATGGCACATGAAGCAGTAAGCAGAGAAACTTTGGATTGCCTCTCTGAGCTCTGTACTGTAAAATCCTGCCCCCTCCTTTTTCCTCTTCTGCTATCACAATGAGACTTGAGCCGATCTGTGACTGGCAGACATAGTTTGCAAACTCCCCCCCCCCCCCCCCCCCCCCCCAGAGAGATTTTGAAAGAGATGATCATTCGCAAGACAGCTTAGAAAAATCAGATGCACTTACTATTTTTCAAGGTCAAATATAACCCAAAAACCTGTTACGTGGGATTTCAGCTTCAACAAAACAAATGAAATGCCAAAAAAACACCTTACAAGATTCAAACCGGGAAATAAACCTAAAACACTAAGGGGCATATTTATTGACATTATTTTTACTAACAACATGTAAAAAAGGGGGTTTAGTAGCCCCAGGCATCTTTGTGTTATTCCCTGAAGGAAAAACTGCACATATTCCTTACAAAGACATTTTGTGATAAATCTGTACAATATTAAATATACCTGTATATCCCAATATTAGACAACGCTACTGTCTTTGTAAACTAGTTCCACTGAGCAATAACAGACCTCCACGCCAGCGACGCTGGTTATGTATAATAATAATAAACACTTATGGGAAGATACAGGGGTGTATTAAGAACCAGGGGACCTGTGTGCAGAGGGCCCCGGCCCACCAAGAAGTGCCCCCCCCCCCCCCTTCCCCAGTACCAGATTAAATGGGCCTCATGCGTGATGCGCTGGCAGCCTATGCTTCTGGCGAATGCGCAGAAGAGATCCAGCGTCTTTGCTCGCTCCTGTACGGTGCCATCTGTCTGAATATATCACTGACAAGTAGGCGCCACACGAGAAGCATAGGGAGCCGGGGCACCACACGGGAGGCACAGTGGTCAGTCCTGAATGCAGGGTGTGCAGTGCGGAGTCCCCTTGGACCTAGGTGCACTGCACACCCTGCACAGATACACCACTGGGAAGATTCTGTCAATAATAGATTTACTATGCAACTTATTTTTTTTTTTTTGTACAATTATTTGGGGATATTTTTTGGTGCCTATAGTTAGTGTCAGAACAGTCAGATATGTCATATACAGTCCAGTCACTATATCTATCTATCTATCTATCTATCTATATCTATATCTATATATATATATATATATATATATATATATATTCTCTATTAATGGCTTCAATCACAGTGTATATTAGTGGCACAGATAAATAACTAGAGAGAGATTAGCAGAGTCTGTGTGTCTGTATAATTTGCTGGAATAACTCCTGTTACCGGAAACAGGAGTTCTACCTGACATCAGCAGACGGAAGATTTGGCTGTGGCTGCTGGGAATTCCCCTCACAGGTACACTAAATGTCCTGCCGCCTCCAAGCGTCACGTCTGAGAACTCATTCTAAACCGATTTGTTTCATAAATCTGCACCATTTATCCTGCTAGATCAATGAGAGTAATTTAGACCTGATCGCAGCAGCAAATTTGTTAGCTAATGGGCAAATCCATGTGCACTGCAGGTGAGGCAGATGTAACATGTGCAGAGAGAGTTAGCGTTGGGTGGGTTGTATTGTTTCTGTGCAGGGTAAATACTGGCTGCTTTATTTTTACACTGCAATTTAGATTTCAGTTTGCACACACCCCACCCAAATCGAACTCTGCACATGTTATATCTGCCCCACCTGCACTGCACATGGGGGGTAATTCTAAGTTGATCGCAGCAGGAATTTTTTTAGCAGTTGGGCAAAACCGTGTGCACTGCAGGGGGGGCAGATATAACATTTGCAGAGAGAGTTAGATTTGGGTGGGTTATTTTGTTTCTGTGCAGGGTAAATACTGGCTGCTTTACTTTTACACTGCAATTTAGATTGCAGATTTAACTCACCGCACCCAAATCTATCTCTCTCTGCACATGTTATATCTGCCCCCCCTGCAGTGCACATGGTTTTGCCCAACTGCTAACAAATTTGCTGCTGCGATCAACTTGGAATTACCCCCATGGTTTTGTCCATTAGCTAACAAATTTGCTGCTGCAATCAACTCTGAATTAGGCCCCATGCTCGGCCAGAAAAGAGACTGTCACTAGGGACCGCTCGGTAATGGAAAGTGGATGGACACCATTAGGGAATGTTTTTTATTACTGACTGTCATTAAACTTGCTGGCATCCCCACATGCCCTTTGTGCTGATCCCATGACTCATCTCCCGTGATCATTCAGAGCCAATCATGAGCCGCATACCAAGTATGTCACGTGAGTGGTACCTCCGCCGATATCACCATTGCGCCACCGGACTCCTTGGTAAACTGCCAGAATCCTCTATGACGATCCTCGTCCTCAGAATGGGGCTGATATAGGGGTGCACGCAATGTCGATTGTGGCCACAGTGGAGCGATGTTTTGCTAATGCTAATGCGCATGCTGTAATGCGTAAGCGCGGTGATGGATTAGCTGTGGCGCATGCACAAAGGATTTATTTGCAAAGTGAGTGACATGAAGTCAGCGTTTGGGGGAAGGTAATGGGGGGGGGGGCTAGGAAAATACAGTCATGACGGAACTGTTTTCTGTATGTGAGCAGCTGATCTGAGAGGCCATTTGTGGGTGTGCCTATGCAGAAGACGGCGTCTGAGCATAATTCCGCAAGCCAGCTGCATATGATATTGTAGCTGCACATAACACTGCCTACACCTCCAATCACAATCCTAATATCTTATATCGTGCCACCGGCAGCTCAGTAAAAGCCTAAGGGAGGATGCATTGTATGAGTAATATCCGCAGCACACCGCTTACGTCAGGAGTCTGGGGGGAGTTTAGGCCGGGACCCCACTGAACCTGACTGGTCAGACACGTTTACTCGCTAAAAACCTGTGGTACTTTGGGGGGAAAAGGGAAACATTACAAGTAAAAGATACCCACACGTGATTTATACCTGCCTGCCCACAGATCACAGTATGGTTGTGACACAGCGGATAACAAGTCAGCCAGGATGGACGGTGAATTCCGCTGGACAATGACCGCATCTGATCAGATATGTCGCCTGGGTCTGACTGCTCTAAATGTGTCCTGATCTGGCCGGAGTGCCTCATGAGGCCCAGCGGTCAGTGAGAGAGGCCGGATCGCACAGGTGGTCTGCGTACAAATACGATGTTTGGGGGTCTTGCTGTATCACAGCCCGTCAACCACATTTTGGGGACAGCTTCCGGCACCGTTCTTCAAAATGGCCCCCATTTTAAAGGCGTTATGGGTCCAGGACGCAGACTGTGGCATTCCAGATGCTGTGGAACTACACAACCCACCATGTCCTGACACCTTTTTGCTTTTAGGGCATGGTAGAACTGTGGCAGGGATTGCTGAGATGTGTAGTTCCACAGGCGGCCTACGCTTGGTTTAGCACAGGGCAGCACAAACCTCTGCGGGACCTGACAGTCATTTGCAGAATCATGCAAAATGCAATCACACATAGAGAACAAGTATATACTAAATGCAGAATATTTGCCTTCTGTATATGTGTTTTTTAATGAGTGCTGGACGAGGCTCTGACCATTAGGATTGAACATTAACCATCGATGATCAGCAACCATCGATGGTCTGATAACAATGGTAACTACTTTTACCATTGATGGGAGGGCACTGACGGAGTGACAGAGCTCCAAGGCTAACGCCACATTTGCAAGTTCCAGCATGCCCTGGCAGCCCTAAAAAGTGGGATAATACTGCTTGCTGGGGTCTGTAGTGCACCAACAAAGGACAATATTCTTAATACTATCAACTATTATCTCCTTACCCAAACTCCCAGGGGTACGGAGAGGAGCCCCAGTGCTATTGGCACTATGGTTAGTTGCAGCCTGGAGGGGCCCCACTGCCCTGGGGAAACCAGCCCTGATGCCAGCTGCCCTAGAGCTGGAGCAATGATGGGGGGGGGGGGGGCGCATCACTGCAGGCTTCCCCTTATGGCTCTATCAGCGCTGGCTGGGCAGAGAAAAATTGTGGACAACCAATCAATGCTCTTTGTATTCTCAGTCTTTTAACTACCAGCCTAGGCTTAAAGACTGGTTCCGGTATGAATGGTCAACAATGTTAAGTTCGTTAGTCAATAGGTTGACCACTATTGGTCGACATGGACAAATGGTTGACACGTGAAATGGTCGACATGGATTTTTGAACTGTTTTTGGTGTATTTTTTTCCCGTAACATGACCAGGAACCCCAATTAGTGTAGCGTGTGTCAACCATCTTCATGTGTCGACCATTTGTCAACGCCGACCATGCCAGTGTCGACCAATAGTGGTCGACCTAATGAGTGTCGACCTTAACATTGTCGACCATCTGAACGGATACCTTAAAGACTTAGGGCTGATTATAAATGTGGGTGTGATGTGATGGGGTCGGGTGTGGCTCATTAGATCGACAGTGTCTAGGTCGACAATGTTTAGGTCGACCACTATAGGGCGACAGTCACTAGGTCGACATGTGCTAGGTCGACAGGTCAAAAGGTCGACATGAGTTTTTCATGTTTTTTGGGTGTCGTTTTCTTCGTACAGTGACGAGAACCCCAATTAGTGCACCTTGTCCCCTCTCCTGGCTCTCTTCGCTCGCCATTCTTCGGGCAAGGTTACTATTCCCAATCGTAGTACGCGTGGATCGTTAAGTATGAAAAAGTTCTAAAAAAAAAAGGAAAAACTCATGTTGACATTTTGACCTCTCGACCTAGAACATGTTGACCTAGAAACCCTGTCAACCTTCAAACCCTGTCGACCTATACATTGTCGACCTAGACACTGGCGATCTTCAGACCGGATCCTGATGGGGCCACACGCCATCTTTTTTTCCACATTTGTTGCAACTTTTTACTTTTTTAAAACAAAAGCATGCACATATCCAAAGGGTCTGTGCAGTGCTTCCTACAAACGCAGCTACCTGAGGCAGGACATTTATTTTGGTGGGTTTGTTGGCGCTTTTTCAGCAGTTTCCTCCACTGGCGCACCTAGATGGGGTTTCTGGTTGCCTTCCCCAGGCTGGACTATTAACAATGCTCAAAACAGAACTATCTAAGTATAGTCTTGTTTCCCTGCACAGATGGGGGCAGATAAGAGCAGCACACACATGCTCCATCTGGATTGCTCATTCATCACTTGACAGCCCCACTCAATCGATTGCAGCACTTCTTGGGTGTGCAGTAAATCCTCCTGGGGACACTGGCTGCAGTTCAGGGGACAGATGGGTTCATGCGAGGTAATGTTGAACACCCCTCATACCTGCCGGCTCTCCTGGAATGTACGGGAGACCCCAAATAGCAGGTGGATGCAATTTACAGATGAGGCCTGAATCAGCAACACACAGACTGAGAACTCCTAGCCATACAGCGTATGTATATTGTTACCCATCTAATAATTCTGTTCTAAGGGTTGACATGATAATTATTGGCAGATCCTATAGGTGCGGATATAGGTGCCAGCGTGGGGTGATGGAGGTCAGTCCACAGTCCACATGATAGGTTACTTCAGTTTGATAACCAGGCAGAACAGGTTGCAGGATAACACAGGGATGATGCTGGTATATACATATGTATACTTAGGCTTACCATACTGTCCCCTTAAACTGGGTCATTCATTACTTACACAGGTTCTGTGGCTGCTGACTTCCAGCCTGCATGTCACCTGGTTGTAATCAGCCCCAGAACCTGTGTAATCTATGAGTGTCCCAGTTTAAAGGGACAGTATGGTAAGGGTTGATGCTAAATTCAAGTCGGCTAAGACCTTTTCCATCAGGGGGAGGAGCCATGACAAGGGGGAGGAGCTACGCCAGTGGGATAGTTCCTCTACTATCCACGCCACCAACTATTACCTCTAGTAATCAGGTGGCGAGTGAAGCGAGCCACCGAGCTCGAAGCGTGGCGAGCGTACTTTTCGGGTACCTGTTCGGCCGTAGCTCCTCCCCCTGGTGACGTGTCTCCTCCCCTAGGTACGTCAGAAGGTCCCTTCTCCCACTCCGATATAGAAGCAACCGTATGGTAAGCCTATGTATAGAGTACTATGCAGGTGGTGTGCGGACACATGGGGGCACACACCTGTACATACACAGAGCAGTGGTGGCAGTGGTGTATACACCCATGTGTGTAGTGGGGGTGGCACAGTGTGATACGCAGGGTCTTTCCTCTGTAACCCCGTATCACTGGGGAGACTCTCGGATGGATTTAGGGGTCATGGCACCCCTACATACAATGTAACGACTGCCCCCTCTTCCTAACTATTATTATTATACGTATCTTTCCTCTATGGCACAGGTTCTCAAACTCTGTCCTCAGGACCCCACACAGTGCATGTTTTGCAAGTCTCCTCACAGAATCACAAGTGAGATAATTAACTCCACCTGTGGACCTTTTAAAATGGGTCAGTGAGTAATTAATACACCTGAGCACCTGCTGGGTTACCTGCAAAACATGCACTGTGTGGGGTCCTGAGGACCGAGTTTGAGAACCACTGCTCTATGGGATAGGCACCACCGAGGGGGGGCGGAGGGGGAAGGTTAGGGTTAGGCTATGGGATTCTGACCGCCGATAATGTCAAAAACTGCGCCAGAGCTATTCCCACTCGTGTGTGTCCACGACACCCATAGAGTGGGAATAGATCCTGTGGCGAGCGCAGCAAGCCCACAAGGTAATGCCTAGCGCCCGCCCCGCTGACGGCATTCCGGTGTCGGTATTATGACCACCAGGACCCCGGCTGTCAGGATTCCATAGCCAACCCTAACAGTGTACTGTGAGTATAAGATTGGGGTGAGGTGTTTGGGTATTAGGTGCTGAGGCCTAGGTACATGGTGATCAGAGTCGGATTATTACATGGGCAGTTGTCCCGGGGCCCCAATATACGGCTATTAGAACCGGAGCACAGCATGTAGCTATGTCTCCGTTCCCCTCCTCTCTGGCGGCACAGCTGGAGATCTCCTCACTGCACACAGTCTTGCGGGACAGTGACTATAATCCTGCGTCACACACTGTCACACACACACTGTCACAGAGCCGCCTGCAGCCCATGCAAAGGTTGAAGGATTTGGAGCGGAGTCTGCACTGAGCGCGCTCTCCAGGTTGCCTGATCCCTGCTGCTCCGTCACTGGTCAAGGTGGGTACATGTGCATGTGTGTGTCTTGTGTGTATCCCACTGGTTGTGTCTATGTTCCCTTCGTGATCAGGACCTGGAAGTGACGTAACGAGAGGGCAGGAGAGAACTTCCGCCCATAAAGCACCTAAATGTTTTCTCCGTTCGTTTGTGGTTAATTTATTTTTCTATGCACCATTGGACGCTCGCCACGCTCCAGTGTCTCGCTCCGCTTGCTATTCCAAATTGTGACATGGACCCAGGGGCTTATGGGAAAGGTCCTCTCCACGAAGGGAAACTGTAGCCTATATGATCACAGAGGCATGCATAGTAGTAGTGGAAGTGTGTGTGTGAGGTGGGGGGGGGGGGGGGGGGGGGTAGGGTGCAATTTTTGGGGGGTGATTTCCACAACTTAGTTGCACCTTTACCCTCGCAAGCCTTAATCCGGCACTGATGGTGATAATTATATTAAAGTGAATAAAATGTCACCCACCCTGCTAACAGTCATGTATAGCAGGTAGGTGATAGGTAGGCTTACCGTGATCCGGTCTTTAGGTCGACATGGTTTCTAGATTGACAGGGACTCTATGTTGTTGACATGTTATAGGTTGACATGACAAAAGGTCGACATGAGTTTAAAAAAAAACTTTTTTTTTTTTTTTTTACTTTTTCATACTTAACGATCCACGTGGACTACAATTGGAAACGGTAACCTGTGCCGAGCGCAACGGTAGCAGAGCGAGGCACCTTGCCTGAAGCATGGCGAGCGGACACGGTGCACTAATTGGGGTTCCCGGTCACTGTACAGAGAAAACGACAACAAAAAAAGTAAAAAAAACTTATGTCGACCTAGTACATGTCGACCTAGTCACTGTCGACCTATAAACCATGTTGACTACCTACTGTCGACCAATAGGGGTCGACCTAGACACTGTCGACCTAAGTCTAATCTACCTAACATACCACACCCAGCTTACCATACTATCCCTTAACACTGCGACACTCATGGATTACACAGGTTCTGGGGCTGGATTATTTCACCTGGTTTTAATCAGCCACAGAACCTCAGTGTCCCAGTGTAAAGGGATAGCATGGTAAGCCTAACGATAGGGTAGGTCGGGATGCAGTCAATTTACCTACAATCAAAATCCTGACGTCAAAATACCGACGGACAAAATACCGACATTTAAAATACCGGCAAGGTCAACATACCAACATTTAAAATGACGACAGGTCAAAAAGTCGACATGAGTTTTTCATGATTTTTACATTGAAACCGACTTGTTCATACTTTACCATCCCAGTGGACCTGGAGGGGGAATATAATAGTGTTCCGAGCGCAGCGAGCCATGCGAGGAGACGCGGTACACTTATACGTGTCCATGTCGACATACACACACAAAAAACAATGAAAAACGCTTGTCGACTTTTATTTTACCTGTCGACATTTTAAATGTCAGTATGTTGACCTCGTTGGTATTTTGACCTTGTCCGGATAGCACATGGCACACTGCACATCCTTGTATAGCAGAAGTGATCTAGTCATTGTATGGCTGGGGAGGTGTGGTTTCCATGCATTGTGGGTGTGGCCGTGTCTGCTGATCTGGGCGGGGTGTACTATATTGGTAGAAAGCATCTGGCTGGCGGGTAGGGCCGTATAACTTCAGCTTTTAGCATGGGGAACACATACCTCCCAACATGACCCTCTCCAGGAGGGACAGAATGCTCTGCTCCTGGACTTCCCTCTTAATTTAGGATTGCCATCACCTGTGGTGAAACACCTTTCTTATCCATTAACCCACAGGTTCTCAAACTTGGTCCTCAGGACCCCACACGGTTCATGTTTTGCAGGTCACCTGTAGATTTTTGAAATGTGACAGTTGGTGATACACAGTGCAGCTGCTAGGTGACATGGAAAACGTGAACCGTGTGGGGTCCTGAGGACCGAGTTTGAGAACCACTGCATTAACCTGTTCAACACAGGTGCCGGCAATCATACATTAAGAGAAAAATCCAGAAGCAGAGCATTGTGTCCCTCCTGGAGAGAGTCATGTTGGGAGGTATGGGAACAGCAGTCCTTTGCTAGCAGGATGGGTCCTGGCCCTGGCGTCCGCTGTGGCAGGCAGCCATGTAATCACTTGTCCTGTGGTGCCATGGAACACTTAAAACTCAAACGGGTACATTTACTAAAGTGTGAGTTTCTTTAGAAGTGGAGATGTTGCCCATAGCAACCAATTAGATCTGTTATCTTCAAACTGGTGCTAGATGAATGATAAGTAGAATGTACTTGGTTGCTATGGGCAGTATCTCCACTTCTAAAAAAAACTCTCACTTTAGTAAATTTACCCCAAAATGTGACCGACAGGCATTTTATCTGACCCTGCTGATATCCGGGACATACACTGTGAGATCTCACAGTACATGTCACATGATATCGCGCTCAAAGTTATTACCTTTTTAACTCACAAAAACTTTTGTAACTTTTATAGATGCCTCATTCATAAACCTGCCCTTGTATCACCAAAGCACATGGGCACACTAAGGCCCTATGTACTAATGTGCATAACGCCAGTCCTTACTTCAGAGCACATGTAATATTTAATTATCTATTATATTATGCCCTAAGCTGTTCCATCTGTGTCATTCGCAGTGGGAGCCGGGGCATGTGCAGCGATGGGACAGCCGGACAGTCCACCCTGAGGAGGACCACTGCTCCTGGAAGGGGGTAAGTGATACTGCAGTGAGGGGGCAGGATGGGAAGAAGAGGGGGCGGAGTGACGGTTCATATAACACAGCTCTTCTCAAAAATGGAGCGGGGCTAATACGTGTTGTCAGGGGAGGTACAAAGTGTCCGGCCAGCCAGTGAGGCAGAACTACCACCAGTGCGTTGCACTGGGGCCCGCCTCTGTCCAGGGGCCCAAAGCATGTTTTGAGTCAAACGGACTCATTACATGCCGCTGTGCGCTGCTGGCAACCGCTGCCCGCAGCACACAGCTGCCCGGAGAGGAGAGGAGCAGCGGTACGGGGGAAGGAGGAGGAGGGAGGTGGAGGAGGGAGCCGCAGCAGCGCTTTGTTACTGGTTGAGGCGCTATAGGCTTCCGAGAACAGCCTATAGTGAAGCAGAGGGGCAGCAGCGCCTCCACCAATAGCACAGCGCTGCTGCGGCTCCCTCCACCACCTCCCTCCTCCTCCTCCCTCCTCCTCCTTCTCTCCTGCCCGGGAATCGTGAGTGACCAGAAGCTGCACCGAGGAGCCTGAGCCAGCGGAGAGGGTAAGTATATAATTCCTTTCTGTCTGTCTGTCTGTCTTTCTTGGGACTGTCTGCCGCAATGTGTAAAAAGGGGGAATCTGCTTGCCGCAATGTGTAAAAAGGGGGAATCTGCCTGCCGTAATGTGTAAAAAGGGGGAATCTGCCTGCCGCAATGTGTAAAAAAGGGGAATCTGCTTGCCGCAATGTGTAAAAAGGGGGAATCTGCCTGCCGTAATGTGTAAAAAGGGGGAATCTGCCTGCCGTAATGTGTAAAAAGGGGAAATCTGTCTGCTGCAATGTGTAAAAAGGGGAAATCTGTCTGCCGCAATGTGTAAAAAGGGGGAATCTGCCTGACGCAATGTGTAAAAAGGGGAAATCTGTCTGCTGCAATGTGTAAAAAGGGGAAATCTGTCTGCCGCAATGTGTAAAAAGGGGGAATCTGTCTGCCGCAATGTGTAAAAAGGGGGAATCTGCCTGCCGCAATGTGTAAAAAGGGGAAATCTGTCTGCCGCAATGTGTAAAAAGGGGGAATCTGCCTGACGCAATGTGTAAAAAGGGGAAATCTGTCTGCTGCAATGTGTAAAAAGGGGAAATCTGTCTGCTGCAATGTGTAAAAAGGGGAAATCTGTCTGCCGCAATGTGTAAAAAGGGGGAATCTGCCTGACGCAATGTGTAAAAAGGGGAAATCTGTCTGCTGCAATGTGTAAAAAGGGGAAATCTGTCTGCTGCAATGTGTAAAAAGGAGGAATCTGCCTGACGCAATGTGTAAAAAGGGGAAATCTGTCTGCTGCAATGTGTAAAAAGGGGAAATCTGTCTGCCGCAATGTGTAAAAAGGGGAAATCTGCCTGACGCAATGTGTAAAAAGGGGGAATCTGCCTGATGCAATGTGTAAAAAGGGGAAATCTGTCTGCTGCAATGTGTAAAAAGGGGAAATCTGTCTGCCGCAATGTGTAAAAAGGGGGAATCTGTCTGCCGTAATGTGTAAAAAGTGTACGCTGTCTGCCGTTATGTGTAAAAGTGTATGGTGTCTGCCGCTATGTGTAACAAGGGCACGCTGTCTGCCGCTATGTGTAACAAGGGGACGCTGTATGCCGTTATGTGTAAAAAGTGCACGCTGTCTGCCGTAATGTGTAAAAAGAGGAATCTGTCCGCCGTAAGGTGTAAAAGGGTCTCTACCTGGTGTAGTGGCGCTACTGTGCGGCGTAATTTGAATAATGGAGACTACTGTGCACCGTTTTATGAATTGGTATTATTTTGTGGCCACACCCCTTCCCCACGAAGCTACGCCACTATGTATTTTTGCGCGCGCCTACGGCGCGCACTGCCCCTGTTTTGCATGCAGGGGTGGGGCTCCGATGCCGTTTCTTGCACACAGTGCTAAAATGTCTAGTTACGGCACTGTTGCCAGGTATCCATTTCGATGGCCCTGAGCAGGTCCCCCTCACCAGATCCTCTCCAGGGGTGAGGGGGTGGACTTGGATGGGATGGGGGGGGGGGAGGGCAAAGCATTTTGTCGCACCTGGGCCCACTGTTCGCTAGTTCCGCCACTGCAGTGAGGGGTATACACCCTCACACTGATATTCACAATTGTGCATGACCACGCCTCCCACACACTTGGCCACGCCTCCTAATACAGAAACACGCCCTGCATGTAGTCCGCTGCCTCCTCAACATCATCCCGAGCAAGAGCGGAGACTGACTACTCCCATGTTTTGGTTTGAGTAGGCCCAGTGTATCTAACCAGCAGCGTTATAGTATAGCGTCAGCCCCAGAGTACATAAGGACTTTATCCCAGCATCTGGCAAACACATTAGTTCACTTTAAAAAGGCAAATGACAGCAAACCCTGTACATCTACATGGAATCACAGTGGGAAATACTGTCCTGAAGGCGATCATTGTATTTTATATCACAGTGCGATGTGACGTGCTCAGACATATCCCTAACAAAAGGAATTCATGCAGCGACGCGGACTCTCCGGCGCTCTGTGTATAACAAGTATCTCTTGGCAGATTTCCCCTCTCCAGAGTAAATAATCACCCCTCGGCCCGGCGTGTTTTCTTTTATAACTGAATAAAGATGGCTGTTATCCTGGCTGTTACTGAGAAACCCAATTCTGAGAAGTGATGTGCTCTCCTTCACCCCGCAGACTGCTGACGAATAACGTGCCCTGTAATCTCTGTGCTGATGGATACTGTATGATATACTACTGCATAGTAGGGGTGGGTAACCTGCGGCTTTCCAGCGGTTGTACAACTACAAGTCCCATCATGCACTGCAGAACCGTGCTCCAACTTATTATGCCAGAAATGTGCCCACACTCATTATACCAGCTTTGAACCCTCATGCCAGGCCTGTACCATCATTAAATGTAGTAATCATGTGCCTCCATTGAATATACAAGACTTCAAAATCTTGTGTCTTCTCCTTTACAGTAAAGACATTTCAATGACCATAGTTGTTAATTTTGGAAAATAGTTTGGTCAATTGGGACAGCCACTTGTTAGTGATGGTTCATTGGCTACTGATAAGGTGTGAATGCTAAGCTTTCTTCCAAGCCTATCAATGCCAAGGTCGTCCAAAACTTTCAACCAGGTAACGAGGACAGTAAGGTGTTTTCTACCAATAAGCACTTTTCTAAAACTCGAAGGCTGTTCAACAGCTCCACCAGATGTCTACCATATCACCCATCCGGCAGCTCCACCCGATGTCTACCATATCACCCATCCGGCAGCTCCACCCGATGTCTACCATATCACCCATCCGGCAGCTCCACCCGATGTCTACCATATCACCCATCCGGCAGCTCCACCCGATGTCTACCATATCACCCATCCGGCAGCTCCACCAGATGTCTACCATATCACCCATCCGGCAGCTCCACCAGATGTCTACCATATCACCCATCCGGCAGCTCCACCCGATGTCTACCATATCACCCATCCGGCAGCTCCACTTGATGTCTACCATATCACCCATCCGGCAGCTCCACCCGATGTCTACCATATCACCCATCCGGCAGCTCCACCCGATGTCTACCATATCACCCATCCGGCAGCTCCACCCGATGTCTACCATATCACCCATCCGGCAGCTCCACCCGATGTCTACCATATCACCCATCCGGCAGCTCCACTTGATGTCTACCATATCACCCATCCGGCAGCTCCACTTGATGTCTACCATATCACCCATCCGGCAGCTCCACCCGATGTCTACCATATCACCCATCCGGCAGCTCCACCCGATGTCTACCATATCACCCATCCGGCAGCTCCACCCGATGTCTACCATATCACCCATCCGGCAGCTCCACCCGATGTCTACCATATCACCCATCCGGCATCTCCGCCAGATGTCTACCATATCACCCATCCGGCAGCTCCACCCGATGTCTACCATATCACCCATCCGGCAGCTCCACCCGATGTCTACCATATCACCCATCCGGCAGCTCCGCCCGATGTCTACCATATCACCCATCCGGCAGCTCTGCCGGATGTCTACCATATCACCGATCCGGCAGCTCTGCCGGATGTCTACCATATCACCGATCCGGCAGCTCTGCCGGATGTCTACCATATCACCGATCCGGCAGCTCTGCCGGATGTCTACCATATCACCGATCCGGCAGCTCTGCCGGATGTCTACCATATCACCGATCTGGCAGCTCTGCCGGATGTCTACCATATAACTGATCTGGCAGCTCTGCTGGATGTCTACCACATCACTGATCTGGCAGATCTGCTGGATGTCTACCACATCACTGATCTGGCAGATCTGCCAGATGTCTACCACATCACCAATCTGGCCACCGGATGTCTTCCATATCACCAATCCAGTAGCTCCTCCAGATGTCTAACATATCACTGATCCGGCCACTAGATGTCTTCCATATCACCAATCCGGCAGCTGCACCGGATATCTAAAATATCACTGATCCAGTTAAAACTTAAACACAAGGTGGATACACCTGTATAACATCTATGGAGACTTCTAGGTGGTAAGCACCTTCTCAGGACTGTCCTCTATGAGGTTTCTTTGGAGGTGGTAGTCTTGGAATTGGCCTGGAAAATATTATTCCCAGTAATGTCAGATAAACAAGAACCTACATTGTGTTCTGAGGGTTCCATAAACATTACAAGACACTGAACACAGACGTGGAGGTCATGAGTTCAAGTCCCACCATGACCCTAACTGTATGTATATTCTCCCCGTACTTGGGTGGGTTTCCTCCCGCAATCCAGAAATGTTCTGGTAGGTTAATTGGCTCCCAACAAAAAGAACCCTAGTCTGTAAGTGTGTGCGTGTACATGTGGTAGGGAGTATAGATTGTAAGCTCCACTGGCGCAGGGACTGATGTGAATGAGTAAATACTCTCTGTAAAGCGCTGCAGGATATATGTGTGCGCTATATAAATAACTGATAAAGCAGGCTACAGAGAGATGACATGGTGGCTTTACCTCTGGTGTTAGTCAAAAAGTGGAACCCGTTTCCAGGAAAGAGGATGGTCTGCCAGCTATGCCATTAATAGTGTCAAGGTTGCGTAACAAACCAGCTCTACAGTTGGCATAGCCCTGAATTGCAGCAGCCACACAGCACATTGGCACTTTCCACTGGTCCCAGATCCTTGGGAAACGCAGATCCCGTCTCTAGGTGAAACTATTGCCTCCCAGTAGCTGAGGGAACTCGGGATTATGCTAGACATTGGCCGGAGTGGTTTACAGGGTGATTTCTGGTTATACTCCTGCTTGCTTTACTCACATTGGCCCCCATTTATCAAGCGTTGGGAGAGTGATAAATAGCACAGTGATAAAGTTCCAACCAACCAGCTCCTAACTACCATGTTACAGGCTGGAAAATTACAGTTAGGAGCTGATTGCTTGGTACTTATTGCTGTGCAATTTACCACTCTCCAAGGCTTGATAAATCTGGTCCGTAATGTAATATACCTACCCCTATATTCTCACGTGTCATTATATAGCAGAAAATGGGAAAAATACGGAACATAGGAGCCCACCGCTGGCAGGGACTAGAGGCAGTGACCAAACCGTGGCGATCCAAAAAAGTCCTGCGTGTGTGCGGAGGGCAGCACAGCGTTACTGTGTGAGCGACGGAACGTTTATGGCAATTAGTAAAACAAATGAAGGCTGTTGGTGGTCAGCCGTGGAAAATTCCTGTCGAAATCAGGATATTTAGAATTATTTTGCCATAGAAACAAAAGCAATGAAGATTAATGCATGGGGCGGTGAGTGATGGAGTGAGCTGCCAGGGTTTGGGGCTCAGCACTTGGCTGTTTGGACAGATGTTATCAGCTGGGGGCAGACACGCCGCAGCTGGAGGTTCAGGGGGGAGCGAGACCCGCGTTAACTACATCTCTGCCAGTGTCGCACAGCACACTCTCACCCTGGGGCTCTTGTCTTAGCCGATATGTCACCCAAAGCAAAGGCGCCTTACCTGCGAGGGTCATGTGAGGACGGATAGAGAGAAGGACAGGGGACACTACTGCTCTGGACCTGTGGCTGACGCTCTAAGAAAAGAATCGGAAGGCTTGCAGCGGAATATTATTATAGTTGAATATGATAAACTTCATTACAGAAGTACTACGGTAAAGATATAAAAATTATACGAAGTGGTCTTTAATTGATTATCGACAATTTAAAACTACTATCAGATCTCCTGATTGGTTCCTGCCCAAGACTCTGTAGGCCACAATCGATTTGAGGGTTTCAGAAGTCCAGGCCGAACATCACACTGTGTCTCCTCTACAGCCTGACCACATTCAGGGGATACCTAATATTTGTGGGTATAAATAAGGGAAAATGGGTGTTTTGGGGGGATATTCTGCAAATATTTATTGATAAATAGCCCCCTACGTCTACTTTTTCCCTCAATTTAACACAACGTGAACACTAGAGACATTTTTTAGGCGATAGCCTCTTTTGAACTGTTTAATAACACGGTCCCAGTAGGCCTCAATGGTGACAGCGGCCTACTGACAAACATGTATCTTACTAATTACTACTAGGTCATGCATCCAAGCAATTGGATGTTGTGAGGATTTCTGCACTTCAGTAGGGCTGGTCGGAGATCTCTGTGCACAGAGAGAGGGTTAATGGGAAAGAGAAGACAGTTAATGGCAACTGTACTGAATGATGAAGCGGACTAGCTAGCACCATTAAAGGAACTAGGTGAGATATTTACATTAGCAAACTGCAGTGGGGAAACAGTAGTGTGTTAGCGTCTATTTATTAAGTGCTATTTAAAAATAAAAGCTGTAAATATAAAGTGAAGAAAAAAAAGCACAATTAACACATATATACGCTATACAAAGAAAGCACAATAAGGTATCATATCACCAAATAAGAAAATAGCTCTGTAGACAAAACGTTCAGTTTGTGTGGTTAAAGACCGCAGGATTTATAGAGAATGGGAAAATGTCCATCTTGAAAGTAAGGAGACAAAAGATGACACGCGCAAATGGACTTTTAGAGCTGAACAAAGTGTGTTTTGTGGGAGCTAAGGGGGAGGTGTACCAAATCTAAGCGAGGGAATTACCCATAGCAACCAATCCATTTCTGCCTCTCATTTTATAGAATGTACTAGATAAATTACAGCTATAATTTGTTCGGTTGCTATGGGCAACTTCCCTTGCCCATGTGAGAATTCTGATACCTCTTCCCCAGCCTAAGTGCTTAGATAAAGCGTCTCCAGAGCCCCCATATGGGACTGATCAGGTCAGAGTCTGAATTGCTGCCCCTTCCACTCAGACTACCCTCGAGATAATCCGACTGCTATGTGTCCAAGGTGTCTGTGTTCCATGAGGAAGGTTCTGGAGCCCAGTGTGTTACCGCAGCTGTGCTTGAGAGGCAGAGGTGACCGATGGAATGGCACGCTAACCATTTGTGCAGATGTATGAAGCCTTGGAGAGTGATAACGCGGAGAGAGATAAAGTACCAGCCAATCGGCTCCTGGCATTTTTAAAACTCATCCTGTAACATGGCAGTCAGGAGCTGATTGGCTGCTACTTTATCTCTCTCCACTCTATCACTCTCAAAGGCTTAGTACATATCCCCCCCCTGGAGATGTAAACAAAACTACCTCACTTATTTTGAGTTGGGTATGATATGCCGGCGGTTGGGATGCCGGCAGTCAGAAGCTCGACCGCGGCGTCCAGATGGTGAGAATCCAGACAGAAGCTAGGTAAATATACTTACCCTCCCCCAATGCCCCCCTAACCCTCCCTTTCTGCAGTCTAAACCTAATCTCTCCCCCCCCCCCCCCCCCCCCCCGCAGCCCAACCCTAACACCCTTGTAAACCTAAACCTCCCCGGGGTTGTCTACACCTAACCCCCCGTCCCCCCGCAGCCTAACTGTAACCCCCCCATCTTTCCCGCAGCCTAACCCTAACCCCCCTCCCCACAGCCTAACCCTAACCCCCCCACAGCCTAACCCTAACCCCCCCGCAGCCTAACCGTAACCCCCCACACCTTCCCTCAGCCTAACACTAACCCCCCTCCCTGCAGCCTAAACCTAACCCTCCCCCCGCAACCTAACCCTACCCCCCACACCTTCCTGCAGCCTAACCCTAACCCCCCTCCCCGCAGCCTAACCCTAACCCTTCCCCCGCAACCTAACCCTAACCCTTCACCCCGCAGCCTATCCTTAACCCCCCCTCCCATGCAGTCTAACCCTAAACCCCCCCCCTTCTCCACAGTCTAAACTTAACTCTCCCCCCACAGCCTAACCCCCCCTTTCTCGCATCCTAAATCTAACCCTTCCTGGGGGTGTCTAAACCTAACCCCCCTCTCCCCGCAGCCTAACCCTAATCCTCCCTTTCCCGGAGCATAACCCTATCCCCCCCCCCCCCCCCCCTCCTGCAGCCTTACCCTAACCGCCCCATCCCGCAGCCTAATCCTAATCCTCCCCGCAGGTGCCTAAACCTCCCCCTACATTCTTACACTAGCCCTCCATATACCGGAGCCTAACTCTAATCCTCCCCCCGCAGCCTAAACCTAACCTCCTCCTCCCGCGACTTTCCTGTCCACAGCCCCGGCAAACCCTTGTTCGGGATCCTGGCGCTAGGATTGTGATCCTTGTTGGGGCGTCGGGATTCTGAGAAGTGTTGGGATCCTGGCGTTGGTATTTCGTTGACCGCCTGGATACTGACCGGATCCCCTTATTTCCGTCCATGTGAGATGGTCTGGGGCCTGTTATGAGGACATCAGCTGGTACCTGTTCACCGCTGCACTATCATGGGACACTGCTGACGTTCCCTGAGGGACATAAGGCCTGAGAATCTGGGCGAGAATATGGGTGTATCTGCTGATTTAAGTTGATTTTTGGCAATTAATATACTCAAGACTTTGATTTCTGTAATTCCTCCTAATTGTTGCATTACCTGTGTGCGTCTGTAGAATGAAGGCCATAGACTGGTCATGTGACTAACGAGGTACAATATCTCCTCAGGATTTCTGTCACAGTGCTAGCTCCAGTGGACAAAGATGGACAATTAAAGGACAAGCCAACATGACAACCTAAATATCATTATGTGCATTTTTATATCATTCTTGTTACCTACTTGAAACACTGCCCCCCTGGGAGATCCTCGGGGGAAGGTAACAGTGCGAGGCGTGGTGCCAAGAATCGCATCATTGTGGCCACATCCACTCTCTGCAATGCCACATTTTTGGGGGGCATCGGGCAGCTGGGGCAGAGACCATTAGAGAAGTGAAAATGTTTTTGTATTTTATTTGTTGGCCTACATGAGAGAACTGCGTTATATTTTTTCTCTGTACAGCGCTGCAGAAATTTGTGGTGTCTTATAAGTAAAACCTAATAATAATAAGTAACACGCGGCTAATTATACCGATATATAAAAACGCTAAAGATAACACAGTGGCCTATTTATTAGTCTTCTTTCCCGTTAAAATCATGTGTAAAGTGATAAGTAGCGCCCCAAGTCTCACATGTAGTGTACGCGGTAATGTCTGTGAGAGACGTAGGAACCAGACACACTGGGTGCACCAAGTGCTGTTATGTAACTTCCATACTCGGTGTTCTGGCGCCTCCTACTGGACACTTCTGCTGATGTAGATGATCTTTTCCTACTTACTATGGGGCATATTTATCACGGGTGTGGTTCATTGGGTCGACCACTATTGACTAGGTTTTTTTTAACCCACATGGACATTAGCCCCGCCCCAACTACCTGCTATTTTGTTTTTTTTTTATTGATTAGCGTCCCGGCCAGCACCTGTCAGCAGTGGCCATCGAGTGGTGCCATCTTAAGGGATGCAGTGTTTGCGATGTACAGCGCACTTTTATCGTATATGGTAATAAGATGCGCCTTGCGTTCGTAGTATATATTATCGCTAGCATTATAAATATTTATTAGAAATTAAATTGACTCTAACAGATGGCTGATTCCGAGATGGTCATTTCGAGTTAAACCATCAACGGTTAAACATATATGGTTTAAGTGCCATCGATGGATATAACCAATGGCAGCCCACCAATGGCCATCCCTAGTACTGTGGATCATGACCAAATCTGGGGGGGGGGGGGGGGGGGCATGGCCACTCCCCTAAAAGAAAAAGAGAATAAATAATATGCAGCACAGGGGGACATTTCAGGGCCGTCTTATTAGCATGTGTAGGCACTGGGCAAAGCAATGCACTGGGGCCACTAACCACCCATTCACGGGAACCAATGAAAAAATAACATGCCTGTCCTGTGGTCCTGCGATGTCTCTACACATGCTTTTATGCAGTGAATGGCTGTCAGCACTCTGATTGGTGGATGGCTGGAGCTATCCACCAATCAGCATGATTCCAGCCCATTCACTGTCTGACTGCAGCCTGGGAAGCAGGAAGAGAATGCTGCCTGGCAACTCTGTGTGACCTCCACCCAGCCTGCTCAAAGGCCCCTAGAATTGTGGGGCCCTGAGCAGCTGCCCAGAGTGCCTATAAGTTAAGATGGCCTTGGGACATTTGTCCCCTTTAGCAACACTACAGAGGAGGCAGTAGCGGATCTTGCCACGGGCTAGCAGGACTTTTGCCCGGGGCGCCGCCTTCCGGAGGGCGCTGGCGCCATCCGGAGGGCGCCGCACCATGGCAAGATCCGCCACTGCTGTGCCCTCCGCTGCCCGCTGTGTCCCCCGTCTATGCCTCCTGTGAAGGGAACTAGACGCGTAGCGTCTAGTTTCCCTTCGTGGAGAGTACCTTTGCTGAGTGGTGCGCGATGACGTGATCGCGCACCGCACAGCAAAGGTCCTCGCCACGAAGGGAACTAGACGCTACGCGTCTAGTTTCCCTTCATGGAGAGGACCTTTTGCTGTGCGGTGCGCGATCACGTCATCGCGCACCGCTCAGCATTCAAGCGGCGCTACTAATGTACAGGGGGTGTAACTGACCACGCCCCCTGTATTAAGCCACGCCCGTTTCCTGCCCGGGGCGCAGAGCGGGCTTGAACCGGCCCTGAGAGGAGGGCAAAGTCCCCCTACACAGCTGACCCGGGCACGGCTCCCCCCCCCCCCCCCCCTCCCCAGCCAACAATCTCGGGACACAGGCCACAGTAGCTAGAATCCGCGCCCCACCCCCTCCCCCCACCGGTGCATGGTGACAGGGGTATAGGATAACTCCATATAGAGAGAGTTATCCTATACCGACGCCGGGATCCCGAAGTAGGAGGCAATGCCGGCATCGAGATACCGACGCTGCACAGTATGCCGGCGCACATTACCGACAGCCAGCATCCCGATTGTCCAGACAGCTGGGACGCACTGCCGTCCTGCTGCGGGGGGTGGTGAGGGGGTGTTGGAGGTTAGGTTTAGGCAAAAGAAGGGGGGTTCGTGTTAGGCTACAGGGCTGGAAAGGTTAGGGCTAGGGACCGGGGAGGGACGGTTAGGTTTAGGCAGCGGGGAAGGCATGTTTAAGGTTAGGTGACACCGGAGAGGGATAGGGTAGGGGGCAGAGGAGGGTTAGGGGGCTTACTGGGGGGCTGTCGGGATTCTGTTGGACGGATGCCGTTGTCGGTATTCTATCCGCCGATATCCCGTTCATCTGCATATCATACTGATCCCCCTATCGGGGCCAAGCTTGTTGAATCCGGCAGCACAGGAATAAAGGAGATATTGGAGATATCTGCTACAATCCCTTCATAGTACATTTGGGAGATCCTTCATATTTATATTATATGTTTTGGGGGAATATCCTGCAAATATGTAATAAATAGGCATTTTGTATGTGACCGTTATTATTAATAACCGTTATATAGTGCACATATCAGTCCGCGCTCCAGTGGAGCTCAGAATCTATTAGGTCCATGGGGGTCATTCCGAGTTGATCGCAGCGCTGCAAAAAGTTGCTAGCGAGCGATCAGTCGCTGCCTATGGGGGAGTGTATTTTCGCTTTGCAAGTGTGCGAACGCTTGTGCAGCCGAGCGGTACAAAAACGTTTTGTGCCGTTTCTGAGTAGCTTAGAACTTACTCAGCCGCAGTGATCACTTCAGTCTTTTGGTCCAGGAATTGACGTCAGACACCCGCCCTGCAAACGCTTGGACACGCCTGTGTTTTCCAACCACTCCCAGAAAACGGTCAGTTGACACCCATAAACGCCCTCTTTCTGTCAATCTCCTTGCGATCGGCTGTGTGAATGGATTCTTTGTTAAATACTTCGCCCAGCAATGATCCGCTTTGTACCCGTACGACGCGCATGCTCATTGCGGTGCATACGCATGCGCAGTTTTGCCGAGTTTTGACCTGATCACAGCGCTGCAAAAATTTCTAGCGAGCGATCAACTCGGAATGACCCCCAATGTACTAAGCCTTGGAGAGAGATAAAGTACCAGCCAACAAACATGTTCTTTAGGCACCGGGGGCCTGATTCCGCTGTGGTCGGAGGAACTACCGCTGCTGCTTACATGGAAGCACTAGTATGGTAATGCAGCTGGAGGGGTCTGGTATAAGTATCCGCCTCCTGCATGCATTAGTTATCCCTGCTGTGTCCTACTGAACATCGGCACCTTGCGGCATGCGCTGCAGAACCAATGGGACCTGAGCCACACCCAGTGCGCACTATTGCACATCCGTGTTCTGCTGATCCACATGCACAAGGGCAGTGCTGAGGTGAGGGTTAGCTACTGGGGCCATGACCCAGAATGCACTGTACTCCAGAACTTGGTAAATTCAGCCAAAGAGGGCTGCTTCTGTGAGCAAAACCGGGATATCCGGTATCTGCTGCAGTCTCCCGTACATACATTTGGGGGATACTTAGTATTTGCGGGTACCCCCTGAAACCACTTGTTGAATCTTTTTAGTCAGGATACCAACCCATCCTATCCTGTTTCCCCTGGATGTATCTACAGTGAGAGCGCAGCAGATATTTATCACTTAAAACGGAATGGGGGGAGTGAGTGCTGGTGGGGGCGGTGGGGTCAGGGGTTACAGAGTTCAAATCGATGGAAATGAATGCACAGACTATTTTGTATACTGATTTTTACTTATTAGTAAATGTGTGTTTAGCCCCAGAAACACAACATTGATGTAGATTGTTTTGAAATGGATTATAATCCGTCTTTAGTCCTTTCACCCCTGAGGGCCAGTGTATGTATTTGTGTTATGTACACAGGGCTGTGTGTAGCAGCTGCTGTATAGGATACAATAAATAAATAAAAATGTCCCTTGTTATACAACCATTGTATTATTATTTGTGGCTGTGTGTGATGTAAAGACGCCTGTCAGGATGGAATTGGTCTGACAGAACCAGCTAATTGTAATTCTCTCTCTCTAGTGAATGATGGCGCTGTGACAGTAGTGTCAGACATTACACCCTGGGCCCCCAAAGCCTGAATACAGCTGTGTATGTAGCGCTGTATTATCACACACTGACTCCCATTCCCACAGGGTAGATGCTAGAATCAAGTGGGCTAAGGGACCTTTTCCGTAAGGGGGAGGAGTTACGGCGCAAGGGGGAGGAGCTAGGCCAGCGGGATAGTTCCTCTACTATCCACGCCACCAACTATTACCTTTAGTAATTAGGTGGTGAGCGAAGCGGAGCGGAGCGGAGCGAGCCACCGTGCCCGAAGCGTGGCGAGCGAAGCGAGCCCGCGAGGGTACTTTTCGGGTACCCTGTTCGCCCGTAGCTCCTCCCCCTGGTGACGTAGCTCCTCCCCTCAATACGTCACAAGGTCCCTTCAGCCCCTCCGATATAGAACCAAATTCCCACAGGCCTCTGCCTGGAGATATGGCAGCACTAACGTCACTTCCTGTTACTCTCCACTGCCATGGGGATGGCTGAGGGAGGAGGAAAGGCCGGTTGCTGTGGCAACAAGTGTACACTACAACACTACAGCTGGAGCCTGCGAGTGCAGACATGGTGAGAGGCAGCTCCATATACTGTACCGTCATATGCTGTGCTAGAGTGCACTGATGTATACTATAATATACTGTAATATATACTGTACCGTCATGTGCTGTGCTAGAGTGCACTGATATATACTATAATATACTGTAATATATACTGTACCGTCATGTGCTGTGCTAGAGTGCACTGATATATACTATAATATACTGTAATATATACTGTACCGTCATGTGCTGTGCTAGAGTGCACTGATATATACTGTACTGCCATATGCTGTGCTAGAGTGCACTGATATATACTATAATATACTGTAATATATACTGTACCGTCATATGCTGTGCTAGGGTGCACTGATATATACTATAATATACTATTATACACTACAATATACTGTAACATATACTGTACTGTTATATGCTGTGCTAGAGTGCACTGATATATACTATAATATACTGTAATATATGCTGTAACGTCATATGCTGTGCTAGAGTGCACTGATATATACTATAATATACTGTAATATACTACAATATACTGTAATGTCATATGCTGTGCTAGAGTGCACTTATATATACTATAATATACTATTATATATACTGTAACGTCATATGCTGTGCTACAGTGCACTGATATATACTATAATATACTGTAATATATACTGTACCGTCATATGCTGTGCTAGAGTGCACTGATATATACTATAATATACTGTAATATATACTGTAACGTCATATGCTGTGCTAGAGTGCACTGGTATATACTACAATATACTGAAATATGTACTGTACCGTCATATGCTGTGCTAGGGTGCACTGATATATACTATAATATACTATTATACACTACAATATACTGTAACATATACTGTACTGTCATATGCTGTGCTAGAGTGCACTGATATATACTATAATATACTGTAATATATGCTGTAACGTCATATGCTGTGCTAGTGTACTGATATATACTATAATATACTATTATATACAATATACTGTTTTATATATACTGTAACGTCATATGCTGTGCTAGAGTGCGCGGATATATACTGTAATATATACTGTAACGTCATATGCTGTGCTAGAGTGCACTGATATATACTATAATATACTATTATATACTATAATATACTGTAATATATACTGTACTGTCATATGCTGTGCTAGAGTGCACTGATATATACTATAATATACTGCAACATATACTGTACCGTCATATGCTGTGCTAGAGTGCACTGATATATACTATAATATACTGTAATATATACTGTACCGTCATATGCTGTGCTAGAGTGCACTCATATATACTATAATATACTATTATATACTACAATATACTGTAATATATACTGTACTGTCATATGCTGTGCTACAGTGCACTGATATATACTATAATATACTATTATATACAATATACTGTAATATATACTGTAACGTCATATGCTGTGCTAGAGTGCACCGATATATACTATAATATACTATTATATACTGTACCGTCATATGCTGTGCTAGAGTGCACTGATATATACTATAATGTGTAAAGTGCATTATGTTGATAAGGACATTATTGTGTGTCATGTGTAAGGGGCATTACTGTGTGGTATTATGTGTATAAATGCATTACTAATGTGTGGCATTATGTGTATAAGGTGCTCTACTATATGGTGTAATGTATAGAAAGGGCCAGGGCTGCCATCAGAAACTGTGGGGCCTAGGACTGACAAAATAGATAGGGCTCCTCCCTCCCCCCAAAAAATATACTGCTGCACCGTTCCACCCCTATGTGATGTCATACATTGTGATGTTACATATAGGTGGACTGTTACGGACCTACAGGAACGGTTCACAGAGAGCTGATGCACAGATGAGGCTTGTTTTAAGAAGACCTCCCTGCGCAACAGCATGCTGTTGATTCTCAGGCTGGTGCAGCTCTACAGGTATTGGCGGTAGGAGCCAGGAGTGGGCCCCCTCTCTGTATGGGTCCAGGACACATATTGATTAGGGCCGGCTCCGATTACACATATGAGAGCTCTTGTTACCACCCTCGTCTAATCATGCAAGTAAAAGTGATATGTGACATCTAATCTATCTATCTATCTATCTATCTATCTATCTATCTATCTATCTATCTATCTATCTATTATCTCGGAAGTGGAACACAACACAACTGCTGTTTCATCCTCCTACTGAGGCATCTATGCACGTCAGAGAGATAAGGACATACAGTATACCCCCCCCCCCCAAATATATGCTGCGCCTCTGCATTTTCCTGTCGTTAAATGACACCCCTCAATCACAGCGCAGTACAATGTATTGTCCGATCACTGAAGTTACTTTTATTCCAACGTTATAAGTGCAGACACCAGTATGGCGACTATACGCCGTGGCGTCAGTCTCATCACTCCGCTGTGCTGACTCTGGTCACCTTTTTATGTGTTTACAGCCGGAAAGTGTGGTGGGGTCGCTCAGCTCCGGCTCCAATGGCTCCCAGCGGTCTAAAGCCTGGAAATACCGGACCAAAGCTCTGAGCTCGGAAATAGACGAGAGCCTGTTTGGAGTGAAGGTGAGTCTGTGAGCCCTGTCTGGGAGTGGCAAGGTCTGTGTCTTCCAGCGCAGATTTTCTGGCCTCGGCTACAGAGCTGAGACGGCCGACCTCAGTAGCCGTAGGCTTACTCAGATGGCCGGTGCAGTGACCGATGGTCACGATGATGATTCGATGCTGCGTTGTCTTCAGATGCTGTCAGTGGGTGTCTTTTGTCCTCAGTCCCATCCTGTGTCATTAGCGTATTTTATCATCGCTGCTGCATCTAAAGACAACGCAGCGACACAACCAGCGCCCACCTCTGATGAAGGCCCCATGTTCATCCGCTTCCACTCAAAAATAATAATAGGTGATAATAATGTTTTTTTTTAAATAGCACTTTTCTCCCATTAGGACTCAGAATACATATAAGAGACTTTAGGATCCCATTTATCAATGATCGCATTTGCAATTATGTATGGGCGATATTAGCGCTACTTTGGGTGAATGTATCACCCGGCACTGGCAGGGACAGAGCCCATCCCTGCGATGTGCACAGTGCACTTCCAGACCTTCTGCGCATGTGCACCTAGCCTCACCACCGTGCACAGGGACCATTTCCGGCGGAGGGTTCCTGGGAAACCCTGCCGGAACTACATGCAGGAGATTACGGTAGCTGCGAGGGCCAATATCGGGAATGCTTGATATATCGCACGGCATCGCAGCCCCTATAGAAACCTATGGGGGATGCAGCTGTGGGCGGCAATGGAGGGATCGCAGCAGGTATTGGAGATATCTGCTGCGATCTCTCTGTCGTACATTGCAGGGTTTTGTGGCAGTATTTGCGGCTGGCCCCCGAAAATGTGTTTTTGAGGACATAGTTGCAAATATTTGCCCTTATTTACCAATGAGTGATAAATTTCACTGTGAGTGATAAATTGCACCAGCCAATCAGCTCCTAACTTCCATGTCACAGGCTGGGTTTGAAAAATGACAGGAGCGGATTGGCTGGTGCCATTTATCACTCACAGTGACAGTTATCACTCATTGATAAATAAGGACAACTGTTTGATAAATGGGCCCCGTAGAGTCTGAGCTCCTTTACAGTTGGCCGTATGCTTATGTGTCCTAACATTCATTACACATAACCTATTTTACATGTAAGAGATCTTCCCTTCCCCAAGTGGCAGCATAGTGGCTGTGTCCTACCCATAACATAACAGACCCAGGGCGTTCTCATGGTAATTACCCCTGCCAGCGCTGGATGCGGTCACTTCTCAGGCCACATTTAACGAAGGCAGCATTTTCTACAGGCGGATGAACAAACCTGATCTGACAGCACCCGTCCTATTAGATTTCCTGACACTGCTCTGAGTTCATTCACAGGAGTGAGACCTTCGGGGTCCTAGACGAGGGACTCGCACCACTGCTCTGCTATACTCTGAGAAATAAAAGTTTGGGCATCTTCTGTGATATATGATTGTTTCCGTGGCTGCGTCGCTGTAACCTGTCACTGAGATCCCCCGCAGATATCCTGGGAACTGTTATATTGCAAGGAATAGATGGTTTGCTAAATGCCAGATGAATGATGCGGCGTATCTGCTTGTACTCCAGAAACTCCCAAAAGATGACACTCCGATTGTGCAGAGGGTCGAGCAGGGACGGCGTAAGACAGCGTCAGCACCGACGAGGGGCCACAAGCCTGAGACCATCCGAATTATCACCAGCGACTTGATTCGGGACCTCATGTAAGTGCCACTAGTAACAATTAGCACCACAGATCTCAATACCGCTGGTAGGACCTAATGCCCCTACCACACACACAGGACTATGCACAGTACTTACAGTCAGGGCAGGGTGATCGGAGAAGGTAGGAACCAGTGGTGTACTTAGAATATGTGCAGTGCAAACTGGCCCCTGGATCTGGGGGCCCACACTGCACACCCCACTCCCAACACTTACCCCTCTGGAATTCTGGAAAACGGCCAGTGTGTAGGTGAGGGCCGGAATAGAGGTGCAGGAGAAGAGGGCTGAGTGGACAGGAGGGAGGAGGACCTTGAGGATGAGATTTGGCAGGATTGTTGTTCCATGCAGTGGTGTCAGCCACAGCTTAATCCGGTATACGTTCAAGATTCCGGCTGTCGGGATCCCAGCAGATGAAATACTGACGCCGGAATCCCAACATCCGTCATGACACCGACATCCGGAATCCTGAACAGGTCAGGATTCCTACAGCTGGAATCCTGAATGTAAGTATGGCTGGGGGGCTAGGGTTTGGCTGTGGGGGGGGGGGGGGGGGTTAAGGAGTTGTGTTAGGTTTAGGCACTACGGGAAGAGGATTAGGGTTAGGCAGCAGAAAGGGGGGGGGTAGGTTTAGGCAATAAGGGGGGAGGTTGGGGTGTAGGGGGGGGAGTTTGAATACTTACACTTACAGTTATGTCAATGTCAGCATTTCTGATGTCTACGTTCTATCAAGGATGACATTTTGCAGGTGTCAACATTTTAACCATGTTGGCATCATCAATGGGAGGGTTACACTATGGGGGGAGGGAGGGTTAGGTTCAGACTGCGGGGTGTGTGTGTGTGTGTGTGTGTGTGTGTGTGTGTGTGTGTGTGGGGGGGGGGGGGGTTAGGCTGCGGGAAGGTAGAGTTAGGGTAACACTGCGGGGAGGGGGAGTTACTGACCTCCAGCTTCCCTGTTGGGATTTCAAGCAGTACCGTTTCCCAACCCCATGTATTTGTCTAGTTCTCCTGCAGGTAACACTTCCTATTTCCCCGTAATGATATACTGCGTTTGTACAACGTAGCCATGGGTATTATTTGTAATACTGGAAAAGACAGGGGGTGGCTTTTGGGTTGCGGTTTTCTTTTATAGTAGAGTTACTGTATGTTTTACATTAGCTACAATGATAGGTGGCCATCGAATGATCCTCCGTGTATGATCTCCATAGGTGATTTTATATCTATGGCAGTAAACCATCGACAGGAACCATTGATAGTTTAATAGTTGAAAGCATCCCTGCTGTGGGTCACTGGAAGGTAGTGGGCCAATCAAGGAAAGAGACCCTCCTCTGTCGATGGCAAAGCCATTGACCATGGATGACCATGCCTACTAGGCCCAATAATTTGGTTGCTATGGGTAACATCTTTTGTAACACCGCACTTTATTAAATCTGCCCCTCAGGATCTTCAGTGTGTAATGTGGATGTGACCTTGGCCTAGTTTTATAACTCTCATACTCCTGTCACCTGGATGCTGTGCGTGACCGTGTATAATATGACATATTTCCCCATTTGCAGTGTTCCCAAAGAGGACCCCTCCGGGATGTCCCTAATCATGAGTCCCCAGGATTTCATCCGCGTCAGGTCAGCAGCCCGCGTCCCAACCAAGGAGGAGCGTGAGAAGGCAATGCAGTACATGAAGGAGGAGAATGAGGCCAACATTGTAAGAATCCAGCCTCAGATGCCTGCAGGGAGACTTTCCCCAGAGTCACGGGATAATGAGGAATAAGTGTGATAATAAGCAGCATTGCATTACATTAATAGTGTCACTTACACATTCCCATAGATGCTGTATTGTGAAGCATCAGGAAGATCTTTAATTGAATTCCTACAGGCGGCAAAATGCAGATAAGCCACTCCTGGTCAGATGGGACTTCCACTAATGCCATTTACTTAGATTCCCTTGACTTATGGTTTACTCACTGGGTTTTAGAACGTGTCAGTCTTGTGCTGAGGCCCAATGTCCACCAATCCCTGTAGAGTTTCATATCATACTTTTTGGACTTCACGTATGGGGAGATCAAAGTGGCTAGTCCAGTGATTGCTGCAAAGTCATGTGCGCCGTCATGGACCCGGCTTTGAATTCCCCACAAATGTGAGACTTTCTGGGATTCTGGGGGCAAATAGGCAATAATTCTTCATACGATGATCAGAAAATCGTGTCCTGCACTGATGAGCTCTAGTGATGCCACACCCTATTACTATATATATATATATATATATATATATATATATATATATATATATATATATATATTGTATAGATATAGATTTTCTGTTTAAATGATGCATCCCAGATGTTTTCTCCTGTATAGGAGTCACTCATTTGCATTTTGTCCTTAGGGCCTAGTTTATAACTCTTGTCTCCTATGTGTTTTGCGTACAGCGGTTGGTTCTTATTACATGTCACTATTTTTAGACGTATACAATGATTATCCATATACAGTGCCAGCTTGTTATGCAGAACTTTACAGAGACTGTTTAATCATTGAAATCCGCAATGGAAAGCGTTAGGTAAAGGTTCTGAGATGACGGAACCGGCGGTGTTTCCGTGAGTTCACCAGTAAATGTAGCGAGGCAATCAGTTCTACGGTAACACCCGTCTTTTACTGATTGCTGCTCTAAATTTAGCAGCAAACTCAACTAAATCACGCTGGTTCCATGATATCCGAGCCTATTACATAAACCCCGGTACACTATGTACAAAATATTCTCCTTATTACTGTCTAGGTACAAAGATGGCGATTTACCAAAGCCTGCAGAGATAAAGTGGAGAGATTAAGTATCAACCAATCAGCTCCTGTCTTGTTACAGGCTGTGTTTGAAAAATTACAGGTAGGATCTGATTGGTTGGTAGTTTATCTCGCTCCAAGCTTTGATACTGTACTGTATATCTCCCCTTATCGGACAAGCCCTTTGGATAAGGCTGACGGTAGACTTTCTCTGCTCGTTCTCAGGAAGCGATTAATGAGCGTAAGACCACGATGAAACAAAAGGAGATGCTGCGCAAGAAAAACGAGAAGCTGAGTGACCTGGAGGAAGAAGCCCAGCAGAGGGCGCAGTATCTGCTTCAGAGGGCCAACGCCATGCGGATGGAGCAGGAGGATGAGATCAAGAAGCTGAACGAGGTGCGTCGTGATGTCGTATATCTTTGTAGCCGCAGATAAATGTACGCGTACACCCAATTCGTGACTTCATTTTATGGGCTGAAACGGCAATCATGAGAAACCAGCCTATCCATTAACTGGAAACTGGAGGTATTACTGAGGCGTGAAGCTTTTTGAGCCTCATCCATCAGTAATATCACTATTTCCAATTAAACTGATAGGGCGAATATTGGTTCACAAAATTTGTCTAGCATCCTACTGGGGGACACTGGAACTTTGGAGTATTTACTGTAGGTCCTCAGAGAGGGGATCACGTACGCAGCGGATTTGCGAAAATATGCAAATGACCGAGACGCCTGGTATTCCGGTATTGCAGTTGTAGGCTGAGACACGCTCCGAAAACAGTTGCGGCACACCTGCGTCCTTGACACCACTCCCCATTACCACCCCAAACGGTCATTGACTACCAATCACTTTGTGAATAAATCCTCACTATGAACGACATCGATAAGGGACCTTGGCGGCGAGCGTGACGCGTGCGCATTCTGCCGATAATCACTGGCATTGCGTCCGCATGTCTGAATCAGGACCATTGTCTTTCTGATTTTAGGCCGTGGTCGGTCTGCGGAAGAAGAGGCGTTCCTTCTCTTGTTGGATGTGGTCAGGCCTCCTGAGGCGTTAGGTTAATAGGACTTTTTGATGGCTGTTTGGTCCCCCATGATGCAGTTGGTCTGCGGCTCAGCAAACCATTGGTAGCTGGATTGCATCAGTAATTCTCTAGGCTTGTGCTGGCGCAGGAAAGGGTACATGAGGGTACATGATACAAGATGGCCGAGTGGCAAATAGGTGGCGCTGTAGGGTCCTCTGTTGCTCTGTCAGGCAGACACACCTACGTTCCATCTCTACAGTCATAAGTCCAAAGCATACACTCCCGTAGCTCATCTTTGGGATGTTCCCATGGTTCCAGTGTCTCCCAATTGGCTGAATGAGAAAACATGATTTTAACACATATGTTCCATTGGAGGGAAACTGGGCTAGCCAATATAAAGAGGGAGGAGGTCAGACTTCCTAAAACGCCCAAACTCCTGCCTGGCTCTGAGTCGGACGCATCTGTGGGCGCTGTTCCGGACGTGTTTATGCTAAAACCACCCAGTTACTGCCCATAAATGCCTACGTCACTGGCAGTGTGGTTTGCAGACAGACGTATCGTGCGCAGTAGCAGATTTTTTGGGTTTTCCGCATGCGCAGGACATTAATATCTACGAGATCTGTGCGCACTGTGACTTGCGAGCGTCTCAGAATCAGCCTTTATACCCTCTGGGTCCAGTGTCCGCAGTTACTACAGAGAAAAGGATTTAACGTAATCACAAATGCCCTTTTATGGAAACATTTCTTATACAGGGCCGAGTTCTACATGCGCCTGTACCCAGTGGAAAGCACAGTCCTTCTGCAGCGAAAGTGCAGAGCTAAGGTCTATACTTTATCCTTCAAATGCGCTCTCTAGCTCAGGGGATTTTGGTCACATGTAAGTGATTGCTGGACTATTCCTGATAATGTTTAATCAGTGCCACCCCCTGAAGTCGGTCAAACATGTCCATTCAGTCCTGGTGATGTGTGTAAATATACACATTGGCAGGAATTACGGTACAATAGCATTGCAGGTTTTCCTCTGTGCCTCCTATGGGCTGCAAAGGATAATCGGTAATGTTTTGTGGCCATGCGTTGCCTGGGAATACTACTACGTACTATATATTGTTATTTGTACAGGCTCCTAGGAAAATCTGAAGCTGTGTTTTACTTGGCGCTCTCAGGCTTTTACCAACTACAAAGTGCACAATATCAACTCTCTAAAATAATTCTGTAACCCGGTATTTCCCAACCTCGTTCCTCAAGACACACTCCTCTCCAGTCCAGGTTTTAATGATATCCACGCTTGAGCACAGATGGATAAATCACAGTAACTGAGGCACTAGTTAAGTCACCTGTTCTCAAGTATGGATAGCCTTGAAACCTGGACTGTTAGTTTACTTGAGGACTGAGACTGGGAGACACTGATGTAGCCCATGTACAACTTTCTCTGCCAACAGATGATTCTAAATGCCAAGTGCTACGCCATCTGCGACGCCCAACTTCTGGAGAAGAAGGTGATCTCCAAGGAGCTTGAGGAGGAGCGGAAGAGGCTGGACCAGATGATGGAGGTGGAACGGCAGAGAGCCATCAAGATGCAAGAGGAGATTGAGGAGAAAAGGAAGCAGGAGAAGATCAGGTAGCGTTGCTTCTTATCACAGATATTGGGACCATCTTTAGCTTTGGCCACAGATGATGTGTTATCAGCAGCGGTATCGGGCAATTAGCCCAATATTGCAGCATGTGAGGGACCAAAATCTTGTGATAAAAATGCAGTGGAAACAGATCGGATGATTATTGAGCATATTGAAGAATGTGGTCAGAAGACAACTGCAGATGGCTGGTTTGGCCCATGTATGAACTGGGCTCTTTTTGTGTTAGCTGGCACTGGGCCTGAGGGCCTAATTCGTGTTTGTACGCAACACCGATGTTTCGCAATGGAGTGATTATCAGCAGACTGTGCATGTCCCACGCTCGCACTGACTATACGTATAGTGATTGACAGGAAGAGACCGTATGGGGGAGGTAAAGGGGGAGTGGCGGCCAAAATGCAAGCGCGTAATGGCCATTTTCAAAGCGTGTATCTGCCTTCGACTGCGATCATGTACGTAGAGAAACATGGTGCCAGTGTCGCTACTGCCGCGGACAGTCTGCTTAGCCATAGGTCAACCTGGGTATGAATTATTAAATCTACACTGAAAAGGTTTACAGTCAATAGGTCTACCACTAATGGTAGACGTGTATTAGGTCGACATTTGAACCCTGTCGACTTAGTGCATGTCTACCATTAGCGGTAGACCTATTGATTGTAGACCTTTTTAGTGTAGATCTATAGTCCGGATACTGGTCAACCCTAGGAGTCAATGTTCCTCATTATTGCGTCGGGGCAGCGTATGTGAACGCAGTTGCTGAAGTATTTGTGATGGATCTGGTGGCGTCTTTATCCGGTTCTGGGTGGCGTCTTTATTCGCGTCTGGGCGGCAGCTTCACTTGCGACGTTTAGCAGTTCTGTAGCCTGGAAAATCGCAGCTGCAAAGGTGAGTGCCCTGATCCTGTAGCCGACAACTGGTACATTGTATCCTATAAGCGCTGTGTGGCTTCTTCCTCTCTGCAGAGGGAAACATCACATCATCCAGCAGATAGGAGAGAACCAGGAGTCCAGGATTATGCAGGAGGAGCAGAGGGAGCAGGAAGCTCAGCAGATGCTACAGTACCTGGAAGAGCTTCAGATGGAAGATTATAAGGTAGGTAGGCTGTGTTAGGAGAGCGTGTGTGTGTGTTGGGGGGGTGAGGGGGGGGATTGGGGATTGTATCAAAGTGGTTCAAGCGCTACACCATCCTACCACCACTACCGGCGCCACTTCCATGGGCAATATTGCTGTGTCAGTAAGGAGCTATCTCTACTGATCTAAACTTTACTTACTGACGCGGGAGCAATTTGCTTATTGTTTTCCTAACTGCCTGTAAACGTACCGATACTTGGCAACCAAACGACAGTTGGGGTGATTCCGAGTTGATCGTAGCCCATAGACATGCGGGGGGACACCCAGCACAGGGCTATCCCGCCCCGCATGTCAGTGCCGCCCCCCACCCCCCCCACGCACAGCGCCGATGCTTTTGCACTTTAGGAGTAGCTCCCGGCCCGCAACTTTAGCGTGCTGACCGGGAGCTACTCGACGCTCCCCGGTCCGCAGCGGCTGCCTGTGATGTCACATAGCCGTTGTGGCCCGCCCCCCTGCATGGTCCGGCCACGCCTACGTTGGCTGGACCGCACCCACGAAACGGCGGCCACGAAACCGCCATTCAGCCCCTCCCCCCCGCCCAGCGACCACCTCTGCCTGTCAATCAGGCAGAGGCGATCGTAGCACAGCGACGGCCTTCGGCCATCTGACATGCGCCGATGCACTACTGCGCCGGCGCAGTTCTGATCCGATCACACCGCTGTGATTAACTGCAGCGTGCGATAGGGTCAGAATGACCCCCAATGTCTACATTCGGTGCTAGCTGACTTCATAAGAAAATATTTCGTTAAGGGGCGGAGCCAGTATAACTATATCACATCAAATGTTATCAAATAATTACATAAATTATTAACAACAAACACGCAAGGTGGATCACAAATACCAGCACCACTAGAGTTGTGGAAATGGTTTAGTTTTATAAGTGCAAAATCATCTCTGAAAATAAATGTAGTGTATAATGAAAAGTCCCAACACAATGTGGAAGACCCTCTTTCAGACACTGTATAAGTGACTGCTACTCGCGGTGATTAGGGGGTTTATTTACAAAAAGTCTGGTTCTAAAATCTGGCACTTCCAATTGTGCTTATGCCTAAAATTTAAAAGGATAATACTTTTACTAGCCGTGCTTTGCTAGTAAAATCATTGCCCTTTTAAATTCTGAACATTAACACGTCGAAAGCGCCGGGTTTTAGAACCATATGCTTAGTAAATAAAGCCCTAAAATCTACTTTAAAACATTACTGCCTCACCGCACCGAGGTTAAATTCCCAATCAGGACCCTATCTGTGTGGGGTTTGTGTGTTCTCCCAGTGTTTGATGGGTTACCTCTACAAATAGGTGTATTAGGCTGTATCTCTCTTCTCACCGCCCCTGTGGTCCCACTTATTCCCGACCAGGATATGGAGCGGAGGAGAAAGGAGCAGCTGGAGATCCAGGTAGAGATCAAGCGTATTAATGCTGAGAATGAGAGGAAAAAGATGGAGAGGCAGGAACAGGAGAGGCTGGCGGATCTGAGCGTCCTGGAGTACAACAAGCAGAAGATGGTACTGGGGGAGGCCGGAGACTCCGCCTCCATACACTAACAGCATTTACAGTCAAAGGAACTCTAACCTCAAAAATGTTCTGTGCACAATTGTAATAATATGTAGTGTATGGATTAGACAAAGGGGCACATTGTGGGGTGTTATGGTCAGCAAACCTCACTGGGCTTTGCTTGCACCTTTGTGGCTAACCCTCGTTATAGTAGCATTGAATCTTCCCCAAAGTTATTCCTCTGTGCAGGCTACGTGCAAATTCAAGTAACTGTATGTGATCCCTTTTCTTGACGTTGTCACTCCACCAATGGAGAAGAGAAGGCAAACAATCAATCTGTAATTACTGCTTTGCAATTAGACTTTTTTAGTAGCATTTTAGAAACTACATAATGTTTTACAGTGCAGACAATATTTATTTCACCAGGATGTCTGTGGGTGGTCATGCTGCTGCTTGTAGTTCCACAGCCGTCGTCTACCTCTGGTAACTACTTTTTTTTTTTTTTTCCATTCACAGGCCCGAGAGGCAGAATATGAAGCTGAGCAGAAAAAGATTAAAAAGGAGAAAGAGCTGGAAATCGCCCGTCTCCGAGCATTACAGGAGAGAGCCGGCGACCACCGAGCAGAGCAGGTAGGTGATCTTTTACTCTGATTAGGTCTGAAATAGAGAAACGCTGATGGGTGGGAGTAGATGTTCTGCAGAAGTTCATTACATTATTTTAATAGCAAATTGTGAATCTAAGACGTAGTAGGCAGAACTAACTCGATGAATTCACTAATTGACCTCTGTTGCTGTTCCGAGTGGGTTAGGTCCGGAGACAGAGATGCTCGCTTCAGGTCCTTCCACAACATTTTGATTGGATTAATGTCAGGACTTTGACTTGGCCATTCCAAAACTTTACATTTATCCTTCTGTAACCATTCTTCGGTGGAATGACTTGTGTGCTTTGGGTCGTTGCCTTGCTGCGTGACCCACGTTCTCCTGAGATGCAGCTCTTGGACAGATGTCCTGACATTTTTCATTTAGAATATTCTGGTAGAATTCAGAATTCATTGTCCGATCAATGATGGCATGTCATCCTGGTCCAGATGCAGCAAAACAGGCATAAGCCATGGTACCACCACCAGCACCGTGTTTTACAGATGGTATGAGGTTTTTATGCTGGAATGCAGTGTTCTCCTTTCTCCAAACATAACGCTTCTCGTTTAAGCCAAAAATCTCTATTCTGTCCACAAAACAATGTTCCAGTAGCCTTCTGGGTTGTCCAGGTGATCTTTACTTTAGCAGACTGCAGATGGGCAGCAATGTTCTTTTTGGAGAGCAGCGACTTTCTACTTGCAATCCTGCCATGCACACCAGTGTTGTTCAGTGTCCTCCTGATGGTGGACTCATGAACATTAACATTAGCTAATGTGAGAAAGGCCTTCAGTTGCTTAGAGGTTACCTTGGGTTCCTTTGTGACCTTGCTAACTATTAGATGCCTTGCTCCTGGCGTGATCTTTGTTGGTCGACCACTCCTGGGGAGGGTAATAATGGTCTGGAATTTCCTCCATTTGTCCACAAACTGCCTGACTGTTGATTGATGGAGTCCAAACTCTTTAGAGATGGTTTCATAATCTTTCATTGTTTGAAAAGTCGGTTGGGTGTTGTTTATTCCTGTCTATTAGATAGGGGAAAACAGACACCCAACTGACTTTTCAAACAATTGAATACCCTCCATTGTCTCTTATCTTCCAGGATGCTCTTCGAGCAAAAAGGAACCAAGAAGCCATAGAGAGAGACTGGCGCCAGAAGGAGAAAGAGGAAGCACTGAAGCAGTCTCAAGTTAATTCCATGCTACGGAAGACACGTCTGGAACAGGTGGCGCAGAAGGAACACTTCCTGGCTGTGCAGGCACAGCGGGAGCGGGCAGAGTTTGATAGGGTTTTAAGGTACGGAGAACTGAATCTTTCTCTAAGCCAGCTGACAGCAGGAACTCAGATGATTGTTCTCATTTAACTTTTTCCATGCTAGGGTCCAGCACGAACTGGCCGAGAAACAACTGAAGGAACAGGAGGAGAGAACCAGCAAATTGATGAAACACGCAGCACAGTTGAGGCGTCAGGTGCGGGAGCATGAGCAGAAACAAGTTATGGACCGTATAGCTTTCTTTGACGAGGGCAAGAAGTTGACGGAGGAAGCACGGCAACGCAAAGCGCGTCTGGATGAAGTTAAGCAGAAAAAGCTGGAGGAGTTACGGTGAGTGTAACAGAGTGTGTAGGGTAGAACAGAAGATGTACCATTGCAGAGCAAACACACTAAGACCTTTCCTGCAGTCATGGAACATGGAAACGCATGTTCTGATTGCAGTTACAGATGGGTCTATGTTTATCTTGACCGTTAATAGGATTAACTGAGACTGGGCAGTCAGACTTAATCCCCTGCTGTAATGACTTAATCCCCTGCTGTACTGTTCTCTGTATTGTATTGCAGCTGAGAACAATAGATGAAGGGTTTGTGTAAATAAACCATGGTGTGCCTAGGTGCAGCAAATTAGCCAAGATAACCGTGGACCATCTGTATCTCTCCTACTACAATTCAGTGGGACTGTACATGTAGCCTTATTTCCATTGCTGTACTAATAAATAACAGAATAATTATAGAAGGTTTAAGCTAGAGCCCTCTCATTGTTGTGGAACTCTAGGATAACCTCTAGAGAACCTCAGGTTGCAGCACATCCTAACAGCCAACGTCTATGGAACATCAGGTTCCTACAAATCCAGCCAGATAACATCTACAGAACCACAGGAAGCAGCACAGCCTAGCAACCGGCATCTAGAGAACCTCCGTTTGTAGCTCACCCTGCCAGCCAACATTCAGAGAACCTCAGGTTGCAGCACACCGTGCCAGCCAACATCCAGAGAACCTCAGGCTGCAGCACACTGTGCCAGCAGACATATAGGGAACCTCAGTTTGCAGCAGGGACGTGCGATGAGGTAAATGGCTCAGGAGGCACTGGCTAGTACCAGAGCCAGATTTACACACAATATATGAGCCGAAGCGTTCATATGGGCATTATACACAGGTGCAGCAGTATATACATGTGGGCATTATACACAGGTGCAGCAGTATATACTGCTGGAAATTTGGTAAATTTTAATCAGAGATGTGCAGAAAAGGTAGGCAGGTAACACACTGCCCACATCTAGAGGACCTCAGGTTACTGCACACTGTACCAGCCAACATCTCCACAATGTGCAGAAAGATGTAAATTTAGGAAGGGGTGAGTCCTAGCTTGCTTCTATGAGGGGAATTCAATTGTTTAATCGTTCCCAATCTCCCATCTAAAGTGACAGGATATCGCGTGGTGAAATTCAATTGTCCACCCTTATCGCGCTGATCGCGCCCATTATAGTTGGGTTTAGGCGCACAAAGCACCTAAACCCGACTAAACTAATGGGCGAGAGTGTGAAAAGATCTGTTTGGGCGCCCAAATGGGTCTCTTTACACGCATTTCATCTCGCCACCTCTGTGGGGGTAGCGAGCTGAAATTAACTTCTCGCGCCCTTCAGCAGCAACATTTGAATACCTGCCGGAGGGCGCTCGCAGGTCCAGGGACCCGCTGTAACATTTGAATTCGCCCCTATATATTATTGTAAACAAAAAGCTGTCCAGTATTTGTCCTCTATATGGAGAAGCAGGTTGTACAGTATTTCTCTTACGTCCTAGAGCAGAGGTTCTCAAACTCGGTCCTCGGGGGCACACACGGTGCATGTTTTGCAGGTCTCCTCACAGAATCGCAAGTGAAATAATTAGCTCCACCTGTGGACCTTTTAAAATGTGTCAGTGAGTAATTAATACACCTGTGCACCTGCTGGGTTACCTGCAAAACATGCACTGTGTGTGCCCCCGAGGACCGAGTTTGAGAACCTCTGTCCTAGAGGATACTGGGAATCCATTTAGTACCATGGGGTATAGACGGGTCCACTAGGAGCCTTGGGCACTTTAAGAATTTGATAGTGTGCGCTGGCTCCTCCCTCTATGCCCCTCCTACCAGACTCAGTTTAGAAAATGTGCCTGGAGGAGCCGGTCACGTCACTGGAAGCTCCTGAAGAGTTTTCTACATTTATTTTATCTTTTTATTTTCAGGCAGGACTGGATGGCACCAGCCTGCCTGCTTCGTGGGACTTAGGGGGGGGGACCTCTTGAGGGGTTAATGGTCCCGTTCCCCCCTGACAGGACACTAGCATCTGAAGTAACTATTCGCAAGCCCCACCACGGCGAGCGTACATTCCCGCACCATGCCGCCACCCCTAACAGAGCCAGAAGATAGAAGAATGGTGAGTACTAAGCCGGCGTCCCAGTTAGCGGGTCGCCGGACATTATGGCGGCATGAGGGTACGGAGATGCACGGCTTCTGTGGGGGCGACAGGGTCTCCAGACTCGGTACACAGTGCGGACGCACTGCTTCTGAGGGAGCGAACGGAGCCGAAGTACACTACGAGTGTACACAGTACCCGGACTAGCGTTACAGACTTCAAAGGTGGCAGACTCCATTTTAAGCACTAAAATTACCTCAACCAGTATAAAAAAGTGGGAAGACCGTGCGCCATTGAAAGGGAGGGGCTTCACTATGAGCGGATCCAGCAGCTCACCAGCGCCATTTTCCCTCTGCAGTGGACACGGACACTGACTGACAGGGATGCGCAGCTCCTCCGGAGAGACTCCAGAATTACCTCAGTGATAGGAAAAAATGGGAAAATCCACCAATAGTGGATGCATCAGTAAAAGACGCCGCTGATCGCAAAATTGAGACTACACTCAAATCTTGGTGTACAGCTGCAGGGGTGGCCCAGAGACCCACTATAGCATGTGGGTGGATTACGCAAGCCATTGCAAAATGGTCGGATAACATAATTGAGGGGTTAAATACATTGCCTCAAGGGGAGATTATTTTACTCCTGCAACATATACAGGACTCTGCAAATTTTATGGTGGAAGCCATAAAAGAAATAGGATTGCTTAATTCACGCACCACTGCTATGGCAGTGTCAGCACACAGAGGCTTATGGCTATGCCAGTAGACTGCTGACGCGGACTTCAAGAAAGATGTGGAAGGTCTACCCTTCACAGGAGAGGCCTTATTTGGAGATGAACTAGACAAATGGATCTCCAAAGCTACTGTGGGTAAGTCCACATACCTTCCTTCTGCAGCTCCCCCAGCCAGGAAGGCTTACTCGGGAACTAATCTACAGTCCTTTCGGACTGCCAAATTTAAGGACAAAGCCAAGAGGCGCTAGAGGTAAACCACCAAGAACAACTGCCGGTTCACAGGAGCAGAACTCAAGCTCTGCTACCTCCAAAGCATTCCACATTACGGTGGGCCGCGATGCCTGGAGGACTGGCAGGTGGGAGCCCGACTAAAATTTTTCAGTCACATCTGGACAACATCATGCCAAGATCCCTGGGTCATAGATCTTATGTCCCAGGGCTACAGACTGGAGTTTCAGGAGCTCCCACCTCACAGATTCTTCAAATTAGGCTTACCAGTTTCACAAGAGGCAAGCATAACCTTACAGGACGCCATTCAGAAACTGGTACAGACTCATCTGCAAAACAAGGGATATTATTCCAACTTGTTTGTAATACCAAAACCGGACGGCTCGGTAAAACCGATTTTGAACCTCAAGTCGTTGAACCCGTACTTATGAGTGTTCAAATTGAAGATGGAGAAATTCCTAGTGTCTCTGGATATCAAGGATGCGTACCTTCACATTCCGATCTGGCCGCCTCATCAGGCTACATTACGGTTTGCACTGCAGGACTGCCACTACCAGTTCCAGACCCTGCCATTTGGTCTCTCCACGGCACCAAGAGTGTTCGCCAAGGTGATGGCAGAGATGATGTTTCTATTCCACAAACAGGGAGTGAACATAATTCCGTACCTGGATGATCTTCTGATAAAGGCACCGTCCAGGGAGGGGTTGTTGGACAGCATTGGCCTCTCAACCAGACTACTCCTGGATCACGGGTGGATTCTGAACTTACCAAAATCTCACCTGGAACCAACGCAGAGGCTCTCCTTCCTGGGAATTATACTGGACACAAAGTCTCAGAGAGTGTTCCTTCCATTGGAGAAGGCTATGGAAATCCAGTTGATGGTTTGGGCTGTCTTGAAGGCAACCCGGATCTCGGTGCATCTGTGCATTCGCCTTCTGGGGAAAATGGTGGCCTCTTATGAGGCGCTTCAGTACTGAAGGTTTCATGAAAGGCCCTTCCAGCTCGATCTGTTGGACAAATGGTTCAGATCGCATCTTCACATGTACCAGAGGATCTATCTGTCGCCAAAAGCCAGAATCTCCCTTCTGTGGTGGATACAGACTTATCACCTCATCGAGGGTCGGAGGTTCGGGATTCAGAATTGGATTCTGCTAACCACAGATGCAAGCCTCAGAGGTTGGGGAGCAGTCACCCAGGGGGTGCAGTTTCAAGGAAGATGGTCAAGTTGGGAAGTCATCCTTCCAATAAACATCTTGGAACTCAGGGCAATTTACAACGCCCTTCTGCAGGCCTCATCTCTACTTCGGAATGAGGCCATTCAGGTCCAGTCGGACAATGTAACAGCGGTAACGTACATAAACCGACAGGGCGGAATGAAAAGCAGAGGAGCAATGTCAGAGGTACCAAGAATTCTCCTCTGGTTGGAGAAACACGCCGTGGCGTTGTCGGTGGTCTTTATTCCGGGAGTAGACAACTGGGAAGCAGACTTCCTCAGCAGACACGACCTGCACCCGGGGGAGTGGGGCTTCCACCCAGAGGTGTTCCAGTGGTTGACATGTTGGTGGAGATATCCACAGATCGACATGATGGCCTCTCAACTCAACAAGAAGCTAAAACAGTATGTTCCAGGTCGAGATACCCACAAGCAGTGGCGGTAGACGCTCTGACAACTCCGTGGGTCTACCAGCTGGTGTACGTGTTTCCTCCACTTCCTCTGATCCCAAGAATTGTAAAGAAATTAAAAAGGGAAAAGGTTCAAGCAATCCTCATTCCTCCAGACTGGCCTCGAAGAGCCTGGTACGTGGATCTTCTCGAGATGCTGATAGAAGATCCGTGGCCTCTACCTCTTTGCGAGGATCTTCTGCAACAAGGCCCGTTCGTCTATCGAGATTTACCGCGGCTATGTTTAACGGCATGGAAGTTGAATGGCTGATTCTAGCCAGGGAAGGGATTTCGGACAAGGTCATCTGACTATGATCCAAGTCAGGAAGGGGGTAATGTCTAAACATTACCAACGTATATGGAAGAAATACGTCTCTTGATATGAGAGCAGACAATATTCCGCGGTGTAATTTCATCTGGGACGTTTCCTGCTTTTTCTACAGTCGGGAGTGGCTGTGGGCCTACGCCTAGGTTCTATTAAAGTCCAGATTTCGGCTTTGTCTATTTTCTTTCATAAACAATTGACTTCTCTCCCTGAGGTCCAGACTTTCTTGAAAGGGGTTCTGCAATCGGTCTGGTTTGAACCGTTACAGGAGGTTGACGTGGAAGACCGTCACACTGTTGGCTTTGGCCTCAGCAAGACGTGTGTCGGAGCTAGGGGCATTGTCTCACAAGAGTCCCTACTTCAATTTTCCATGAGGACAGAGCTGAACTCAGGACTCGTCAGAAATTTCTTCCTAAGGTGGTGTCTGCTTTTCACATCAACCAACCTATTGTGGTTCCAGCTGTTACTGACACCTCTGCTACTTCAAAGTCTTTGGATGTTGTGAGGGCTTTGAAGGTGTATGTAAAGAGAACAGCTCGTCACGGAAAATCCGACTCGCTGTTCCTTTTCTGTGTTCCCTATAAAATTGGGTGTCCTGCTTCAAAGCAGTCTACTGCACGCTGGATCAGGCTCACTATCCAGCATGCTTATTCCACGGCAGGATTGCCGGTTCCAAGATCTGTACAGGCCCACTCCACTAGGTTGGTGGGTTCTTCTTGGGCGGCTGCCCGAGGTGTCTCGGCTTGACAGCTCTGCCGAGCAGCAACTTGGTCAGGTTCGAAAGTGTTTGCCAAGTTTTACAAGTTCGATACTTTGGCCTCTGAGGACCTTCAGTTTGGTCAATCAGTTCTGCAGGAACCTCCGCACTCTCCAACCCAGTTTGGGGGCTTTGGTACTTCCCCATGGTACTAAATGGATTCCCAGTATCCTCTAGGACGTAAGAGAAAATAGGATTTTAATCACCTGCCGGTAAATCCTTTTCTCGTAGTCTGTAGAGGATACTGGGCGCCCGCCTGGTGCTTCGTTCTTCCTGCACTGTTACTTGGTTAAGTAATGTTATTGGTTCAGCTGTTGCTGTTCCTGTTTCAAGTTTGGTTAGCATGGCTTTCCTCTTGTTTTGTGTGTGCTGGTTCGTAATCTCACCACTATCCTTTTATATGCTTCTCTCAATGTATGACCGTCTCCTCGGGCACAGTTTCCTAGACTGCATCTGGTAGGAGGGGCATAGAGGGAGGAGCCAGCACACACTATAAAATTAAACTGCCCAAGGCTCCTAGTGGGACCCGTCTATACACCATGGTACTAAATGGATTCCCAGTATCTTCTACAAAAATAATAAATGCATTTGCCCCCCTTGGATTGCAAAATATGGTTTGCTCCAGGTTCCCCACCCATTCCTTTCTTATTGCTGCCCTCATATCTTCTATAGCTACCGTCATACTTGCCTTATGCTGGAACGTTGTGCTGCTGCTCCACTGTGCACCCTTGGCGCGAGATCTGCGTCTTTGTACACAAGTGACAGACATGAGACACCTCCAGTGGGCGTCTTAATACAAATCCCGGTGGCTGTGACATTTGCATATATCCACACAGCTGCAATGTAGAGAATCCAGGGCCGGTTCGAGGGCCCTCTGCGCCCCGGCAGGGAATGGGGGCGTGGCTTAATACAGGGGGCGTGGCCAGTTACGCCCCCTGTACAGTAGAAGCGCCGCTTAAATGCTGAGCGGTGCGCGATGACGTCATCGCGCACCGCACAGCAAAAGGTCCTCTCCACGAAGGGAAACTAGACGCGTAGCGTCTAGTTCCCTTCGCGGAGAGGACCTTTGCTGTGCGGTGTGCGATGACATCATCGCGCACCGCTCAGCAAAGGTCCTCTCCGCGAAGGGAAACTAGACGCTACGCGTCTAGTTCCCTTCACAGGGGACCACAGCCGCAGAGCCGGGGGACACAGCGGGCAGCGGAGGGCACAGCAGTGGCGGATCTTGCCATGGTGCGGCGCCCTCCGGATGGCGCAAGCGCCCTCCGGAAGGCGGCGCCCCGGGCAAAAGTCCTGCTTGCCCGTGGCAAGATCCGCTACTGAGAGAATCACAGCATACCTCCCAACTGTCCCGATTTTCGCGGGACAGTCCCGTTTTTCGGGGACTGTCCCGCTGTCCCACCCATGGGCCTCGGTGGGGGTGGGGGTGGGGCAGTTGGGAGGCTCTGTCTCTCACTGCCCTGCTTAGCAGAGCAGCGGTGAATAGACGCTATGCGCACAGCGTCTATTCACTGGAGTCAGAGTGAGAGGGGGCATGCTAGCGGCTCACAGAGCGCTGGGCATGCCCCCTCAGTGACGAAAACGGGGGCGTGGCTCGCGATCGCTGGTCCTCCCGTGAAGCCACACCCCTTTTAATAGGGCACGCCCCTTTTATGGGAGCACAAGCGGCTTCGCCGCGCGAGTGTCCCTCTTTCTCCTAGTGAGAAGTTGGGAGGTATGTCACAGCTGCAGCAGCATTTGCTCCATCTATGAATCGGGCCCCCTGTTCCTATGTTGCTCGGACAGGAAGTGAAGAAATGAGATCACACTTCCTGTCAGAGCGCGGCATTCTGGGGCCTTCTGCCTGATGTCTCCTCAGAGCGCTCTCGCCAGGGTATCCGGTCTATAGATCTACACTAAAAAGGTCTACAGTCAATAGGTCGACCACTAATGGGCAACATGCATTAGGATGACAGGGTGTTTTACATGTGTACAACTTTTGCTGCATTTACTATCCATGTCACAAACTATTACTTCAGTAACCACTGAGCCCGGGGCTGACGAGATGGGCCAAGTAGTTCTTATCTGTCATCAGATTTTATGTAAAAATTCTATGAGCCCGAAGCGTGGCGGGCGAAGCGAGCCTGCGAGGGGACGTCTTTCAACAAATTAGGGTAAACATTTTTTAAAAACACAAAACAACCAAATGTTTTTTGTGTGTCGACCTTTTGAACCTGTCGACCTAATGTCTGCCCATCTATCTTTTTAAGGTCTATCTTCTGTATCACACCCCTCGCCAGACTGTGCAGTCAGGCTAGCTTCATGTAATTAGCATCTGAGGAGCTGACAAAATATGTGCCCCCTTCAAAAAAAAAAGAAGAGAAATAAAACATATATAATATAAAAATTCCTCTGCACATACTCTGAGCAGCACTATGTTAAGCCCCACAAAGTAATGTCCCTTCACCATAACAGCCCCCACAGTAATTCCCTTGACACCATATTATGCCCCTACAGTTATGCCCGTCACCATACTATGCCCCCACAGTTATGCCCCTGTCATCATATTATGCCCACATACAGTAGCAGATCTTGCCACGGGCAAGCAGGACTTTTGCCAGGGGCGCAGCCTTCCGGAGGGCGCCGCACCATGGCAAGATCCGCTACTGTCCCCCCTCTGCCGCTGTGTCCCCCGCTGGTCCCCCCACAGTGAAGGGAACTAGACGCTGTCCGTCTAGTTTCCCTTCGTGGAGGGGACCTTTGCTGTGCGTTGCGCGATGACGTCATCGCGCACCGCACAGCATTGTGGGACTGGCACAGACGCTAGGGGTCATGATTGACCCCTAGTGTCTATGCTATGCTATGGGAGAGACGTCATGACGTATCTCCCATAGATCCGAGGAGAGGAGCGGCGGTGGCGGAGGTCTGCAACGGCCGGGACTCAGGAACGGGGATTGTAAGTATCCTTCTTTTTTTTTTTTTTTTTAAGCAGCGCTACTGGGGGCACAAATGGCGCTACTGGGGGCACAAATGGGGGCACAACTCTACAGGGGGCGTAACTGACCACACGCCTGTATGAAGCCACGCCCCTATTTGCTGCCCGGGGCGCCATAAGGGCTAGAACCGGCCCTGCCCACATAGTAAATGCTCTATGCCACAGTACCTGCTTTCAGGTGTTTTGCTTATTATCAGAGGTTTTGCTTGTTGTCAAAGGAACACCCCTCCGGGATGCCGCCATGGATCTGCGGCCCTGGCGGGGGCCAGTGTTTGTGCCTGCCCCCTTCAACCTTTTGAAAATGTCCCTCCAAAAATGGCTGCCGCTCCCTCTAGCATTTAAAATTAACGGTCTCCTCTGAGGTGGCGGCCATTTTGAGAGGGACATTTTCAATACTTGGACCTGGGACCATCTCAGTAGCGGGCGGCATGCGGTCCGGGCCATCCACTCTCTGTCAGAGCAGTCAGGCCCATGACAGTTGTGCCCCCAGCATCCCCCCTGATGGCGGCCCTGCTGAGGGGAGTTACACAGTGGGCAGTGCTGCAAAAATCACCGTGATCCATCAGCGACCTTCCATTATGGTCAACTCCTGCCATAATACGTTATTATATTTGCTCTCTTACAGTATGGCCGGGCTCCCAGACAAGTACTGCTCAATGGTCGTACGAAAAGCTGAGGTCCCTATAACCAGCGTCCAGTGAGGAGGAGGGGAGGCCGAAGAGACCCCAAACACAGCCCATCCTGCATCATTGTCACCTAGCCGTCTGATCTCTGCAGATAAAGCCTGTGTTTGTCTGTTACCTTCATCTGTCTCTTTCATGTACATCACTGATCTATTAGGTCGTCATCATTATTATCATTTAGTATATATTACGTAGTCCACTTCTCTAGGTACAAACCAGTCAGGGGTCTTGTATCTGCACACACACATACACACACACACACACACACACACACACACACACACACACACACACACACACACACACACACACACACACACACACGCGCACGCTCTATGTGATAAACACAACATTTTCTATGTCACATGTTAAAGCGGTTGCTCAGTACATGATTCTGTGTGTGAGCATAAGTGCTATAGTCTCGTGTGTTACATAGTTACACAATGTTGCTGTACTCTAATGGCTGAAGTAATTACAAGGTGCACTAAGCAGTTGCTGTTACCCATAGCAGCTAATCAGATATCAGCTTCTAATAGACTACTGGAGCCAGACAAATGGAAGCTGGCCTCTGATTGGTTGCAGCACATCATTGCTCTTTGCACTGTGTTCAGGAACCCGTCCTAGGGGAAGTATTACATAACAGGGTACAGTAGTGCCGGGACCCAGCTTTGGTCGTATGTTCTGGACTGTGTTAGAAATAGGATGAACTCACTGAAACCCTAAAGTCTTATTTGACAAAGGGAGCCGTAACCCACAGTAACCAGGATTACGCTTCCTCTTGTGTAACCCATAGAGCGGGTACTAGCAGTCAGTAAAAAGGTTACATTTGTGCCTGTTAGTAAATACGATTGCAATTTTTATGACCTACAAATATCTGTAAATCTGGTGTTTATCAAATAAAAAAGGTTATATCCCTGTAGTGTAATATTCTGTATTATATACAATAACTGCAGTATAGGTGGATGACCTGGTACACCAATGGTCCCATAAATGTTCCATCCAATATCGTTATCGCAGCACCGATTGTAAATATGATATTTGTGGGATTTGGTACCTGTCACCTGCACAATGTTACTGTGTATTACACCTGTGTGACTGCAGAAGTGTCCACATCTGCCATCCTCAAATCGCAACAGGTAGCCGTGTTTGGCGTGCCTTAGACTTTGCGACCAAGCCGCTCCATGCGGCTCGTCATAGCCTTTATGGCTTTCCAGACTACTGACGCTGGCAGTGAATGAAGCTGCGGTCTGTGACGCGCACGCTAACCCGGCTGTGGCCGGAGAGACTAACCAGCCACACGTGTAATGGCGGCCACAGCACTGAAGGGGGTTAACCCCTAGTGCCCGGCGCCATTAGGAGGACAATGGGCGCTTGGCGCCACTTTTAAACTGTGCACTGGCGCTAGTCGCCATCTTTAAATGTATTGTGGGTGCTAGGCACCGGGTATTTAAAGTATGTTTAGTGATGTGTTTTGGCATGTCATATGTAGTGCTCTGTGCACAATTGCAGGAATGCATGTTTAAATGTATTTGTATTTGAGATGTGGTCACCTGTATTTTAAAGGGACAAATGCACTTACTATAGCTGTCTGAATAATCATCTCTTATCCTCTGGAAATAGGAAGTGGCATGCTAATGGCCCTGTCCTAGCAGAGAGGTGTGAAGGACAATACCTTTTGATGTGTAAGTTCCTTAGAGAAAGATGCTAAACACGTGGGATCTCCTTATCCCATAGATAAAGTCTATGGGCTTGGAACCTGTTTGTTTCATGTAGCTGATTGAATTGATATACGAACCCTGAATGGCAGATGCAGGAAGGAAGACTGTTTGTTGTGTTTCCTGTTGTAATCCCAAACACTGGGATTGCATGGAGATGTGACTGAGACAGAAACATTTGTATTTTGAAGCTATGTGATAAATTTATCAATAGTGAATGTTAATCTGATACCAAACGTTGTCTGGGTGACAGGAAGGAGGATATTGTTTTATTGCACTTATCTCCTTTGGAAAAGTAATTTATTTATTGGTATTTTGTAAAATATCCTGATTGGATAGAAAGGGCTCAGGGAGGACATGACCCCCTGTTGTACTGTGTGGAAATTTGACATAAAAAGGAGGCCTGCGTGCCTCCAGTGTATTGTATTGTGTTGTACCATCTTTATTCTGCTGGAACATCTTGCTGTATGCTGTTGCCCCTAGCAATAGGGATGAGTCTTTTTTAAGGCTATTATTGAGCAAATAAACATCTGCCTCAAGAAGATTGCTTCATCTTGTGACCTACAGGGTTATGCCAAACATAGCCCCGTCCTCCGGCTGTCCAGGGAAGCACCTAACGTCTCCAAGTTCCGCCTTTCGCCAGCTACCGGTAGAGGCCTAGCAAGTGGCTAGTGGGGATTCGTCAACACCACACAGGTGTGGTAAGGCAGTGCGTCGGCACATGCAGAACCGTGGTTCCAAACGCCACGGCAGGTTAGGAGTTTGGTGGTGGTGGCAGCATTCACCCGCCCACAATGCAGTGGGTGGAGTCGGTAACAGGCGGTTACTGACGGTAAGCGGGAATCTCCTATGTGGTCAGGCCTGGTGTGACCTGACCCTCCATTCTGTGCGCAGGAGACGGGACGCGAAAGCGGCGAGAGCTTTCGTACGGGACCGTCCTGTCACACCAGCTAACAGGGCAAAAGTCAGAGGTCTAATATGAATAAGCCACGCCTTTGCGCCACGTACCATTGTGCTTTATCTGCGTCTGTACTCATTCCTTTGCAACAAAAATACTTCCCTAGTGTGCCTGGTACCCTGTGAGCGGCTTCGTATGTGGATACAGTGCCAATAAAATGCTACATTTAGGTCATAGTCCAAAAGTCCTGGAATCGCTACCCGTGGCGGAGCGGCTAAATTGCGCCATGCAACTTGTGCCACATAATACAAAATGATAAGTGTATCCTTAGAAACATGCAGTGACATCATCAAACTACAAGAAGCCTGGCAAGCTCCTGATTGGCTCTGTATAATCACGAGATTAAAGTTGCAGGGTCAGCCCACAGGGAAGCCGATTAGAATAATCCCAGATTCATAAATCAGAATATAAACACGAGAGAAAGGGGCACAATGCTGCAAACTATAGGGTCAATTCAATTAGACGTAAAAGGAATGTGTTGCCATTGTAACGGCATGGAAAGGCCACAATTGTCCTGTAACTACCCACCTTGTGGCCTGATCTTGCCCAAGGTTTGTATTTCTTTGTATGCAGCCCTAACAGTCTGGCGGTACGGTGGCATGTAACAGCCACAAGTAACTCCCATGTAAGTAAATCGACTCTCTACGATTTGCGTGTGTGTTTATCACTTCGCGTGACCTTAGATTTTTGTTAACTACCGGAGAAATACATTGTAATTGTTGGTTTTGGGGTAGCGTTAGTGTACAATATTACTTGCACCTCCAATAATTGGACACTAGAGGGCAGCAGACTGCAGAAAGTTACCAGAAAGGCCCATTCAGACCTCATTGTGTCTTCAGTTGCTTTCCAGTTCCACTTCCTTATTTATAATTTGTCACCCACAACACGTGAGAGCCCTGTTCCCAGTAACCTGACTGAGAACTATCACTAGATCAGGGAGAGGCGGTGTCCTGGCAGCTGGCAGCAAGCAAATCATTGTGTATGGAGAGAAACAGCTCCTGATGTTACTCGAGGCCTCCGGATTATTGATAAAATCCAGATCAATTTTTTTTTTTAAACAAAAGTAGAATTATGCCAGTAACAAACCCATCGGTGTTCCAGCAATAATTCCAGATTGTCCTGATGTTTCTGCCATCATTGGACATCTGTACGAATCTCTAAAAAGAAAAATCTTCTCGTTAGGTGGTATCTGTGCTATCACGGTGACGCTGCGGCCTAAGCTATTGTATCACTTTGTGGTGTAACTTCCCAAAGTCCCTACATAGAGAGATCATCAGATTTAATTGGAATAATACATCTACAGGAATTGTGAAGGCGGTAATGTTACAGACGGCGGATTGCTGGTGGTTCCTAATTCATCTGGTGTACTTGTGGCTATGTCCTATTGGTGTAAAACCTAGGAGGTTAATAATAGGCACCAGTGGAATTGTGACATGGAGTTTAGGCCACACAGTGATCCTAAGCTAGGCTTGCTGGTATTGTGGAGCAGCAGTAACAAGTCCAGAGGTGGTAGGACCATGTAGCCATGACAGCAGTAACAGGTGCAGCGGTGACAGCAGTAACAGGTCCAGAGGTGGTAGGACCATGAGGCGGTGACAGCAATAACAGGTCCAGAGGTGGTAGGACCATGAGGCGATGACAGCAGTAACAGGTCCAGAGGTGGTAGGACCATGAGGAGGTGACAGCAATAACAGGTCCGGAGGTGGTAGGACCATGAGGCGGTGACAGTGGTAACAGGTGCAGCGGTGGTAGGAACATGTAGCCATGACAGCAGTAACAGGTGCAATGGTGGTAGGACCATGTAGCGGTGACAGCAGTAACAGGTCCAGAGGTGGTAGGACCATGTAGCGGTGACAGCAGTAACCGGTCCAGAGGTGGTAGGATCATGAGGAGGTGACAGCAATAACAGGTCCAGAGGTGGTAGGACCATGAGGCGGTGACAGTGGTAACAGGTGCAGCAGTGGTAGGACCATGTAGTGGTAACAGCAGTAACAGGTCCAGAGGTGGTAGGACCATGAGGAGGTGACAGCAATAACAGGTCCAGAGGTGGTAGGACCATGAGGCGATGACAGTGGTAACAGGTGCAGCGATGGTAGGACCATGTAGCCATGACAGCAGTAACAGGTGCAATGGTGGTAGGACCATGTAGCGGTGACAGTAGTAACAGGTCCAGAGGTGGTAGGACCATGAGGCGGCGACAGCAATAACAGGTCCAGAGGTGGTATGACCATGAGGTGGTGACAGCAATAACAAGTCCAGAGGTGGTAGGATCATGAGGCGGTAACAGTGGTAACAGGTGGAGCGGTGGTAGGATCATGTAGCCATGACAGCCGTAACAAGTGCAATGGTGGTAGGACCATGTAGCAGTGACAGCAGTAACAGGTCCAGAGGTGGTAAGACCATGAGGCGGCGACAGCAATAACCTGTCCAGAGGTGGTAGGGCCATGAGGCGGCGACAGCAATAACAGGTCCAGAGGTGGTAGGACCATGAGGAGGTGACAGCAGTAACAGGTCCAGAGGTGGTAGGACCATGAGGCAGTGACAGCAGTAACAGGTCCAGAGGTGGTAGGACCATGAGGCGGTGACAGCAATAACAGGTCCAGAGGTGGTAGGACCATGAAGTGCTTACAGTGGTAACAGGCACAGCGATGGGAGGACCATGTAGCAGAACTATGCAGCGGTGACAGCGGCAAATACTACAGCGGCGCCAGGACTGCGTAGATGTGACAGAGGCAGGGGAGTAGCGAGGGCGGCGCTGGTGGAGCTCATGCTCCAGGCACCTGCCTCTGGCAATAGCGCAACAGTCCTACCAGTGGCTACACACTGCACCACCAGTAGCATGTCACAGTGTTCAGTGGCTGCGCTGCGGGAGGCAGAGGGATCGATGCTCTCTCTGGTGCTCCCACCACAATAAAGTGGGTTTTTTTGGCACAGAGCGTGACGTCATGACGTCCGTGCGCTGTGACTGAAGAACAGGAGGATCCACCGCTGCAGTGATAAGGATCTCAGCACTGATCCAGGACAAGGGCAGGATGGGTAAGTGTAGCTGCTGGAGAGAGACGCAGAGGGGGGAGGCAGCCCTGGGGAGACGCAGGGAGGAGGAAGCCCTGGGGAGACGCAGGGAGGAGGAAGCCCTGGGGAGACGCAGGGAGGAGGAAGCTCTGGGGAGACGCAGGGGGGAGACAGCCCTGGGGAGACGCAGGGGGAAGGCAGCCTTGGAGAGATACAGGGAGGGAAGGCAGCCATGGGGAGACACAGGGGGGAGGCAGCCATGGGGAGACACAGGGAGGAGGCAGCCATGGGGAGATACAGGGGGGAGGCAGCTATGGAGAGACAACACTTTCATTTAAACCCCCATGCACACTTAGGGGAAGAGGAGTGCTCTGGGCGCTGTAGCTACAAGCTACACACCTGGACAGCGGTAACAGGTAGAAGGGTGGTAGAACCATCTAGCGGTGACAGGTACATTGGTGGTAGGATCATATAGCGGTAGCAGGTACATCTGTGGTAGGATGATATAGTGGTGACAGTTATAACTGGTAATGCAGTGGCAGGACCACGTAGCTGTGACAGAGGTAGTAGGTATAGTGGTGGTAGTACCATGTATTGGTGTAGCAGTGACAGGTAGTAGGTATAGTGGTGGTAGTACCATGTATTGGTGTAGCAGTGACAGGTAGTAGGTATAGTGGTGGTAGTACCATGTATTGGTGTAGCAGTGACAGAGGTAGTAGGTATAGTGGTGGTAGTACCATGTATTGGTGTAGCAGTGACAGAGGTAGTAGGTATAGTGGTGGTAGTACCATGTATTGGTGTAGCTGTGACAGAGGTAGTAGGTATAGTGGTGGTAGTACCATGTATTGGTGTAGCAGTGACAGGTAGTAGGTATAGTGGTGGTAGTACCATGTATTGGTGTAGCAGTGACAGGTAGTAGGTATAGTGGTGGTAGTACCATGTATTGGTGTAGCAGTGACAGAGGTAGTAGGTATAGTGGTGGTAGTACCATGTATTGGTGTAGCTGTGACAGGTAGTAGGTATAGAGGTGGTAGTACCATGTATTGGTGTAGCTGTGACAGGTAGTAGGTATAGTGGTGGTAGTACCATGTATTGGTGTAGCAGTGACAGAGGTAGTAGGTATAGTGGTGGTAGTACCATGTATTGGTGTAGCTGTGACAGAGGTAGTAGGTATAGTGGTGGTAGTACCATGTATTGGTGTAGCAGTGACAGGTAGTAGGTATAGTGGTGGTAGTACCATGTATTGGTGTAGCAGTGACAGAGGTAGTAGGTATAGTGGTGGTAGTACCATGTATTGGTGTAGCTGTGACAGAGGTAGTAGGTATAGTGGTGGTAGTACCATGTATTGGTGTAGCAGTGACAGGTAGTAGGTATAGTGGTGGTAGTACCATGTATTGGTGTAGCAGTGACAGGTAGTAGGTATAGTGGTGGTAGTACCATGTATTGGTGTAGCAGTGACAGAGGTAGTAGGTATAGTGGTGGTAGTACCATGTATTGGTGTAGCTGTGACAGAGGTAGTAGGTATAGTGGTGGTAGTACCATGTATTGGTGTAGCAGTGACAGGTAGTAGGTATAGTGGTGGTAGTACCATGTATTGGTGTAGCAGTGACAGGTAGTAGGTATAGTGGTGGTAGTACCATGTATTGGTGTAGTAGTGACAGAGGTAGTAGGTATAGTGGTGGTAGTACCATGTATTGGTGTAGCTGTGACAGAGGTAGTAGGTATAGTGGTGGTAGTACCATGTATTGGTGTAGCAGTGACAGAGGTAGTAGGTATAGTGGTGGTAGTACCATGTATTGGTGTAGCAGTGACAGAGGTAGTAGGTATAGTGGTGGTAGTACCATGTATTGGTGTAGCAGTGACAGAGGTAGTAGGTATAGTGGTGGTAGTACCATGTATTGGTGTAGCTGTGACAGAGGTAGTAGGTATAGTGGTGGTAGTACCATGTATTGGTGTAGCAGTGACAGAGGTAGTAGGTATAGTGGTGGTAGTACCATGTATTGGTGTAGCTGTGACAGAGGTAGTAGGTATAGTGGTGGTAGTACCATGTATTGGTGTAGCAGTGACAGGTAGTAGGTATAGTTGTGGTAGTACCATGTATTGGTGTAGCAGTGACAGGTAGTAGGTATAGTGGTGGTAGTACCATGTATTGGTGTAGCTGTGACAGGTAGTAGGTATAGTGGTGGTAGTACCATGTATTGGTGTAGCAGTGACAGAGGTAGTAGGTATAGTGGTGGTAGTACCATGTATTGGTGTAGCAGTGACAGGTAGTAGGTATAGTGGTGGTAGTACCATGTATTGGTGTAGCAGTGACAGAGGTAGTAGGTATAGTGGTGGTAGTACCATGTATTGGTGTAGCAGTGACAGAGGTAGTAGGTATAGTGGTGGTAGTACCATATATTGGTGTAGCTGTGACAGAGGTAGTAGGTATAGTGGTGGTAGTACCATGTATTGGTGTAGCAGTGACAGGTAGTAGGTATAGTGGTGGTAGTACCATGTATTGGTGTAGCAGTGACAGGTAGTAGGTATAGTGGTGGTAGTACCATGTATTGGTGTAGCTGTGACAGAGGTAGTAGGTATAGTGGTGGTAGTACCATGTATTGGTGTAGCTGTGACAGGTAGTAGGTATAGTGGTGGTAGTACCATGTATTGGTGTAGCAGTGACAGGTAGTAGGTATAGTGGTGGTAGTACCATGTATTGGTGTAGCTGTGACAGAGGTAGTAGGTATAGTGGTGGTAGTACCATGTATTGGTGTAGCAGTGACAGAGGTAGTAGGTATAGTGGTGGTAGTACCATGTATTGGTGTAGTAGGTATAGTGGTGGTAGTACCATGTATTGGTGTAGCTGTGACAGGTAGTAGGTATAGTGGTGGTAGTACCATGTATTGGTGTAGCAGTGACAGAGGTAGTAGGTATAGTGGTGGTAGTACCATGTATTGGTGTAGCTGTGACAGAGGTAGTAGGTATAGTGGTGGTAGTACCATGTATTGGTGTAGCAGTGACAGAGGTAGTAGGTATAGTGGTGGTAGTACCATGTATTGGTGTAGCAGTGACAGGTAGTAGGTATAGTGGTGGTAGTACCATGTATTGGTGTAGCAGTGACAGGTAGTAGGTATAGTGGTGGTAGTACCATGTATTGGTGTAGCAGTGACAGGTAGTAGGTATAGTGGTGGTGGTAGTACCATGTATTGGTGTAGCAGTGACAGGTAGTAGGTATAGTGGTGGTAGTACCATGTATTGGTGTAGCAGTGACAGGTAGTAGGTATAGTGGTGGTAGTACCATGTATTGGTGTAGCAGTGACAGGTAGTAGGTATAGTGGTGGTAGTACCATGTATTGGTGTAGCTGTGACAGAGGTAGTAGGTATAGTGGTGGTAGTACCATGTATTGGTGTAGCAGTGACAGAGGTAGTAGGTATAGTGGTGGTAGTACCATGTATTGGTGTAGCAGTGACAGAGGTAGTAGGTATAGTGGTGGTAGTACCATGTATTGGTGTAGCAGTGACAGGTAGTAGGTATAGTGGTGGTAGTACCATGTATTGGTGTAGCAGTGACAGAGGTAGTAGGTATAGTGGTGGTAGTACCATGTATTGGTGTAGCAGTGACAGAGGTAGTAGGTATAGTGGTGGTAGTACCATGTATTGGTGTAGCAGTGACAGAGGTAGTAGGTATAGTGGTGGTAGTACCATGTATTGGTGTAGCTGTGACAGAGGTAGTAGGTATAGTGGTGGTAGTACCATGTATTGGTGTAGCTGTGACAGAGGTAGTAGGTATAGTGGTGGTAGTACCATGTATTGGTGTAGCAGTGACAGGTAGTAGGTATAGTGCTGGTAGTACCATGTATTGGTGTAGCAGTGACAGAGGTAGTAGGTATAGTGGTGGTAGTACCATGTATTGGTGTAGCAGTGACAGAGGTAGTAGGTATAGTGGTGGTAGTACCATGTATTGGTGTAGCAGTGACAGAGGTAGTAGGTATAGTGGTGGTAGTACCATGTATTGGTGTAGCTGTGACAGGTAGTAGGTATAGTGGTGGTAGTACCATGTATTGGTGTAGCTGTGACAGGTAGTAGGTATAGTGGTGGTAGTACCATGTATTGGTGTAGCAGTGACAGGTAGTAGGTATAGTGGTGGTAGTACCATGTATTGGTGTAGCAGTGACAGGTAGTAGGTATAGTGGTGGTAGTACCATGTATTGGTGTAGCAGTGACAGGTAGTAGGTATAGTGGTGGTAGTACCATGTATTGGTGTAGCTGTGACAGAGGTAGTAGGTATAGTGGTGGTAGTACCATGTATTGGTGTAGCAGTGACAGAGGTAGTAGGTATAGTGGTGGTAGTACCATGTATTGGTGTAGCAGTGACAGGTAGTAGGTATAGTGGTGGTAGTACCATGTATTGGTGTAGCAGTGACAGAGGTAGTAGGTATAGTGGTGGTAGTACCATGTATTGGTGTAGCAGTGACAGAGGTAGTAGGTATAGTGGTGGTAGTACCATGTATTGGTGTAGCTGTGACAGGTAGTAGGTATAGTGGTGGTAGTACCATGTATTGGTGTAGCTGTGACAGAGGTAGTAGGTATAGTGGTGGTAGTACCATGTATTGGTGTAGCAGTGACAGAGGTAGTAGGTATAGTGGTGGTAGTACCATGTATTGGTGTAGCAGTGACAGGTAGTAGGTATAGTGGTGGTAGTACCATGTATTGGTGTAGCAGTGACAGAGGTAGTAGGTATAGTGGTGGTAGTACCATGTATTGGTGTAGCAGTGACAGAGGTAGTAGGTATAGTGGTGGTAGTACCATGTATTGGTGTAGCTGTGACAGAGGTAGTAGGTATAGTGGTGGTAGTACCATGTATTGGTGTAGCTGTGACAGAGGTAGTAGGTATAGTGGTGGTAGTACCATGTATTGGTGTAGCTGTGACAGGTAGTAGGTATAGTGGTGGTAGTACCATGTATTGGTGTAGCAGTGACAGAGGTAGTAGGTATAGTGGTGGTAGTACCATGTATTGGTGTAGCTGTGACAGAGGTAGTAGGTATAGTGGTGGTAGTACCATGTATTGGTGTAGCAGTGACAGAGGTAGTAGGTATAGTGGTGGTAGTACCATGTATTGGTGTAGCTGTGACAGAGGTAGTAGGTATAGTGGTGGTAGTACCATGTATTGGTGTAGCAGTGACAGAGGTAGTAGGTATAGTGGTGGTAGTACCATGTATTGGTGTAGCAGTGACAGAGGTAGTAGGTATAGTGGTGGTAGTACCATGTATTGGTGTAGCAGTGACAGAGGTAGTAGGTATAGTGGTGGTAGTACCATGTATTGGTGTAGTAGGTATAGTGGTGGTAGTACCATGTATTGGTGTAGCTGTGACAGGTAGTAGGTATAGTGGTGGTAGTACCATGTATTGGTGTAGCAGTGACAGAGGTAGTAGGTATAGTGGTGGTAGTACCATGTATTGGTGTAGCAGTGACAGAGGTAGTAGGTATAGTGGTGGTAGTACCATGTATTGGTGTAGCAGTGACAGGTAGTAGGCATAGTGGTGGTAGTACCATGTATTGGTGTAGCAGTGACAGGTAGTAGGTATAGTGGTGGTAGTACCATGTATTGGTGTAGCAGTGACAGGTAGTAGGTATAGTGGTGATAGTACCATGTATTGGTGTAGCAGTGACAGAGGTAGTAGGCATAGTGGTGGTAGTACCATGTATTGGTGTAGCAGTGACAGGTAGTAGGTATAGTGGTGGTAGTACCATGTATTGGTGTAGCAGTGACAGGTAGTAGGTATAGTGGTGGTAGTACCATGTATTGGTGTAGCAGTGACAGGTAGTAGGCATAGTGGTGGTAGTACCATGTATTGGTGTAGCAGTGACAGGTAGTAGGTATAGTGGTGGTAGTACCATGTATTGGTGTAGCAGTGACAGGTAGTAGGTATAGTGGTGGTAGTACCATGTATTGGTGTAGCAGTGACAGAGGTAGTAGGTATAGTGGTGGTAGTACCATGTATTGGTGTAGCAGTGACAGGTAGTAGGTATAGTGGTGATAGTACCATGTATTGGTGTAGCAGTGACAGAGGTAGTAGGTATAGTGGTGGTAGTACCATGTATTGGTGTAGCAGTGACAGAGGTAGTAGGTATAGTGGTGGTAGTACCATGTATTGGTGTAGCAGTGACAGGTAGTAGGTATAGTGGTGGTAGTACCATGTATTGGTGTAGCAGTGACAGAGGTAGTAGGTATAGTGGTGGTAGTACCATGTATTGGTGTAGCTGTGACAGAGGTAGTAGGTATAGTGGTGGTAGTACCATGTATTGGTGTAGCTGTGACAGAGGTAGTAGGTATAGTGGTGGTAGTACCATGTATTGGTGTAGCTGTGACAGGTAGTAGGTATAGTGGTGGTAGTACCATGTATTGGTGTAGCAGTGACAGAGGTAGTAGGTATAGTGGTGGTAGTACCATGTATTGGTGTAGCTGTGACAGAGGTAGTAGGTATAGTGGTGGTAGTACCATGTATTGGTGTAGCAGTGACAGAGGTAGTAGGTATAGTGGTGGTAGTACCATGTATTGGTGTAGCTGTGACAGAGGTAGTAGGTATAGTGGTGGTAGTACCATGTATTGGTGTAGCAGTGACAGAGGTAGTAGGTATAGTGGTGGTAGTACCATGTATTGGTGTAGCAGTGACAGAGGTAGTAGGTATAGTGGTGGTAGTACCATGTATTGGTGTAGCAGTGACAGAGGTAGTAGGTATAGTGGTGGTAGTACCATGTATTGGTGTAGCAGTGACAGAGGTAGTAGGTATAGTGGTGGTAGTACCATGTATTGGTGTAGTAGGTATAGTGGTGGTAGTACCATGTATTGGTGTAGCTGTGACAGGTAGTAGGTATAGTGGTGGTAGTACCATGTATTGGTGTAGCAGTGACAGAGGTAGTAGGTATAGTGGTGGTAGTACCATGTATTGGTGTAGCAGTGACAGAGGTAGTAGGTATAGTGGTGGTAGTACCATGTATTGGTGTAGCAGTGACAGGTAGTAGGCATAGTGGTGGTAGTACCATGTATTGGTGTAGCAGTGACAGGTAGTAGGTATAGTGGTGGTAGTACCATGTATTGGTGTAGCAGTGACAGGTAGTAGGTATAGTGGTGATAGTACCATGTATTGGTGTAGCAGTGACAGAGGTAGTAGGCATAGTGGTGGTAGTACCATGTATTGGTGTAGCAGTGACAGGTAGTAGGTATAGTGGTGGTAGTACCATGTATTGGTGTAGCAGTGACAGGTAGTAGGTATAGTGGTGGTAGTACCATGTATTGGTGTAGCAGTGACAGGTAGTAGGCATAGTGGTGGTAGTACCATGTATTGGTGTAGCAGTGACAGGTAGTAGGTATAGTGGTGGTAGTACCATGTATTGGTGTAGCAGTGACAGGTAGTAGGTATAGTGGTGGTAGTACCATGTATTGGTGTAGCAGTGACAGAGGTAGTAGGTATAGTGGTGGTAGTACCATGTATTGGTGTAACAGTGACAGGTAGTAGGTATAGTGGTGATAGTACCATGTATTGGTGTAGCAGTGACAGAGGTAGTAGGTATAGTGGTGGTAGTACCATGTATTGGTGTAGCAGTGACAGAGGTAGTAGGTATAGTGGTGGTAGTACCATGTATTGGTGTAGCAGTGACAGGTAGTAGGTATAGTGGTGGTAGTACCATGTATTGGTGTAGCAGTGACAGAGGTAGTAGGTATAGTGGTGGTAGTACCATGTATTGGTGTAGCAGTGACAGAGGTAGTAGGTATAGTGGTGGTAGTACCATGTATTGGTGTAGCTGTGACAGAGGTAGTAGGTATAGTGGTGGTAGTACCATGTATTGGTGTAGCTGTGACAGAGGTAGTAGGTATAGTGGTGGTAGTACCATGTATTGGTGTAGCTGTGACAGGTAGTAGGTATAGTGGTGGTAGTACCATGTATTGGTGTAGCAGTGACAGAGGTAGTAGGTATAGTGGTGGTAGTACCATGTATTGGTGTAGCAGTGACAGAGGTAACACAGGATTCTAAACTATGCTTGCTGGTTTATTGTGGAGCCACGGTAGTAGGTCCAGATGTGGTAGGACCATGTAGCGGTGACATCGGTAACAGGTACAGCGGGGGTAGGACCTTATAGTGGAGATAGAGGTAACTGGTACAGCGGGCGTAGGACAATGTAGCAATAACAGGTACAGTGGGGGTAGGGCCATATAGTGGAGACAGAGTAAACAGGTATAGTGGTGGTAGGACCATGTAGCGGTGACAGCAGTAACAGATGCAGCGGTGGTAGGACCATGTAGCGGTGACAGCAGTGACTGACGCAGCGATGGTAGGACCATGTAGCGGTGGTAGGACCATGTAGCGATGGTAGGACCATGTAGCGGTGACAGCAGTAACAGATGCAGCGGTGGTAAGACCATACAGCGGTAGTTGGATTATATAGTGGTAACAAGTACAGCGGGGCTAAGACCATGTACTGGAGACGGAAGTAACGGGTAGAGTGGTGGTAGGACCTTATAGTAGAGACAGAGGTTACAGGTACAGCAGGATAGGACCATGTAGCGGTGGTAGGACCATGTAGCGGTGACAGCAGTAACAGATGCAGCGGTGGTAGGACCATGTAGCGATGGTAGGACCATGTAGCGGTGACAGCAGTAACAGATGCAGCGGTGGTAAGACCATACAGCGGTAGTTGGATCATATAGTGGTAACAAGTACAGCGGGGGTAAGACCATGTACTGGAGACGGAGGTAACGGGTACAGTGGTGGTAGGACCTTATAGTAGAGACAGAGGTTACAGGTACAGCGGGATAGGACCATGTAGCGGTGACAGCAGTAACAGGTCCACCTACTGTATGAGGGGGTGGGATATGCAGCACTTTAGCACACAACACAGTGACATATACAGGGTTGCGCATGCACAGTAACATCCTTGTCAGCCATCTTGGTGAAGGTGCCTGGCCGGCTTCACTACAGGAGATAGGTGACAGCATAAGAGCGCACTCATCCCCAATAATTTTAGAGTAGCCAGACTAAACATATTTTAAAATGCCACAATATCTTCCAAAGCCAGAAATCCGGTGCAGACATACAGAGCTAATCATTATGGGCGTGTTACCTGAGTCTCGCAGGCGTGATGCGGGAGAGCTTTCTGACTCAGACTCTTCGCCACGTACATTGGAGGCCACACTGGGATGGAGAGTCTGCACTTAGCATGCAGCCTGTGCAGGTGACGATGGTGCGTTCATCGGTTGTGACTGCAGCTGCTCAGAACTGCTCAGAGTGGGCATCACAGCCCTGGTGCATTCAGCTGTAACCAGAGGAAGGGGTTATACTAGCATTAGCATAAAGCCACAGGTGCCACTAAAGCAAAAGAATCCAAGAATAGTTGGATCATATAGTCTGAGACTGTTACTAATATCAATAACCGACCAGGTGGAAAATGGCCAATGCTATAAACACAGGTCACAGGATTATGAACCAGTGACCCTACCATCTCTGTGTGCAGGGAACTTAACCACTAGGCCACGGAGCCTGCCCATGTTTCTGTTCAGCAAAGAGACTTTTCTCAATGTGTATTCTGTGTTGTTGTTTTTTATTTTTTTTTCACTAGATCAGTTTTTTAAATTGTAAAACTTCAAGGAATCTCCCCTCTGTATAAAGACCTATGGTGGCTGAAGACCACTCGGCTCACAGAGCTAGTAGTTTGGAAATCTCCATGTATTTGATTTAATCGATTGTATGATAAAACTTCTAGGAGTCTTGGTTCTGTATCAGGTATTGTGATGGCTTACAGGGCTAGTATCCTGATCCTGCACTGGCTAATAATGTGCAATTTAACACAAGAAACACATTGAAATCTATCTTTATTAAACTTACCCTTTATTGTTTATTACTGTTGCATTAGAGTCATGACATTGAGAAAATGCTCTGTTCCTGGACTTTCCTGGTAATGTGTGATTGCCATCACCTGTGGTGAGCTAGGTAATTGATAAGAAAGGTGTTTCACCACAGGTGATGGCAATCATACATTACCAGGAAAGTCCAGGAACAGAGCATTTTCTTCCTCATGGAGAGGGTCAGGTAGGCAAGTATGCGCCAGGCTTCTTGGTAATGACATGATGTGACACAGCTGGCCAGTAGCCATGTACTCACCTGTTCTTCTTGGTATCTGGGATGTTGCACCATGTGGAATACTGTGATAGAGATCACTACTTACTTGGATCAGGACCTGGCACAGTGTATACCTCTCACTATGACCCATTCCAGGAGGGACAGAATGCTCTGCTTCTGGACTTCTACTCTTAATTAATGATTGCCATCACCTATGGTGAAACACCTTTCTTATCAATTAACTAGTGCAACACAGGTGATGATGATCATAAATTAAGAGGAAAGTATAGAAGTATAGGTCATGTTGGGAGGTATGTTACGGTGTGTGGCTTCACATCCCAGACCCCATTTTACATCACTCCAAGGGTCCGGGAGATGCAGACTGCCATCGGAGGCTGCTGTGGTTGCAATGCCAGCTCATTACATTTCCAGGACCCAGCTCCTGTCACTGAGCAGGAGCCAGCTTTTGTTGTCACTCCTTGGCAGGTGATGCCACTGTAGATCTTGGTGGCCTCGCTCTTACTATTTCCTGTGGAAGATGGATGTCATGGGCAAAATGCCCTCACTCAGTGGGGAGATCACCTGTGAAAGCAGATGGTGGTGTGTAGTCCTGCAGAAGGCTGTCCCTTAGTGTTGATTTGCACTTTAATAAATAATAAACACAGTGCAACATCCAACTCAAGAAGCCTGACTGAAGATACAACCATCATCCACTGGTACAGGGTGGTTCGTGTCATGTGGAAGCATTCTCAAGGTGCTCAAGCCTGGTTGGAGGTTTGCACCAAGACCTCCAGTGTCAAATAGACAGAATTACACCAGGCAGCCTTTCATCTGAGCCACCACATGGCCAAGCATATCTTGAGACTATAACCTATATCATCAGGCAGCCAGGAGGAAAATTACAAATACTGAAAATAACACTGGTCTGGGGATTCAAACCAGTGATCTCACCATAACTGTGCAGAGAAACTATCCACTAAGCCACAGAGCCTGCACATGTCTTTGTTCCGCAGAGAGACCTTCTAAATGTGTATTCTGTGATTTTTTTGCACTAGATCAGTTTTGTAAATGATAAACCTTCAAGGAGTCTTTTATCTTGGTCAAGTATTGTGGTGGCACACAAGGCAAGTATCCTGCTCCTGTATTCATCAATGATTGGGAGTTCCAGGTTCAATTCCCACTATAGCATGTCTTTTAAGTTAGTTTAAAAGTCTCCTTGTTTTTGACCAGATTGATTGCATGATAAATACTTAAGGAGTCCTGCCACAATATGAGGTGCTGTACTGGCTTACTGAGCTAGTAGGTGAGACTGTTCTGGTTGGTGATTTGGAATCCCTGGTTCAACTCACTCTACAACCTTTCTTTTAAGTTAGTTTGGAATCCTCCATGTATTTGACTAGTTTGATTGCATGATAAACCTTCAAGGAGTCTTCGTTCCATATCAAGTACTGTGATGGCTTACAGGGAAAGTAGTCTGATACTGCAGTAGTTACATATGGGGGGACACTGGTTCAATTCCCTCTACAGCTTTCTTTTGAGTACTAACACTTAAAAATCTATTTAAAAATGTTGTTAGGAAATCTGCAATTTAGCCCCAAAACACATCAATTAAGATCTATCTTTGTTAAACGTACCCCTTATTGTTTATTACTGTTGCATCAGAGTCATGACATGAGAAATATAGCTGAGTTGAGCAGAAGGAAAACCTGACTCCGTTGTTCCTTGGTATGTTACACCAGGCTTCTTGGTAATGACATGATCTGACACAGCTGGCCAGTAGCCATGTGCTCACCTGTTCTTCTTGGCATCTGGGATGTTGCACCATGTGGAATACTGTGATAGAGATCACTACTTACTTGGATCAAGACCTGGCACGCCTCTCACCATGAGCCCTTCCAGGAGGGACAGAATGTTCTGCTTCTGGTCTTCCCTCTTAATTAATGATTGCCACCACCTGTGGTGAAACACCTTTCTTATCAATTACCTAGCTCACCACAGGTGAAGACAATCATAAATTACAAAGGAAAGTATCTATAGGTCATTTTGGGAGGTATGTCATGGTGATACCCAGTGTGGTGCAGAAAAGGGGTGTGGCTTCACATCGAAGACCCCATTATTTCATCACTTCAGGGGTCCGGGAGATGCAGACTGCCTTTGGAGAAAGTTCCAGCACCCAGCTCCCGTCACTGAGCAGGAGCCAGCTTTTGTTGTCACTCCTGGGTTCAGCCAGCACCTTCCTTGTCACGCCACTGTGATCTTGGTGGCCTCACTCTTACTGTCTCCTGTGGAAGATGGATGACATGGACAAAATGCCCCCAGTCAGTGGGGAGATCACCTGTGAAAGCAGATGGTGGTGTGTAGTCCTGCATAAGGCTGTCCCTTAGTGTTGATGTTGCACTTTAATAAATAATAAACACAGTGCAACATCCAACTCAGGACACCTGTCTGAGGATACAACCATCATCCACTAACCCAGGGTGCTCCATGCCATGTGGAAGCATTCTCAAGGTGCTCAAGCCTGGTTGGAGACTTGAACCAAGACCTCCAGCGACTGATAGGCAGCAGGACACCAGGCAGCCTTTCAGCTGAGCCACCACATGGTCAAGCATATTCTGAGACTATTACCAATATCATCAGGCAGCCAGGAGGAAAATTACAAATACTGAAAATAACACTGGCCCAGGGAGTCGAACTAGTGACCTCACCATAACCGTGCAGAGAAGCTATCCACTAGGCCACAGAGTCTGCACTGGTTTTTTATCAGCAGAGAGACCTTCTAAATGTGTATTCTGTGTTTTTTTGTATTTTTGCACTAGATAAGTTTTTTAAATGATAAAACTTCAAAGAGCATCTCTACTGCTTCAGGTACTGTGGTGGCTCACAGAACTAGTATCCTGATACTCTACTCATTAATGATGGTGAAGCCCAGGTTCACTTCCAACTGCTGTGTCTTCTTTTTTTTTTAAAGTTAGTTTTGTTTGGAAGTCTCCATGTATTTCATTGGATAGATTGCACGATCAAACTTCAAGGAGTCTTCAACATGTGTCAAGTTCTCTGCTGGCTCACAGTGCAAGTATCCTGCTCCTGCAATGGATAGTGATGGGAAGTTCCAGGTTCAATTACCACTGTAGCCTTTCTTTTAAGTTAGTTTGAAAGCCTCCTTGTTTTTGACTTTATGGATTGCATGGTACATACTCAAGGAGTCCTTTGGCTATATCAGGTACTGTGCTGGCTCACTGAGCTAGTGGCTGTGACTGTCCTGATTAGCGACATGGAGTCCTTGGTTCAATTCCCACTGCTGAACTTCTTTTAAGTTAGTTTGGAATCATCAATGTATTTGACTAGATTGCATGATAAACCTTCAAGGAGTCTTTACTCTGTATCAGGTATCGTGATGGCTTACAGGGCTAGTATCCTGATCCTGCACTGACTAATGATGGGGAGACCCTGGTTCAATTCCCCCTGCAGCTTTCTTTTGAGTACTAACACTTAAAAATCTATTTAAAAATGTCATTAGTAAATGTGCAATTTAGCCCCAGAAACACATCAATTAAAATCTATCTTTGTTAAACGTACCCCTTATTGTTTATTACTGTTACATTAGAGTCATAACATTGGGAAATACAGCTGAGTTGACCAAACGGAAAAGCTGACTCAGTTGTTCCTTGGGATGTTACACCAGGCTTCTTGGTAATGACCTGATGTGACACAGCTGGCCAGTAGCCATGTACTCACCTGCTCTTCTTGGTATCTGGGATGTTGCACCATGTGGAATACTGTGATAGAGATCACTACTTACCTGGATCAGGACCTGGCACAGTGTATACCTCTCACCATGACCCATTCCAGCAGGGACAGAATGTTCTGTTTCCAAACATCCCTCTTAATCAATGATTGCCATCACCTGTGGTGAAACACCTTTCTTATCAATTAACTAGTGCAACACAGGTGATGACAATCATAAATTAAGAGGAAAGCCTAGGACAGCCATGTCCAAACTGCGGCCCTCCAGCTGTTGACAAACTACACATCCTAGCATGCCCCGACACAGCTTTAGCATTCTCTGACAGCAAAACTGTATCAGGGCATGCTGGGATATGTAGTTTCACAACAGCTGGAGGGCCGCAGTTTGGACATTCCTGGCCTAGGAGTAGAGCATTTTGTCCCTCCTCGAATGGGTCATATTGGATAAGATGCACTAGAGAAGGGTCACCTACTGGTGTAGCAGTGATGAGTCCCAGGTAGGATTCTTTCAGGTACCTTGGATGCTGCCTGATGAGGTGTCTTCTTTTTGCATTGGGCATGCTATGTGGGCAAGCAGGAAGGTGCTCTAGGTTACAGTGATGGTCCCCAGGTATGGTAGCCTCATTGTTACTGCTCTATGGAAGATGGACGACATGAACAAAATGCCCCCAGTTAGTGGGGAGATCACCTGTGAAAGCAGATGGTGGTGTGTAGTCCTGCAGAAGGCTGTCCTTGCACTTTAATAAATAATAAACACAGTGCAACATCCATCTCATGACACCTGACTGAAGACACAACCGTCATCCACTAGCCCAGGGTGCTCCGTACCATGTGGAATCATTCTCAAAGTGCTCAAGCCTGGTTGGAGATTTGAACCCAGACCTCCAGCGACTGATTGGCAGCGGAGCACCAGGCAGCCTTTCAGCTGAGCCACCACATACATGCCAGGAGGAAAAAGAACAAATACTGAAAATAACATTGGGCCAGGTTATGACCTCGCCATAACTGTCCAGGGAACATTTCCACTAAGCCACGGAGCCTACACATGAGTCTGCTTAGCACAGAGACAAATCACAATGTTTGCATTTTTTGCTGCCACGCACTGTTACCTTTCCCAAACAGTCTCTTCCCATCAATCACTCTACAATAATAATCCCAGTGGAAGCACAGTCTGCAGATAATCGCTCACTGGTACAGACATCGGCAAGTGCGTGCAAACATGAATTAGGCCCGAAAGGAGTGCACACACGGTGAGATTCCGGCTAACCCAGATTCTCAATGTGCGATAGAGGACTAGGTCGGTATCACAAGCCTAGATGACTGTGCTTGCGATGCTGACTATGTACGATTTTGGCTGAGTGTCAATTTTGACTAAACTTTTATACTAGATCGTCACAATCGTGACCTCAGGGGACCGCGCATCGGGTTCGCAAGGAGACTTTCACCTTGCGATCTGCACTAACTTTTCTTTAAATTTTTACTATATAGTCAAAATTGATAGACAAAATCTTACCATGTGTACACACCTTTGGGGCAATTTCACACACAGGTTTTGAAAGCCGTCCATTTTTCCCCCCATGTTTTTTAATGAAGTATTGGGGCAGGTTAGGGGGCCAGGGAGAAAAAATAAGTATACTTACCCTCCCGTCAGGATCTCGATCTTCAGGATGCCGGGGCGGGATTCTGACTACTGGCATTCAAAACGCCGGCATATCAAACCCAACCCGCTGCAACATTCAGTGTACTAAATTAAAACTATAGCCTTGGCTGCAGGGATATATTTAATAAAGTATGAACAGCCAAAAATGGCTATTACAGCATTTCATCCTGTTTATTACAGGTGTAACACTTGACCTATAGAATGGTGCTTACTTTACGGCGATTAATTAAGTGGTAAAGACCTTTGCATTTGCAGCAGAGTAACACTATGGGGTATATGCAATTGTGGTCGAATTCCCGAAATTGTCGAATTTCGGGTCATTTTCGACCGAAAAAAAAAAATCGCCTATGCAATTCAGTGCTTTCCGACCAAAAAACGGACTTTCAAAATTCGACTTTTTGAAATTCGAATTTTTGCAAATTCGACTTTTCTGCAATGATGTAAGTGCTGCAATTCGACCAAAGCATATTCAATTCAAGTTTGGAAATTCGACAGCAGTGCTTTTAGACAGCAAATTCGTCATTTTCAATCCGCCACACTTTGGAGGGTGAAAACAAATAAAAATATTTTAAACATGTTTTTTTTTGTGTTTTTTTTGGGGGGAATAGCAGATCTATTTATATTAGAAGGGATTAGGTACTTTTTTTTTTTTTTTTTTGGAGGCACAAATATTATTTATATATTTTTTAAAATATTATTTTTTTTTATTTTTATTTTTTTATGCTGGAACGGTGAAATCATAAAAAAAAATGGCGTGGGGTCCCCCCTCCAAAGCATAACCAGCCTCGGGCTCTTCGAGCTGGTCCTGGTTCTAAAAATGCGGGGAAAAAATTGACAGGGGATCCCCCGTATTTTTAAAACCAGCACCGGGCTCTGCGCCTGGTGCTGGTGCAAAAAATACGGGGGACAAAACGAGTAGGGGTCCCCCGTATTTTTCACACCAGCATCGGGCTCCACTAGCTGGACAGATAATGCCACAGCCGGGGGTCACTTTTATACAGTGCCCTGCGGCCGTGGCATTAAATATCCAACTAGTCACCCCTGGCCGGGGTACCCTGGGGGAGTGGGGACCCCTTCAATCAAGGGGTCCCCCCCCCCCCCCAGCCACCCAAGGGCCAGGGGTGAAGCCCGAGGCTGTCCCCCCCCCCCCATCCAATGGGCTGCGGATGGGGGGGCTGATAGCCTTTTGTGATAATAAAAAGATATTGTTTTTTCCAGCAGTACTACAAGTCCCAGCAAGCCTCCCCCGCAAGCTGGTACTTGGAGAACCACAAGTACCAGCATGCGGGAGAAAAACGGGTCCGCTGGTACCTGTAGTACTACTGGGAAAAAAATACCCAAATAAAAACAGGACACACACACCTTGATAGTAAAACTTTATTACACACTACCGACACACACATACTTACCTATGTTGACACGCCGACTGCCACGGTCTCCGACGATCCGAGGGTACCTGTGAAAAAATTATACTCACCTTCCAGCGTCCAGAGGTACATCCACGTCCAGAGAGTAAAATCCACGTACTTGTGGCATAAAAGTGACCCCCGGCTGTGGCATTATCTGTCCAGCTAGTGGAGCCCGATGCTGGTGTTAAAAATACGGGGGACCCCTACTCCTTTTGTCCCCCGTATTTTTGGCACCAGGCGCAGAGCCCGGTGCTGGTTTTAAAAATACGGGGGATCCCTGGCCAATTTTCCCCCTGCATTTTTAGAACCAGGACCAGCTCGATGAGCCCGAGGCTGGTTATGCTTTGGAGGGGGGACCCCACGCCATTTTTTTTTTCGGGTTTTTCACGTTTTTTTAACCGTTTTTTAAAATCGCGGCAAAATCCGCCAAATCGGCCGATTTTCGCCCGCGACTCTGGCGAATCCGTTTTTCATTGAATATGGTGAATTCCGGAAGCCACCTTCCGGGATTCACCTGTCGAATTGAGTCGAATTAAAAAACGGCGAAAATTGCCGCGAATTCGACCGCAATTGCATATACCCCTTTGCCGGGAAAGCCTAACATACCGTCACTACTAGATCCAATGCAGACGCAGAGGCTTTGCTGGGTCTCTCACCGGATCAGAGCTCTATGACAGGAATACTCTCTACCTGCAATGTTTGTCTGTGAAAGGACATTATAATTGCCACTAGCCCCCCATTATAAATAGAGCCCAAAGTAACAGGTGAAACGATATTTTTATTGCAATAGTCTCTACAGGCTGTTAGACCTTTTATTCACATCATACTCACAATACGCTGTGTTGCACTCCGGGGCTTCCGTGCTATCAGTTCTCCACCCAGCACATATATGCAACACTTTCCATTCCTGACATAGTTCTGAGCTGACAATATGTTAGTGGACATCAATCTTTCAGTGTGTTACCGGAGGCATGTCTGTGGTTCTAAACTCATGTACTAACAAATATATTTCATAATTACACTTGAAAATGAGACACATGTATATGTTGGATGACCCAACCATAGAGATGTATCTGCTCTTCCATCACACAGCATGGGGACAGAAAAGCAAGACTCCACCATGAAATTGGGACTCTATGTGTAAGGTCCATTTAGTTACACAGAGAGGAATGTGATACCCCGTTCAGATTGCCATTGCTGCGTCGCACCTGGGAAGTGGATATGGTTCCTTCCCGAGAGCGACCCAGCATTGGACCAGTGCAATGTGAACGGGGTGACTAGCTGACCCGGCAATATACAGAGTTGGGTTGCCACCGGAGGGAGGGAGAAGAGGCAGCATAAGGGGTGGCGCAGGTGATGAGATCATCTCCGTGCCACCTCTCCCTATGCTGTGAATGGTTACCAGGTTGCGTTCGCGGTAACCCGTTCACACTGCACCTGATCCAGGAATAACCTTTATTCCCGGGTTGAGTTACCGGGTCAGGCGATCCGGAAATTCGGCAGTGACCCGTTCACACTGCACAGGGACCCATGTCGACCTAGCACAATACCAGGGCGACACTGGGTTATTTGTGCAGTGTGAACGGGGTATAATAGACTGATTTTGTCAAACTGGCAATTGTCCGGTTAGTTTCCGGCAAGTTGGGAAATCACCATACGTCAGTGGTTCCCAACCTCCCTCCTCAAGGACCCCCAACAGTCCATATTTTCCAGGTCACCTAGCAGTTGAACAGGTGTATTCATTACTGACTGACACATTTTAAAAGACCCAGAGTGGAGTAAATTATTTCACTTGCAACCCTGTGAGGAGATCTGGAAAAACATGAACTGTTGGTATTTGAGGACCAAGGTTGGGAACCACTGCCATATGTAATTGCCGCCAACCAGGTGCAAAGTCACGGGAAATGCACCCTGAACCACTCTCTCCTGGATGCAAGTCGCCATCACAAGTTTTTAACGTTACCATGCAAGTAGTCAGATGTAGGGGTCCAGCCTGCGACCTTGCAGAACATAAGAGACACATTGAACACATATATAATGGTTTCCCTAATCAATACTGAATTAAAGGGCCCCCACAATAATTAAAATACTTTATTAAGACAATGTTAAAAAAAAGGCAAATGTTTAAAATTATGCAGAGATGTTAACGGAGACCATAACAATTCAAGAAGTCTGAAGTGCATCCATGCTGGTACTTGTAGTGACAAGTTAATAGAATTGGTGGTTCTATTAATTAATATGACCCAAATGTACTTTAAAAAAAACTGTAACAAGCATTGCAGCCGTGATTAAAACAACCTTGGAATTGGTACGCCGCAGTGCGCTGTTAGTCACCATCTTGACTCTCACCCCTCCCCCTGCAAAGCTTGCGTTATCCTCCTTCTGCGTTATGTACATTATACTCTGTATGGCGGATGTTGAGTAATTAGTCTGTGTCTTGTGATGTGGTGCATGCACCTGGAAATATGAAGATCAGTACATGGCCGTACACAGCGACGCTATATAGTATAGTATATAAAGGCTTCCCATAACCATAAATCCTGGCAGGCTTTGGGCCTAATCAACTTTAGTCCACTGCGGTGTAAAAAAAAAAAAAAAAAAAAAAAAGGAGGCCTCATTCAAAGATGTACAAAATGCTGATATTTGTGCGGTTGAGCAATTAGCGATCAGCTAGGCATACATTGTGATTGCACCGCGCATGCGCCAAGGTTCCATTAGACAGTCGCTCACAGTGAGGATTTCATTGCAAAGTGATTGACATCCAGGGGCCTTTAGCGTGGGGTGGGGGGAGCAGTTGTAGGTAGTGCCATTAAAACTGCAGACATATCACAGACAATTTTATATAGACAACTTCTCCATTTTATCGCTCAAAAGTTTGATACAGCCAATTAAACCACTTTATAATAGGTAAGGGTACAGGGGTGAAAGATGTCTGAAATAAGTCTCCATGACAACAGCAAGTTACATTATAGGCACAATTTTTCTTAAGAAGAGGGGTTAATGAAGCTTCCAGCATTGGGCAATAGTTGCTTTAGGGACAATCAAGATATGACCTGTGACCACTAACCACTACTACCAATCACCCCGGCCACATACGTCATAAGATTAACATGTCTTACTGCGCAAACAGATAGGATGACATAACCCACCACACTATAACCTTACCTGCACCCGATCCCTGGGGTCCACACCCAACAGGTCACTACTGAGCAGATTCTATACCCACCACACTTTAACCTTAACTGCACCCGATCCCTGGGGTCCACACCCAACAGGGCACTACTGAGCAGATTCTATACCCACCACACTAGAACCTTAACTGCACCCGATCCCTGGGGTCCACACCCAACAGGGCACTACTGAGCAGATTCTATACCCACCACACTTTAACCTTAACTGCACCCGATCCCTGGGGTCCACACCCAACAGGTCACTACAAAGCAGATTCTATACAGCATCGCATAGAGCCTGTACACCGCCCGTAAATCAGCGCAGCCTCATCCAAGTTGACAAAATGCAAATGACAAAATTCAGAGGCTTCAAAATTAGGAAACGTCATTCAAAGGGATCAGTGTATTCTAAAAACCAAGATGGCTGTGTCTGAATGGGGACTGCCTGGCGACGGACTGTGTACTCTCACGTATGGGTAAATATACATTGCATGCAGGCAGTTCACTTGGAGCCGGGGTTGCTCTGAGCACCTATGGGTGCTTCTTCTGTGGCCACCGTTGTGCTTGCGTTTCTGTTTATTTATCAGGTGTACTGTGATCACCACCTATGTAATATCTTCAAGCCTTCTTATTCGACATAAAATGTTTATATCCCGCTTTGCTCACAACAGTCTGATAGTTTTAGTCATGTTGAGCCAGCTGCGGCAGTGTTACAGTTTGACTACTTATGACGGGTTGGGGTTAGTCATTGGCTTCCGTGGGCCCTATAATGTAATGGATAATTTGTCCATTGTGGTTCCGAACCTCAGCCTATTTTATTTATTATCAGTTTCTTATATAGTGCAGCAAACTCCATTGTGCTTTACAACTAGACACAATGATCAGACAAAACTGGGTAATAAACAGTCATAGGTAGGAAGGCCCTGCTCACAAGCTTACAATCTATGGTGTCCCCGTATAAATCAACAATGGTTACTGTGATTGCCATTAGGATGCCTTATAAGCCTATAGCGTATTTAAAAAATGTTTTGTTCTACGAAGAGACTAATTTCCTCTAGGGCGTAACCACCAATTTGCACAGAAGTTATTTGCGTCATCGTGGCACCAGGCTCTGTCTCCTGTATATACATCAGCCATCTGCGTGTAACTTATACCTGGATGGTCTGTGTCCCATTGAGTCTTTGTCAGGTGTTTGATGACAGTGGTGACGATTTTGCGGGTCGGAAATGACAAGGCTGTCAGGTCCAGGCGTTGCGCTGATGCAATTGCGAGTATTTGTCATGTCCTGGTAAGGGGTTCCACTTGTGTATGTTAAGTGTATCACAACCTCTAGTAATTAGTTTTCCCTTCAGTTAATGCCCATCTATTAGGCTGTAGATGATGCATATCTACATGGGTTTAGTGTACGATGAACTTGTAAGGGGTGAGCCATATGCGGAGCAGCTGATCCTGATATATTCGGGATACTGAGAGTCGCTGTCTGTAATGTTGAGGCCGTCACAGAATCCATAAACATTAGTTCATCTGAACGCTGGAAAGAGAGAAGTTGTATAAAACAGATGTTGTGTAGCAGGTGTATTAAGCAGAGGTAACAGTTTTGTTGCAATTCCTCATAAGTTGCGGGCTATGTATAAATTTAACATTTTTTTTTTTAAGAAATGAAAAAATAGTATACAAAAAAAACATTTGCAGACTGTTTTTACTATACTTACTATGGGAAAGAATCTGCTTGATCCAGAATAATTACCAAACTCTGCGACAGCAAACCACGTTGAGCCAGTCATGTCTCGCACCCAGGAATCATACGGATCACACGGGCTGTGGACAAAGGACTTAGTTTTAGTCAGCAGTGAGAAATAAAGCTGCAGAGGGTAAATGCAATAATGTACTCAGATACTGGTAGTAGAGTCCGACTTTGCCAGTCGTGCAAAATGCCTGACGAATTCTGACTTTTTTTTTTAAGGGGCAATCATTTATAAGTCAAAGCCATGGCTCATAAATGATTGTCACTTTAAAAACAAAAACTGCAAAACATTTTCGCCCGGCATCCCGCACCCATCGCGGACTTGGGATCTATTACATCCCACCCCTACAGTAAAACAACTAAAACATTTTAGCTGTCTAAGCAATAACTCACGTTTGTAAGGAATATGGAGAGAGACACACTGAATGATGGCAGGTGCGGTTGGTTGTCCACCTACTGTATATGCTGCAGATAACCAGTGAGAACATAATTATTGCTAATTTCAAAGCACTCCGTGCTTGTGGTGATATTTTAATTTATGGCCTATTAAATATTAGAAAATCCAATCTGTCCCAATATATTGTTTTCATATTACAGAACTGTATTCATTGGTGGATCTACAGTGGGTGCAGGGTGTACAATGCACATGGGGCCCACAACGCACACCCAGTGTCATTTTTAAATACTTACCTCTCTGAAGTCCCAATGTTGGTGCAGCGTGAGCAGCACAAGTCACCAGGAAAATGGTGTGGTGGCCATTTTTCCAGAGATCTGTGCATGCGCAGAAGAGACGTACCTGGGAGCAAGGAGCAGACACCATGGGGCAGATGTATTAAGCCTAGATACGTGATAAATTAGTGATGAGTGCAAGGTGATAACGCAACAGCCAATCATTACAGGTTTGAAACATAACAGGAGCTGATTGGCTGGTGCGTTGTCACCTTCCACTTATCACTTCTTTATCATTGCTTTATCACTTCTCCAGCCTTAATATACATGCCTCCATCAGTAGCGGATCTTGCCATGGGTAAATGCCATGGTGTTCTTTATGTATTACACTGTACCATATGTAAATCAACAGCCACAGAAACACTACGGAGGATATTCAATTACCCACAATCACTGATCATGGGTAAAAGTATCGCTGGAGATGCTATTCAATTAGCCCGAATAAGCCGGCGCATGCCGCGGCTTATCAGGGATTAGTTTCACCTGTCTCCTGCAGGTGAAGCAAAATTCCCGAACACACCTGTTTTCGTCCAAAAATGGGGCTGTTTCTACCAAAAACACACAGGTTTCACTGAACCTGTGTGTTTTCGGGTGACACTTTTTTTGGGTGTTCTAATTGAATTAAACAAAAAAAAAAAAGTTTCACTCCCAGTGGCTTTTCAATGGTGATTGAATACCCCCTGACTGATACAGCAATACTAGCAAGTACTTTCACAATATCGGTTTTCTGCCATTTACACAACACTAATAACGTTTCAGGGGGAGGAAGGCACAAGGAACCTACTCAGTCCAATCAGTAAAAGTGTTCTATTCACAATCTCTCCTTTCTGTCTCCACTGACGACCATTTTCATCAAATATTTGGCAGCTAACGAGTCTATTTTAGATCTAGTTTTTTTTTTATAAGCTATTTAATATTACACGAGTTACATTTTGAAACATATGTGCATTGTGTAATGGAAATCCTTGTTGTCCAGTGAATGGAAAAAAAAAAAAATCTACATAGGAGACTCCTAATCCCAAATGTATTTATGTGACTTGTTCATTGGGTTATACAGAATTTCCAGAGACTGGATCTCACCCTGCACCTCCTAAAGTGTCCGCTGCAAATGACTGACACCCTAATGGGCAATCATTTAAAAAGCAAAACCAGGTTGATTCAGCCTCTTAAATTATTGCTCCTTTAGATTACGGCCGCCTGTGTCTGCATCTCGCGGGTTATACAAATCGGGTGCATCAGCTAGTTATGTAAGACACAGGAGTGTTTATTTACCCAGCGGAAATGGCCAGGACTTTACCAGGAAGGCTCGGCTACTGAAAGCATCACCCTTATAAATATCGGACATAAAACCAGAAGCGCTGGGTTTTACAACCTAAAGCTTTGCAGATAAACCCCAGAAACTCTACTGTATTTTATTGCATGGTTTCTGAATGTTTTTGTCCCATGAATAGATTGCAGTTAGTAACATTGCTGAACGAGCATTATTACAATAAAAAAACAATTACAGCATGATAAATACAATCACAGCTGTTTCTGGGGGTAATTCAGACCTGATCGCAGCAGCAAATTTGTTAGCAAATGGGCAAAACCATGTGCACTGCAGGTAGGGCAGATGTAACATGTGCAGAGAGTAAGATTTGGGTGGGTTATATTGTTTCTGTGCAGGGTAAATACTGGCTGCTTTATTTTCACACTGCAATTTAGATTTCAGTTTGAACACACCCCAGCCAAATCTAACTCTCTCTGCACATGTTACACTTGCCCCACCTGCAGTGCACATGGTTTTGCCCATTAGCTAACACATTTGCTGCTGCGATCAGATCTGAATTAGGCCCTCTAGTCATGCAAACTGGAAATCTTAATTAGAAGCCTAATAAAGCACCCCCTGGAGCTACTATCCCCTTTCAGTAATGGTGGCCAGAAACGGCTGGTTGGCCCATGATGGTCCTCCAATCAAAGGAGGGATACTGGCTGAGCATACTGTATTTGCAGAGATTAATATTTATTAGAGTACAGATCTCAAGTTCAGCCTGATCAGGAAATCCCAGCTATAGGTAATGTGAGGGCGATATCTAAGCGCCTTTGTTGAAATTAACCCTCAACCACTTACACGTCACTCCTGTCATGTGTTTATTGGAGTTTTGACAGGAACGTGCAATAAAAGTGTACTTGAGGCGAGGTGTGCCCAGACGTCTGACAAAACACGTCTTGTCGTCACAAGTGTCAACCTTCAACCATATTAAGACATCAGCAGAGTTTCTCCGCTCGCCCTTCTGTTTACGTCTACCCAGAGGGGAAAACGTGTAACGATGGGCAGACTCCCTGTACGGAATTTAGCTCCATAGCTCGTCGCTTCCCTAAAGCTGCAGTTGGACTAGGACACGTGCGCGCTTGCTTTCTCCGAATGTCCGGGAGATTTACAAGTTATGGGGAGTCCTCCTGAGAGAAAAGGCAGCACTTTCACTTCTCCTTGATGGTGCAAATCGCTGTGCGTCATTGAGCAATGGTGGCTGGGGTCTGATGGTTCTAGGTGTGTCGTTGTGGCTCCACCAACCCCTGCGAGACAAGGCAAATTGCGTCTTTTATAAGCAGAGTCTGGGGTCATGAGGGTGGCATACTGGTATATGCAGTGTAAATGTATAGATATAGATATATCTATCACATCCAGGTCTGTGTGACCTCAGAATAAGGCTCTCTATTACACTACTATTATACTTTGGACTCAGCTAAACAAACACAAGATGACTGAGGGATTACAATCAATACAAAAGTCAGGTCTCTGGTTTGGCGACTCAGTCATCCGCAGCAGAGACGCTTTCATGTGGGCGGCACAGTAAACAAACCAAACACACCGGCTAAGGAGAGAACACTTTATAAGAATGTACAGAAAGGACCGTTTTCCACTGGAACCTTCTCCGATACATTATTCTGCATGCAAAATCTCTAGTCAGAAACTGAATTAAAGTTTGTGTTGGTCAGCACCCCAACTTGTGCACAGAAAGGGCCTAATTCAGACCTGATTGCAGCAGCAAATTCAGAGCCGTCCCTAACCAATATGATGCCCTTGACAAGATTTTGGCTGGTGCCCCCTAGCACCACCTCTAGTTCCACATGTTTTCCAACACCATCACCCATAGCAGTTCTCATTTTGGTGCTCCTACTCCCTATATTTTAAATAGTAGAAGTGCCCCAAAAAGGGGTGTGTTGTTGCTGGGAAGGGGCACGGCCACACAATAGTACCCCCAATTCATATTATGGCACACAATAGTGCAATTTTATACACATTATATCATGCGATAGCGTCTCGTATTCACGTTACATCACACAGTAGTACCACTTTACCTTATATACGTTACTCCTCACAGTAGTGACCCTTATTCACATTACATCACACTGAATTGCACCTTATTCACATCACACCACACTGCTCTTTCTTCACATTAGATCACACAGTAGTGCCCTTTCTGCTGATTAAAATGATATGCGGCATGCCTATATTCTGTGTGTGAATGTGGATGTATCTGCATACAAAATGCTACGTTACAGTGATTTCCAGGAATACACTAACCTAGCACTTAGTATGCAGATACAGCAGCAGTCATATGCAGAATACAGGCATGCCACATATTTTAATCAGAAGAAGCTGCTTGTGCCCCTAGGCACTCCAAGTGCCCTAGGCAATTGCCTACTTTTCCTATGCCTAGGGCTGGCTCTGAGCAAATTTGTTAGCTAATGGGCAAAACCATGTGTACTGCAGGTGGGACAGATGTAACGTGTGCAGAGAGTTAGATTTGGGTGAGGTGTGTTCAAACTGAAATCTAAATTGCAGTGTAAAAATTAAGCAGCCCGTATTTACCCTGCACATGAACAATATAACCCACCAAAATCTAACTCTGCACATGTTACATCTGCCCCACCTGCAGTGCACATGATTTTGTCCATTAGCTAACAAATTGGCTGCTGTGATCAGGTTTGAATTAGGCCCAAGGTTCCAAATGCAGCCTGGGTGCAGCAACGTTCAAGCCTTCCAGGTGAAACTACCAGAGGGAAACCAGCATTGCACAATGAAGTAAATTGCTGATAGATGTGTAACGTGTTAGGCTTGTAAGAATGATATGTAGATAAGTGAATAGGAATCCTTAGTAGATGTTTGGGAGTATATAGGGTTTAGTTTACCAAGCTATTAGCTAGTACATCCGCAGCATTTCCGATCTTAATTGAACTGTCCGGTGGATTAGTGAATCAGTAGCCTGCAGCACCAATTAAGTGTCATTATGGTGATTGTGACCAATCTGCTTTGCCGGTACTTTATGCTGAACCCATAAAACTATATCCTAAGTCATCATTTAAGCCACGTGCACTACAATATATTTATGGTGTGTCCTTAGTAATAAATACTGATTTTGGCACAAAGTCTAATAATTTGTCGGTGTCAGCAATTCTTACCTCTCTGCTGTGGTGTGAAAGTCGACAGTAATTAGGTCGACCACTATTGTTTGACAGTGACTAGGTCGACACCCGAAACAGGTCGACACCGGAAAAAGGGCTGCTGCGCTCGGCACAGGTTACTATTCCCAATCGTAGTCCACGTGGATCATAAAGTATGAAAAAAGTTCAACAAATGAAATAAAAAAAAAAAAAGTTACAAACTCATGTCAACCTTTTTTCCATGTCGACTTTTTTACATGGCGACCTAAAGACCGGATCCCCATAAGATGATGACCAGAATGTCTGATGATCCATATACAACAGTATGAAATGAATGTATTTTTGTACCACACATCCTGCACACACAGGACTGTATGAACACACCAAGCTTTGGGTTGCCCCATACACTGCATGATTGTCCCGTGTACACAACCTATCAACGAGATCGGAAACAACGGCTATAAACAATGCCTGACGGAGCCTTGGAACATCCTCACTGGGCGTCACCTGGCAAAGAATAACACTGCAATCTCTGCGGCAGAATACCTGCCCTCTCTACCTGCACAGGTGTGTCTCGTCCTCTCAGAACTCGCTCTGCAGGCTCTGCAGCTTCTGGGCTGTGCACGGGTAACCACAGGTCTCGCCACACACAGATCTGCAGCAACACCGACAGCTGACTGAAAGCGGCCGACACCCGCTGGCACCACAATGGGTGACCCTTGGGTGGTATTGCTGATTGTGGTGGGATTAATGCCAGGTGAGTACCCACTTCACTACCTTTATAGAGTATCTGACAGTTCCGTCATTGTCTTATCTCAGACAGGTGACAGGGAGACAGGTGTATCTTATGTAGCAGAGTTCCAAAGCAGACTTATGTGGATCGATGACTGTGGAACTGCAAGCTCCAGCATGCCTTCCACACTCCATTAGTCCATGGCTGCCATGCTGGGACTTTTAGTTCCACAGCAGTTGAAGCACAGATTGCTTACCTCATGCCCTCATGATTACCCATATCCATTGGACTGTAAACATTTGCCAGTTGTATATTACTGGCGCTCACTTACTGGTTGTCCGTACACTGTGTGGCACGACGAGAGACGCTACGAGTTCGCAGACACAGCAAAAAGCCGCTCACAGTGTAGCACAGACGCTGGGCTGAGACTTTAACGGGACAGTAATTGGTATTACACACGGGATCCGGACTGAAAGTCGACAGTAACTAGGACGACAATGTCTAGGTCGACCACTATTGGTCGACAGTAAATAGGTCGACCACTATTGGTCAACAGTAAATAGGTCGACCACTATTGGTCAACAGTAAATAGGTCGACAGTAAATAGGTCGACCACTACTGGTCGACAGTAAATAGGTCGACCACTACTGGTCGACAGTAAATAGGTCGACCACTACTGGTCGACAGTAAATAGGTCGACAGGGTGTAATAAAACAGGCAGATTTTGCGCTCAGAGCAGCAGAATCACGTGGGACCTGGCGCACCCAGGGGGCTATGCGGCACTGCTGAAGCAAGAGTATGTAGGGGTCTATTTATATAACTGAATATCTATCATTTTTCACTGCAATACATATTTGGATATAGCTGCTATTTAGCGGTCGGGGGCTCATTAAGGTGTAGACCCCGCACCTCTGTGAGGGTTACCGTCTCCTCCGTCAGCACCTATCACTGCCTGTGAAATGTCGCTGTAAAATGCGCATCAGTTTGGCCCAGGGGTGAGAAAGTGAAGCTTTTCCTCACATGCCCTCCGTCACTGTGTATAGGTAACGCCATCTGGAGACCGCGCTACCTAGCTGCAGAAAGTGACGATTTCCGCTGTTTGTTAAATTGCGCAAACTCCGCAGTGCCCATAGCGGGCTGTAGGGACACAGTAATAAATGCGCTGCCAGACAGACCAGTGATTTATCTGCGGTATCGGCTGGTAAATAGGAGGTGGTGGTGAGAATCTTTCTCCTGTAAAACAGGCGGATAAAGGGGACATCACTGCTTCCTATATAGACCTCAGTGACTGTAGAGCAAACAGTGTTTAGTTAGAATGGTGTACAAGGTACAGGCACAATACTGCATGGAGAGACACTGCTAGCATGGTGTAATCATTACATCTGTGTGCGGCTACACTGGTGTTAATGATTAATGTGCCTGGTTAGTATGTCACGTAAGGGGCTGTAGGTCTGTATTGGGAGTGTCTATAGACAGAGACTAGGGCGGTATAACAGTTTCCAGCACTGCAAAACACAAAGAATGAGAAGAACATGAATTATGGTGATGTGTGTTATGCTTCCTGGGAAAGTACTCCAGCTATTGGGAGTACCTCTGCTCGGGACTGTACTGTAACTAAATGTTTCCGGGGACATTACTCTGGACATTGGGAGTACCACTGCTCAGGACAATGCTGTAGCCAATATCACTAATACTTCCTGGGACAGTACTCCAGCCATTGGGAGTACCACTGCTCGGGACTGTACTGTAACGAATATCACTAAATTCCTGGGACAGTACTTCAGCCATTGGGAGTACCACTGCTCGGGTCAATACTATAACCAATATCACTAATGCTTCCTAGGAGAGTGCTCCAGCCATTGGGAGTACCTCTGTTCAGGACTGTACTGTAACCAATGTTTCCTGGGCCAGTACTCTAGACATTGGGAGTACCACTGCTGACGACAATACTGTAGTCAATATCACTAAAGCTTCCTGGGACAGTACTCCAGCCATTGGGAGTACCACTGCTCGGGACAATACTGTAACCAATATCACCAAGGCTTCCTGGGACAGCAGTCCAGCCATTGGGAGTACCACTACTCAGGACAATACTGTAGCCAATGTGATTAACGCTTCCTGGGCCAGTACTCCTGCCATTGGGAGTACCACTGCTGAGGACAATACTGTAGTCAATATCACTAAAGCTTCCTGGGACAGTACTCCAGCCATTGGGAGTACCACTGCTCGGGACAATACTATAACCGATGTCACTAAAGTTTCCTGAGACAGTACTCCAGCCATTGGGAGTACCACTGCTTGAGACAATACTGTAACCAATGCTTCCTGGGAGAGTACTCGAGCCATTGGGAGTACCACTGCTCGGGACTGTACTGTAACCAATATCACTAATGCTTCCTGGGACAGTACTCCAACCATTGGGAGTGCCTCTGTTCAGGACTGTACTGTAACCAATGTTTCCTGGGACAGTACTCTGGACATTGGGAGTACCACTGCTCAGGACAATGCTGTAACCCAGAGGTTCCCAAACTGTGTGCCGTGGCTCCCTGGGGTGCCTCGGGACACTTGTAGGGGTGCCCTGGGTTGGTGGTCCAGGACCAATTCTAATTATTTATGGTCAATATAATAGGCAAAACCAACGCTAGTGGCTGCCAGTCATAAAATATGTGGCCAAACAGAAGCAAATCCTGTCCCTCACCACACAACTGACCCTAAGGATGACATATAAACGCAATCTACTTAATGTAATATTTCTTTCTAAATTTCTCAATAAGAAATTTTTGGCCTAGGGGTGCCGTTAAATAAATTCTGATATTCTAGGGCGCCGTGATTCAAAAAAGTTTGGAAACCACTGCTGTAACCAATATCATTGATGCTTCCTGGGACGGCAGTCCAGCCATTGGGAGTACCACTACTCGGGACAATACTGTAGCCAATGTGATTAACGCTTCCTGGGCCAGTACTCCTGCCATTGGGAGTACCACTGCTGAGGACAATACTGTAGTCAATATCACTAAAGCTTCCTGGGACAGTACTCCAGCCATTGGGAGTACCACTGCTCGGGACAATACTGTAACCAATATCACCAAGGCTTCCTGGGACAGCAGTCCAGCCATTGGGAGTACCACTACTCAGGACAATACTGTAGCCAATGTGATTAACGCTTCCTGGGCCAGTACTCCTGCCATTGGGAGTACCACTGCTGAGGACAATACTGTAGTCAATATCACTAAAGCTTCCTGGGACAGTACTCCTGACATTGGGAGTACCACTGCTTGAGACAATACTGTAACCAATGCTTCCTTGGATAGTGCTCCAGCCATTGGGAGTATCAATGCTCGGGACTGTACTGTAATCAATATCACTAATACTTCCTGGGACAGTACGCCAGCCATAGGGAGTACCACTGTTCAGGACAATACTGTCCCAGGGATTATTAGTGATGGTTACAGTATTGTCCTGAACAGTGGTACTCCCTATGGCTGGAGTACTGTCCCAGGAAGTATTAGTGATATTGGTTAGTATTGTCCTGAGCAGTGGTCTAATGGCTGAAGTACTCTCCCAGGGATTATTAGTGATGGTTAGAGCACTTCAGCCATTAGACCACTGCTCGGGACAATACTAACCAATATCACTAATACTTCCTGGGAAAGTACTCCAACCAGCCATTGGTAGTACCAATGCTTGAGACAATACTAGAACCAATGTCACTAATGCTTATTGGGACAACACTCCAGCCAGTGGGAGTACCTCCACTTGGGACAAATCTTTAACCAGTGTAACCAATTCTTCCTGGGGCAGTACTCCAGCCATTAGAAGTACCACTGCTCAGTACAATACTGATTGATGTGACTAATTCTTCCTGGGACAGTACTCCAGCCCTCGGGAGCAGGGCGGGACAGCAGCACAGAGTATATCAGGACATGAGTGATGTGTCAGTGAGGACAGGGCTGCATGTGACAGGGGCAGTGACATGATGCGAGGAGGGGAATGGAGGCAGCAGGGAGCCACAGACAGTTATATAGTGGAAGGGGCAGGGTCCCCAGCAGCACAGAGTATATCAGGAGATGAGCGATGTGTCAGTGAGGACAGAGCTGCACATGGCAGGGGCAGTGACATGATGTGAGGAGGGGAATGGAGCCAGCAGGAAGCCACAGACCGAGAGTCATACAGTGGGAGGAGCAGGGTCACCAGCAGCACAGAGTATATCAGGAGATGAGTGGTGTGTCAGTGAGGATAGGGCTGCATGTGACAGGAGCAGTGACATGATGTGAGGAGGGGAATGGAGGCAGCAGGAAGCCACAGGCTGAGAGTTATATAGTGGGAGGAGCAGGGTCCCCCAGCAGCACAGAGTATATCAGGAGATGAGTGATGTGCAGTGAGGACACGGCTGCAAGTGACAGGGGCAGTGATATGATGTGAGGAGGAGAATGGAGGCAGCAGGAAGCCACAGACTGAGAGTTATATAGTGGGAGGAGCAGGGTCCCCAGCAGCACAGAGTATATTAGGAGATGAGTGATGCATCAGTGTATACACGCACACAAATATAAAACCACAGCGGGGTGCAGTGTCTGCACTCAGCACTCATAGGGTGGGGTGCATGTAGCCCATGACCACATACTTCAATAAATACAAACAGAAAGTTCAGCACTCACCATAGCAAGCTCACTTATCCTCACTACATCAATAAATAAATGATGGGGGTTTAGTTAGTGAATTGGCCAATGAACGGAAGCCTGCAAACCGCTCGCCAAGGTTCCCCACCTTCATGCATTTCCTACACTATCACAGAGTCTTAAAACAGTATGTATGTGTATATATTATATACATTTTTATTACATAAATTGATCAGTTGGAGCAAACACTTTAAAAAGCATTATTGGCTCTGTGGCCTCGTTCTTGTGTCCTTTATCCTGAGGGCCCTGTACGGGTGTCTCCTTTGTACACGCATTGCCAGGCCTGATTGGGAGTACCGCTGCTCAGGACAATGCTGTAACCAATATCCCTAGTGCTTCCTGGGACAGTACTCCAGCCATTGGGAGTACCACTGCTCAGGACAATACTATAACCAATATCCCTAGTGCTTCCTGGGACAGTACTCCAGCCATTGGGAGTACCACTGCTCAGGACAATACTGTAACCACTGTGAATAACGCTTCCTGGGGCAGCACTACAATATCTCAGGAGAACACTAAAACCAATTGGAGTACCAAACTATTTGTGTATTACTCGCTACCACATATTAGATTAGTTCATCTTGGGACAGAACAAACTGGGAAGTAATTGTACGTTTTGGCATCACAAGGTCTCTGCACATGTGACTTATGTAAGTTTCACTCCTGGTCAGTAGAGGCAGTAGATCCGTGAAGTGGCCTTTGACACTATGGGCCCATTTATCAATGAGTGCAATATTAGCCCCCAGGTTCGCATTGCAGAAAGCGATCACATCTAGTGAATGTATCAACTGTGCTGAGTGCGGTGCAGGGGCATCTGCACACGTGCAGTCAGTCTGCCCGCCAAGCACAGTGGCCATTTCTGTGGAGGGTTCCTCAGGAACCCTGCCAGAAGTACATCCCTGATCTGTAGCTCATAGGTTACGAGCTACTGCAATCTGCACTAGCTATCTAGCTACGGGGACCAATATCGGGAATGCTTTGAGAATACAGCGCCATGTTTCCAGGGACCTTGCACCCACACTGTAGACTGAAAGTTCCAAAGTATACGCGCAACTGCACCACGAGAGAGAAGGAGTCTGCATGGAAGTGGCACACATGTCCCCTCCTAATTTGCCCTTACACGCAGAGATGGCCCTAGGCATAGGCAAACTAGGGGAATGCCTAGGGCAATTGTAATGCCTAGGGGCACAAGTACCTTCTGCTGATTAAAATATGTGGCATGACTATATTCTGTGTGTGACTGTGGCTGTATCTGCGTACAAAATGCTACGTTACAGTGTATTCCTGGAAATCACTAACGTAGCATTTTGTATGCAGATACAGCTGCAGTCACAAACAGAATATAGACATGCCGCATATCATTTTTATCAGCAGAAGCTGTTTGTGCATCCTAGCCACATAGTAATGCAAATAAGAATTTTCATCAAAAGGTGCCCAACGTTAGCAGAGCTGCCAGCTGACTCGCACTGCTACATGGCGTATTGAGGCAAGATGTATGAGGACACATCTGTATCCAAGCAGAGGCAGAGGTCACAGTGTTAGCGCCCGTGTGTGTGCGGGTGGGTTGGTTGTGCAGTAGTGTTAGGCATATGTTTAAGGGGCATTGTGTGTGTCATGTGTACAAATGCATTAATAATGTGCGGCAAATGTGTAAGGGGCACTATGTGCGTCATTATGTGTATAAGGGCATTAATAATGTGCGGCAAATGTGTAAGGGGCACTATGTGCATCATTATGTGTATAAGGGCATTAATAATGTGCGGCAAATGTGTAAGGGGCACTATGTGTCATTATGTGTATAAGCACATTAATAATGTGCTGCAAATGTGTAAGGGACATTATGTGTATAAAGACATTAATAAAGGTTGGCATAATGTGTAAAGGGCATTACTGTGTGGTATGTGTATAAATGCATTACTAATGTGTGTCTGTGTATAAGGTGCTCTGCTGTGTGGCGTAACATATAGAAAGGGCACTACTGTGTGGTCTAACGTGATAAAGAGCAATATGGTATGGTGTAATGTGAATAAGGAGCAATCCAGTGTGGTGTTATGTGAATAAGGGGCACTACTGAGAGGAGTAACGTATAGAAGGTAAAGTGGTACTACTATGTGATGTAACGTGAATAAGGGACACTATTGCAAAATATGTGAATAAAGTTGCACTACTGTGTGGTGTAATTTTAATTGGGGGTACTATTGCGTGGACATGCCCCTTCCAGGCAAGAACACACCCCTTTTTGGGCTGTGCGCCGAGTATGCACGCTGTTCCTATTTAAAAAAAATAAAGGGGGTAGGAGCACCAAAATGAGGACTGATATGGGTGGGGGTGATGGTGCTGGGAAAGGGGTGCAGGGTCAGAGATTGAACTAGCGGCGGTGCTAGGGGTCACCAGCCAAAATCTTGCCTAGGGCATAATTTCGTTTAGGGCCGGCTCTACCTGCACGGGTTATGGATGTTACTCTGCGCTTCTCCAGATCCTGGGGATATTTTTGAATTTTACTTTTTAAATCGTTGCACGTAAAACACGGAGGCCGGGCTGTAACCGATCATGAGAATGTGAGATTCTCTAAGCTGCTTGTCCAGTTCCTAGTTTCTATTTATCTTTGGCAGGAAATGCAGGTGAAAGTCCCTCTTATCAGCAGGGAGATACAATACGGGCTGGTTCAGCAACACGCAGAAAAGCATTATTGCACTATTGAGGCGAAAGGCGATAGGGCCGTTCTTCTTCACCCTACACATCAAAAGATATGGCGACTCATGACAAGGCGCAGTGGGGCGGGCCATAATGATGCGATTCGCAGTGAAATGCCCGGGATACGGCAGGGTTCCATGCTCTCCTGGAAGGAAAGGTCTTCCCAAAATTCAGGAATCCATATGGCCTTTTCCATATGGGCCCTTTATCCCCTTCAAGGGCGTGGCAGTGGTGGGGAAGGTGTAGGGGGAGCGAGTGACGGGATAGGGTGAGGTTATCACCTGGCGATCGCACGCGGTCATCACCACCAGCCCCAGAGCGGATTCCAATCAGCATAAGTAATTATACAGCTAAACCTGCCCCCCAGCCAATAGGAGTCCTGGGGGCGGGCTTAACTCCATAATGGTGTAAGCTGATTCCCGGGCGCCGTGCACGCTGCACTGACGTCACCAGGGAATCAGCAGGTAGTATGCAAGGAAATCTGAGTCACAGACGGAGCCACGACTAGCGTGGATTAATCTGTACATCGATATCGTCCAAACTGGCTTGCATGTTTAAACGATGATCAATTGCGGGGTACACACATCGTTCATCGTTGTTGCATACACACTGAAAGATATGAACGATTTATCGTTCACTTCTGAACGATATATTTCATGTTGTACAAAGATATTGCCAAGTGTATAGGGCCCATAAGATCTGACGATTTCACAGACTTGAATAAAGAACTAATGGGCCCTACCCACTTGCCGATGTGTATGAGCGATATGAACTACCTCGTTCAGTAATGAGTGATAAATCGTTTATATCGCTTAGTGTGTATGCACCAATGATGAACGATGCCCGTCCCCGCTGTAGTTAATTGTTGGGTTTCCATTGTTTAGCATAGCAAGCCAAATTTGGACGATGGTCATTAATCGTTAAAAACTTACATCGTCCAAATCAGAAAACATTGGCAAGTGTATAGGGCCCATAACTAAAGGGCCCTACACACTTAGAAATACCTTTGATAGACATATAAAAAATTAACGATATATCGTTCATATCTTTGTGTATGCAACAACGATGAATGATGCGCGTCCCGGCAATTGTTCATTGTTGATCGATCGTTTAAACATGCAAGCCGATTTGGACGATAACGTATGTAATGCCATATCGTCCAAATCAGCCATAGATATCATCCATTATGTATGCTTAAAAATCGCTGAAGAAAAATCGGCCAACGATAACATCGATGTGTAGGGCCCATTACGGTAACTAGTGAACATTTTATTGTGCTAAATTGTGGCTAAAATTATTTTTTATTATCTCGGGGACAGGAGGAGGTGTTGTGCTTTGTACAGAGCGCGGTATAAACAGGAGAAAAGCTGCTGTATGACCTCTCACATATAAACAACGTGGCTGAGAGCTGTATAGGGAGGTTCTCTGACACCGCCCCTGTGGTAACGCTCACCTGGCGCTGTATGTAGAGTGCAATGCTCGGTGTTTGCCCTCATTTGCATGCAGGAACAGCAGCACATGTATAGAGAAGTGCACGGAACCAGTTCCCCTTTCCTGTATACTAGGTGCAGTCTGTGTTCCTGTCTTTATTCCCCATATGCAGCAACATGACCCCTTCCACCAGGTACACAATGCTCGGCTCCTGGGCTTTCCCTTTAATGTATGATTTCCGTCACCTGTGGTGAAACCTCTCAGCCACATAATTCACCACAGGTGACACCAATCACACATTAACAGGGGATCCCAGGCGCAGGGTCATGTTGGGGGGGGGGGGGGGGGTAGTATATGTGGATTAAAGACTCTTACTACTGTATAGAAAGCCGCACAGTGCTATGCAAGCTCAGACTACTTAGTACGGGACCTTAAGGGCCTATTTATTAAAGGAATAACATACAAGTCTGTCAAGAAAGCAGGAACGGGCTGAGGTCTGCAAGGCAGGACTGTGGCATTCCACCCCAGGGCCACTGAGTGACGTTCAAAACATTCTATACATTGGAATCAGAATTCAGAGCAAGGAGCAATTCCTCTGGATGTTGATTGAGCACATAAAATGGCTTCCTTCCGCAGCAGTGATGGGCAATAGGTTGCTGTTTGGCCCTTCAAGCCTAAGGGGTCTATTTACTAAAGCCTTGGATGGAGATAAGGCAGACTGAGATAAAGCACCAGCCAATCAGATAATAACTGCCATGTCACATGCTGTGTTTGAAAAAATGACAGGAGCTGATTGGCTGGTACTTTATCGCAGTCTAAGGGGCCCTACTCATTAGACGATGCGCCGCCGAGGTGCCCGACGGCCGATACGGCCGACGAGCGACCCGGTGGCGGAGGGGGGCAGTGACGGGGGGAGTGAAGTTTCTTCACTCCCCCCGTCACCCGGCTGCATTGAAGTGCAGGCAAATATGGACGAGAACGTCCATATTGGCCTGCATGCACAGCCGACGGGAGACCAGCGATGAACGAGCGCGGGGCCGCGCATCGTTCATCGCTGGAGTCTCCACACTGAAAGATATGAACGAGTTCTCGTTCATTTCTGAACGAGATCGTTCATATCTTTCATAAAATCGGCCAGTGCGTAGGGCCTATAAGGCTCCTGAATCTTGCGGCCCCCGGCCTCTTCCTTATTTTTTGTCAGGCTCGTTTGTAATAACTTGTAAAACTTGTGTAAAATGTCTGCTGTATGTTATTACAGATAGCTGCCTTTTTCTTTTGATTAAATGTATTATTTTTTTAAATATTACTGGGATTATGGGTAATTTGTGGCCAATCTGAAGGTTTGAGGGCTCCTGAATATTAATCAGGCTGCCTATCACTGCTCCGTGTGCAGATGACAGGACACTTTCTTATCCAGATCATCCATCAGGTGACCTAGGGGCTGATTTATCACCATAAACCGAATCCGCACAGCGATAATTGATTACATTGCACGGATGTATCATTTACCTCACACAGGGACAGCGCATGCAAGCAAGCTCTGTCCCTGCGATGACAATACACAACAGTATTGGGGTATTTGGGGGGAAAAATACCCAGATGTCCTGCTGTGCACGCGCCACAACCAACGCCGACTCGACCCCACCATCACGACTATCCCCCCACACCCTTGTGATATAGCTTCCCCCCAGTCCAGGGAGCCGGCAATCGCTGCTCCTCCAAGGCATCGGATCCTGCACGCTGCTGTGACCCCGGTGCTGTAAAGTGAGCTGCCGTTTTACAGCATCACTTTACTGCATCAGGGGTCACAGTAGCGCACATGAGGTCCCAATGACTGGCAGCCCGCACCGATCACTGGCCCCCTGGACTAGTAAGTATGTTTTGATTTTTTTTTTTTTTTTACCAGTGATCAGCTTGTGTGTCCATCGGGCACACAGAGCTGACCACCGGAGCCGGGTCCTGCACAGGTTTCTCTGCCAGAGGGAAGAGAAAGCTGTGCAGAAGTAGGGATCTCGCAATGATCCCTGTGATAACGCCAGCTGGAGTTGGCGTTAATCATCACAGGGCTCATTGTGGTGGTTTTTCACATTTTTTTGTAAATTAGACCCAGATCGCATTTCCTATTATAAGTATGGGAAATGCGATAAAAAAAAAAAAGTGAATTAAAGGGTTTGGAGCAGTTTAATGAAAACTGCTCCAAAAGCCCTTTAATACATATGAGTAATACTAAAATAAATAATGTGAAAAGTGTGTGAAAACTCCTTTTCACATTTTGTTTGTTTAGCAAAAGCAATGTTAATAAATCGACCCCTAGGCTTCTGCCTCGGGCCTAGCAGACATGAGGGGCCCGAATTGCCTTATGCTGTTTTATGCTTTATTTGTGTTGACAAAGTAGGACGGGGAACCTGTGTGTTGCCCGGTGCCCCATGAGGTCTTAGGGCCTGACATTGATTAAGACGTATCTGCAGCTCCTAGCTACCTCATGCCAGTGCTAGAAACCATCTGTATAGGCAGATCAGCTTATCTTCATGAGGAAGCCCAGACCTCCCACAGACAGCTGCCATGACAGGGGCGTTTTAAGAGAGGAGGGGACCCGCGTGCAGCCTCCGTCGCTGGCCCCCTCCTCTCCGGCAGCAGTAGACTGACATAATGCCAGAGTCTACTGCGCATGCGTAGGTCTCCGGGAACATGGCGCCCGCTCCTTGTTCCTGGGGACACCTCCCGTGCGCATGCGCAAATCACTTGGAAATGGTCGCTGGGGTAATTTTCCGAGTGATCAGTGCCCATACAGCAGGGCCTCCGTCGCGGGACTCCAGAGGGGTAAATATATTCTATTGGTGCAGTGTGGCCCCCCTGGACCCAGGGGCCGTGTGCACCGCAAACACTGCGCCCAGTATAGAAACGCCTATGTGCCATTGCTAGTATTGGGAATTGCACCCATTGGCTGCTATGGGCAACTTCTCCATTCTTTTTACTTCTTCAACCTTACATATCACACCAGGATACATCAACCTTTCAGCCCTTTAATCCATCTCTGCCCAAACCCTCCCGCTTCCCTTATATCTGGCAATCTCCCAGCAGCCTCAGGGGCTGACATCAGAGCGCATCACTGACTAGTAATTATAGCTGTGGCAATGGATGCTGAGCGTACGTCACTCAGGATCCGCACTTGTCATACAAATCACTGGTCAGAAGCTGCTACATACCTGTATGTTTCTATCCCTTCCAGTTCCATCTTAGGCAATATGCCTTTGTACTGTGCACCAGGAAAGAAACTTTATATTAAATAAACACAATCTACTTAATCCCAGAGAGGACCGTAGGGAAACAATGGACTACTTGTGTTTACATGACAAGTTGTGGGCGGACATCACCCTTGGGAATGTGGTAATGAATTGCCTGGCACACGTGCGCCCGTATAAAACATACATATTTAATGAGACATGCAGCGCTGACAGGGATGTGCTGCCTTCAGGTGGATGAAAGCAACTTCCAACTAGGCAACACAAGGGGGGTAGGCAAGGAGCAGCACGCCAGCTGTTGTGGAACTACATATCCCAGCATGCCCTGCCAGTTATTATAAAACGGTGGCACGGCATGCTGGGAGGTGTAGTTCCACAGCAGGTGAAAAGCTGGATGTTGCCTACACCTGCACCAAAACGGGTGAGGGAGGTCTCAGAGTAGAAACAATTCCTGGACCTCCAGGACAGGTCTGCAAGGCGTTGGGTACAGTACCAGACACTACACATATGAAGACACTGAAAATGGTTGGCTTTGAATGAATGATGCTTGTGGTCTGCAAGGACAGGTGGCGTTTTTGCAAACAATACAAGGATTTATAACAGGGCTGATACTCAAGAGGGGTAAAAGCAATCAGCGGTGATTTAGGAGCCTAGTTATCCTTTATGGGCTCATTACACATACGGAAACCCCCATTCATTACTAGGGGCCCGATGGAGTGCTTATTATTCAGCAAAGTCCAAAAACAAAGTGAAGTTTTCTTGCAGGAACTAACACCATCCTCAGATGGCATTGGTTTCTGGAGCCCCGCCCCTTCCTAGAGGCCCCTCTGCTGCCTCCACACTGTGCGCCCTGCCTCCATGCGCATGTGTGCCCGTCGGGCAGAGTGATTATGGGCCGGCTGGCAAGGATCCGGATTAAGCTACGCATTCTGGAGCTTCACTATTTAGAGTTATACGCATATATACTTGCACCTGGAAACTCTTAATTCTCTAATGGGGACATTTACTAAGCAGTGATAAGAGTGGAGAAGTGAGCAAGTGGCCCCATCAACCAATCAGCAGCTCTGTATCATTTTATAGTATGCAAATGATAGATGTTACTTCAGTGCTGATTGGTTACCATTGACAACTTCTCCACTGGCTCACTTCTCTTATCACTGCTTAGTAAATGTCCTCTTAAGTTCTGAGATCCAAGGATGCACTATAGGATAACCCAGTTCTCACATTGCATTGTCAGAAGCGTAATACTATGGGACCGGCGACCTATTATAAATAACTAATACTCTCTCAGCACTGGTGAGAGGAAACTTCATTTTCAAACTCACAATAGCTACACCTTAAATTCCATTAGCACCCTGCCCCCTGCTGGTCTCAGCGTGATGTCATAGCCACGCTAACTTGTCGTACCCGTGTACAGGACTGACAGTGATATGACAGAAATACAGTCATTTCTGAGGCTAGAAAGTATGTACATTCCTTTCCTGTTCTACAGGTGAAACCAACTTCCAGGTTCCGTCACAGCGGAGTATTTACCTGCAAGCAGAGTCCACGCCTGACAGAAACTGGCGTTCTATAGTAGGTGTAGCTCCCACAGCACCCCCCTCCCTCATGGCGTATCTGGCTGACACTCAGCCCAGGGGAGCTGCACGCTGCAGTGACAGAGAGGGCGTGAGTGTGCGGAAGGCAGACATTGGATATACCGGTTCTGTAGGGCTGGAACGTGACTTGTTTGTGCGTCTGACATTACTGTGTGTATTCATCACTCACTCCTGACTGTCACTGACCGGTGACCGTGTCCTGAGCGGGAGGAACCAAGGAACCTGGGGCTAGTTAATGGACCTCACATGGGGTAGCCATGAGTAAGCCTGGAGTCTGTGCTTCTCAGTCACACGCACTGGGCGGGATGTATTCATATACATCGCCGCCCCTCGCCACTTATCACAGCGATGTTGATCGCATATGTACTAACATATGCGATCACTATTGCAATGCGGTGACGGAGGCCCCCCGCGATACCTGTGAGGTGGTCTGTGGGGGGTCTCCACACTGCCCGCATTCCGGGAAGCAGCAGCAGGCTGCCCCCAGCGCCGCCACCTCCCCCCCCCCCTGCAGCCAGAAGGACCTCTGGCTGCATTGCTAGGGGTTGGAGGAGACTACCTTCCGGTACCAGGGCTGCCTGGAGGAAGGTATGCCGGGGGAAGGGGGGTCGGAGGCAGGTTACGGCAGTCCGCGATAAGAAGCCCATAGGCTCCTATATGGTATCGCCATCCAGAGACGGCGTTACCCTAGACAGCGAAAAACCGGCGGTGGAATCTTAGTACATTTGAAAATGCGGTAAAACCCCCGTTTTCGGGGGTTTTACCACATTTTTCCTTTAGTACATCCCGCCCAGTAGCTCTTAGCTCTGTGATAGGCTAATAAGCCCGGGACAACAAATATGGATTTTGGACACGAGATTCTTTCATAACCTACTGTAGACCTGTTTGTCAGCTTAGATTTCTTTAGGTCCTGATATATAGTTAAAGGTAAACTGAAAATTTGTGCTTGCGCACAAAAGCGCGTCCCCGCCAGGGCCGTAACTAGGGGTGGGCGAGCAGTACTGCCCAGTGGCACCTGCATTTGGCTTGCAGGGTGCCTAGAACGACCCCCTACAGCGGGCCAGGCCAACTTGTGGCTCTCCAGATGTTGTGAAACTACACATCCCAGCATGCCCTGCCACATTTTTACAATTCCCTACTAGCAAAACTGTTGCAAGGTATGATGGGACTTGTAGTTTCACAATAGCTGGAGAGCCACAGGTTGTCCAGGCTTGGCCTAGAGCAGGGATGGGGAACCTTCGGCTCTCCAGCTGTTGAACTACACATACCAGCATGCCTTGTTACAGTTTTGCTATTTGGTAATGCTAAAACTGTTGCAGGGATGTGTAGTTCAACAGCTGGAGGGCCGAAGGTTCCCCATCCCTGGCCTAGAGGGCTGGCCGCCGCTTAGTTACTTGATGGTCCAGACGGTCCTGCTCCTCAGCATGAAGTCATCATGACATCACGTTTGGGGGCGGGGTTGGTACAGAGTGGATTACTGCCCTGCTACATTCCTGGGCCATACAGTTATGTTTCTGCACCAATACTCTGATTTGTGCAACTTTAAATCTAGTGTATGGGGCATAAATGTGGCCTTTATCACCAGGTTTATGGGCCGTGCAGTGATCCGCCTCCTGAAAGGTGTATATGATAGGTGCATGTCGCCATCCACTGCTGAAATTAGCTTACCCTGAGCCATGGGTGTAGTATGGTATATCGGCGCCGGGAGCCCGACCGCCGGCATACCGACAGCGTGGCAGCGCAAAATGAGCCCCTTGCGGCTCGGTGACGCGCTACGCGTGCCACGCTATTTTATTCTCACTCCAGGGGGGGTCGTGGACCCCCACGAGGAAGAAAAAGCGTCGGTATGCCGGCTGTCGGGATTCCGGCGCCGGTATACTGTGCGCAGGGATCCCGACAGTCGGCATACTGAAGACCACCCTGAGCCATCACTCCAAGCACAAGTACATACAAGTATAAGATAAGCTCACAGTATGGATGCGGCTGCTGGGAATCCCAGGTGTTGCTGGGAGGTGTAGTTGTCCCAGCAGCTGCTGCCACAGGGTGCAGGTTATGAATAAATGACATTGAGGGAGCATTGCGTGACACACACACACATTACACTCACCGCTGCTGCAGAAGACCGGCTCTCGACACTGGTGAGTAATTACTAATTAAGCTAATTGGAAACTTCCAATTGCTTAGTCCTCAGGGGGGTTCCAGCGCAATTCTTAACGATTTTTCCTAAAATTAAGACTTGCACGGAGGTGTGGGGAAAAAAAATAAAAATAAATAAAACTCGCTGCTTTCCTTTTTCGGTCCACTAATTGTATAGAAAATCCCACAGCTGCAGGAAAATCCCAGCACTTCCCCCTTCATTCCCTAAATCTATTTTCACGGTAACGTAGAGTTCCTAGTTCTAGTGGACTATTTGTCCTACACAATATAGGATCTAGATCTATGGTGGACATTTACTAAGCAGTGATAAGAGCGGAGAAGTGAGTCAGTGGAGAAGTTGCCCATGGCAACCAATCACCACTGAAGTAACATCTATAATTTGCATACTATAAAAATTATACAGAGCAGCTGATTGGTTGATGGAGCCACTTCTCCACTTATCAATGCTTAGTAAATGTCCCCCTAAATTCTTTATCTGGAATATGGCAGTGATTTATCATTCCTAGCATGTGTTTTAGGATTTACCGCCCGCTCTTCTTCAGGACTGCTTAGTGCCAACGCTGGCCTTTTTTTAATATTTTTTTTATATTAGTTGCTTATAACTTTGTATTTTTACTCATAACTTGATTTCAGGTAATCATTACAGTAAGTTTTTTTTGTATTTTCAATGCCCATTTAGGTCTCTTATTTCTATATTTCGTGTTTGTATTCTAGTGTGTATACTATAGTGTGTAGTGTATTCTCAGGACGTGGGCTGCGGTTGTAACTCCCATCCTAGTTATTTTGGGTAGGAAAATGAGAAAATTGATGTGCTTGAAGTATTACATCATATCTCTGTGCAGACCGTTTCACCTTTCCTATCAGAATAACAGATTATGGAGGAGATGTATTAAGTAGTGAAGAGAGCAGAGAAGTTGCCCATAGCAACCAATCAGCCTTGAAAAAATATTTGTCAAGTGTATTCTATAAAATTATACGTAGCAGCTGATTGGTTGCCATAGCAACTTCACTGGCTCACTTCGCCAATCTTTTCACCGCTTCATACATCTTCCCTTTTGTGGATTACAGGTTATGCTTCTCTAGTTCGTCACACTATCTGCTTCATCAGTCACGCTGCATTCTGTACTGGCTGTATCTGAATGTGATGGCAGATCTGCTTTAGGTAGCCACAACCCTATCTGATGTGCTTTACGTTCTGGGTCAGTAATAGGCCAATGCATAAGATTCAATAAAATATGTTGAAAAAATTATAAAGGATGTTAAATCTAAACCACTATTTAAAGCACCATAGAGCAAAGGCAGCGGGTTTCTTGGCTGCGTAGTACATCTGAAATATCGGAGGGTTTCTGTCACATGCACTGGGTTCAGAATTATCCCTATTTGTCAGTATTGGACAAAGGCTCAGCACATTACGCATACTTTTATCATTTATTATCTAGTACTATTTCATGGACCTTACTATGTCATCTAACAGATAATCCACATATTTAACACACACACACAAAACTGGGGCACTAGTGAATTACACAGGTTCTGTGGCTGGATGACTACAAGCCTGTATGTCACCTGGTATTAATCAGCCACAGAACCTGTGTAATCTATGAGAATCCCGCTATAAAGGAACAGTATAATGTATATAATATATATCTATATATTAGTGGGAAGAGGGGCCATGTGCTACATAGGAACCGGGGGTGCTTATTCAGCAGGCCGGGGGAAGTTCTGCATGTGAAGGGTAGAACAGGTGATTTACCTGCTGGTGAAAGTGCTGTGTCTCCCTGCAGTATGGCAGCCTGTCCAACCAAATCAGAGCACCTGTGAAGGCCTGGCTTTTATAGGCAAGGAGGGTAATGTGGGCTGCCTGTCAATCTGGGAGGGGGAGGAGGAATCTGGGTTATATTAGGCCTCTTTAGAGCATTTGTCTTTGATAACCAGTGAGAAATAGTGGCCGGTGATGAGGGTGTAGGCTATGTTAGTAAATAACAGTACTGTGAGCATTCTACTCTGGGAAAGTAACTGTTTTCTCGTCAGCCTGAAAAATATAAAAACAGCTGTGTAGAAGGGCAGAAAGTGTGCGTGTCTCCAATATAAGGCTACTTTATCTATCTCTTTTTATATATACCTATATATATATATATATATATATATATATATATATATAATGCCTTGCTGTGTAATATAAGGGCCTATCTCTGTATTATCTGCATAACACCTCCCTCTGTATTGTATGCAGTATAATACAAGACCTCACTTTCTCTCTCTCTCTCTCTATATATATATCACACAGAGATGAGCATTGTGTATATATATATATATATATATATATATATTACAGAGAGAGGCTCATATAATACACAGAGAGAGGTGTTCTATAGATAATACAGGGATAGGCCCATATAATACAGAGCAAGGCATTATATACGTATTACAGAGAGAAGCGTAATATACTGTATATAATACACAGAGAGGCGCCTTTGCTTTTATGACACATCTCTTCCATTGTGTAAATGGATGTGCGCACTTGCTGGAGATATCTCCTGTAGCCCGCTCGCTAGCTGCTTTTAGCAGCATTGCACACGCTAAGCAGGGCCGGTTCTGGCGCTCTGTGCGCCCTGGGCGGCAATAGGGGGCGAGGCTTGGTACAGGGGGCATGGTCATTTACGCCCCCTGTACAGACTGAAATGATGTGCGGTGCGCGATGGCGTAGCGTCTAGTTCCCTTCATGGAGAGGACCTTTGCTGTGCGGTGCGCGATGATGTCATCACGCACCGCACAGTAAAGGACCTCTCCACGAAGGGAAACTAGACGCGTACGCGTCTAGTTTCCCTTCACAGCGGCAGCGGGGGGGCAGCGGCCAGCGGCAGCGGGGGGCACATAGCAGCAGCGGATCTTGCCCTGGTGCGGCGCCCTCCGGATGGCGCCCTGCGCAAAAGTCCTGCTTGCCGTGGCAAGATCCGCTACTGACGCTAAGCCGCCGCCTACTGGGAGTGAATCTTAGCTTTGCAGAATTGCGAACGAAAGATTAGCATAATTGCGAATAGAAATTTCTTTGCAGTTTCTGAGTAACTCGGGACTTACTCCTACACTGCGATCAGCTCAGTCAGTTTCGTTCCTGGTTTGACGTCCAAACACACCCAGCGTTCGCCCAGACACTCCCCCGTTTCTCCAGCCACTCCCGCGTTTTTCCCAGAAACGGCAGCGTTTTTCCGCACACACCCATAAAACGGCCAGTTTCCGCCCAGAAACACCCACTTCCTGTCAATCACACTCCGATCACCAGAACGAAGAAATTTATTCGTTAAGCCGTGAGTAAAATACCTAATTTTTTGGCAAATTTACTTGGCGCAGACGCACTGCGAACATTGCGCATGCGCAGTTTGCGACAAATCGCTCCGTTGCAAAAACCACTAACGAGCGAACAACTCGGAATGAGGGCCATAGGCAACACTGTACTTACCAATACTTTCATGTCAGCCCTAACTACTTTCCTTACACTAGGGCACTGGAACAGGTCTGGCCAGAGATTTGTACATATCCATCTAAACTACGCCTGACGCTGGCTTGGGTCCTCTGAAAATGCCAATACAGTATATCTGTGATGTCCGGTAGTGCCGTTTCCCAGTGTCACCCGGACTTCCCACTGCAACCTTGGTGAAAAGTGTTACCTCCCCCCCTCCATTACAGGCGGCTGAAGCTCCATATATTATGGACAGTGTCCCAATGGGATCTGAAACAAAAAGCAGAGATCAAGTTTCTGTGACGTCCTTGTGTATTTCTGCAAATCTGTGCTGCAAACCTGTCAGTCCCTCTGTGCCTGCTCTCACACAAGCTCCTCCCCTAACACTGCAGCGTGGAGAGAAAGCAGAGTGGGCTGCAAAGCCTGTCAGTCCCTCTGTGCCTGCTCTCACACAAGCTCCTCCCCCTAACACTGCAGCGTGGAGAGAAAGCAGAGTGGGCTGCAAAGCCTGTCAGTCCCTCTGTGCCTGCTCTCACACAAGCTCCTCCCCCTAACACTGCAGCGTGGAGAGAAAGCAGAGTGGGCTGCAAAGCCTGTCAGTCCCTCTGTGCCTGCTCTCACACAATCTCCTCCCCCTAACACTGCAGCGTGGAGAGAAAGCAGAGTGGGCTGCAAAGCCTGTCAGTCCCTCTGTGCCTGCTCTCACACAAGCTCCTCCCCCTAACACTGCAGCGTGGAGAGAAAGCAGAGTGGGCTGCAAAGCCTGTCAGTCCCTCTGTGCCTGCTCTCACACAAGCTCCTCCCCCTAACACTGCAGCGTGGAGAGAAAGCAGAGTGGGCTGCAGAGCCTGTCAGTCCCTCTGTGCCTGCTCTTACACAAGCTCCTCCCCCTAACACTGCAGCGTGGAGAGAAAGCAGAGTGGGCTGCAAAGCCTGTCAGTCCCTCTGTGCCTGCTCTCACACAAGCTCCTCCCCCTAACACTGCAGCGTGGAGAGAAAGCAGAGTGGGCTGCAGAGCCTGTCAGTCCCTCCGTGCCTGCTCTTACACAAGCTCCTCCCCCTAACACGGCACTACGTGTCAGTACTATTTTGTAATAATTTAGATATATATTAAAATGTAACTTAATAATAGTCAGTATTTTTACATTGTTACCATTTTACCACAGCGGAGGTCAGATCAGCTCTCTGGCCCTCATTCCGAGTTGTTCGCTCGCTAGCCGCTTTTAGCAGCAGTACACACGCTAAGCCGCCGCCCTCTGGGAGTGTATCTTAGCTTAGCAGAATTGCGAACGAAGTATTCGCAATATTGCGAAAAGATTTTTCTGTGCAGTTTCTGAGTAGCTCGAGACTTACTCTTCCAGTGCGATCAGTTCAGTGCTTGTCGTTCCTGGTTTGACGTCACAAACACACCCAGCGTTCGCCCAGACACTCCCCCGTTTCTTCAGCCACTCCCACGTTTTTCCCAGAAACGGCAGCGTTTTTTCACACACTCCCATAAAACGGCCAGTTTCCGCCCAGAAACACCCATTTCCTGTCAATCACACTCCGATCACCAGAACGAAGAAAAAAACTCGTAATGCCGTGAGTAAAATACCAAACTTCTTGGCAAATTTACTTGGCGCAGTCGCAGTGCGAACATTGCGCATGCGCAATTAGCGGAAAATCGCTGCGATGCGAAGAAAATTACAGAGCGAACAACTCGGAATGAGGGCCTCTGTACGTTAGTGCTTGGTATATTTCCATGTAGACTGGTTACATTGTCTAATCCTTAGTACCGTACAGTCAGCGGAGGTTCTATTACTGCATGTTCCTGCTAATCTCTATCTTCTGTCTTCTCCGTCTCTAGCAGCGGTGCTCTCTGCTCTTACTATCAATGAACCCAGCACTGAGACCATTAACAGAGCCAAAGGAGAATCTGTAACGCTGGGATGTACTTATAACCTGGACCCCTCCGACACTGGGCCCCTGGACATCGAGTGGTCACTGATGAACCCGGACAGCACGGCACTGGACAGTGTGGTGGGTGTCTAAAAAAAAACATCTCTCCATCTATCTTTTCCATCAAGCTGCCATCTAGACTTTCCTTAGTATGCTCTGTAAGGCCTCCCCAAATATTTTACAGCTGGGGTTCCCCAGCCTCCAGAGCTACGGACAACCTCCCCACTCTTTTCACTGCATCCCCCAAAGAGTGTTTTATAAACCGTCTTCAATGGCCCTTGCCTGTGGGGAAGACATACGATGAGTAGAACTTTTCCATTTGCTATGGGACATTGGGATGTAGTTATGTGACCGACGGACAGGAGACAGCCAGTCACAATACCTCCCCCTACATCCCGCACCCTCACAATACCAACTGTCAGCATGCCGACCAACAGGGGCTATTCCCACTCGCACCCCATACAAGCTCTGTTTGCATCCGCACTCTAAAGGTGGGTACACACTGGTAGATATATCTATGGACGGATCAGGCAGTGTGTTGAGCATACACACTGCCCGATCCGTCGGGGACTGACGTCATGAACTGGGCGGGCGCACCGCCGGCCGCTGCAGCATGTGTACGGGCGGTTGGCCGACCGCCGTACACACACAGCGACGGGCCAATATATCGGTAGATATATTGGCTGTCGGCTGTGCTGAGGGGCCGACGCAATGCGTCTGTGAACGACAGAGTTCACAGACGTATCTGCCGTACACACTGGCCGACGGACCCGCGATATATCGGCCGTTCAAGAGAATGGCCGATATATCGGCCAGTGTGTACGGGCCTTCAGGGGTAAATTTACTAAGCAGACAAGCTGGTACCATCCAGACCTGCCTGAAAATAACGAACAGCAAAATAAATACAGAAAACTCTTCAGGAGCTTCCAGAGACGTGACCGGCTCCTCCGGGCACATTTTCAAAACTGAGTCTGATAGGAGGGGCATAGAGGAAGGAGTCAGCACACACTATTAAATTCTTAAAGTGCCCATGGCACCTAGTGGACCTGTCTATACCCCATGGTACTAATATGGACCCCAGTTTCCTCTAGGACATAAGAGAAATATAGTTGTGTCTTTGAATAAGGTCCAACATACAGACTATCCTACTGTTACAGTACAGGTAGGTTCCCTATTGTCCGGGTTCAGTGGGACCGTCCCGCTGTTACGCAGGATCTTTTTCAGCGACCCCCAAAGTAACGGGCCGCAGCAACATTGCGCACTAGGCCTGATTCAGACGTGGATGGAGTCATTTCGGTAATCTGCACATATTCGCTAATTTGCAGTTATGCAGGACCTGTTCTGCGCACGCGTGTACGGTTCCTGCGACGCAGGACGCAGTCTGCTGCCATTTGGTGGGCGGAGTGATAAGGGATGCAACCACATGGTGAAAAGTCGCGTATGCGCAATATGGCCAGTGTGTGTGCGCAGACCCAATGGACGCAGGCTCAGCGGCTGCATACATCTCTGAATAACCCCCTATATTAGCATTCTTACAAAATTGCCATTTACACTATTTGCATTAGAAGCAAATTCTCATAACTGTTTATAGAACCTGACCCATGAATGTTCCCGAGGTCTTTCTCTGTCTGAGCTACTGGTGTGTACAAGCCAATGAATGAGCCACATGAAGGCGGAAGACCCCTTTAAACAGTATGGAAGTCTGAAGCCTCTCAATACTTTTCTTCTTCCTCCCCAGATCCTCACCTACATGGACAATACTATTGTCTCCAGAGGCCCCCTCGGCCTCATGAGCCGCCTGTCGTTCACGACTACAGATCCCAGCAAGGGCGACGCCTCGATTATCATCGGCTCTCTGGAAGCCAAAGATTCCGGCACTTACCAATGTAAAGTGAAGAAGAACCCTGGGCTGGCTTCTAGGAAAGTCACGTTAATTGTCCAAGGTATAATATAGCTATATGCAGGGGTGTGATATGGGATCCCGGTGGTCACATGACGGACACTGCCCCCCCCCCGACCATGAGAACGCCGACAGGGGACGGAGTCATTAGTTTACCCCTCCTCTGCCCCCTGCCCTAACCCACCTGTGGTAGCGGCTAGGGCTAATATAGTGTGTGTGTGTGTGTGGGGGGGGGGGGTTTGGCGTTTATGGCTTGACCCTTCCCTGTAGTGCCTAACCCTAACCACCCCCCGGGTCTTAACCCTATGAGTGCTCCCAATACTTACCCGCGGGTTGTCGGTATTTGGGCACCGAGATTCCGCCGCCATCCCCAGTGCTGGAATGCTGAACGCATTCCATTTACCGTGCACATGTCTAAGTCACACCATGCACGCCCATTATTTGCACACAGAGGTGCGGGACCGGTTGAGCTGCACGGACTCACTGATAACGGTTGTGAACCCACAGACGCTCAACTGCTCACATGGGAGGCCATACAACATGGCCTCCAATATAGGCGAGCGTCTGAATTTGCGACCACTTCTGCGACACTCCAATAACACGGGCCGTCTCTGTGCCTCTGATGAGCCACCTCTCAGTCACCGTCCAGGAATACCCAATACATTTCAGAGTCCGTGTGGCTCTATCGATCCTGCGCCTCCGTGCGCAGCCACCCTGGTACATGCAACTTCTTAGCTACTTACACGCATGCACAGATGAAGAGCATTGACAATTTGTATGAACATACATCAGCATTGCACCGACTCAGAGAGAGCTCATAGAAGACCAGCCGCCTTAGACCTGACTACATCCAGTTAGTAGAAGGAAAAGGAACAAGAAATTCCACAGCTTGATATGCTGTAGAAGAGATCAAACGCTATGGTCTTAGCAGTTCTCTCTTTTTTACTGAGCTCTGGTTATTCAGCAAAGTTGCTTACTGCACTCTTGCCATATTTTTGTGAAAGACCAGCCCACATTCTAAAGCCAGCTTGTAGACCCAATAGTCTAGATCAATCAGTGTTTCTCTAAAAAGTGTTATATTGTTTAGTTTGGAGGCAACAGAGAAAGACCAATAGCCTACTGGCGGCCCATGTGACATATCTCGTATAAGCTGTAGGTAGGGAAATGGTCTTCAAGAGAAGAACTTGGACCTCGGAGGTGAGTGAAGGCCAGGCAAGGGAAGGGAGGAGAGCATCTCCCTCCCTAGGAACCCATTACGGCTACACTCCCGGAATCCACTACAGTTGTAATTAGATAAAACCCGACTGATAAGCATGATCAGATTTATGCATTTAGTAGATATATATTAGGTACTCTACACACAATGTAGTTGTTATTGTAAAACAAGAGCTTATCATTCTGCCATTAATAACCATGTGCCCGTCTCCTGGATATAGTGATACCCGCTCACCCACAATGCTGGGTAGCAGGAGAACAGACCCGAGGACAAGATGTGACTCTGAAATGTAAATCGGATGATGGAACGCCGCCTCTGTCTTTTAAGTGGGAGAAGATAGCGGGCCCCCCCAACCCAGCGAGCCCGGTTATGAATATGGGTATGTGGCTTTTATCTGCGTGATTAGTCATTTGTGTAATATGTAAGCTAATGAGAGTATGTAGAACACGTTATGACATATATCAACATCTTTGGTGGGTAATGATGTCATCACATATATATGGAAAGTAGTGATGTCACAACTTGCGGCTCAATTCTGTTGCTGGACATGAGTGGGTCTCATCTGATTTGGCCATCCTACTGTGACACCACTGAATGATAGGCCTCGTTCTTGGGACCTGCTCGTGGTGGGACCCTTTGTAAGAATGTGGGATGGTGGTGTTGAGCTTTAGGCATTAGGTTGGTAGCAAAGCTCACCCTCACTTTCTGTTATGGGGTATATTCAATTAAAGTTAGATCCATTCCGACATGCATTTGTCGATATGGATCCGACAAGGGCTATTCAATGAACGGCCAAATCCGATAGGATTTGGCGGTTCCTGACCATCTCAATCTGACTTTAAAAAAAGTCGGATTGAGATGAGGGAGCTGAGAGGAGGAGATGGGGAGAGCCGCGGGGAGAGCAGCGTAGCGCCGTAGCAGGAGGATATGGCACCGCCGCCAGACCTCGCGGCAGCGTCCACCCGGCTCCAGCAAGCGGGAACTCGCTTGCTGGAGCCGGGTGGATGCTGCCGTGAGCGGCGGAGGTGCTATATCCTCCTGCTACGCTGCTGTAGCCGCTGCTCTCCCCGTCTCCCTGCTGCTCTCCCCGTCTCCCTGCTGCTCTCCCCCGTCTCCCCGCTGCTCTCCCCGTCTCCCCGCTGCTCTCCCCCGTCTCCACGCTACTCTCCCCCGTCTCCTCGCTGCTCTCCCCCATCTCCTCCTCTCAGCTCCCTCATCTCAATCCAACTTTTCTTAAAGTCGGATTGAGATGGTTGGAAAAGGGGCCAAAACCTGTAGGATTTGGCCCCGGTTTCCGACAGAAGCATGCGGATCGGCTGCTATTCCACCGTTCCACTTGCTTTCCGGCAAGTCGGAATTCCCGAATTCCCGGATAATTTTGGGGTGTATTGAATAGGTCGGAACCCTTTTCCGCCAGATGGCAGCTTTCGACTTCAATTGAATATACCCCTATATCTTGATAGTATGGATTAGCAGAGGAGACGTTTCCCAGGATAAGGATTCTGGTTGTATAATGACTTCTTGTTGGGTACATCGGATTATGCCTGCTGACCTGAGTTATGTATTAGTGGCACGGCAGGGCCCGAGTCTGCCCTACAGTTTACCCGCTCTATATGTGTTTATACAGCTACTCTTACCGGAGATCTGCTTATCAAGAATCTCTCCGATGCCTACGCTGGGGCGTACCAGTGTACAGTGGGCAACAATGTGGGCAGCGGGACGTGCGTTGCAGACCTCTCCGTGTCCTCAGGTAAGAAGACGTCACAAAATCTGAGATTCCATTTACCCCAAATTTCAAGGAAAGTCACAGTCTTCTGCCTTTGGAAATCACCCACGGATAATGCCACCCTGAATTAGATTTCGAGGGATAGCTGGTGCTTTGCTTTTATCTGACAAAGCGCAGATGCCAACGCCAAACGGATGTTATTCATTTAATGGCAAAGTTATTGATACAATGGTCTTTTTCCATTTCTTGGACATTTTGAGCTTTTCCATGTTATCCGACATTGGACGAGACAATTTGTTTTTGTTTTTTTTTAAGTTTGCCAATATGTTCCTTTAATGACCATTAGAACCGAGGCATTATACTAATATGGGGGCCTGATTCAGCGATGTAAGTAAGCCCAAAGGGTTACGTACAAATCCGATGTTTGTGGGTCTGCGCATGCGCAGGACGCTGCATTAGAATATTAGTTGCACGGTACTGCACAGCGGCTTCCCTGCGTACATCGCTGAACCAGCCCCACTGACCATATTTTACTGACATATCATTTATGTAATAAACATGTTTAAAAAAAAAAAAAATGATCAGGAATATAGAGGACAAAGAATACAATGGGGGGAATTCAATTGTTTGAAAAGTCGGTTGGGTGTCTATTAGATAGGAAAAAAACAGACAACCAACTGACTTTTCAAACAACTGAATACCCCCCAATAAGTTGAAAATCTTTAGGCCCAAACTCCTAGCTCTATGGGCCGGATTCATTCACATTTGTACACAAACCTAATGGTTAGCGTACAGACGTAAGATCTGCGTGTGTGCAGATCAGGTCTTGCGGGGCGTATTGGGGATGCCACTTGGCCGTATATCTACCAGTATATTTTAGGATTGTGGGAGGAAGCTAGAGTACCCGGAGGAAACCCACGCAAGCACGGGGAGAATATACAAACTCCACACGGTTAGGGTCATGGTGGGAATGGAACCCATGACACCAGTGCTTTGAGGCAGTAATGCTGACCATTACACCATCCATGCTGCCAATTCCTAACAAATATGAATCAGGCCCAATGTGCAGCCATATTGGGGGTCATTCCGAGATGATCGCTAGCTGCCGTTGTTCGCAGCGCAGCGATCAGTGGATAAAACGGCTAATCTGCGCATGCGTATGCACCGCAATGCGCACGCGCGTCGTACAGTTACAAAGTCCTTTGTGGTTTTGCACAGGTTCTAGCGAAGCTTTCAGTTGCACGCAGGAAGATTGACATGAAGGGGGCGTTCCTGGGTGTCAACCGACCGTTTTCAGGGAGTGCTTAGAAAAACGCAGGCCTGCCGGGGAAAACGCAGGCGTAGCTGGGCGGGTGTGTGATGTCAAAAGCCGTCCCTCCGTCGTTAGAATCAATGCACATGAAGAGTAACTACAGGGCTGGTCTTGTTTTGCACAAAATGGTTTTGCAGGCGCTCTGCTGCACAAGCGTTTGCACCTCTGCAAAGCGAAAATACACTCCCCGGTGGGCGGCGACATTGCGTTTGCACGGCTGCTAAAAGTAGTTAGCGAGCGATCAACTCGGAATGACCCCCATTGTGTAAGTAAAATGGAAGACTAAATGATCTATCAAGATATAATTTTATTTTTTACTGACAGATATAAATTTAACGTTCAATGTATTTATTGATGTTCAGGCTCCATTACATGAAATTCTCTATAAAATCAGATACAGGGGACACTTAGGAAATCTGGTGCCTAGGCAAAGTGCAAAAAGATATGGCGTAACCTATAGCAACTGGATCGTTCTAGCAGTGTGATTGGCTGTTATGGGTTACGCCATCTGCTCTACAGTTACCTGTATAGCTGTAAATGTTTCCCAGCTTGTGTCTCAGTTGTGGTGACCATGTCTCTTCTCTCTGCGCCAGCTAACCGCACTGGGATAATCATTGGGGCAGTTTTCGGTGCTCTGCTTCTCCTCCTTCTTCTCCTCCTCCTCATCTGGTGCCTGATCTGCTGCTGCAACAAGAAGCGCTACGAGAAAGAGATGGCAAATGATATCCGGTGAGTGATGGTAAATCAGCGGGCAGAATTGTTAAGTGGATAAATGAAAATTCTATTTTCCAGACGGACTTCCGTTATCCCATACATGACAACAGAACATATCACGTTTTTGCACTGGATATGTGGTGGAATAGTGAGCTATCTGAGGGTTCCTTCTTACTGTGAAAGAAGAAACCTGCACTGACCATAGTGGGCACAAGATGGCGCTCTTGTTCCAGTGTTATACACTGCTTCATGCTGGGTTTTTCTCCTCCATGTAGTGGGGCTTATTGAAATAAAAACAACAATGTAGATTCTATACATAAATAGATTTAAATTACAACCAAAATAAATAATTCAGAACATATTTTCAATCAGTAATATGTGAGTGATCCTCTCTGAGCTACAGTACTTTAGGGCAGCAATCTATAGGGATGGACAGTGTTTGATAAGAGGCCCCCTTCTCATCTGAGGGCAGAGCAGGGTCAGCATGGGGATTCAGAACTTCTGGGACCCGTAGCTGCCACACCTAACCCCCCTTGCAGAGGACTAGTCGGACTATATAGTAAACATAGCCATGACTGTACTGTGCTTTGCTGAATCTTGTGACCAATGGGCTAATTCAGACCTGATCGTAGCCGTGCAACGATCAGCCACCCTGACATGCGGGGGTACGCCCAGCACAGGGCTAGTCCGCCCCGCATGTCTGACCCTCCCCCCCGCCGCACAGGTACAAAAGCATCGCACGGCGGCGATGCTTTTGTACCTGAAGAGTAGCTCCCTACCAGCGCAGCTCCAGCGCATTGGCAGGGAGCAACCCATCGCTCTCCGGATTGCTACGGCTGCGTGTGACCTCACGCAGTCGCCGCGGCCCGCCCCCCGAACGGTCTGGACACGCCTGCATTGCCCGGGCCGCGCCCCTGCCCACCCAGCGAACGCCTCTGCCTGTCAATCAGCCAGAGGCGATCGCTGGGCAGAGATGCCGATCGCATCTCTGGCATGCGCCGGCTGCGCAGTTCAGACCTGATCGCCCACTGAGCGAAAACGCACAGCAGCGATCGGGTCTGAATTGGGCCCCAAATACGCCACGTGTGCAGGTATAATGGACAAGAGCAAAGGTTCCCAACTGTGCGTTACAGTCCAGGTTTTAAGGATATCCATTCTTGAGCAAAGGTGACTAAATTAGTAATACAGTCAATTTGGTTTAACCATCTGGACTGATGGATATCCTTGAAACCTGGACTGTAATGGCGGAGTTTGAGAAACTCTGGATTAGAGGAACCCAGTGGATAGCAGTGGCAAACGCAGGATTTTTTTGGTGGAGGGGGGGTTTCTGGGTGCTTGGAAACCCCCCCTGCGTGCGCCACTGCATAGACACCCAAACAGCACTGGTGCTAATTACTACTTTTCCTGCCTGTGTGAAAGTAGCCGGTGTCGTTATTAAACGCAATATTGGTCTGGTCAAACCGCAGCTTTGGCCAGGTTGGGGGTGACACCTATAGGCAGTAATACAGAGTGCATGCAGTCATGTGATGTGAGCGCTGCAGTTAATCATTCATTCTCCTTATGGCTTTCAGAGAGGACGTTGTGGCCCCTCCCCCAAGCCACAGCAACAGCCGTGCCAGCAGTATCCGGACCGCCGTCGGCTACACACCTCACAACATCAGCTACTCTCTGAGACGGGCCTACAACGCAGCACCTAGACAAGAAACGCCAACTTCATCCCTGAGCAGCAACGCGCCCATTAAACTCAAAGTGGAGAGCCCCGCGCCGTCTCCAGAACAGGTCTTTGATTACCCGGCGGTGACAACATACCACCCATACAATATCCAGAGGGTGGGGGGAGTCCCGGTGATGGTGCCGGCACAGACGAGAGAGGGCTTCATCGTTTAACCACCGAGATCCCCACCGCTACTTTCTACTGTTCCTCAGAACATTGCTCCGCACGTAAACGTTACTTGCTCTGCATCTGGGGCCTGTACGTTGGATGGTCTGGAAAATTGTGTTGATATTTTGTTACAATGGACACGTGGACATTCTGTGTAAGAGGATCCAGCTTCTTCTTGTGACAGTACAATTCCTTCCAAAGCCGGACAGGAGAACGGACAACTGTAGACTGGACCTGCGGGCGGACGGAACCGGCCAAACCATAGTCCCATAATTGTCATCTATCTCTGTGTTATTATTGCCTATTTTGTACCCGGGTTGGATGTTTTAATAATTCAAGCGAATCTTTGTTATAAAAAAATTATGTGTTATTAATATGTTGGTGGAATGTTCCAAATGTGCCATTCCCAAGTGTAAATATATACCTTAAAGAGTAAACTCTTGTGTTGTAGATACGTGGCAACGCACCTTTGGTGTATGGGCGGTGGGTGGATGTGTGCATACAGTATATGTAATGACTGTGGGCCTAATTCAGACCTGATCGCAGCAGCAAATGTTAGCTAATGGGCAAAACCATGGGGGGTCATTCCGAGTTGTTCGCACGTTGCCGATTTGTCGCTATGCTGCGATTTGTTGCTAACTGCGCATGTGCATGGTACGCAGGGCACATGCGCTAAGTTATTTAACACAAAACTTAGTAGATTTGCTGGTGTTCGTGCGGCGCTTTTCAGTCGCACTGCTGATCGGTGAATGATTGACAGGAAAGGGGAGTTTCTGGGTGGTAACTGAGCGTTTTCCGGGAGTGTGCTAAAAAACGCAGGCCTGTCAGGGAAAAACGCTGGAGTGTCTGGAGAAACGGGGGAGTGGCTGGCCGAACGCAGGGCGTGTTTGTGATGTCAAACCAGGAACTAAACGGACTGAGCTGATCGCAATCTGTGAGTAGGTCTGGAGCTACTCAGAAACTGCAGGGACATATTTAATAGCAATTCTGCTAATCTTTCGTTCGCTATTCTGCTAAGCTAAGATACACTCCCAGAGGGCGGGGGCCTAGCGTGTGCAATGCTGCTAAAAGCAGCTAGCGAGCGAACAACTTGGAATGATCACCCATGTTCACTGCAGGGGGGGGGGGGGGGCAGATATAACATTTGCAGAGAAATTTAGATTTGGGTGGGTTATATTTTTTCTGTGCAGGGTAAATACTGGCTGCTTTATTTTTACACTGCAATTTAGATTTCAGTTTGAACACACTCTCTCCGCACATGTTACATCTAACTCTCTCTGCACATGTTACATCTGCCCACCCTGCTCTGCACATAGGGGGTCATTCCGAGTTGATCGCTCGCTACCAGTTTTTAGCAGCCGTGCAAACGCATTGTCGCCGCCCACTGGGGAGTGTATTTTCGCTTTGCAGAAGTGCGAACGCTTGTGCAGCAGAGCGCCTGCAAAATCTTTTTGTGCAAAACAAGACCAGCCCTGTAGTTACTCTTCATGCGTGTTGATTCTAATGACGGAGGGACGGCTTTTGACGTCACACACCCGCCCAGCGAACGGCCAGCCACGCCTGCGTTTTTTCTGCCACGTCTGCGTTTTTCTAAGCACACCCAGAAACGCCCCCTTCATGTTACTCTTCCTGCGTTCGGCCGTGCGACTGGAATGTTTGTTACACTCTGTGCAAACCCACGATGCTCACTGTACCCGTACGACGCGCTTGCGCATTGCGTTGCATACGCATGCGCAGAAATGCAAATTTTTTGCCAGATCGCTGCGCTGTGAACAATGGCAGCTAGCGATCAACTCGGAATGACCCCCTTGGTTTTGCCCAACAACTAACAAATTTGCTGCTGCAGTCAGATCTGAATGAGGTCCTGATTTGTTAGTGTGCGATCCCGTGTCTGCATAATGCGCACAGTAAGGGTCATTACTGATGCCGCCATAAACACAGCTATTTACTTTTAACCCTCTGCAACACATTCACTAATAATCATTTCTGAAGAAGGACACTAACACCCGTCATCCAGGGCCGGATTAACAATGGGGCGGATGGTGCTGCAGCTCCAGGCCCCCCATTGCAAATAGGCCCACAGGAGACTGACAGCATAGACAGGAAAAAAACTTTTTCCTGTCACAGACTGCCAGCGACCTCCTCTCTCCCATGCCCCATCTCCCTGACTCCAGCACTCTCACCAAGATGAGTCTAGGGATGGACATCGATGGTCGATGTTTCAGAACCATCAATGTTTTCGTTTCGATGGTAGTGTTTTTAGCATTTAATGGTGCCCTCCCGATGTTTTTCACCATCGAATGATAGTCATTCGATGGTCTTCCGATGGTGGCTTGTTTTTTTCTAATTCCAAATAGCTATGCCTCCCCTTGCTGCTGTGTCTATCAGGGAAACTTCCTAAGTCCGTTGGAGGCTGTCTGTTTCAGACATGAGCCTGCTCAGCCAGTCCCCTCACCCCCTTCCCTCTCTAGACTGCTGCTAGGCAACAGGGCCCACTGCAAGCTCTGATTGGCTCTCACTGACTCAGAGAGCCAATCAGATCCCAGACCTTACCCTGCAGCAGCAGAAGCCACAGACACTCGGAGCTCAGGAGGATTCAGAGGAGACAGTGACCTCACTGATCTTTATATCACTCCAGCTATACACCACCACTGATCAGGGGGAATAATTTAGGAGGGCTATGGACAAAGTCCTTGCTTGAGTATGTTTTGTACTGTGGGAAAAACCAAGAGAAAACACAAAAACCATGGAAAGAACATACAAACTCCACACCATAATCATCAGAATTGGTCCCATGTGAGACAGCAAAGCAAACCGCGCACTGAGCAAGTTGCCATCCACATTATTGTAAGAAATTCCCAGCCGGTACGCCGTACCGCTGGGTCGTCCACAATACTGCATTCCGCTGGCTTCGTTCTGTGTGAGGGGAGGAGAGCGCAGCGCAGTGCCTCTCCTGCCCCTCAATTCTCTTGGATGCCCAGTCTCACTCTCCATCGGCGGCGGCGCGGTCAATCTGAATAAGGCACCTGTTTTCTAGCCAATCAGAGCTCATGGACCGGCAGCCGCGGCTCCTGATTGGCTGCCGGTCCGCGAGCTCTGATTGGCTAACGAACCGGCGCATCATTTCAGATTGACCCCGCCGCCGTTGGAGAGTGAGACCGGGCATCAAAGATAATTGAGGGGCAAGAGAGACGCTATGCTACGCTCTCCTCCCCTCACATAGAAGAAACAGAGCCAGCGGCAAGGGGTGGGGGGCAATGAGCGCACAGTGGGACAATGTATATCTGCCACAGGGGAGTATTGTATATCTGATACAGTGGGGGCATTGTATATCTGGCACAGTGGGGGAATTGTATATCTGACACGGTGGGGGCAATGTATATCTGGCACTGTGGGGGAATTGTATATCTGGCACTGTGGGGGCATTGTATATCTGGCACAGTGGGGGCATTGTATATCTGGCACAGTGGGGGCAATGTATAAGTGGGGGCAATGTATATCTGGCACAGTGGGGGCAATGTATATCTGGCACAGTGGAGCATTGTATATCTGGCACAGTGGAGCATTGTATATCTGGCACTGTGGGGGCATTGTATATCTGGCACAGTGGGGGCAATGTATATCTGGCACTGTGGGGGCATTGCATATCTGGCACTGTGGGGGCATTGTATATCTGGCACAGTGGGGGCAATGTATCTCTGGCACTGTGGGGGCATTGTATATCTGGCACAGTGGGGGCATTGTATATTTGGCACTGATGGGGTAATGTTACTTCATCATTGGGCATTGTGTGTGTATATTATATATGTATATTATACACACAATGTCCAGTGATAAAGTAATATGTTGCTCAGAGTCTGGCCCTGCCCCCGATCCCAATTCCCACATTGCAAACGAAAATGCAGGCTTTCGCGCATGAACTAGTCATATAAATATTTTTTACCATCGAATACTTTTGATGTGATGGTTAGTAACCATTGCATCGAAAGTTTCAATGGTGGAACATTGCCATCATATGATGGTTTGCTTTCGATGTCTATCCCTAGATGAGTCACAGCACAGTGCAGGCAGTGTGGTGGCCGCCCCACCAGGCTCTCTCATTCTCCGGGGTCCTGACTGAGCCTGTCACTCACAAGCTCCGCCCCCAGACTGCACGAGGAGCTGCTGCTGCTGCATGAAGCCTGGTAATTGTAATCTATATGATGACTTCTTGATGAGTAACATCGATTGGATTGTGTACTGTGTGTGTAGTGTTTGTGTGCATATGTGGTAGCTGTGTGTGTATGTATATGTGATGGTGTGTACTATGTGTGTGTAGTGTTTGTGTACATATGTGGTAGTAGTGTGTGTACTGTGTGTATGTATATGTGATGGTGTGTACTGTATGTGTGTGTTTATAGTGTTTGTGTGTACTGTATGTGTGTGTATATGTGCGTGTACTGTATGTGTATGTTGTGTGTACTGTGCATGTGTATATGCAGCGGTGGTGGGTGTAGTGTGTACTGTGTGTGTATGTTGTGTGTACTGTGCATGTGTATATGCAGCGGTGGTGGGTGTACTGTGTGTAGTGTGTACTGTATGTGTATGTTGTGTGTACTGTGCATGTGTATATGCAGCGGTGGTGGGTGTAGTGTGTACTGTATGTGTATGTTGTGTGTACTGTGCATGTGTATATGCAGCGGTGGTGGGTGTAGTGTGTACTGTATGTGTATGTTGTGTGTACTGTGCATGTGTATATGCAGCGGTGGTGGGTGTAGTGTGTACTGTGCATGTGTATATGCAGCGGTGGTGGGTGTAGTGTGTACTGTGCATGTGTATATGCAGCGGTGGTGGGTGTACTATGTGTAGTGTGTACTGTGTGTATATATGGTTGTGGGTGTGTGTACTGTATGTGTGTGTATATGTAGCGGTGGGGTGTGTGTGTGTGTATATATATATATGTGGTAATGTGTGTGTAGTGTGCACTGTGTATAAGTGGTGGTGTGTGTGTGTGTACTGCATGTGTTTTTAGTGTGTGTATATGTGGTGGTGTGTGTGTACTGCATGTGTTTTTAGTGTATAGTGTGTGTACTGCATGTGTTTTTAGTGTGTACTGTGTGTGTGTATATGTGGTGGTGTGTGTGTACTGCATGTGTTTTTAGTGTGTGTGTGTGTGTGTGTGTGTATAGATGTGGTGGTGTGTGTGTACTGCATGTGTTTTTAGTGTGTGTGTGTGTGTGTATAGATGTGGTGGTGTGTGTGTACTGCATGTGTTTTTAGTGTGTACTGTGTGTGTGTATATGTGGTGGTGTGTGTGTACTGCATGTGTTTTTAGTGTGTACTGTGAGTGTGTGTGTATATGTGGTGATGTGTGTGTGTGTGTGTGTAGTGGTAGGCAGGGATAAAAGTGAAACTACAAATGAATCCCCAGCGCTTGTCAGGCCACCAGAACTGTTTGGCCAATGGCTATATTACTGTATGTATAATTCTCATGTAATGCCGCAGTACTGTGATGCCAGGGATAAGTAATAGGAATACATAGGGAGTGCCATACCAAATATATTAAAAATGAATATTACTTTACATACACATTATGCACACAATAATAGATCATTAAAAATATATTCAATTAACAATTGAACAAGACTTCTATCTTCAAATAATTAAGGTTACCCGGTAAGGGTTTATGGACAGAAATCCTTAATCAATGATATCCAATCCTAAAAACGTGCCATATAGAATTTTAGTTTCAACAGTTGTATTCCGATAAAGGGCCTAATTCAGATCTGTTTGCTCGCTAGCGTTTTTGCTGCGCAGCGATCAGGTCAGCACTGCGCATGCGTATGCACCGCAATGCACAGGCGCGTCGTATGAGTACAAAGCGGATCGGTGCTGAGTGATGGATTTAACGAAGAATCCATTCGCACAGCGGATCGCAAGGAGATTGACAGGAAGAAGGCGTTTGTGGGTGGCAACTGACCGCTTTCTGGGAGTGGTTGGGAAAACGCAGGCGTGTCCAAGTGTTTGCAGGGCGGGTGTCTGGCGTTAATTCCGGGACCGGACAGGCTGAAGTGATCGCAGCGGCTGAGTAAGTTCAGAGCTACACACAAACTGCACAAACTGTTTTTGTACAGGGCGGCTGCACATGCGATCGTACACTTGCAAAGCGAAAATACACTCCCCTATAGGTGGCGACTATCTGATCGCAGCGCTGCAAAAAATAGCTAGCGAGCGATCAGATCTGAATTAGGCCCAAAGTTAGTGCTTATCTATTCCAGCAATGTCAGTCTCTGGCGGGGGCGTCTGACTGTACAGCTCAAATAGGTAAATGTATTATAGCCGCACGCATCATGCCGTTATAACACTTCCTGCGTCGCCTCATTACCGAGGCAAAGCAGGAAGGGACATCAACAAAGTCTGCTCCCCCCTCCGTCAATGTTCCCCTGATCACACAGCGCGTCAGCTCAGTGCTGACGCGCTGTGTCTCCTTCCTGGCCGGCTCCTCTGCGCATGCGCAGGATCTCACTACTCACGTGAGAACCCCAGCGCAGACCAGAGCCGACACCCGCCACAGGCAGGGACAGCTCTATCGCTGCTGTAGTGTATGGGCATCGCCACCATACAGCTGTCGAAATCGACAGCTGCAGGTGTCGGAGTGGTCAGCGATGCTGACCGGTCATACATTGCCCGCATAGATCGGCCTGCTACTGTATCTTTTAGATAGCCGCACCGCAGCCATCATACGTGGGGGAGAAGCGGTATAGCGCACATAATGTGCGCTGATACCGCTTCTCCCCCATATTGCCAGTTCATACATTTACCCAAAAAAGAGCGCGGCGCTATGCTCCACCTCCCAGATGTTAAACTTTTTGAACCGTACAGTCAGACGCCCTCCCTCCAGAGACTGACATTGCTGGAATAAATAAGCATAACTAACTTTAACGGAATACAACTATTGAAACTAAAATTCTATATGGCACTTTTTAGGATTGGATACTATCGATTAAGGATTTCTGTCCTTAAACCCTTATTGGGTAACCTTAATCATTTGAAGATAAAATACATCTTGTTCAATTGTTCATTTAATATATTTTTAACGATATATTGTTATTATGTGTGCATAATGTGTATGTAATATTCATTTTTAATAAATTTGTTATTGTACTCACTAGGTATTCCTTTGACCTTTTTTTTTGTTAGGGGTTAAAGTGGGTCGGAACGGGGCGTCAGTTGTATGTGGAATAAGCAGCACTGCTACCATGGGCACTATGGGTATAAGCGGCACTGCTACAGCAGGCATTATGTATATAAGAGGCACTGCTACCATGGGCATTTATTATGGGTATAAGCGGCACTGCTACAGCAGGCATTATGTATATAAGAGGCACTGCTACCATGGGCATTTATTATGGGTATAAGCGGCACTGCTACAGCAGGCATTATGTATATAAGAGGCAGTGATACCGTGGGCATTTATTATGGGTATAAGCGGCACTGCTACAGCAGGCATTATGTATATAAGAGGCACTGATACCGTGGGCATTTATTATGGGTATAAGCGGCACTGCTACGGCGGGCATTGTTATGTATCTAAGAGGCACTGATACCGTGGTCATTATTATGTGTATAAGCGACACTGATACTGTGTGGGCATTATTATGTGTATAAGCAGCACTGATACCTTGTGGGCATTATTATGTGTATAAGCGGCACTGATACCTTGTGGGCATTATGGGTATAAGCGGCACTGATACTGTGGACGTTATTATGTATGTAAGAGGCACTGCTGCCGTGGAAATTTATTATGTGTATAAGAGGCACTGCTACCATAGCCAATTATTATGTGTATAAGGGGCACTGCCACAGTGGGCATTATTATGTGTATAAGGGGCACTGCTATTTACAGGGATTTTCTTTTGTTTGTTAACTTTCACATTACACTGTTGATATAAGTGAAGTGGAGATGGCAAATAAGGTGACTGAAGGAAGGCCACACCCCCACACCACTGATCATGCCCCCTACATCACTAGCCACACCCCATGTGGTGGCACACAAATAGGGCCCTTTGTAAATTTCAGCTCCAGGCCCATGCGGACCTTAATCTGGCACTGAGCAGGGGGAGATGATGGTGTGGCTGGGACACAGCGGGGAGAAGATGATGGTGTGGCTAGGACACAGCGGGGACAAGATGATGGTGTGGCTAGGACACAGCGGGGACAAGATGATGGTGTGGCTAGGACACAGCCGGAAGAAGATGATGGTGTGGCTAGGACACAGTGGGGAGAAGATGATGGTGTGGCTAGGACACAGCGGGAAGAAGATGATGGTGTGGCTAGGACACAGTGGGGAGAAGATGATGGTGTGGCTAGGACACAGCGGGAAGAAGATGATGGTGTGGCTAGGACACAGCGGGAAGAAGATGATGGTGTGGCTAGGACACAGTGGGGAGAAGATGATGGTGTGGCTAGGACACAGCGAGAAGAAGATGATGGTGTGGCTAGGACACAGCGGGGAGAAGATGATGGTGTGGCTAGGACACAGCGGGGAGAAGATAACGGTGCGGGGATAGACGCAGGTGGTAGAAGGTGACACAGGTGGCATGAATCTGATTGAATCTTTGTTGTATGACGATGACACAATGTTGTATTCCTATACAAACAGGCATTTTCTGGACCATGTAATTTCCTACATGAATAGTGAATACCGACTGAAGACGCTGTCGACCAGGGAGAATACATTTTTTCAGGGGTTTCCTATTGTGAAAAAAACACCATATAGGTAAGGTACATATGGAATTAAAATTAAAGTTCTCAGAGTGACGAGAAATGGGGGGGTGTCATGTTTACACGTCCCAATTTCAATTGGCCATGCCCACTGTGGCACGTGGGCTTTGGCACGCGCACACAGTACTATATATATATATATATATATATATATATATATGTAACCCTTCTTTTCTGTTTTTCATGAGTGCAACCACAGATCTGTTTTTTGGGTTTTTTTTCTCTCTTTTTTGTAACTTACTGTATTTGGGTCGGCCAGCCAGAAGGAAAATATAGGCAGTGCTAAACACGCCCAGTAGGCGGTGCTAGACACGCCCCTCCAATCATGCACCCCCTAATAAAATGTGCTGCGCACACCTATGGTTGTGGGTGAGGTTGGAGTGTCAAGGGGCTAAGAGTAATAGCTTGTCAGTGGTAAAGGGGAAGATACTGGTCAGGGCAGGAAAGGGTTACTTTTTGCTCCTGCATTCACAACAATGACAATAGGAAATGAGCAGAATGTTTTGTTTTGTCTTCTTTTCTTTTCTCTCTGATGTCTGGATGATTGTGTTTGGATATTGACTTGTTCCCTCTCTATCTCTCTGTGCCTCATGCATTGACTGGGAATCTACTGCTCAACCTCCCACCTCACATTACACCGAGCATCTTCAAGCAGAGGAGTCACCTGAGCAGTACGGAGGCAAGGATTGTACAAGAAGATCTGGAGGGTAACCTGGCCGTAGGCACTGCCGACTGGATAGGTGATGGATATAGGGGAAAATCGTAACATGATTTCTGCTGCGCGCGATACGGGTTATCGCCTAGAAAAAGAGCTAGCGGCCCGGGCGTAGATACAGCAAGTAGCCAGTTAAGGAAGATAGCGGCAGATAAACACCATGGGTTTTTGCTGAAAGGGGGCGCTGTTGATTACGAGCTGCGTGGATAAGCAGAGCGCCTGCCAAATCAGATCAGGAAAGAGATAGAGAAAGGGGCATCAGTGTATATCTGCACGCTTACTGAAGGAGGTCTTAGGGACAAGGAGAAGAGCGACACTGAGGGCCCAATGCAAGCAGACGCTTATAAGACTGTTGATAATTGACTAAGCGGCATGTTTGCATACGCAGGGTGTTACATTGAAGCATGGGGGTCATTCCGACCCGATCGCTTGCTGCAGTTTCTTGCAGCGATCGGGTCAGAATTGCGCATGCACCGCAGTGCGCCGGCGCATGCCAGCCATCGTTGCCTAGCAATCGCCTCTGAGGCAGAGGCGGTCGCTCGGCGGGAGGGGGCTGGACGGCGGCGTTAAGCCGCCGTTTAGGGGGCGCAGTCCGGCCAATGCAGGCGTGGCCGGACCGTTGGGAGGGTGGGCCTTGGCGGCTGCGTGACGTCACACGCAGCCTCTGCAGGCCGGGGAGCGATGAGTAGCTCCCGGCGAGCACGCTAAAGCTGCGCTGGTCGGGAGCTACTCTTGAAGTGCAAAGGTACCGCTGCTGTGCGATGCCTTTGCACTTCTGCGGGGGGGGGGGGGGGGGGGGGCGGCACTGACATGCGGGGCGGACTAGCCCTGTGCTGGGCGCCCCCCCGCATGTTAGTGTGAATGATCGTAGCTGTGCTAAATTTAGCACAACTAGGATCAACTCAGAATGACCCCCAATATCTTAACATGGCAGTTAACATGTTGAAATATATACATTTTATACACTGTGTACATTGCATTTGGGGGTTCCACTTGGTGCGCGTATGACAAAGCCTTTAGGGCCAAGTCTCAGGGTAGAAAACCCATTAAATTTGGCACAAGGGACATTGATGTTTGGCTTTGAGCGCAGTCTTGCACGATCTGCAGCTGAAATCACACCACAAAAGATTGCTTCAAAAAGAAATGAAGCCAAGCACAGAAAGTTCTCGGAGCGCTTGTTCCTAGCAAAAGCAACTACCAAGTAGGGCTGGCACTGATCCTGGGGTGTCTGGCCTGGTATCCCAAATGGCCGGAGGCACAGCTTTTGCTAGAGGGTTTTAGGGATGGGTTTAGGATTCCAGTGACAAGAGATGTGCCCCCACCAGCATGCGATAGGAACTTAAATTGAATTAATGTGATGCCAGCAGCAGCAAGGGAAAAGATTCAAGGCCCAATTCACCGCTAGGTCTGGTACTCAAGAAAGAGGCAGGAAGTTCAGGCTTATTCAGCATCTGTCCTTCCCTGAGGGTGCATTAGTCAATGGCGCCCTGGACGAGAAGTTATGCTCAGTGCAGCATCAGTCATTTCACCAGGCCTTAAAGTCTGTCAGGAAGCAGGGGTAGGAGGCAATGATGGCGAAGCTGGACATCGAGTTGGCATTCAGGCTACTGCCTTTGCACCCTGATAGTTTTAATCTAATGGGTTTTAATTTTGATAAAAATTGATTTTAATTGATAATTATCTGCCCATGTGTAGTGCTATATTATGTGCTTTGTTTGACACCAGCTACTTTTTGCAGCGGTGCGTAATTACTTACCTGGGCATAGACATTGACTCATAAAGTTTGGAGCGCAGGTTGCCGGCTGAAAAGTTAGGTAAGGAAGTCAGGGCGTGCGCAGGGGCTAAGAAAGTCACCCTCGCACAGTTACAATCACTACTGGGGTCACTTAACTTTGCTTGCCTAGTCATCTCAATGGGCCGGATCTGTAAACGGCGTTTGGAGAAGCCCATGGCAGGGGTGAAAAAGAGCCACCACTACATCAGGATAGGCAGTGAGTTGAAAGAAGATCTGCAGGTTTGGGAAAGGTTCTTGCTGGGTTTTAATGGGGTCCGGCTGTGGTCCAGTAAGCCTTTGCCGAGCTACAAGCTTCAGCTTTGCACAGACGGGGCCAGGCGGTAGGCTTTGGTGCCTATTTGCAAGGGGAATGGTGTGCGGAAGTGTGGCCAGAGTGGTGGAGAGTTAAGGGCCTGACAAGGAACGTGGCAGCATTGGGGCTGTACCAGATAGTGGTGGCCGTAGTCACCTTGAGAATCTGTAGCTGACATCACAGTGTCTCCTGCAAGCAGCCATGTTTCCCAGCTTATCTATAATGAATTCCTGTCTTGTACTCTAGTGGAGGAGCCAGTGTCACATTAAAAATCAGCAAGACCTGGGAGAACATGAAGCAGGCTGCATTGACGGAAATAAGAATGCTGTATAACATCAATGCATTGAAGCATGAGTATAAGCAGTAAGAACATGGCTTGTTATCCCCTACTCTATGCCTCCCCCCAGGCTATTACTGGGTCTAACCAGTGGTGTTTGTTCTCTCCACAGTTTGTGAACACTGATGCTAAATTGGATGTACTATCAAGGACATTTGGGCATCGCTTTTGAGCCTCAGCACTTACGATTTCCTGAAGAATAATAACTTTCTACCGTATCCCATTCACCAACTGTGACATATGGCCCTGCAGCTATTCCAGGCAGTGAAAATGCATCTTAGTCGCAAACGGAACGACGACTAGTCGTGATGGCTGTTAATTAAACAATAAAGATATGCCCCCGGGATCGTAGCAGCATACGGAAAGGAGCAGGGGTTTGGTTGTTGGAGCAGAGAAGGCCACAACACTGAAAACAATGAACATTCGATGGCTGGGGCAGTGGGGTATGACATGGAATAGCATACCGGAAAAGGTGCACCTCGTAGAGAGGAGGTATGGACCACCGAGTTTTATCATAGTTCACCTGGGTGGCAATGACATAGGGAAAAGGGAATCCGTAGACCTCATACACGGTATTAAAGCGGACCTTGCACAGGTTCATAGGAGTCAAACTTATATGGTACACTCGGTGCCACCATATGGGGGCCGGGCCGAAGCCATGAGAAGGCAGCAGAGGTGAGTTCTCCCGTCCCTATGCATCCAGGGCAGAAAGGGTCCCCGGGCGGTTACAGTTGCTTGGAGGGGACCCCCTGCCCCTGGGTCGGTTACAGGTTACAGTTGCGATGAGGGCTGGTGTCCCGCAGTGCTATATAGGCCACCAAAGAATTAATCAGTAAATTTGTGCTCAAATGTAATAAACTGTGATAATTTAATTTGCAACGTACACACGTCTCTGCTTATTTCAGGTGTGAGGGATCAGGGAAGGGGGGCGGGATGGTTTGTGTGGCGTGTAAGTGGCAGCAGACGATCAGATTTACCACCTGAGACTCCCACTCAGGACCACCCACCTTACACAGCATAACCAATACATGGTTCCAAAAGCGCTGTCCCTCTGTAGTCAGACACTCTCAAGGAATAAGAGAAGAACAGAAGGGTCTGTTCATTCAATATACACCCTTTGCTGACGAATGGATATTTCATCCACAGACTCGTCTATTACAAGTGTGTCTGAATGGGAATGTTTATATTGTAACTTCGCTTGCCGAGTCATCCCAATGGGCCGTATCTGTAAACGGCGTTTGGAGAAGACCACGGCAGCGGTGAAAAAGAGCCACCACTACATCAGGATAGGCAGTGAGTTGAAAGAAGATCTGCAGGTTTGGGGAAGGTTCTTGCAGGATTTTAATGGGGTCCGGCTGTGGTCCAGTAAGCCTTTGCCGAGCTGCGAGCTTCAGCTTTGCACAGACGGGGCCGGGCAGTAGGCTTCGGTGCCTATTTGCAAGGGGAATGGTGTGCGGAAGTGTGGCCAGAGTGGTGGAGAGTTAAGGGCCTGACAAGGAACGTGGCAGCATTGGGGCTGTACCCGATAGTGGTGGCCGTAGTCCCCTTGAGAATCTGTCGCTGACATCACAGTATCTCCTGCAAGCAGCCATGTTTCCCAGCTTACCTATAATGAATCCTGTCTTGTACTCTAGGGAAGGAGCCAGTGTCACATTAAAAATCAGCAAGACCTGGGAGAACATGAAGCAGGCTGCATTGACGGAAATAAGAATGCTGTATAACATCAATGCATTGAAGCATGAGTACAAGCAGTAAGAACATGGCTTGTTATTCCCCTACTCTATGCCTCCCCCCAGGCCATTACTGGGTCTAACCAGTGGTGTTTGTTCTCTCCACAGTTTGTGAACACAGATGCTAAATTGGATGTACTATCAAGGATATTTGGGCATCGCTTTTGAGCCTCAGCACTTACGATTTCCTGAAGAAGAATAATAACTTTCTACCGTATCCCATGTATCCCATTCACCAACTGTGACATATGGCCCTGCAGCTATTCCAGGCAGTGAAAATGCATCTTAGTCGCAAACGGAGCGACGAATAGTCGTGATGGCTGTTAATTAAACAATAAAGATATGCCCCCGGGATCGTAGCAGCATACGGAAAGGAGCAGGGGTTTGGTTGTTGGAGCAGAGAAGGCCACAACACTGAAAACAATGAACATTCGATGGCTGGGGCAGTGGGGTATGACATGGAATAGCATACCGGAAAAGGTGCACCTCGTAGAGAGGAGGTATGGACCACCGAGTTTTATCATAGTTCACCTGGGTGGCAATGACATAGGGAAAAGGGAATCCGTAGACCTCATACACGGTATTAAAGCGGACCTTGCACAGGTTCATAGGAGTCAAACTTATATGGTACACTCGGTGCCACCATATGGGGGCCGGGCCGAAGCCATGAGAAGGCAGCAGAGGTGAGTTCTCCCGTCCCTATGCATCCAGGGCAGAAAGGGTCCCTGGGCGGTTACAGTTGCTTGGAGGGGACCCCCTGCCCCTGGGTCGGTTACAGGTTACAGATGCGATGAGGGCTGGTGTCCCGCAGTGCTATATAGGCCACCAAAGAATTAATCAGTAAATTTGTGCTCAAATGTAATAAACTGTGATAATTTAATTTGCAACGTACACACGTCTCTGCTTATTTCAGGTGTGAGGGATCAGGGAAGGGGGGCGGGATGGTTTGTGTGGCGTGTAAGGGGCAGCAGACGATCAGATTTACCACCTGAGACTCCCACTCAGGACCACCCACCTTACACAGCATAACCAATACATGGTTCCAAAAGCGCTGTCCCTCTGTAGTCAGACACTCTCAAGGAATAAGAGAAGAACAGAAGGGTCTGTTCATTCAATATACACCCTTTGCTGACGAATGGATATTTCATCCACAGACTCGTCTATTACAAGTGTGTCTGAATGTGGGAATGTTTATATTGTAACTTCGCTTGCCGAGTCATCCCAACGGGCCGTATCTGTAAATGGCGTTTGGAGAAGACCACGGCAGCGGTGAAAAAGAGCCACCACTACATCAGGATAGGCAGTGAGTTGAAAGTAGATCTGCAGGTTTGGGGAAGGTTCTTGCAGGGTTTTAATGGGGTCCGGCTGTGGTCCAGTAAGCCTTTGCCGAGCTACGAGCTTCAGCTTTGCACAGACGGGGCCAGGCGGTAGGCTTCGGTTACTATTTGCAAGGGGAATGGTGTGCGGAAGTGTGGCCAGAGTGGTGGAGAGTTAAGGGCCTGACAAGGAACGTGGCAGCATTGGGGCTGTACCCGATAGTGGTGGCCGTAGTCACCTTGAGAATCTGTCGCTGACATCACAGTATCTCCTGCAAGCAGCCATGTTTCCCAGCTTACCTATAATGAATCCTGTCTTGTACTCTAGGGAAGGAGCCAGTGTCACATTAAAAATCAGCAAGACCTGGGAGAACATGAAGCAGGCTGCATTGACGGAAATAAGAATGCTGTATAACATCAATGCATTGAAGCATGAGTATAAGCAGTAAGAACATGGCTTGTTATCCCCTACTCTATGCCTCCCCCCAGGCCATTACTGGGTCTAACCAGTGGTGTTTGTTCTCTCCACAGTTTGTGAACACAGATGCTAAATTGGATGTACTATCAAGGATATTTGGGCATCGCTTTTGAGCTTTTGAGCCTCAGCACTTACGATTTCCTGAAGAATAATAATAACTTTCTACCGTATCCCATTCACCAACTGTGACATATGGCCCTGCAGCTATTCCAGGCAGTGAAAATGCATCTTAGTCGCAAACGGAGCGACGAATAGTCGTGATGGCTGTTAATTAAACAATAAAGATATGCCCCCGGGATCGTAGCAGCATACGGAAAGGAGCAGGGGTTTGGTTGTTGGAGCAGAGAAGGCCACAACACTGAAAACAATGAACATTCAATGGCTGGGGCAGTGGGGTATGACATGGAATAGCATACTGGAAAAGGTGCACCTCGTAGAGAGGAGGTATGGACCACCGAGTTTTATCATAGTTCACCTGGGTGGCAATGACATAGGGAAAAGGGAATCCGTAGACCTCATACACGGTATTAAAGCGGACCTTGCACAGGTTCAAAGGAGTCAAACTTATATGGTACACTCGGTGCCACCATATGGGGGCCGGGCCGAAGCCATGAGAAGGCAGCAGATGTGAGTTCTCCCGTCCCTATGCATCCAGGGCAGAAAGGGTCCCCGGGCGGTTAAAGTTGCTTGGAGGGGACCCCCTGCCCCTGGGTCGGTTACAGGTTACAGTTGCGATGAGGGCTGGTGTCCCGCAGTGCTATGTAGGCCACCAAAGAATTAATCAGTAAATTTATGCTTAAATGTAATAAACTGTGATAATTTAATTTGAAATGTACACACGTCTCTGCTTATTTCAGGTGTGAGGGATCGGGGAAGGGGGCGGGATGGTTTGTGTGGCGTGTCAGGGGCAGCAGACGATCAGATTTACCACCTGAGACTCCCACTCAGGACCACCCACCTTACACAGCATAACCAATACATGGTTCCAAAAGCGCTGTCCCTCTGTAGTCAGACACTCTAAAGGAATAAGAGAAGAACAGAAGGGTCTGTTCATTCAATATACACCCTTTGCTGACGAATGGATATTTCATCCACAGATTCGTCTATTACAGGTGTAAGTGTCTGAATGGGAATGTTTATATTGTAACTTCGCTTGCCTAGTCATCCCAATGGGCCGGATCTGTAAACGGCGTTTGGAGAAGACCACGGCAGGGGTGAAAAAGAGCCACCACCACATCAGGACAGGCAGTGAGTTGAAAGAAGATCTGCAGGTTTGGGAAAGGTTCTTGCTGGATTTTAATGGGGTCCGGCTGTGGTCCAGTAAGCCTTTGCCGAGCTACGAGCTTCAGCTTTGCACAGACGGGGGCCGGGCGGTAGGCTTCGGTGCCTATTTGCAAGGGGAATGGTGTGCAGAAGTGTGGCCAGAGTGGTGGAGAGTTAAGGGCCTGACAAGGAACGTGGCAGCATTGGGGCTGTACCCGATAGTGGTGGCCGTAGTCACCTTGAGAATCTGTAGCTGACATCACAGTATCTCCTGCATGCAGTCATATGTTTCCCAGCTTATCTATAATGAATTCCTGTCTTGTACTCTAGGGAAGGAGCCAGTGTCACATTAAAAATCAGCAAGACCTTGGAGAACATGAAGCAGGCTGCATTGACGGAAATAAGAATGCTGTATAACATCAATGCATTGAAGCATGAGTATAAGCAGTAAGAACATGGCTTGTTATTCCCCTACTCTATGCCTCCCCCCAGGCTATTACTGGGTCTAACCAGAGGTGTTTGTTCTCTCCACAGTTTGTGAACACATATGCTAAATTGGATGTACTATCAAGGACATTTGGGCATCGCTTTTGAGCTTCTGGGCCTCAGCACTTACGATTTCCTGAAGAAGAACAATAACTTTCTACCGTATCCCATTCACCAACTGTGACATATGGCCCTGCAGCTATTCCAGGCAGTGAAAATGCATCTTAGTCGCAAACGGAGCGACGAATAGTCGCGATGGCTGTTAATTAAACAATAAAGATATACCCCCAGGATCGTAGCAGCATACGGAAAGGAGCAGGGGTTTGGTTGTTGGAGCAGAGAAGGCCACAACACTGAAAACAATGAACATTCGATGGCTGGGGCAGTGGGGTATGATATGGAATAGCATACCGGAAAAGGTGCACCTCATAGAGAGGAGGTATGGACCACAGAGTTTTATCATAGTTCACCTGGGTGGCAATGACATAGGGAAAAGGGAATCCGTAGACCTCATACTCTGTATTAAAGCGGACCTTGCACAGGTTCAAAGGAGTCAAACTTATATGGTACACTCGGTGCCACCATATGGGGGCCGGGCCAAAGCCATGAGAAGGCAGAAGAGGTGAGTTCTCCAGTCCCTATGCATCCAGGGCAGAAAGGGTCCACTGGGCGGTTACAGTTGCTTGGAGGGGACCCCCTGCCCTGGGTCGGTTAAAGGTTACAGTTGCGATGAGGGCTGGTGACCCGCAGTGCTATATAGGCCACCAAAGAATTATTCAGTAAATTTATGCTCAAATGTAATCAACTGTGATAATTGAATTTGCAACGTAAACACGTCTCTGCTTATTTCAGGTGTGAGGGATCAGGGAAGGGGGGCGGAATGGTTTGTGTGGCGTGTCAGGGGCAGCAGAATGTGGCAGCATTGGGGCTGTACCCGATAGTGGTGGCCGTAGTCACCTTGAGAATCTGTCGCTGACATCACAGTGTCTTCTGCATGCAGTCATATGTTTACCAACGTATCTATAATGAATTCCTGTCTTGTACTCTAGGGAAGGAGCCAGTGTGGCGTTAAAAATCAGCAAGACCTGGGAGAACATGAAGCAGGCTGCATTGACGGAAATAAGAATGCTGTATAACATCAGTGCATTGAAGCATGAGTATAAGCAGTAAGAACATGGCTTGTTATTCCCCTACTCTATGCCTCCCCCCAGGCCATTACTGGGTCTAACCAGCGGTGTTTGTTCTCTTCACAGTTTGTGAACACAGATGCTAAATTGGATGTACTATCAAGGACATTTGGGCATCGCTTTTGAGCTTCTGGGCCTCAGCACTTACGATTTCCTGAAGAAGAATAATAACTTTCTACCGTATCCCATTCACCAACTGTGACATATGGCCCTGCAGCTATTCCAGGCAGTGAAAATGCATCTTAGTCGCAAACGGAGCGACGAATAGTCGCGATGGCTGTTAATTAAACAATAAAGATATGCCCCCGGGATCGTAGCAGCATACGGAAAGGAGCAGGGGTTTGGTTGTTGGAGCAGAGAAGGCCACAACACTGAAAACAATGAACATTCGATGGCTGGGGCAGTGGGGTATGACATGGAATAGCATACCGGGAAAGGTGCACCTCGTAGAGAGGAGGTATGGACCACCGAGTTTTATCATAGTTCACCTGGGTGGCAATTACATAGGGAAAAGGGAATCCGTAGACCTCATACACGGTATTAAAGCGGACCTTGCACAGGTTCAAAGGAGTCAAACTTATATGGTACACTCGGTGCCACCATATGGGGGCCGGCCCGAAGCCATGAGAAGGCAGCGTAGGTGAGTTCTCCAGTCCCTATGCATCCAGGGCAGAAAGGGTCCCCGGGCGGTTACAGTTGCTTGGAGGGGACCCTCTGCCCTGGGTCGGTTAAAGGTTACAGTTGCGATGAGGGCTGGTGACCCGCAGTGCTATATAGGCCACCAAAGAATTAATCAGTAAATTTATGCTCAAATGTAATAAACTGTGATAATTTAATTTGCAACGTACACACGTCTCTGCTTATTTCAGGTGTGCGGGATCAGGGAAGGTGGGCGGGATGGTTTGTGTGGCGTGTCAGGGGCAGCAGAACGTGGCAGCATTGGGGCTGTACCCGATAGTGGTGGCCGTAGTCACCTTGAGAATCTGTCGCTGACATCACAGTGTCTCCTGCAAGCAGTCATGTTTCCCAGCTTACCTATAATAAATCCTGTCTTGTACTCTAGGGGAGAAGCCAGTGTGGCGTTAAAAATCAGCAAGACCTGGGAGAACATGGAGGAAGCCGCATTTATGGAGATAAGGAGGCTGTATAACATCAGTGGATTGAAGCATGAGTATAAGCAGCAAGAACATGGCTTGTTATCCCCTACTCTATGCCTCCCCCCAGGCCATTACTGGGTCTAACCAGCGGTGTTAGTTCTCTCCACAGTTTGTGTACACATATGCTAAATTGGGTTTATTATCAAGGACGTGTTTGCATTGCATTTGAGCTTCTGGGACTCAGCACAATATGTGGTTCCAAAAGCGCCGTCCCTTTGTAGTCAGACACTCTCAAAAGAAAAAGGGAAGAACAGAAGGGTCTGTTAATTCAATATAACCCCCCGTCTCCCCCCCCCCCTGTCTCCCCCCGCACGCTCAGCACACATCGCGCTGTGCTGAGTGGGGGGAGAGATGTGTGCTCTGGGCCTTTAGTGTCTGGGAATGTTTATATCGCTTTGGCTTTTAATGTCAGCGAGATAACAGAGGATTTCTTAGATTTAATAATATATATTGAAGATAATCAAATTAAAACCAACTTTGTTAAATCCACTGATTGCAGCTCCTTTATAGAATGTAATAGTAATCACCACCACAACTGGTTCCGGAATATTCCTAATAGTCAGTTCCAACGAATAAGCAGGAACTGCGCAGAAGTGGTGGTTTATGATGGTGGTGTATGAGAAACAGGCTGATACTTTAAGAGGTCAATTAACATCCAAGGGGTACGATGCAAAAATAGTGGAAGAGGTAAGACTACAGGGATATAATATGCACAGACTGTAAATCATCACTAAGTAGAAAGATAGAAAAGCTGAGTCGAGGAACTTGGGGATCCCGTTCATCACCCTTTATAACAGCCAGTTTAAACATTGAAAAAGTTATTAGTAAGCACTGGGGAAGTGTTTGGGAAGTGACCCATTCCTACAACCCCATTTGTCTATAGGCAGGTAATATGAGAGATATGGTGGTGAGAAGTGCACATAATGGGGTCATTCCGAGTTGATCGCTAGCTGAAAATGTTCGCTGCGCAGCGATGATGCAAAAAAAGGCCCTTCTGAGCATGCGTATGCGGCGCAATGCGCACGCGCGACGTACTTTCACAACGGCCGATGTAGTTTCACACAGGGTCTAGCGAAGCTTTTCAGTCGCACTGCTGGCCGCAGTGTGATTGACAGGAAGGGGGCGTTTCTGGGTGTCAACTGACCGTTTTCAGGGAGTGTGAAAAAATGCAGGCGTGCCAGAAAAAAAGCAGGCGTGGCTGGGCGAAGGCAGGGCGTGTTTGTGACGTCAAATCCGGAACTGAACAGTCTGAAGTGATCGCAAGGTAGGAGTAGGTCTGGAGCTCCTGTAAACTTGCACAATTTTTTTATTTTTTTAGTCGCTCTGCGATCCTTTCGTTCGCACTTCTGCTAAGCTAAGATACACTCCCAGAGGGCGGCGGCTTAGCGTTTGCACGGCTGCTAAAAACTGTTAGCGAGCGATCAACTCGGAATGACCCACAATATACTACCGCTACGTAACCATATTATATCTATAGGATTCTAACGCTGTGGGGTCTGTACTGTGTTTAGAGTCTGTAAAAGTAAAGAGTCTAAGATTATGCCACACAAATCACTACAGACGAATAACATGTTTGGTATTATTTTTAGCACGTGCAATACTAAATATTGTACATGGTCACATTATTATGACCACCACCTACAGTTGACGTCGGCAGCGTGTAGCCCATGAAGTACGTCACGTGTGGTGCGCTGGCTTGGTGGGTATATAAGGTGTGTGATAGGCCATCTGCACACATATCACTCATTGCTGTCATGGGTAAAAAGGGCGATTTATCAGAGTTTAAAAAACGGAGGATGATGGGCTTTCGGCCAAGGACGGCGGTATTTCTGACACAGCGCAGTGTGTGACCTGCCTGCGTGCTGTTGTGGTGAAGGTGTATCGTGACTGGACAAATGGCGCCATTGCCAATAACTGACGTGGAATCTGCTGAGCACCACAAGCCATTGATGTGAGAGGTGAACGTCGGCTACAAAGGTGCGTAGAATGTCCTACTATTGATTGGACCATGGTCCTGTATGTGATTCTACTTGGATGCCTTTTGGACATATTTTCTGTATTCATGTTCCTGCAATATAATTTATGGTTTAAAAAACAAAACAAAAAAAAACACGTAAACTTTTTTTTAACAATCATTTTATTACGAGCCACACCAGGTATGTCATCAAATGACATGTAACTTGCTGATATGCTGATAAAGACCAAATGACGGGTTAAAATCAGATGGGCTGAACATTTATGCAGTATCACCAAAGGTCTGGATAATCATCCATTTTCTCAGCATTTTTAAGAGAAACACGGACGATCTGTTAAGGGTCTCAAGATTTTGTGGCATTGCTCTGGCTAATGATACTTGCAGGAGGGAGGACTGTCCTACTTTCTACTGACTCTGTTCTCCACTGTTCCTGCGTGATAGACTCTGCGTTGTAGTTGTCTATTGGTGGGTTTACGGCTACATGCTGTAAGACGCTTCCTGCAGTGTTAGCTATAGATCTGCAGCAAAGGGCAAAATTATTCCATTTTCTGCACCGGTTGTGCTGCTCATATTTTAGGTAAGCTAGCAGTGCGCTCATCACGAATCAGGGTGTCAGCAGGCCGTCGGCCCTGTGGCAGGTCTCTGACCCTGTGTAGAAGTTACCAGGCCCTCAGTCCGTGTGGTGGGTTACAGCTCTGCTGCAGGTGATCTGTCTGGCGGCCGCACCGTTACTGACGCCATCACTGACTCATCCCAAGTGCCTGAAGCCAGTGAACACTTTTTGTGGTAAAATGGTGATTTATAGGTCAGTGTGAATAGATTTAGTGAGTATTAAACTGACCTGGAGATCCCTGAGTAAAACATTATTGCCAATATTTCTACAAACTCCCCCTTTCCTTAGTTTCTCCTCTAAAAGTGTAAAAAAGAAAAGAAAACAAACATAAAAATAAATACTGTAATGCACGATGTGACTATACACACATAGGTACTTATCGGAGCCTACACGTACACTGTGTACCCCTATGTGTACTGTACATGTCTTTTGCCCCTACAGATTTTACAGAATACATTCATTCTGTTGAATTAACCACTTGCATGGCATGGTCGCATCAGATGCGACCAGTCAGATACACTGTTTGCAGCTGCAGGGAAGAGAAACTTCCCTCTGCTGCTGCTCTCAGAGGGACCTTCCGGTCCCCCTGGCCTAACCCCGCACCCTCCCCCAGTATTTGCCGTGCTGCCAACCATTGCTGATTGGTCAGCACGGCAGGATCCCCCACCCGGTGGCTGCAGGCAATAGCATCCGCCGGAGAAGTGTAAATAAACCCCCCAAGTACCCCCTGCGTACCTGGCGGCTGTTAAAATAAAAATCGTCGTGATAGTTGCAATGTTTCCAATGTTCCTGACTGATGTACAGATGTTTAAAAAAAAAATACCCAAATCCCCTTGGATAAAGGGGGTCATTCCGAGTTGTTCGCTCGCAAGCTGCTTTTAGCAGCTTTGCACACGCTAAGCCGCCGCCTACTGGGAGTGAATCTTAGCATATCAAAATTGCGAACGAAAGATTAGCAGAATTGCGAATAGACACTTCTTAGCAGTTTCTGAGTAGCTCCACACTTACTCGGCATCTGCGATCAGTTCAGTGCTTGTCGTTCCTGGTTTGACGTCACAAACACACCCAGCGTTCGCCCAGACACTCCTCCGTTTCTCCAGCCACTCCCGCGTTTTTCCCAGAAACGGCAGCGTTTTTTCACACACTCCCATAAAACGGACAGTTTTCGCCCAGAAACACCCACTTCCTGTCAATCACACTCCGATCACCAGAACGAAGAAAAAACCTCGTAATGCCGTGAGTAAAATTCCTAACTGCATAGCAAATTTACTTGGCGCAGTCGCACTGCGGACATTGCGCATGCGCATTAGCGACTAATCGCTCCGTTGCGAGAAAAAAATACAGAGCGAACAACTCGGAATGACCCCCATAGTTACATACATGTTACAATTTCTGAACGTTTTTTGGTAAAAAAAAATAGCTAAGTGGTTAAATGCAAATAGATATTAAAGGGCAGATTTATGACGGAGTGCATTGTCCTGTTCAGCTCTGACTAATGTAAATAAAAGTAATTTGTATCTATAATACTAAAAATAACCTGTGAAATTACAAAAAGTTGAACAATAATAGTCATTGTGGGGTTAATTACAGCGAACTAGATTTGGGCAATATGATGCATATCCGGTTTCCCGATATATGATCGCTATGACAACAATGGATCACCTGAACGGGTGGTGTTCAGTATGCCGAATGTCGGGATCCCGGCGCACAGTATACCGGCGCCGGAATCCCGACACCCGGCATACCGACAGCTATCCTCCCTCGTGGGGGTTCATGACCCCCCTGGAGGGAGAATAAATAGCGTGGCCGCAGCACGGCGAGCGCAGCGAGCCCGCAAGGGGCTCCTTTGCGCTCGCCACGCTGTCGGTATGCCGGCGGTCGGGCTCCCGGCGCCGGTATGCAGGTCGCCGGCATACCATACTACACCCCACCTGAACAGCACATTTATGTAATCACAGTGCTGCCCTGCGAGATCCCCTTTAAGCCAGACCACAGCGATATATAGAAGGGGCCCCTGTCCCAGTGCTTCTAGAGAGACATCTAACCGAAACACTTAAACATTTTATGGGGATGCGGTTACGTGACCGGCGCACGAGATCCCGGCAGTCAGCTTACCGACGACAGGATCCAAAGACTCACAATGCCGCCAGCCAGAATACTGGCTAACAGGGGCTACTCCCACTGGAGGGTGTCCACAACACCCATGGAGTGGGAATAGAACCTGTGGTGAGCGCAGTGAGCCACCGAGCCTGCAAGGGGCTTCGTTGCACTCGCCCCCCTGCCGGCATTCTAGCTGCCGGGATCCCAGCGTCGGTATGCTGACTGCCGGCCACGTAACCCCAAACCATTTTATGCCCCAAAATAGTGCTCTAGTTCACTTTCTGATCCATAGTAGTGCCCTAGTTTACGTTATGTCACATTGCAGAATTGCCAGTACACATAATGCCACACAGTGTCCCCAATTCATATTATGCCACACTATACTGCCTCCATTTCATATTGAGCCACATTACAACGCTGAAACATTTATATAACACATGTAACTGTGACAGGGAAGATGGCCCCTCTCAGCTCTGGGCCCCATAGCTGCTGCTCTCCCTGCACCTATGGTAGCTACACCCTGTATATAACACATGTAACTGTGACAGGGAAGGTGGCCCCTCTCAGCTCTGGGCCCCATAGCAGCTGTACTCCCTGCAACTATGGTAGCTACACCCTGTATATAACACATGTAACTGTGACAGGGAAGGTGGCCCCTCTCAGCTCTGTGCCCCATAGCAGCTGTACTCCCTGCACCTATGGTAGCTAAACCCTGTATATAAAACATGTAACTGTGACAGGGAAGGTGGCCCCTCTCAGCTCTGGACCCCATAGCAGCTGTACTCCCTGCACCTATGGTAGCTACATCCTGTATATAACACATGTAACTGTGACAGGGAAGGTGACCCCTCTCAGCTCTGGCCCCATAGCAGCTGCACTCCCTGCACCTATGGTAGCTACACCCTGTATGTAACACATGTAACTGTGACAGGGAAGGTGACCCCTCTCAGCTCGGCCCCATAGCAGCTGCACTCCCTGCACCTATGGTAGCTACACCCTGTATATAACACATGTAACTGTGACAGGGAAGGTGGCCCCTCTCAGGTCTGGGCCCATAGCAGCTCCACTGCCTGCACCTATGGTAGCTACACCCTGTATATAACATATGTAACTGTGACAGGGAAGGTGGCCCCTCTCAGCTCTGGGCCCCATAGCAGCTGCACTCCCTGTACCTATGGTAGCTACACCCTGTATATAACACATGTAACTGTGACAGGGAAGGTGGCCCCTCAGCTCTGGGCCCCATAGCAGCTGCACTCCCTGCACCTATGGTAGCTACACTCTTGTATTATAACACATGTAACTGTGACAGGGAAGGTGTCCCCTATCAGCTCTGGGCCCCATAGCAGCTGCACTCCCTGCACCTATGGTAGCTACACCCTGAATATAACACATGTAACTGTGACAGGGAAGGTGGACTCTCTCAGCTCTGGCCCCATAGCAGCTGCACTCCCTGCACCTATGGTAGCTACACCCTTGTATATAACACATGTAACTGTGACAGGGAAGGTGGCCCCTCTCAGCTCTCGGCCCCATAACAGCTGCACTCCCTGTACTTATGGTAGCTACACCCTGAATATAACACATGTAACTGTGACAGGGAAGGTGGCCCCTCTCAGCTCTCTGCCCCATAGCAGCTGCACTCCCTGCACCTATGGTAGCTACACCCTGCATATAACACATGTAACTGTGACAGGGAAGGTGGCCCCTCTCAGCTCTGGGCCCCATAGCAGCTGCACTCCCTGCACCTATGGTAGCTACACCCTGTATATAACACATGCAACTGTGACAGGGAAGGTGGTCCCTCTCAGCTCTGGGCCCCATAGCAGCTGCACTCCCTGCACCTATGGTAGCTACACCCTGTATATAACATGTGTAACTGTGACAGGGAAGGTGGCCCCTCTTAGCTCTGGGCTCCATAGCAGCTGCACCCCCTGCACCTATGGTAGCTACAGCCCTGTATATAACACATGTAACTGTGACAGGGAAGGTGGCCCCCGCTCTGGCCCCATAGCAGCTGCTCTCCATGCACCTATGGTAGCTACACCCATGTATATAACACATGTCACTGTGACAGGGAAAGTGGCCCCTCTCAGCTCTGGGCCCCATAGCAGCTACACTCCCTGCACCTATGGTAGCTACACCCTGTATATAACATATGCAACTGTGACAGGGAAGGTGGCCCCTCTCAGCTCTGGGCCCCATAGCAGCTGCACTCCCTGTACCTATGGTAGCTACACCCTGTATATAACACATGTAACTGTGACAGGGAAGGTGGCCCCTCAGCTCTGGGCCCCATAGCAGCTGCACTCCCTGCACCTATGGTAGCTACACTCTTGTATATAACACATGTAACTGTGACAGGGAAGGTGGCCCCTCTCAGCTCTCGGCCCCATAACAGCTGCACTCCCTGTACTTATGGTAGCTACACCCTGTATATAACACATGTAACTGTAACAGGGAAGGTGGCCAATCTCAGCTCTCTGCCCCATAGCAGCTGCACTCCCTGCACCTATGGTAGCTACACCCCTGTATATAACACATGTAACTGTGACAGGGAAGGTGACCCCTCTCAGCTCTGGGCCCCATAGCAGCTGCACTCCCTGCACCTATGGTAGCTACACCCCTGTATATAACACATGTAACTGTGACAGGGAAGGTGACCCCTCTCAGCTCTGGTCCCCATAGCAGCTGCACTCCCTGCACCTATGGTAGCTACACCCTGCATATAACACATGTAACTGTCACAGGGAAGGTGGCCCCTCTCAGCTCTGGGCCCCATAGCAGCTGCACTCCCTGCACCTATGGTAGCTACACCCTGTATATAACACATGTAACTGTGACAGGGAAGGTGGTCCCTCTCAGCTCTGGGCCCCATAGCAGCTGCACTCCCTGCAGCTATGGTAGCTACACCCTGTATATAACACATGTAACTATGACAGGGAAGGTGGCCCTTCTCAGCTCTGGGCCCCATAGCAGCTGCACTCCCTGCACCTATGGTAGCTACACCCTGTATATAACATGTGTAACTGTGACAGGGAAGGTGGCCCCTCTTAGCTCTGGCCCCATAGCAGCTGCACTCCCTGCACCTATGGTCGCTACACCCTGTATATAACACATGTAACTGTGACAGGGAAGGTGGCCCCTCTCAGCTCTGTCCCCATAGCAGCTCCACTGCCTGCACCTATGGTAGCTACACCCTGTATATAACATATGTAACTGTGACAGGGAAGGTGGCCCCTCTCAGCTCTGGGCCCCATAGCAGCTGCACTCCCTGTACCTATGGTAGCTACACCCTGTATATAACACATGTAACTGTGACAGAGAAGGTGGCCCTTCTCAGCTCTGGGCCCCATAGCAGCTGCACTCCCTGCACCTATGGTAGCTACACCCTGTATATAACATGTGTAACTGTGACAGGGAAGGTGGCCCCTCTTAGCTCTGGCCCCATAGCAGCTGCACTCCCTGCACCTATAGTCGCTACACCCTGTATATAACACATGTAACTGTGACAGGGAAGGTGGCCCCTCTCAGCTCTGTCCCCATAGCAGCTCCACTGCCTGCACCTATGGTAGCTACACCCTGCATATAACACATGTAACTGTGACAGGGAAGGTGGCCCCTCTCAGCTCTGGGCCCCATAGCAGCTGCACTCCCTGCACCTATGGTAGCTACACCCTGTATATAACACATGTAACTGTGACAGGGAAGGTGGCCCCTCAGCTCTGGGCCCCATAGCAGCTGCACTCCCTGCACCTATGGTAGCTACACTCTTGTATTATAACACATGTAACTGTGACAGGGAAGGTGTCCCCTATCAGCTCTGGGCCCCATAGCAGCTGCACTCCCTGCACCTATGGTAGCTACACCCTGAATATAACACATGTAACTGTGACAGGGAAGGTGACCCCTCTCAGCTCTGGCCCCATAGCAGCTGCACTCCCTGCACCTATGGTAGCTACACCCTTGTATATAACACATGTAACTGTGACAGGGAAGGTGGCCCCTCTCAGCTCTCGGCCCCATAACAGCTGCACTCCCTGTACTTATGGTAGCTACACCCTGAATATAACACATGTAACTGTGACAGGGAAGGTGGCCCCTCTCAGCTCTCTGCCCCATAGCAGCTGCACTCCCTGCACCTATGGTAGCTACACCCTGCATATAACACATGTAACTGTGACAGGGAAGGTGGCCCCTCTCAGCTCTGGGCCCCATAGCAGCTGCACTCCCTGCACCTATGGTAGCTACACCCTGTATATAACACATGCAACTGTGACAGGGAAGGTGGTCCCTCTCAGCTCTGGGCCCCATAGCAGCTGCACTCCCTGCACCTATGGTAGCTACACCCTGTATATAACACATGTAACTATGACAGGGAAGGTGGCCCTTCTCAGCTCTGGGCCCCATAGCAGCTGCACTCCCTGCACCTATGGTAGCTACACCCTGTATATAACATGTGTAACTGTGACAGGGAAGGTGGCCCCTCTTAGCTCTGGGCTCCATAGCAGCTGCACCCCCTGCACCTATGGTAGCTACAGCCCTGTATATAACACATGTAACTGTGACAGGGAAGGTGGCCCCCGCTCTGGCCCCATAGCAGCTGCTCTCCATGCACCTATGGTAGCTACACCCATGTATATAACACATGTCACTGTGACAGGGAAAGTGGCCCCTCTCAGCTCTGGGTCCCATAGCAGCTACACTCCCTGCACCTATGGTAGCTACACCCTGTATATAACATATGTAACTGTGACAGGGAAGGTGGCCCCTCTCAGCTCTGGGCCCCATAGCAGCTGCACTCCCTGTACCTATGGTAGCTACACCCTGTATATAACACATGTAACTGTGACAGGGAAGGTGGCCCCTCAGCTCTGGGCCCCATAGCAGCTGCACTCCCTGCACCTATGGTAGCTACACTCTTGTATATAACACATGTAACTGTGACAGGGAAGGTGTCCCCTATCAGCTCTGGGCCCCATAGCAGCTGCACTCCCTGCACCTATGGTAGCTACACCCTGAATATAACACATGTAACTGTGACAGGGAAGGTGGCCTCTCTCAGCTCTGGCCCCATAGCAGCTGCACTCCCTGCACCTATGGTAGCTACACCCTTGCATATAACACATGTAACTGTGACAGGGAAGGTGGCCCCTCTCAGCTCTCGGCCCCATAACAGCTGCACTCCCTGTACTTATGGTAGCTACACCCTGTATATAACACATGTAACTGTGACAGGGAAGGTGGCCCCTCTCAGCTCTCTGCCCCATAGCAGCTGCACTCCCTGCACCTATGGTAGCTACACCCCTGTATATAACACATGTAACTGTGACAGGGAAGGTGACCCCTCTCAGGTCTGGGCCCCATAGCAGCTGCACTCCCTGCACCTATGGTAGCTACACCCCTGTATATAACACATGTAACTGTGACAGGGAAGGTGACCCCTCTCAGCTCTGGTCCCCATAGCAGCTGCACTCCCTGCACCTATGGTAGCTACACCCTGCATATAACACATGTAACTGTGACAGGGAAGGTGGCCCCTCTCAGCTCTGGTCCCCATAGCAGCTGCACTCCCTGCACCTATGGTAGCTACACCCTGCATATAACACATGTAACTGTGACAGGGAAGGTGGCCCCTCTCAGCTCTGGGCCCCATAGCAGCTGCACTCCCTGCACCTATGGTAGTTACACCCTGTATATAACACATGTAACTGTGACAGGGAAGGTGGTCCCTCTCAGCTCTGGGCCCCATAGCAGCTGCACTCCCTGCAGCTATGGTAGCTACACCCTGTATATAACACATGTAACTATGACATGGAAGGTGGCCCTTCTCAGCTCTGGGCCCCATAGCAGCTGCACTCCCAGCACCTATGGTAGCTACACCCTGTATATAACATGTGTAACTGTGACAGGAAAGGTGGCCCCTCTTAGCTCTGGCCCCATAGCAGCTGCACTCCCTGCACCTATGGTCGCTACACCCTGTATATAACACATGTAACTGTGACAGGGAAGGTGGCCCCTCTCAGCTCTGTCCCCATAGCAGCTGCACCCCCTGCACCTATGGTAGCTACACCCCTGTATATAACACATGTAACTGTGACAGGGAAGGTGGCCCCCGCTCTGGCCCCATAGCAGCTGCTCTCCATGCACCTACGGTAGCTACACCCATGTATATAACACATGTAACTGTGACAGGGAAAGTGGCCCCTCTCAGCTCTGGGCCCCATAGCAGCTACACTCCCTGCACCTATGGTAGCTACACCCCTGTATATAACACATGTAACTGTGACAGGGAAGGTGGCCCCTCTCAGCTCTGGGCCCCATAGCAGCTGCACTCCCTGCACCTATGGTAGCTACACCCTGTATATAACACATGTAACTGTGACAGGGAAGGTGGCCCCTCTCAGCTCTGGGCTCCATAGCAGCTGCACTCCCTGCACCTGTGGTAGCTACATTCTGTATATAACACATGTAACTGTGACAGGGAAGGTGGCCCCTCTCAGCTCTGGCCCCATAGCAGCTGCACTCCCTGCACCTATGGTAGCTACACCCTGTATATAACACATGTAACTGTGACAGGAAAGGTGGCCCCTCTCAGCTCTGGGCCCCATAGCAGCTGCACTCCCTGCACCTATGGTAGCTACACCCTGTATATAACACATGTAACCTGTGACAGGGAAGGTGGCCCCTCTCAGCTCTGGCCCCATAGCAGCTGCACTCCCTGCACCTATGGTAGCTACACCCTTGTATATAACACATGTAACTGTGACAGGGAAGGTGGCCCCTCTCAGCTCTGGGCCCCATAGCAGCTGCACTCCCTGCACCTATGGTAGCTACACCCTGTATATAACACATGTAACTGTGACAGGGAAGGTGGCCCCTCTCAGCTCTGGCCCCATATCAGCTGCTCTCCCTGCACCTATGGTAGCTACACCCTTGCTTCTTACGGTCAGTGATAGAGGTGATGTGCATCAATGCAGCAGCTTTGCCTGGATGAGTAATAAATAATTACATATCTCTACTTGTATTCTAAACATCCTGTCAGGCCAGGAAGTGAAAACAAAACCATCTGCATCCGACACGTCTAAGCTGTATACACAGTTGACTGTATGTGGCCGGCTGGCCGCTGCTCACCACTCTGCACAAAGCAGCATAAGTGGACATGATTGTGTTACAGGGGGATCACCCAGGTTCATAGTTTTTATTAGTGTAACTTTTTGATATTGTCCTTTGGAGAATTGGTTTCACAGCCACATTACTATAGAGAATGGTTTATGGCTCGATGATGTAAGACCCTTCTTGTAGTGTTAGGTATAGATCTGCAGCAAACGGTAAAAGTTATTCCACTTGCTGCACCAGTTGTAATGTTCATTTATTAGGTAAGCCAGCGGTGCTGTACGAGCCACTTGTCTGCAGTGCACTCATCACAAATCAGGGTGTCAGCTGGGCGTAGGCCCTGTGCCAGGTGTCTCACCCCGTGTAGAAGTCACCAGGATACAGGACCAGTCTGTGTGGTGGGCAACAGCATTGCTGCAGGTGACTGGACCGTTGCTAACTGACGCCATCACACGCTGGCCACGCCCACTATGCCCTACTATACCTCTCACTGCTCTGTCCAATGTTATTAAAAGCTTTAAACACTAAAAATGTATAAAATAGACCAAATTAAAAAATGGAAAAGTGTTATGTAATGAAGGGAAGCTTATAAAGTGGGACAGGTTGGAGTCTGACATAAAATTAGTAGATGGGGCATGTATAATGTGAGGAAAGTACACGTACAATATAACATGTGCTGCGGGGCTCAGATATGCGCACTAGTGGTTGTATGCGTCACACATTATCTCCTTCTATACAGGGGAGTAGCCAGAGCTTTGTGGGCCCCACAGCAACATGCTGAAGGGGCCCCTGCCCCAATATTTCTAGGGAGACACCTCTCCTCAGCAGTTGTTAATGTTATGCCGCATAGTAGTGCCCTAGTTCATGTTATGTCACATTGTAGGGCTACCCATACTTATGCCACACACTACTCCCAATTCACATTATGACATTCAGTGTCCCCAGTTCATATTGTGCCACATTATAATGCCCGCTACTACATTTTATACCCATTACAATGAGCAAGTCCAGCGGTGTAACTAGATATATTACAGGCCTCAAGTGCACCTACGTACCACCTGATGGTGAAAAATGTATATAACATATGTAACTGTGACAGGGAAGGTGGTCCCTCTCAGCTCTGGCCCCATAGCAGCTGCACTCCCTGCACCTATGGTAGCTACACCCTGTATATAACACATGTAACTGTGACAGGGAAGGTGACCCCTCTCAGCTCTGGGCCCCATAGCAGCTGCACTCCCTGCACCTATGGTAGCTACGCCCCTGTATATAACACATGTAACTGTGACAGGGAAGGTGGCCCCTCTCGGCTCTGGGCCCCATAGCAGCTGCACTCCCTGCACCTATTGTAGCTACACCCTGTATATAACACATGTAACTGTGACAAGGAAGGTGGTCCCTCTCAGCTCTGACTCCATAGCAGCTGCACCAGTGTATCCTGGAGAGAGCAGCCCGTCGGCTCAGCAGGGGGCGGGCGGGAAGTGAAGTGACGCGGCAGGGGGGCGGGACAGAGGCGGGATGGGGCGTGGCTTTCAGATCGCGTCATTTAAGCCACGCCCCCGCTGTGTAATGCCGCGATTACCGGCATTATACAGCAGGGGGCGTGGTTACGATGACGCGATTCAACAAGAATTGCGTCATCGCCTGCCCGGACCGCCCACTTTACTCGTGAAGTGGGCGGCAGGCAGGGGGTGACCCGCATAAATCGGGAGACTTGCCTGCGCTTCCGGGGGGCCGGGAGGGTCACCCGTTTTTCGGGAGCCTCCCGGCCATTCCGGGAGGGTAGGCAAGTATGATGTAACTGTGACAGGGAAGGTGGCCCCTCTAAGCTCTGGTCCCATAGCAGCTGCACTCCCTGCACCTATGGTAGCTACACCCTGTATATAACACATGTAACTGTGACAGGGAAGATGGCCCCTCTCATCTCTGGGCCCCATAGCAGCTGCACTCCCTGCACCTATGGTAGCTACATCCTGTATATAACACATGTAACTGTGACAGGGAAGATTGCCCCTCTCAGCTCTGGGCCCCATAGCAGCTGCACTCCCTGCACCTATGGTAGCTACACCCTGTATATAACACATGTAACTGTGACAGGGAAGGTGGCTTCTCTCTCTGCATTGGGCCTCCGCCGCAAGTATATGGGAACCAGGCCGTGGGAGTATGCAGCGCTGCTGGGGAGGTGATGGAGCCGCAGCACAGAATGTCAGACTGACATAAATAGTGCTGCAGCCCTTGAATTCTTCAAAAAAGCTATTTTCTGGGCTGCAGGCACCAACTTACAAACTGAGCTCTAGTGCCTGGAGGCGGGGTTATACAGGAGGCGGTGCAATGCATCCTGGGAACAGTCAAAGCTTTAGCTTGTTGGTGCCTCGGATCAAGATCCAACTCTACACCCTCTGATGTTATTCCCTGTGGAATACCAGTGTACCCCGCTGCAGAAAATTCACTATAGAGGGAACGTTATGTCTTCTACTACACACATTTTTATTAAAACAAAGTCACGTAGCACAAATTTGTACACAGAGATTGAATTACATAGATATACAGACATTACTGACAAGCACTATACACTGACATAAAATTAAATACATGTTGGAATAAATTATTTTATTATTGTTAGAATGCTTATCACCTTGTTACAGTATATAGGGCTTGGTAAATGCACTTTATTAGTCACTGTTGAATGAGAAACAATATTTTACTACAGTTGCACAATAATTATCATCCATTGCATGAAACCTGTGTGATACAGTTCTGTGTGATTTGTCCTGCCAGAGAGGGGTGGAGTGATACAGCTCTGTGTGATTTGTCCTGTCAGAGAGGGGTGGAGTGATACAGCTCTGTGTGATTTGTCCTGTCAGATATAGAGGGGCAGAGTGATACAGCTGTGTGATTTGGGAAGCTAGCGACGCCAAGGAAACTGCGACAACGTTGCAGTTCCTGGCCCCGCTACTCCCAGAAAACAAGGGTAACACGTCTCAGTTTTCCCCAACGCAGACCACCTCCGCCCCGTCCTTCCCCGAGAATGCCTCTTCCTGTCCATCAGGAGACGCATTTGCAGGACCCGTTCTGCACATGCACAGAACGGGTCCTGCGTATACGCAATTTCCCAAACATCAGTAGACTAAGGGCTGGATCTCATAATCATAATCGATCCATCCTGAATAAGACCCCCTACCCGCAATTGAAATTATATGCTGCACTGTGCTCCCAATTCACATAATATACCGTACAGTGCTCGCAATTTACATTATATGCTGCACGGGTTTCCAATTCACATTATATGCCACACAGTGCCCCAATTCACATAATGTTACACATAGTGTCAATTCACATAATATGCTGCAAAATACTTGCAATTCACATTATATGACAGTGCCCCCAGTTCACATAATATGCCGCACTGTGCCTCCAATTCACATTTTATGCTGCATAGTGCCCCCAATTCACATTCTACGCTGCATAGCGCCCCCAATTCACACTATATGCCGTAAAGTGCCCAAATCCACGTAATATTCCACATTGTGCCAATTCACATAATATGCTGCACAATACTTGCAATTCACATATGACACCGTACCACAATTCACATTATATGCCGCACAGTGCCCTCAATTCACATTATACAGTCTGAGCCTAGCCATCTTTGTAAAGGACTCAATGCAATAGCCTCAAGGGATTTGTAGTTTATCTTTAACTGCTCATAGTCTGAACAGTGAAAGATAAACTACAAATCCCATATGCCAACCTACCTTATTTGGCCAGCTGGGTGCCTCTATAAAGCACCAATAAATGAATCTCATCCATAGTGGTTTCAATAGAAAACACCGCCATATCGAACACGCTGCAGGGGTTGTAATTTCTAATCTGTCAGGGTTGGGCGGGTATATATATATATATTCTCATATTCTCACCAGTTATTTGGAAGAGTGGAAGATACCTTAAGGATGATATGAGTGAGCTGTTTATTCCTTAAACTGTTTTTATGAGTATACCCAATGAATCCTAAAAGTATGTATACATTTAAAAAACATTTTTTTATATCAATAAAACATAATTAAAACAGTTCCCGCGCATTGAGAATCATTTTTCCTTATAGACATTCTATACACTCATAGGTGTCATCGTAAGACCAGAGTTGCTATTGGACGATTAAGTTAGTTTGTACAGCAACGATAAAGTTTTTACCCAAGTCTGTAGCGACTTCTTCAGGTGTGTTGATTTTTTACACAACCGGATTTCTCGTATTCAGATGGTAATATTGGTTGATTGGTTACAGGGCTACCTATAAATGACTGTAAAATTTTCTTAAGTGGCAATGTATAAAAAAAAAAAAAATTTCATTACCATTCTTTTATTAAATTCCCTCATATATACTTGTTCCTTTTTGTTTTTAAATATTTTGTTGGAATTGCTACTGCAAATGGCAACACTGGGTCGGGCTTGCTGAGATTGGACAGTGGAGAAGTTGCCCATGGCAACCAATCAGCTGCTCTGTATAATTTTATAGTATGCAATTTGTAAATGTTACTTCAATGCTGATTGGTTCTTCTCCACTGGCTCACTTCTCCACAGTTTTAACTGCTCCATGTCATGAATAGACCCCTTAGTGTCTTCTCTCAATTAGCGTATAGATTTTGTATTACTGCGAAATAAGATCTGTTCTGTAGCCACATAATGATAAGTAACTGTTCTCCAGGCCAGACGCACAGTACTTTATACCCCGCCATCTGTAGTACAGTCATACAGACATGACTAGGTGATCACGCCAGGAGAGCACAGAGACGCTCCCATTCAGAGCGTCTCTGTCCGGGCGCGCAAACGGAGACGCTCTCCATTCAAGTGAATGGGGTGCATCTTCGTCACGGGCCACTTCCCCTCAGACAGGCTGGTGCATTTTGGGGTGCTATGTACACAATTTGGGTGTATTTTCCATATTTAACCCCGCAAATGAAATACTTGCACAAATATTTATTTCACAGCACTTGCCCTGACTTATTTCAGACTGGAAACTATTTATATTATAGAATAGTTATGTGCACTCGTAATTTGTGATATCAACCGTTTGCAAACACAAATGCAGTGAAAAAAAATATATTTTTATATTATAACAAAAATAAAATAAAACATGCAAAGAACAACATGAAGAATGACATCATCATTTCTCCAGCAGTGCTGCCCAGCGTGCTACTGTGCTCATCCAGGCAGTACGGATGGTGTAATGGTTAGCATTATTGCCTCACAGCACTGAGGTCATGGGTTCAATTCCCACCATGGCCCTAACTGTGTGGAGTTTGTATATTCTCCCCGTGCTTGTGTGGGTTTACTGCGGTTTCCTCCCACAATCCAAAAATATACTAGTAGGTTAATTGGATCCCAACAAAATGAACCCTAGTGTGAATGTGTGTGTACATGTGATAGGGAATATAGATTGTAAGCTCCACTGGGGCAGGGACTGATGTGAATGGGCAAAATATTCTCTGTACAGCGCTGCGGAATATGTGTGCGCTAAATAAATAAATAACTGGTAATAAATAAATCCTACGTGTGATTGTGTTTTGCCTGCAGCTAGCTAATTCTAGTATTGGCCTTGTATGTTCCACGCGTTTCGGCAGCGGTTATGTCACTGGCTTCCTGTGCCTCGCAGACGGCTCTACCACAGGCCTTGTCTGAGAGTCCGTGTTCAGCTATAGACTCGCCTACTGTAATACAGCTAGCAGGCTTATTATCCGCTGACGGGTGACACGCCTGCTGCCTGGTAACCAGAGTAAACAGCCTGATAAACACGGCCTGGTGATATCGTGTCTGACCATACATCTAGCCCTGTGCACTTCCTGTGTTTCTCCTGGTTTGGGAATGGTCTTTCCTAACTATACATAAATCCTGTTCTGTTATTATTTGGGGACATGCATTGTAAAATGATTCCCAGGCTTTCTCCAAAGTTCCTTCATAGTTTACCAAGCTGCTTAAATATCCTCTTATTTATGTGCTGCAGCTGAGAGACTTCCGTGCGCAGCAACAATTTCACTTTACAATAGGTGAAACTGCTTCATATAAAAGGAAGTTTAGTATTTGATGAAGCAGTGCTACTTCCAAACAGGTCCGGTATGTAATACCGGCAGACGGGAGGCAGGCTGTCAGTATCCCGACAGCGGCATACCGGCTGCGAGCCCCCTCGCGGGCTTGCCACACTTCAGGCCCGGTAGCTCGCCACAGGATCTATTCCCACTCGTGGACCCACCAACCACGTGGGAATATGAGGTGGGTGTTGGGATGCCATGTGTCGGGAAAATGCCGGCTGTTGGGATTCCGGCGTTGGTTTCCTGGATACCGGGATCCTGATAATGACTGCATCCCTCCGAAACTGCTTTGAAGGATACATGAAGGAGTAGTTTGATGGAAAATCCCCCCAGCAGAAGTGTTTTATGGTTAATTAAGGATACAATAAGTACACAGTGTCTTACAGACCATGCTTGCAAATATGTAAAATCGGACAGTATTGTTTAATACTCACACATGGAGCAGTAGCTGCTCCTACCCACTTAACTCTTTGTATCACTCTTGCGGGGCTGGGTGGCTTTGGGGTGTCCTGCCCCCTGGACCTGACCCACTGTAGTTAGTGTTAGGGACTTACCCAATGAGAGGCTACCTTGGTGCGGTGGGTAAGCTCATAGCCCTGGCCAGGATTATGCTAAATGCCTCTGGTTATTACAGGTTGAGCTAGTGTGAGATGGTGCACCTGCTACTGTTTCCCTCTGTACACTGTATTAAGGTGGTCATTCCGAGTTGTTCGCTCGCTAGCAGTTTTTAGCAGCCGTGCAAACGCTAAACCGCCGCCCACTGGGAGTGTATCTTAGCTTAGCAGAAGTCGAACGAAAGGATTACAGAGCGGCGGCAAACTTTTTTTTTGGGCAGTTTTAGAGTAGCTCAATACCTACTCAGCGCTTGCGAAGACTTCAGACTGTTCAGTTCCTGTTTTGACGTCACAAACACGCCCTGCGTTCGCCCAGCCACGCCTGCGGTTTTCCTGGCACGCCTGCGTTTTTTTTGAACACTCCCTGAAAACGGTCAGTTGACACCCAGAAATGCCCACTTCATGTCAATCACTCTGCGGCCACCAGTGCGACTAAAAAGCTTCGCTAGAGCTTGTGTGAAACTTCATCGGCCGTTGTAATAGTACGACGCGCGTGCGCATTGTGCCGTTTTTTTGCCTCATCGCTGCACAGCGAACGAATGCAGCTAGCGATCAACTCGGAATGATTACCTCAGTTTCAAGCAGAGTAGCACCTCAATACCTAATTATGGTGTGTAAATTAGGGCCCTCTTCCCTCTAACGGATTCTATGTATTTTTACGTATTTCTGAAGGTAGGAGACGCCTTCAGCCTAATTTAGCACCCTGCCCCACCCACCCCTCACTGATTTTAAATAACAAAGTCCAGCACTCTGGCCTGCAAATGTGGATTGAACACACTAAGGTAAGACTCCTACATATTGTTTACTATGGCAGTCAGTATTGGGGGATTTTCTGGGGAGCGGTGGGGTTCCCTGTACCTGCTGTGGATAGGCACCCCCAGGGCACTGCAATCTAACATTTATTTCAATACACTATGGCACTTATAGTTTGTTTTATATATATATGTAACACTTTCACACCATTTTCTTTCACTCCTCACATTACTTACACATGCAGCAGTAGCTGCTACTACCCACTTAACTCTTTGTTTGTATCACTCCTGCGGTGCCCTGGGGTTGTGTGGCTTTGGGGTGTCCTGCCCCCCGGACCTGAACCCCTATAGTTAGTGTTAGGGACTTACCCAATGAGAGGCTACCTTGGTGCGGTGGGTAAGCTCATAGCCCTGGCCAGGATAATGCTAAATGCCCCTGGTTATTACAGGTTGAGCTAGTGTGAGATGGTGCACCTGCTACTTTTTCCCTCTGTACACTGTATTAAGTCTCAAGCAGAGTAGCTCCTCATTACCTAATTATGGTGTGCAAATTAGGGCCCCCTTCCATTAGTATTGTTTAATCGTCAAATCTTTCAGAAGTTTCTCAGTGCAGACTGCCATATTATCAGAATACGCACAACCTATATCATAGAATTAGCGATAGACAATGATAGAAAAACACATCTAGGGGCCTAGTTACCATAAAGTATCATTGCGCTGTTGCATGATTGACGCAGAATGAGTACTACGACATTGTAGCGCAAATTGTCTGAAATCAAACTGCACCTGCCTAGAACGGTCTGCACATGTAGATTTCTTGCTCTTGTTACCTGCTGGTGACCAAATGGGGTGCATAGGGGCGAGAGAGACTCGGTCTGACGGGAGACTTGTTCATTATATTGTGTGACTGGTATAATTAGTCTGATATTTAAATATTGTTATAATACCCATATTTTACCATTTCCTAGAGAGGAAAGAAAATTAAAACTATTCCAAATGGAAACTGGGCTGTATGTGTGAATATATATACACTGTGTATATATGTGTGCTCTCTTACATACCAAAATTTGCTGCTGGGAGGAAAAGGAAATTGGAGGCGCTGGTCTCTGCTTATAGACGCAAACAGTGAGTTTTGACTACAGCTCACGCGCAGATGCAGTTACACATTTATGGTATCACAATCCTGCCGGACAGAACTCGTCAGATCTGTTTTTCTGTGACATTGAGCGTTCCAGGGCGGCAGCAATGTGAGTGCACAGAACCGCCCTGTCTTGTGAGGATATCATGGGAGTATCGCACGCGGGTATGTAAAGCTCCGTGCAATTTGTGCATATGGGGTAGCGGAGCCTGTTTCTGACAGATGCTCCCCCCCCTTTCCTATTCACCACAACAGAACATGGCAGACTGCCAGCATGTCGGGTTTTGCTTCTTACCCTGTTGCCAATGTTTTCCAACGGTATGATCTGTAAACGGAGATGGATGTAAAATAAATTAACGGAAGTTCCATTCTTTTATTATTAATTATTAGTGTCAACAATCATTCAATGGTCAAAGGGGCTAATTCAGACCTGATCGCACGCTAGCTTTTTTTGCAGCACTGCAATTGGGTCTGAACTACACATATGTATGCAACGCAAAGCGCAGGAGCGTCGTACGGGTACAAAGCAGATTGTTGGCGAGCGATGGCTTTAACGAAGAATCCCTTCGCACGGGCGATCACAAGGAAATTGACAGCAAGAGGGCGTTTGTTGGTGGCAACTGACCGTTTTCAGGGAGTGGTTGGGGAAACGCAGGCGTGTCAACGCGTTCGCAGGGTGGGTGTGTGACGTCAATTCCGGCCCCGGACAGGCTGAAGTGATCGCAGCGGCTGAGTAAGTCCTGAGCTACTCAGAAACTGCACAAAATCTTTTCGTACCACACGGCTGCACATGCAATCGCACACGTGCACAGCTAAAATACACTCCCCTGTAGGCGGCGACTATCTGATCGCAGCACTGCAAAAAAACAGCGATCAGGTCTGAATTAGGCCCAAAGTCACTAGGATTGCATTTCTTCCCCATTCCGGTGTTTGGCCTGGATAACAACTGAACCTCTTGACCATATTTGCTTGCTTTTTTTTGCATTGAGTTGTAACCAAATAGGTATGTTGACAAAGTAGCTATATCCTATATCTTATAAACTGCATTATTCCTATAAATGTCACTCTTTACTAGTTTACTGGTCTTTAGAAATGTAAGTGCATTACACATTGGTGGTCATTCCGAGGGGTGGTCTTCTGTTTGCCGGCGGTCGGGCTCCCGGCGCTCAGTATACCGGCGCCGGGAGCCCGACAGCCGGCATACCGAGACTTATTTTCCCTCGTGGAGGTCCACGACCCCCAGAGGGAGAATAAAATAGTGTGGCGCGCGTAGCGCGCCACCGTGCCCGTAGCGTGGCGAGCGCAGTGAGCCCGCAAGGGGCTCATTTGCGCTCGCCAAGCTGTCGGTAAGCCGGCGGTCGGGCTCCCGGCGCCGGGATGCTGGTCGCCGGGAGCCCGACCGCCGGCCAGCCGTAGTGAACCCATTCCGAGTTGTTCGCTCGGTACATTTTTTCGCATCGCATCGATTTTCCGCTTAGTGCGCATGCGCATTGTTCGCACTGCGACTGCGCCAAGTAAATTTGCTATGGTTAGGTATTTTACTCACGGCTTTTTCTTCGTTCAGGCGATTGGAGTGTGATTGACAGGAAGTGGGTGTTTCTGGGCGGAAACTGGCCGTTTTATGGGTGTGTGCAAAAAAACGCTACCGTTTCTGGGAAAACGCGGGAGTGGTTGAAGAAACGGAGGAGTGTCTGGGCGAACGCTGGGTGTGTTTGTGACGTCAAACCAGGAACGACAAGCGCTGAACTGATCGCACTGGAAGAGTAAGTCTCGAGCTACTCAGAAACTGCACAGAGATGTCTTATCGCAATATTGAGAATCTTTCGTTCACAATTATAAGAAGCAAAGATTCACTCCCAGTAGGCGGCGGCTTAGCATGTGCAATGCTGCTAAAAGCAGCTTGCGAGCGAACAACTTGGAATGAGGGCCATTATCTAATTAGTCTCTGTCCTTTTGCACTAGGATTGGCTGGTGAAGCAGTAAAAGTCCACTTACTGCTGCCAGCTGGCATTGCAGAAAAGCAGCGTATAACTTTGTACATTAATGGCAAAATCTTTCTCCTACCCAGTCTTGATAAATATGTCCATTATTCCCTCCTTGTGCTGTGGCTCTGGCACCAGCCTGCCATCTCCCTTCCCAGTAGGGTGATATACTGCTGGTTCCTGATTGGCAGTGTAGAGGAAGGCCCACTCTATACAGAGACTGAGTAAGGGCATACTTGCCGACTTTCTGGCTGCTCTCTCCGGGAGAGAGCAGCCAGGTCGGCTCAGCAGCGGGGCGGGCAGTGATGGGGAGTGCAGAGGGGGGCGGGTCAGAGGCGTGATGGGGCGTGACAGAGGCGGAACAGGGCGTGGCTGCGGAAATCGCGTCACGTAAGCCACGCCCCCGCTGTGTAATGCCGCTATTACCAGCATTATACAGCAGGGGGCGTGGCTATGATGACGCGATTCAACAAGAATCGCGTCATCGCCTGCCCGGACCGCCCACTTTACTCGCTAAGTGGGCGGCCGGGCAGTGGGGAACCCCTGCAATCGGGAGACTTGCCTGTTCTTCCGGGGGGCCGGGAGGGTCGCACGATTTTCGGGAGCCTCCCGGCCATTCCGGGAGAGTAGGCAAGTCTGAGTAAGGGCCTAATTCAGCATGGATCGCTATTGAGAGAAATCACAAATCGAGCGATTATGTATGTGTAGCATTCGCATTGTGCACCCGCAAGAGGTAATAGCAATAGAAAATGCATACAGATCGTAATCGCAATGTAACCGCTGTGTAACTGACAGGAAGCCAGTGTTTCAGGGCGGAAACCTGCAGTTTTCTGGGTGTGTCAGAAAAAACGTAGGCATGCCCAGGGGGAGGGTCTCTGACCCCAGCGCAGACCACTTTCAGGGAGTCTCAGTAGCAGATTAGGGTCACCCTCAGACCTACTCACATGATTCTCAGACGGTAAAGCTCTTTCCATGTTCCGGGAATTGCGTATGCACCTGCAAGTGGATAGCGATCTGCGATGCATTGGCAATTTTGCACGGGGCGTTTCAGGGAAATCAACTGGTCCTAGGAAATAGTTAAAGTTGCCTAGTGGATGGCCAGGCTCTGGATCCTGAGCACTGTCTCTACATAATGTACACACAGATATCACTAAGCCCCCAATAAATGTATAATCCTTTTCTTTCCCCTACTGCATAAACTTTCCATGACCTGACGCGCTCCACCCTCCGTGTAACATAATGGTATGAGAAAGATAAGAAAGTGAAACAGGCAAAGTATTTAGTTGACCTGAGTTACAATAAATCTATTTATGATCCTTGTTACACTTTTCCTTTTGCAGGGAATGTTTATTCCCCACTGCCGGCCTCTGGGTTCTTTATAAACTGAGGAAAAGCACCAGAGCTGGGAGTCTGTATGCAGGAGATACACAGCGCTCTGTGACGTGCCAAGTCTTTGGGATCTCTACGCTGTGGGAGGTAAGTCTTTAACTCATCATCTCGCACCTGAAATACACTTGGAACACAAACTTTACTTTCAGAGAAATTGTGTCTTTTTTTGTTTCTCTACCTTGAACAGGGATCAGTATGAAATCCCGCCGGACAGGATCCCAGCGGTTGGAATACCGACACCGGGATCCCAACTGGGGGGCGAGCGCAAAGCAGCCCCTTGCGGGCTCGACACGCTGCGCTCGCTACGCTTGGCACACTAATTTATTCTCCCTCTATGAGTGTCGTGGACACCCACAAAGGGAGAATATGTCGGGATAGTGCCTGTCGGAATCCCGGTGTCGGTATTTCGACCGCCGGGATTCCATCTGGCGGGATCTTGACCGTATCCCCTTGAACACAGTACCCTCTAGCACCCCAAAAATATGCAAACACTTACACAATCCTGCAAAATCACTGCCAACCACACATAGATATCTTACAACCTCTTCTCTACCTGTTCTACTACTGGTAACCCCCTACACTGTGTCTGTGGTGGGGGATAGGGTGAGATGAAACGTCCTCACCAATCTTACTGTGCCATGTTATAAACTCTACTTTTATACCTGTTGCGTCGTCTATGCATCTGTTGATATTGTAGTTGTCAGATGTCTGAAACCTCATCCAGATCGGTTTGAGCTGGTATGCTGTTGGGCAAACACCACGCGTTTCGGGGGCGGCTGAGTGTAACAAGGAGGAAGGAATGTTAATGTTTATGGAACACTACAGAGATGTGTATTATATATTGCAGGTGTATAAGGTGTCCTCCTTGGTATAAACAGATCTGTAACGCTGCAGCCTGGGTGTTGGCAGAAGTAGGGTGCTGTGCCCTGGGAAGAGGGTGAGTTACAGTATTACACACAGATGTGTGGTGCTTTGTAGGGGTATAAAAATAACTGGGTGCAGCCATACACCTAAAGGGCGTATGCCACTCCCTGAAAATGTATATATGGATAAACTAAACAGTAACGAATACCTATCCTGGCAATCACCTCTCCACTTAGTTACTGAGCTCATTAACCGCTTGGTCGTGAACTTATGTCTTTATATCCTTACTTATCCTATACTAGTTACATCTGAATCAATGTCCTCATTAATTACTGGAACTCAGAACTACCATTATTGCTGCACATATTCTCACTTGGTGGCCGATTTATGAACCTTTTTTTTTATTTTTTTATTAAAATAAGGCTCACTGTGTAATAAATAAATATATATATTTTTAATATATACAGAACTTGCATTCCCCGGTGATCGGTGCTCTCCTCTGGCTCCGGTCATGTGATCTCCGGCCCCTGTACTGTGACCCTGTCATCTGACGCTGTAAACCGGCGTATGCAGCGTCAGATAACCAGGTCACAGGGGTTCAGTGTGATTCACTTATGGTCATAATCCCGACAGCCATTGACCGACAGTCAAAATACCGACACAGTCAAAATTCCGACATTCATTATGCCAACATGGTCAAAATGCCGACATAGTCAGAATACCGTCATTTGAAATGCAGACATTTCAAAATTGTCGGTAAATCAACTGCTACTCGGTCACAGTGCAGGAGATCACATTACCGGAGCTGCAGGAGCGCACTGATTACCGGGAAAGTATGCGACAAAGGGGGGTGGAAAGTCCCGATAAGGGGCTGGTCGACGTGGCGATGGCAGCGCATGCGCCGCACACTCTCTGGGTATTTTTCACGAAAATTCCCCTACAGTGCTGCAAAGTGACATCGCTTTCTCACAAGCTCTGTTCCTACATGCGATTATTGACACATCCATGCGATGTAATCAATAATCGCATTGCAAATTGGGTCAAATTTTCTCACCTCAAATCTGCATCCCCCTATACGGATGGTGATATATCGGCCCGTTTGGTCACTTAAACACCAGCTTTTATACCTTTCTATGGGGGTCATTCCGAGTTGTTCGCTCGTTGACTGTTTTTGCTATGCTGCGACTTGTTGCTAATTGCACATGCGCAAAGCACACAGGGCGGATGCGCTTAGTTATTTAACTAAAAACTTAGCAGTTTTGCTGTGGATCCTGCGGCGCTTTTCAGTCGCTCTGCTGATCGGTGAATGATTGACAGGAAAGGGGCGTTTCTGGGTGGTAACTGAGCGTTTTCCGTAAGTGTGCTAAAAAACGCAGGCGTGTCAGGGAAAAACGCGGGAGTGTCTGGAGAAACGGAGGAGTGGCTGGCCGAACGCAGGGCGTGTTTGTGACGCCAAACCAGGAACTAAACGGACTGAGCTGATCGCAATCTGTGAGTAGGTCTGGAGCTACTCAGAAACTGCAGGGAATTATTTAGTAGCAGTTCTGCTAATCTTTCGTTCGCTATTCTGCTAAGCTAAGATTCACTCCCAGAGGGCGGCGGCCTAGCGTGTGCAATGCTGCTAAAAGCAGCTAGCGAGCGAACAACTCGGAATGATGGCCCCTATTGCTAGAGTGTGTGCAAGAAGAGTGTACTAGACGTCTCATGTAGCAAAACATGGCTGGACTGCACAAACATGGCTGCTGCTGAATCAGCGCAGGACTCTGGAGGGGTAATTATTCAAGAAATGGGTGCAGCATGTACATTGTGGGTCCCCCCTGGACTCAAGGGCCCATGGGCATCCCACACACTGCACCCATTAAAATACGCCAGTGATTACAGTAATTCCATGTTTTATCTATAAACCTCCATTTATTGACCATGAGTTATACGCCAATTACAGTATGGTGTCAGGGTGATAAAACACTTTGGGAGTATTCAATTAAGTGTCGTTTTTTGACTGGTCGAAAAAACGGCACTAATTTGACACAGGGTATTCAATTGCGGTAATTTTCTACCATTTTTAAAATCCACTTTCACCTGTGCCATTTCACTTTTTTTTTTTTTGCGAATCAGCATCGTCAAACATTGCGCCAAAAACATGCGAATATGCCCATGAATTTGCCAAAACACGTGTATCGGTGGCAAATTCACCAATACACGTGATTTGCACCAGTGCCGGATTTTTCTACCAGTCAAGAAAACGGCACCGGCCTTGAATAAGGCACAAGTAAACTCGACCTAAAAGCGGGCAAAAAGTGCAGTTTTTTCGATTGGTCGAAAAAATGGCACTAATGGAATACCCCCTTAGGGCGAGATGTAATGGCTGAGTCGCCTGGCACCTAGAGGGTCTATTCTGGAAAAAAGGACAAATCTGTACCATCTGTGCCCCAGACGCAGAACGTAGAATTGCACGGAGCTTAGGATAGGTGCCTATGACACCCCCACAAGATAGGGCACTTCCCTGCGCTTACACTGTCACTGCCCAGTAACCATAGGCCAGAGATAAGAAAAAAAAGGTCCAACTGACCCAAATTGGTACTAATGCAGTATCCTAATCAGCTAACATTAAGGTGCAACAGCCAGCGGCTTGTTACCTTCTAAAGCTGCGGTTGTTGCTCCTCCGTGTCGGCAAACGGCTGGGAATGCGGAATGCAGAGCTGGGCTATTATGTTTCAGTTCCAATAGCAGAAAATGCTACTGCTACACACCTTAAGAGAAGTTTCCCATAGCAACCAATCAGATGCTACTGTCGCTATCACTTTATGGAACATACTACTGTACATAAACTATATCTAGAATCTGATTGGTTGTGCAGATAACAAGACATGGCAGTTTTAGGCAGAAACCAATATTTCTTGTACTTCCCATTCTCCCGCAATGTCTGGGAGACTGGCAGATTTTTCTCGCTTGTCCTGGATTATAGACTAACCTCCCGGATCCCACTCGCTTCCCCAGTGATGTTTGGAGTATGGGTGCTTTATGTCCAGATTTGTGGAGAATTGCGGCATCTTTGCCCTGTGTATTAGGAGGAAAGATCAGTGTGACCTGATGTTTGTGGATTAAGAGGAGAGGTCAGCCGGACCATCTTAACGGGTGGGCACACTGGGCAGCTGCCCAGGGCTCCACGATTCTAAAGGTCTTCAAACTGGTTCCCCTGGAGCGTCTTGTACAAATAAAAAAAGGCATTAGAAACGTAAGAAATCTGGGATCCTAAGTGTCCACTGGGCCCTAGGTGATAGTTTAAGTTGCCTTGTGGATGACCTGGCTTTGGTTCCCCAGCCGCTGCCTCTCTATAATGTACACACACAGTCTAGATATCACTGAGCCCCCAATAAATATAATCCTTTTTTCTCCTGTTGAATAAACTTTCCTTGAACTGACGCGCTACACCACCCTTGTAACATATACAGTATGAGAAAGGTAACAAAGCGAAACAAAGTATTCAGTTGACCTTGGTCAAATCTGTTTATGATCCTTGTTTCACTTTTCCTTTTGCAGGGAATTTTTATTCCCCACTGCCGGCCCCTGGGTTCTTTATAAACAGGGGAAGAGCACCAGAGCTGGGAGTCTGTATGCAGGAGAGACACAACGTCCTGTGACGTGCCAAGTCTTTGGGATCTCTACGCTCTGGGGGTAAGTCTGTAACTCCGTCTCACACCTGAACCATGCTTGGAACGCTTAAACTTTACTTTCAGGGAAATCGCGTCCTTTAATTTCTCTACCTTGAACGTAGTACCTACTGGCACCCCAAAAATGTGCTAAAGCTCACTGTCCTGCAGGCTGGTTACTGACTACCCATAGAAATCTTAAAACCTCTGCTTTACCGTCCTCCAGGTACTCCCTAAAGTGTATGTGGTGGGAGGTAGGGTGGGATGAAATGTCCTCGCCAATCTCGCGTCATAAATTCTACATTAATGGTCTGCTTTATACCTGTTGTGTCTGTCAAGACATTGTACAGTAGTTGGCAAAGGTCTGACAGTTAATCCAGGTCTGTTTTCTGTTGGGCAAACACCACGCGTTTCAGGGGGAGGCTGAGTGTAACAAGGAGGAAGGAATGTTAATGTTTATGGAACACTACAGAGATGTGTATTATATATTGCAGGTGTATAAGGTGTCCTCTTGGTATAACCAGATCTGTAACGTTGCAGCCTGGGTGTTGGCAGAAGTAGGGTGCTGTGCCTGGGAAGAAGGTGAGTTACAGTATTACACACAGATGTGCGGTGCTTTGTAGGGGTATAAAAATAACGGGGTGCAGCTATACACCTAAGGCCACTCCCTGAAAACTGATACATGGATTAACTAAACAGTAACAAATACCTATCCTGGTAATAATTATCTCTCCACTCAGCCGCTGAGAGTTCATTAACCACTTGGTCGTGAACTTATGTCCTTATATCCCTGCTTATCCTATACTGACTCTGCGTAACTTGGTTACATCTGAATCAATGTGCTCATTAATTACGGGAACTCAGAACTACCATTATTGCTGCACATATTCACACCTGGTCACAGAACTCCAGTCTGACTGTATACCTTTCTGAATACATACCACTGTGGTTTTTACAGTTTTTTTTTTTTTTTGCCAATGACTTATTTATATATTGCTCTGTATAGTAATCTAATGCTGGCTATTAAATTGTTTACATATTTTTGTCCTTATTCTATATAGTCAGGTGCACAGCGGCCGCACTTCTTCCCCGTGTTGTGTTTATTCACGAGTTACAGCAATTCGTGCTTCATGTATAAACATCCGTTTCCCGGGCATGTATATTACCATGACTTCTATGCCAATTACAGTATGGCGTCAACAGTGTTAGACTCGGGCATGAAGCGCCAACCACGGAATGCAGTGGTAGAGGCCAATGATTAATGGGTGTGGCCAGCTGCAACAGAGGGACTTGGCCAATAATTAAAGAGGCCATAGACGGCCTGCCCTTTATAAAGGAGGGGAGAGTGGTATATCAGGGCTGCCCACTTTGATTGGCAGGATGACTAATTTTTATATAGCTTCCATAGAAATGAAGCAAACGCCCGAGTATTATCCATGCTCCTGCTCCACCCAATTACTGAGCCTCTAGTAGAGTAACTATATATAATTTGAGTACATGGTCTGGAGCCTGACACTTAGAAGAGGAGGTGGAGGCCTCAGGCAGTGGGGCTCACCAGGATTTTCCCCTGAACACTTGTGGGCCAGTCTACTCCTGGGCTCCAGGGTGTACAGGGGTGTCAGGGTGTTAATACCCTGAGTGTCTGATTCTGGGTCCCATGATGTGTCTGCAGTAGCTGAAGCCAGACTTACTCATTTATGCTAATGTAAGAATTCATAATGCTGTAGCAGGGGTCCATGAAACGGCAGGTCGCGCCATCCGTTGTTTTTACGCCATCTGCTTCAACAGTCATCAATTGTATGGGCCAACCCCATGCCAGGTGCAAGACTATACGGCAGGAGATGCTCGGTCTGAATGACATGCATTACATCACTTTGTATACAGGGTCAGACTCGGTCGCAAACAGATGTGCAAGTGTCGCACGTCACACTGATCAGTGTAAGCTAGCAATGTAGGTTTGTTGCTTCAGTGTGTTTCAATTGACTTGCATTTGGAGAAGATGACTGGTCTGGCTGAGTCGCCTGGGACCTAGAGGGGCTATTTTGTGCAATTGAAGCAAATGGAAGAAAGTACACATCTGTAGCTTCCGTGCCCCACAACACACAACCGCACAGAGCTGAAGATAAATGCCTGTGGCAGTCCTACAAGATAGGGCAGTTCCCTGCACTACTACCATAACCGCCCAGTAGCCATAGGCCAGAGATTAGCACAAAAAGGTCCAACTGACCCAAACTGTTACTAATGCAGTGTCCTAATCAGCTGCTAACATTTAGGTGCAACAGCCAGCGGCTTGTTACCGTCAAAAGCCGCGGTTGTTGCTCCTCCGTGTCGGCAAACGGCTGGGAATGTGGAATGCAGAACTAGGCTATTATGTTTCAGTTCCATTAGCAGAAAATGCCTCCTGCTACACACCTTAAGAGGACAAGCAGAGAAGTTTCCATAGCAACCAAGCAGATGCTACTGTCGCTATCACTTTATGGAACATACTAGATAAATGATAGCTAGAATCTGATTGGTTGTGCAGATAACACATCCACATGATAGCGATATGGCAGGTTTAGGCAGAAACCAATAAGCTTTGTATAGATCACCCAGTACCTTCACTCTGGCCCTGTACTAGACCTATTACTCCTATTACTCCTACTTTCTATTCTCCCGCAATGTTTGGGAGACTCGCATGTTTTTCTCGCTGAAATATAGACTAACTTGCCGGATCCCACTCACTTCCCCAGTGACGTTTGGAGTATGGGTGCTTCATGTCCAGATTTGTGGAGAATTGGGTCATCTTTGTCCCGTGTATTAGGAGGAAAGATCAGTGTGACCTTGTGTTTGTGCATTAAGAGGAGAGGTCAGCCAGACCATCTTAACATATGGGAACACTGGGCAGCTGCCCAGGGCTCCACAATTCTAAGGGACTTCAAGCTGGTGCCTCCGGAGCGTCTTGGGAGGTGGGTAGAGAATGCTGCCTGGCTGCTCGGATTGCGGATTACATACAATCAGAATTGCTAAGCAGCATTCTCCACCCACCTCCCAGCCTGCAGCCAGACAGTGAATGGCTATCAGCATGCTGATTGGTGGATGGCTGCACCAATCACAGTGCTGACAGCCATTCACCGTATGGAAGCATGTGGAGAGACAGGACTGTAGAAGGCATACATTATACATTTTATTCCTGTAAATGGATGTGTAGGGGCCCAAGTTCATTGCTTTACCCAGGGCCTATAAAGTTTTTAAGTTGGTCCTGGTGGTCCCTGTGTATTAAGAGGAAAGAATTAGTAGGTATGTCCTGACTGCAAAGAGATCAGTTCCCTGATGACTGTGTATTAGGGGGAAGGTAGAGGTCATTGCATCCTTGATGACTGTGTATTAGACGGCAGCAGTGTCGGACTGGAACATGAAGGGCCCACCAGGGGGATGCAGTTATAGTGGCCCATACTTAGGGGTGTGGCTAGCCTAAAAAAGGGATGTGACCAACCTCCACAGAGGCGTGAAATACACAATAGTTTAGTGCAGTGTAATGCAACATATCTACCATGTATAATACAAGTGCACAGTCTGGAACCTGATCCCCAGAGGAAGGAGTGGGCCCTCAGGCAGTGGCGCCTGCCGGTGGTTTCCCTGGTACCCCTGTGGGCCAGTCCGACCCTGGACGGCAGAGAGATGTCAGTGTGTCCTGATGTCTGTGTATTAGTAGGAAGGGCGAGGTCATTGTCTCATCTGTCTTTGTATTAGGATATGTCCCTGGTTGTTGTATATAATTAGTTGCTAGTAGTTAGACATACACATCATTTGATCATTTGTGTTTCTTTACAGAATAAAAGAAACAACTTTGTACATATTACGGAACACAAAAGCCAGAAGACCAGTTCTCTGCACAGATGGCGTTCAGGATATCTGGGACTGACCCTGACTTCTACAAGGAATATGAATGTGTAGACGAAATTTATGATGAGTTTGATGCCTACAATGATACATTTGAAGCTGGAGCCAGAGCAGAGGTTGGGGTAGGGAGGGTCAGGGTGCATAGAGAAGGGGTTGGACTCCAAAGCAAAGTTGCTAATGTATCAGCTGGTGCAAAATTCAGTGTGAGGGACCTGGAAGCAGAGGCCATGGTTGGGGCAGAATTATCAAGTATCTCTGTCTCTACTGATCCCTGTGAGGTGGAATGGGGTCCTGTAACGATTAATGTGCCTCCATGTTCTTCTGAGGTCACCGCTCTCAGCGCATCGGCTGGCGTCAAAGCTGATTCCAGCGGAGTTAGGGCTATGGCCAAGGCAGAGGTACTTAGTGTCTCTGCCTCGGCTGGACCTCTCAAAGGTAAACTTGGACTAGGGTTTGACACTGGGTTTGGAGTTGGAGAGGAAGGGCTTAACGCACGAGTTTTGGGTACTGGCATGCGTGTGGGCGGAGGTAGAGTAAGCGTATCTGCCTTGAATTCAGAGGTGGAATGTTGTGTATCATAAATGTGCACAGACGGGCAATGCTGAAGGACATATATGGACAAATATAATGGCCTTCAAGTTACGGAAAGTGCAGAGACTTCAGTGTAATAGCCGCGAGATTAAAAGGGGCATTTTTTTATTTTATTTTTCGTAGCAAAACCAGGTTTGGTTGTTACGTATTATTATTGGATGATTTCATTGATGACCAATTCCATTCAGAACTACCCCTACTTGCATCTCATGCTCCTAGTGCCCAAGTTATACCACTGTCTTACTCTACCTTCATACAGGTGTGGTTTAGGGGGCAGTGCTCCCCTAGGCACTACAGTAATGTGCCGTTCCCTGACAAGTGTCGCCCCCTAGGCTGCACTCTACATTGCATGTGGCTTGATGCATGTACTGACAGTATTTGATCTTAATATTACAGTGTTTGGTTTATGAATTATAATATTCCTTGTGTCTGCTTGGCTAGGAACAACTATACTGAATGGAAATTGACTATGTATGGATATGTGTTTGTGTATATAAAACATTAAACCTTCTCATCATGGCCAAAAAACTGATATGGTTCATTGTGTTATTTGCATGCAATCGTGTCGTTATTTATTTGGTCGATATCTGGGGGAAGGGGGGTGGGGATTTATCAAAGCTTGGAGAAAGATAAAGTACCAACCAATCAGCTCCTATCTCTCTCCAAGCTTTGTTAGATACTGTATCTCCCCGGGGGCGGCAGTCAATTGACCGCCTGTCGGGATCCTGGCGGTCAGGATACGGACACCGGAATCCCGACACCAGCTGATATATCGGCAGTCGGAGTCCTGACTGCCGGCTGGAAACCCCTATTCGGTGGTGATCCGCGCAACCACCTGGAGGGGAATAGAGACCTGTGGCAACCGAAGGTCGCCACCAGGCCCGAAGTGTGGCGAGCGTAGCGACGCTGTGCTCGCCGCCGGAATTCCGGCTGTTGGGCTCCAGGATCTCATACCGCAGAATGCGCCAGCTGAATAGTGCTACAAATCCAGCGCGCAATAGACTGCTTAGAAGCAGGAGCACCCTTGGTGGGTGCATACAGGATAAACAGCGAGTCAGTCTTTCTGACTCCAGCCGTCCTGGAAATATAAATTTTTAGGGCCCTGACTACGTCCAGCAACTTGGAATCCACCAAGTCCCTAGTAGCCGCAGGCACCACAATAGGTTGGTTCAAGTGAAAAGCTGAGACCACCTTTGGGAGAAACTGAGGACGAGTCCTCAATTCTGCCCTATCCATATGGAAAATCAGATAAGGGCTTTTACAAGACAAAGCCGCCAACTCTGAAACCCGCCTGGCCAAGGCCAACAGCATGACCACTTTCCACGTGAGATATTTTAAATCCACAGTCTTAAGTGTTTCGAACCAATGTGATTTCAGGAATGCCAAAACCACATTGAGATCCCAAGGTGCCACTGGGGGCACAAAAGGAGGCTGAATATGCAGTACTCCTTTGACAAAAGTCTGAACTTCGGGCAGTGAAGCCAGTTCTTTTTGGAAGAAAATCGACAGAGCCGAAATCTGGACCTTTATGGACCCCAATTTGAGGCCCAACGTCACCCCTGCTTGCAGGAAGTGCAGGAATCGACCCAGTTGAAATTCCTCCGTCGGGGCCTTCATGGCCTCACACCAAGCAACATATTTTCGCCAAATGCGGTGATAATGTCTTGCGGTGACATCCTTCCTGGCTTTGATCAGGGTAGGGATGACTTCCTCCGGAATACCCTTTTCCTTCAGGATCCGGTGTTCAACCGCCATGCCGTCAAACGCAGCCGCAGTAAGTCTTGGAACAGACAGGGTCCCTGCTGCAGCAGGTCTTGTCTGAGCGGCAGAGGCCAAGGGTCCTCTGTAAGCATCTCTTGAAGTTCCGGGTACCAAGCTCTTCTTGGCCAATCCGGAACCACGAGTATGGTTTTTCACTCCTCGCCTTCTTATTATTCTCAGTACCTTGGGTATGAGAGGTAGAGGAGGAAACACATAAACCGACTGGTACACCCATGGTGTCACTAGAGCGTCCACCGCTATCGCCTGAGGGTCTCTTGACCGGGCGCAATATCTTTTCAACTTCTTGTTGAGGCGGGACGCCATCATGTCTACCTGTGGTTTTTCCCACCGGTTGACCAGCATTTGGAAGACTTCTGGATGAAGTCCCCATTCTCCCGGGTGGAGGTCGTGCCTGCTGAGGAAGTCTGCTTCCCAGTTGTCCACTCCCGGAATGAACACTGCCGTCAGTGCTAACACATGATTCTCTGCCCATCTGAGAATCCTTGTGGCTTCTGCCATCGCCATCCTGCTTCTCGTGCCGCCCTGTCTGTTTACATGGGCGACCGCCGTGATGTTGTCTGACTGGATCAGTACCGGCTGGTTTTGAAGCAGGGGTCTTGCCTGGCTTAGGGCATTGTAAATGGCCCTTAGCTCCAGGATATTTATGTGAAGAGAAATCTCCTGATTTGACCAGTCCTTGGAAAGTTCTTCCCTTTGTGACTGCCCCCCAGCCCCGAAGGCTGGCATCCGTGGTCACCAGGACCCAGTCCTGTATTCCGAATCTGCGGCCCTCTAGTAGATGAGCCCTCTGCAGCCACCACAGCAGCGACACCCTGGTTCTGGCCGATAGGGTTATCCGCTGTTGCATCTGGAGATGGGACCCGGACCATTTGTCCAACAGGTCCCACTGGAACGTCCTTGCGTGGAACCTTCCGAATGGAATTGCTTCGTACGAAGCTACCATTTTTCCCAGGACTCGTGTGCATTGATGTACCGACACTTTTCCTGGTTTTAGGATGTCTCTGACCATAGATGACAATTCCTCTGCTTTTTCCAGTGGAAGAAACACTCTTTTCTGGTCTGCGTCCAGAATCATTCCCAGGAACAGAAGACGTGTCGTCGGGACCAGCTGTGACTTTGGAATGTTTAGAATCCAGCCGTGCTGTTGTAGCACTTCGTGAGAAAGTGCCACCCCCACTATCAACTGTTCTTTGGGCCTCGCCTTTATCAGGAGATCGTCCAAGTACGGGATAATTAAAACTCCCTTCTTGCGAAGGAGTATCATCATTTCAGCCATTACCTTGGTAAAGACCCTCGGTGCCGTGGATAACCCGAACGGCAGCGTCTGGAACTGATAGTGACAGTCCTGTACCACAAATCTGAGGTACTCCTGGTGCGGAGGGTAAATGGGGACATGCAGGTACGCATCCTTGATGTCCAGGGATACCATGTAATCCCCCTCCTCCAGGCTCGCAATAACCGCCCTGAGCGATTCCATCTTGAACTTGAACCTTTTGATATAAGTGTTCAAAGTTTTTAAATTTAAGATGGGTCTCACCGAACAGTCCGGTTTCGGCACCACAAACATTGTGGAGTAGTAACCCTTTCCTTGCTGAAGGAGGGGTACCTTGACGATCACTTTCTGTGAATACAGTTTTTGAATAGCCACCAACACGGCCTCCCTGGCAGAGGGAGTTGCCGGCAAGGCAGATTTTAGGAAACGGCGGGGGGGAAACGTCTCGAATTCCAGCCTGTACCCCTGAGATACTACTTGAAGGACCCAGGGATCCACTTGTGAGAGAGCCCACTGTGTGCTGAAAAACCTGAGACGTGCCCCCACCGTTCCCGATTCCGCCTGAGCAGCCCCAGCGTCATGCTGTGGACTTACCGGACGCAGGGGAGGACTTCTGCTCCTGGGAACTAGCTGTGTGCTGCAGCTTTTTCCCCCTTCCTTTGCCCCTCGGCAGAAAGGATGAGCCTCTAGCCCGCTTATTTTTCTGGGGCCGAAAGGACTGTACCTGATAATACGGTGCTTTCTTTTGCTGTGGGGTAGCCTGTGGCAAAAAAGTCGATTTCCCAGCAGTAGCTGTGGAAACGAGGTCTGAAAGACCTTCCCCAAAAAGTTCCACCCCTTTATAGGGTAAAACTTCCATGTGCCGCTTGGAGTCGGCATCACCTGACCATTGCCTAGTCCATAACCCCCGTCTGGCGGCAATGGACATAGCGCTTATTTTTTATGCCAGCCGGCAAATATCCCTCTGTGCATCACGCATGTATAAGACCGCGTCTTTTATATGGTCAATCGTTAGCAAAATATTGTCCCTATCCATGGTATCAATGTTTTCCGACAGGGAGTCTGACCACGCAGCAGCAGCACTGCACATCCAAGCTGATGCAATAGCGGGTCTCAATATAATGCCAGTGTGTGTGTGTATATAGCTTTTAGGGTACTTTCCAGCTTTCTATCAGCAGGTTCTTTTAGGGCGGCCGTATCCGGAGATGGTAGTGCCACCTTCTTTGATAAGCGTGTCAATGCTTTATCTACCCTAGGGGGTGTTTCCCAGCGTGACCTATCCTCTGGCGGGAAAGGGTACGCAGCCATTAACCGTTTAGAGATGATCAATTTCTTATCTGGGGAAGTCCACGCTTCCTCACACACCTCATTTAATTCGTCAGATGCAGGAAAAACTACTGGTAGTTTTTTCTCACCAAACATAATACCCTTTTTTGTGGTACCTGGGGTATCATCAGAAATGTGTAAAACATTTTTCATAGCCTCAATCATATAACGGGTGGATCTATTGGAGGGTACACTCGTCTCATCATCGTCGACACTGGAGTCGGTATCCGTGTAGACATCTGTATCTGTCATCTGAGGTAGCGGGCGTTTTATAGCCCCTGATGACATTTGAGACGCTTGGACAGGCACAAGCTGAGTAGCCGGCTGTCCTATGTCGTCAAACCTTTTATGTAAGGAGCTGACACTGTCACGTAATTCCTTCCATAAGTCCATCCACACTGGTGTCGACCCCGCAGGGGGTGACATCACATTCACAGGCATTTGCTCCGCCTCCACATCATTATCCTCATCATACATGTCGACACAGCAGTACCGACACACAGCAGACACACAGGGAATGCTCTTACAGAGGACAGGACCCCACAAAGCCCTTTGGGGAGACAGAGGGAGAGTATGCCAGCACACACCAGGGCGCTATATAACACAGGGATATCACTATACAGAGTGTTTTCCCCTATAGCTGCCTATAATATATATATACTGCGCCTAAATTGTGCCCCCCCTCTGTTTTTTACCCTTTCTGTAGTGCAGGACTGCAGGGGAGAGCCAGGGAGCTTCCTTCCAGCGAAGCTGTGAGGGAATAATGGCGCCAGTGTGCTGAGGGAGTTGGCTCCGCCCCTTTTTCGGCGGGCTTTCTCCCGCTATTTTATCGTTTCTGGCAGGGGTTAATATACACCTATATAGCCTCTGGGGCTATATAATAAGAATTTACTTACCGATAATTCTATTTCTCGTAGTCCGTAGTGGATGCTGGGAACTCCGTAAGGACCATGGGGAATAGCGGCTCCGCAGGAGACTGGGCACAAAAGTAAAAGCTTTAGGACTACCTGGTGTGCACTGGCTCCTCCCCCTATGACCCTCCTCCAAGCCTCAGTTAGGATACTCTGCCCGGACGAGCGTACACAATAAGGAAGGATTTTGAATCCCGGGTAAGACTCATACCAGCCACACCAATCACACCGTACAACCTGTGATCTGAACCCAGTTAACAGCATGATAACAGAGGAGCCTCTGAAAGGATGGCTCACAACAATAATAACCCGATTTTTGTAACAATAACTATGTACAAGTATTGCAGACAATCCGCACTTGGGATGGGCGCCCAGCATCCACTACGGACTACGAGAAATAGAATTATCGGTAAGTAAATTCTTATTTTCTCTGACGTCCTAGTGGATGCTGGGAACTCCGTAAGGACCATGGGGATTATACCAAAGCTCCCAAACGGGCGGGAGAGTGCGGATGACTCTGCAGCACCGAATGAGAGAACTCCAGGTCCTCCTCAGCCAGGGTATCAAATTTGTAGAATTTAGCAAACGTGTTTGCCCCTGACCAAGTAGCTGCTCGGCAAAGTTGTAAAGCCGAGACCCCTCGGGCAGCCGCCCAAGATGAGCCCACTTTCCTTGTGGAATGGGCTTTTACAGATTTTGGCTGTGGCAGGCCTGCCACAGAATGTGCAAGCTGAATTGTACTACAAATCCAACGAGCAATAGTCTGCTTAGAAGCAGGAGCACCCAGCTTGTTGGGTGCATACAGGATAAAAAGCGAGTCAGATTTTCTGACTCCAGCCGTCCTGGAAACATATATTTTCAGGGCCCTGACTACGTCCAGCAACTTGGAGTCCTCCAAGTCCCTAGTAGCCGCAGGTACCACAATAGGCTGGTTCAAGTGAAACGATGAAACCACCTTAGGGAGAAATTGAGGACGAGTCCTCAATTCTGCCCTGTCTGTATGAAAAATTAGGTAAGGGCTTTTATAGGATAAAGCCGCCAATTCTGAGACACGCCTGGCTGAAGCCAGGGCTAACAGCATTACCACTTTCCATGTGAGATATTTTAAGTCCACAGTGGTGAGTGGTTCAAACCAATGTGATTTTAGGAACCCCAAAACTACATTGAGATCCCAAGGTGCCACTGGAGGCACAAAAGGAGGCTGTATATGCAGTACCCCCTTGACAAACGTCTGAACTTCAGGAAATGAAGTTAGTTCTTTCTGGAAGAAAATCGACAGGGCCGAAATTTGAACCTTAATGGACCCTAATTTTAGGCCCATAGACAGTCCTGTTTGTAGGAAATGCAGGAAACGACCCAGTTGGAATTCCTCTGTAGGGGCCTTCCTGGCCTCACACCACGCAACATATTTACGCCAAATACGGTGATAATGTTGCACGGTTACATCCTTCCTGGCTTTTATCAGGGTAGGGATGACTTCATCCGGAATGCCTTTTTCCTTCAGGATCCGGCGTTCAACCGCCATGCCGTCAAACGCAGCCGCGGTAAGTCTTGGAACAGACAGGGTCCCTGCTGGAGCAGGTCCTTTCTTAGAGGTAGAGGCCACGGGTCCTCCGTGAGCATCTCTTGAAGTTCCGGGTACCAAGTCCTTCTTGGCCAATCCGGAGCCACGAGTATAGTCCTTACTCCTCTCCTTCTTATGATTCTCAGTACCTTGGGTATGAGAGGCAGAGGAGGGAACACATACACTGACTGGTACACCCACGGTGTTACCAGAGCGTCCACAGCTATTGCCTGAGGGTCCCTTGACCTGGCGCAATATCTGTCTAGTTTTTTGTTGAGGCGGGATGCCATCATGTCCACCTTTGGTTTTTCCCAACGGTTCACAATCATGTGGAAGACTTCTGGGTGAAGTCCCCACTCCCCCGGGTGGAGGTCGTGTCTGCTGAGGAAGTCTGCTTCCCAGTTGTCCACTCCCGGAATGAACACTGCTGACAGTGCTATCACATGATTTTCCGCCCAGCGAAGAATCCTTGCAACTTCTGCCATTGCCCTCCTGCTTCTTGTGCCGCCCTGTCTGTTTACGTGGGCGACTGCCGTGATGTTGTCCGACTGGATCAACACCGGCTGACCCTGAAGCAGAGGCCTTGCTTGACTTAGGGCATTGTAAATGGCCCTTAGTTCCAGGATATTTATGTGAAATGACGTTTCCATGCTTGACCACAAGCCCTGGAAATTTCTTCCCTGTGTGACTGCTCCACAGCCTCTCAGGCTGGCATCCGTGGTCACCAGGACCCAGTCCTGAATGCCGAATCTGCGGCCCTCTAGAAGTTGAGCACTCTGCAACCACCACAGGAGAGACACCCTTGTCCTTGGAGACAGGGTTATCCGCTGATGCATCAGAAGATGCGATCCGGACCATTTGTCAAGCAGATCCCACTGAAAAGTTCTTGCGTGGAATCTGCCGAATGGAATCGCTTCGTAAGAAGCCACCATTTTTCCCAGGACCCTTGTGCACTGATGCACTGACACTTGGCCTGGTTTTAGGAGGTTCCTGACTAGCTCGGATAACTCCCTGGCTTTCTCCTCCGGGAGAAACACCTTTTTCTGGACTGTGTCCAGAATCATCCCTAGGAACAGCAGACGTGTCGTCGGAATCAGCTGCGATTTTGGAATATTTAGAATCCACCCGTGCTGTCGTAGTACTACTTGAGATAGTGCTACTCCGACCTCTAACTGTTCCCTGGACCTTGCCCTTATCAGGAGATCGTCCAAGTAAGGGATAATTAAGACGCCTTTTCTTCGAAGAAGAATCATCATTTCGGCCATTACCTTGGTAAAGACCCGGGGTGCCGTGGACAATCCAAACGGCAGCGTCTGAAACTGATAGTGACAGTTCTGTACCACAAACCTGAGGTACCCTTGGTGAGAAGGGTAAATTGGGACATGGAGGTAAGCATCCTTGATGTCCAGAGACACCATATAGTCCCTTCTTCCAGGTTCGCTATCACTGCTCTGAGTGACTCCATCTTGAATTTGAACCTTTGTATGTAAGTGTTCAAAGATTTCAGATTTAAAATAGGTCTCACCGAGCCGTCCGGCTTCGGTACCACAAACAGCGTGGAATAATACCCCTTTCCCTGTTGTAGGAGGGGTACCTTGATTATCACCTGCTGGGAATACAGCTTGTGAATGGCTTCCAATACCGCCTCCCTGTCGGAGGGAGACGTTGGTAAAGCAGACTTCAGGAACCGGCGAGGGGGAGACGTCTCGAATTCCAATTTGTACCCCTGAGATACTACCTGCAGGATCCAGGGGTCCACTTGCGAGTGAGCCCACTGCGCGCTGAAATTCTTGAGACGACCCCCCACCGTACCTGAGTCCGCTTGTAAGGCCCCAGCGTCATGCTGAGGACTTGGCAGAAGCGGGGGAGGGCTTCTGTTCCTGGGAAGAGGCTGCCTGATGCAGTCTTTTTCCCCTTCCTCTGCCCCGGGGCAGATATGAGTGGCCTTTTGCCCGCTTGCCCTTATGGGGACGAAAGGACTGAGCCTGAAAAGACGGTGTCTTTTTCTGCTGAGAGGTGACCTGGGGTAAAAAGGTGGATTTCCCAGCCGTTGCCGTGGCCACCAGGTCCGATAGACCGACCCCAAATAACTCCTCCCCTTTATACGGCAATACTTCCATATGCCGTTTGGAATCCGCATCACCTGACCACTGTCGCGTCCATAACCCTCTTCTGGCAGAAATGGACAGCGCACTTACTCTTGATGCCAGAGTGCAAATATCCCTCTGTGCATCTCGCATATATAGAAATGCATCCTTTAAATGCTCTATAGTCAATAATATACTGTCCCTGTCCAGGGTATCAATATTTTCAGTCAGGGAATCCGACCAAGCCACCCCAGCACTGCACATCCAGGCTGAGGCGACTGCTGGTCTCAGTATAACACCAGTATGTGTGTATATACTTTTTAGGATATTTTCCAGCTTCCTATCAGCTGGCTCCTTGAGGGCGGCCGTATCCGGAGACGGTAACGCCACTTGTTTTGATAAGCGTGTGAGCGCCTTATCTACCCTAGGGGGTGTTTCCCAACGCGCCCTAACCTCTGGCGGGAAAGGGTATAATGCCAATAATTTTTTAGAAATAAGCAGTTTTTTATCGGGGGAAACCCACGCTTCATCACACACCTCATTTAATTCATCTGATTCAGGAAAAACTACGGGTAGTTTTTTCACACCCCACATAATACCCTTTTTTGTGGTACTTGTAGTATCAGAAATGTTCAAAACCTCCTTCATTGCCGTGATCATGTAACGTGTGGCCCTACTGGAAAACACGTTTGTTTCCTCACCGTCGACACTGGAGTCAGTGTCCGTGTCGACCATCTGAGGTAACGGGCGCTTTAGAGTCCCTGACGGTGTTTGAGACGCCTGGACAGGTATTAACTGATTTGCCGGCTGTCTCATGTCGTCAACAGTCTTTTGTAAAGTGCTGACGCTATCACGTAATTCCTTCCATAAGACCATCCAGTCAGGTGTCGACTCCCTAGGGGGTGACATCACTATTACAGGCAATTGCTCTGCCTCCATACCATTTTCCTCCTCATACATGTCGACACAACGTACCGACACACAGCACACACACAGGGAATGCTCTGATAGAGGACAGGACCCCACTAGCCCTTTGGGGAGACAGAGGGAGAGTTTGCCAGCACACACCAGAGCGCTATATATATATATCAATAGGGATAACCTTATATAAGTGTTACTCCCTTTTATAGCTGCTGTATTTATTAATCTGCCAAATTAGTGCCCCCCCTCTCTTGTTTTACCCTGTTTCTGTAGTGCAGGACTGCAGGGGAGAGTCAGGGAGACGTCCTTCCAGCGGAGCTGTGAGGGAAAATGGCGCTTGTGTGCTGAGGAGATAGGCTCCGCCCCCTTCTCAGCGGCCTTTCTCCCGCTTTTTTAAGGAAAAACTGGCAGGGGTTAAATGCATCCATATAGCCCAGGAGCTATATGTGATGTATTTTTAGCCATCTAATGTGTTTTTATTGCGTCTCAGGGCGCCCCCCCCCAGCGCCCTGCACCCTCAGTGACCGGAGTGTGAAGTGTGCTGAGAGCAATGGCGCACAGCTGCGGTGCTGTGCGCTACCTTATTGAAGACAGGACGTCTTCTGCCGCCGATTTCCCGGACCTCTTCTGTCTTCTGGCTCTGTAAGGGGGCCGGCGGCGCGGCTCTGGGACCCATCCATGGCTGGGCCTGTGATCGTCCCTCTGGAGCTAATGTCCAGTAGCCTAAGAAGCCCAATCCACTCTGCACGCAGGTGAGTTCGCTTCTTCTCCCCTTAGTCCCTCGGTGCAGTGAGCCTGTTGCCAGCAGGACTCACTGAAAATAAAAAACCTAATTTAAACTTTTACTCTAAGCAGCTCAGGAGAGCCACCTAGTATGCACCCTTCTCGTTCGGGCACAAAAATCTAACTGAGGCTTGGAGGAGGGTCATAGGGGGAGGAGCCAGTGCACACCAGGTAGTCCTAAAGCTTTTACTTTTGTGCCCAGTCTCCTGCGGAGCCGCTATTCCCCATGGTCCTTACGGAGTTCCCAGCATCCACTAGGACGTCAGAGAAATGGTGTTAGTTTTGCCAGCCAAGGTGTTATTATTGCTGCTCAGGGCGCCCCCCCCCCCAGCGCCCTGCACCCATCAGTGACCGCAGTGTGTGGTGTGCATGAGGAGCAATGGCGCACAGCTGCAGTGCTGTGCGCTACCTTGGAGAAGACAGAAGTCTTCAGCCGCCGATTTTGCGGACCACCTTCTTGTTTCTGGCTCTGTAAGGGGGACGATGGCGCGGCTCCGGGAACGGACGACGAGGTCGGGTCCTGTGTTCGATCCCTCTGGAGCTAATGGTGTCCAGTAGCCTAAGAAGCCCAAGCTACCACCACTTAGGTAGGTTCGCTTCTTCTCCCCTTAGTCCCTCGTTGCAGTGAGCCTGTTGCCAGCAGGTCTCACTGAAAATAAAAAACCTAAACTATACTTTCTTCTAGGAGCTCAGGAGAGCCCCTAGTGTGCATTCAGCTCAGCCGGGCACAGAAATCTAACTGAGGCTTGGAGGAGGGTCATAGGGGGAGGAGCCAGTGCACACCAGATAGTCCTAAATCTTTCTTAGATGTGCCCAGTCTCCTGCGGAGCCGTCTATTCCCCATGGTCCTTACGGAGTCCCCAGCATCCACTAGGACGTCAGAGAAATCTTCAATAAAAATTCTAATGTTTAAAAAAAAAAGAATTGGTCTGACCGAGCCATCCGGCTTTGGGACCACAAATAGGATTGAATAAAACCCTTTCCCCTGTTGCACTAGGGGAACCATGATAATCACTTGCTGTTGACACAGCTTTAGTATGGCAGCCAAAACTATTTCCCTCACCGGGGAAGTAGCTGGCAAGGCCGATTTGAAAATCGGTGTGGAAGCACCTCTTCGATGGATTTGGTAGAGGCCGGGGAGGACATTTTTCCTGTGAACTAGCCGTTGCCGGTGTTCTTTTCCCTCTACCTCTGGCGAGGAAAGAAAGCCACGCCCCTTTCTGAACTTACGCGACCGAAAGGACTGCATCTGTTATTGGGGTGTTTCCTTTTGCTGTGGGGGAACGTAAGGCAAAAAAGACGACTTACCCGCGGTAGCTGTGGAAACCAGGTCCGCGAGGCCCTCCCCAAATAAAACTTCACCCTTGCAAGGTAAAGCCTCCATATGTCTCTTCGAGTCAGCATCACCTGTCCATTGACGGGTCCGCAGGGACCTACTAGCAGAACCTGCCATGGCATTAGCTCTTGAACCCAAAAGCCCAATATCTCTCGCAGCCTCTCTCATATATAGTGCTGTGTCCTTGATGTGACCTAAGGTCAACACCATACTGTCTTTATCTAGGGTGTCAATGTCAGATGACAAGTTATCAGCCCAAGCCGTAATTGCGCTACCTACCCCTGCCGACGCTACTGCAGGTCTAAACAGGGCTCCCGTCGTTGCATAAATTGATTTTAAGGTAGAGTCCTGCCTACGATCCGCAGGATCCTTTAGGGACGCCGTATCAGGGGACGGTAGTGCTACCTATTTGGACCAGCTCGTTAAGGCTTTGTCCAGCGTGGGCGAGGATTGCCACCGCAACCTGTTCTTTGAGGGCAAAGGATACGCCATAATAATTCTCTTGGGAACCTGCAGGCTAATGTCCGGAGTCTCCCAAGCTTTTTTAAATAAAGCGTTCAGCTCATGAGATGGGGGAAACGTTACCTCATGTTTCGTTTCCGTAAACATGCAGACCCTCGTGTCAGGGACAGAGGGGTCCTCTGTGATATGAAACACATCTTTTATTGCAATAATCATACATTGAATACTCTTGGGTGCAACCGTGCATCATCATAGTCGACACTGGAGTCGGAATCCGTGTAGGTATCAGTGTCTGCAATCTGGGAAAGGGGACGTTTATGTGACCCTGATGGGTCTTGTGACACAGTCAAAGCCATGGATTGACTCCCTGCTCTGTCCCTGGACACTGCTTCGTCCAATCTCTTATGTAATAAATTCACATTAGCATTTAAAACATTCCACAAGTCAACCCAATCCGGTGTCGGCCGTGCCGACAGAGACACGATCACCATCTGCTCTGCATCCTCCCTAAACAAGCCTTCCGGTTCAGACATGTCGACACACACGTACTGACACCCCCAAACACACTGGGATAACTGAAATATGGGGACTGACCCACAATAAGGCCCTTTGGAGAGACAGAGAGAGAGTATGCCAGCACACACCCAGCGCCACAATATACTGAAAAAAAAAGTCCCAGTCTAAATAGCGCTTATAACATATAATATTTGCACCAAATAATGTGCCCCATTACTGTGTTCAGCAGGGAAGTCCGGGAGCAGGTTCTATGCAGCATGGTTAGTGCTGGAGGATCAAGCACCACCCCCTCGACGGCGGTCTTCGGTCCCGCTCATATCTTTATACTGGCGGGGGTTTTATAACATACTGCCCCTGCAGTATCTAAACTTGCTGCCAGATTAAATTGAGGTGTTTATTGCTGCCCAGGGTGCCCCCCCTGCACCCATGCTGTGCCTGTGTGTGTGAGCAATGGCGCGCAGCGTTACCTCAGTGAAGATCTGAAGTCTTCTGCCGCCTTTCAAGTCTTCTTTTTTCTTATACTCACCCGGCTTCTATCTTCCGGCTATGTGAGGAGAACGGCGGCGCGGCTCCGGGACGAACGGCAAGGGTGAGACCTGCGTTCCGACCCTCCGGAGCTAATGGTGTCCAGTAGCCAAAGAAGCAGAGCCTATCATTTAAGTAGGTCTGCTTCTCTCCCCTCAGTCCCACGATGCAGGGAGCCTGTTGCCAGCAGAACTCCCTGAAAATAAAAAACCTAACAAAATTATTTTACACAGAAAACTCAGGAGAGCTCCCTGTAATGCACCCAGTCTCCTCTGGGCACAAGATCTAACTGAGGTCTGGAGGAGGGACATAGAGGGAGGAGCCAGTGCACACCCATTCTAAAGTCTTTACAGTGCCCATGTCTCCTGCGGAGCCGTCTATTCCCCATGGCCCTTACAGAGTCCCCAGCATCCTCTAGGACGTAAGAGAAATATGGTTGAAATTCACAATATATAGTGATAATGGGAGGGTGGAATGGAGTGTAGCTTGGCCACTGGTGCCAAGAGGGGGGCCGGGGTGGGTGGGTACTAATTGCCCAGGTAATTTGATGGAGGGGACCGGGTATGCCATCTGCCTGCTCACCCCCCTTACCTGTCAGCGCCTTTTACGTGTCCCCAGCCTGGGCTGCAGTGTAGGAGGCTGCTGTTGCTGATCAGTAGCAGCCTCCTATTCTATCTGTGCGGCGGGAGAAGTTGGGGTAGTAATTGCCCTGATGGTGCCCCCCTCCTGATGTGCACCCAGCCAGGAGCAGAACGGTGCCTCCCTGCTTCATGGTGCCACAAATACTACTAGCTGGAAAAAGAAACTCAAATGACCCCCTCCCCCCCGCTGGTTCCCATGTGGCCGAGGTGCTCTCCGGGCGCGCAGTGTGCGGGACGTGGCTGGTGCTGCCCGTGTGCGCTGTACTGTACCAGCGCCACACATCGTCCCTGCATTGCCGGCGCCGCCCCTGCGCCTGACAGGACACGGGGTCGCCTGACGTCATAGAGCAAAGCAGGGGCTCCGCTGTGATACAGTGCAAAGCAGGGGCTCCGCTGTGACGTCACCGCCCTTTTATATACCGGGCCCCGAGCGCGGAGGCCTCACACTCCGCGCATAACATCTGGAGAGAGGCGGCTGAAGGTTCCTCCAAAATGTTCAAAAAACATCGCCAGCTGCGACCAACATCGCGCCTTCCACTCCTACCAACATCGCGCCTGCCACGCCTACACCGTGTGCAGAAGGTGAGAGGAACCCACTAACATTATTATATAATTCCCTGCCTGATAGCGCTGTATCATGGGATGTATAATGCATTATCCTGTCTGATGCTGTCTTATATCATTTTACATCTCTCCATTATCACGTTATATTCTCTATAGACCACCAGCAGGGGGCGTACACCTCAGCTGATTCCCCCCCATAATGGCCCTCATTCCGAGTTGATCGCTCGGTATTTTTTTCTCGCAACGGAGCGATTAGTCGCTAATGCGCTTGCGCAATGTCCGCAGTGCGACTGCGCCAAGTAAATTTGCTATGCAGTTAGGTATTTTACTCACGGCATTACAAGGTTTTTTCTTCGTTCTGGTGATCGTAATGTGATTGACAGGAAGTGGGTGTTTCTGGGCGGAAACTGGCCGTTTTATGGGTGTGTGCGAAAAAACGCTACCGTTTCTGGGAAAAACGCGGGAGTGGCTGAAGAAACGGAGGAGTGTCTGGGTGAACGCTGGGTGTGTTTGTGACGTCAAACCAGGAACGACAAGCACTGAACTGATCGCAGATGCCGAGTAAGTCTGGAGCTACTCAGAAACTGCACAGAGAAGTCTATTCGCAATTCTGCTAATCTTTCGTTCGCAATTTTGATAAGCTAAGATTCACTCCCAGTAGGCGGCGGCTTAGCGTGTGCAAAGCTGCTAAAAGCAGCTTGCGAGCGAACAACTCGGAATGAGGGCCAATGTTCTATCTTTCCCTAATTATAAAACATTCTCTCAGACTCATAATGTTATACATGTATCTCCGTCCTGATAGTGTGATATAAAGTTATGCTTCGCCCCAGCAATGTATAAGGGTGGTCATTCCGAGTTGTTCGCTCGCTAGCAGTTTTTAGCAGTCGTGCAAACGCACAGTCACCGCCCACTGGGAGTGTATTTTAGCTTAGCAGAAGTGCGAACGAAAGGATAGCAGAGCGGCTACAAAAAAAACATTGTGCAGTTTCAGAGCAGCTCCAGACCTACTCAGCGCTTGCGATCACTTCAGACTGTTCAGTTCCTGTTTTGACGTCACGAACACGCCCTGCGTTCGCCCAGCCACGCCTGCGTTTTTCCTGGCACGCCTGCGTTTTTTCGAACACTCCCTGAAAACGGTCAGTACACACCCAGAAATGCCCTCTTCCTGTCAATCACTCTGCGGCCAGCAGTGCGTCTGAAATGCTTCGCTAGACCTTGTGTAAAACTGCATCGGCCGTTGTGAAAGTACGACACGCGTGCGCATTGCGCCGCATACGCATGCGCAGAAGTGCCGCTTTTTTGCCTGATCACTGCGCAGCAACCGAAAACAACTAGCGAACAACTCGGAATGACCACCAATGTCCGGCTATCCATATAGTGTGATATAAAGTTATGTATAACCCCATCCTTGTATAATTTCCGTCTGTCCTTATAGTGTCATATGTTATATCCCCAACCTTGTATAATGTCCATCTGTCCATATCGTGTGATATACAGTAATGTTATGTATATCGCCAACCTTGTATAATGTGTGTCCTTCTAGTGTGATATGTTATGTATATCCCTATCCTTGTATAATGTCCATCTGTCCTTGTAGTGTGATATAATGTGATATATATCCCCATCCTAGTTTAATGTTTGTCTGTCCATATAGTGATATAATGTTATGTATATCCCCCTCATTGTATAATGTCGGTCTGTTCATATAGTGTGATATAATGTTCTGTTCTGTACATCTCCATCATTGTATAATGTGCATCCTAAAATTGTCATATGCTTTATAATCACAGATGGTGCAGAGGATGGCTCAAGGGCTGAGGAAATTCTGTAACTTTTTTCATGTGAGTACATCTTACCCTCCCACACGGTATGAGCCGAAATTCACATTATAGCACACTGAATGAGCCGAAATTCACATTATAGCACACGGAATGAGCCGAAATTCACATTATAGCACACGGTATGAGCCGAAATTCACATTATAGCACACGGAATGAGCTGAAATTCGCATAATAGAACACGGTATGAGCTGAAATTCACATTATTGCACACGGAATGAGCAGACATTCGCATTATAGCACACGGTATGAGCCGAAATTCACATTATTGCACACGGAATGAACTGAAATTCACATTATAGCACACGGTATGAGCCGAAATTCACATTATAGCACACGGAATGAGCCGAAATTCACATTATAGCACAAGGTATGAGCCGAAATTCACATTATAGCACACTGAATGAGCCAAAATTCACATTATAGCACACGGTATGAGCCGAAATTCACATTATAGCACATGGAATGAGCCAAAATTCACATTATAGCACAGGGTATGAGCCGAAATTCACATTATAGCACACGGTATGAGCCGAAATTCACATTATAGCACACGGAATGAGCCGAATTTCACATTATAGCACACGGTATGAGCCGAAAGTCACATTATTGCACACGGAATGAGCCGAAATTCACATTATAGCACACGGAATGAACCAAAATTCACATTATAGCACACAGTATGAGCCGAAATTCACATTATTGCACACGGAATGAGCTGAAATTCACATTATAGCACACTGAATGAGCCAAAATTCACATTATAGCACACTGAATGAGCCAAAATTCACATTATAGCACACGGAATGAGCCGAAATTCACGTTCGGTCTGTATTTACTACCATAGCTCCTCTACTTGTCTGTTACTACCAGTGATGTGTGGTGAGGTGATGCAGAGCCTTTCCTGTCATACTTATGTATACACCAGAGTTTTGACTATATAAAGTATATGAAAAATACAAAGAATATATTAGAAATATCTTCTTTGTATTAGTCTAATCATGTTTATAGTCAGAACTCTGGAGTAAAAAGTATATGGCAGGGGAGGCAGTGCATCCCCTGCCTATCTTGTCTGCACATCTCTGATTAATACTCCCCAAATTTCCAGCAGTATATACTGTTGCACCTGTGTATAATGCCCACATGTACCCTTGGGCTCATATAGTGTGTGTAAATCTGGCTCTGGTACTAGCCAGTGCCTCCTGAGCCATTTACCTCACCCAATATCCCTGGTTACTATATATTTATTAAACCCCTGTAGGCTCTACTCTTCTCAAATGTACATCGTCTGCCCACAGCCTCCACTTTTTGGCCTCATGCACCATCATCACTGTTGAATTTTACTAGTGTGTTAAGCTGTTTATTTACTCACCCGCATCACACCTGTGTCTGTGCTAGCCGTAATTGTTCACACACCACTTATCCGTCCTGATAACACTTATTTTGGGTCTTTTATGTGACTGAAGTATTTGCTGAAGTACTGAAGCCTTTGGGGGCTGGTAGGTCAGTGATTTACTGGCTAGTTTATTTTGTCCCAGGTCCAGCACGCCCAACGGTACCATCTAGAGGAGGAACACAGCAGAGACAACAACCAGGACAGGTGAGCACAGATATGACTCTACCCTTAGTGACTTCCTTCTCTTACTGGCTTTCCTTATATCCGCTCCTGGAATGTTAGAGACAACCAGACTTCACAATGGCCACCAGGAAACGGAGGCTGAGATTGTTAGTGGGGTTTGACACATTGGGCGGGATTCAAATCTTTTATCGCCCCCGATCCCCCGTCTAAAGTGACGGGAGATCACGGGGCGATATTCTAATGACCCCCGTTTTCACGCTGAACGCGCCCATAAGAGCCGGGTTTAGATGCTTTACGCGGCTAAACCCGGCTCTTATGGGCGCGATTGTGAAAAGTCCCGTTTGGGCGTCCAAACGGGTCACTTTTCACGCATGGCGAGCTGATATCGCGACCATCGGCAATAACATTTGAATACTGCCGGCGGGCGCGATGGAGGCGGGAGGGGGCAGAAAAGATTTGAATCCTGCCCATTGTATGAGGTGATCACCAGGGGCTGTTAGGGTTATGCATTTGCTGTGTAATGGGCTGACTGTCCTTACTCTTACCTTAGCTATGAGACACTAATGAATGTCTGCGCTCGACGAATGTGCCGAACTATCCAGAGGGATGGATTTGATGAAGGGTATCCTCAAAAGTCACGGGATGATGGCTACGTAACCCTCAAACAACAAAGCAGATTAAGATCTTGCAGCCGGTCCTCAGCGGTGAGTATCTTGCGGGGCTCATCTCATTGTGCTCCACTTTTTCATTTTTTCTTAAAGCTATACTGGGAAAGATATGTATGTGGGAGGTACTTTTCCCATTGGTAAATGTGATGCATATGTGCGGCCCCTGGGGAACACTGACAGAGGGAGAGTGTGAATTTGGAGTCAGAGGAAGAGACAGATAAGTGGTTAGAGAAAGACAGTAGATCAACCATGAGTGGACAGGGGATGATCCACAGCATCTAAAGCTACAGACAGTCCAAGGAGGATAAGTAGAGAGGAATGACCTGTGGATTTGGCAGTAAGGCTATAAATAGTGACCTTAGTACATGGATCTTGGAGGTGAAGGGGAGGAGAGAGATGGGGTGGGAGAGACTCTGGGACAAGAGAAAGGGCTCATACGCATGCCTGAAGGAGTTGGGACAGGTTGAAGATGTGGGAAAGGTGAGTGCTGACATCAAGTCATAAGGAGTGTGGTCCAGGGCTGGATGGAGGAGGGGATGAGACAAGGGGGCATACTTCATCCCCAGTAGTAGGAGAATAGTAGAACAGGGTGGACAAGCAACAGGTAGGAGTGAGGTAGGAGGGGATGTCCTAGCATGTAGCACCAATTTCGGACCTGAGATGTGTGGCACAGATGGTGGGGGTAGTGAAGAGGTTGGTGGAGAATGGAGGACTGGTAGGATTGGAAAGACCTGAATTAGATTGGAGAGACACAGGACAGAGTCAGCAGTACAAGAGCATATTTGAAGATTGAGGGTAAGTTTGGAGTGTCAAGGGGCAGTGGTAAAGAGTCGTAATGGGGAAGATACTGGTCAGGGCAGGAAAGGGTTACTTTTTGCTTCTGCAATCACAACAATGACAAATGGAAATGAGCAGAATGTTTTGTTTTTTTCTTATCTCTGGATGATTGTATTTGTATATTGACTTGTTCCCCTATCTCTATCTCTCTGTGCCTCATGAACTGACTGGAAATCTATTGCACACCCTCCCACCTCACACTACAATGTGTATCTTCAAGCAGAGAAGTCACCTGAGCAGTACGGAGGCCAGGATTGTGCAAGAAGATCCGGAGGCAAACCTGGCCATAAGCATTGGAGACAGGATTGGTGGAAGATGTACGGGCAAATCTCTAGTTCCCCCAATCACCCTGCCAGACACTGTAGGCCTCTGGCTTTTGTGTTTGGCTTTATGTAAACAAGGACATTCCTCTTCTCTTTTCTATCTATTATTAAAGATACAATGTATGCAGTATAATGATCTTTTATTGCTAGTGTGAAGGCAGGAAGCTAGTGTTACTGATTGTGGCTCCATGCCAGCCTGACAGGCCTATCACTGGCTCTAGCTGCCCGCACTGCCGTATCTCCTACTGTACTTACTGTATGTCCTTATCTCTGCTACTTCACAGATGAGATTGTCAACATCCTGGGAGAGGGAGCCTGTGGCCAAGTTCTCCACTGCCTGGACCATTACAGGTGAGTCTGTAGGTGGAATCAGGCTAATTTAGTAGTAAGGCTGAATAAAGCCTAATGAAATGTGCAGTGTGTAATACATACCTCTATGGATACATCTGTTTGGACCTCCAATACTTCCACCTCTGCTGGTGGGGCTGTCCTGTGGGATGAAGAACATGTTACATAAGTGTGTTACAGAGAGGAGTGGTTGTAGACAATAAGAGCTGTGTGGGGAAGAAGTGGAATACTGATGTAATAGAAATCCTCAGGTATCTGTCGCTGACATCACAGTATCTCCTGCATGCAGTCATATGTTTCCCAGCTTACCTATAATGAATCCTGTCTTGTACTCTAGGGGAGGATCCAGTGTGGCATTAAAGATCAGCAAGATGTGGGAGAACATGGAGGAAGCTGCTTTTTTGGAGATAAGGATGCTGAATAAAATCAGTGGATTAGAGCATAAGTATAAGCAGTAAGAACATGGCTTGTTATTCCCCTACTCTATGCCTCCCCCCAGGCCATTACTGGGTCTAACCAGTGGTGTTTGTTCTCTCAACAGTTTGTGTACACCAATGCTTAATTGGCTGTATTATCAAGGGCGGGTTTGCATTGAATTTGAACTTCTGGGACTTAGCACATACGACTTCCAGAAAAAGAACAACTTTCTGCCATATCCAATTAACCAGCTACGACATATGTCCGAGCAGCTGTTCCAGGCGGTGAAATGTAAGTGTTTGTGGTATAGGAGAATGACCTTGTACAGAGCGGTGGGAAATGGGGACACCTGGTTGAATGTAGGTTTCCCCAGGAGAGACAGAAATGATGTAATTCTATGTATCCTACCTTTTCAGTTCTTCATGATAACCGTATAACTCACACGGATCTGAAGCCGGACAATATCCTCTTTGTCAACTCGGAATTTGAGGAGATTTACAACAAGGAGAAGGTGAGTGATCAGGGTTTGACCTGCCTATTAATTACTGGATTGTGACCTTCTCTTGCTAGTTCTATCCCCAGGGGCACACCCTCATTTAGACATGGCTATGGGGATGTTCTTCAGTTTGTAACGAATTCTTGTACTCCTATGCTCTCTCCCTGTGACCTCCCTCACGCCATGAAGAGTTGTGTTGAGCGATGCATTAAGAATACCGATATTCGGTTGGCTGACTTTGGGTGTGCGTTGCTATATCTTGACCACCACGATGACACGATTGCCGCCCGAGACTACCGAGCCCCAGAGGTCATCTTGGGTGAGTGTTACGCCTCTCTGTTTGGTTTGTGCTGAGGTGACCCCACTGTACCTGACTTTCCCTCCCTGTATTTTCAGGCCTTGACTGGAGCCATTCTGTTGACATATGGAGTATCGGATGTACCCTGTTTGAGTTCTACACAGGAGACACACTCTTCCTGGTGAGTGGTTTAGCTGGTGGAAAGCCTTGTGGCCAATCTCAATTTTCTTACATATATGTCTTACACAAGTCTTTGTCACCTGCAGACAACTGTAGATAGTGACATTGAGCATCTGGCTGTAATGGAGCAAATTCTGGGCCCAATACCTTCATCCATGATTCATAACACGAGGTGAGAGGCAGTGACACATTTTATATTTTCAGGTGCCATGTGCGCATTTAGTCAAAGGTCCTTTTCTTTACAGCAAACAGAATTACTTCCGGTCTGGCCGCGTAGATTGCGATGTCTTCACAAGACTCCATGTGCAGGGAATCCGTAAGCCTTTGAAGGTAAGGACAGGAAAGATCATATCAGTGTATATTTCGGGGAGGTGGGGGCAGAACATACAAATGTCTCCTCATACATTATTGCTGCAGTCTCTTCAAACAGCCCCTCTCTGCGCCAGTCCCATGCGTGTCTGTTAGCACAGAACGTTTTTTTTCTCATGTCTTTTTACCAGAAAATGCGTCTTAGTTGTAATGTGGTGTGACTAGGATGCACCAGGAGACCTTGCTGATTAATTTGATATGTAACACTAGTATACAGTATCTGTGTGTGACTGAGTCTGAATCTGTATATGAATGCTACAGTGCAGCAGCTGCTGCTTTTTCCCTTGCCAAGTTCCATTGTGCTTCATGTACAGACTCGGGAGCACACAGATATTCAAGAGTTACATATCAAATTAATCAGCACAGTCTCCTGGTGCATCCTACTCCGCATCGCATTGCTACACTGATGTATGTATCTTTGGGGGAAAAGACGCCCAGCGCTAGTTCCGTCACACTTAATCTGGAGGCTCATTCGCTTCTCGCGTAACATGGTGTATTGAGGCTAGTTGTATTAGGACACATCTGTAGGAGTGAGCTGGGCTGTATGTGATATTGCTAAAACCTATCCTTTTATTTATTTGGGAAATATTTCTTAAAGTATACAGTATTTGCAGGATATCCCCCAAATACTGTACCTGCAAATATTATGATGTCAGTTGGAGAGACTGCGGCAAATATCGGCGGTTCCTCCATTTCCACCAGCAGAGGCAGCCGGATTGACCAAGCTCTGGAACGTCTAGCGTAGGTCCTGGCTGGCATTTGAAGATGGCATTAGCCTATAGGAATCAAAGGATCTTCCCCACTGCTGTCTACTTGTATATGTGCCGACAGACGTCGGCATGTGCAGTAGCGCAGCTATGGGGAAAAGCAGGAAGTAAAGTGATTGCAAGGTAGTCACGTTACTTATTCCTGATCGCTGGGATGGGCTGTTATAAGATCCCCTGTCCATTCAGTAATGGAACATCTGGGAAAATAAAGATGCTTTATTTCTGTGATTTGGGGCGATATGAAATCTTTATTTTTGAACAGTGTGGAAAACAGCATATGTAAAGTAGGGATCTAGACAAAATTAAATGTAGACGTCAAAACGGTAGAGAGACAATTGCCCGTAAGAGCTTACAATATATTTAATCAAGTTGTCTTAACATATTACTGAGCTATACGGGTGTCACATGATGTAGCTATACATACAATACAGTTGTGTTAACGTGTACGTTTGTGCCATTAACATAGTGACATGTTCCCCTTCTTGCAGCAATACATGGTCCGTGACAGTAAGGAAGAAAAGAAACTTTTCAATCTGATGGAAGGCTGTCTGCAGTATGAACCGTCAAAGCGCCTCACAGCTGCGGAGTGTCTCCGTCACCCCTTCTTCAAGTAACACCAATGAAGGGGTGACACTTAGTTTAACATCTTATTGTATAGCAATAAATAGGAACATCCAGTAGGGAATCCAATACCACCTTGGGGGATAAACTTAGCAGTTTTAGTATTAAAGATCCATAAAGCACCGTACATGCATTAGGTGTAACAATGATGATCATTTCCTTCAGCCACTAATTGTTCTATCCAGGCTCACTACTACAAGGTAAGCAGAGGTTCCAATGCAGCTCAATACATCTGGAATGTTTGGTAAATGTGCACATCTAGCCACTGGCTGATTTACCAAGCTGCTTTTGGAACCTCTGCTTACCTTGTAGTAGTGAGAGCGAAGTTCTTCCAGGCACTACTCATTGTTATATCCAGTCTCATTACTACAAGGTAAGCAGAGGTTCCAAAAGCAGCTTGGTAAATCTGTAAATCTTGGTAAATGTGCACATCTAGCCACAGATTTACCAAGCTGCTCTTGGAACCTCTGCTTACCTTGTAGTAGTGAGACTGGATGAGTAGTGTCTGGAACGACATGACCACCCTTGTCACACCTAATGCATGTACAGAGCTTTGTGTAGATTCTAGAACTGTTGCTCCATCCACGTTTATACCCCCTTCCCTTAGCTTAGCAACTGTTTGTCCATCTTGCAACCCTACTGCTGTGTGCTTTTTATTTCTATTTCATATCTATACAAAATCATCTCAGTACTTTGCGACTTGGCGTTGGTAGAAGTGAGATGTGTGAAATTGGGTGTACGTGGAACTGTGTGCAACTGTATAGGTGGCTGTGTATGTATGATTTGTTTTGGGAATTTTAAGCAATTCAGGTCCAGTGAATAACCAGAAATGGTGAAATTTAAGCAAATCACTGCTAGAGGTCAGCCAAAAATTGCAATTACATTTCAGAGTTCTAAAAGCTTTTTGGGAACGGGTTCTGTAGCAATGGAAGTAGCTTAAACCTTCAAAGTTGATGCAACTTCTATTGACTACTTTATTAGAAATCCCCCTGGATATATACAACAGTTTCCAGCAAACCTTATACCTGGTCTAACAAAGTTCTGTTTCAACTTTAAAGCTGCAGTTTTGAAAAGTGGAGCAACAGTGATTGCAGCCATTACTAAGATGGCAAATTAAGGCAATGTGACCTTCATAAGTTTACATACCCTAGCAGAATTTGTGATTTTCTGGCCATTTGTCAGAGAATATGAATGATAACTCACAAACTTTTCTTTCACTCATGGTTAGTGATTGGTTGAAGCCATTTATTGCCAAACAACTGTGTTTACTCTTTTTAAATCATAATGACAACAGAAACTACCCAAATGACCTACACGCGTGTTTCACTGCACTTAGTGGCAGCTTCGGCAGGGAGTAGGGCACGGCGTGTCCACTTGTGTCCTATGTAAAATGTTATGAAACAAATATCTATTACTGTATTATGTTAGCTGTCAGTCTCTACCAATAGGGAGAATAAGCTGACTTATTGCCGGTTAATAAAGGATATCAGATGAAAGGATACCCAGTGGTATATGTCATATAATATCAAAAGCACAAGCTGAGAGCTGTCAACATTTACTAATGGGGAGACTATGGCCCTCATTCCGAGTTGACCGCTCGCTAGCTGCTTTTAGCAGCAATGCACATGCTAGGCCGCCGCCCTCTGGGAGTGTATCTTAGCTTAGCAGAATAGCGAACGATAGATTAGCAGAATTGCTACTAAATAAATCCCTGCAGTTTCTGAGTAGCTCCAGACCTACTCCTAGACTGCGATCACTGCAGACTGTTTAGTTCCTGGTTTGACGTCACAAACACGCCCTGCGTTCCGCCAGCCACTCCCCCTTTTCTCCAGCCACTCCTGCGTTTTTCCTTGGCACGCCTGCGTTTTTTAGCACACTCCCTGAAAACGCCAAGTTGCCACCCAGAAACACCCTGTCAATCACACTACGATCACTCGAGCGTTGAAAAAACGTCGCTCGAGCTTGTGTAAATCACCAAAGTTTTGTGTTAAATTACTTAGCGCATGCGGGCTGTGTACCATGCGCATGCGCATTTTCCACCTAATCGATGCGTTGTGAAAAACGTCAAAGAGTGAACAACTCGGAATGACCACCATAGTGTAGCAATATACCAGCAACACTTAAAAGCTAGCAAACATCGGAGTGTGCCTAATAGATCAGAATCACAGTTACTAGTGAGACAGTGTATTCAAATACACCTGCCACCATATAGCACTAGAATATTATTGCTTGGAATACTCTTTATTTGAGAAATACCAATAATGGCGGAATTTATGTTATGAATTAATGGTTGATAGACAGATTTACATATGTAGAACTGATGCTCATTAATTATATATAGATACAAACTTATCTGGATATACACTTCTCTAGATATATAAATAGTGCTATATGTACCCTCATAAGATAAATAAACCTACATTATATTTCTCTATCGTCCTAAGTGGATGCTGGGGTTCCTGAAAGGACCATGGGGAATAGCGGCTCCGCAGGAGACAGGGCACAAAAAAGTAAAGCTTTACTAGGTCAGGTGGTGTGCACTGGCTCCTCCCCCTATGACCCTCCTCCAGACTCCAGTTAGATTTTGTGCCCGAACGAGAAGGGTGCAATCTAGGTGGCTCTCCTAAAGAGCTGCTTAGAGAAAGTTTAGTTTAGGTTTTTTTTTTTTTTCTTTACAGTGAGTCCTGCTGGCAACAGGATCACTGCAACGTGGGACTTAGGGGGAAAGTAGTAAACTCACCTGCATGCAGAGTGGATTTGCTGCTTGGCTACTGGACACCATTAGCTCCAGAGGGATCGAACACAGGCCCAGCCGTGGAGTCCGGTCCCGGAGCCGCGCCGCCGACCCCCTTGCAGATGCTGAAGCGTGAAGAGGTCCGGAAACCGGCGGCTGAAGACTCCTCAGTCTTCATAAGGTAGCGCACAGCACTGCAGCTGTGCGCCATTTTCCTCTCAGCACACTTCACTGGGCAGTCACTGAGGGTGCAGAGCGCTGGGGGGGGGCGCTCTGAGAGGCAAATATAAACCTTATACAAGGCTAAAAATACCTCACATATAGCCCATAGGGGCTATATGGAGATATTTAACCCCTGCCTGACTGGAAAAATAGCGGGAGAAGAACCCGCCGAAAAAGGGGCGGGGCCTATCTCCTCAGCACACGGCGCCATTTTCTGTCACAGCTCCGCTGGTCAGAACGGCTCCCAGGTCTCTCCCCTGCACTGCACTACAGAAACAGGGTAAAACAGAGAGGGGGGGCACATTAATGGCTATATATATATATATGAAAGCAGCTATAAGGGAGCACTTAATATAAGGATATCCCTTGTATATATAGCGCTTTGTGGTGTGTGCTGGCAGACTCTCCCTCTGTCTCCCCAAAAGGGCTAGTGGGTCCTGTCTTCATTAGAGCATTCCCTGTGAGTTTGCGGTGTGTGTCGGTACGTGGTGTCGACATGTATGAGGACGATATTGGTGTGGAGGCGGAGCAATTGCCAAATATGCAGATGTCACCCCCCAGGGGGTCGACACCAGAATGGATGCCTTTATTTGTGGAATTACGTGATGGTTTATCTTCCCTTAAACAGTCAGTTGAGGACATGAGGCGGCCGGACAATCAATTAATGCCTGTCCAGGCGCCTCAAACACCGTCAGGGGCTGTAAAACGCCCTTTGCCTCAGTCGGTCGACACAGACCCAGACACGGGCACTGATTCCAGTGACGACGGTAGAAATTCAAACGTATTTTCCAGTAGGGCCACACGTTATATGATTTTGGCAATGAAGGAGACGTTACATTTAGCTGATACTACAGATACCGTAAAACAGGGTATTATGTATGGTGTGAAAAAACTACAAACAGTTTTTCCTGAATCAGAAGAATTAAATGACGTGTGTGATGAAGCGTGGGTTGCTCCTGATAAAAAGTTGATAATTTCAAAAAAGTTATTGGCATTATACCCTTTCCCGCCAGAGGTTAGGGCGCGCTGGGAAACACCCTCTAAGGTGGACAAGGCGCTCACACGCTTATCCAAACAAGTGGCGTTACCCTCTCCTGAGACGGCCGCACTTAAGGATCCATCAGATAGAAAGATGGAAGTTATTCAAAAGAATATATACACACATGCAGGTGTTATACTACGACCAGCTATAGCAACTGCCTGGATGTGCAGTGCTGGAGTAGTTTGGTCAGAATCCCTGATTGAAAATATTGATACCCTAGATAGGGACAATGTTTTACTGTCGTTAGAACAAATAAAGGATGCATTTATCTATATGCGTGATGCACAGAGGGATATTTGCACACTGGCATCTCGGGTGAGTGCTATGTCCATTTCAGCCAGAAGAGCCTTATGGACACGACAGTGGACAGGCGATGCGGATTCAAAACGTCACATGGAGGTTTTGCCGTATAAAGGGGAGGAGTTATTTGGAGTTGGTCTATCAGACTTGGTGGCCACGGCTACTGCCGGGAAATCCACTTTTTTACCTCAAGTCACTCCCCAACAGAGAAAGGCACCGACCTTTCAACCGCAGCCTTTTCGCTCCTACAAAAATAAGAGAGCAAAGGGCTTGTCGTACCTGCCACGAGGCAGAGGAAGAGGGAAGAGACACCAACAGGCAGCTCCTTCCCAGGAACAGAAGCCCTCCCCGGCTCCTGCAAAAACCTCAGCATGACGCTGGGGCCTCTCAAGCGGACTCGGGGACAGAGGGGGGCCGTCTCAAAAATTACAGCGCGCAGTGGGCTCACTCGCAGGTAGACCCCTGGATCCTGCAGATAATATCTCAGGGGTACAGGTTGGAATTAGAGACGGATCCTCCTCATCGTTTCCTGAAGTCTGCCTTACCAACCGTCTCTTCCGAAAGGGAGAGGGTGTTGGAAGCCATTCACAAGCTGTACGCTCAGCAGGTGATAGTCAAAGTACCCCTATTACAACAAGGAAAGGGGTATTATTCCACTCTATTTGTGGTACCGAAGCCGGATGGCTCGGTAAGGCCTATTCTAAATCTGAAGTCCTTGAACCTCTACATAAAAAAGTTCAAGTTCAAGATGGAGTCACTCAGAGCAGTGATAGCGAACCTGGAAGAAGGGGACTTTATGGTATCCTTGGACATCAAGGATGCGTATCTACACGTTCCGATTTACCCCGCACACCAGGGGTACCTCAGGTTCATTGTTCAAAACTGTCACTATCAGTTTCAGACGCTGCCGTTCGGATTGTCCACGGCGCCTCGGGTCTTTACCAAGGTAATGGCCGAGATGATGATTCTTCTTCGAAGAAAAGGCGTATTAGTTATCCCATACTTGGACGATCTCCTAATAAGGGCAAGGTCCAGAGAACAGCTGGAGACAGCTTTAGCACTATCTCAAGAGGTGCTAAGACAACACGGGTGGATTCTGAATATTCCAAAATCCCATTTAATCCCGACAACTCGTCTGCTGTTCCTAGGAATGATTCTGGACACGGTTCAGAAAAAGGTTTTCCTTCCAGAGGAAAAAGCCAAGGAGTTATCCGATCTGGTCAGGAACCTCCTAAAACCAGGAAAAGTGTCAGTACATCAATGCACAAGAGTCCTGGGAAAAATGGTGGCTTCTTACGAAGCAATTCCATTCGGCAGATTCCATGCAAGAATATTCCAAAGGGATCTGTTGGACAAATGGTCAGGGTCGCATCTGCAGATGCACCTGCGAATAACCCTGTCACCAAAGACAAGGGTGTCACTTCTGTGGTGGTTGCAGAAGGCTCACCTATTAGAAGGCCGCAGATTCGGCATTCAGGATTGGATCCTGGTGACCACGGACGCCAGCCTGAGAGGCTGGGGAGCAGTCACACAAGGAAGAAACTTCCAGGGAGTATGGACGAGTCTGGAAAAGTCTCTTCACATAAACATTCTGGAACTAAGAGCAATCTACAATGCTCTAAGCCAGGCGGAACTTCTCCTGCAAGGAAAGCCGGTGTTGATTCAGTCGGACAACATCACGGCGGTCGCCCATGTAAACAGGCAGGGCGGCACAAGAAGCAGGAGTGCAATGGCAGAAGCTGCCAAGATTCTTCGCTGGGCGGAGAATCACGTGATAGCACTGTCAGCAGTGTTCATCCCGGGCGTGGACAACTGGGAAGCAGACTTCCTCAGCAGACACGATCTTCATCCGGGAGAGTGGGGTCTACATCCAGAAGTCTTCAACATGTTAATAGACCGTTGGGAAAGACCAATTGTAGACATGATGGCGTCTCGCCTCAACAAGAAACTGGACAAATATTGCGCCAGGTCAAGAGATCCACAGGCAATAGCTGTGGACGCACTGGTAACTCCTTGGGTGTACCAGTCAGTGTATGTGTTTCCTCCTCTGCCGCTCATACCAAAGGTATTGAAGATCATACGGCAAAGAAGAGTAAGAACAATACTAGTGGTTCCGGATTGGCCGAGAAGGACTTGGTATCCGGAACTTCAAGAGATGCTCACGGACGAACCGTGGCCTCTACCTCTGAGAAGGGACCTGCTACAGCAGGGTCCCTGTCTTTTTCAAGACTTACCGCGGCTGCGTTTGACGGCATGGCGGTTGAACGCCAGATCCTAAAAGGGAAAGGCATTCCAGAAGAAGTCATTCCTACCTTGATTAAGGCACGGAAGGAAGTCACCGTGAAACATTATCACCGCATTTGGCGAAAATATGTAGCGTGGTGCGAGGATCGGAGGGTTCCGACGGAGGAATTCCAACTGGGTCGTTTCCTACATTTCCTGCAATCAGGATTATCTATGGGTCTCAAATTGGGATCCATTAAGGTTCAAATTTCGGCCCTGTCAATATTCTTCCAAAAAGAATTGGCCTCTGTCCCTGAGGTCCAGACTTTTGTCAAGGGAGTACTGCATATACAGCCTCCTGTGGTGCCTCCGGTGGCACCGTGGGATCTAAATGTAGTTTTAGATTTCCTCAAATCCCATTGGTTTGAACCATTGAAAAAGGTGGATTTGAAATATCTCACATTGAAAGTGACTATGTTACTAGCCCTGGCCTCTGCCAGGAGAGTATCTGAATTGGCGGCTTTATCTTATAAAAGTCCTTATCTAATCTTCCATTCGGATAGGGCAGAACTGCGGACTCGTCCGCATTTTCTCCCTAAAGTGGTATCAGCATTTCATCTGAACCAACCTATTGTGGTGCCTGCGGCCACTAGCGACTTGGAGGACTCCAAGTTGTTGGACGTTGTCAGAGCCTTAAAAATATACATTGCAAGGACGGCTGGAGTCAGAAAATCTGACTCGCTGTTTATATTGTATGCACCCAACAAGTTGGGCGCACCTGCTTCTAAGCAGTCGATTGCTCGTTGGATTTGTAACACAATTCAACTTGCACATTCTGTGGCAGGCCTGCCACAGCCTAAAACTGTAAAAGCCCACTCCACAAGGAAGGTGGGCTCATCTTGGGCGGCTGCCCGAGGGGTCTCGGCATTACAACTCTGCCGAGCAGCTACGTGGTCGGGGGAGAACACGTTTGTAAAATTTTACAAATTTGATACCCTGGCAAAGGAGGACCTGGAGTTCTCTCATTCGGTGCTGCAGAGTCATCCGCACTCTCCCGCCCGTTTGGGAGCTTTGGTATAATCCCCATGGTCCTTTCAGGAACCCCAGCATCCACTTAGGACGATAGAGAAAATAAGAATTTACTTACCGATAATTCTATTTCTCGGAGTCCGTAGTGGATGCTGGGCGCCCATCCCAAGTGCGGATTATCTGCAATACTTGTACATAGTTATTGTTAACTAATTCGGGTTATTGTTAAGGAGCCATCTTTAAGAGGCCCTTTCTGTTGTCATACTGTTAACTGGGTTTAGATCACAAGTTGTACGGTGTGATTGGTGTGGCTGGTATGAGTCTTACCCGGGATTCAAAATGCCTCCCTTATTGTGTATGCTCGTCCGGGCACAGTACCTAACTGGAGTCTGGAGGAGGGTCATAGGGGGAGGAGCCAGTGCACACCACCTGACCTAGTAAAGCTTTACTTTTTTGTGCCCTGTCTCCTGCGGAGCCGCTATTCCCCATGGTCCTTTCAGGAACCCCAGCATCCACTACGGACTCCGAGAAATAGAATTATCGGTAAGTAAATTCTTATTTTCTAACCATCGAATCTAGATTATTAAGAGCCACTATACACGTAGGACCGCTATATCCCCTATACGATATTTCAATTACACGATAAATAAGGATTATTCCTGTAATGGTGTAACTAATTAATCAAATGAGCTCTGACACAGAATAATATTTTAATTAAATCTGTTTTGGAACGGACAAAATAAGAACTAAGCCGTGCTGGCAGACAGTCTGCTTTCTAGTGGAATTGGGGCTGCTATACCCCTAATGAAAGCAATATTTCTTATTTCTCTTACGTCCTAGAGGATGCTGGGGTCCATATTAGTACCATGGGGTATAGACAGGTCCACCAGGAGCCATTGGCACTTTAAGAGCTTAATAGTGTGGGCTGGCTCCTCCCTTTATTCCCCTCTTACCAGACTCAGTTTAGAAAATGTGCCCGGAGGAGCCGGTCACAGCTAGGGGAGCTCTACAGAGTTCTCTTGGTAAAAGAGTTTTATTGCTTTCTTTCAGGATTTTTTGTTTTACAGGGAGGCTGTTGTCGACAACCTCCCTGCAGCGTGGGACTGGGGGGGGGGGGGGGGGGGGGGCAGTGTCTGCCCCGCGGGGTCCTGAGCCACTGCTCCCGCTGACTAGACATTAGCTCCGGGGGGTCCGATCACACCCCGCCACAGGGGAACGCTCGCCCCAGCAGCCGGCCGCCACCCCCCTAGATGCTGAACATGGCAAGTTAGTCACTATCCCCCCTTGCAAGCAGGGGGGGGGGGCAGTGTGAAGAGGGCGGCTATTAGGGCGGGAGCGCGACCTTGACCGCGCTCCTGGGCGGCTCAGTGAACCTTGGTGCGGCGCTGGGGGGAGCGTCCTGGGCCTGCTCCAGACCCCACACTGGTCATCTCCTGACGGGGTCTGTGGATCCGGGTCAGCCACTGTTCCTTCAGGCCAGTATAATCTCTTTACAGAGCGGGAAGCCGGCACCATTGAAGGGGCGGAGCTTCTCCTCAGAGCGGACCCAGCAGCGTTTAGCGACATTTTTCCTGCCTGCTTTCACTGCCAAGTGGATCCAGGTCCCTACAGACCAATCTCCAGCTATCTGTATGGTACCAAGGGGGTTGTAGAAGGGGGGGGGGGGGGGGGGGCGAAGAAGCTGTATACAGGCTGTGTCACCTATTGAGGGACACAGCCAGCACTGGTTAGGGTCTCCCTATACCCCTGATAGTGCTGTGTGTGGGTTGGCTCCAATCTCTGTGTCTCTCTGCCATTCTTTGGGGGGAAACTCTGCCTTCATAATACCCTGTGTGTTTGTGGGGTGTTTGTATGTGTGTGGCAACATGTCTAGGGACGATGTATCATATGCTGCAGAGGATTTATCCTTACAAGAGGACTCCATTCCATGTAATCAGGATTGCACAGTTTTAGTGCAGATCCCTGCTGGAGAGCCAGAATGGTTAGTCTCTCTGAGGGGACTATTTCCCAGATTTCTGATAGAGTTGCTAGGACTGAGCATGCCACTCAGGTCCTCCAGTCCTCTATGGTTATTTGGTCTGATACTGCCTCCTCGGGGTCCCCTGCGATTAATTCTCAGACACGTGCACTTACAATGTTGCAGGATGACACAGACACCGACTCTGACACTGCAGACGGTGACGGGGATATGTCGAGGGGATCTGCATCACTTGCCAAGGGGGTACAGTTGATGATTGCAGCTGTTAGAGATGTTTTACACATTTCGGACACAGCTCCGGAACAGGTGGAGGAGGCCTTCTTCACAGATCATAAGAAGCCCCCCCTCACTTTCCCAGCATCCAAAGAATTAAACGCCATCTTTGAAAAGGCCTGGGAAACTCCGGAAAATACATTTCAGATCCTTAAGAGGGTTTTGGTTGCTTTTCCCTTCCCAGAGGAAGAAAGAAAAAAATGGGAGTCCCCGCCGATGGTCGATGCCTCTGTATCTAGGCTGTCCAAACAGGTGGTGCTGCTGGTACCAGGATCTACCGCGTTGAAAGACCCAGTGGATCGCAAGGTGGATGCTACGTTAAAATCCATGTACACGGCTTCTGGGGCTATATTAAGGCCTACTATAGCCTGCGCTTGGATTGCAAAAGCTATTGCCAGGTGGTCTATCACTATGCAGGAAGAATCGGCTACACTGGATAAAGATGACGTTGATATGTTTTTACGCCATATTCAGGATTCTGCAGGGTTCCTAGTGGATTCCATGAAGGACCTGGGCTGCATGGCTGCGGGGATCTCCTCCAAGTCCGTCTCGGCTCGCAGGGGTCTCTGGCTGCGCCAATGGTCTGCGGATGTGGAATCTAGGAAGAGCGTGGAGGGCCTACCCTACACAGGTCAGTCTCTCTTTGTGGAGGCGCTGGGTGCGTGGATTGCCACGGCTACCGCGGGTATGTCTACTTTTCACCCCTCAGCTGCACCGGCTCCGAAGAAGCCTTTTACACCAGCCGCGTCACAGTCCTTTCGGCCCGCGAGGCAAAGAAAAAACAAGCCTTCGAACACCTTCTTCAGAGGTGGTCGTGCAAAAGGAAAGAAACCTGCTCCCATAGGTTCCCAGACCCAGAAGCCCGCTTCTGATGCCACTAAGCTCTCCGCATGACGGTGGACGTCTGGGCCTGGAGGATGGTCAGTTGGGGGCGAGACTCCGACAGTTCAGCCACATCTGGGTGTCGTCTGGTCTGGACCCCTGGGTCCTGGATATAGTGTCCAGGGGTCACAGACTGGAGTTTCACGATACCCCTCCTCACCGTTTCTTCAAGTCAGGCTTACCATCTCTGCTAGCGGACAAAGCGATTCTTCTGGAGGCCATCAGAAAATTGGTGGTGTCGGAAGTCGTCGTTCCGGTTCCGCCTCAGCAGTGGAACAAGGGTTATTATTCAAACCTTTTCGTGGTACCGAAACTGGATGGTTCAGTACGGCCTATTCTGAACTTAAAGTCTTTGAACCCTTATCTTAGGGAGTTCAAATTCAAGATGGAATCTCTGAGAGCTGTCATCTCAGGGCTAATGGAGGGGTAAGCCTCTGGACATCAAGGATGCTTACATCCACATCCCCATTTGGTCACCGCATTAGGCATACCTCAGGTTTGCGCTGTTGGACAACCACTATCAGTTCCAGGCGCTGCCGTTTGGCCTCTCCTCAGCACCGAGGATTTTCACCAAGTTGATGGCGGAGATGATGGTTCTTCTCCGCAAGCAGGGGGTGAACATAATTCCTTATCTGAGCGTCTATTCAGTGCAGACAGAGGGAGAGAGGGCATGCCAGCAGCTCACGGAGCGCTGGGCATGCCCCCTCAGTGACGAAAATGGGGCGTGGCTCGCGATCGCGGGTCCTCCGCGAAGCCACGCCCCTTTTCCATAGACCACACACCCTTTTCAGGAGCACGCACGGCTTCGCCGCGCGTGTGTCCCTCTTCAGGTAGGGTAAAAGTTGGGAGGTATGACATGCAGAAATAATAAAGCTTTGTTTGACAATTGTCCATGTCATTTCCCAGCAGGGAGTCTCAAGGATATTCTGGTACTGTAGAAGGCAAGTATGACATATTATACATACTGTGAATGTTATCACTAAAACAACGTACACTATGTACTGTATTAGGCTTAGTGGTTCTTTACGGTAGAAATATCCATTAGTATTTTCAGAAATACTGACCTTCAGTACTTTGTCCTTGGTCCATAGTGTATTTGCAGGGTGAGAGAACCTTTAAAGGAATAGATAAGTGCACATTATGGGCCTTTTACAGATGCGCTCGCAATGTGGCAATAGTACGGAGATTCTTACTGGGCATGCGTCTGAGCCGAGGCGATTGAACGGCAACTGCGGTCGCTCCAAGGAATTAGTCGCAAAGTAAGTGACAGGAAGACAGCAGTTGGGGCTGGTAACAGGGAGTGGTCAAGCAAACGCAGGCGTGCCATGGCCGTTCAGACGCCGCTTTCTGGCCGTGCAGAAATTACCAGTTGCCATCTTACTTGCTACTGCAGAGCCCTCTGCGTCCCGGGAGAGCAGCTCAGCCTGTGATGATGGTACCGATGTATCAGCAGGTATACGCCGTTGCATGGAAATGATGAAACAGCAGTGGGCGTCCCTATGCTCAGCTTAGCTTCTGCCCATATTAGCATGTACTCGCAATTGTGTATGGAAAAAGGCAGCAACGGCAGCAGCAAGAACACCCACATCTGGATCAGGTATTAGGTATGCCGCCTTTATATTCTGACCAATGTCATGCCTGTGGACCAGTGGTGTATCTCCCAGAGACAAGAGAAGCATTGGCCCCTGGGCGCCTGATATTGGCGGGATGGGGGGGGTCTAAGTGCAGATGAGTAAGAATGGCAGGCTGCTGTATATGTACTCAGTTCACAACATAAAGGCAGCTTATTTAAATGGCCGCAGACTTACCTACAGCACACTGTGTAAATTCCCCCCCTCCCCGTCCCCCTGGACTTTACCTCCTGGATTTGGGGGGGGGGGGGCTGAAGAGGAGTGCTGTGGGGGCAAAACAGAAAAAAAGACAAGAAGCACTAATGGTAAGTATGGGACAGGAGAAGAAAAAAATCGATTGCACCCTATAAGGAGAGAGAGACATGTCAGGCTGTGAGACGTGACTTTCAGTTTCTCTTACAGAGGAGTGTTATTAGGTGTCTGTATATAGTAATATTCCTCCCTAGTCCCTCGTTACACTTTCCACCGTGTGTCAGACAAGTATATCAGCAATCTAGGAAACACATGTCACAGACACAAAGATTTACCTTGTCCTCTCTGTCACAGATTCCCACCGCGCTGATCACATATTGTATGTACGGAGGGTTACAGTACAGTATGGTGCAGGTCACGTGATCAGTTATACAGGAGGAACACCCGGGTCACATGACAGCACTGCACACAATGAGTAAATAGTGAGAACAGGACGTTGCTGGATCCGTCTGCTCTGTAATCTCTGTACTACATCTGACATTGTGTAACGTGCATGTAAGACATGAAGCACACTGCAGCATCCGTCACTATTTCTGTAACAGACACTCACTGCTCTGCTCAGTTCAGAGCAGTAGTGAATAGACGCTGTGTGCATGCGCACAGCGTCTATTCCCTAGAGACGGAGGGACAGGGGGCATGAAAGCAGCTCACAGAGCGCTGGCCATGTCCCCATACTGACGGAAAATGGGGGGGGGGGGCATGGCTAGCGACCCGGCATGTTAGAGACGGAGCCTCCCAAGTGCCCCCCCCCACCACGGACACTGCGGCCCGCGGGGCGGGTGGGACAGCGGGACAGTCCCCAAAAAACGGGACTGTCCCGCGAAAATCGGGACAGTTGGGAGGTATGGCATGTGTTGGTACGCTCTATCAGTTCACTTGTCTGCCACCATACTACCACTACTGAAATGGCCCAATTACAATTATTATTTCAACTAAAGTGTGCCGGACCATTTTTGCTGGTTTTGGTTCTAATTTGTTGTCCGGTTTTTGGATTTCATCCCTGTCTTGTTTTGGTTTTTTATTTTTTGCAAAAATGTATGAAAAAAATAAAATCACATAGTTTGGGCCTTTTTTTTTGTTCCTACAGTATTATTAACCTCAATAACATTAATTTCCAGTCATGTCCAGTCAACCTCACAGCTCACAATATTGGTTTCATCCGCTTTAGGCCAAAGGCTGCAGCGAGCTGGCTGATTACTAAGCAACAGAGGAGCGGCACAAACTCACGGCAGTTTATAGCGCATCTAAGAAACTTGGCAACACAGCAGTGGCAGAACACAGCCACTAGTATTGAGTCTGGACACAGCACAGCCGCTTGAAGCAGCAGAGTACAGCGAAGCATACCTTTAGTGCGCCTTGTACACAGAAAATCCACTTGTATAAGGCTAGAGTCTGGACACAACCACTTGAATCAGAGTACTGCACAGCATACAGCACAAGCTGAGACAGAGTGAATTTGTGGAGAAATACTGCTGTGGGTCCCTTAAATGGAATCCAAAACCCTTGAATACAACACCGGGAGGATGACAGCAGCAGAAAGAAAGAAGTAATAATGCCACCGTATAGGTCATTGGTACGGCCTCATCTAGAATACTGTGTCCAGTTCTGGAGACCACATCTTCAGAAGGATATAAATACATTAGAGAGTGTACAAAGAAGGGCAACTAAAATGGAGCATGGCCTACATCAAAGAACTTACCCGGAAAGGCTAAAAGATCTTAATATGTATAGGGGGTAATTCAGAGTTGATCGCAGCAGCAAATTTGTTAGCAGTTGGGCAAAACCATGTGCAGTGCAGGTGGGGCAGATATAACATGTGCAGAGAAAGAGTTAGATTTGGGTGTGGTGTGTTCAAACTGAAATCTAAATTGCAGTTAAAAATAACGCAGCCAGTATTTATCCTGCACATAAACAATATAACTAGAGATGAGCGGGTTTGGTTCTCAGATAACCGAACCCCCCCACCCCCACCCCCCGAACTCCACGTGGTTTACACGGGTCCGAGGCAGCCTCGGTTCTTCCCGCCTGACTCGGAAAACCCGAACGAGGCAAAACGTCGTCATCCCGCTGTCGGATTCTCGCAAGATTCGGATTCCATATAAAGAGCCGCGCGTCGCCGCCATTTTCACTCGTGCATTGTCGAGAGGGCGAGAGGACGTGGCTACGTTCTCTGAGTGGAAAGCTCAATATCAGTGCTCAGTATCAGTGCTGCATTGTGGTGACCAGTATACTACAGTACAATAGTCCAGTGCTGCATCTCGCTGCCCAGTGTCAGTTTTAGTATCCTCATCAGTGCTCAGTATAATCAGTGCTCAGTATAATCAATGATCAGTATAATCAGTGCGCTGTTAGTCGTGCGCCCGTTGTCCGCCATTAGTGCAGTGGGATTTAGACAATTGATGAAGTTATTGTGTCCCCGGTACCAAATCCCATCTAGATTCCACTTCACTAGGCAGGCGATAGCGAGATTTTGCCAAATAATTCCAGTGATTTGGACGTAGCATTACAGTGATTTTACCAATTAATATCAGTGATTTATAATTATTAATTACAGTGGTCTTGCCAAATAATCCAGTGATTTGGACATATAATTCCAGTTGGAATTGTCTGTGTCGCTTGGCTTAGTCATACAGCTACCTCATTGCACCTCTTCGACATCTTTGCATGAGGTGCTGTTTGGGGACAGTTTCTGAAAAGTGCCATCCTGTGTGACACTGCCGTATGAGTCCAGGGGTACTGCTGTATTAGTCCTGGGGTACTGCCGTATAAATCCACCAATTGCAGATTTTTTTTTAAAGTGACTGGAGCGTTCTGGAGATGCGGTCAGTGGACCGAACAATTGCGGCCCACTCTTGACATTCAGCCACTGCGTGAGACTACTAGATGGGCCAGGTGGTTGTGTCGCTTAGCTTAGGCCTAGAGCAACCTCACTGCACCTTTTTTTCGTCTTTGCATCATGTGCTGTTAGGGGCCTTTTTTTTTTTATATCTGCCCTCCTGTCTGCCACTGCAGTGCCATGCCTAGATGGGCCAGGTGTTTGTGCTGACCACTTGGATCGCTTAGCTTAGTCATCCAGTGACCTCGGTGCAACCTTTTGGCCTAAAAACAATATTGTGAGGTATTCAGAATAGACTGGAAATGAGTGGAAATTCTGGTTATTGAGGTTAATAATACTATAGGATCAAAATTACCCCCAAATTCTATGATTTAAGTTGTTTTTGAGGGTTTTAAAAAAAACAAAAAACCCTGAATCCAAAACGCACCCGAATCCGACAAAAATTCTTAAGGGAGGTTTTGCCAAAATGCGTCCGAATCCAAAACACGACCGCGGAACCAAAACCAAAACACAAAACCCGAAAAATGCCACTGCACATCTCTAAATATAACCCACCCAAATCTAACTCTCTCTTCAAACGTTATACCTGTCCCACCTGCAGTGCGTGCACATGGTTTTTCCCAAATGCTAACAAATTTGCTGCTGCGATCAACTCTGAATTACCCCTTCAGTTTGGAGGAGAGAAGGGAAAGGGGAGACATGATAGAAACTTACAAATATACCAAGGGTTTTAACAAAGTCCAGGAGGCAAACATTCTTCAAAGGAAGAGAAGTATTAGAACTCAAGGACATACACTGAAAATGGAGGGAGAAAGGTTTAGGGGAAATGTAAGGAACAATTACTTAACAGAAAGGGTAGTGGATAAGTGGAATAGCCTCCCAGCAGTGGTGGTAGAAGCTAAGACGGTAGAGCAATTTAAACACGCATGGGATAGGCATATGAATGTCCTTACAAATAAATAAGGTTAAAAAAGGGCTGAGATTGCCTAGAGGATGAAAAAAGGGGCAGACTAGATGGGCCGAGTGGTTCTTATCTGCCGTCACATTCTATGTTTCTATAATGTTTTGCCTCAATCTGGAATCCAAGTCTGGTGGGAATATCCAAGCCATGGCTTAGGAAGACTCAGATCCCGAAAGTTTGGAGCGGCTCAGATTCCAGGTAATCTAAACTGCTCATCTATTGTAGGTAAACTGCTAAATTTCATATGCTAGGGAGTATAATAAAATTGAGGCCACTCCTCCTGCAGGGTAAGGCAGGCACAACATTTTCCCGAGAGTCGCAGTGCAGTGAAGGACGGAATGAGTTTATCCCCTTTATAAATGAATTTGTACCTATTGACAGAATGCAAGTTGGAGGACGTTTGCTGGAGACAAGCCTACACCACACTACACTGTGGGAGCGCAGCCTATATGGAACAATACAGCATCCTTTCCACTGCAAAACACAGCGCCATTCCCTATCTCCCCGCATAAACTTGCTCAGTGTACAATCTGATACCAGCTAATATAAACCTTTCCAGATTACAAAAAAACACCTTGAAAATAAAATCTGTTTTTTTTTTCCAGATACTTGCTCCAAGCCTCCGGTACCTGCAGGCAATTCTTATTCTAACGACCGCAATGAATTTAAAAATTTCCACCAGCAGTTGGTTGAGTATGAAATGTATGAGCTGAGGAGGGTTTACAAGTATTTCTGGAATGACCTAATCTACGTTGTGGAATGTTTGGACACTCACAGCCTCCTGAGGGAACTAAAGTCACGGACTCCACTTAATCTAGAGGTAAGTACCCATTAATAGTGATGCTGGCTAAGCAAGAGCAATTTTGTTGGGCACTACAAACATGTTTGGCCAAATGTATAGACACTGTACCATGGAGGTCATTCCGAGTTGGTCGCTCGCAAGCGGATTTTAGCAGATTTGCTCATGCTAAGCCGCCGCCTACTGGGAGTGAATCTTAGCATCTTAAAATTGCGAACGATGTATTCGCAATATTGCGATTACACACCTCGTAGCAGTTTCTGAGTAGCTCCAGACTTACTCGGCATCTGCGATCATTTCAGTGCTTGTCGTTCCTGGTTTGACGTCACAAACACACCCAGCGTTCGCCCAGACACTCCTCCGTTTCTCCGGCCACTCCTACGTTTTTTCCGGAAACGGTAGCGTTTTTTCCCACACGCCCATAAAACGGCCTGTTTCCGCCCAGAAACACCCACTTCCTGTCAATCACATTACGATCACCAGAACGATGAAAAAGCCGTGAGTAAAATTCCTAACTGCATAGCAAATTTACTTGGCGCAGTCGCAGTGCGAACATTGCGCATGCGCATTAAGCGGAAAATCGCTGCGATGCGAAGATTTTTACCGAGCGAACAACTCGGAATGAGGGCCCATGTGTAGAAAACCTAAGAATAAGAGCAGTAGTGGCAATACATCAAGTAGTCCTGTCCAATGTGTGTTCAACCCTCTTCAATCTTCTGGCATCATGAGTGGCTATGAAAACTCCATCAAGTCAAGATATTCATGTTGGTTGAGAGGGCTTGTGCAGTCCTCTTGGTCCCATTCTCATAGTATTGTGGGCATGTCCTATCTTAATGGAGGATGGAAAAAGAAGAATGCACTGTAAGCTGCACCAGTGCAGAAGGTGCAATGGTTTGGAGGTCATGCATGCGCAGTGAACACATCTCTGACCCAATGTGCCTTCTGCACATGCTTACCATTGTGTCACCGCCGCTAGTGGAACTACAAGTCCTACTGAATATATACAAATGTGTCCTCCTCATACATCTAGCTCAATATGCCACGCAGCACAAGATGCCTGGCGTGAGTGAGCCGCCAGGTCCCGTGCAACTCAGCTAGTGTGGCATCTTAGTAGCAATGAAAAGCAATGCAACTAGGATGCACAAGGAGACTGCTGATTAATTTGATATGAAACTTGTATTTCTCTATCGTCCTAGTGGATGCTGGGGTTCCTGAAAGGACCATGGGGGAATAGCGGCTCCGCAGGAGACAGGGCACAAAAGTAAAGCTTTCCGATCAGGTGGTGTGCACTGGCTCCTCCCCCTATGACCCTCCTCCAAGCCAGTTAGATTTTTGTGCCCGGCCGAGAAGGGTGCAATCTAGGTGGCTCTCCTAAAGAGCTGCTTAGAGAAAGTTTAGCTTAGGTTTTTTATTTTACAGTGAGTCCTGCTGGCAACAGGATCACTGCAACGAGGGACTTAGGGGAGAAGAAGTGAACTCACCTGCGTGCAGGATGGATTGGCTTCTTGGCTACTGGACATCAGCTCCAGAGGGACGATCACAGGTACAGCCTGGATGGTCACCGGAGCCTCGCCGCCGGCCCCCTTGCAGATGCTGAAACATGAAGAGGTCCAGAATCGGCGGCAGAAGACTCCTCAGTCTTCTAAAGGTAGCGCACAGCACTGCAGCTGTGCGCCATTTTCCTCTCAGCACACTTCACACGGCAGTCACTGAGGGTGCAGGGCGCTGGGAGGGGAGCGCCCTGGGAGGCAAATGAAAACCTATTTGGCTATATGGAGATATTTAACCCCTGCCAGAATACACTAAAGAGCGGGAGACGAGCCCGCCGGAAAAGGGGCGGGGCCTATCTCCTCAGCACACAGCGCCATTTTCCTTACACAGCTCCGCTGGTCAGGACGGCTCCCAGGTCTCTCCCCTGCACTGCACTACAGAAACAGGGTAAAACAAGAGAGGGGGGGCAAAATAGTGGCAAAAATTATATTATAAAAGCAGCTATACAGGGAGCACTTATTATAAGGCTATCCCTGTCATATATAGCGCTTTTGGTGTGTGCTGGCAAACTCTCCCTCTGTCTCCCCAAAGGGCTAGTGGGGTCCTGTCTTCGTTAAGAGCATTCCCTGTGTGTCTGCTGTGTGTCGGTACGTGTGTGTCGACATGTATGAGGACGATATTGGTGTGGAGGCGGAGCAATTGCCAAATATGGGGATGTCACCTCCTAGGGGGTCGACACCAGAATGGATGCCTTTATTTATGGAATTACGGGATAGTGTCAACACGCTAAAGCAGTCGTTTGTCGACATGAGACGGCCGGACAATCAGTTAGTGCCTGTCCAGGCGCCTCAAACACCGTCAGGGGCTGTAAAACGCCCTTTGCCTCAGTCGGTCGACACAGACCCAGACACAGGCACTGATTCCAGTGGCGACGGTGACGAATCAACCGTATTTTCCAGTAGGGCCACACGTTATATGATTTTGGCAATGAAGGAGGCGTTACATTTAGCTGATACTACTGGTACCACTAAACAGGGTATTATGTGGGGTGTGAAAAAACTACCTATAGTTTTTCCTGAATCAGAAGAACTAAATGATGTATGTGATGAAGCGTGGGTTGCCCCCGATAAAAAGATGCTAATTTCAAAGAAGTTATTAGCTTTATACCCTTTCCCGTCAGAGGTTAGGGCGCGCTGGGAAACACCTCCTAGGGTGGATAAGGCGCTCACACGCTTATCTAAACAAGTGGCGTTACCCTCTCCTGAGAGGGCCGCACTTAAAGATCCAACAGATAGGAGGATGGAAAATATCCAAAAAAGTATATACACACATACAGGTGTTATACTACGACCAGCTATAGCGTCAGCCTGGATGTGCAGTGCTGGAGTAGTTTGGTCAGAGTCCCTGATTGAAAATATTGATACCCTGGATAGGGACAATGTTTTACTGTCTTTAGAGCAAATAAAGGATGCATTTCTTTATATGCGTGATGCACAGAGGGATATCTGCACACTGGCATCACGGGTAAGTGCTATGTCCATTTCGGCCAGAAGAAGTTTATGGACGCGACAGTGGTCAGGCGATGCGGACTCAAAACGGCATATGGAAGTTTTGCCGTATAAAGGGGAGGAGTTATTTGGAGTCGGTCTATCAGATTTGGTGGCCACGGCTACAGCCGGGAAATCCACCTTTTTACCTCAAGCTACTCCCCAACAGAAAAAGACACCGACTTTTCAACCGCAGTCCTTTCGTTCCTTTAAAAACAAGAGAGCAAAGGGATATTCATATCTGCCACGAGGCAGAGGAAGGGGGAAGAGACACCAACAGGCAGCTCCTTCCCAGGAACAGAAGCCCTCCCCCGCTTCTACAAAAGCCTCAGCATGACGCTGGGGCTTCTCAAGCGGACTCGGGGGCGGTGGGCGGTCGTCTCAAGCATTTCAGCGCGCAGTGGGCTCACTCGCAGGTAGATCCCTGGATCCTGCAGATAATATCTCAGGGGTACAGGTTGGAACTAGAGACAGATCCGCCTCGCCGTTTCCTGAAGTCTGCTTTACCAACGTCCCCCTCCGAAAGGGAGACGGTTTTGGAAGCCATTCACAAGCTGTACTCTCAGCAGGTGATAGTCAAGGTACCTCTTCTACAACAGGGAAAGGGGTATTATTCCACTCTATTTGTGGTACCGAAGCCGGACGGCTCGGTAAGACCTATTCTAAATCTGAAGTCCTTGAACCTGTACATAAAGAAGTTCAAGTTCAAAATGGAGTCACTCAGAGCAGTGATAGCGAACCTGGAAGAAGGGGACTTTATGGTGTCCTTGGACATCAAGGATGCGTACCTCCACGTTCCAATTTACCCCTCACACCAGGGGTACCTCAGGTTCGTTGTACAAAACTGTCACTATCAGTTTCAGACGCTGCCGTTCGGATTGTCCACGGCACCTCGGGTCTTTACAAAGGTAATGGCCGAGATGATGATTCTTCTTCGAAGAAAAGGCGTATTAATTATCCCATACTTGGACGATCTCCTAATAAGGGCAAGGTCCAGAGAACAGCTAGAGAGGGGATTAGCACTGTCTCAAGAAGTGCTAAAACAGCACGGCTGGATTCTGAATATTCCAAAATCCCAGTTAATGCCGACAACTCGTCTGCTGTTCCTAGGGATGATTCTGGACACGGTTCAGAAAAAGGTTTTTCTCCCGGAGGAAAAAGCCAAGGAGTTGTCCGAGCTTGTCAGGAACCTCCTAAAACCAGGAAAGGTGTCTGTACATCAATGCACAAGAGTCCTGGGAAAAATGGTGGCTTCTTACGAAGCAATTCCATTCGGCAGATTCCATGCACGAATTTTCCAGAGGGATCTGTTAGACAAATGGTCAGGGTCGCATCTTCAGATGCACCAGCGGATAACCCTGTCTCCAAGGACAAGGGTATCTCTTCTGTGGTGGTTGCAGAGTGCTCATCTATTGGAGGGCCGCAGATTCGGCATACAGGATTGGATCCTGGTGACCACGGACGCCAGCCTGAGAGGCTGGGGAGCAGTCACACAAGGAAGAAACTTCCAGGGAGTGTGGACGAGCCTGGAAACGTCTCTTCACATAAACATTCTGGAACTAAGAGCAATCTACAATGCTCTAAGCCAGGCAGAACCTCTGCTTCAAGGAAAACCGGTGTTGATCCAGTCGGACAACATCACGGCAGTCGCCCATGTGAACAGACAGGGCGGCACAAGAAGCAGGAGTGCAATGGCAGAAGCTGCAAGGATTCTTCGCTGGGCAGAGAATCATGTGATAGCACTGTCAGCAGTGTTCATCCCGGGAGTGGACAACTGGGAAGCAGACTTCCTCAGCAGACACGACCTTCACCCGGGAGAGTGGGGACTTCATCCGGAAGTCTTCCACATGCTGGTAACCCGTTGGGAAAGACCAATGGTGGACATGATGGCATCTCGCCTCAACAAAAAACTGGACAGGTATTGCGCCAGGTCAAGAGATCCGCAGGCAATAGCTGTGGACGCGCTGGTAACGCCTTGGGTGTACCAGTCGGTGTATGTGTTTCCTCCTCTGCCTCTCATACCAAAAGTATTGAGAATTATACGGCAAAGAGGCGTAAGAACGATACTAGTGGTTCTGGATTGGCCAAGAAGGACTTGGTACCCGGAACTTCAAGAGATGATCACGGAAGATCCGTGGCCTCTACCTCTAAGGAGGGACTTGCTTCAGCAGGGTCCCTGTCTGTTTCAAGACTTACCGCGGCTGCGTTTGACGGCATGGCGGTTGAACGCCGGATCCTAAAGGAAAAAGGCATGCCGGAAGAAGTCATTCCTACTTTGATTAAAGCAAGGAAGGAAGTAACCGTGCAACACTATCACCGCATTTGGCGAAGATATGTTGCGTGGTGCGAGGATCGGAGTGCTCCGACGGAGGAATTTCAACTGGGTCGATTCCTACATTTCCTGCAATCAGGATTGTCTATGGGTCTCAAATTGGGATCTATTAAGGTTCAAATTTCGGCCCTGTCGATTTTCTTTCAAAAAGAATTGGCTTCAGTTCCTGAAGTCCAGACTTTTGTTAAGGGAGTGCTGCATATACAGCCTCCTGTGGTGCCTCCAGTGGCACCGTGGGATCTCAATGTGGTTTTGGAATTTCTAAAATCTCATTGGTTTGAACCACTAAAAAAGGTGGATTTAAAATATCTCACATGGAAAGTGACCATGTTACTAGCCCTGGCTTCGGCCAGGAGAGTGTCAGAACTGGCAGCTTTATCTTACAAAAGCCCATATCTGATTTTCCATTCGGACAGGGCAGAACTGCGGACTCGTCCGCATTTTCTCCCTAAGGTGGTGTCAGCATTTCATCTGAACCAGCCTATTGTAGTGCCTGCGGCTACAAGTGACTTGGAGGACTCCAAGTTACTGGACGTTGTCAGAGCATTAAAAATATATATTGCAAGGACAGCTGGAGTCAGAAAATCTGACTCGTTGTTTATATTGTATGCACCCAACAAGATGGGTGCTCCTGCGTCTAAGCAGACGATTGCTCGTTGGATCTGTAGCACAATCCAACTTGCACATTCTGTGGCAGGCCTGCCACAGCCTAAATCTGTAAAGGCCCACTCCACAAGGAAGGTGGGCTCATCTTGGGCGGCTGCCCGAGGGGTCTCGGCATTACAACTTTGCCGAGCAGCTACGTGGTCAGGGGAGAACACGTTTGTAAAATTTTACAAATTTGATACTCTGGCTAAGGAGGACCTGGAGTTCTCTCATTCGGTGCTGCAGAGTCATCCGCACTCTCCCGCCCGTTTGGGAGCTTTGGTATAATCCCCATGGTCCTTTCAGGAACCCCAGCATCCACTAGGACGATAGAGAAAATAAGAATTTACTTACCGATAATTCTATTTCTCGGAGTCCGTAGTGGATGCTGGGCGCCCATCCCAAGTGCGGATTATCTGCAATAATTGTACATAGTTATTGTTAACTAATTCGGGTTATTGTTAGGAAGCCATCTTTCAGAGGCTCCTCTGTTATCATACTGTTAACTGGTTTTGATCACAAGTTGTACGGTGTGATTGGTGTGGCTGGTATGAGTCTTACCCGGGATTCAAAATTCCTCCCTTATTGTGTACGCTCGTCCGGGCACAGTACCTAACTGGCTTGGAGGAGGGTCATAGGGGGAGGAGCCAGTGCACACCACCTGATCGGAAAGCTTTACTTTTGTGCCCTGTCTCCTGCGGAGCCGCTATTCCCCCATGGTCCTTTCAGGAACCCCAGCATCCACTACGGACTCCGAGAAATAGAATTATCGGTAAGTAAATTCTTATTATTGTCCCTCATTCCGAATTGTTCGCTCGCTAGCTGCTTTTAGCAGCATTGCACACGCTAGGCCGCCGCCCTCTGGGAGTATATTTTAGCTTAGCAGAATTGCCAACGAAAGATTAGCAGAATTGCGAATAGAGAATTCTTAGCAGTTTCTGAGTACCTCGAGACTAAGTCCTACACTGCGATCAGCTCAGCCCATTTCGTTCCTGGTTTGATGTCACAAACACGCCCTGCGTTCGGCCAGCCACTCCCCCGTTTCTCCAGACACTCGCGCGTTTTATCCTGGCACGCCTGCGTTTTTCCGCACACTCCCAGAAAACGGTCAGTTTCTGCCCAGAAACACCCACTTCCTGTCAATCACACCCTGATCATTTCAACGATGAAAAATCTTTGTTCGGCCGTGAGTAAATCTACTAAGTTTTGTGCATTTTTGCCTTAATCACTCCGTTGCGAAAATTGTCAACGAGCGAACAACTCGGAATGACCCCCATTGTGTATGACTGAGTCTGTATATGTTTCAGCAATGTTAGCTTTGTAGCATTCTATTAATATTAATAGTTTATTATGTTAAATAAACTCTGGATCCTCTGCAGTTTAGGATATAGACAAAAGTTGGAGTGCGACCTCATCTCTGACAACTTCAACTAAGAGACCTCACCTGTATTTTGCCTTTATAAATCCTCAGTCCTACCGAGCTTTGCTCGAGCAATGTTTGCATTTCTGCTGCTCTGTTGGTGATAGTAGGTCTTGTTATGTTTGCCTGTTCCTCCGTCACAACCCTACCTTCTCCAAACAACTGAATAAAGCCCTCACAGTTCCACCTTCTTCAAATGATCAACTTTGCCTTCATCCCATCCAACACAATTCTTCCTTATCTAAACTCTTTGACTTTAGCTATGTCCCACACAACCCGTTCTCTCAGGAGAAAGTGACTTGGCCAGACATGGTGTGTCTATGATAATTACTCTAGAAAACAAATTACACCATTGTAGTTTGTAGGTGACTGGGAAACTTATTTAGATATATTCATGAGATACTGTACTTTTATGTTCACATTTATTATTTGTGTTCTAGAGCTACCCAAAAATGAAAGAAGACCTTGGCGTCACCAGATTTTCTACACAGTTGGTACATGACATTTTCAAGGAAGGAAGAGATGCTGTTCTAGGATTTTGGGAAAGCCTTCATGCAGTACAGAGGGATCACCCACATCCTAATTGGATTGAGATTTTGAGTGAATTAATCAATACAGGTAGAATAGAAAAACAAATTATCCTAATTTGGAATAAATATATAAGATTATGTCGTTGTTATAAGTAGTCTAAATCAGAGTTTCCCAAACTCCGCCATTACAGTCCAGCTTTTAAGAATATCCATGCTTGAGTCCACATGGTTAAATCAAATTGACTGAGATACTAATTAAGTCACCTATGCTCAAGAATGAATCTCCTTAAAACCTGGACTGTAATGGAGGAGTTTGGGAAACGCTGGGCTAAGGGATAATTTAGATGGATTTACAATGAAACTGGGAGTAACTGAGCTTTGAATTGAGGGGGGGAGGGGGTTACACAGGGAAAAATTCTGCCAAACATTTAGGGCCACCTAGAATCCGATAAGAGACTATATAAAGACTTTGGGGAAAGAGACAAAGGTTATGCCATAAAACTAAACTATGCAACCGGTAAGGAAATCAATGTCATGCTGGTCATAGATCATGAATAACCTTATCTGCATCACTTATGCTACTTATATGAATTCATTGTTAATAAAAAGTTCACATTGTCTATAAGCTTTTTTTCTTCTTTAGCGCTTTCCCACACCCCGCAGGACATCCCCATGACCTTTATCATGTAACACCTCTAGCTGCTTCCTCCAGGTCTGCAGTCCTGGTTCCTAGTCTGGAATAGCTAAATGGGCTCTCCCATGGATGGTGCTAGGAGACTTAAGGGATCTTCGATAACCCTAATGGTCTCTTCTGGGTAAATAAAAATGAATGTATAAAAAAGTGACAAAAGAAGTAAAACAAGATAAAACAACAACATGTACCAAGGGGACATCCTGAATTCCATATCGGCCCTTTATAAAGGCTCCACGGCAGAAATCTTTAGCAATGGTTTCCTTTCTTCCCCTTTTCCACTTACTAATGGCACCAGGCTCCCCCTTAATGTTTGTTTTGGCAATTGAGCCACTGGCTTAGACATTCCGCTTGTTCCATGACTTCCCAGGGCTTGTGGTTCATGACACATCCTACAAACTATGCCTCTATGCGGATGATGTTTTTATTTGTGACTGGCCTTAATACCTTATTTTATGCTCTACAGACTTTTTTGGATTGCTGTAGAGCAGCTTCATATTGTAAATTTAACACCACCAAATCGTTGTCAAGGTTTTTGATGTTAACTGTACCCCCTTACTTACCCATTTGTTGACTTTAGCTACAGCCTGGATGACCCACAAAGTCTCATGGTTAGGCTGTTTAGCGGCATTTAAAATGATGCTACTACCCAAGTTAATGTACTTGTTTTGTGCTATTCCCTATGCTGTATCTCGTCAGCTCTTGGTCTCTATTAAAAAAATGATGCTTTCTTATGTGTGGAAGCGGAGGGCTCCTTGCATTGTGATCACGTGTATGGTTCACTCTTTCTGATTTAGCTTGATACCATGAGGCAGCATTGCTCTCCCAAATGAGTAATTTGTTTATTATCCCCCCCCCCACTTCAAGCCATGGAATGACCTGGAGAGTGCCCTCACTTCTGGCTTTCCTACATTTTGTTTCTGAGCTCCCTACCTGAAGTGTGTCTTTTAAAGCCCTTGATATGATGCTTCCACACCTCCATGTCTCTTATTGGCTTTGTCTGGGCATTACAACTTTAGTGGACTTTTACTCCTTGTCCTCCATTTTCCATTTCCCATATTTGTGTTAAATTCAGGTTAGGGCTAATACTACGCCTGCTGTTTTTCACACAACCCCACCTCAGTTTTTCAGATTGTCTTCTACTGTTTCTCATGAAGCCATATCCTACTGGTATCACCTCATCTCATCATCTTAAATCCCCTATTCAATTACATTGAGAAATGTGTCCAATGAATCCAACGTACTTTTACCCTCAAACAGTGGGAATCCATCCACCTTTCCTCCTTTTCCCTATTGAAGTGCACATTAAGCTCTTGCATATACTTTACCTGACCCCTACTAAACTCCATAGGCTATGGCCCACATGTTCTAAACTCTGCTGGTAACTCTGCCACATTTAGGATGCAATTATGCAATTTTTTGGGATTGTCCTGTGTTGTGCCCTTTCTGGATGGAGGCATTTAAACTCATAAAGATGTGTTGGGAATTACCCTCACTTCTGGGCTTGCCCTAGCCCTTCTGCATTGGTACCCCCTATTAGTCCCCAAGTCTGATCACTACATCCTCAGCCATATTCTCATATTGGCCAAAGCCACCATTGCACAGCTTTGGAAGTCCTCCTCCTCTGCCCCCCTTTTGATGAAGTAATCACCAATTTCACTATGAGATGGAGACCCGAAAGGTTCTACACCCTAAGGCCGCCTCCTCTCCCTTTGTGAAATAGTTTCCCTAGCACCTGTTCATAACCGAGGGTGGCGGTTCTCCCCCTAAGTCTATGGAAGCAAACTGTCCCTCTCCTGAGTTTGACCTGAATGAATGCCCTGCCTCTGAACCTGATATTTAAACTCCTGCAGTCCACCACCTCTTGCCTATATGTACATTTCCTCTCTGTACTACTCCACTAGTGGGCCTGCCTTGCCTTCTCATTTGCTTATTTTTATTATTGTCACACTGTATACTGATATTTTATGCCATAAATATCTTTGAGTGTCTTGTATTACCATGGTCTACCCAATTTCTAAGGTCTGCCCAATTTCTGTCATGCGCAGCAAAAGCCCCCCTCTTAAGGCCCCGCAGCAAATGATGGGACAGGTGTTAGCTGAAGAGTATGGAGGACCTGTCGGGAAGGGACTGGGAGTATGTATACAGCCAATGCAGGGGGCAGATCAGTGGGTTGACCAATATATATATATATATATAATATTATAGAAACATTTAACAATAAGTCATAATCCCAACTGCATTGCCGGCAATAGGGAACCATCAAAAGCCTTTCTGACTGCAGCGCAGAATTCCAGGCTTTGGTGAGTCCATGCTTGGTGGATGTGCCATGCACAATACTTAACTGCCTGTAGCTAGCAGAGGTAGACAGCAAGCAATAGAGTAGAGGACACAGATGAGAAGGAGGATGTCGTTGGACCTCACCATAAGGTGAATCTTGTGAAATGCCGGCAACATATTCATTAGCGTCACTGTGATACTAAATAAAACACGCCACCGATATTAAGTATTGGAATTTAATAAAGCCTTTAATGTCAAAGAAATTCCAAGTATGTCCTGAAGAAAGTATATGAGATTTGCTAGGAAATATTACAAAGCACTTTCCATCCAAGACGACTCAGCGCAAATCCTTAAATATGGCCCTGGTCACTGGTTTGTAAAACACCTCTGGCCTTGTTGAGGATAATAATTTTTTTTATTTTTAGGTGATACGCTGGTGCAGCAGATCCTGCTGGATAAAAACGGGCACAACTTGCCCCCAGAGGTGAAAGGTAAATAACCTAATTATTAAACATAGCAAAGACCTCATATTAGAAAAATCTGCATACATATCCGGGGTGCGGTTCAATAGATCTATAGTAAAAAGATAAACAGTCAGCAGGTCAACACCAAATGGTCCACAGGGTCAAAGGGTGAACACGAAAATAGTCATTACATTTTGTTTTGTTATTTTGTATGTTTCACCATATATTCACTCACCATGCTTCGTGCAAGGGGCCCACTGCGCTTGGCACAGGATACTTATTCCCTCTCGTAGGTCACGCTGCTCCCAATATCGTTGCTCTTCGTTCCTAATCCATAGAGTTGAAAAGTGAAATGAAGATCGCCTGCTGTATTAAATGGCATCGTGCACAACCGGCCATCATGGTGATGTCTGTGAGCACACGGCAGAGAGTAGAATATTTCCTTTAATGTTTTTAGCTTTTGGATGTGTTTGAAACACTTTCTGCTTCCCAGATGAATGTACCAATTCAAATAAAATAAAGATACTGTAATGTAAGAGACAAGGGTGGTCATTCAGAGTTGTTCGCTCGCTAGCAGTTTTTAGCAGCCGTGCAAACGCTAAGCCGCCGCCCTCTGGGAGTGTATGTTAGCTTAACAGAAGTGCAAACGAATGGATCGCAGAGCTGCTACAAAAAAAATAGTGCAGTTTCAGAGCAGCTCCAGACCTACTCAGCACTTGCGATCACTTCAGACTGTTCAGTTCCTGTTTTGATGTCACGAACACGCCCCGGCGTTCTCCCAGCCACGCCTGCGTTTTTTCGAACACTCCCCAAAAACGGTCAGTTGACACCCAGAAACGCCCACTACATGTCAATCACTCTTCGGCGAGCAGTGCGACTGAAAATCTTCGATAGACCTTGTGTAAAACTGCGTCGGCCGTTGTGAAAGTACATCGCGCATGCGCATTGTGCCGCATACGTATGCGCAGAAGTGCCGCTTTTTTGCCTGATCGCTGCGCAGTGACCGAAAACAGCTAGCGAACAACTCGGAATGACCACCAATATCTTAATAACCAGAAAACTACAGAATGTAAGCAATTAGCATATTTCTATATAAATATATAAAATGTTTAGCAACTATTTAACAAAGACAAAGGGGCTGTTAATGAGTCGGATGGATCTCTGCGCACGGGCGCAAATGGTGGGTCTTTTCATACAGGGCGTGCGCAGATGTGAATTAATACATATTTGCTTATGTCAATCCTATTCTGAGATGGTCTTTCCATGAAATTGGGTTTTTGGGGAGGGGACTGGGCATCAAGGGAGTGACATGGATGTGTATCAAAAGATCCATGTGTATGGGGAAGGGAAGCCTGTTCCTGGCTTCCTTTGAACTACTGTACATCCACTTTGTATGCAACTCAGAATCCGCCCCATGATGCATATTCTATTTAAAAAAATAACATTTTTAAATTTTTTTTTTTTTATTAAACTTCTACAGATATTCAGGAAAGGCATAGGCAACATCTTCTGGAGAAAACTCAGAGCTACGTGGAACACAAACCCCCAGGGTCTACCCAGGAACAGCAACAGTTCTACATTTCTGAACGTTACATCAAATTGATTGTTGTCTCTACCGATCATTTCAGACAGCGTCCTCAGAATGAGCTGGTGCACACTGGGCAGAAACACGAGAAATACTTAAAGAAGCAACAGAATGAGCTGAAACATATTTATCTCGATAGGTTGTTCCACTGGTGTCACGAATCAAAATGTGTGCCACATAGAGTAATGGTGAGCGGAGTACCGGGCATTGGGAAGACCACACTGATGCAGAAGTTTGTCTATGACTGGGTGCATAGAAAACTCTATCAGAGATTTGCCTTTGTCTTCTTCTTCAAATTCCGTGAGCTGAACAGACTGGAGAAGACCAGCTTGGAGGAGATGGTCCTTCAGCAATATCCATACCTTCAGAGTCAGCTTGGAAATATCTTACAGGATCCAGAAAAACTGCTCTTTATATTTGATGGCTTAGATGAAAGCATTCACCAAATGGATTTCACATCAAAGAAAGTGTGCAGCAATCCAAAACAGGTGGAAGATACAAACACAATTGTTGGTTGCTTATTGAAAGACTTTCTTCTTAAGGGTTGCTCTGTGCTAATGACCAGTCGTCCAACCAAACTAGTAGCAATTGATACTAATGTCTTCCAACGAGTAACTGAAATTATGGGCTTCTTTTTTAGGGAAAGACAGATGTACTTTGAACATTTCTTCAGAAACAAGGAACTGTCGGAGAAGGCGTTTGATTATGTCAGGGAGAATGACGCACTCTACACTTTCTGTTATATCCCATCCTACTGTTGGATCATCTGTACGGTACTATCAATGTGCTTCAAGGCCCAACCGGCAAACCATGAGCAGCTGATGTTAATATTGCCCAAAACAGTAACTCAACTCTTTGGGACTTTTGTCGCCAACATTCTGTCCAATCACAGCCAGGATAAATGTGGTGCTCGCGAACTGGTGAAGTCCATTGGGTGGATGGCAGAACATGGAGTAATGAATCATCTTCTTATATTTGATAAGCGAGATTTGGGATCTTTCAGTATAGATGATTCCTCCCGTCTCTTGTCAAGTTTCATGATGGAATCTGACCAACCACCTAATATCACCTATTCCTTCTTACATCTCACCATCCAGGAGTTCCTTGCAGCATTGTTTCACTATCTTGATAATTGTCCGGAAAAGTTGAAAAAGTCTCTACAGAAAGCCCAATCTTTTGAAGACTGTCGTGGGGAAGTTTTTGTTCGTTTTCTTTGTGGTCTATCGGATGTGTCCACCAGATCCATTCTGAAACCTTACCTAGGAGAATTTACCAGTCAGTCATCCAGGGACGTCATCACCTGGCTTCAGAAACATCGCCATGAATTAGATGCTCTACTCACAAATGAACAGGACAAAAGGAAGACTCTGAATTTATTCACCTATTTCTATGAATCTAAAAATAAGGCTCTAGTATATGAAACTCTCGGACCCAACAGAAAATTAGATTTTAATCGTTTCTCCTTGACGCCTCTTGATTGCACAGTCTTGTCATTTATTCTTGAGTCCTGCAGACATACAGAGGAGCTCGATGTTAGCAGTTGCTCAATTGCAAATGAGGGACTGGAGAGGCTTGCTCCAAATCTACACACAGTTGTAGACCTCAGGTAAAATTTGAGCTAATGTAACAAAGAAGCAAGCAGCCTACATTCTTTACACTCTGCTCACTAGAAAAAGATAGCGATCAATGGGGGTGATTACGACTTGATCGTAACTGTGCTCATTTTAGCACAGCTACGATTAGGAACACAGACATGCAGGGGGACGCCTAGCCCGCCCCGCATGTCAGTCCCTGCACCGTCGCTGAAGTACAAAAGCATCGAACAACGGCGATGCTTCTGTACTTCAAGAGTAGCTCCCAGCCGGCGCAGCTTTTGCGTGCTGGGCGGGAGCTACTCGTCGCTGCCTGGCTCGCAGCGGCTGCATGTGACATCACAAAGCCGCTGCGGTCTGCCCCCCCCGCCGGACCATGCCCACAAAACGGCAGCCGTCAATCAGGCAGAGGCCATCGCTAGGCAACGCCAGCCATCGGCTGTCAGCCATGCGCCAGCGCACTGCAGCGCCGGCGCATGCACAGTTCTGATCTGATCGCTGCGCTGCAAAGAACTGCAGCGAGCGATCAGGTCAGAATGACCCCCAATGTTTCCTTTACATGCGATGCTGGCTTATAACTTCTTATATTTCAGAAATTCATTACTCAGGTTCATTGTTTGTTACAATAAATGATTATGATATAAGTCACAACTGCATCAAACATTTAACATTTTCATTTCGTTTATGGGGGGTCATTCCGAGTTGTTCACTTGTTGCCGATTTTCGCAACGGAGCGATTAAGGCCAAAATGCGCATGCGCATGGTACGCAGTGCGCATGCACTAAGTATTTTATCACAAAACTTAGTAGATTTACTCACGTCCGAACAAAGAATTTTCATCGTTCTGGTGATCGGAGTGTGATTGACAGGAAGTGGGTGTTTCTGGGCGGAAACCGACCGTTTTCAGGGAGTGTGTGGAAAAACGCAGGCGTGCCAGGATAAAACGCGGGAGTGTCTGGAGAAACGGGGGAGTGGCTGGCCGAACGCAGGGCGTGTTTGTGACATCAAACCAGGAACGAAACGGCCTGAGCTGATCGCAGTGTAGGAGTAAGTCTCCAGCTACTCAGAAACTGCTAAGAAATATTTATTCACAATTCTGCTAATCTTTCGTTCGCAATTCTGCTAAGCTAAGATCCACTCCCAGAGGGCGGCGGCCTAGCGTGTGCAATGCTGCTAAAAGCAGCTAGCGAGCGAACAACTCGGAATGAGGGCCATGGTTCACACATATGACAAATCTTTTACTACATGCCGATATTAAAGAAAAAACAAAAGCTCATAAGAAGCCTGGCATTTCTACTCCAGTGGGAGTTTTCACAGTGGAGTACGGACTGAAACAGCTGAAGTATAGTAAAGGGTGAAACGTGGTGAGGACGAAAGTTAAATAAAAACGTATGGCCAAATGTAATGACACCTAAGTTCAGCGGCCATGTGGGATGACGGATGAACGCAGATGTTTTTTTAAAGGGTCAATCAATTACAAGGCAAAACCATGCCTTGTTAGTGATTGCCCCTTTAAAAAAAACGTCCGAGTTCATCCGGTACCCCGCAAGGCCGCCGAACTTTGGTGTCATTACATTCGGCCAATAGATTTTGACGGCAGATAAGAACCACTTGGCCCATCTAGTTTGCCCCTTTTTTAACCATATTTTTACCTAAAACTCTATTTGATCCTTGGGGGTCATTCCGAGTTGATCGCTCGCTCCGGATTTTCGCAGTGCAGCGATTATGGCAGAACGGGGCTAATCTGCGCATGCGTATGCATCACAGTGCGCACGCGCGTCGTACAAGTACAAAGAGCATTATGGCTTTGCACAAGTTCTAGCGACACTTCCATTCGCACAGCCGAACGCAAGGAGATTGACAGGAAGTGGGAGTTTCTGGGTGTCAACTGACCGTGTTCTGGGAGTATTTGGAAAAACGCATGAGTGGCCGGGCGTTTGCAGGGCCGGTATCTGACGTTAATTCCGGGACCTTCGTCGCAGTGATGATCGCACAGAATAAGTAACTACAGGGCTGGTCTTGTTTTGCACAAAATGTGTTTGCTGCCGCGCGGCTGCACAGGCGTTCGCACTCCTGCAAAGTGAAAATACACTCCCCCTTGGGCGGTGACTATGCGTTTGCACGGCTGCTAAAAGTAGCTAGCGAGCGATCAACTCAGAATAAGGGCACTTATTTATTTGTTAGGATATCCTTATGTCTATTCCATGCATGTCTACCCTGTTGCATATCTTTGTGTCATCTTCAAAAAGGCATAGTTTCCCTTCAATACCATTTGCAATGTCACCAAAAAAGATATTAAAAATCTCTGGTTTAAGTACAGATCCCTGGGGTACTCCACTGGTAACATTTCCCTCCTGTGAATGCACTCCATTTACTACAACTCTCTGTTTTCTATCCTGTAACCAAGATCTTATTCATTCAACCATCTTCGTATCCAATTCCATGCTTTCAAGTTCATTTATCAGTCTGCGATGTGGGACAGTGTCAAAAGCCTTACTAAAGTCTAGACAAGCTATATCTATGGCTCCACCTTTATCCATCACTTTAGTCACACAGTTAAAAAAAAGTCAATAAGGTTTGTTTGACATGATCTACCCCCAGTAAATCCTTGCTGTTTGGGATCCTGTAAATTGCCGGATTTGAGATAAACTCTTTCTTATAAGAGTGTTTCCATCAATTTCCCAACTACTGATGTCAGACTCAGACTCACTGGTCTGTAGTTGTTTGCCTCTTCCTTGCTTCCACTTTTGTGCAGTGGGACTATGTTCGCTCTTTTCCAGTCCTGTGCAATTACTCCTGTAGCTAGTAACTGGTTGAATGAATCTGTTAATGGTACCAGGACCCCTTTAAGTTCTTTTAGTATCCTTGGATGTATCCCATCTGGCTCCATTGATTTATCCACTTTCAGCTTTGAGAGTTCTGTTAGGACCTTCTCCTCTGTAAATATACTTGTTTCATTTTTCTGAATATCCCTGCAACTTAACTGTGGACCTTCCCCTTTCTTTCAGTACTGAATACTGAGCCAATATAATTATTAAGATGATCTGTTACTACATTGTCTAAGTGTACAGGAGGGGAAGGATCTATCTATCAGGGGCATTTTAAGAGAGGAGGAGACCTGTGTGCAGCCTCCTCCATCCAGATCCCCTCTTCTCTGGTATCCGGATGATAGATAGACAGTGTCTAGTTAGACAGTCAATAGACAGACACCATATGTTAGACATTAGGTCGACAGGGTCAAAAGGTTGACATGAAAAAAAGGTAGACCGTACGAAAGGTAGACAGGGTCAAAAGGTCGAAATGAAAATGGTTGACATAAAAATGGTAGACAGGTTTAGAATTTTGTTTTTTACATGTTTTTGAAGTTTTTCATACCTTCTCTAGCCATGTCGGGATAGAGTTATAAACCTTGTGGCGAGCCACTGAGCCCGAAGCGTGGCGAATGGATGCATTTCTATAATTGGGGGTCCCAGATGACAGAACTATCCACACAAACCCAAAAAAAGAAAAAAAAAAGAAAAAGTTATCTACCTTTTTTTATGTCGACCATTTTCATGTCGACTTTTTAACCCTGTCTACTGTACTGTATACTTTTTCATGTCGACCTTTTGACTATCTAACATGTGGTGTCTATCTATTGACTGTCTGACTAGACACTATTATACCACACCCCTCTTCTCTAGCTGGCAGTGCTATAGAGCCTCAGACTCTAATACGCATGTGCAGATTTTCAGAAAAAATAGTGCGGCAGACATTTTCCTGGTGATTTCTCTACTGCACATGTGCAAAACGTTGGGAAAATTTCCGCCACCCGATTTTCCTTGTAATATTCTGTGCTCTTGCTGCTGCCGATAGGGAACTCTGGAGAGGTGAGTATTAAAGAAATGGGTGCAGTGTGGCCTCCCCTGGAGAGGGTCCCATATGCACCACACACACTGCACCCTTTATAAATACGCCAGTGCTATCATGCCTTGACTGACATGTCTAGGCATAGTGGTTTATACATTACCTAGGACATCATTTTTTTCATTATTTCACAGGACAGTTCCGCTTTTCGTGCACTGTTCCGCTGTCACACCCGCGGGCCGCAGAGTCCCAGGGTATGGGTGGAGGTTGGAAGGCCCCCGTCACCTGCTGCTCAGTGAACAGATGGTGTGCGCATGTGCGTGGCATCTATTCAGAGGAGAGAGGGATCGTGGACATACTCAGGAGCTTCTGCAGCCCTGGACATGCCCCCAGTGTGATAAAAACGCAAGTCGCGAATTTCGGGTACAGCATTTCCCATTATACAGTTATAATTAGTCTGATATTTAAATATTGTTATAATACCCATATTTTACCATTTCCTAGAGAGGAAAGAAAATCAAACCAATCCAAATGGAAACTGGGCTGTATGTGTGAATATATATACACTGTGTATTTATGTGTGTGTATATGTGTGCTCTCTTACATACCAAAATTTGCTGCTGGGAGGAAAAGGAAATTGGAGGCGCTGGTCTCTGCTTATAGACGCAAACAGTGAGTTTTGACTACAGCTCACGCGCAGATGCAGTTACACATTTATGGTATCACAATCCTGCCGGACAGAACTCGGTCAGATCTGTTTTTCTGTGACATTGAGCGTTTCAGGGCGGCAGCAATGTGAGTGCACAGAACCGCCCTGTCTTGTGAGGATATCATTGGAGTATCGCACGCGGGTATGTAAAGCTCCGTGCAATTTGTGCATATGGGGTAGCGGAGCCTGTTTCTGGCAGATGCCCCCCCTTTCTATTCACCACAACAGAACATGGCAGACTGCCAGCATGTCGGGTTTTGCTTCTTACCCTGTTGCCAATGTTTTCCAACGGTATGATCTGTAAACGGAGATGGATGTAAAACAAATTAACGGAAGTTCCATTCTTTTATTATTATTTATTAGTGTCAACAATCATTCAATGGTCAAAGGGGCTAATTCAGACCTGATCGCACGCTAGCTTTTTTTGCAGCGCTGCGATTGGGTCTGAACTGCACATGCAACGCAAAGCGCAGGCGCGTCGTACGGGTACAAAGCAGATTGTTGCCGAGCGATGGCTTTAACGAAGATTCCCTTGGCACGGGCGATCGCAAGGAAATTGACAGCAAGAGGGCGTTTGTTGGTGGCAACTGACCGTTTTCATGGAGTGGTTGGGGAAACGCAGGCGTGTCAACGCGTTCGCAGGGCGGGTGTGTGACGTCAATTCCGGCCCCGGACAGGCTGAAGTAATCGCAGAACCTCTTGACCATATTTGCTTGCTTTTTTTTGCATTGAGTTGTAACCAAATAGGTATGCTGACAAAGTAGCTATATCCTATATCTTATAAACTGCATTATTCCTATAAATGTCACTCTTTACTAGTTTACTGGTCTTTAGAAATGTAAGTGTATTACACATTATCTAATTAGTCTCTGTCCTTTTGCACTAGGATTGGCTGGTGAAGCAGTAAAAGTCCACTTACTGCTGCCAGCTGGCATTGCAGAAAAGCAGCGTATAACTTTGTACATTAATGGCAAAATCTTTCTCCTACCCAGTCTTGATAAATATGTCCATTATTCCCTCCTTGTGCTGTGGCTCTGGCACCAGCCTGCCATCTCCCTTCCCAGTAGGGTGATATACTGCTGGTTCCTGATTGGCAGTGTAGAGGAAGGCCCACTCTATACAGAGACTGAGTAAGGGCATACTTGCCGACTTTCTGGCTGCTCTCTCCGGGAGAGAGCAGCCAGGTCGGCTCAGCAGCGGGGCGGGCAGTGATGGGGAGTGCAGAGGGGGGCGGGTCAGAGGCGTGATGGGGCGTGACAGAGGCGGAACAGGGCGTGGCTGCGGAAATAGCGTCACGTAAGCCACGCCCCCGCTGTGTAATGCCGCTATTACCAGCATTATACAGCAGGGGGCGTGGCTATGATGACGCGATTCAACAAGAATCGCGTCATCGCCTGCCCGGACCGCCCACTTTACTCGCTAAGTGGGCGGCCGGGCAGTGGGGAACCCCTGCAATCGGGAGACTTGCCTGTTCTTCCGGGGGGCCGGGAGGGTCGCACGATTTTCGGGAGCCTCCCGGCCATTCCGGGAGAGTAGGCAAGTCTGAGTAAGGGCCTAATTCAGCATGGATCGCTATTGAGAGAAATCACGAATCGAGCGATTATGCATGTGTAGCATTCGCATTGTGCACCCGCAAGAGGTAATAGCAATAGAAAATGCATACAGATCGTAATCGCAATGTAACCGCTGTGTAACTGACAGGAAGCCAGTGTTTCAGGGCGGAAACCTGCAGTTTTCTGGGTGTGTCAGAAAAAACGTAGGCATGCCAAGGGGGAGGGTCTCTGACCCCAGCGCAGACCACTTTCAGGGAGTCTCAGTAGCAGATTAGGGTCACCCTCAGACCTACTCACATGATTCTCAGACGGTAAAGCTCTTTCCATGTTCCGGGAATTGCGTATGCACCTGCAAGTGGATAGCGATCTGCGATGCATTGGCAATTTTGCACGGGGCGTTTCAGGGAAATCAACTGGTCCTAGGAAATAGTTAAAGTTGCATAGTGGATGGCCAGGCTCTGGATCCTGAGCACTGTCTCTACATAATGTACACACAGATATCACTAAGCCCCCAATAAATGTATAATCCTTTTCTTTCCCCTACTGCATAAACTTTCCATGACCTGACGCGCTCCACCCTCCGTGTAACATAATGGTATGAGAAAGATAAGAAAGTGAAACAGGCAAAGTATTTAGTTGACCTGAGTTACAATAAATCTATTTCTCTGACGTCCTAGTGGATGCTGGGGACTCCGTCAGGACCATGGGGATAGCGGCTCCGCAGGAGACAGGGCACAAAATTTAAAAGTTTGACCACTAGGTGGTGTGCACTGGCTCCTCCCCCTATGACCCTCCTCCAAGCCTCAGTTAGGTTTTTGTGCCCGTCCGAGCAGGGTGCAATCTAGGTGGCTCTCATAAAGAGCTGCTTAGAGTAAAAGTTTTGATAGTTTTATTATTTTCAGTGAGTCCTGCTGGCAACAGGATCACTGCAACGAGGGACCTAGGGGAGAAGAAGTGAACTCACCTGCGTGCAGGATGGATTTGCTTCTTAGGCTACTGGACATTAGCTCCAGAGGGACGATCACAGGTACAGCCTGGATGGTCACCGGAGCCTTGCCGCCGACCCCCTTGCAGATGCTGAAGAGAGAAGAGGTCCAGAAACCGGCGGCAGAAGACGTCTCAGTCTTCATGAGGTAGCGCACAGCACTGCAGCTGTGCGCCATTGCGCTCAGGTACACTTCACACCGGCGGTCACTGAGGGTGCAGGGCGCTGGGGGGCGCGCCCTGGGCAGCAATGTTAATACCTTTCTGGCTAAAAAGAATACATCACATATAGTCCCTGAGGCTATATGGATGTATTTCACCCCTGCCTGGTCTCAGAAAAACCGGGAGAAGAGCCCGCCGGAATAGGGGGCGGGGCCTATCTCCTCAGCACACAGCGCCATTTTCCTACACAGCTCCGCTGCTAGGAAGGCTCCCAGGCTCTCCCCTGCACTGCACTACAGAAACAGGGTAAAAAACAGAGAGGGGGGGCATTTTTTGGCGATATTATATATATTTAAGCAGCTATAAGGAAACAACACTTATATAAGGTTGTTCCTATATAATTATAGCGCTTTGGTGTGTGCTGGCAAACTCTCCCTCTGTCTCCCCAAAGGGCTAGTGGGGTCCTGTCTTCTATCAGAGCATTCCCTGTGTGTCTGCTGTGTGTCGGTACGTGTGTGTCGACATGTATGAGGACGATGTTGGTGTGGAGGCGGAGCAATTGCCGGTAATGGTGATGTCACCCCCTAGGGAGTCGACACCGGAATGGATGGCTTTGTTTATGGAATTACGTGATAATGTCAGCACGCTGCAAAAGTCGGTTGACGACATGAGACGACCGGCAAACCAGTTAGTACCTGTACAGGCGTCTCAAACACCGTCAGGGGCTGTAAAACGCCCTTTGCCTCAGTCGGTCGACACAGACCCAGACACGGACACCGAATCTAGTGTCGACGGTGAAGAAACTAACGTATTTTCCAGTAGGGCCACACGTTATATGATCACGGCAATGAAGGAGGCTTTGCATATCTCTGATACTGCAAGTACCACAAAAAGGGGTATTATGTGGGGTCTGAAAAAACTACCTGTAGTTTTTCCTGAATCAGAGGAATTGAATGATGTATGTGATGAAGCGTGGGTTACCCCTGATAAAAAACTGCTAATTTCAAAGAAGTTATTGGCGTTATACCCTTTCCCGCCAGAGGTTAGGGCGCGCTGGGAAACACCCCCTAGGGTGGACAAGGCGCTCACACGTTTATCCAAACAAGTGGCGTTACCGTCTCCTGATACGGCCGCCCTCAAGGATCCAGCTGATAGGAGGCTGGAAAATACTCTAAAAAGTATATACACACATACTGGTGTTATACTGCGACCAGCAATCGCCTCAGCCTGGATGTGCAGTGCTGGGGTGGCTTGGTCGGATTCCCTGACTGAAAATATTGATACCCTGGATAGGGACAGTATTTTATTGACTATAGAGCAATTAAAGGATGCATTCCTTTATATGCGAGATGCACAGAGGGATATCTGCACTCTGGCATCAAGAGTAAGTGCGATGTCCATATCTGCCAGAAGAAGTCTATGGACACGACAGTGGTCAGGCGATGCGGATTCCAAACGGCATATGGAAGTATTGCCGTATAAAGGGGAGGAATTATTTGGGGTCGGTCTATCGGATTTGGTAGCCACGGCAACAGCCGGGAAGTCCACCTTTTTACCTCAAGTCCCCTCCCAGCAGAAAAAGACGTAGTCTTTTCAGCCGCAGTCCTTTCGTTCCTATAAGAACAAGCGAGCAAAAGGACATTCATATTTGCCCCGAGGCAAAGGAAAGGGTAAGAGACTGCAGCAAGCAGCCCCTTCCCAGGAGCAGAAGTCCTCCCCGGCTTCTGCAAAGGCCTCAGCATGACGCTGGGACCTTACAAGCGGACTCAGGGGCGGTGGGGGGTCGCCTCAAGAATTTCAGCGCACAGTGGGCTCACTCGCAGGTGGACCCCTGGATCCTGCAGGTAGTATCTCAGGGTTACAGGTTGGAATTCGAGAAGTCTCCCCCTCGCCGGTTCCTAAAATCTGCTTTGCCAACGTCTCCCTCAGACAGGGCGACGGTATTGGAAGCCATTCACAAGCTGTATTCTCAGCAGGTGATAATCAGGGTACCCCTTCTACAACAGGGAAAGGGGTATTACTCCACGCTATTTGTGGTACCGAAGCCGGACGGCTCGGTAAGACCTATTCTAAATCTGAAATCTCTGAACCTGTACATACAAAAATTCAAGTTCAAGATGGAGTCACTCAGAGCAGTGATAGCGAATCTGGAAGAAGGGGATTTTATGGTGTCCTTGGACATCAAGGATGCTTACCTACATGTCCCAATTTGCCCTTCACACCAAGGGTACCTCAGGTTCGTGGTACAAAACTGTCATTATCAGTTTCAGACGCTGCCGTTTGGATTGTCCACGGCACCCAGGGTCTTTACCAAGGTAATGGCCGAAATGATGATCCTTCTTCGAAGAGAAGGCGTATTAATTATCCCTTACTTGGACGATCTCCTGATAAGGGCAAGATCCAGAGAACAGCTGGAGGTCGGAGTAGCACTAACTCAAGTAGTGCTCCAACAGCACGGGTGGATTCTGAATTTTCCAAAATCCCAACTGATCCCGACGACACGTCTGCTGTTCCTAGGGATGATTCTGGACACTGTTCAGAAAAAGGTATTTCTTCCGGAGGAGAAAGCCAGGGAGTTATCCGAACTCGTCAGGAACCTCCTAAAACCAGGGACAGTGTCTGTGCATCAATGCACAAGAGTCCTGGAAAAAAGGGTCTCTCTGCTATGGTGGTTGCAGAGTGCTCATCTGTTAGAGGGCCGCAGATTCGGCATACAGAACTGGGTCCTAGTGACCACGGATGCCAGCCTGAGAGGCTGGGGAGCGGTCACACAAGGAAGAAACTTCCAGGGCGTGTGGTCAAGCCTGGAAACGTCTCTTCACATAAATATACTGGAACTAAGAGCAATCTACAATGCTCTAAGCCTGGCAAACCCTCTGCTTCAGGGTCAGCCGGTGTTGATCCAGTCGGACAACATCACGGCAGTCGCCCACGTAAACAGACAGGGCGGCACAAGAAGCAGGAGGGCAATGGCAGAGGCTGCAAGGATTCTTCGCTGGGCGGAAAATCATGTGATAGCACTGTCAGCAGTGTTCATCCCGGGAGTGGACAACTGGGAAGCAGACTTCCTCAGCAGACACGATCTTCACCCGGGAGAGTGGGGACTTCATCCAGAAGTCTTCCACATGATTGTAGTCCATTGGGAAAGACCAATGGTGGACATGATGGCGTCCCGCCTCAACAAAAAACTGGACAGGTATTGCGCCAGGTCAAGAGACCCTCAGGCAATAGCTGTGGACGCTCTGGTAACACCATGGGTGTACCAGTCAGTGTATGTGTTTCCTCCTCTGCCTCTCATACCCAAGGTACTGAGAATTATACGGCAAAGGGGAGTAAGAACGATACTAGTGGCTCCGGACTGGCCAAGAAGGACTTGGTACCCGGAACTTCAGGAGATGCTCACGGAAGATCCGTGGCCTCTACCTCTAAGAAGGGATCTGCTTCAGCAGGGACCGTGTCTATTCCAAGACTTACCGCGGCTGCGTTTGACGGCATGGCGGTTGAACGCCGGATCCTAAGGGAAAAAGGCATTCCGGAGGAGGTCATCCCTACCCTGGTCAAAGCCAGGAAGGAGGTGACTGCACAACATTATCACCGCATTTGGAGAAAATATGTTGCATGGTGTGAGGCCAGGAAGGCCCCGACAGAGGAATTTCAACTGGGTCGATTCCTACATTTCCTGCAAACAGGATTATCTATGGGCCTCAAATTAGGGTCCATTAAGGTTCAAATTTCGGCCCTGTCGATTTTCTTCCAGAAAGAATTGGCTTCAGTTCCTGAAGTCCAGACTTTTGTAAAAGGAGTACTACATATACAGCCCCCGGTTGTGCCCCCAGTGGCACCGTGGGATCTCAATGTAGTTTTGGATTTTCTCAAATCCCATTGGTTTGAGCCACTCAAATCGGTAGATTTGAAATATCTTACATGGAAAGTAACCATGCTACTGGCCCTGGCTTCAGCCAGGAGAGTGTCGGAATTGGCGGCTTTATCGTATAAAAGCCCATATCTGATTTTCCATTCGGACAGGGCAGAATTGAGGACGCGTCCTCATTTTCTGCCTAAGGTGGTATCAGCGTTTCACCTGAACCAGCCTATTGTGGTGCCTGCGGCTACTAGCGATTTTGGAGGATTTCAAGTTGCTGGACGTTGTCAGAGCATTGAAAATATATATTTCAAGGACGGCTGGAGTCAGAAAATCTGACTCGCTGTTTATACTGTATGCACCCAACAAGCTGGGTGCTCCTGCTTCTAAGCAGACGATTGCTCGTTGGATTTGTAGCACAATTCAACTGGCACATTCTGTGGCAGGCCTGCCACAGCCTAAATCTGTCAATGCCCACTCCACAAGGAAGGTGGGCTCATCTTGGGCGGCTGCCCGAGGGGTCTCGGCATTACAACTCTGCCGAGCAGCTACGTGGTCAGGGGAGAACACGTTTGTAAAAATAAGAATTTACTTACCGATAATTCTATTTCTCGTAGTCCGTAGTGGATGCTGGGACTCCGTCAGGACCATGGGGAATAGCGGCTCCGCAGGAGACAGGGCACAAAAGTAAAAGCTTTAGGATCAGGTGGTGTGCACTGGCTCCTCCCCCTATGACCCTCCTCCAAGCCTCAGTTAGGATACTGTGCCCGGACGAGCGTACACAATAAGGAAGGATTTTGAATCCCGGGTAAGACTCATACCAGCCACACCAATCACACTGTACAACCTGTGATCTGAACCCAGTTAACAGCATGATAACAGCGGAGCCTCTGAAAAGATGGCTCACAACAATAATAACCCGATTTTTGTAACAATAACTATGTACAAGTATTGCAGACAATCCGCACTTGGGATGGGCGCCCAGCATCCACTACGGACTACGAGAAATAGAATTATCGGTAAGTAAATTCTTATTTTCTCTGACGTCCTAGTGGATGCTGGGACTCCGTCAGGACCATGGGGATTATACCAAAGCTCCCAAACGGGCGGGAGAGTGCGGATGACTCTGCAGCACCGAATGAGAGAACTCCAGGTCCTCCTCAGCCAGGGTATCAAATTTGTAGAATTTTGCAAACGTGTTTGCTCCTGACCAAGTAGCAGCTCGGCAAAGTTGTAAAGCCGAGACCCCTCGGGCAGCCGCCCAAGATGAGCCCACCTTCCTTGTGAAATGGGCATTTACATATTTTGGCTGTGGCAGGCCTGCCACAGAATGTGCAAGCTGAATTGTACTACACATCCAACTAGCAATCGTCTGCTTAGAAGCAAGAGCACCCAGTTTGTTGGGTGCATACAGGATAACAGCAAGTCAGTTTTCCTGACTCCAGCCGTCCTGGAAACCTATATTTTCAGGGCCCTGACAACATCTAGCAACTTGGAGTCCTCCAAGTCCCTAATAGCCGCAGGTACCACAATAACTGGTTCAGGTGAAACGCTGACACCACCTTAGGGAGAAACTGGGGACGAGTCCGCAGTTCTGCCCTGTCCGAATGGACAATCAGATATGGGCTTTTGTGAGACAAAGCCACCAATTCTGACACTCGCCTGGCCGAGGCCAGGGCCAACCGCATGGTCACTTTTCATGTGAGATATTTCAAATCCACAGATTTGAGCGGTTTAAAATGTGATTTGAGGAATCCCAGAACTACGTTGAGATCCCACAGTGCCACTGGAGGCACAAAAGGGGGTTGTATATGCAGTACTCCCTTGACAAACTTCTGGTCTTCAGGAAGTGAAGCCAATTCTTTTTGGAAGAAAATTGACAGGGCCGAAATTTGAACCTTAATGGACCCCAATTTGAGGCCCATAGACACTCCTGTTTGCAGGAAATGCAGGAATCGACCGAGTTGAAATTTCTTCGTGGGGCCTTCCTGGCCTCACACCACGCAACATATTTTTGCCACATGTGGTGATAATGTTGTGCGGTCACCTCCTTCCTGGCTTTGACCAGGGTAGGAATGACCTCTTCCGGAATGCCTTTTTCCCTTAGGATCCGGCGTTCCACCGCCATGCCGTCAAACGCAGCCGCGGTAAGTCTTGGAACAGACATGGTACTTGCTGAAGCAAGTCCCTTCTTAGCGGCAGAGGCCATGAGTCCTCTGTGAGCATTTCTTGAAGTTCCGGGTACCAAGTCCTTCTTGGCCAATCCGGAGCCACGAGTATAGTTCTTACTCCTCTATGTCTTATAATTCTCAGTACCTTGGGTATGATAAGCAGAGGAGGGAACACATACACCGACTGGTACACCCACTGTGTTACCAGAACGTCCACAGCTATTGCCTGAGGGTCTCTTGTGTTCAGGCGGGACGCCATCATGTCCACCTTTGGTCTTTCCCAACGGTTCACAATCATGTGGAAGACTTCCAGATGAAGTCCCCACTCTCCCGGGTGGAGGTCGTGCCTGCTGAGGAAATCTGCTTCCCAGTTGTCCACTCCCGGAATGAACACTGCTGACAGTGCTATCCCATGATTTTCCGCCCAGCGAAGAATCTTTGCAGTTTCTGCCATTTCCCTCTTGCTTCTTGTGCCGCCCTGTCTGTTTACGTGGGCGACTGCCGTGGTGTTGTCCCACTGGATCAATACCGGCTGACCTTGAAGCAGAGGTCTTGCTAAGCTTAGAGCATTGTTTTATGTGGAGAGAAGTCTCCAGACTTGATCACACTCCCTGGAAATTTTTTCCCTGTGTGACTGCTCCCCAGCCTCTCTGGCTGGCATCCGTGGTCACCAGGACCCAGTCCTGAATGCCGAATCTGCGGCCCTTTAGTAGATGAGCACTCTGCAGCCACCGCAGAAGAAACACCCTTGTCCTTGGAGACAGGGTTATCCGCTGATGCATCTGAAGATGCGATCCGGACCATTTTTCCAGCAGATCCCACTGAAAAGTCTTGCGTGAAATCTGCCGAATGGAATCGCTTCGTAAGAAGCCACCATTTTTCCCAGGACCCTTGTGCAATGATGCACTGACACTTTTCCTGGTTTTAGGAGGTTCCTTACTAGCTCGGATAACTCCCTTGCTTTCTTCTCCGGGAGAAACACCCTTTTCTGGACTGTGTCCAGAATCATCCCTAGGAACAGCAAATTGTCGTCTGAAACAGCTGCGGTTTTGGAATATTTAGAATCCACCCATGCTGTCGTAGAACTACTTGAGATAGTGCTACTCCGACCTCCAACTGTTCTCTGGACCTTGCCCTTATCAGGATATCGTCCATTTTCTTTGAAGAAGAATCATCATTTCGGCCATTACCTTGGTAAAGACCCGGGGTGCCGTGGACAATCCAACCGGCATCGTCTGAAACTGATAGTGACAGTTCTGTACTACGAACCTGAGGTACCCTTAGTGAGAAGGGCAAATTGGGACATGGAGGAAGCATCCCTGATGTCCCGGGACACCATATAGTCCCCTTCTTCCTGGTTCGCTATCACTGCTCTGAGTGACTCCATCTTGATTTGAACCTTTGTATGTAAGTGTTCAAATATTTCAGATTTAGAATAGGTCTCACCGAGCCGTCTGGCTTCAGTACCACAATATAGTGTGGAATAATACCCCTTTCCTTGTTGTAGGAGGAGTACTTTGATTATCACCTGCTGGGAATACAGCTTGGGAATTGTTTCCAATACTGCCTCCCTGTCGGAGGGAGACGTTGGTAAAGCAGACTTCAGGAACCTGCGAGGGGGAGACGTCTCGAATTTCCAATCTTTACCCCTGGGATACTACTTGTAGGATCCAGGGGTCCTGTACGGCCCCAGCGTCATGCTGAGGACTTGGCAGAAGCGGTGGAAGGCTTCTGTTCCTGGGAATGGGCTGCCTGCTCCAGTCTTCTTTCCTTTCCTCTATCCCTGGGCAGATATGACTGGCCTTTTGCCCGCTTGCCCTTATGGGGACGAAAGGACTGAGGCTGAAAAGACGGTGTCTTTTTCTGCTGAGATGTGACTTAGGGTAAAAAAGGTGGATTTTCCAGCTGTTGCCGTGGCCACCAGGTCCGATGGACCGACCCCAAATAACTCCTCCCCTTTATACGGCAATACTTCCATGTGCCGTTTGGAATATGCATCACCTGACCACTGTCGTGTCCATAAACATCTTCTGGCAGATATGGACATCGCACTTACTCTTGATGCCAGAGTGCAAATATCTCTCTGTGCTCTATAGTCAATAAAATACTGTCCCTGTCAAGGGTATCAATATTTTCAGTCAGGGAATCCGACCAAGCCACCCCAGCGCTGCACATCCAGGCTGAGGCGATAGCTGGTCGCAGTATAACACCAGTATGTGTGTATATACTTTTTAGGATATTTTCCAGCCTCCTATCAGCTGGCTCCTTGAGGGCGGCCGTATCTGGAGACGGTAACGCCACTTGTTTTGATAAGCGTGTGAGCGCCTTATCCACCCTAAGGGGTGTTTCCCAACGCGCCCTAACTTCTGGCGGGAAAGGGCATACCGCCAATAATTTTCTATCGGGGGAAACCCACGCATCATCACACACTTCATTTAATTTATCTGATTCAGGAAAACTACATGTAGTTTTTTCACACCCACATAATACCCTTTTTTGTGGTACTTGTAGTATCAGAAATATGTAACACCTCCTTCATTGCCCTTAACATGTAACGTGTGGCCCTAAAGGAAAATACGTTTGTTTCTTCACCGTCGACACTGGAGTCAGTGTCCGTGTCTGTGTCTATGTCGACCGACTGAGGTAAATGGGCGTTTTTAAAGCCCCTGACGGTGTTTGAGACGCCTGGACAGGTACTAATTTGTTTGCCGGCCGTCTCATGTCGTCAACCGACCTTGAAGCGTGTTGACATTATCACGTAATTCCTTAAATAAGCCATCCATTCCGGTGTCGACTCCCTAGAGAGTGACATCACCATTACTGGCAATTGCTCCGCCTCCTCACCAACATCGTCCTCATACATGTCGACACACACGTACCGACACACAGCACACACACAGGGAATGCTCTGATAGAGGACAGGACCCCACTAGCCCTTTGGGGAGACAGAGGGAGAGTTTGCCAGCACACACCAAAACGCTATAATTATACAGGGACAACCTTTATATAAGTGTTTTACCTTATAGCATCTTAATATATAATCATATCGCCAAATAAGTGCCCCCCCCTCTCTGTTTTAACCCTGTTTCTGTAGTGCAGTGCAGGGGAGAGCCTGGGAGCCTTCCCACCAGCAGTTCTGTGAGGGAAAATGGCGCTGTGTGCTGAGGAGATAGGCCCCGCCCCCTATTCCGGCGGGCTCTTCTCCCGGTTTTTCTGAGACCTGGCAGGGGTGAAATACATCCATATAGCCTCAGGGACTATATGTGATGTATTCTTTTTAGCCAGAAAAGGTATTAACATTGCTGCCCAGGGCGCCCCCCCCAGCGCCCTGCACCCTCAGTGACCGTTGGTGTGAAGTGTGCTGAGAGCAATGGCGCACAGCTGCAGTGCTGTGCGCTACCTCATGAAGACTGAAAAGCCTTCAGCCGCCGGTTTCTGGACCTCTTCTTACTTCGGCATCTGCAAGGGGGTCGGCGGCGCGGCTCCGGTGACCCATCCAGGCTGTACCTGTGATCGTCGCTCTGGAGCTAGTGTCCAGTAGCCTAAGAAGCAAATCCATCCTGCACGCAGGTGAGTTCACTTCTTCTCCCCTAGGTCCCTCGTTGCAGTGAGCCTGTTGCCAGCAGGACTCACTGAAAATAAGAAACCTATCAAAACTTTTACTCTAAGCAGCTCTTTATGAGAGCCACCTAGATTGCACCCTGCTCGGACGGGCACAAAAACCTAACTGAGGCTTGGAGGAGGGTCATAGGGGGAGGAGCCAGTGCACACCACCTGATCCTAAAGCTTTTACTTTTGTGCCCTGTCTCCTGCGGAGCCGCTATTCCCCATGGTCCTGACGGAGTCCCAGCATCCACTAGGACGTCAGAGAAATTCTACAAATTTGATACCCTGGCTAAGGAGGACCTGGAGTTCTCTCATTCGGTGCTGCAGAGTCATCCGCACTCTCCCGCCCGTTTGGGAGCTTTGGTATAATCCCCATGGTCCTGACGGAGTCCCCAGCATCCACTAGGACGTCAGAGAAAATAAGAATTTACTCGCCGGTAATTCTATTTCTCGTAGTCCGTAGTGGATGCTGGGCGCCCATCCCAAGTGCGGATTGTCTGCAATACTTGTACATAGTTATTGTTACAAAAAAATCGGGTTGTTTATTGTTGTGAGCCATCTTTTCAGAGGCTCCTACGTTATCATACTGTTAACTGGGTTCAGATCACAAGTTGTACGGTGTGATTGGTGTGGCTGGTATGAGTCTTACCCGGGATTCAAAATCCTTCCTTATTGTGTACGCTCGTCCGGGCACAGTATCCTAACTGAGGCTTGGAGGAGGGTCATAGGGGGAGGAGCCAGTACACACCACCTAGTGGTCAAACTTTTAAATTTTGTGCCCTGTCTCCTGCGGAGCCGCTATCCCCATGGTCCTGACGGAGTCCCCAGCATCCACTACGGACTACGAGAAATAGAATTACCGGTGAGTAAATTCTTATTTTATGATCCTTGTTACACTTTGCCTTTTGCAGGGAATGTTTATTCCCCACTGCCCGCCCCTGGGTTCTTTATAAACTGAGGAAAAGCACCAGAGCTGGGAGTCTGTATGCAGGAGATACACAGCGCTCTGTGACGTGCCAAGTCTTTGGGATCTCTACGCTTTGGGAGGTAAGTCTTTAACTCCTCATCTCGCACCTGAAACACACTTGGAACACAAACTTTACTTTCAAAGAAATTGTGTCTTTTTTGTTTCTCTACCTTGAACAGGGATCAGTATGAAATCACGCCAGACGGGATCCCGGCAGTTGGAATACCGACACTGGGATCCCGACTGGCACAATCCCGACAGGGGGGGCGAGAGCAACGCAGCCCCTTGCGGGCACGGTGCCTCGCTACGCTTGGCACACTAATTTATTCTCCCTCTATGGGTGTCATGGACACCCACAAAGGGAGAATATGTCGGGATTGTGCCGGTCGGGATCCCGGTGTCGGCATTTCGACCGCCGGGATTCCGTCTGGCGGGATCTTGACCGCATCCCCTTGAACACAGTACCCTCTAGCAGTACCCCAAAATATGCAAACACTTACACAATCCTGCAAAATCACTGCCAACCACACATAGATATCTTACAACCTCTTCTCTACCTGCTCTACTGTCCTACTGGTAACCCCCTAAACTGGGATAGGGTGAGATGAAATGTCCTCACCAATCTCACTGTGCCATGTTATAAACTCTACTTTTATACTTGTTGCGTCGTCTATGCATCTGTTGACATTGTAGTTGTCAGATGTCTGAAACCGCATCCTGATCTGTTTGAGCTGGTATGCTGTTGGGCAAACACCACGCGTTTCGGGGGCGGCTGAGTGTAACAAGGACTTATATCCTGGGGAAGGAATGTTAATGTTTATGGAACACTACAGAGATGTGTATTATATATTGCAGGTGTATAAGGTGTCCTCCTTGGTATAACCAGATCTGTAACGCTGCAGCCTGGGTGTTGGCAGAAGTAGGGTGCTGTGCCCTGGGAAGAGGGTGAGTTACAGTATTACACACAGATGTGTGGTGCTTTGTAGGGGTATAAAAATAACTGGGTGCAGCCATACACCTAAAGGGGGTATGCCACTCCCTGAAAATGTATATACGGATAAACTAAACCGTAACGAACACCCATCCCGGCAATCACCTCTCCACTTAGTTACTGAGCTCATTAACCGCTTGGTCGTGAACTTATGTCTTTATATCCTTACTTATCCTATACTAGTTACATCTGAATCAATGTCCTCATTAATTACTGGAACTCAGAACTACCATTATTGCTGCACATATTCACACTTGGCCGATTTATTAACTTTTTTCTTCTTCTTTTAATTAAAATAAGGCTCACTGTGTAATAAAGATATTTTTAATATATACAGAACTTACATTCCCCGGTGATCGGTGCTCTCCTCTGGCTCCGGTCATGTGATCTCCGGCTCCTGCACTGTGACCCCGGTCATATGACGCTGTAAACCGGCGTATGCAGTGTCAGATAACTGGGTCACAGAGGTTCGGTATGATTTACCTACGGTCACAATACCGACAGTCATAATCCCGACAGCCATTGACCGACAGTCAAAATACAGACACAGTCAAAATTCCGACATTCATTATGCCGAAATGGTCAAAATGCCGACATAGTCCGAATACCGTCATTTGAAATGCCAACATTTCAAATCGTCAGTAAATCAACTGCTACCCGGTCACAGTGCAGGAGATCACATTACCGGAGCCGCAGGAGCGCGCTGATCACCGGGAAAGTATGCGACAAAGGGGGGAGGGAAGTCACAATAGGGGGGTGGTCGACAAGGCGAAAATTCCCCTACAGTGCTGCAAAGTGACATCGCTTTCTTGCAAGCTCTGTTCCTGCATGCGATTATTGACACATCCGTGCAATATAATCATAAGCGCATAAGCGACGGGGCACTGACGATTAACGATGTGCGACACTGCGCTCGTTAATCATTGGTGCCCCGTGGCTTATGCATGCAGGCCAGTATGGATGAGATTGTCAATATTAGCCTGCATTTGGAGCTGGGTGACGGGGGAGTGAAGAAACTTCTCTCCCCCCGCCGCTGTGTCACCCGTATCCGCCGTCGGGCAGCTCGACGGCGGATTGGTGAGTGTGTAGGGCCCTTGAGACTCACATGCGCAGATCTCTGGGGAAATGGCGCGGTGGCCATATTCTTTTCGATTTCTCTACTGCGCAGGCACAAAACGATGGGAAAATGGGCACCATGCTATTTTCAGTGATTTATGCAGCGCTGCTGCCGTCAGCGCAGGACTCCGGACGGGTAAGTATTCAAGAAATGGGTGCAGCATGTACATTGTGGGTCCCCCCTGGGTTCAGGGGCACGTGTGCATCGCACACACTGCACCCATTAAAAATACGCCAGTGATTACAGTAATTCCATGTTTTATCTATAAACCTCCCATTTATTGACCATGACTTACATGCCAATTACAGTATGGTGTCAGGGTGATAAAACACTTAGAGTTTTGAATTAAGTGCAGTTTTTCGACTGGTTCGAAAAAATGACACTAATTTGACACAGGGTATTCAATTGCGATCATTTTCAACCATTTTTCTCTATCGTCCTAGTGGATGCTGGGGTTCCTGAAAGGACCATGGGGAATAGCGGCTCCGCAGGAGACAGGGCACAAAAAGTAAAGCTTTAGGATCAGGTGGTGTGCACTGGCTCCTCCCCCTATGACCCTCCTCCAAGCCAGTTAGATTTTTGTGCCCGGCCGAGAAGGGTGCAATCTAGGTGGCTCTCCTAAAGAGCTGCTTAGGAAAGTTTAGCTTAGGTTTTTTATTTTACAGTGAGTCCTGCTGGCAACAGGATCACTGCAACGAGGGACTTAGGGGAGAAGAAGTGAACTCACCTGCGTGCAGGATGGATTGGCTTCTTGGCTACTGGACATCAGCTCCAGAGGGACGATCACAGGTACAGCCTGGATGGTCACCGGAGCCTTGCCGCCGGCCCCCTTGCAGATGCTGAAGTAAGAAGAGGTCCAGAATCGGCGGCAGAAGACTCCTCAGTCTTCTAAAGGTAGCGCACAGCACTGCAGCTGTGCGCCATTTTCCTCTCAGCACACTTCACACGGCAGTCACTGAGGGTGCAGGGCGCTGGGAGGGGGGCGCCCTGGGAGGCAAATGAATACCTATTTTGGCTAAAAATACCTCACATATAGCCTCCGGAGGCTATATGGAGATATTTAACCCCTGCCAGAATCCGTTAAGAGCGGGAGACGAGGCCGCCGAAAAAGGGGCGGGGCCTATCTCCTCAGCACACAGCGCCATTTTCCCTCACAGAAAGGCTGGAGGGAAGGCTCCCAGGCTCTCCCCTGCACTGCACTACAGAAACAGGGTTAAAACAGAGAGGGGGGGCACTAATTTGGCGATATGCTTATATATATATTAAGATGCTATAAGGGAAAACACTTATATAAGGTTGTCCCTATATAATTATAGCGTTTTTGGTGTGTGCTGGCAAACTCTCCCTCTGTCTCTCCAAAGGGCTAGTGGGTCCTGTCCTCTATCAGAGCATTCCCTGTGTGTGTGCTGTGTGTCGGTACGTGTGTGTCGACAGGTAGGAGGACGATGTTGGTGAGGAGGCGGAGCAATTGCCTGTAATGGTGATGTCACTCTCTAGGGAGTCGACACCGGAATGGATGGCTTATTTAGGAAATTACGTGATAATGTCAACACGCTGCAAGGTCGGTTGACGACATGAGACGGCCGACAAACAATTAGTACGGTCCAGACGTCTCAAAAACACCGTCAAGGGTTTTAAAACGCCCGTTTACTTTAGTCGGTCGACACAGACACAGACAGGGACACTGAATCCAGTGTCGACGGTGAATAAACAAACGTATTCCTTATTAGGGCCACACGTTAAAGGCAATGAAGGAGGTGTTACGTATTTCTGATACTACAAGTACCACAAAAGAGGGTATTATGTGGGATGTGAAAAAACTACCATAGTTTTTCCTGAATCAGATAAATTAAATAAAGTGTGTGATGATGCGTGGGTTCCCCCCGATAGAAAATTATGGGCGGTATACCCTTTCCCGCCAGAAGTTAGGGCGCGTTGGGAAACACCCTTTAAGGTGGATAAGGCGCTCACACGCTTATCAAAACAAGTGGCGGTACCGTCTATAGATAGGGCCGTCCTCAAGGACCAGCTGACAAGGCTGGAAAATATAATAAAAAGTATATACACACATACTGGTGTTATACTGCGGCCAGCGATCGCCTCAGCCTGGATGTGCAGAGCTAGGGTGGCTTGGTCGGATTCCCTGACTAAAAATATTGATACCCTTGACAGGGACAGTATTTTATTGACTATAGAGCATTTCTATATATGCGAGATGCACAGAGGGATATTTGCACTCTGGCATCATGAATAAACGCGATGTCCATAACTGCCAGAAGATGTTATGGACACGACAGTGGTCAGGTGATGCAGATTCCAAACGGCACAGTATGGCCGTATACAGGAAGAGGACTTGTTTGGGGTCGGTCCATCGGACCTGGTGGTCACGGCAACTGCTGGAAAATCCACCGTTTTTTACCCTAAGTCACATCTCTGCAGAAAAAGACACCGTCTTTTCAGCCTCAGTCCTCTCGTCCCTATAAGATCATATCTGCCCAGGGATAGAGGAAAGGGAAGAAGACTGCAGCAGGCAGCCCATTCCCAGGAACAGAAGCGTTCCACCGCGTCTGACAAGTTCTCAGCATGGCGCTGAGACCGTACAGGACCCCTGGATCCTACAAGTAGTATCCCGGGGGTACAGATGGGAATGTCGAGACGTTTCCCCTTCGCAGGCTCCTGAAGTCTGCTTTACCAAGTCTCCCTCCGACAAGGAGGTAGTATGGGAAAAAATTCACAAGCTGTATTCCCAGCAGGTGATAATTAAATTACCCCTCCTACTACAGAAAAGGGGTATTATTCCACACTATATTGTGGTACTGAAGCCAGAAGGCTAGGTGAGACTTATTCTAAAAATTTGTTTTTGAACACTTACAAAGGTTCAAATTAAGATGAAGTCACTCAGAGCAGTGATAACGAACCAGGAATAAGGGGACTATATAGTGTCCCGGGACATCAGGGATGCTTACCTCTATGTCCCAAATTTGCCCTTCTCACTAAGGGTACCTCAGGTTCGTGGTGCAGAACTGTCACTATCAGTTTCAGACGCTGCCGTTTGGATTGTCCACGGCACCCTGGGGTCTTTACCAAGGTAATGGCCGAATTGATGATTCTTCTTCGAAGAAAAGGCGTCTTAATTATCCCTTACTTGGACGATCTCCTGATAGGGGCATAGTCCAGGGAACAGTTGGAGGTCGGAGTAGCACTATCTCGGATACTGCTACAATCAGCACGGGTGGATTCTAAATATTCCAAAATCGCAGCTGATCCCGACGACACGTCTGCTGTGCCTAGGGATGATTCTGGACACAGTCCAGAAAAAGGTGTTTCTCCCGGAAGAGAAAGCCAGGGAGTTATCCGAGCAAGTCAGGAACCTCCTAAAAACAGTGCATGATTGCACAAGGGTCCTGGTAAAAATGGTGGCTTCCTACGAAGCAATTCCATTCGGCAGATTTCACGTAAGAACTTTTCAGTGGGATCTGCTGGACAAATGGTCCGGATCGCATCTTCAGATGCATCAGCGGATAACCCAATATCCAAGGACAAGGGTGTCTCTCCTGTGGTGGTTATAGAGTGCTCATCTTCTAGAGGGCAGCAGATTCGGCATTCAGGATTGGATGCTGGTAACCACGGAGCCCAGCCTGAGAGGCTGGGGAGCAGTCACACAAGGAAAAAATTTCCAGGGAGTGTGATCAAGTATGGAGACTTTTCTCCACATAAATATACTGGAGCTAAGGGTAAATTTATAATGCTCTAAGCTTAGCAAGACCTCTGCTTCAAGGTCAGCCGGTATTGATCCAGTGGGAAAAACATCACGGCAGTCGCCCACGTAAACAGACAGGGCGACACAAGAAGCAGGAGGGCAATGGCAGAAACTGCAAGGACTTTTCGCTGGGCGGAAAATCATGTGATAACACTGTCAGCAGTTTTTCATCCCGGGAATGGAAACTGGGAAGCAGACTTCCTCAGCACGACCTCCACCCGGGAGAGTGGAAACTTCATTGAGAAGTTTTTTCCACATGATTGTAAACCGTTGGGAAATACCAAAGGTGGACATGATGGCGTCCCGTCTGAACAAAAAACGGGACAGGTATTGCGCCAGGTCAAGAGACCCTCAGGCAATAGATGTGGACGTTCTGGTAACACCGTGGGTGTACCAGTCGGTGTATGTGTTCCCTCCTCTGCTTCTCATACCTAAGGTGCTGAGAATTATAAGACGTAGAGGAGTAAGAACTATACTCATGGCTCCGGATTGGCCAAGAAGGACTTGGTACCCGGAACTTCAAGAGATGCTTACAGAGGTCTTATGGCCTCTGCCGCTAAGAAGGGACTTGCTTCAGCAAGTACCATGTCTGTTCCAAGACTTACCGCAGCTGCGTTTGTCGGCATGGCGATGGAAAGCCGGATCCTAAGGGAAAAAAGGCATTCCGGAAGAGGTCATTCCTACCCTGGTCAAAGCCAGAAAGGAGGTGACCGCACAACATTATCACCACGTGTGGCGAAAATATGTTGCGTGGTGTGAGGCCAGGAAGGCCCCACAAAGAAATTTCAACTCGGTCGTTTCCTGCATTTCCTGCAAACAGGAGTGTCTATGGGCCTCAAATTGGGGTCCATTAAGGTTCAAATTCGGCCCTGTAAATTTTCTTCCAGAAAGAATTGGCTTCAGTTCCTGAAGTCCAGAAGTTTGTCAAGGGAGTATTGCATATACAAACCCCTTTTTTGTGCCTCCAGTGGCACTGTGGGATCTCAACGTAGTTCTGGGATTCCTCAAATCACATTGGTTTAAAACCAGTCAAATATGTGGATTTGAAGCATCTCACATAAAAAGTGACCATGCTCTTGGCCCTGGCCTGGACCAGGCGAGTGTCAAATTGGTGGTTTTTTCTCAAAAAAGCCCATATCTGTTTGTCCATTCGGACAGGGCAGAGCTGCGGACTCGTCCCCAGTTCTCTCCCTAAGGTGGTGTCAGTGTTTCACCTGAACCAGCTTATTGTGGTGCCTTGCACCTACTAGGGACTTGGAGGACTCCAAGTTGCTAGGAGTTGTCAGGGCCCTGAAAATATGTTCCAGGACAGCTGGAGTCAGAAAATCTGACTCGCTGTTTATACTGTATGCACCCAACAAGTTGGGTGCGCCTGCTTCTAAGCAGGCGATTGCTCGTTGGATTTGTAACACAATTCAACTTGCACATTCTGAGGCAGGCCTGCCACAGTCTAAATCGGTTAAGGCCCATTCCACAAGGAAGGTGGGCTCATCTTGGGCGGCTGCCCGAGAGGTCTCGGCATTACAACTCTGCCGAGCAGCTACGTGGTCAGGGGAGAACACGTTTGTAAAATTCTACAAATTTGATATCCTGGCAAAAGAGGACCTGGAGTTCTCTCATTCGGTGCTGCAGAGTCATCCGCACTCTCCCGCCCGTTTGGGAGCTTTGGTATAATCCCCATGGTCCTTTCAGGAACCCCAGCATCCACTAGGACGATAGAGAAAATAAGAATTTACTTACCGATAATTCTATTTCTCGGAGTCCGTAGTGGATGCTGGGCGCCCATCCCAAGTGCGGATTATCTGCAATACTTGTACATAGTTACAAAAATCGGGTTATTATTGTTGTGAGCCATCTTTTCAGAGGCTCCGCTGTTATCATACTGTTAACTGGGTTTAGATCACAAGTTGTACGGTGTGATTGGTGTGGCTGGTATGAGTCTTACCCGGGATTCATAATTCCTCCCTTATTGTGTACGCTCGTCCGGGCACAGTACCTAACTGGCTTGGAGGAGGGTCATAGGGGGAGGAGCCAGTGCACACCACCTGATCCTAAAGCTTTACTTTTTGTGCCCTGTCTCCTGCGGAGCCGCTATTCCCCATGGTCCTTTCAGGAACCCCAGCATCCACTACGGACTCCGAGAAATAGAATTATCGGTAAGTAAATTCTTATTTTAATCCATTTTTACCCATGCCATTTCACTTTTTTTTTGCGAATCAGCATCGTCAAACATTGCGCCAAAAACATGCAAATATGCCCATGAATTTGCCAAAACACGTGTATCAGTGGTAAATTCGCCGATACACGGGCTTTTTTCGCCAGTGCCGGATTTTTCGACCAGTCAAGAAAACGGCACGGGCCTTGAATAGGTCGAAAGTAAACTCGACCTAAAAAACGGGCAAAAAGTGCAGTTTTTTCGATTGGTCGAAAAAATGGCACTAATTGAATACCCCCTTAGGGCGAGATGTAATGGCTGAGTCGCCTGGCACCTAGAGGGTCTATTTTGTGCGAGTGAAGCAACTGGAAAAAAGGACATATCTGTAGCATCTTTGCCCCAGACGCACAACGTAGAATTGCACGGAGCTTAGGATAGGTGCCTATGACACCCCCACAAGATAGGGCACTTCCCTGCGCTTACACTGTCACTGCCCAGTAGCCATAGGCCAGAGATAAGCAAAAAAAGGTCCAACTGACCCAAATTGTTACTAATGCAGTGTCCTAATCAGCTGCTAACATTAAGGTGCAACAGCCAGCGGCTTGTTACCGTCTAAAGCTGCGGTTGTTGCTCCTCCGTGTCGGCAAACGGCTGGGAATGCGGAATGCAGAGCTGGGCTATTATGTTTCAGTTCCAATAGCAGAAAATGCTACTGCTACACACCTTAAGAGAAGTTTCCCATAGCAACCAATTAGATGCTACTGTCGCTATCACTTTATGGAACATACTACTGTACATAAACTATATCTAGAATCTGATTGGTTGTGCAGATAACAAGACATGGCAGGTTTAGGCAGAAACCAATATTTCTTGTACTTCCCATTCTCCCGTAATGTCTGGGAGACTGGCAGATTTTTCTCGCTTGTCCTGGAATATAGACTAACTTCCCGGATCCCACTCACTTCCCCAGTGACGTTTGGAGTATGGGTGCTTCATGTCCAGATTTGTGGAGAATTGCGTCATCTTTGCCCTGTGTATTAGGAGGAAAGATCAGTGTGACCTGATGTTTGTGGATTTAGAGGAGAGGTCAGCCGAACCATCTTAACGGGTGGGCACACTGGGCAGTTGCCCAGGGCTCCACGATTCTAAGGGCCTTCAAGCTGGTGCCCCAGAGCGTCTTGGGAGGTGGGTAGAGAATGCTGCCTGGCTGCTCGGATTGCGAATTACATACAATCAGAGTTGCCAGGAGCATTCTCTACCCATCTCCTAGTCTTGGCCGTGGCCCCTTAGTACAGGGGCCCTAATCTGTCATCGCTACCAGGGCAAGATACTGTTTTGTGCCACGTCTCTTGCCCCCTACATTTGTACAAATAAAAAAGGCATTAGAAACTTAAGAAATCTGGGATCCTAAGTGTCCACTGGACCCTAGGTGATAGTTTAAGTAGCCTTGTGGATGAACTGGCTTTGGTTCCCCAGCCGCTGCCTCTCTATAATGTACACACACAGTCTAGATATCACTGAGCCCCCAATAAATATAATCCTTTTCTTTCCCCTGTTGAATAAACTTTCCTTGAACTGATGTGCTCCACCACCCTTGTAACATATACAGTATGAGAAAGGTAACAAAGGGAAACAAAGTATTTAGTTGACCGTGGTCTCTATTTATGATCCTTGTTTCACTTTTCCTTTTACAGGGAGTTTTTATTCCCCACTGCCGGCCCCTGGGTTCTTTATAAACAGGGGAAGAGCACCAGAGCTGGGAGTCTGTATGCAGGAGATACACAACGTCCTGTGACGTGCCAAGTCTTTGGGATCTCTACGCTCTGGGGGTAAGTCTGTAACTCCGTCTCACACCTGAACCATGCTTGGAACGCTTAAACTTTACTTTCAGGGAAATCGCGTCCTTTAATTTCTCTACCTTGAACGCAGTACCTACTGGCACCCCAAAAATGTGCTAATGCTTACTGTCCTGCAGGCTTGTTACTGACTACCCATAAAAATCTTAAAACCTCTGCTTTACCGTCCTCCAGGTAATCCCTAAAGTGTATGTGGTGGGAGGTAGGGTGGGATGAAATGTCCTCGCCAATGTCACGTCATAAATTCTACATTAATGGTCTACTTTATACCTGTTGTGTCTGTCAATCTGATGACATTGTACAGTAGTTGGCAGAGGTCTGACAGTTAATCCAGATCTGTTTTCTGTTGGGCAAACACCACGCGTTTCAGGGGGAGGCTGAGTATAACAAGGAGGAAGGAATAGAAACCAGTTACATTTAAGGTGCACTCATCCAACTACTGAATCATTAATCATAGTGCCCTGAGGAAGCTCATTAGGAGTGAAATGCGCATAGGCTTTAGCTATGTGCTCCCGTTTTAGTATTCATGTTTAATGTTGTGCTAATGATAATAAGAATTTACTTACCGATAATTCTATTTCTCGGAGTCCGTAGTGGATGCTGGGGTTCCTGAAAGGACCATGGGGAATAGCGGCTCCGCAGGAGACAGGGCACAAAAAAGTAAAGCTTTACTAGGTCAGGTGGTGTGCACTGGCTCCTCCCCCTATGACCCTCCTCCAGACTCCAGTTAGGTACTGTGCCCGGACGAGCATACACAATAAGGGAGGCATTTTGAATCCCGGGTAAGACTCATACCAGCCACACCAATCACACCGTACAACTTGTGATCTAAACCCAGTTAACAGTATGACAACAGAAAGGGCCTCTTAAAGATGGCTCCTTAACAATAACCCGAATTAGTTAACAATAACTATGTACAAGTATTGCAGATAATCCGCACTTGGGATGGGCGCCCAGCATCCACTACGGACTCCGAGAAATAGAATTATCGGTAAGTAAATTCTTATTTTCTCTATCGTCCTAAGTGGATGCTGGGGTTCCTGAAAGGACCATGGGGATTATACCAAAGCTCCCAAACGGGCGGGAGAGTGCGGATGACTCTGCAGCACCGAATGAGAGAACTCCAGGTCCTCCTTTGCCAGGGTATCAAATTTGTAAAATTTTACAAACGTGTTCTCCCCCGACCACGTAGCTGCTCGGCAGAGTTGTAATGCCGAGACCCCTCGGGCAGCCGCCCAAGATGAGCCCACCTTCCTTGTGGAGTGGGCTTTTACAGTTTTAGGCTGTGGCAGGCCTGCCACAGAATGTGCAAGTTGAATTGTGTTACAAATCCAACGAGCAATCGACTGCTTAGAAGCAGGTGCGCCCAACTTGTTGGGTGCATACAATATAAACAGCGAGTCAGATTTTCTGACTCCAGCCGTCCTTGCAATGTATATTTTTAAGGCTCTGACAACGTCCAACAACTTGGAGTCCTCCAAGTCGCTAGTGGCCGCAGGCACCACAATAGGTTGGTTCAGATGAAATGCTGATACCACTTTAGGGAGAAAATGCGGACGAGTCCGCAGTTCTGCCCTATCCGAATGGAAGATTAGATAAGGACTTTTATAAGATAAAGCCGCCAATTCAGATACTCTCCTGGCAGAGGCCAGGGCTAGTAACATAGTCACTTTCAATGTGAGATATTTCAAATCCACCTTTTTCAATGGTTCAAACCAATGGGATTTGAGGAAATCTAAAACTACATTTAGATCCCACGGTGCCACCGGAGGCACCACAGGAGGCTGTATATGCAGTACTCCCTTGACAAAAGTCTGGACCTCAGGGACAGAGGCCAATTCTTTTTGGAAGAATATTGACAGGGCCGAAATTTGAACCTTAATGGATCCCAATTTGAGACCCATAGATAATCCTGATTGCAGGAAATGTAGGAAACGACCCAGTTGGAATTCCTCCGTCGGAACCCTCCGATCCTCGCACCACGCTACATATTTTCGCCAAATGCGGTGATAATGTTTCACGGTGACTTCCTTCCGTGCCTTAATCAAGGTAGGAATGACTTCTTCTGGAATGCCTTTCCCTTTTAGGATCTGGCGTTCAACCGCCATGCCGTCAAACGCAGCCGCGGTAAGTCTTGAAAAAGACAGGGACCCTGCTGTAGCAGGTCCCTTCTCAGAGGTAGAGGCCACGGTTCGTCCGTGAGCATCTCTTGAAGTTCCGGATACCAAGTCCTTCTCGGCCAATCCGGAACCACTAGTATTGTTCTTACTCTTCTTTGCCGTATGATCTTCAATACCTTTGGTATGAGCGGCAGAGGAGGAAACACATACACTGACTTGTACACCCAAGGAGTTACCAGTGCGTCCACAGCTATTGCCTGTGGATCTCTTGACCTGGCGCAATATTTGTCCAGTTTCTTGTTGAGGCGAGACGCCATCATGTCTACAATTGGTCTTTCCCAACGGTCTATTAACATGTTGAAGACTTCTGGATGTAGACCCCACTCTCCCGGATGAAGATCGTGTCTGCTGAGGAAGTCTGCTTCCCAGTTGTCCACGCCCGGGATGAACACTGCTGACAGTGCTATCACGTGATTCTCCGCCCAGCGAAGAATCTTGGCAGCTTCTGCCATTGCACTCCTGCTTCTTGTGCCGCCCTGCCTGTTTACATGGGCGACCGCCGTGATGTTGTCCGACTGAATCAACACCGGCTTTCCTTGCAGGAGAAGTTCCGCCTGGCTTAGAGCATTGTAGATTGCTCTTAGTTCCAGAATGTTTATGTGAAGAGACTTTTCCAGGCTCGACCACACTCCCTGGAAGTTTCTTCCTTGTGTGACTGCTCCCCAGCCTCTCAGGCTGGCGTCCGTGGTCACCAGGATCCAATCCTGAATGCCGAATCTGCGGCCTTCTAATAGGTGAGCCTTCTGCAACCACCACAGAAGTGACACCCTTGTCTTTGGTGACAGGGTTATTCGCAGGTGCATCTGCAGATGCGACCCTGACCATTTGTCCAACAGATCCCTTTGGAATATTCTTGCATGGAATCTGCCGAATGGAATTGCTTCGTAAGAAGCCACCATTTTTCCCAGGACTCTTGTGCATTGATGTACTGACACTTTTCCTGGTTTTAGGAGGTTCCTGACCAGATCGGATAACTCCTTGGCTTTTTCCTCTGGAAGGAAAACCTTTTTCTGAACCGTGTCCAGAATCATTCCTAGGAACAGCAGACGAGTTGTCGGGATTAAATGGGATTTTGGAATATTCAGAATCCACCCGTGTTGTCTTAGCACCTCTTGAGATAGTGCTAAAGCTGTCTCCAGCTGTTCTCTGGACCTTGCCCTTATTAGGAGATCGTCCAAGTATGGGATAACTAATACGCCTTTTCTTCGAAGAAGAATCATCATCTCGGCCATTACCTTGGTAAAGACCCGAGGCGCCGTGGACAATCCGAACGGCAGCGTCTGAAACTGATAGTGACAGTTTTGAACAATGAACCTGAGGTACCCCTGGTGTGCGGGGTAAATCGGAACGTGTAGATACGCATCCTTGATGTCCAAGGATACCATAAAGTCCCCTTCTTCCAGGTTCGCTATCACTGCTCTGAGTGACTCCATCTTGAACTTGAACTTTTTTATGTAGAGGTTCAAGGACTTCAGATTTAGAATAGGCCTTACCGAGCCATCCGGCTTCGGTACCACAAATAGAGTGGAATAATACCCCTTTCCTTGTTGTAATAGGGGTACTTTGACTATCACCTGCTGAGCGTACAGCTTGTGAATGGCTTCCAACACCCTCTCCCTTTCGGAAGAGACGGTTGGTAAGGCAGACTTCAGGAAACGATGAGGAGGATCCGTCTCTAATTCCAACCTGTACCCCTGAGATATTATCTGCAGGATCCAGGGGTCTACCTGCGAGTGAGCCCACTGCGCGCTGTAATTTTTGAGACGGCCCCCCACTGTCCCCGAGTCCGCTTGAGAGGCCCCAGCGTCATGCTGAGGTTTTTGCAGGAGCCGGGGAGGGCTTCTGTTCCTGGGAAGGAGCTGCCTGTTGGTGTCTCTTCCCTCTTCCTCTGCCTCGTGGCAGGTACGACAAGCCCTTTGCTCTCTTATTTTTGTAGGAGCGAAAAGGCTGCGGTTGAAAGGTCGGTGCCTTTCTCTGTTGGGGAGTGACTTGAGGTAAAAAAGTGGATTTCCCGGCAGTAGCCGTGGCCACCAAGTCTGATAGACCAACTCCAAATAACTCCTCCCCTTTATACGGCAAAACCTCCATGTGACGTTTTGAATCCGCATCGCCTGTCCACTGTCGTGTCCATAAGGCTCTTCTGGCTGAAATGGACATAGCACTCACCCGAGATGCCAGTGTGCAAATATCCCTCTGTGCATCACGCATATAGATAAATGCATCCTTTATTTGTTCTAACGACAGTAAAACATTGTCCCTATCTAGGGTATCAATATTTTCAATCAGGGATTCTGACCAAACTACTCCAGCACTGCACATCCAGGCAGTTGCTATAGCTGGTCGTAGTATAACACCTGCATGTGTGTATATATTCTTTTGAATAACTTCCATCTTTCTATCTGATGGATCCTTAAGTGCGGCCGTCTCAGGAGAGGGTAACGCCACTTGTTTGGATAAGCGTGTGAGCGCCTTGTCCACCTTAGGGGGTGTTTCCCAGCGCGCCCTAACCTCTGGCGGGAAAGGGTATAATGCCAATAACTTTTTTGAAATTATCAACTTTTTATCAGGAGCAACCCACGCTTCATCACACACGTCATTTAATTCTTCTGATTCAGGAAAAACTGTTTGTAGTTTTTTCACACCATACATAATACCCTGTTTTACGGTATCTGTAGTATCAGCTAAATGTAACGTCTCCTTCATTGCCAAAATCATATAACGTGTGGCCCTACTGGAAAATACGTTTGAATTTCTACCGTCGTCACTGGAATCAGTGCCCGTGTCTGGGTCTGTGTCGACCGACTGAGGCAAAGGGCGTTTTACAGCCCCTGACGGTGTTTGAGGCGCCTGGACAGGCATTAATTGATTGTCCGGCCGCCTCATGTCCTCAACTGACTGTTTAAGGGAAGATAAACCATCACGTAATTCCACAAATAAAGGCATCCATTCTGGTGTCGACCCCCTGGGGGGTGACATCTGCATATTTGGCAATTGCTCCGCCTCCACACCAATATCGTCCTCATACATGTCGACACCACGTACCGACACACACCGCAAACTCACAGGGAATGCTCTAATGAAGACAGGACCCACTAGCCCTTTTGGGGAGACAGAGGGAGAGTCTGCCAGCACACACCACAAAGCGCTATATATACAAGGGATATCCTTATATTAAGTGCTCCCTTATAGCTGCTTTAATATATATATATATATAGCCATTAATGTGCCCCCCCTCTCTGTTTTACCCTGTTTCTGTAGTGCAGTGCAGGGGAGAGACCTGGGAGCCGTTCTGACCAGCGGAGCTGTGACAGAAAATGGCGCCGTGTGCTGAGGAGATAGGCCCCGCCCCTTTTTCGGCGGGTTCTTCTCCCGCTATTTTTCCAGTCAGGCAGGGGTTAAATATCTCCATATAGCCCCTATGGGCTATATGTGAGGTATTTTTAGCCTTGTATAAGGTTTATATTTGCCTCTCAGAGCGCCCCCCCCCAGCGCTCTGCACCCTCAGTGACTGCCCAGTGAAGTGTGCTGAGAGGAAAATGGCGCACAGCTGCAGTGCTGTGCGCTACCTTATGAAGACTGAGGAGTCTTCAGCCGCCGGTTTCCGGACCTCTTCACGCTTCAGCATCTGCAAGGGGGTCGGCGGCGCGGCTCCGGGACCGGACTCCACGGCTGGGCCTGTGTTCGATCCCTCTGGAGCTAATGGTGTCCAGTAGCCAAGCAGCAAATCCACTCTGCATGCAGGTGAGTTTACTACTTTCCCCCTAAGTCCCACGTTGCAGTGATCCTGTTGCCAGCAGGACTCACTGTAAAGAAAAAAAAAACCTAAACTAAACTTTCTCTAAGCAGCTCTTTAGGAGAGCCACCTAGATTGCACCCTTCTCGTTCGGGCACAAAATCTAACTGGAGTCTGGAGGAGGGTCATAGGGGGAGGAGCCAGTGCACACCACCTGACCTAGTAAAGCTTTACTTTTTTGTGCCCTGTCTCCTGCGGAGCCGCTATTCCCCATGGTCCTTTCAGGAACCCCAGCATCCACTTAGGACGATAGAGAAATACAGTATACTTATGAGACCTATAGTGTGGTAATAGAAGCCAAACCTGCACATAGTAGAGAGGAGTCTGAAAACATATTTATATACCTAAGCTCCATTTATATGCTGTGGGATAGCTGACACTATTAATAGATAATAGAGATCTTAGGGGCTAGAGATCAGTTTGAAAACATATTCATATACCTGAAATTTGTTTGCTGTGAGAGAGCTGACATCAATAATAAATAAGTGAGACCACAGGTGTCAATGCCAGACACTGGATTGTCCCTGTATATAGTGGATATTTAATGTCATTGTATGTACACTGCAGTCTGCAGGCAAATTGGGGCATGATCCTCTGGGACATGTATAATTTATAACATATCTGATTGTGACTTCTAATACTTAAATGTTATTAACATGCCCCGCATGGACATTATTTAATTTTGCAGAGTACCAGTAATGACCGCTGTTTAAATATATACGTAATACCAACTTACATGAACAGTGTGGAACACTATGGTATTAACATCACATGGGATATAGTGTAATCCATTTACCTTGTACATGTATCTGAGCATCAGTAACAATAGTAACTGATGTCAGAGGTTACTATAATTGCAATAGTTAGCTGTGAATAAAGGTCAGTGGAATTACCCATCCTGGTTTATCCCTATTAGTCCCCTCTAACACAATATTATATCAGCATTTCCTGCACCATATGACATCCTAGAGTTTTAGGCATAAGTTACATATTCAGCAACCTTGTTTCACTCCTTAATTCATAATATTAGAAACAAGTAACCATATTCACAGCCTTAGGGGCAGGAGTGGAGATCTTGTGTTGCATATTCTTACTTAAATAAAACCTGGTTACAATTGATGTAACAGTTTGTAACTGTCTAGCAAGACAACATATCTCCCTCTATCACAGCATAGTAGGCTCAAATGAATATAAAAACTGCAGGTCTCATATAAGTATAGCACCGTTACAGTGCTGCGCAAATATATGTGTGTAAGTGCACAACTGAAATAAACACAATAAAATATATGAAGGGAGAAACACATTAGCTTTGTTTTTAAATCTCTATTCACATTTGTTTACTTTCTGTCACCCTCTATTTATTCTTTATTCTATGAATTTTAATATTTCGCTCTATTTTCAATAAAGGACAATTGAGTCCCGTATAAATACACAATTAAATAAACCTCTATAGTAATTAAGGTTACTGAGCATTTAAGCCCTTACTTGATACTACCATTGGGGATATATATGTGTCATAATAATAATTGTATTAATGATTCAGTAGTTGGATGAGTGCACCTTAAATGTAACTGGTTTCTTTTTCTTTTCCCCCTCCTATGGGGATTTGACTCCATATCCTCGTTTAAACCAGTTGGTAGCACCTTTATGAGCCTTTGAACCTTGCATGCGTGCATGTGAATCCCTATAGTAGGGTTTAATGAGAAATAATTATAGGCACTCCAACAGATTCACAACATAAAACATAAATCTCGGTGCGGGTTACTCTCCAGACCTGGTTAAAGGCTTTGCCTGACCAGTACTGGAACTTTTGAAGGAGGAAGGAATGTTAATGTTTATGGAACACTACAGAGATGTGTATTATATATTGCAGGTCTATAAAGCATCTTCCTTGGTATAACCAGATCTGTAACGTTGCAGCCTGGGTGTTGGCAGAAGTAGGGTGCTGTGCCTGGGAAGAAGGTGAGTTACAGTATCACACACAAATGTGCGGTGCTTTGTAGGGGTATAAAAATAACGGGGTGCAGCCATACACCTTAGGCCACTCCCTGAAAACTGATACATGAATTAACTAAGCAGGAACAAATACCTATCCTGGTAATTACCTCTCCACTCAGCCGCTGAGAGTTCATTAACCACTTGGTCGTGAACTTATGTCTGAGTTCATTAACCACTTGGTCGTGAACTTATGTCCTTATATCCCTGCTTATCCTATACTGACTCAGCGTAACTTGGTTACATCTGAATCAATGTGCTCATTAATTACGGGAACTCAGAACTACCATTATTGCTGCACATGTTTACACCTGGTCACAGAACTCCAGTCTGACTGTATACATTTCTGAATACATACCCCTGTGGTTTTTACATGTTTCATTTTTTTTTTGTTTGCCAATGACTTATTTCTATATTGCTCTGCATAGTAATCTAATGCTGGCTATTAAATTGTTTACATATTTTTGTCCTTATTCTATATAGTCAGGTGCACAGCGGCTGCACTTCCCCGTGTTGTGTTTATTCATGAGTTACAGCAATTCGTGCTTCATGTATAAACATCCGTATCCCGGGCATGTATATTACTATGACTTCTATGCCAATTACAGTATGGCGTCAACAGTGTTAGACTCCGGCATGAAGCGCCCACCACGGAATGCAATGGTAGAGGCCAATGATTAAGGGGTGTGGCCAGCTGCAACAGAGGGACTTGGCCAATAATTAAAGAGGCCATAGACGGCCTGCCCTTTATAAAGGAGGGGAGAGGGGTATATCAGGGCTGCCCACTTTGATTGGCAGGATGACTACTTTTTATATAGCTTCCATAGAAATGAAGCAAACGCCCGAGTATTATCCATGCTCCTGCTCCACCCAATTACTGAGCCTCTAGTAGAGTAACTATATATAATTTGAGTACATGGTCTGGAGCCTGACACTTAAAAGAGGAGGTGGGGGCCTCAGGCAGTGGGGATAACCAGGATTCCCCCCCTGAACACTTGTGGGCCAGTCTACTCCTGGGCTCCAGGGTGTACAGGGGTGTCAGGGTGTTAATACCCTGAGTGTCTGATTCTGGGTCCCATGATGTGTCTGCAGTAGCTGAAGCCAGACTTACTCATTTATGCTAATGTAAGAATTCATAATGCTGTAGCGGGGGTCCATGAAACGGCAGGTCGCGCCATCCGTTGTTTTTACGCCATTTGCTTCAACAGTCATCAATTGTATGGGCCAACCCTATGCCAGGTGCAAGACTATACGGCAGGAGATGCTCTGTCTGACTGTCATGCGTTACATCACTTTGTATACAGGGTCAGACTCAGTCGTACACAGATGTGCAAGTGTCGCACGTCACACTGATCAGTGTAAGCTAGCAATGTAGTCTTGTTGCTTCAGTGTGTTTCAATTGACTTGCATTTGGAGAAAATGACTGGTCTGGCTGAGTCGCCTGGGACCTAGAGGGGCTATTTTGTGCAATTGAAGCAACTGGAAGAAAGTACACATCTGTAGCTTCCGTGCCCCACAACCGTACGGAGCTGAAGATAAATGCCTGTGGCACTCCTACAAGATAGGGCAGTTCCCTGCACTACTACCATAACCGCCCAGTAGCCATAGGCCAGAGATAAGCAAAAAAAGGTCCAACTGACCCAAACTGTTACTAATGCAGTGTCCTAATCAGCTGCTAACATTTAGGTGCAACAGCCAGCGGCTTGTTACCGTCAAAAGCCGCGGTTGTTGCTCCTCCGTGTCGGCAAACGGCTGGGAATGTGGAATGCAGAACTAGGCTATTATGTTTCAGTTCCATTAGCAGAAAATGCCTACTGCTACACACCTTAAGAGGACAAGCAGAGAAGTTTCCCATAGCAACCCAGCAGATGCTACTGTCGCTATCACTTTATGGAACATACTAGATAAATGATAGCTAGAATCTGATTGGTTGTGCAGATAACACATCCACATGATAGATATGGCAGGTTTAGGCAGAAACCAATAAGCTTTGTATAGATCATCCAGAACCTTCACTCTGGCTCTGTACTAGACCTATTACTCCTACTTTCTATTCTCCCGCAATGTTTGGGAGACTCGCATGTTTTTCTCGCTTGTCCTGAAATATAGACTAACTTGCCGGATCCCACTCACTTCCCCAGTGACGTTTGGAGTATGGGTGCTTGATGTCCAGATTTGTGGAGAATTGCGTCATCTTTGCCCCGTGTATTAGGAGGAAAGATCAGTGTGACCTTGTGTTTGTGCATTAAGAGGAGAGGTCAGCCAGACCATCTTAACATATGGGCACACTGGGCAGCTGCCCAGGGCTTCACAATTCTAAGGGCCTTCAAGCTGGTGCCTCCGGAGCGTCTTGGGAGGTGGGTAGAGAATGCTGCCTGGCTGCTCGGATTGCGGATTACATACAATCAGAATTGCTAAGCAGCATTCTCCACCCACCTCCCAGCCTGCAGCCAGACAGTGAATGGCTATCAGCATGCTGATTGGTGGATGGCTGCACCAATCACAGTGCTGACAGCCATTCGCCGTATGGAAGCATGTGGAGAGACAGGACTGTAGAAGGCATGCGTTATACATTTTATTCCTGTAAATGGGTGTGTAGGGGCCCTAGTACATTGCTTTACCCAGGGCCTACAAAGTTTTTAAGTTGGTCCTGGTGGTCCCTGTGTATTAAGAGGAAAGAATTGGTAGGTATGTCCTGACTGCGAAGAGATCAGTTCCCTGATAACTGTGTATTAGGGGGAAGGGAGAGGTCATTGCATCCTTGATGACTGTGTATTAGACGGCAGAGAGATGTCAGTGTGTCCTGATGTCTGTGTATTAGTAGGAAGGGCGAGGTAATTGTCTCATCTGTCTTTGTATTTGGATATGTCTCTGGTTGTTGTATATAATTAGTTGCTAGTAGTTAGACATACACATAATTTGATCATTTGTGTTTCTTTACAGAATAAAAGAAACAACTTTGTACATATTACGGAACACAAAAGCCAGAAGACCAGTTCTCTGCACAGATGGCGTTCAGGATATCTGGGACTGATCCTGACTTCTACAAGGAATATGAATGTGTAGACAAAATTTATGATGAGTTTGATGCCTACAATGATACATTTGAAGCTGGAGCCAGAGAAGAGGTTGGGGTAGGGAGGGTCAGGGTGCATAGAGAAGGGGTTGGACTCCAAAGCAAAGTTGCTAATGTATCTGCTGGTGCAAAATTCAGTGTGAGGGACCTGGAAGCAGAGGCCAAGGTTGGGGCAGAATTATCAAGTATCTCTGTCTCTACTGATCCCTGTGAGGTGGAATGGGGTCCTGTAACGATTAATGTGCCTCCATGTTCTTCTGAGGTCACCGCTCTCAGCGCATCGGCTGGCGTCAAAGCTGATTCCAGCGGAGTTAGGGCTATGGCCAAGGCAGAGGTACTTAGTGTCTCTGCCTCGGCTGGACCTCTCAAAGGTAAAATTGGACTAGGGTTTGACACTGGGTTTGGAGTTGGAGTGGAAGGGCTTAACGCACGAGTTTTGGGTACTGGCATGCGTGTGGGCGGAGGTAGAGTAAGCGTATCTGCCTTGAATTCAGAGGTGGAATGTTGTGTATCATAAATGTGCACAGACGGGCAATGCTGAAGGACATATATGGACAAATATAATGGCCTTCAAGTTACGGAAAGTGCAGAGACTTCAGTGTAATAGCCGCGAGATTAAAAGTGGCATTTTTTTATTTTATTTTTCGTAGCAAAACCAGGTTTGGTTGTTATGTATTATTATTGGATGATTCCATTGATGACCAATTCCATTCAGAACTACCCCTACTTGCATCTCATGCTCCTAGTGCCCAAGTTATACCACTGTCTTACTCTACCTTCATACAGGTGTGGTTTAGGGGGCAGTGCTCCCCTAGGCACTACAGTAATGTGCCGTTCCCTGACAAGTGTCGCCGCCTAGGCTGCACTCTACATTGCATGTGGCTTGATGCATGTACTGACAGTATTTGATCTTAATATTACAGTGTTCGGTTTATGAATAATAATGTTACTTGTGTCTGCTTGGCTAGGAACAACTATACTGAATGGAAATTGACTATGTATGGATATGTGTTTGTGTATATAAAACATTAAACCTTCTCATCATGGCCAAAAAACTGATATGGTTCATTGTGTTATTTGCATGCAATCGTGTCGTTATTTATTTAGTCGATATCTGGAGGAAGGGGGGTGGGGATTTATCAAAGCTTGGAGAAAGATAAAGTACCAACCAATCAGCTCCTATCTCTCTCCAAGCTTTGTTAGATACTGTATCTCCCCGGGGGCGGCAGTCAATTGACCGCCTGTCGGGATCCTGGCGGTCAGGATACGGACACCGGGATCCCGTCACCAGCTGAAATATCGTCAGTCGGAGTCCTGACTGCCGGCTGGAAACCCCTATTCGGTGGTGATCCGCGCAACCACCTGGAGGGGAATAGAGACCTGTGGCAACCGAAGGTCGCCACCAGGCCAGAAGTGTGGCGAGCGTAGCGACGCTGTGCTCGCCGCCGGAATTCCGGCTGTTGGGCTCCAGGATCTCATACTGATCCCCTCCCTGGGACTTGGTGACCATTTAAATATTTGGGAGCTAAATCTGCAGCCGGAATAGTGCTGCTCCCAAAATCCCAGACCCTACATTCCAGATATAAATAATATCCCCATGGTCCTTATGGAGTCCCCAGCATCCTCTAGGACGTAAGAGAAAATTAGATTTTAAACCTACCGGTAAATCTTTTTCTCCTAGTCCGTAGAGGATGCTGGGGACTCCGTAAGGACCATGGGGTATAGACGGCTCCGCAGGAGACATGGGCACTGTAAAGACTTTAGAATGGGTGTGCACTGGCACTTCCCTCTATGCCCATCCTCCAGACCTCAGTTAGGACTGTGCCCAGCGGAGACTGACAGTACGAGGAAAGGATTTTTGTTAATCTAAGGGCAAGATACATACCAGCCCACACCATACATACCGTACAACATGGAATGAACCAAACCAGTTAACAGTATGAACCAAACAGCATCAGCCAAAGACTGATCTCAACTGTAACATAACCCTTATGTAAGCAACAACTATATACAAGCCTTGCAGAATTTGTCCGCACTGGGACGGGTGCCCAGCATCCTCTACGGACTAGGAGAAAAAGATTTACCGGTAGGTTTTAAAATCTAATTTTCTCTTACGTCCTAGAGGATGCTGGGGACTCCGTAAGGACCATGGGGATTATACCAAAGCTCCAGACCGGGCGGGAGAGTGCGGATGACTCTGCAGCACCGATTGAGCAAACATGAGGTCCTCATCAGCCAGGGTATCAAACTTGTAGAATTTTGAAAAAGTGTTTGAACCCGACCAAGTAGCAGCTCGGCAAAGCTGTAATGCCGAGACGTCTCAGGCAGCCGCCCAAGAAGAGCCCACCTTCCTTGTGGAAGGGGCCTTTACCGAATTTTGGAACCGGCAAACCAGCCGTAGAATGAGCCCGCGGAATCGTGTCACAGATCCAGCGAGCAATAGTCTGCTTAGACGCAGGAGCGCCAACCTTGTTGGTTGCATACAGGACAAACAGTGCTTCTGTTTTCCTAACCCTAGCCGTTCTGGCTATATAAATCTTTAAGGCCCTGACTACATCAAGGGACTTGGAATCCTCCAAGGCCCCCGTAGCCACAGGCACCACAATAGATTGGTTCATATGAAATGACGAAACCACTTTAGGCAGAAAATGAGGACGAGTCCTCAACTCTGCTCTATCCGCATGGAAAATCAGATAGGGGCTCTTGTAAGACAAAGCCGCCAATTCGGACACCCGCCTTGCAGATGCCAAGGCCAATAACATGACCACTTTCCAATTGAGAAATTTTAACTTAACCGTTTGAAGAGGTTCAAACCAGTGTGATTTAAGGAACTGTAACACCACGTTAAGGCCCCACGGTGCCACCGGAGGCACAAAAGGAGGTTGGATGTGCAACTCTCCCTTTACAAAAGTCTGGACTTCTGGGAGAGAAGCCAATTCCTTCTGAAAGAATATAGATAAGGCCGAAATCTGCACCTTAATGGAGCCTAACTTCAGGCCCATATCCACACCTGACTGCAGAAAATGGAGAAAACTACCCAGTTGAAAATCATCCGTAGGGCATTCTTGGCTTAACACCAAGACACATATTTTCTCCAGATACCGTGATAGTGTATCGCCGTTACCTCCTTCCTAGTAGTAATAAGAGTAGGGACAACTTCATCCGGAATACCTTTCCTAGCTAGGATTTGGTGTTCAACCGCCATGCCGTCAAACATAACCGTGGTGAGTCTTGGAACACACAGGGCCCCTGTAGTAACAGGTCCTACCTGAGAGGAAGAGGCCACGGATCTTTTGAGGCCAATCTGGAACAACGAGTATTGTCTGCACTCGTGTTCGTCTTGTGATTCTCAATATCCTTGATGAGAGGAAGTGGAGGGAACACAGAGACCGACTGAAACACCCACGGTGTCACCAGGGCATCCACTGCCACTGCCTGAGGGTCCCTTGACCTGGAACAATACGTCTGAAGCTTTCTGTTGAGGCTTGACGCCATCATGTCTATTTGAGGAAGTCCCCAACGACTTGTCACCTCTGCAAAGACTTCTTGATGAAGTCCCCACTCTCCTGGATGGAGATCGTGTCTGCTGAGGAAGTCTGCTTCCCAGTTGTCTACTCCCGGAATGAAGACCACTGACAGAGCGCTTACATGATTTTCCGCCCAGCGAAGAATCCTGGTGGCTTCTGCCTTTGCTGCTCTGGTTCTTGTCCCGCCCTGGCGGTTTACATGCGCCACGGCTTTGACGTTGTCTGACTGTATCAGAAGAGGTAGGTTGCGAAGAAGATTCTCCGCCTGTCGGAGGCTGTTGTATATGGCCCTTAATTCCAGCACATTGATGTGAAGACAAGCCTCCTGGCTTGACCATATTCCCTGAAAATTGTTTCCCTGTGTGACTGCTCCCCATCCTCGGAGGCTCGCGTCCGTGGTCACAAGAACCCAATCTTGAATGCCGAACCTGCGACCCTCTAGAAGGAGAGTACTCTGGAGCCACCACAGGAGAGAGAGACCCTGGCCCTGAAGGACAGGGTTATCTTCCGATGTATCTGCAGATGGGACCCTGACCAATTGTCCAGAAGGTCCCACTGAAAAGTCCTTGCATGGAACCTGCCGAATGGAATGGCCTCGTAGGCCGCCACCATCTTTCCCAATACTCGAGTGCATTGATGAACTGACACTCTTTTTGGCTTTAACAGGTCTTTGATCATGTTCTGGAGTTCCTGGGCTTTTTCCACTGGGAGAAAAACCCTTTGTTTTTCCGTATCCAGAATCATGCCCAAAAAAGACAGCCGCGCTGTCGGAACCAACTGCGACTTTGGTAGATTTAGAACCCAGCTGTGTTGTTGTAGTACTCTCAGGGAGAGAGACACGCTTTTTAATAACTGTTCCCTTGAACACGCTTTTATCAGGAGATCATCCAAGTATGTGATAATTGTGACCCCTTGCTTGCGCAGGATCACCACCATTTCCGCCATTACCGTGGTGAAAATTTTTGGGCCCGTGGAAAGCCCAAACGGCAACATCTGAAACTGGTAATAACAATCATGTACAACGAATCTTAGGTACGCCCGATGAGGAGGATATATGGGGACATGAAGGTATGCATCCTTTATGTCTAGTGACACTATAAAACCCCCCCTTTCCAGGCTGGATATCCCTGCCCTGAGAGATTCCAGCTTGAATTTGAACCTCTTTAAATATAGGTTTAGAGATTTTAGATTCAGAATTGGTCTGACCTCAAAATAAGATTCACAAACATTTTATTTTTTAAACAGCGGAAGCTAAATACTCTTCCTCAGCAAATTCTATTCACCTGAAATGGTTAGGTTGGTCCGACTATAGGGGGAGAGAAGGCAGGCTAACCCGTCTATAGCTCTCCAATTGCTTTATCTGTGCTTCACCCCACCTAGATTGACCTCTGTAAGAATGTTGTGATATCAGACGATTTTTATTTATTTATTTTTTTTCTTGGTGTTTGATTGTGCTAAGCCTCTTTTTTGTGTTTCTTCTTTTTGATTCTGAACGCCTAATGTAACCAACTGTATATCCATCCAACTGTGCGTTACAAGTGCTTTGATTATGGTAACCATTCCGGACTTCCCCTATTCTCTTTTTTCTGTTCCCCATTTCTGTGTGAAAAATCTTCAATAAAAATTCTAATGTTAAAAAAAAAAAAGAATTGGTCTGACCGAGCCATCCGGCTTTGGGACCACAAATAGGATTGAATAAAACCCTTTCCCCTGTTGCACTAGGGGAACCATGATAATCACTTGCTGTTGACACAGCTTTAGTATGGCAGCCAAAACTATTTCCCTCACCGGGGAAGTAGCTGGCAAGGCCGATTTGAAAATCGGTGTGGAAGCACCTCTTCGATGGATTTGGTAGAGGCCGGGGAGGACATTTTTCCTGTGAACTAGCCGTAGCCGGTGTTCTTTTCCCTCTACCTCTGGCGAGGAAATAAAGCCACGCCCCTTTCTGAACTTACGCGACCGAAAGGACTGCATCTGTTATTGTGGTGTTTCCTTTTGCTGTGGGGGAACGTAAGGCAAAAAAAGGTGATTTTTGTTACTTACCGTAAAATCTCTTTCTCTGATTCCATCTGGGGGACGCTGCGCCATTACTTGTGGGTTAGAGGTGTGTGGTTGTGGAGTTTGGCACAGAACTATTAAAACCTGACTCCTCCCCCCTCTAACCCCTCCCATCTCCTTCCTGCCTAGCCAGTACCTCAGTTAACGTTTAGCCAAGCCAAAGGAGATAGATCAAAGAAAATGAACTGGTTAAACCAGACAAACATCAGGGAGGGATCGCAGCGTCCCCCAGATGGAATCAGAGAAAGAGATTTTACGGTAAGTAACAAAAATCACCTTTTCTCTTTCATCCATCTGGGGGACGCTGCGCCATTACTTGTGGGATTTCCCAAAGCAAGCTAATAAGAGGAGGGAGACGGGGACGGCATAGCCGTCTTTAATATACGACGCCCAACAGCGGCAGTCTCCAAACCAAAAGTATGAAAACGGTGAAAGTATGTGTGAAAGTATGAACTGACGACCAGGTTGCCGCCCTGCACAGTTGCTCAACAGATGCACCACCGCGAACAGCCCCAAGAGGCTCCAACAGCTCTAGTAGAATGAGCCCTAATTGAGTCAGGAACCGAAACATTAGCAGACACGTAAGCCTGTCTTATGGCCGAAGTTATCCAACGGGCCACAGTATTTTTGGAGGCCGGCCAACCTCGTTTCGGAGCATCAATCAAAACCAGCAAGTTATCCGTACGCCGGAATGACTCGGTGCGAGACAAATAGACACGTAAAGCTCGAACCACATCCAGGAGAGCTAAATGAGAGTCCTCCCCAGGAGAAGATGTCGGAGTAAAGGCCGGAAGGACAATGTCCTGATTTAAATGGAATTTTGAAACAACCTTTGGAAGGAAAGAAGGCTTAGTCCGTAGAACCACCCGGTTCTCATGAAACACTAACAAGGGGGGTCTGCAAGAAAGAGCCGCCAACTCAGATACTCGTCTAGCTGAGGCAATAGCCAACAGAAAAACAACTTTCTGTGTCAGATAACGGAGTTCAACCGATTCTAAGGGTTCAAATGGAGAGGTCTGAAGAGTCGTAAGGACCAAGTTTAAATCCCAGGGAGGAACCGGAGGGACAAAAGGTGGTTGAATCCGAAGTACTCCCTGCAGGAATGTTTGAACCTCTGGAATATTTGCTAGTTTCTTCTGAAAAAGAACCGATAAAGCTGAAACCTGACCTTTTAGTGAAGAAAGCTTTAGGCCCTTGTCGAGACCCTCCTGAAGGAAAGAGAGTAGGCGAGGTAGCCTAAACAAATGCGGAGTTAGTCTCTGTTTTTCGCACCCTGCAATGTAAATACGCCATATCCTATGGTAAATGCCAGAGGTCACCGGTTTCCTTGCTCGAATCATCATCTGAACAACCGATCGAGAAAGACCTTTTGCCTTCAAAATCTTGGATTCAAGAGCCAAGCCGTCAAAGCCATCCTATGTAAATCTGGGTGGCGACAAGGTCCTTGAATAAGAAGATCTGGTCGCAGAGGTAGGCGAAAGGAGTCTGACGACCATACTTGCGCAGTAGAGTGTACCACTGTCGACGCGGCCAATCTGGAGCCACTAGAATCACTGCGAGACCCTGTCGCCGAATGCGTTGAAGTAGACGCGGGATCAGTGGAATTGGCGGAAACACATATCCCAGTTGAAACTGCCATGGAGCAGTTAGAGCATCGATCAGGAATGCCTGTGGATCCTGAGTCCTTGCGCCGTAGTGAGGAAGTTCTGCGTTGAGGCGAGACGCCATCAGGTCTATGTCTGGCATTCCCCATCGGTCCACTAGAGAGAGGAACACCTCCTGATGAAGTTCCCATTCTCCCAGATGAATCGTGTGATGACTCAAAAAGTCTGCTTCCCTCCTGGAATGTGGATCGCGGAGATCACCGGAACCCAACGTTCCGCCCACGCGAGGATCTGAGCGACTTCTCTCATTGCGGACCAGCTGCGAGTTCCTCCCTGTTTGTTGATGTAAGCCACTGCGGTGGCATTGTCGGACTGCACACGAACTGGTTGACCCTGTACCATGGTTTGAATGTGAAGGAGTGCATACCGAATCGCCCTTAGTTCCAGAATGTTGATTTGCAATTTTGACTCCTGATTGCTCCAGCGTCCCTGGAAGTGATGAGTCTGGAACACTGCCCCCCAACCACTGAGGTTTGCATCCGTGGTGACCATCATCCAAGACCAGATCGTGAAAGGTGTACCCTTTTTCAAATTCCGACTGTGAAGCCACCATTGAAGAGACTGACGAGTCTTTACCGACAAGCGGATCAACTGTAATTCGAGACGCGGTTCCGTCCGAGTCCAACAGTTGAGAATCTGAGTCTGGAGAGGTCGGGCATGAAATCTGGCATATGGAACTGCCTCGAAAGAGGATACCATCTTGCCCAACACCTGCATACATCTGAGGACCGACACTACTGGTAAGTGTAACAGGGTTCGGATTCTGGACTGTAGTCCCTGAATCTTGTCCGCCGGAAGAAACACCTTCTGGCTGTTGGTGTCGAATAGAAGTCCTAGAAAAATCATTGTCTGAGAAGGAAGTAGAGATGACTTTGGAAAGTTGATTATCCACCCGAACGATTGTAGCGTCTCCATCGTGAGATGCAGGTTCTGAGTGAGAATCTCCGCTGATGGTGCCTTGACCAACAGGTCGTCCAAATATGGAGTGATGTTGACCCCTTGACAACGGAGAACTGCGACTACATGACCTATGACCTTTGTAAAAAACCCAGGGAGCCGTAGAGAGACCAAAGGGAAGAGCCTGAAACTGAAAGTGCTCCGGGCCCACTGCAAATCTCAGTAGAGATTGATGTCCTACCCAAATCGGGACATGTAAGTAAGCGTCTTTTATGTTCTTGAATTTTTGGGTTGAGGGATACGGGTTGAGAGCCTTCAGATTCAGAATGGTTCGAAACGAACCATCCGGCTTGTCTACGAGAAAAAGACCTGAGTAAAAACCCCGACCCCTCTGATGAGAGGGAACCGGAATGATTACTCCATTTTGTAAGAGGGTTGTTATTGCCTGAAGGAGAGCTTGACGTCTGGAGGGATCGTCTGGGAGAGGTGTTATAAATAGTCGGGTTGGGACTGTTTCTTCGAAATCCAACATATATCCTCTGGATATGACTCCCATTATCCACCGATCCGGTTTCGATAGGAGCCACACATCCTTGAACTGAAGTAACCGGGCCCCAACCTTCTTTGATCCCTCCAGGAGACCTGAGGCGTCATGGCTCAGGTTTGTCGGCAGGCTTACTGGCCGGCCTGCGAATAGCCTGGGATCCTCTTCCTCTGAAAGACCCCCGTCTTGGAAATCTGTAGGAAGCACGAAAGGATTGGAAACTACCTCTGCCCTGTGTACGAAAGGACCGAAACCTTGTAGGTTTTGGTTTGTGAGGTGCAGATGGAAGGAAAGGGCTCTTTCCTCCAGTAGTGTCTGAAATAATCTTCTTTAACTCTGATCCAAAAAGAAACTCACCTTCAAAAGGCACTGCCGTCAAGGTTTGCTTTGAGTCAGAATCAGCATTCCAAACTCTAAGCCACAAGGAGCGTCTTGCGGATACTGTCAAGGCTGAAACCCGAGACTGTAGCGCAACTGAATCCAACCAGGCCTCACCCACATAAGTGAGGGCCTCCGAAATCTGCTCTGCTAATTGGATGGCTTCTGACGGATCGTCCGACTGCATTCCCGATACCACCTGTGCAAGCCATTCATCCACGGCCTTAAGTACCCAGGCACTCGCCAGTACTGGACGGAGGGAAACACCTGATAAAGAAAACATAGATTTTAGTAATGCTTCTATCTTCCTATCGGTAGTGTCTTTTAAGGTCACAGACTGTACCGACGGAATCACCGTAGCTTTTGCCAGATGTGAAATAGGAGCGTCTACCTTTGGGTCCGTCTCCCAAAATTTAGTATCTTCCTCCGTAAAGGGATATAGAAACTTTAACTTTTTAGGCGCCTGAAAACGAGAATCCGGCTTAAGCCAGGGTTCTTTTAAAATATCTGCAAAGTGAGAATAAGAAGGGAAGGCAGTAACCTGTCTCTTCTGTCGTTTGAAGAAGGGGGAAGGAGTCTCCTCCACCGCCGCGTCCGGAATATTAAGAGTCTGACGAATGGCTTCTATTAGCAATCTAACTTCCCAAGCCGAAACTTCATCCCATTCAGGATCTACCTCCCCCTCCTCCAAAGGAGATGACAGAGTGTCCGCCTCCTTACCTGGAAACGCTATAGCTGGTAACGGCTGCGATCGCTTAGTAGCAGTCGAACTGCTGGCCGCATTTACAAACTTATTTAAGGACTGAGTTAAATCAGTGATACTCCTGCCCATATTCTGGGCCCACAAGGGCTCCACCTGAGTCCGAGCAGATTCAGTCTCTCTAGACTGACGCAAATCTGAAATTGCACCAGAACATGCTGTACATAGAGTACCCGCGTCAGTACTACCTTTTGCTAGCTTTGAGCCACACTGAGAGCAGGAAAATTAAACCACTGAGGCCGTTTTTCCCTTTGAAGGTTTGTCCGGTTTACTAGTCATTTTCTCTATTCTGAATGTACTAAAGAAAGTAGCATACAATTGTGACTAGTGACCTTTCAATAGGAAATTTATAGCTTGAAGAGATCTCTGGGACTGTAACCCAGTATGCTGGCTCTCTTTGCCAAGTAATAAACAGCCTTAGCCCATTAGCTTGATTGTAATCTCCCCCTATGAATAGCCCCTCTATACTTGCGGTTTTGTAAATAAAGTCTCCCCCTGAGAGGCTCTCCTGTACTGCACAGCGTCCCCTCCGGAAGATGGCGTCAGGCAAAGTGACGCGCGCGCGGGCAGAGCAGGGCGGGAAGCCGTCCCTGCACTCCTGTTACTACGCGATCAACCGGAAGTTCGGGCTGCCGCGCGTTGCTAAGTATAGCGACTTACGCGGCGGCTTCTCCGGGATCCCCGTCCGTCCCCACAGCCCCTCAGACACTACTGCGGGTGTAGGGATACAGGTCTCCGGCATAGCTCCCGCTGGCGGGCTTGCGCCGGGGGAGAGGGGGTCGGGGGGGGGTGAAATATTAATAATCAATAAAATAAATCAAATAAATAAATATTAAATAAAATAATAATAAAATAATAATAAAAGCAGTTAGGGACAGCCCAATACTGTCAGTGACAGATTGTGGCTGTCCAGTACCTTTTTGATCTGTCGTTTTAGTGAATAAAAAGGCCCCAGTGACCAAGGTATGGTGGCCCTTTCTGACAGCATCCTTGTTCCATTTATACCTGTCACCTGTAGACAGGGACTAGGTATAGAAAAATAAGAAAGGAAAAAAAAAAAAAAATCTAAGGAGAAAGAAAAACTGTGTCTGTACTCCACAGGCACAAAACTAAAACTGAGGTACTGGCTAGGCAGGAAGGAGATGGGAGGGGTTAGAGGGGGGAGGAGTCAGGTTTTAATAGTTCTGTGCCAAACTCCACAACCACACACCTCTAACCCACAAGTAATGGCGCAGCGTCCCCCAGATGGATGAAAGAGAAAGACGACTTACCCGCGGTAGCTGTGGAAACCAGGTCCGCGAGGCCCTCCCCAAATAAAAACTATACCTTGCAAGGTAAAGCCTCCATATGTCTCTTCGAGTCAGCATCACCTGTCCATTGACGGGTCCGCAGGGACCTACTAGCAGAACCTGCCATGGCATTAGCTTTTGAACCCAAAAGCCCAATATCTCTCGCAGCCTCTCTCATATATAGTACTGTCTTTATCTAGGGTGTCAATGTCAGATGACAAGTTATCAGCCCAAGCCGTAATTGCGCTACCTACCCCTGCCGACGCTACTGCAGGTCTAAACAGGGCTCCCGTTGTTGCATAAATTGATTTTAAGGTAGAGTCCTGCCTACGATCCGCAGCATCCTTTAGGGCCGCCGTATCAGGGGACGGTAGTGCTACCTATTTGGACCAGCTCGTTAAGGCTTTGTCCAGCGTGGGCGAGGATTGCCACCGCAACCTGTCCTTTGAGGGGAAAGGATACGCCATAATAATTCTCTTGGGAACCTGCAGGCTAATGTCCGGAGTCTCCCAAGCTTTTTTAAATAAAGCGTTCAGCTCATGAGATGGGGGAAACGTTACCTCATGTTTCTTTTCCGTAAACATGCAGACCCTCGTGTCAGGGACAGAGGGGTCCTCTGTGATATGTAACACATCTTTTATTGCAATAATCATACATTGAATACTCTTGGGTGCAACCGTGCATCATCATAGTCGACACTGGAGTCGGAATCCGTGTCGGTATCAGTGTCTGCAATCTGGGAAAGGGGACGTTTATGTGACCCTGATGGGTCTTGTGACACAGTCAAAGCCATGGATTGACTCCCTGCTCTGTCCCTGGACACTGCTTCGTCCAATCTCTTATGTAATAAATTCACATTAGCATTTAAAACATTCCACAAATCAACCCAATCCGGTGTCGGCCGTGCCGACAGAGACACGATCACCATCTGCTCTGCATACTCCCTAAACAAGCCTTCCGGTTCAGACATGTCGACACACACGTACTGACACCCCCACACACACTGGGATAACTGAAATATGGGGACTGACCCACAATAAGGCCCTTTGGAGAGACAGAGAGAGAGTATGCCAGCACACACCCAGCGCCACAATATACTGAAAAAAAAAAGTCCCAGTCTAAATAGCGCTTATAACATATAATATTTGCACCAAATAATGTGCCCCGTTACTGTGTTCAGCAGGGGAGAGTCCGGGAGCAGGTTCTCTGCAGCATGGTTATTGCTGGAGGATCAAGCACCACCCCCTCGACGGCGGTCTTCGGTCCCGCTCATATCTTTATACTGGCGGGGGTTTTATAACATACTGCCCCTGCAGTATCTAAACTTGCTGCCAGATTAAATTGAGGTGTTTATTGCTGATCAGGGTGCCCCCCCTGCACCCATGCTGTGCCTGTGTGTGTGTGGGAGCAATGGAGCGCAGCGTTACCTCAGTGAAGATCTGAAGTCTTCTGCCGCCTTTGAAGTCTTCTTTTTTCTTATACTCACCCGGCTTCTATCTTCCGGCTATGTGAGGAGGACGGCGGCGCGGCTCCGGGACGAACGGCAAGGGTGAGACCTGCGTTCCGACCCTCCGGAGCTAATGGTGTCCAGTAGCCAAAGAAGCAGCGCCTATCATTTAAGTAGGTCTGCTTCTCTCTCCTCAGTCCCACGATGCAGGGAGCCTGTTGCCAGCAGAACTCCCTGAAAATAAAAAACCTAACAAAATTATTTTACACAGAAAACTCAGGAGAGCTCCCTGTAATGCACCCAGTCTCCTCTGGGCACAAGATCTAACTGAGGTCTGGAGGAGGGACATAGAGGGAGGAGCCAGTGCACACCCATTCTAAAGTCTTTACAGTGCCCATGTCTCCTGCGGAGCCGTCTATTCCCCATGGCCCTTACAGAGTCCCCAGCATCCTCTAGGACGTAAGAGAAATATGGTTGAAATTCACAATATATAGTGATAATGGGAGGGTGGAATGGAGTGTAGCTTGGCCACTGGTGCCAAGAGGGGGGCCGGGGTGGGTGGGTACTAATTGCCCAGGTAATTTGATGGAGGGGACCGGGTATGCCATCTGCCTGCTCACCCCCCTTACCTGTCAGCGCCTTTTACGTGTCCCCAGCCTGGGCTGCAGTGTAGGAGGCTGCTGTTGCTGATCAGTAGCAGCCTCCTATTCTATCTGTGCGGCGGGAGAAGTTGGGGTAGTAATTGCCCTGATGGTGCCCCCCTCCTGATGTGCACCCAGCCAGGAGCAGTACGGTGCCTCCCTGCTTCATGGTGCCACAAATACTACTAGCTGGAAAAAGAAACTCAAATGACCCCCTCCCCCCCGCTGGTTCCCATGTGGCCGAGGTGCTCTCCGGGCGCGCAGTGTGCGGGACGTGGCTGGTGCTGCCCGTGTGCGCTGTACTGTACCAGCGCCACACATCGTCCCTGCATTGCCGGCGCCGCCCCTGCGCCTGACAGGACACGGGGTCGCCTGACGTCATAGAGCAAAGCAGGGGCTCCGCTGTGATACAGTGCAAAGCAGGGGCTCCGCTGTGACGTCACCGCCCTTTTATATACCGGGCCCCGAGCGCGGAGGCCTCACACTCCGCGCATAACATCTGGAGAGAGGCGGCTGAAGGTTCCTCCAAAATGTTCAAAAAACATCGCCAGCTGCGACCAACATCGCGCCTTCCACTCCTACCAACATCGCGCCTGCCACGCCTACACCGTGTGCAGAAGGTGAGAGGAACCCACTAACATTATTATATAATTCCCTGCCTGATAGCGCTGTATCATGGGATGTATAATGCATTATCCTGTCTGATGCTGTCTTATATCATTTTACATCTCTCCATTATCACGTTATATTCTCTATAGACCACCAGCAGGGGGCGTACACCTCAGCTGATTCCCCCCCATAATGGCCCTCATTCCGAGTTGATCGCTCGGTATTTTTTTTCTCGCAACGGAGCGATTAGTCGCTAATGCGCATGCGCAATGTCCGCAGTGCGACTGCGCCAAGTAAATTTGCTATGCAGTTAGGTATTTTACTCACGACATTACGAGGTTTTTTCTTCGTTCTGGTGATCGTAATGTGATTGACAGGAAGTGGGTGTTTCTGGGCGGAAACTGGCCGTTTTATGGGTGTGTGCGAAAAAACGCTACCGTTTCTGGGAAAAACGCGGGAGTGGCTGAAGAAACGGAGGAGTGTCTGGGTGAACGCTGGGTGTGTTTGTGACGTCAAACCAGGAACGACAAGCACTGAACTGATCGCAGATGCCGAGTAAGTCTGGAGCTACTCAGAAACTGCTAAGAAGTGTCTATTCGCAATTTTGCTAATCTTTCGTTCGCAATTTTGATAAGCTAAGATTCACTCCCAGTAGGCGGCGGCTTAGCGTGTGCAAAGCTGCTAAAAGCAGCTTGCGAGCGAACAACTCGGAATGAGGGCCAATGTTCTATCTTTCCCTAATTATAAAACATTCTCTCAGACTCATAATGTTATACATGTATCTCCGTCCTGATAGTGTGATATAAAGTTATGCTTCGCCCCAGCAATGTATAAGGGTGGTCATTCCGAGTTGTTCGCTCGCTAGCAGTTTTTAGCAGTCGTGCAAACGCATAGTCACCGCCCACTGGGAGTGTATTTTAGCTTAGCAGAAGTGCGAACGAAAGGATAGCAGAGCGGCTACAAAAAAAACATTGTGCAGTTTCAGAGCAGCTCCAGACCTACTCAGCGCTTGCGATCACTTCAGACTGTTCAGTTCCTGTTTTGACGTCACGAACACGCCCTGCGTTCGCCCAGCCACGCCTGCGTTTTTCCTGGCACGCCTGCGTTTTTTCGAACACTCCCTGAAAACGGTCAGTACACACCCAGAAATGCCCTCTTCCTGTCAATCACTCTGCGGCCAGCAGTGCGTCTGAAATGCTTCGCTAGACCTTGTGTAAAACTGCATCGGCCGTTGTGAAAGTACGACACGCGTGCGCATTGCGCCGCATACGCATGCGCAGAAGTGCCGCTTTTTTGCCTGATCACTGCGCAGCAACCGAAAACAACTAGCGAACAACTCGGAATGACCACCAATGTCCGGCTATCCATATAGTGTGATATAAAGTTATGTATAACCCCATCCTTGTATAATTTCCGTCTGTCCTTATAGTGTCATATGTTATATCCCCAACCTTGTATAATGTCCATCTGTCCATATCGTGTGATATACAGTAATGTTATGTATATCGCCAACCTTGTATAATGTGTGTCCTTCTAGTGTGATATGTTATGTATATCCCTATCCTTGTATAATGTCCATCTGTCCTTGTAGTGTGATATAATGTGATATATATCCCCATCCTAGTTTAATGTTTGTCTGTCCATATAGTGATATAATGTTATGTATATCCCCCTCATTGTATAATGTCGGTCTGTTCATATAGTGTGATATAATGTTCTGTTCTGTACATCTCCATCATTGTATAATGTGCATCCTAAAATTGTCATATGCTTTATAATCACAGATGGTGCAGAGGATGGCTCAAGGGCTGAGGAAATTCTGTAACTTTTTTCATGTGAGTACATCTTACCCTCCCACACGGTATGAGCCGAAATTCACATTATAGCACACTGAATGAGCCGAAATTCACATTATAGCACACGGAATGAGCCGAAATTCACATTATAGCACACGGTATGAGCCGAAATTCACATTATAGCACACGGAATGAGCTGAAATTCGCATAATAGAACACGGTATGAGCTGAAATTCACATTATTGCACACGGAATGAGCAGACATTCACATTATAGCACACGGTATGAGCCGAAATTCACATTATTGCACACGGAATGAACCGAAATTCACATTATAGCACACGGTATGAGCCGAAATTCACATTATAGCACACGGAATGAGCCGAAATTCACATTATAGCACAAGGTATGAGCCGAAATTCACATTATAGCACACTGAATGAGCCAAAATTCACATTATAGCACACGGTATGAGCCGAAATTCACATTATAGCACACGGAATGAGCCAAAATTCACATTATAGCACAGGGTATGAGCCGAAATTCACATTATAGCACACGGTATGAGCCGAAATTCACATTATAGCACACGGAATGAGCCGAATTTCACATTATAGCACACGGTATGAGCCGAAAGTCACATTATTGCACACGGAATGAGCCGAAATTCACATTATAGCACACGGAATGAACCAAAATTCACATTATAGCACACAGTATGAGCCGAAATTCACATTATTGCACACGGAATGAGCTGAAATTCACATTATAGCACACTGAATGAGCCAAAATTCACATTATAGCACACTGAATGAGCCAAAATTCACATTATAGCACACGGAATGAGCCGAAATTCACGTTCGGTCTGTATTTACTACCATAGCTCCTCTACTTGTCTGTTACTACCAGTGATGTGTGGTGAGGTGATGCAGAGCCTTTCCTGTCATACTTATGTATACACCAGAGTTTTGACTATATAAAGTATATGAAAAATACAAAGAATATACAGGTTGAGTATCCCTTATCCAAAATGCTTGGGACCAGAGGAATTTTGGATATCGGATTTTTCCGTATTTTGGAATAATTGCATACCATAATGAGATATCATGGTGATGGGACCTAAATCTAAGCACAGAATGCATTTATGTTACATATACACCTTATACACACAGCCTGAAGGTCATTTTAGCCAATATTTTTTATAACTTTGTGCATTAAACAAAGTGTGTGTACATTCACACAATTCATTTATGTTTCATATACACCTTATACACACAGCCTGAAGGTCATTTAATACAATATTTTGAATAACTTTGTGTATTAAACAAAGTTTGTGTACATTGAGCCATCAAAAAAACAAAGGTTTCACTATCTCACTCTCGCTCAAAAAAGTCCGTATTTCGGAATATTCCGTATTTCGGAATATTTGGATATGGGATACTCAACCTGTATTAGAAATATCTTCTTTGTATTAGTCTAATCATGTTTATAGTCAGAACTCTGGAGTAAAAAGTATATGGCAGGGGAGGCAGTGCATCCCCTGCCTATCTTGTCTGCACATCTCTGATTAATACTCCCCAAATTTCCAGCAGTATATACTGTTGCCCCTGTGTATAATGCCCACATGTACCCTTGGGCTCATATAGTGTGTGTAAATCTGGCTCTGGTACTAGCCAGTGCCTCCTGAGCCATTTACCTCACCCAATATCCCTGGTTACTATATATTTATTAAACCCCTGTAGGCTCTACTCTTCTCAAATGTACATCGTCTGCCCACAGCCTCCACTTTTTGGCCTCATGCACCATCATCACTGTTGAATTTTACTAGTGTGTTAAGCTGTTTATTTACTCACCCGCATCACACCTGTGTCTGTGCTAGCCGTAATTGTTCACACACCACTTATCCGTCCTGATAACACTTATTTTGGGTCTTTTATGTGACTGAAGTATTTGCTGAAGTACTGAAGCCTTTGGGGGCTGGTAGGTCAGTGATTTACTGGCTAGTTTATTTTGTCCCAGGTCCAGCACGCCCAACGGTACCATCTAGAGGAGGAACACAGCAGAGACAACAACCAGGACAGGTGAGCACAGATATGACTCTACCCTTAGTGACTTCCTTCTCTTACTGGCTTTCCTTATATCCGCTCCTGGAATGTTAGAGACAACCAGACTTCACAATGGCCACCAGGAAACGGAGGCTGAGATTGTTAGTGGGGTTTGACACATTGGGCGGGATTCAAATCTTTTATCGCCCCCGATCCCCCGTCTAAAGTGACGGGAGATCACGGGGCGATATTCTAATGACCCCCGTTTTCACGCTGAACGCGCCCATAAGAGCCGGGTTTAGATGCTTTACGCGGCTAAACCCGGCTCTTATGGGCGCGATTGTGAAAAGTCCCGTTTGGGCGTCCAAACGGGTCACTTTTCACGCATGGCGAGCTGATATCGCGACCATCGGCAATAACATTTGAATACTGCCGGCGGGCGCGATGGAGGCGGGAGGGGGCAGAAAAGATTTGAATCCCGCCCATTGTATGAGGTGATCACCAGGGGCTGTTAGGGTTATGCATTTGCTGTGTAATGGGCTGACTGTCCTTACTCTTACCTTAGCTATGAGACACTAATGAATGTCTGCGCTCGACGAATGTGCCGAACTATCCAGAGGGATGGATTTGATGAAGGGTATCCTCAAAAGTCACGGGATGATGGCTACGTAACCCTCAAACAACAAAGCAGATTAAGATCTTGCAGCCGGTCCTCAGCGGTGAGTATCTTGCGGGGCTCATCTCATTGTGCTCCACTTTTTCATTTTTTCTTAAAGCTATACTGGGAAAGATATGTATGTGGGAGGTACTTTTCCCATTGGTAAATGTGATGCATATGTGCGGCCCCTGGGGAACACTGACAGAGGGAGAGTGTGAATTTGGAGTCAGAGGAAGAGACAGATAAGTGGTTAGAGAAAGACAGTAGATCAACCATGAGTGGACAGGGGATGATCCACAGCATCTAAAGCTACAGACAGTCCAAGGAGGATAAGTAGAGAGGAATGACCTGTGGATTTGGCAGTAAGGCTATAAATAGTGACCTTAGTACATGGATCTTGGAGGTGAAGGGGAGGAGAGAGATGGGGTGGGAGAGACTCTGGGACAAGAGAAAGGGCTCATACGCATGCCTGAAGGAGTTGGGACAGGTTGAAGATGTGGGAAAGGTGAGTGCTGACATCAAGTCATAAGGAGTGTGGTCCAGGGCTGGATGGAGGAGGGGATGAGACAAGGGGGCATACTTCATCCCCAGTAGTAGGAGAATAGTAGAACAGGGTGGACAAGCAACAGGTAGGAGTGAGGTAGGAGGGGATGTCCTAGCATGTAGCACCAATTTCGGACCTGAGATGTGTGGCACAGATGGTGGGGGTAGTGAAGAGGTTGGTGGAGAATGGAGGACTGGTAGGATTGGAAAGACCTGAATTAGATTGGAGAGACACAGGACAGAGTCAGCAGTACAAGAGCATATTTGAAGATTGAGGGTAAGTTTGGAGTGTCAAGGGGCAGTGGTAAAGAGTCGTAATGGGGAAGATACTGGTCAGGGCAGGAAAGGGTTACTTTTTGCTTCTGCAATCACAACAATGACAAATGGAAATGAGCAGAATGTTTTGTTTTTTTCTTATCTCTGGATGATTGTATTTGTATATTGACTTGTTCCCCTATCTCTATCTCTCTGTGCCTCATGAACTGACTGGAAATCTATTGCACACCCTCCCACCTCACACTACAATGTGTATCTTCAAGCAGAGAAGTCACCTGAGCAGTACGGAGGCCAGGATTGTGCAAGAAGATCCGGAGGCAAACCTGGCCATAAGCATTGGAGACAGGATTGGTGGAAGATGTACGGGCAAATCTCTAGTTCCCCCAATCACCCTGCCAGACACTGTAGGCCTCTGGCTTTTGTGTTTGGCTTTATGTAAACAAGGACATTCCTCTTCTCTTTTCTATCTATTATTAAAGATACAATGTATGCAGTATAATGATCTTTTATTGCTAGTGTGAAGGCAGGAAGCTAGTGTTACTGATTGTGGCTCCATGCCAGCCTGACAGGCCTATCACTGGCTCTAGCTGCCCGCACTGCCGTATCTCCTACTGTACTTACTGTATGTCCTTATCTCTGCTACTTCACAGATGAGATTGTCAACATCCTGGGAGAGGGAGCCTGTGGCCAAGTTCTCCACTGCCTGGACCATTACAGGTGAGTCTGTAGGTGGAATCAGGCTAATTTAGTAGTAAGGCTGAATAAAGCCTAATGAAATGTGCAGTGTGTAATACATACCTCTATGGATACATCTGCCTGGACCTCCAATACTTCCACCTCTGCTGGTGGGGCTGTCCTGTGGGATGAAGAACATGTTACATAAGTGTGTTACAGAGAGGAGTGGTTGTAGACAATAAGAGCTGTGTGGGGAAGAAGTGGAATACTGATGTAATAGAAATCCTCAGGAATCTGTCGCTGACATCACAGTATCTCCTGCATGCAGTCATATGTTTCCCAGCTTACCTATAATGAATCCTGTCTTGTACTCTAGGGGAGGATCCAGTGTGGCATTAAAGATCAGCAAGATGTGGGAGAACATGGAGGAAGCTGCTTTTTTGGAGATAAGGATGCTGAATAAAATCAGTGGATTAGAGCATAAGTATAAGCAGTAAGAACATGGCTTGTTATTCCCCTACTCTATGCCTCCCCCCAGGCCATTACTGGGTCTAACCAGTGGTGTTTGTTCTCTCAACAGTTTGTGTACACCAATGCTTAATTGGCTGTATTATCAAGGGCGGGTTTGCATTGAATTTGAACTTCTGGGACTTAGCACATACGACTTCCAGAAAAAGAACAACTTTCTGCCATATCCAATTAACCAGCTACGACATATGTCCGAGCAGCTGTTCCAGGCGGTGAAATGTAAGTGTTTGTGGTATAGGAGAATGACCTTGTACAGAGCGGTGGGAAATGGGGACACCTGGTTGAATGTAGGTTTCCCCAGGAGAGACAGAAATGATGTAATTCTATGTATCCTACCTTTTCAGTTCTTCATGACAACCGTATAACTCACACGGATCTGAAGCCGGACAATATCCTCTTTGTCAACTCGGAATTTGAGGAGATTTACAACAAGGAGAAGGTGAGTGATCAGGGTTTGACCTGCCTATTAATTACTGGATTGTGACCTTCTCTTGCTAGTTCTATCCCCAGGGGCACACCCTCATTTAGACATGGCTATGGGGATGTTCTTCAGTTTGTAACGAATTCTTGTACTCCTATGCTCTCTCCCTGTGACCTCCCTCACGCCATGAAGAGTTGTGTTGAGCGATGCATTAAGAATACCGATATTCGGTTGGCTGACTTTGGGTGTGCGTTGCTATATCTTGACCACCACGATGACACGATTGCCGCCCGAGACTACCGAGCCCCAGAGGTCATCTTGGGTGAGTGTTACGCCTCTCTGTTTGGTTTGTGCTGAGGTGACCCCACTGTACCTGACTTTCCCTCCCTGTATTTTCAGGCCTTGACTGGAGCCATTCTGTTGACATATGGAGTATCGGATGTACCCTGTTTGAGTTCTACACAGGAGACACACTCTTCCTGGTGAGTGGTTTAGCTGGTGGAAAGCCTTGTGGCCAATCTCAATTTCTCTATCGTCCTAGTGGATGCTGGGGTTCCTGAAAGGACCATGGGGGGGGGGGGGGGGGGATAGCGGCTCCGCAGGAGACAGGGCACAAAAAGTAAAGCTTTTCCGATCAGGTGGTGTGCACTGGCTCCTCCCCCTATGACCCTCCTCCAGACTCCAGTTAGATTTTTGTGCCCGGCCGAGAAGGGTGCAATCTAGGTGGCTCTCCTAAAGAGCTGCTTAGAGAAAGTTTAGCTAGGTTTTTTATGTTACAGTGATTCCTGCTGGCAACAGGATCACTGCAGCGAGGGACTGAGGGGAGAAGGAGTCAACTCACCTGCGTGCAGGATGGATTGGCTTCTTGGCTACTGGACATCAAGCTCCAGAGGGACGATCACAGGTACAGCCTGGATGGTCACCGGAGCCGCGCCGCCGGCCCCCTTGCAGATGCTGAAGACAGAAGAGGTCCAGAATCGGCGGCTGAAGACTCCTACAGTCTTCTAAAGGTAGCGCACAGCACTGCAGCTGTGCGCCATTTTCCTCTCAGCACACTTCACACGGCAGTCACTGAGGGTGCAGGGCGCTGGGAGGGGGGCGCCCTGGGAGGCAAAATGAGTACCTATAAAGGCTAAAAATACCTCACATATAGCCCTAGAGGCTATATGGAGATATTTAACCCCTGCCTGATTTCTCAAAATAGCGGGAGACGAGCCCGCCGGAAAAGGGGCGGGGCCTATCTCCTCAGCACACGGCGCCATTTCCTCTCACAGCTCCGCTGGTCAGGACGGCTCCCAGGTCTCTCCCCTGCACTGCACTACAGAAACAGGGTAAAACAGAGAGGGGGGGCAAATTTATGGCGATATTTTTATATAACAAAGCAGCTATAGGGGAGCACTTATTATAAGGCTATCCCTGATATATATATAGCGCTTTTGGTGTGTGCTGGCAAACTCTCCCTCTGTCTCCCCAAAGGGCTAGTGGGTCCTGTCTTCATTAGGAGCATTCCCTGTGTGTCTGCTGTGTGTCGGTACGTGTGTGTCGACATGTATGAGGACGATATTGGTGTGGAGGCGGAGCAATTGCCAAATATGGGGATGTCACCTCCTAGGGGGTCGACACCAGAATGGATGCCTTTATTTATGGAACTACGGGATAGTGTCAACACGCTAAAGCAGTCGTTTGACGACATGAGACGGCCGGACAATCAATTAGTGCCTGTCCAGGCGACTCAAACACCGTCAGGGGCTGTGAAACGCCCTTTGCCTCAGTCGGTCGACACAGACCCAGACACAGGCGATGACTCCAGTGGTGACGGTGACGAATCAACCGTATTTTCCAGTAGGGCCACACGTTATATGATTTTGGCAATGAAGGAGGCGTTACATTTAGCTGATACTACAGGTACCACTAAACAGGGTATTATGTGGGGTATGAAAAAACTACCTATAGTTTTTCCTGAATCAGAAGAACTAAATGACGTGTGTAATGAAGCGTGGGTTGCCCCTGATAAAAAGCTGATAATTTCAAAGAAATTATTGGCATTATACCCTTTCCCGCCAGAGGTTAGGGAGCGCTGGGAAACACCTCCTAGGGTGGACAAGGCGCTAACACGCTTATCTAAACAAGTGGCGTTACCCTCTCCTGAGACGGCCGCACTTAAAGATCCATCAGATAGGAGGATGGAAAATATCCAAAAAAGTATATACACACATGCAGGTGTTATACTACGACCAGCTGTAGCAACTGCCTGGATGGGCAGTGCGGGGGTAGTTTGGTCAGAATCCCTGATTGAAAATATTGATACCCTGGACAGGGACAATATTCTACTGTCGTTAGAACAAATAAAGGATGCATTTCTTTATATGCGTGATGCACAGAGGGATATATGCACACTGGCATCACGGGTAAGTGCTATGTCCATTTCGGCCAGAAGAGCTTTATGGACGCGACAGTGGACAGGCGATGCGGATTCAAAACGGCATATGGAAGTTTTGCCGTATAAGGGGGAGGAGTTATTTGGAGTCGGTCTATCAGATTTGGTGGCCACGGCTACAGCCGGGAAATCCACCTTTCTACCTCAAGTCACTCCCCAACAGAAAAAGGCACCGACTTTTCAACCGCAGCCCTTTCGTTCCTTTAAAAATAAGAGAGCAAAGGGCTATTCATATTTGCCACGAGGCAAAGGTCGAGGGAAGAGACAGCAACACGCAGCTCCTTCCCAGGATCAGAAGCCCTCCCCGGCTTCTACAAAAGCCTCAGCATGACGCTGGGGCTTCTCAAGCGGACTCGGGGACGGTGGGCGGTCGTCTCAAAAATGACAGCGCGCAGTGGGCTCACTCGCAAGTAGATCCCTGGATCCTGCAGATAATATCTCAGGGATACAGGTTGGAATTAGAGACAGATCCACCTCGCCGTTTCCTGAGGTCTGCTTTACCAACGTCCCCCTCCGAAAGGGAGACGGTGTTGGAAGCCATTCACAAGCTGTACTCTCAGCAGGTGATAGTCAAGGTACCTCTTCTGCAACAAGGGAAGGGGTATTATTCCACTCTTTTTGTGGTACCGAAGCCGGATGGCTCGGTAAGGCCTATTCTAAATCTGAAGTCCTTGAACCTGTACATAAAGAAGTTCAAGTTCAAAATGGAGTCACTCAGAGCAGTGATAGCGAACCTGGAAGAGGGGAACTTTATGGTATCCTTGGACATCAAGGATGCGTATCTCCACGTTCCAATTTACCCCTCACACCAGGGGTACCTCAGGTTCGTTGTACAAAACTGTCACTATCAGTTTCAGACGCTGCCGTTCGGATTGTCCACGGCACCTCGGATCTTTACAAAGGTAATGGCCGAGATGATGATTCTTCTTCGAAGAAAAGGCGTATTAATTATCCCATACTTGGACGATCTCCTAATAAGGGCGAGGTCCAGAGAACAGCTAGAGATGGGATTAGCACTGTCTCAAGAAGTGCTAAAACAGCACGGGTGGATTCTGAATATTCCAAAATCCCAGTTAATGCCGACAACTCGTCTGCTGTTCCTAGGGATGATTCTGGACACGGTTCAGAAAAAGGTTTTTCTCCCGGAGGAAAAAGCCAAGGAGTTATCCGAGCTTGTCAGGAACCTCCTAAAACCAGGAAAGGTGTCTGTACATCAATGCACAAGAGTCCTGGGAAAAATGGTGGCTTCTTACGAAGCGATTCCATTCGGCAGATTCCACGCAAGAATTTTCCAAAGGGATCTGTTGGACAAATGGTCAGGGTCGCATCTTCAGATGCACCTACGGATAACCCTGTCTCCAAGGACAAGGGTGTCTCTTCTGTGGTGGTTGCAGAGTGCTCATCTATTGGAGGGCCGCAGATTCGGCATACAGGATTGGATCCTGGTGACCACGGACGCCAGCCTGAGAGGCTGGGGAGCAGTCACACAAGGAAGAAACTTCCAGGGAGTATGGACGAGCCTGGAAACGTCTCTTCACATAAACATTCTGGAACTAAGAGCAATATACAATGCTCTAAACCAGGCAGAACCTCTGCTTCAGGGAAAACCGGTATTGATCCAGTCGGACAACATCACGGCAGTCGCCCATGTGAACAGACAGGGCGGCACAAGAAGCAGGAGGGCAATGGCAGAAGCTGCAAGGATTCTTCGCTGGGCAGAGAATCATGTGATAGCACTGTCAGCAGTGTTCATCCCGGGAGTGGACAACTGGGAAGCAGACTTCCTCAGCAGACACGATCTTCACCCGGGAGAGTGGGGACTTCATCCAGAAGTCTTCCACATGCTGGTAACCCGTTGGGAAAGACCAATGGTGGACATGATGGCGTCTCGCCTCAACAAAAAACTGGACAGGTATTGCGCCAGGTCAAGAGATCCGCAGGCAATAGCTGTGGACGCGCTGGTAACGCCTTGGGTGTACCAGTCGGTGTATGTGTTTCCTCCTCTGCCTCTCATACCAAAAGTATTGAGAATTATACGGCAAAGAGGCGTAAGAACGATACTAGTGGTTCCGGATTGGCCAAGGAGGACTTGGTACCCGGAACTTCAAGAGATGATCACGGAAGATCCGTGGCCTCTACCTCTAAGGAGGGACTTGCTTCAGCAGGGTCCCTGTCTGTTTCAAGACTTACCGCGGCTGCGTTTGACGGCATGGCGGTTGAACGCCGGATCCTAAAGGAAAGAGGCTTGCCGGAAGAAGTCATTCCTACTTTGATTAAAGCAAGGAAGGAAGTAACCGTGCAACATTATCACCGAATTTGGCGAAAATATGTTGCGTGGTGCGAAGATCGGAGTGCTCCGACGGAGGAATTTCAACTGGGTCGATTCCTACATTTCCTGCAATCAGGATTGTCAATGGGTCTCAAATTGGGATCTATTAAGGTTCAAATTTCGGCCCTGTCGATTTTCTTTCAAAAAGAATTGGCTTCAGTCCCTGAAGTCCAGACCTTTGTTAAGGGAGTGCTGCATATACAGCCTCCTGTGGTGCCTCCAGTGGCACCGTGGGATCTAAATGTGGTTTTGGACTTCCTAAAATCTCATTGGTTTGAACCACTAAAAAAGGTGGATTTGAAATATCTCACATGGAAAGTGACCATGCTTCTAGCCCTGGCTTCTGCCAGGAGAGTGTCAGAATTGGCAGCTTTATCTTACAAAAGCCCATATCTGATTTTCCATTCGGACAGGGCAGAACTGCGAACTCGTCCGCATTTTCTCCCTAAGGTGGTGTCAGCATTTCATCTGAACCAGCCTATTGTAGTGCCTGCGGCTACAAGTGACTTGGAGGACTCCAAGTTACTGGACGTTGTCAGAGCATTAAAAATATATATTGCAAGGACAGCTGGAGTCAGAAAATCTGACTCGTTGTTTATATTGTATGCACCCAACAAGATGGGTGCTCCTGCGTCTAAGCAGACGATTGCTCGTTGGATCTGTAGCACAATCCAACTTGCACATTCTGTGGCAGGCTTGCCACAGCCTAAATCTGTAAAGGCCCACTCCACAAGGAAGGTGGGCTCATCTTGGGCGGCTGCCCGAGGGGTCTCGGCATTACAACTTTGCCGAGCAGCTACGTGGTCAGGGGAGAACACGTTTGTAAAATTTTACAAATTTGATACTCTGGCTAAGGAGGACCTGGAGTTCTCTCATTCGGTGCTGCAGAGTCATCCGCACTCTCCCGCCCGTTTGGGAGCTTTGGTATAATCCCCATGGTCCTTTCAGGAACCCCAGCATCCACTAGGACGATAGAGAAAATAAGATTTTACTTACCGATAAATCTATTTCTCGGAGTCCGTAGTGGATGCTGGGCGCCCATCCCAAGTGCGGATTATCTGCATAAGTTGTACATAGTTATTGTTAACTAATTCGGGTTATTGTTAAAGGAAGCCATCTTTCAGAGGCTCCGCTGTTATCATACTGTTAACTGGGTTTAGATCACAAGTTGTACGGTGTGATTGGTGTGGCTGGTATGAGTCTTACCCGGGATTCAAAATCCTCCCTTATTGTGTACGCTCGTCCGGGCACAGTACCTAACTGGAGTCTGGAGGAGGGTCATAGGGGGAGGAGCCAGTGCACACCACCTGATCGGAAAAGCTTTACTTTTTGTGCCCTGTCTCCTGCGGAGCCGCTATCCCCCCCCCCTCCCCCCCCCCCCCCCCCCCCCCCCATGGTCCTTTCAGGAACCCCAGCATCCACTACGGACTCCGAGAAATAGATTTATCGGTAAGTAAAATCTTATTTTTCTTACATGTATGTCTTACACAAGTCTTTGTCACCTGCAGACAACTGTAGATAGTGACATTGAGCATCTGGCTGTAATGGAGCAAATTCTGGGCCCAATACCTTCATCCATGATTCATAACACGAGGTGAGAGGCAGTGACACATTTTATATTTTCAGGTGCCATGTGCGCTGTGACATTTAGTCAAAGGTCCTTTTCTTTACAGCAAACAGAATTACTTCCGGTCTGGCCGCGTAGATTGCGATGTCTTCACAAGACTCCATGTGCAGGGAATCCGTAAGCCTTTGAAGGTAAGGACAGGAAAGATCATATCAGTGTATATTTCGGGGAGGTGGGGGCAGAACATACAAATGTCTCCTCATACATTATTGCTGCAGTCTCTTCAAACAGCCCCTCTCTGCGCCAGTCCCATGCGTGTCTGTTAGCACAGAACGTTTTTTTTCTCATGTCTTTTTACCAGAAAATGCGTCTTAGTTGTAATGTGGTGTGACTAGGATGCACCAGGAGACCTTGCTGATTAATTTGATATGTAACACTAGTATACAGTATCTGTGTGTGACTGAGTCTGAATCTGTATATGAATGCTACAGTGCAGCAGCTGCTGCTTTTTCCCTTGCCAAGTTCCATTGTGCTTCATGTACAGACTCGGGAGCACACAGATATTCAAGAGTTACATATCAAATTAATCAGCACAGTCTCCTGGTGCATCCTACTCCGCATCGCATTGCTACACTGATGTATGTATCTTTGGGGGAAAAGACGCCCAGCGCTAGTTCCGTCACACTTAATCTGGAGGCTCATTCGCTTCTCGCGTAACATGGTGTATTGAGGCTAGTTGTATTAGGACACATCTGTAGGAGTGAGCTGGGCTGTATGTGATATTGCTAAAACCTATCCTTTTATTTATTTGGGAAATATTTCTTAAAGTATACAGTATTTGCAGGATATCCCCCAAATACTGTACCTGCAAATATTATGATGTCAGTTGGAGAGACTGCGGCAAATATCGGCGGTTCCTCCATTTCCACCAGCAGAGGCAGCCGGATTGACCAAGCTCTGGAACGTCTAGCGTAGGTCCTGGCTGGCATTTGAAGATGGCATTAGCCTATAGGAATCAAAGGATCTTCCCCACTGCTGTCTACTTGTATATGTGCCGACAGACGTCGGCATGTGCAGTAGCGCAGCTATGGGGAAAAGCAGGAAGTAAAGTGATTGCAAGGTAGTCACGTTACTTATTCCTGATCGCTGGGATGGGCTGTTATAAGATCCCCTGTCCATTCAGTAATGGAACATCTGGGAAAATAAAGATGCTTTATTTCTGTGATTTGGGGCGATATGAAATCTTTATTTTTGAACAGTGTGGAAAACAGCATATGTAAAGTAGGGATCTAGACAAAATTAAATGTAGACGTCAAAACGGTAGAGAGACAATTGCCCGTAAGAGCTTACAATATATTTAATCAAGTTGTCTTAACATATTACTGAGCTATACGGGTGTCACATGATGTAGCTATACATACAATACAGTTGTGTTAACGTGTACGTTTGTGCCATTAACATAGTGACATGTTCCCCTTCTTGCAGCAATACATGGTCCGTGACAGTAAGGAAGAAAAGAAACTTTTCAATCTGATGGAAGGCTGTCTGCAGTATGAACCGTCAAAGCGCCTCACAGCTGCGGAGTGTCTCCGTCACCCCTTCTTCAAGTAACACCAATGAAGGGGTGACACTTAGTTTAACATCTTATTGTATAGCAATAAATAGGAACATCCAGTAGGGAATCCAATACCACCTTGGGGGATAAACTTAGCAGTTTTAGTATTAAAGATCCATAAAGCACCGTACATGCATTAGGTGTAACAATGATGATCATTTCCTTCAGCCACTAATTGTTCTATCCAGGCTCACTACTACAAGGTAAGCAGAGGTTCCAATGCAGCTCAATACATCTGGAATGTTTGGTAAATGTGCACATCTAGCCACTGGCTGATTTACCAAGCTGCTTTTGGAACCTCTGCTTACCTTGTAGTAGTGAGAGCGAAGTTCTTCCAGGCACTACTCATTGTTATATCCAGTCTCATTACTACAAGGTAAGCAGAGGTTCCAAAAGCAGCTTGGTAAATCTGTAAATCTTGGTAAATGTGCACATCTAGCCACAGATTTACCAAGCTGCTCTTGGAACCTCTGCTTACCGTGTAGTAGTGAGACTGGATGAGTAGTGTCTGGAACGACATGACCACCCTTGTCACACCTAATGCATGTACAGAGCTTTGTGTAGATTCTAGAACTGTTGCTCCATCCACGTTTATACCCCCTTCCCTTAGCTTAGCTACTGTTTGTCCATCTTGCAACCCTACTGCTGTGTGCTTTTTATTTCTATTTCATATCTATACAAAATCATCTCAGTACTTTGCGACTTGGCGTTGGTAGAAGTGTGATGTGTGAAATTGGGTGTACGTGGAACTGTGTGCAACTGTATAGGTGGCTGTGTATGTATGATTTGTTTTGGGAATTTTAAGCAATTCAGGTCCAGTGAATAACCAGAGATGGTGAAATTTAAGCAAATCACTGCTAGAGGTCAGCAAAAAATTGCAATTACATTTCAGAGTTCTAAAAGCTTTTTGGGAACGGGTTCTGTAGCAATGGAAGTAGCTTAAACCTTCAAAGTTGATGCAACTTCTATTGACTACTTTATTAGAAACCCCCCCTGGATATATACCTGTACAACAGTTTCCAGCAGACCTTATCACTGGTCTAACAAAGCTCTGTTTCAACTTTAAAGCTGCAGGTTTGAAAAGTGGAGCAACAGTGATTGCAGCCATTACTAAGATGGCAAATTAAGGCAATGTGACCAGACTGGGCTAATCTCTCTCTCTCTCTATGTATATGTCTATCTATCTATCTATCTATCTATCTATCTATCTATCTATCTATCTATCTATCTATCTATCTATCTATCTATCTATCTATCTATCTTCATAAGTTTACATACCCTAGCAGAATTTGTGATTTTCTGGCCATTTGTCAGAGAATATGAATGATAACTCACAAACTTTTCTTTCACTCATGGTTAGTGGTTGGGTGAAGCCATTTATTGTCAAACAACTGTGTTTACTCTTTTTAAATCATATTGACAACAGAAACTACCCAAATGACCTACACGCGTGTTTCACTGCACTTAGTGGCAGCTTCGTTAGGGAGTAGGGCACAGCGTGTCCACTTGTGTCCTATGTGAAATGTTATGAAACAAATATCTATTACTGTATTATGTTAGCTGTCAGTCTCTACCAATAGGGAGAATAAGCTGACTTATTGCCGGTTAATTAAGGATATCAGATGAAAGGATACCCAGTGGTATATGTCATATAATATCAAAAGCACAAGCTGAGAGCTGTCAACATTTACTGATCGGGAGACTATGGCCCTCATTCCGAGTTGACCGCTCGCTAGCTGCTTTTAGCAGCAATGCACACGCTAGGCCGCCGCCCCCTGGGAGTGTATCTTAGCTTAGCAGAAGTGCGATCGAAAGATTAGCAGTTCTGCAACTGAAAAATTTAATGCAGTTTCAGAGTGGCTCAAGACTTACTCCTAGCTTGCGATGACTGCAGTCTGTTTAGTTCCTGGTTTGATGTCACAAACACGCCCTGCGTTCGGCCAGCCACTCCCCCGTTTCTCCAGCCACTCCTGCGTTTTAACCTGGCACACCTGCGTTTTTTAGCACACTCCCTGAAAATACTGAGTTGCCGCCCAGAAACACCCACTTCCTGTCAATCAAACAACGAACACTCGAGCGACTGAAGAGCGTCGCTCGAGCTTCTGTAAAACTACACAGTTTTGTGTGAAAGTACTTAGCGCATGCGCAGAAATGCCGTCTTTCAACCTAATCGCTGCGCTGCGAAAATCAGCAGCGAGCGATCAACTCGGAATGAGGGCCTACATTGTGCTGTATGAATCTAGATACTGTTATATATATTAAATGATGGGATATTTGGATCAGCAAATGTATATTACTCCTCATTAGAAAGAGTTATTTTGAGCTAACTTGATTCCTGCCGTTCAGGCCAGCAATAACTAGATAATTACTATAAAGCAGAGATCCTGCACTAGTTGCTATAAATACTAATAATGTGTTGCACAGATTGCACTATCTCTGTACAGTACTGACACACAGAGATTTTCAGATAACTCACTGGCTGTGCTCTGTATCCTTATTACAGAGTGTTACAATTGATAAATATATAGAAATCAGCTAAGTAGCTATATGTCCTAGCAGGACACTAAATTGACACACTGTAATAAATAAGAATTTACTCACCGGTAATTCTATTGCTCGTAGTCCGTAGTGGATGCTGGGAGCCCGTCCCAAGTGCGGACTCTCTGCAATACATGTATATAGTTATTGCTTAACTAAAGGGTTATTGTTATGAGCCATCTGTTAAATGAGGCTCAGTTGTTGTTCATACTGTTAACTGGGTATAGTTATCATAAGTTGTACGGTGTGATTGGTGTGGCTGGTATGAGTCTTACCCTGGATTCCAAATCCTTTCCTAGTAATGTCAGCTCTTCCGGGCACAGTTTCCCTAACTGAGGTCTGGAGGAGGGGCATAGAGGGAGGAGCCAGTGCACACCAGATATAGTACCTAATCTTTCTTTTAAGAGTGCCCAGTCTCCTGCGGAGCCCGTCTATTCCCCATGGTCCTTATGGAGTACCCAGCATCCACTACGGACTACGAGAAATAGAATTACCGGTGAGTAAATTCTTATTTCTCTGACGTCCTAGTGGATGCTGGGTACTCCGTAAGGACCATGGGGATTATACCAAAGCTCCCAAACGGGCGGGAGAGTTCGGATGACTCTGCAGCACCGAATGAGCAAACTCAAGGTCCTCCTCAGCCAGGGTATCAAACTTGTAGAATTTTGCAAAAGTGTTTGAACCCGACCAAGTAGCAGCTCGGCAAAGTTGTAAAGCCGAGACCCCTCGGGCAGCCGCCCAAGAAGAGCCCACCTTCCTCGTGGAATGGGCTTTTACTGATTTAGGATGCGGCAGTCCAGCCGCAGAATGTGCAAGTTGAATCGTGCTACAGATCCAGCGAGCAATAGTCTGCTTTGAAGCAGGAGCACCCAGCTTGTTGGGTGCATGCAGGATAAATAGCGAGTCAGTTTTTCTGACTCTAGCCGTCCTGGAAACATAGATTTTCAGGGCCCGGACTACGTCCAGCAACTTGGAATCCCCCAAGTCCCGAGTAGCCGCAGGCACCACAATAGGTTGGTTCACATGAAACGCTGATACCACCTTTGGGAGAAATTGGGGACGAGTCCTCAATTCTGCCCTGTCCATATGGAAAATCAGATATGGGCTTTTTCATGACAAAGCCGCCAATTCTGACACACGCCTAGCTGAGGCCAAGGCCAACAGCATGACTACCTTCCACGTGAGATACTTCAACTCCACGGTCTGAAGTGGCTCAAACCAATGTGATTTCAGGAAATCCAACACCACGTTGAGATCCCAAGGTGCCACTGGAGGCACAAAAGGGGGCTGAATATGCAGCACTCCCTTAACAAACGTCTGAACTTCAGGCAGTGAAGCCAGTTCTTTTTGAAAGAAAATAGACAGGGCCGAAATCTGGACTTTAATGGATCCCAATTTTAGGCCCATAGTCACTCCTGACTGTAGGAAGGGCAGAAATCGACCCAGCTGGAATTCCTCTGTTGGGGCCTTCCTGGCCTCACACCAAGCAACATATTTTCGCCATATGCGGTGATAATGTTTTGCTGTCACATCCTTCCTAGCTTTTATCAGCGTAGGAATGACTTCATCTGGAATGCCCTTTTCCGTTAGGATCCGGCGTTCAACCGCCATGCCGTCAAACGCAGCCGCGGTAAGTCTTGGAACAGACAGGGCCCCTGCTGTAGCAGGTCCTGTCTGAGCGGCAGAGGCCATGGGTCCTCTGAGATCAATTCTTGAAGTTCTGGGTACCAAGTTCTTCTTGGCCAATCCGGAACGATGAGTATAGTTCTTACTCCTCTCTTTCTTATTATCCTCAGTACCTTGGGTATGAGAGGAAGAGGAGGGAACACATAAACCGACTGGTATACCCACGGTGTCACTAGAGCGTCCACAGCTATCGCCTGAGGGTCCCTTGACCTGGCGCAATATCTTTTTAGCTTTTTGTTGAGGCGGGACGCCATCATGTCCACCTGTGGCCGTTCCCAACGATTTACAATCAGCTTGAAGACTTCTGGATGAAGTCCCCACTCTCCCGGGTGGAGGTCGTACCTGCTGAGGAAGTCTGCTTCCCAGTTGTCCACTCCTGGAATGAACACTGCTGACAGTGCTAGCACGTGATTCTCCGCCCATCGAAGAATCCTTGTGGCTTCTGCCATTGCCATCCTGCTTCTTGTGCCGCCCTGGCGGTTTACATGGGCGACCGCCGTGACGTCTGACTGAATCAGCACCGGTTGGTTTTGAAGCAGGGGTTCTGCTTGACTCAGGGCGTTGTAAATGGCCCTTAGTTCCAGAATATGTGTAGGGAAGTTTCCTGACTCAACCATTGTCCTTGGAAGTTTCTTCCCTGAGTGACTGCCCCCCAACCTCGGAGGCTTGCATCCGTGGTCACCAGGACCCAGTCCTGTATGCCGAATCTGCGAACTTCGAGAAGATGAGCACTCTGCAGCCACCACAGCAGAGACACCCTGGCCCTCGGGGACAGGGTGATCAACCGATGCATCTGAAGATGCGATCCGGACCACTTGTCTAACAGATCCCACTGAAAGATCCTTGCATGGAACCTGCCGAAGGGAATTACTTCGTAAGAAGCTACCATCTTTCCCAGGACTCGCGTGCAGTGATGCACCGACACCTGTTTTGGTTTCAGTAGGTCCCTGACCAGAGATGATAATTCCTGGGCCTTCTCCTCCGGGAGAAACACCTTCTTCTGTTCTGTGTCCAGAATCATGCCCAAGAACAGCAGACGCGTCGCAGGAATCAGCTGCGACTTTGGGATATTCAGAATCCAGCCGTGCTGTTGTAGCACTTCCCGAGATAGTGCTACGCTGACTAACAACTGCTCCTTGGACCTCGCCTTTATAAGGAGATCGTCCAAGTACGGGATAATTATAACTCCCTTCTTTCGGAGGAGTATCATCATTTCGGCCATTACCTTGGTAAATACCCTCGGTGCCGTGGACAGACCAAACGGCAACGTCTGGAATTGGTAATGACAGTCCTGTACCACAAACCTGAGGTACTCCTGGTGAGGTGGGTAAATGGGGACATGCAGGTAAGCATCCTTGATGTCCAGCGACACCATAAAATCCCTCTCTTCCAGGCTTGCAATAACCGCCCTGAGCGATTCCATCTTGAACTTGAACTTCCTTACATAAGTGTTCAAGGATTTTAAATTTAGAATGGGTCTCACCGAACCGTCTGGTTTCGGTACCACAAACATTGTGGAATAGTAACCCCGTCCCTGTTGAAGGAGGGGAACCTTGATTATCACCTGCTGAAGGTACAGCTTGTGAATAGCCGCCAGTACTACCTCCCTTTCCCTGGGAGCAGCTGGCAAGGCTGATTTGAGGTAACGGCGAGGGGGAGTCGCCTCGAACTCCAGCTTGTATCCCTGAGATACCACTTGTAGAACCCAGAGATCCACCTGTGAGCGAACCCACTGGTCGCTGAAGTTCCGGAGACGCGTCCCCACCGCACCTGGCTCCGCCTGTGGAGCCCCAGCGTCATGCGGTGGACTTAGTGGAAGCAGGGGAGGATTTTTGTTCCTGGGAACTGGCTGTCTGGTGCAGCTTTTTCCCTCTCCCCTTGCCTCTGGGCAGAAAGGATGCGCCTCTGACCCGCTTGCCTTTCTGAGGCCGAAAGGACTGTACTTGATAATACGGTGCTTTCTTAGGCTGTGAGGGAACCTGAGGTAAAAAAGTCGACTTCCCAGCTGTTGCTGTGGATACGAGGTCCGAGAGACCGTCCCCAAACAATTCCTCACCCTTATAAGGCAAAACCTCCATGTGCCTTTTAGAATCAGCATCACCTGTCCACTGCCGAGTCCATAATACTCTCCTGGCAGAAATGGACATTGCATTAATTCTAGATGCCAGCCGGCAAATATCCCTCTGTGCATCCCTCATATATAAGACGACATCTTTTATATGCTCTATGGTTAGCAAAATAGTATCCCTGTCGAGGGTATCAATGTTATCTGACAGGGTATCAGACCACGCTGCTGCAGCACTACACATCCATGCTGAAGCAATTGCAGGTCTCAGTATAGTACCTGAGTGTGTATATACAGACTTCAGGATAGCCTCCTGCTTTCTATCTGCAGGCTCCTTTAGGGCGGCCGTATACTGAGACGGCAGTGCCACCCTTTTAGATAAGCGTGTGAGCGCCTTGTCCACCCTAGGGGACGTCTCCCAACGTAACCTGTCCGCTGGCGGGAAAGGGTACGCCATCAGTAACCTCTTAGAAATCACTAATTTCTTATCGGGGGAACCCACGCTTCTTCACACAATTCATTCAACTCATCAGATGGGGGAAAAGTCACTGGCTGCTTTTTCTCCCCAAACATAATACCCTTTTTAGTGGTAACCGGGTTAATGTCAGAAATGTGCAACACATTTTTCATTGCCGTAATCATGCATCAGATGGCCCTTGTGGACTGTACATTTGTCTCATCCTCGTCTACACTGGAGTCAGACTCCGTGTCGACATCTGTGTCTGCCATCTGAGGTAGCGGGCGTTTTTGAGCCCCTGATGGCCTCTGAGACGCCTGGGCAGGCGCGGGCTGAGATGCCGGCTGTCCCAAAGCTGTTACGTCATCGAACCTTTTATGTAAGGAGTTGACACTGTCGGTTAATACCTTCCACATATCCATCCACTCTGGTGTCGGCCCCGTAGGGGGCGACATCACACTTATCGGCTCCTGCTCCGCCTCCACGTAAGCCTCCTCATCAAACATGTCGACACAGCCGTACCGACACACCGCACACACACAGGGAATGCTCTGACTGAGGACAGAACCCCACCAAGTCCTTTGGGGAGACAGAGAGAGAGTATGCCAGCACACACCACAGCGCTATATAACACAGGGATTTACACTATACTGAGTGATTTTTCCCAATAGCTGCTATTATACACAATTTTGCGCCTAAATTTATGTGCCCCCCCTCTCTTTTTTACCCTTGTTGTATGGATACTGCAGGGGAGAGCCTGGGGAGCGTCCTTCCAGCGGAGCTGTGAAGAGAAAATGGCGCTGGTGTGCTGAGGAAGATAGCCCCGCCCCTTCAGCGGCGGGCTTCTCCCGCTTTTTATAATGTTAATGGCGGGGGTTTTTGCACATATACAGTGTTATACACTGTATTATGTGCTAATTGTGCCAAAAGGTAATCTAATTGCTGCCCAGGGCGCCCCCCCCCCAGCGCCCTGCACCCAACAGTGACCGGAGTGTGTGGTGTGCTATGGGAGCAATGGCGCACAGCTGCAGTGCTGTGCGCTACCTTAATGAAGACAGGAGTCTTCAGCCGCCGTTTTTTGTCTTTTTCTTCTGTCTTCTGGCTCTGCAAGGGGGACGGCGGCGCAGCTCCGGGAACGGACGATCGAGGTCGGGCCCTGTGTTCGAACCCTCTGGAGCTAATGGTGTCCAGTAGCCTTAGAAGCACAAGCTAGCTGCAAGCAGGTAGGTTCGCTTCTCTCCCCTCAGTCCCTCGTAGCAGTGAGTCTGTTGCCAGCAGATATCACTGAAAATAAAAAACCTAACAAATACTTTCTTTTCTAGTAAGCTCAGGAGAGCCCACTAGGTGCATCCAGCTCTGGCCGGGCACAGATTCTAACTGAGGTCTGGAGGAGGGGCATAGAGGGAGGAGCCAGTGCACACCAGATATAGTACCTAATCTTTCTTTTAAGAGTGCCCAGTCTCCTGCGGAGCCCGTCTATTCCCCATGGTCCTTACGGAGTACCCAGCATCCACTACGACGTCAGAGAAAAAACAATTGGCAGCACTCAAGGGCTGAGAAGCAGCAGTATGGCTTACTAGCAAATTCAATATAACATAGGTGGTGATTCCGAGTTGTTCGCTCGCTAGCTGATTTTAGCAGCATTGCACACGCTAGGCCGCCGCCCTCTGGGAGTGTATCTTCGCTTAGCAGAATAGCGAACGATAGGTTAGCAGAATTGCTACTAAATAAATCCCTGCAGTTTCTGAGTAGCTCCAGACCTACTCCTAGACTGCGATCACTGCAGACTGTTTAGTTCCTGGTTTGACGTCACAAACACGCCCTGCGTTCCGCCAGCCACTCCCCCTTTTCTCCAGCCACTCCTGCGTTTTTCCCTGGCACGCCTGCGTTTTTTTTGCACACTCCCTGAAAACGCCAAGTTGCCGCCCAGAAACACCCTGTCAATCACACTACGATCACTCGAGCGTTGAAAAAACGTTGCTCGAGCTTGTGCAAATCACCAAAGTTTTGTGTTAAATTACTTAGCGCATGCGCACTGTGTACCATGCGCATGCGCATTTTCCACCTAATCGATGCGTTGCGAAAAACGTCAACGAGCGAACAACTCGGAATGACCACCATAGTGTAGCAATATACCAGCAACACTTAAAAGCTAGCAAACATCGGAGTGTGCCTAATAGATCAGAATCACAGTTACTAGTGAGACAGTGTATTCAAATACCCCTGCCACCATATAGCACTAGAATATTATTGCTTGGAATACTCTTTATTTGAGAAATACCAATAATGGCGGAATTTATGTTATGAATTAATGGTTGATAGACAGATTTACATATGTAGAACTGATGCTCATTAAGTACATATAGATACAAACTTATCTGGATATACACTTCTCTAGATATATAAATAGTGCTATATATACCCTCATAAGATAAATAAACCTACATTATATTTCTAACCATCGAATCTAGATTATTAAGAGCCAGTATACACGTAGTACGTAGGACCGCTATATCCCCTATACGATATTTCAATTACACGATAAATAAGGATTATTCCTGTAATGGTGTAACTAATTAATCAAGTGAGCTCTGACACAGAATAATATTTGAGTTAAATCTGTTTTGGAACGGACAAAATAAGAACTAAGCCGTGCTGGCAGACAGTCTGCTTTCTAGTGGAATTGGGGCTGCTATACCCCTAATGAAAGCAATATTTCTTATTTCTCTTACGTCCTAGAGGATGCTGGGGTCCATATTAGTACCATGGGGTATAGACGGGTCCACCAGGAGCCATTGGCACTTTAAGAGCTTAATAGTGTGGGCTGGCTCCTCCCTCTATGCCCCTCTTACCAGACTCAGTTTAGAAAATGTGCCCGGAGGAGCCGGTCACAGCTAGGGGAGCTCTACTGAGTTCTCTTGGTAAAAGAGTTTTAATGCTTTCTTTCAGGATTTTTTGTTTTACAGGGAGGCTGTTGTCGACAACCTCCCTGCAGCGTGGGACTGGGGGGGGGGGGGGGGGCAGTGTCTGCCCCACGGGGTCCTGAGCCACTGTTCCCACTGACTAGACGTTAGCTCCGGGGGGTCCGATCGCACCCCGCCACAGGGGAACGCTCGCCCCAGCAGCCGCCCGCCGCCCCCCTAGATGCTGAACATGGCAAGTTAGTCACTATCCACCCTTGCAAGCGGGGTGGGGGGGGACAGTGTGAAGAGGGCGGCTATTAGGGCGGGAGCGCGACCTTGACCGTGCTCCTGGGCGGCTCAGTGAACCTTTGTGCGGCGCTGGGGGGAGCGTCCTGGGCCTGCTCCAGACCCCACACTGGTCATCTCCTGACGGGGTCTGCGGATCCGGGTCAGCCACTGTTCCTTCAGGCCAGTATAATCTCTTTACAGAGCGGGAAGCCGGCGCCATTGAAGGGGCGGAGCTTCTCCTCAGAGTAGACCGAGCAGCGTTTAGCGCCATTTTTCCTGCCTGCTTTCACTGCCAAGTGGATCCAGGTCCCTACAGACCAATCTCCAGCTATCTGTATGGTACCAAGGGGGTTGTAGAAGGGGGGGGGGGGGGGCGAAGAAGCTGTATACAGGCTGTGTCACCTGTTAAGGGACACAGCCAGCGCTGGTTAGGGTCTCCCTATACCCCTGATAGCGCTGTGTGTGGGTTGGCTCCAATCTCTGTGTCTTTCTGCCATTCTTTGGGGGGGAAACTCTGCCTTCATAATACCCTGTGTGTTTGTGGGGTGTTTGTGTGTGTGTGTGCAACATGTCTAGGGACGATATATCATATGCGGCAGAGGATTTATCCTCACAAGAGGACTCCATTCCATGTAATCAGGATTGCACAGTTTTAGCGCAGATCCCTGCTAGAGAGCCAGAATGGTTAGTCTCTCTGAGGGGGACTATTTCCCAGATTTCTGATAGAGTTGCTAGGACTGAGCATGCCACTCAGGTCCTCCAGTCCTCTATGGTTGTTTGGTCTGATACTGCCTCCTCGGGGTCCCCTGCGATTAATTCTCAGACACGTGCACTTACAATGTTGCAGGATCACACGGACACCGACTTTGACACTGCAGACGGTGACGGGGATATGTCGAGGGGAACGGCATCACTTGCCAAGGGGGTACAGTTGATGATTGCAGCTGTTAGAGATGTTTTACACATTTCGGACACAGCTCCGGAACAGGTGGAGGAGGCCTTCTTCACAGATCATAAGAAGCCCCCATCACTTTCCCAGCATCCAAAGAATTAAACGCCATCTTTGAAAAGGCCTGGGAAACTCCGGAAAAGACATTTCAGATCCTTAAGAGGGTTTTGGTTGCTTTTCCCTTCCCAGAGGAAGAAAGAAAAAAATGGGAGTCCCCGCCGATGGTCGATGCCTCTGTATCTAGGCTGTCCAAACAGGTGGTGCTGCCGGTACCAGGATCTACCGCGTTGAAAGACCCAGTGGATCGCAAGGTGGATGCTACGTTAAAATCCATGTACACGGCTTCTGGGGCTATATTAAGGCCTACTATAGCCTGCGCTTGGATTGCAAAAGCTATTGCCAGGTGGTCTATCACTATGCAGGAAGAATCGGCTACGCTGGATAAAGATGACGTTGATATGTTTTTACGCCATATTCAGGATTCTGCAGGGTTCCTAGTGGATTCCATGAAGGACCTGGGCTGCATGGCTGCGGGGATCTCCTCCAAGTCCGTCTCGGCTCGCAGGGGTCTCTGGCTGCGCCAATGGTCTGCGGATGTGGAATCTAGGAAGAGCGTGGAGGGCCTACCCTACACGGGTCAGTCTCTCTTTGGGGAGGCGCAGGGTGCGTGGATTGCCACGGCTACCGCGGGTATGTCTACTTTTCTCCCCTCAGCTGCGCCGGCTCCGAAGAAGCCTTTTACACCAGCCGCGTCACAGTCCTTTCGGCCCGCGAGGCAAAGAAAAAACAAGCCTTCGAACACCTTCTTCAGAGGTGGTCGTGCAAAAGGAAAGAAACCTGCTCCCATAGGTTCCCAGATCCAGAAGCCTGGAGGATGGTCAGGTGGGGGCGAGACTCCGACAGTTCAGCCACATCTGGGTGTCGTCTGGTCTGGACCCCTGGGTCCTGGATATAGTGTCCAGGGGGTACAGACTGGAGTTTCAAGATCACCGTTTCTTCAAGTCAGGCTTACCAGCTCTGCTAGCGGACAAAGCGATTCTTCTGGAGGCCATCAGAAAATTGGTGGTGTCGGAAGTCGTCGTTCCGGTTCCGCCTCAGCAGTGGAACAAGGGTTATTATTCAAACCTTTTCGTGGTACCGAAACCGGATGGTTCGGTACGGCCTATTCTGAACTTAAAGTCTTTGAACCCTTATCTCAGGGAGTTCAAATTCAAGATGGAATCTCTGAGAGCTGTCATCTCAGGGCTAATGGAGGGGGAGTTCCTGGTGTCTCTGGACATCAAGGATGCTTACCTCCACATCCCCATTTGGTCACCGCATTAGGCATACCTCAGGTTTGCGCTGTTGGACAACCACTATCAGTTCTAGGCGCTGCCGTTTGGCCTCTCCTCAGCACCGAGGATTTTCACCAAGGTGATGGCGGAGATGATGGTTCTTCTCCGCAAGCAGGGAGTGAACATAATTCCTTATCTGGACAATCTCCTGATCAAGGCGTCGTCCAGGGAGAGGTTGTTGCGGTCCATCGCGCTCACGACACAGCTGCTCAGTAGGCATGGTTGGATCCTGAACCTTCCAAAGTCTCATCTGGAGCCGACGCGGAGGCTGTCTTTCCCTGGGAATGATCCTCGACACGAAGGTGCAGAGGGTGTTTCTCGTGGTTCCGGTATGAAAGATAGTGTCTGGTTAGACAGTCAATAGATAGACACCATATGTTAGACAGACATTAGGTCGACAGGGTCAAAAGGTCGACAGGGTCAAAAGGTCGACATGGAAAAGATCAACAGGTCAAAAGGTCAACATGTCGAAAGGTCGACAGGGTCAAAAGGTCGACATGAAAATGGTCGACATTAAAAAGGTAGACACCATGTTTTTTGCATTTTTGTGGTGTGTGTGGATAGTTTTGTCATCTGGGACCCCCAATTGTAGAAAGGCATACTCTCGCCACGCTTCGGGCGCGGTGTCTCCCTGCGCTCGCCACATGGTTTATAACCAACTCTATGCCGACATGGATAGAGAAAGTATGAAATAGTCCAAAAACATGTTAAATTAAAAAAACACATTTGTCTATCTTTTTTTATGTCGACCATTATCATGTCGACCTTTTGACCATGTCGACCTTTTGACCTGTCGACCTTTTGACCCTGTCGACCTAATGTCTGTCTAATATATGGTGTCTATCTATTGACTGTCTAACTAGACACTGTCTATCTACTAAACAGATAGGGTTTCTCGTGGTGGAGAAGGCATTGGTGATTCAAACAATGGTCCGGGAGGTCTTAAAGCCTACCCGGGTGTCGGTTCATCAATGCATCCGCCTTCTGGGGAAGATGGTTGCCGCCTACGCCTCACTTACACATGCACAAGAGGATACGCCTGTCTCCGAAAAGCCAGGATTTCACTCCTCTGGGGGCTACAACTTCCACACCTTCTGGAAGGCCGAAGGGTCGGAATTCAAGACTGGATCCTTTTAACCACAGATGCAAATCTAAGAGGTTGGGGAGAAAAGGGCGTGGCTTCGTAGGAGTGCCGGGTCGCTAGCCATGCCCCCCCCCATTTTCCGTCAGTATGGGGACATGGCCAGCGCTCTGTGAGCTGCTTTCATGCCCCCTGTCCCTCCGTCTCTAGGGAATAGACGCTGTGCGCATGCACACAGCGTCTATTCACTGCTGCTCTGAACTGAGCAGAGCAGTGAGTGTCTGTTACAGAAATAGTGACGGAGGCTGCAGTGTGCTTCATGTCTTACATGCACGTTACACAATGTCAGATGTAGTACAGAGATTACAGAGGAGCCGGATCCAGCAACTTCCTCTTCTCACCATTTCCTCATTGTGTGCAGTGCTGTCATGTGACCCGGGTGTTCCTCCTGTATAACTGATCACGTGACCTGCACCGTACTGTACTGTAACCCTCCGTACATACAATATGTGATCAGCGCGGTGGGAATCTGTGACAGAGAGGACAAGGTAAATCTTTGTGTCTGTGAAATGTGTTTCCTAGATTGCTGATATACTTGTCTGATACACGGTGGAAAGTGTAACGAGGGACTAGGGAGGAATGTTACTATATACAGACACCTAATAACACTCCTCTGTAAGAGAAACTGAAAGTCACGTCTCACAGCCTGACATGTCTCTCTCTCCTTATAGGGTGCAATCGATTTTTTTCTTCTCCTGTCCCATACTTACCATTAGTGCTTCTTGTCTTTTTTCTGTTTTGCCCCCACAGCACTCCTCTTCAGCCCCCCCCCCAAATCCAGGAGGTAAAGTCCAGGGGGACGGGGAGGGGGGGAATTTACACAGTGTGCTGTAGGTAAGTCTGCGGCCATTTAAATAAGCTGCCTTTATGTTGTGAACTGAGTACATATACAGCAGCCTGCCATTCTTACTCATCTGCACTTAGACCCCCCCCATCCCGCCAATATCAGGCGCCCAGGGGCCAATGCTTCTCTTGTCTCTGGGAGATACACCACTGGTCCACAGGCATGACATTGGTCAGAATATAAAGGCGGCATACCTAATACCTGATCCAGATGTGGGTGTTCTTGCTGCTGCCGTTGCTGCCTTTATCCATACACAATTGCGAGTACATGCTAATATGGGCAGAAGCTAAGCTGAGCATAGGGACGCCCACTGCTGTTTCATCATTTCCATGCAACGGCGTATACCTGCTGATACATCGGTACCATCATCACAGGCTGAGCTGCTCTCCCGGGACGCAGAGGGCTCTGCAGTAGCAAGTAAGATGGCAACTGGTAATTTCTGCACGGCCAGAAAGCGGCGTCTGAACGGCCATGGCACGCCTGCGTTTGCTTGACCACTCCCTGTTACCAGCCCCAACTGTCTGTCACTTACTATGCGACTAATTCCTTGGAGCGACCGCAGTTGCCGTTCAATCGCCTCGGCTCAGACGCATGCCCAGTAAGAATCTCCGTACTATTGCCACATTGCGAGCGCATCTGTAAAAGGCCCATAATGTGCACTTATCTATTCCTTTAAAGGTTCTCTCACCCTGCGAATACACTATGGACCAAGGACAAAGTACTGAAGGTCAGTATTTCTGAAAATACTAATGGATATTTCTACCGTAAAGAACCACTAAGCCTAATACAGTACATAGTGTACGTTGTTTTAGTGATAACATTCACAGTATATATAATATGTCATACTTGCCTTCTACAGTACCAGAATATCCTTGAGACTCCCTGCTGGGAAATGACATGGACAATTGTCAAACAAAGCTTTATTATTTCTGCATGTCATACCTCCCAACTTTTACCCTACCTGAAGAGGGACACACGCGCGGCGAAGCCGCGCGCGCTCCTGAAAAGGGGGTGTAGTCTATGGAAAAGGGGTGTGGCTTCGCGGGAGGACCCGCAATCGCGAGCCACGCCCCGTTTTCGTCACTGAGGGGGCATGCCCAGCGCTCTGTGAGCCGCCGGCATGCCTCCTCTCCCTCTGTCTGCGCTGAATAGACGCTGTGCGCATGCACACAGCGTCTATTCACCGCTGCTCTGCTAAGCAGAGCAGCGAGAGACGGAGCCTCCCAACTGCCCCCCCCCCCACCGCGGGACACTGCGGCCCGCGGGTGGGACAGCGGGACAGTCCCCAAAAAACGGGACTGTCCCGCGAAAATCGGAACAGTTGGGAGGTATGGCATGTGTTGGTACGCTCTATCAGTTCACTTGTCTGCCACCATACTACCACTACTGAAATGGCCCAATTACAATTATTATTTCAACTAAAGTGTGCCGGACCATTTTTGCTGGTTTTGGTTCTAATTTGTTGTCCGGTTTTTGGATTTCATCCCTGTCTTGTTTTGGTTTTTTATTTTTTGCAAAAATGTATGAAAAAAATAAAATCACATAGTTTGGGCCTTTTTTTTTGTTCCTACAGTATTATTAACCTCAATAACATTAATTTCCAGTCATGTCCAGTCAACCTCACATCTCACAATATTGGTTTCATCCGCTTTAGGCCAAAGGCTGCAGCGAGCTGGCTGATTACTAAGCGACAGAGGAGCTGCACAAACTCACGGCAGTTTATAGCGCATCTAAGAAACTTGGCAGCACAGCAGTGGCAGAACACAGCCACTAGTATTGAGTCTGGACACAGCACAGCCGCTTGAAGCAGCAGAGTACAGCGAAGCATACCTTTAGTGCGCCTTGTACACAGAAAATCCACTTGTATAAGGCCAGAGTCTGGACACAACCACTTGAATCAGAGTACTGCACAGCATACAGCACAAGCTGAGACAGAGTGAATTTGTGGAGAAATACTGCTGTGGGTCCCTTAAATGGAATCCAAAACCCTTGAATACACCGGGAGGATGACAGCAGCAGAAAGAAAGAAGTAATAATGCCACCGTATAGGTCATTGGTGCGGCCTCATCTAGAATACTGTGTCCAGTTCTGGAGACCACATCTTCAGAAGGATATAAATACATTCGAGAGTGTACAAAGAAGGGCAACTAAAATGGAGCATGGCCTACATCAAAGAACTTACCCGGAAAGGCTAAAAGATCTTAATATGTATAGGGGGTAATTCAGAGTTGATCGCAGCAGCAAATTTGTTAGCAGCTGGGCAAAACCATGTGCAGTGCAGGTTGGGCAGATATAACATGTGCAGAGAGAGAGTTAGATTTGGGTGTGGTGTGTTCAAACTGAAATCTAAATTGCAGTGTAAAAATAACGCAGCCAGTATTTATCCTGCACATAAACAATATAACTAGAGATGAGCGGGTTTGGTTCTCAGATAACCGAACACCCCCACCCCCCGAACTCCACGTGGTTTACACGGGTCCGAGGCAGCCTCGGTTCTTCCCGCCTGACTCGGAAAACCCGAACGAGGCAAAACGTCGTCATCCCGCTGTCGGATTCTCGCAAGATTCGGATTCCATATAAAGAGCCGCGTGTCGCCGCCATTTTCACTCGTGCATTGTCGAGAGGGCGAGAGGACGTGGCTACGTTCTCTGAGTGGAAAGCTCAATATCAGTGCTCAGTATCAGTGCTGCATTGTGGTGACCAGTATACTACAGTACAATAGTCCAGTGCTGCATCTCGCTGCCCAGTGTCAGTTTTAGTATCCTCATCAGTGCTCAGTATAATCAGTGCTCAGTATAATCAATGATCAGTATAATCAGTGCGCTGTTAGTCGTGCGCCCGTTATCCGCCATTAGTGCAGTGGGATTTAGACAATTGATGAAGTTATTGTGTCCCCGGTACCAAATCCCATCTAGATTCCACTTCACTAGGCAGGCGATAGTTCCAGTGATATAATAATTCCAGTGATTTGGACGTAGCATTACGGTGATTTTACCAATTAATATCAGTGATTTATAATTATTAATTACAGTGATCTTGCCAAATAATCCAGTGATTTGGACATATAATTCCAGTTGGAATTGTCTGTGTCGCTTGGCTTAGTCATACAGCTACCTCATTGCACCTCTTCGACATCTTTGCATGAGGTGCTGTTTGGGGCCAGTTTTTGAAAAGTGCCATCCTGTGTGACACTGCCGTATAAGTCCAGGGGTACTGCTGTATTAGTCCTGGGGTACTACCGTATAAGTCCACCAATTGCAGATTTTTTTTTAAAGTGACTGGAGCGTTCTGGAGATGCGGTCAGTGGACCGAACAATTGCGGCCCACTCTTGACATTCAGCCACTGCGTGAGACTACTAGATGGGCCAGGTGGTTGTGTCGCTTAGCTTAGGCCTAGAGCAACCTCAGTGCACCTTTTTTTCGTCTTTGCATCATGTGCTGTTAGGGGCCTTTTTTTTTTATATCTGCCCTCCTGTCTGCCACTGCAGTGCCATGCCTAGATGGGCCAGGTGTTTGTGCTGACCACTTGGGTCGCTTAGCTTAGTCATCCAGTGACCTCGGTGCAACCTTTTGGCCTAAAAACAATATTGTGAGGTGTTCAGAATAGACTGTAAATGAGTGGAAATTCTGGTTATTGAGGTTAATAATACTATAGGATCAAAATTACCCCCAAATTCTATGATTTAAGCTGTTTTTGAGGGTTTAAAAAAAACCCTGAATCCAAAACGCACCCGAATCCGACAAAAATTCTTAAGGGAGGTTTTGCCAAAATGCGTCCGAATCCAAAACACGACCGCGGAACCAAAACCAAAACACAAAACCCGAAAAATGCCACTGCACATCTCTAAATATAACCCACCCAAATCTAACTCTCTCTGCAAACGTTATACCTCTCCCACCTGCAGTGCGTGCACATGGTTTTTCCCAAATGCTAACAAATTTGCTGCTGCGATCAACTCTGAATTACCCCTTCAGTTTGGAGGAGAGAAGGGAAAGGGGAGACATGATAGAAACTTTCACATACACCAAGGGTTTTAACAAAGTCCAGGAGGCAAACATTCTTCAAAGGAAGAGAAGTATTAGAACTCAAGGACATACACTGAAAATGGAGGGAGAAAGGTTTAGGGGAAATGTAAGGAACAATTACTTCACAGAAAGGGTAGTGGATAAGTGGAATAGCCTCCCAGCAGTGGTGGTAGAAGCTAAGACGGTAGAGCAATTTAAACACGCATGGGATAGGCATATGAATGTCCTTACAAATAAATAAGGTTAAAAAAGGGCTGAGATTGCCTAGAGGATGAAAAAAGGGGCAGACTAGATGGGCCGAGTGGTTCTTATCTGCCGTCACATTCTATGTTTCTATAATGTTTTGCCTCAATCTGGAATCCAAGTCTGGTGGGAATATCCAAGCCGTGGCTCAGGAAGACTCAGATCCCGAAAGTTTGGAGCGGCTCAGATTCCAGGTAATCTGAACTGCTCATCTATTGTAGGTAAACTGCTAAATTTCATATGCTAGGGAGTATAATAAAATTGAGGCCACTCCTCCTGCAGGTGAAGGCAGGCACAACATTTTTCCTGAGAGTCGCAGTGCAGTGAAGGACGGAATGAGTTTATCCCCTTTATAAATGAATTTGTACCTATTGACAGAATGCAAGTTGGAGGACGTTTGCTGGAGACAAGCCTACACCACACTACACTGTGTGAGCGCAGCCTATATGGAACAATACAGCATCCTTTCCACTGCAAAACATAGCGCCATTCCCTATCTCCCCGCATAAACTTGCTCAGTGTACAATCTGATACCAGCTAATATAAACCTTTCCAGATTACAAAAAAACACCTTGAAAATAAAATCTGTTTTTTTTTCCAGATACTTGCTCCGAGCCTCCGGTACCTGCAGGCAATTCTTATCCTAACGACCACAATGAATTTCAAAATTTCCACCAGCAGTTGGTTGAGTATGAAATGTATGAGCTGAGGAGGGTTTACAAGTATTTCTGGAATGACCTAATCTACGTTGTGGAATGTTTGGACACTCACAGCCTCCTGAGGGAACTAAAGTCACGGACTCCACTTAATCTAGAGGTAAGTACCCATTAATAGTGATGCTGGCTAAGCAACAGCAATTTTGTTGGGCACTACAAACATGTTTGGCCAAATGTATAGACACTGTACCATGTGTAGAAAACCTAAGAATAAGAGCAATAGTGGCAATACATCAAGAAGTCCTGTCCAATGTGTGTTCAACCCTCTTCAATCTTCTGGCATCATGAGTGGCTATGAAAACTCCATCAAGTCAAGATATTCATGTTGGTTGAGAGGGCTTGTGCAGTCCTCTTGGTCCCATTCTCATAGTATTGTGGGCATGTCCTATCTTAATGGAGGATGGAAAAAGAAGAATGCACTGTAAGCTGCACCAGTGCAGAAGGTGCAATGGTTTGGAGGTCATGCATGCGCAGTGAACACATCTCTGACCCAATGTGCCTTCTGCACATGCTTACCATTGTGTCACCGCCGCTAGTGGAACTACAAGTCCTACTGAATATATACAAATGTGTCCTCCTCATACATCTAGCTCAATATGCCACGCAGCACAAGATGCCTGGCGTGAGTGAGCCGCCAGGTCCCGTGCAACTCAGCTAGTGTGGCATCTTAGTAGCAATGAAAAGCAATGCAACTAGGATGCACAAGGAGACTGCTGATTAATTTGATATGAAACTTGTATATTGTCCCTCATTCCGAATTGTTCGCTCGCTAGCTGCTTTTAGCAGCATTGCACACGCTAGGCCGCCGCCCTCTGGGAGTATATTTTAGCTTAGCAGAATTGCCAACGAAAGATTAGCAGAATTGCGAATAGAGAATTCTTAGCAGTTTCTGAGTAGCTCGAGACTAAGTCCTACACTGCGATCAGCTCAGCCCATTTCGTTCCTGGTTTGATGTCACAAACACGCCCTGCGTTCGGCCAGCCACTCCCCCGTTTCTCCAGACACTCGCGCGTTTTATCCTGGCACGCCTGCGTTTTTCCGCACACTCCCAGAAAACGGTCAGTTTCTGCCCAGAAACACCCACTTCCTGTCAATCACACCCTGATCATTTCAACGATGAAAAATCTTTGGCCCTCATTCCGAGTTGATCGGTCGCAAGGCGATTTTAGCAGAGTTACACACGGTAAGCCGCCGCCTACTGGGAGTGAATCTTAGCTTCTTAAAATTGCGACCGATGTATTCGCAATATTGCGATTACTAACTACTTAGCAGTTTCAGAGTAGCTCCAGACTTACTCTGCCTGTGCGATCATTTCAGTGCTTGTCGTTCCTGGTTGACGTCACAAACACACCCAGCGTTCGCCCAGGCACTCCCACCGTTTCCCCGGCCACTCCTGCGTTTTTTCCGGAAACGGTAGCGTTTTCAGCCACACGCCCCTGAAACGCCGTGTTTCCGCCCAGTAACACCCATTTCCTGTCAATCACATTACGATCGCCGGAGCGAAGAAAAAGCCGTGAGTAAAAATACTTTCTTCATAGTAAAGTTACTTGGCGCAGTCGCAGTGCGAACATTGCGCATGCGCACTAAGCGGATTTTCACTGCGATGCGATGAAAAATACCGAGCGAACAACTCGGAATGAGGGCCTTTGTTCGGCCGTGAGTAAATCTACTAAGTTTTGTGCATTTTTGCCTTAATCACTCCGTTGCGAAAATTGTCAACGAGCGAACAACTCGGAATGACCCCCATTGTGTATGACTGAGTCTGTATATGTTTCAGCAATGTTAGCTTTGTAGCATTCTATTAATATTAATAGTTTATTATGTTAAATAAACTCTGGATCCTCTGCAGTTTAGGATATAGACAAAAGTTGGAGTGCGACCTCATCTCTGACAACTTCAACTAAGAGACCTCACCTGTATTTTGCCTTTATAAATCCTCAGTCCTACCGAGCTTTGCTCGAGCAATGTTTGCATTTCTGCTGCTCTGTTGGTGATATTAGGTCTTGTTATGTTTGCCTGTTCCTCCGTCACAACCCTACCTTCTCCAAACAACTGAATAAAGCCCTCACAGTTCCACCTTCTTCAAATTATCAACTTTGCCTTCATCCCATCCAACACAATTCTTCCTTATCTAAACCCTTTGACTTTAGCTATGTCCCACACAACCCGTTCTCTCAGGAGAAAGTGACTTGGCCAGACATGGTGTGTCTATGATAATTACTCTAGAAAACAAATTACACCATTGTAGTTTGTAGGTGACTGGGAAATTTATTTAGATATATTCATGAGATACTGTACTTTTATGTTCACATTTATTATTTGTGTTCTAGAGCTACCCAAAAATGAAAGAAGACCTTGGCGTCACCAGATTTTCTACACAGTTGGTACATGACATTTTCAAGGAAGGAAGAGATGCTGTTCTTGGATTTTGGGAAAGCCTTCATGCAGTACAAAGGGATCACCCACATCCTAATTGGATTGAGATTTTGAGTGAATTAATCAATACAGGTAGAATAGAAAAACAAATTATCCTAATTTGGAATAAATATATAAGATTATGTCGTTGTTATAAGTAGTCTAAATCAGAGTTTCCCAAACTCCGCCATTACAGTCCAGCTTTTAAGAATATCCATGCTTGAGTCCACATGGTTAAATCAAATTGACTGAGATACTAATTAAGTCACCTATGCTCAAGAATGAATCTCCTTAAAACCTGGACTGTAATGGAGGAGTTTGGGAAACGCTGGGCTAAGGGATAATTTAGATGGATTTACAATGAAACTGGGAGTAACTGAGCTTTGAATTGAGGGGGGGGGGGGGGGGGTTACACAGGGAAAAATTCTGCCAAACATTTAGGGCCACCTAGAATCCGATAAGAGACTTTATAAAGACTTTGGGGAAAGAGACAAAGGTTATGCCATAAAACTAAACTATGCAACCGGTAAGGAAATCAATGTCATGCTGGTCATAGATCATGAATAACCTTATCTGCATCACTTATGCTACTTATATGAATTCATTGTTAATAAAAAGTTCACATTGTCTATAAGCTTTTTTTCTTCTTTAGCGCTTTCCCACACCCCGCAGGACATCCCCATGACCTTTATCATGTAACACCTCTAGCTACTTCCTCCAGGTCTGCAGTCCTGGTTCCTAGTCTGGAATAGCTAAATGGCCTCTCCCACGGATGGTGCTAGGAGACTTAAGGGATCTTCGATAACCCTAATGGTGTCTTGTGGGTAAATAAAAATGAATGTATAAAAAAGTGACAAAAGAAGTAAAACAAGATAAAACAACAACATGTACCAAGGAGATATCCTGAATTCCATATCGGCCCTTTATGAAGGCTCCACAGCAAAAATCTTTAGCAATGGTTTCCTTTCTTCCCCTTTTCCACTTACTAATGGCACCAGGCTCCCCCTTAATGTTTGTTTTGGCAATTGAGCCACTGGCTTAGACATTCCGCTTGTTCCATGACTTCCCAGGGCTTGTGGTTCATGACACATCCTACAAACTATGCCTCTATGCGGATGATGTTTTTATTTGTGACTGGCCTTAATACCTTATTTTATGCTCTACAGACTATTTTGGATTGCTGTAGAGCAGCTTCATATTGTAAATTTAACACCACCAAATCGTTGTCAAGGTTTTTGATGTTAACTGTACCCCCTTACTTACCCATTTGTTGACTTTAGCTACAGCCTGGATGACCCACAAAGTCTCATGGTTAGGCTGTTTAGCGGCATTTAAAATGATGCTACTACCCAAGTTAATGTACTTGTTTTGTGCTATTCCCTATGCTGTATCTCGTCAGCTCTAGGTCTCTATTAAAAAAATGATGCTTTCTTATGTGTGGAAGCGGAGGGCTCCTTGCATTGTGATCACGTGTATGGTTCACTCTTTCTGATTTAGCTTGATACCATGAGGCAGCATTGCTCTCCCAAATGAGTAATTTGTTTATTATCCCCCCCCACTTCAAGCCATGGAATGACCCGGAGAGTGCCTTCACTTCTGGCTTTCCTACATTTTGTTTCTGAGCTCCCTACCTGAAGTGTGTCTTTTAAAGCCCTTGATATGATGCTCCCACACCTCCATGTCTCTTATTGGCTTTGTCTGGGCATTACAACTTTAGTGGACTTTTACTCCTTGTCCTCCATTTTCCATTTCCCATATTTGTGTTAAATTCAGGTTACGGCTAATACTACGCCTACTGTTTTTCACACAACCCCACCTCAGTTTTTCAGATTGTCTTCTACTGTTTCTCATGAAGCCATATCCTACTGGTATCACCTCATCTCATCATCTTAAATCCCCTATTCAATTACATTGGGAAATGTGTCCAATGAATCCAACGTACTTTTACCCTTAAACAGTGGGAATCCATCCACCTTTCCTCCTTTTCCCTATTGAAGTGCACATTAAGCTCTTGCATATACTTTACCTGACCCCTACTAAACTCCATAGGCTATGGCCCACATGTTCTAAACTCTGCTGGTAACTCTGCCACATTTAGGATGCAATTATGCAATTTTTTGGGATTGTCCTGTGTTGTGCCCTTTCTGGATGGAGGCATTTAAACTCATAAAGATGTGTTGGGAATTACCCTCACTTCTGAGCTTGCCCTAGCCCTTCTGCATTGGTACCCCCTATTAGTCCCCAAGTCTGATCACTACATCCTCAGCCATATTCTCATATTGGCCAAAGCCACCATTGCACAGCTTTGAAAGTCCTCCTCCTCTGCCCCCCTTTTGATGAAGTAATCACCAATTTCACTATGAGATGGAGACCCGAAAGGTTCTACACCCTAAGGCCGCCTCCTCTACCTTTGTGAAATAGTTTCTCTAGCACCTGTTCATAACCGAGGGTGGCGGTTCTCCCCCTAAGTCTATGGAAGCAAACTGTTCCTCTCCTGAGTTTGACCTGAATAAATGCCCTGCCTCTGAACCTGATATTTAAACTCCTGCAGTCCACCACCTCTTGCCTATATGTACATTTCCTCTCTGTACTACTCCACTAGTGGGCCTGCCTTGCCTTCTCATTTGCTTATTTTTATTATTGTCACACTGTATACTGATATTTTATGCCATAAATATCTTTGAGTGTCTTGTATTACCATGGTCTACCCAATTTCTAAGGTCTGCCCAATTTTTGTCATGCGCAGCAAAAGCCCCCCTCTTAAGGCCCTGCAGCAAATGATGGGACAGGTGTTAGCTGAAGAGTATGGAGGACCTGTCGGGAAGGGACTGGGAGTATGTATACAGCCAATGCAGGGGGCAGATCAGTGGGTTGACCAATATATATATATATATATAATATTATAGAAACATTTAACAATAAGTCATAATCCCAACTGCATTGCCGGCAATAGGGAACCATCAAAAGCCTTTCTGACTGCAGCGCAGAATTCCAGGCTTTGGTGAGTCCATGCTTGGTGGATGTGCCATGCACAATACTTAACTGCCTGTAGCTAGCAGAGGTAGACAGCAAGCAATAGAGTAGAGGACACAGATGAGAAGGAGGATGTCGTTGGACCTCACCGTAAGGTGAATCTTGTGAAATGCCGGCAACATATTCATTAGCGTCACTGTGATACTAAATAAAACACGCCACCGATATTAAGTATTGGAATTTAATAAAGCCTTTAATGTCAAAGAAATTCCAAGTATGTCCTGAAGAAAGTATATGAGATTTGCTAGGAAATATTACAAAGCACTTTCCATCCAAGACGACTCAGCGCAAATCCTTAAATATGGCCCTGGTCACTGGTTTGTAAAACACCTCTGGCCTTGTTGAGGATAATTATTTTTCTCTATCGTCCTAGTGGATGCTGGGGTTCCTGAAAGGACCATGGGGAATAGCGGCTCCGCAGGAGACAGGGCACAAAAAGTAAAGCTTTTCCAGATCAGGTGGTGTGCACTGGCTCCTCCCCCTATGACCCTCCTCCAGACTCCAGTTAGATTTTTGTGCCCGGCCGAGAAGGGTGCAATTCTAGGTGGCTCTCATAAAGAGCTGCTTAGAGAAAGTTTAGCTTAGGTTTTTTATTTTACAGTGATTCCTGCTGGCAACAGGATCACTGCAACGAGGGACAGAGGGGAGAAGAAGTGAACTCACCTGCGTGCAGGATGGATTGGCTTCTTGGCTACTGGACATCAGCTCCAGAGGGACGATCACAGGTACAGCCTGGATGGTCACCGGAGCCGCGCCGCCGGCCCCCTTGCAGATGCTGAAGTAAGAAGAGGTCCAGAATCGGCGGCTGAAGACTCCTGCAGTCTTCTAAAGGTAGCGCACAGCACTGCAGCTGTGCGCCATTTTCCTCTCAGCACACTTCACACGCAGTCACTGAGGGTGCAGGGCGCTGGGGGGGGGGCGCCCTGGGAGGCAAATGAAAACCTATTAAAAGGCTAAAAATACCTCACATATAGCCCCCAGAGGCTATATGGAGATATTTAACCCCTGCCTGGATTCACAAAATAGCGGGAGACGAGCCCGCCGGAAAAGGGGCGGGGCCTATCTCCTCAGCACACGGCGCCATTTCCTCTCACAGCTCCGCTGGTCAGGACGGCTCCCAGGTCTCTCCCCTGCACTGCACTACAGAAACAGGGTAAAACAGAGAGGGGGGGCAAATTTAATGGCAATATTTTGATATATATAAAGCAGCTATAAGGGAGCACTTATTATAAGGCTATCCCTGTCATATATAGCGCTTTTTTGGTGTGTGCTGGCAGACTCTCCCTCTGTCTCCCCAAAGGGCTAGTGGGTCCTGTCTTCGTGTAGAGCATTCCCTGTGTGTCTGCTGTGTGTCGGTACGTGTGTGTCGACATGTATGAGGACGATATTGGTGTGGAGGCGGAGCAATTGCCAAATATGGGGATGTCACCTCCTAGGGGGTCGACACCAGAATGGATGCCTTTATTTGTGGAATTACGGGATAGCGTCAACTCGCTTAAGCAGTCGTTTGACGACAGGAGGCGGCCGGACAATCAATTAGTGCCTGTCCAGGCGCCTCAAACACCGTCAGGGGCTGTGAAACGCCCTTTGCCTCAGTCGGTCGACACAGACCCAGACACAGGCACTGATTCCAGTGGTGACGGTGACGAATCAACCGTATTTTCCAGTAGGGCCACACGTTATATGATTTTGGCAATGAAGGAGGCGTTACATTTAGCTGATACTACAGGTACCACTAAACAGGGTATTATGTGGGGTGTGAAAAAACTACCTATAGTTTTTCCTGAATCAGAAGAATTAAATGACGTGTGTGATGAAGCGTGGGTTGCCCCTGATAAAAAGCTGATAATTTCAAAGAAATTATTGGCATTATACCCTTTCCCGCCAGAGGTTAGGGAGCGCTGGGAAACACCTCCTAGGGTGGACAAGGCGCTAACACGCTTATCTAAACAAGTGGCGTTACCCTCTCCTGAGACGGCCGCACTTAAAGATCCATCAGATAGGAGGATGGAAAATATCCAAAAAAGTATATACACACATGCAGGTGTTATACTACGACCAGCTATAGCGACTGCCTGGATGTGCAGTGCTGGGGTAGTTTGGTCAGAGTCCCTGATTGAAAATATTGATACCCTGGACAGGGACAATATTTTACTGTCGTTAGAACAAATAAAGGATGCATTTCTTTATATGCGTGATGCACAGAGGGATATCTGCACACTGGCATCACGGGTAAGTGCTATGTCCATTTCGGCCAGAAGAGCTTTATGGACGCGACAGTGGACAGGCGATGCGGATTCAAAACGGCATATGGAAGTTTTGCCGTATAAAGGGGAGGAGTTATTTGGAGTCGGTCTATCAGATTTGGTGGCCACGGCTACAGCCGGGAAATCCACCTTTCTACCTCAAGTCACTCCCCAACAGAAAAAGGCACCGACTTTTCAACCGCAGCCCTTTCGTTCCTTTAAAAATAAGAGAGCAAAGGGCTATTCATATCTGCCACGAGGCAGAGGTCGAGGGAAGAGACAGCAGCAGGCAGCTCCTTCCCAGGAACAGAAGCCCTCCCCGGCTTCTACAAAAGCCTCAGCATGACGCTGGGGCTTCTCAAGCGGACTCGGGGACGGTGGGCGGTCGTCTCAAAAATTACAGCGCGCAGTGGGCTCACTCGCAGGTAGATCCCTGGATCCTGCAGATAATATCTCAGGGGTACAGGTTGGAATTAGAGACAGATCCACCTCGCCGTTTCCTGAAGTCTGCTTTACCAATGTCCCCCTCCGAAAGGGAGACGGTTTTGGAAGCCATTCACAAGCTGTACTCTCAGCAGGTGATAGTCAAGGTACCTCTTCTACAACAAGGGAAGGGGTATTATTCCACTCTATTTGTGGTACCGAAGCCGGATGGCTCGGTAAGGCCTATTCTAAATCTGAAGTCCTTGAACCTGTACATAAAGAAGTTCAAGTTCAAGATGGAGTCACTCAGAGCAGTGATAGCGAACCTGGAAGAAGGGGACTTTATGGTATCCTTGGACATCAAGGATGCGAATCTCCACGTTCCAATTTACCCCTCACACCAGGGGTACCTCAGGTTCGTTGTACAAAACTGTCACTATCAGTTTCAGACGCTGCCGTTTGGTTTGTCCACGGCACCTCGGGTCTTTACAAAGGTAATGGCCGAGATGATGATTCTTCTTCGAAGAAAAGGCGTATTAATTATCCCATACTTGGACGATCTCCTAATAAGGGCAAGGTCCAGAGGACAGCTAGAGATGGGATTAGCACTATCTCAAGAGGTGCTAAAGCAGCACGGATGGATTCTGAATATTCCAAAATCCAAATTAATGCCGACAACTCGTCTGCTGTTCCTAGGGATGATTCTGGACACAAGAGTCCTGGGAAGAATGGTGGCTTCTTACGAAACAATTCCATTCGGCAGATTCCATGCAAGAATTTTCCAAAGGGATCTGTTGGACAAATGGTCAGGGTCGCATCTTCAGATGCACCTGCGGATAACCCTGTCTCCAAGGACAAGGGTATCTCTTCTGTGGTGGTTGCAGAGGGCTCATCTATTGGAGGGCCGCAGATTCGGCATACAGGATTGGATCCTGGTGACCACGGACGCCAGCCTGAGAGGCTGGGGAGCAGTCACACAAGGAAGAAACTTCCAGGGAGTGTGGTCGAGCCTGGAAAAGTCTCTTCACATAAACATTCTGGAACTAAGAGCAATCTACAATGCTCTAAGCCAGGCGGAACCTCTGCTTCAAGGAAGACCGGTGTTGATCCAGTCGGACAACATCACGGCAGTCGCCCATGTAAACAGACAGGGCGGCACAAGAAGCAGGAGTGCAATGGCAGAAGCTGCCAGGATCCTTCGCTGGGCGGAGAATCACGTGATAGCACTGTCAGCAGTGTTCATCCCGGGCGTGGACAACTGGGAAGCAGACTTCCTCAGCAGACACGATCTTCACCCGGGAGAGTGGGGACTTCATCCAGAAGTTTTCCACATGCTAATAAACCGTTGGGAAAGACCAATGGTGGACATGATGGCGTCTCGCCTCAACAAAAAACTGGACAGGTATTGCGCCAGGTCAAGAGATCCGCAGGCAATAGCTGTGGACGCGCTGGTAACACCTTGGGTGTACCAGTCGGTGTATGTGTTTCCTCCTCTGCCTCTCATACCAAAGGTATTGAGAATCATACGGCAAAGCGGAGTAAGAACGATACTAGTGGCTCCGGATTGGCCAAGAAGGTCTTGGTACCCGGAACTTCAAGAGATGGTCACGGACGATCCGTGGCCTCTACCTCTGAGAAGGGACCTGCTTCAACAGGGTCCCTGCCTCTTTCAAGACTTACCGCGGCTGCGTTTGACGGCATGGCGGTTGAACGCCAGATCCTAAAAGGAAAAGGCATTCCAGAAGAAGTCATTCCTACCTTGATTAAGGCAAGAAAGGAAGTCACCGCGAAGCATTATCACCGCATTTGGCGGAAATATGTTGCGTGGTGCGAGGATCGGAGTGCTCCGACGGAGGAATTTCAACTGGGTCGTTTCCTACATTTCCTGCAATCAGGATTGTCTATGGGTCTCAAATTGGGATCTATTAAGGTTCAAATTTCGGCCCTGTCAATATTCTTCCAAAAAGAATTGGCCTCAGTCCCTGAGGTCCAGACTTTTGTCAAAGGAGTACTGCATATACAGCCTCCTGTGGTGCCTCCGGTGGCACCGTGGGATCTAAATGTAGTTTTAGATTTCCTCAAATCCCATTGGTTTGAACCACTAAAAAATGTGGATTTGAAATATCTCACATGGAAAGTGACTATGTTACTGGCCCTGGCTTCCGCCAGGAGAGTATCTGAACTGGCGGCTTTATCTTATAAAAGCCCTTATTTAATTTTCCATTCGGATAGGGCAGAGCTGCGGACGCGTCCGCATTTTCTCCCTAAGGTGGTATCAGCGTTTCACCTGAACCAGCCTATTGTAGTGCCTGCGGCTACAAGCGACTTGGAGGACTCCAAGTTGTTGGACGTTGTCAGAGCTTTAAAAATATACATTTCAAGGACGGCTGGAGTCAGAAAATCTGACTCGCTGTTTATACTGTATGCACCCAACAAGTTGGGTGCGCCTGCTTCTAAGCAGTCGATTGCTCGTTGGATTTGTAACACAATTCAACTTGCACATTCTGTGGCAGGCCTGCCACAGCCTAAATCTGTTAAGGCCCATTCCACAAGGAAGGTGGGCTCATCTTGGGCGGCTGCCCGAGGGGTCTCGGCTTTACAACTCTGCCGAGCAGCTACGTGGTCAGGGGAGAACACGTTTGTAAAATTCTACAAATTTGATACCCTGGCAAAAGAGGACCTGGAGTTCTCTCATTCGGTGCTGCAGAGTCATCCGCACTCTCCCGCCCGTTTGGGAGCTTTGGTATAATCCCCATGGTCCTTTCAGGAACCCCAGCATCCACTAGGACGATAGAGAAAATAAGAATTTACTTACCGATAATTCTATTTCTCGGAGTCCGTAGTGGATGCTGGGCGCCCATCCCAAGTGCGGATTATCTGCAATACTTGTACATAGTTATTGTTAACTAATTCGGGTTATTGTTTAGGGAGCCATCTTTCAGAGGCTCCTCTGTTATCATACTGTTAACTGGGTTTAGATCACAAGTTGTACGGTGTGATTGGTGTGACTGGTATGAGTCTTACCCGGGATTCAAAATCCTCCCTTATTGTGTACGCTCGTCCGGGCACAGTACCTAACTGGAGTCTGGAGGAGGGTCATAGGGGGAGGAGCCAGTGCACACCACCTGATCTGGAAAAGCTTTACTTTTTGTGCCCTGTCTCCTGCGGAGCCGCTATTCCCCATGGTCCTTTCAGGAACCCCAGCATCCACTACGGACTCCGAGAAATAGAATTATCGGTAAGTAAATTCTTTTTTTTTTATTTTTAGGTGATACGCTGGTGCAGCAGATCCTGCTGGATAAAAACGGGCACAACTTGCCCCCAGAGGTGAAAGGTAAATAACCTAATTATTAAACATAGCAAAGACCTCATATTAGAAAAATCTGCATACGTATCCGGGGTGCAGTTCAATAGATCTATAGTAAAAAGATAAACAGTCAGCAGGTCAACACCAAATGGTCCACAGGGTCAAAGGGTGAACACGAAAATAGTCATTACATTTTGTTTTGTTATTTTGTATGTTTCACCATATATTCACTCACCATGCTTCGTGCAAGGGGCCCACTGCGCTTGGCACAGGATACTTATTCCCTCTCGTAGGTCACGCTGCTCCCAATATCGTTGCTCTTCGTTCCTAATCCATAGAGTTGAAAAGTGAAATGAAGATCGCCTGCTGTATTAAATGGCATCGTGCACAACCGGCCATCATGGTGATGTCTGTGAGCACACGGCAGAGAGTAGAATATTTCCTTTAATGTTTTTAGCTTTTGGATGTGTTTGAAACACTTTCTGCTTCCCAGATGAATGTACCAATTCAAATAAAATAAAGATACTGTAATGTAAGAGACAAGGGTGGTCATTCAGAGTTGTTCGCTCGCTAGCAGTTTTTAGCAGCCGTGCAAACGCTAAGCCGCCGCCCTCTGGGAGTGTATGTTAGCTTAACAGAAGTGCAAACGAAGGGATCGCAGAGCAGCTACAAAAAAAATAGTGCAGTTTCAGAGCAGCTCCAGACCTACTCAGCGCTTGCGATCTCTTCAGACTGTTCAGTTCCTGTTTTGATGTCACGAACACGCCCCGGCGTTCTCCCAGCCACGCCTGCGTTTTTTCGAACACTCCCCAAAAACGGTCAGTTGACACCCAGAAACGCCCACTACATGTCAATCACTCTTCGGCGAGCAGTGCGACTGAAAAGCTTCGATAGACCTTGTGTAAAACTGCGTCGGCCGTTGTGAAAGTACATCGCGCATGCGCATTGTGCCGCATACGTATGCGCAGAAGTGCCGCTTTTTTGCCTGATCGCTGCGCAGTGACCGAAAACAGCTAGCGAACAACTCAGAATGACCACCAATATCTTAATAACCAGAAAACTACAGAATGTAAGCAATTAGCATATTTCTATATAAATATATAAAATGTTTAGCAACTATTTAACAAAGACAAAGGGGCTGTTAATGAGTCGGATGGATCTCTGCGCACGGGCGCAAATGGTGGGTCTTTTCATACAGGGCGTGCGCAGATGTGAATTAATACATATTTGCTTATGTCAATCCTATTCTGAGATGGTCTTTCCATGAAATTGGGTTTTTGGGGAGGGGACTGGGCATCAAGGGAGTGACATGGATGTGTATCAAAAGATCCATGTGTATGGGGAAGGGAAGCCTGTTCCTGGCTTCCTTTGAACTACTGTACATCCACTTTGTATGCAACTCAGAATCCGCCCCATGATGCATATTCTATTTAAAAAATAACATTTTTAAATTTATTTTTTTTTATTAAACTTCTACAGATATTCAGGAAAGGCATAGGCAACATCTTCTGGAGAAAACTCAGAGCTACGTGGAACACAAACCCCCAGGGTCTACCCAGGAACAGCAACAGTTCTACATTTCTGAACGTTACATCAAATTGATTGTTGTCTCTACCGATCATTTCAGACAGCGTCCTCAGAATGAGCTGGTGCACACTGGGCAGAAACACGAGAAATACTTAAAGAAGCAACAGAATGAGCTGAAACATATTTATCTCGATAGGTTGTTCCACTGGTGTCACGAATCAAAATGTGTGCCACATAGAGTAATGGTGAGCGGAGTACCGGGCATTGGGAAGACCACACTGATGCAGAAGTTTGTCTATGACTGGGTGCATAGAAAACTCTATCAGAGATTTGCCTTTGTCTTCTTCTTCAAATTCCGTGAGCTGAACAGACTGGAGAAGACCAGCTTGGAGGAGATGGTCCTTCAGCAATATCCATACCTTCAGAGTCAGCTTGGAAATATCTTACAGGATCCAGAAAAACTGCTCTTTATATTTGATGGCTTAGATGAAAGCATTCACCAAATGGATTTCACATCAAAGAAAGTGTGCAGCAATCCAAAACAGGTGGAAGATACAAACACAATTGTTGGTTGCTTATTGAAAGACTTTCTTCTTAAGGGTTGCTCTGTGCTAATGACCAGTCGTCCAACCAAACTAGTAGCAATTGATACTAATGTCTTCCAACGAGTAACTGAAATTATGGGCTTCTTTTTTAGGGAAAGACAGATGTACTTTGAACATTTCTTCAGAAACAAGGAACTGTCGGAGAAGGCGTTTGATTATGTCAGGGAGAATGACGCACTCTACACTTTCTGTTATATCCCATCCTACTGTTGGATCATCTGTACGGTACTATCAATGTGCTTCAAGGCCCAACCGGCAAACCATGAGCAGCTGATGTTAATATTGCCCAAAACAGTAACTCAACTCTTTGGGACTTTTGTCGCCAACATTCTGTCCAATCACAGCCAGGATAAATGTGGTGCTCGCGAACTGGTGAAGTCCATTGGGTGGATGGCAGAACATGGAGTAATGAATCATCTTCTTATATTTGATAAGCGAGATTTGGGATCTTTCAGTATAGATGATTCCTCCCGTCTCTTGTCAAGTTTCATGATGGAATCTGACCAACCACCTAATATCACCTATTCCTTCTTACATCTCACCATCCAGGAGTTCCTTGCAGCATTGTTTCACTATCTTGATAATTGTCCGGAAAAGTTGAAAAAGTCTCTACAGAAAGCCCAATCTTTTGAAGACTGTCGTGGGGAAGTTTTTGTTCGTTTTCTTTGTGGTCTATCGGATGTGTCCACCAGATCCATTCTGAAACCTTACCTAGGAGAATTCACCAGTCAGTCATCCAGGGACGTCATCACCTGGCTTCAGAAACATCGCCATGAATTAGATGCTCTACTCACAAATGAACAGGACAAAAGGAAGACTCTGAATTTATTCACCTATTTCTATGAATCTAAAAATAAGGCTCTAGTATATGAAACTCTCGGACCCAACAGAAAATTAGATTTTAATCGTTTCTCCTTGACGCCTCTTGATTGCACAGTCTTGTCATTTATTCTTGAGTCCTGCAGACATACAGAGGAGCTCGATGTTAGCAGTTGCTCAATTGCAAATGAGGGACTGGAGAGGCTTGCTCCAAATCTACACACAGTTGTAGACCTCAGGTAAAAATTGAGCTAATGTAACAAAGAAGCAAGCAGCCTACATTCTTTACACTCTGCTCACTAGAAAAAGATAGCGATCAATGGGGGTGATTACGACTTGATCGTAACTGTGCTCATTTTAGCACAGCTACGATTAGGAACACAGACATGCAGGGGGACGCCTAGCCCGCCCCGCATGTCAGTCCCTCCACCGTCGCTGAAGTACAAAAGCATCGAACAACGGCGATGCTTCTGTACTTCAAGAGTAGCTCCCAGCCGGCGCAGCTTTTGCGTGCTGGGCGGGAGCTACTCGTCGCTGCCTGGCTCGCAGCGGCTGCATGTGACATCACAAAGCCGCTGCGGTCTGCCCCCCCCGCCGGACCATGCCCACAAAACGGCAGCCGTCAATCAGGCAGAGGCCATCGCTAGGCAACGCCAGCCATCGGCTGTCAGCCATGCGCCAGCGCACTGCAGCGCCGGCGCATGCACAGTTCTGATCTGATCGCTGCGCTGCAAAGAACTGCAGCGAGCGATCAGGTCAGAATGACCCCCAATGTTTCCTTTACATGCGATGCTGGCTTATAACTTCTTATATTTCAGAAATTCATTACTCAGGTTCATTGTTTGTTACATTAATGATTATGATATAAGTCACAACTGCATCAAACATTTAACATTTTCATTTCGTTTATGGGGGGTCATTCCGAGTTGTTCACTTGTTGCCGATTTTCGCAACGGAGCGATTAAGGCCAAAATGCGCATGCGCATGGTACGCAGTGCGCATGCACTAAGTATTTTATCACAAAACTTAGTAGATTTACTCACGTCCGAACAAAGAATTTTCATCGTTCTGGTGATCGGAGTGTGATTGACAGGAAGTGGGTGTTTCTGGGCGGAAACCGACCGTTTTCAGGGAGTGTGTGGAAAAACGCAGGCGTGCCAGGATAAAACGCGGGAGTGTCTGGAGAAACGGGGGAGTGGCTGGCCGAACGCAGGGCGTGTTTGTGACATCAAACCAGGAACGAAACGGCCTGAGCTGATCGCAGTGTAGGAGTAAGTCTCCAGCTACTCAGAAACTGCTAAGAAATATTTATTCACAATTCTGCTAATCTTTCGTTCGCAATTCTGCTAAGCTAAGATCCACTCCCAGAGGGCGGCGGCCTAGCGTGTGCAATGCTGCTAAAAGCAGCTAGCGAGCGAACAACTCGGAATGAGGGCCATGGTTCACACATATGACAAATCTTTTACTACATGCCGATATTAAAGAAAAAACAAAAGCTCATAAGAAGCCTGGCATTTCTACTCCAGTGGGAGTTTTCACAGTGGAGTACGGACTGAAACAGCTGAAGTATAGTAAAGGGTGAAACGTGGTGAGGACGAAAGTTAAATAAAAACGTATGGCCAAATGTAATGACACCTAAGTTCAGCGGCCATGTGGGATGACGGATGAACGCAGATGTTTTTTTAAAGGGTCAATCAATTACAAGGCAAAACCATGCCTTGTTAGTGATTGCCCCTTTAAAAAAAACGTCCGAGTTCATCCGGTACCCCGCAAGGCCGCCGAACTTTGGTGTCATTACATTCGGCCAATAGATTTTGACGGCAGATAAGAACCACTTGGCCCATCTAGTTTGCCCCTTTTTTAACCATATTTTTACCTAAAACTCTATTTGATCCTTGGGGGTCATTCCGAGTTGATCGCTCGCTCCGGATTTTCGCAGTGCAGCGATTATGGCAGAACGGGGCTAATCTGCGCATGCGTATGCATCACAGTGCGCACGCGCGTCGTACAAGTACAAAGAGCATTATGGCTTTGCACAAGTTCTAGCGACACTTCCATTCGCACAGCCGAACGCAAGGAGATTGACAGGAAGTGGGAGTTTCTGGGTGTCAACTGACCGTGTTCTGGGAGTATTTGGAAAAACGCATGAGTGGCCGGGCGTTTGCAGGGCCGGTATTTGACGTTAATTCCGGGACCTTCGTCGCAGTGATGATCGCACAGAATAAGTAACTACAGGGCTGGTCTTGTTTTGCACAAAATGTGTTTGCTGCCGCGCGTCTGCACAGGCGTTCGCACTCCTGCAAAGTGAAAATACACTCCCCCTTGGGCGGTGACTATGCGTTTGCACGGCTGCTAAAAGTAGCTAGCGAGCGATCAACTCAGAATAAGGGCACTTATTTATTTGTTAGGATATCCTTATGTCTATTCCATGCATGTCTACCCTGTTGCATATCTTTGTGTCATCTTCAAAAAGGCATAGTTTCCCTTCAATACCATTTGCAATGTCACCAAAAAAGATATTAAAAATCTCTGGTTTAAGTACAGATCCCTGGGGTACTCCACTGGTAACATTTCCCTCCTGTGAATGCACTCCATTTACTACAACTCTCTGTTTTCTATCCTGTAACCAAGATCTTATTCATTCAACCATCTTCGTATCCAATTCCATGCTTTCAAGTTCATTTATCAGTCTGCGATGTGGGACAGTGTCAAAAGCCTTACTAAAGTCTAGACAAGCTATATCTATGGCTCCACCTTTATCCATCACTTTAGTCACACAGTTAAAAAAAAGTCAATAAGGTTTGTTTGACATGATCTACCCCCAGTAAATCCTTGCTGTTTGGGATCCTGTAAATTGCCGGATTTGAGATAAACTCTTTCTTATAAGAGTGTTTCCATCAATTTCCCAACTACTGATGTCAGACTCAGACTCACTGGTCTGTAGTTGTTTGCCTCTTCCTTGCTTCCACTTTTGTGCAGTGGGACTATGTTCGCTCTTTTCCAGTCCTGTGCAATTACTCCTGTAGCTAGTAACTGGTTGAATGAATCTGTTAATGGTACCAGGACCCCTTTAAGTTCTTTTAGTATCCTTGGATGTATCCCATCTGGCTCCATTGATTTATCCACTTTCAGCTTTGAGAGTTCTGTTAGGACCTTCTCCTCTGTAAATATACTTGTTTCATTTTTCTGAATATCCCTGCAACTTAACTGTGGACCTTCCCCTTTCTTTCAGTACTGAATACTGAGCCAATATAATTATTAAGATGATCTGTTACTACATTGTCTAAGTGTACAGGAGGGGAAGGATCTATCTATCAGGGGCATTTTAAGAGAGGAGGAGACCTGTGTGCAGCCTCCTCCATCCAGATCCCCTCTTCTCTGGTATCCGGATGATAGATAGACAGTGTCTAGTTAGACAGTCAATAGACAGACACCATATGTTAGACATTAGGTCGACAGGGTCAAAAGGTTGACATGAAAAAAAGGTAGACCGTACGAAAGGTAGACAGGGTCAAAAGGTCGAAATGAAAATGGTTGACATAAAAATGGTAGACAGGTTTAGAATTTTGTTTTTTACATGTTTTTGAAGTTTTTCATACCTTCTCTAGCCATGTCGGGATAGAGTTATAAACCTTGTGGCGAGCCACTGAGCCCGAAGCGTGGCGAATGGATGCATTTCTATAATTGGGGGTCCCAGATGACAGAACTATCTACACAAACCCAAAAAATGCAAAAAAAGAAAAAAAAGGTATCTACCTTTTTTTATGTCGACCATTTTCATGTCGACTTTTTAACCCTGTTTACTGTACTGTATACTTTTTCATGTCGACCTTTTGACTATCTAACATGTGGTGTCTATCTATTGACTGTCTGACTAGACACTATTATACCACACCCCTCTTCTCTAGCTGGCAGTGCTATAGAGCCTCAGACTCTAATACGCATGTGCAGATCTCCGGAAAAAATAGTGCGGCAGACATTTTCCTGGTGATTTCTGTACTGCACATGTGCAAAACGTTGGGAAAATTTCCGCCACCCCGATTTTCCTTGTAATATTCTGTGCTCTTGCTGCTGCCGATAGGGAACTCTGGAGAGGTGAGTATTAAAGAAATGGGTGCAGTGTGGCCTCCCCTGGAGAGGGTCCCATATGCACCACACACACTGCACCCTTTATAAATACGCCAGTGCTATCATGCCTTGACTGACATGTCTAGGCATAGTGGTTTATACATTACCGTTCTCAATGCCTTCTAAATTACTTCATTTTTTAAATTATTTGACAGGACAGTTCCGCTTTTCGTGCACTGTTCCGCTGTTGCACCCGCGGGCCGCTGTGTCCCAGGGTATGGGTGGAGGTTGGAAGGCCCTGTCACCTGCTGCTCAGTGAACAGATGGTGTGCGCATGTGCGTGGCATCTATTCAGAGGAGAGAGGGATCGGCGGCATACCCAGCAGCTTCTGCAGCCCTGGGCATGCCCCTAGTGTGATAAAAACCAAAGTCGTGAATTTCGGGTACAGCATTTCCCATTATGTTATGCCCTCTTTTCGGACGCGCACAAAAGTCCCAAGTCCACTTTTATAAAAGTTGTGAGGTGTGTCTTTATACAGTATGAAAAAGGATCATGAAGATCTAAAACAGCTTATTGTTCAAATAAACGTCAGTTTATGCAATACATTTCTTTTTGGAGTGCCGTTCATCTTTGCTTTATTCATTAGTTGTTCTGGCACACAACTTGAAGTTTCTATATTTACTTGGAAGTGACTGCTTCTATAAGCCTCTGTCTCTCTCTGTTTCTCACCTTCTCTCACTTCCCTTAAGTAAATGATGTGGGGGGGGGATCTTTTCAGTGGATCGAAGCGCTGCTTACTCAGATTTGAAGGGCGCTGTCGTGTCCCTCAGCCAGGGGCAAATCCCAAGCAGGATGCTATCACTGCGATGGCTTCACCTCCTACGCCCCGCACAGGTAGAAGAGACTGCTGCTACAGCAGTGTGTGCTGGCTGGAGATCAAAGCTGCTGCCCCCTGGGGTACACCATCAGGAAATTAGTACCCCTCTCGGCAGCAGTGAATATACCCAATATTGTCTTATCTTGCTCTTTCTCTTCTGCAGAATGTCTGGTAATGGTCTGACGGAGAGTGTGTGTTCCCTGCTGGCATCTGCAATACCTAGGAACCTGTCACTGAGGGAACTTACATTGTCGGGTAACAAGATAGCTGGTCCTCCCTTCCATGACATGATAACAGCTCTATCCAGTCCAACATGCAAAATGGAGAAACTAGAGTAAGTATAACACATAAGGCATTTTTTTTTTTAATCTACAAAATAAATTTGCCCAATGAATAACATCTGAGGGCACACACACAGTATTATGCTGTATATACAGCTATAATTCATAGCTATTGTCACAGTTTATACTGGATATGAACCTTGGCAAGTTTAAGAGAGGAGGGGTCCCCTGTGCAGACTCCTCTTTGTGGATCCCCGCGCATGCAAAGGTCTCCGGAAACATGGAGCCTGATGTGTTCCGAGACAGATCTTTACTGTGCATGCGCATGTCTCTGAGAAAATGGCCAACACACCATTTTCCAAGTGATTTATACAGCATCAGCAACACCACAGTTGGACTCTGGAGGGGTAAGTAATTAAATATGGGTGTAAGGTGTGCGGTGTGGACCCAGGGGCCTCTGTGCAAAGTGTGCATATGCGGCAATTTGCGTCCATCTCGTGTATAAGCAGCACTGATACTGTGGGCATTATTATGTGTATAAGCGACACTGATACTGTGGGCAAAATTATGTGTTTAAGCGACACTGATACTGTGGGCATTATTATGTGTATAAGCAGCACTGATACCGTGGGCATTATTATGGGTATAAGAGGCACTGCTATTATGGGCATTATTATGTGTATAAGCAGCACTGATACTGTGGGCATTATTATGTGTATAAGCAGCACTGATACTGTGGGCATTATTATGTGTATAAGCAGCACTGATACCGTGGGCATTATTATGTGTATAAGCAGCACTGATACTGTGGGCATTATTATGTGTATAAGCAGCACTGATACTGTGGGCATTATTATGTGTATAAGCAGCACTGATACTGTGGGCATTATTATGAGTATAAGAGGCACTGCTATTATGGGCATTAATATGTGTATAAGCAGCACTGATACTGTGGGCATTATTATGGGTATAAGAGGCACTGCTATTATGGGCATTATTATGTGTATAAGCAGCACTGATACTGTGGGCATTATTATGTGTATAAGCAGCACTGATACTGTGGGCATTATTATGTGTATAAGCAGCACTGATACTGTGGGTATTATGTGTATAAGCAGCACTGATACTGTGGGTATTATTATGGGTATAAGAGGCACTGCTATTATGGGCATTATTATGTGTATAAGCAGCACTGATACTGTGGGCATTATTATGTGTATAAGCAGCACTGATACTGTGGGTATTATTATGGGTATAAGAGGCACTGCTATTATGGGCATTATTATGTGTATAAGCAGCACTGATACTGTGGGCATTATTATGTGTATAAGCAGCACTGATACTGTGGGCATTATTATGTGTATAAGCAGCACTGATACTGTGGGCATTATTATGTGTATAAGCAGCACTGATACTGTGGGCATTATTATGTGTATAAGCAGCACTGATACCATGGGCATTATTATGTGTATAAGCAGCACTGATACTGTGGGCATTATTATGTGTATAAGCAGCACTGATACTGTGGGCATTATTATGTGTATAAGCAGCACTGATACTGTGGGCATTATTATGTGTATAAGCAGCACTGATACTGTGGGCATTATTATGTGTATAAGCAGCACTGATACCATGGGCATTATTATGTGTATAAGCAGCACTGATACTGTGGGCATTATTATGTGTATAAGCAGCACTAATACCGTAGCCATTATAATGTGTATAAGCGACACTGATACTGTGGGCATTATTATGTGTATAAGCAGCACTGATACTGTGGGCATTATTATGTGTATAAGCAGCACTGATACTTTGGGCATTATTATGTGTATAAGCGGTACTGATACTGTGGGCATTATTGTGTGTATTAGCAGCACTAATACCGTAGCCATTATAATGTGTATAAGCGACACTGATACTGTGGGCATTATTATGTGTATAAGCAGCACTGATACTGTGGGCATTATTATGTGTATAAGCAGCACTGATACTTTGGGCATTATTATGTGTATAAGCAGCACTGATACTGTGGGCATTATTGTGTGTATAAACGGCACTGCTACTGTGGGTATTATTATGTGCATAACTGGCGCTCATACTGTGGGCATTATTACTCTCTCTCCCCCTATTCTATCTCTTTCTATCCCCCGTATTCATTTTCTTCCTTCCTTTTAGTCTTGCGCTCCCTCTCTCTTTAACATTCTCTCTCTGTGGGACCTATTTATTAAGTAATATTTACAGCATATCACCTGACAACACCCATTTTGGGGAGGTTCCAGCAAATGTAAAATAAAGGGACTGCAGCAGATACTTTATACTTGGCATGATCCCGCCATTTCCATCAGCAGTAGCAGCTGCATAGGACTCTAGAGGGACTGCTGGGCTGTTAAATTTACCAAGCTCTGGTATGCGAAGCCTGGTCTATGCACTGGTGATCACTTCACCTCTAACACAGCGCAGGGACAGGCTTCTTTCTGAGTCTCTGTCCCTGCGTTGTGTTTTTTTTTAGTACATTTTGGGGAAATCTAATTTCTTATTGCCACGAAGAGCGGCGACAAGAAAATATAACTATTGGGTCTAAAATACAATAATGAATAATTCTGCCCCTATGTCTCTCTTTACACAGACTGTTTTACCCCTGTGGGAATGCATCAGTGCTGAATACGATATCCGTTCATTAGGTAGACATCGCTTAGGTCGACAGTTATTAGGTCGACTATTATTGGTCGACACGGCAAATGTTGACATGAGGTTTAAAAAAAATAATAATCCCATTTTTGTAATTTTTTCATACTTTACGATCCACGCGGACTGCGATTGGGAATCATAACCTTGCCCGAATCATCGAGAGCCATGCGAGGGGGGACACGGTGCACTAATTGGGGTTTCCGGTCACTTTATGAAGAAAACAACACCCAAAAATATCCAAAACCTCATGTCGACCTTTTCATTGACTACCTCATGCCCATGTCGACCCATTTCCGGAGTCGACCCAGTCAGGGTTGACCAATATGGTCGACCTAATGACTGTCGTCCTAGTTAGTGTCGACCTAATGATCCACACCCGCTGAATACAGTGTGTGTTTAGAGCAAGCGTATTTACTGTACGTACATTCAGGTGTAATGATTTGCACATAAACTGCCGACAGTAAACAGCGGTATCAGATAATTAAGCGTCATTTATTGGAAATTGGAATAAGGATTTTCTTTATTTTGTTGTGAGACTTTTGTTGTCATTTTTCTCCTTCAGATTGAGTAATACCGGCCTGACAGACGACTTCTCACCCCGGCTGGCATTTCTTATCAGTAACAATCATTTCCTGAAGGAGATTGGCCTGTCCGATAACGCACTGGAGGGGCCTCACTTCGGTGAGTTGATGAGGACACTGGCAAGCCCAGAGTGCAGGCTAGAACATATGAGGTAAGTGACTGCTCTGCATCATCGCTATCACACGTTCATCTCCACCATCAGAAGATTACCCTGCAATTCATTAATTACTGTCTACTTTCTCTATCGTCCTAGTGGATGCTGGGGTTCCTGAAAGGACCATGGGGAATAGCGGCTCCGCAGGAGACAGGGCACAAAAGTAAAGCTTTCCGATCAGGTGGTGTGCACTGGCTCCTCCCCCTATGACCCTCCTCCAAGCCAGTTAGATTTTTGTGCCCGGCCGAGAAGGGTGCAATCTAGGTGGCTCTCCTAAAGAGCTGCTTAGAGAAAGTTTAGCTTAGGTTTTTTATTTTACAGTGAGTCCTGCTGGCAACAGGATAACTGCAACGAGGGACTTAGGGGAGAAGAAGTGAACTCACCTGCGTGCAGGATGGATTGGCTTCTTGGCTACTGGACATCAGCTCCAGAGGGACGATCACAGGTACAGCCTGGATGGTCACCGGAGCCTCGCCGCCGGCCCCCTTGCAGATGCTGAAACATGAAGAGGTCCAGAATCGGCGGCAGAAGACTCCTCAGTCTTCTAAAGGTAGCGCACAGCACTGCAGCTGTGCGCCATTTTCCTCTCAGCACACTTCACACGGCAGTCACTGAGGGTGCAGGGCGCTGGGAGGGGAGCGCCCTGGGAGGCAAATGAAAACCTATTTGGCTAAAAAATACCTCACATATAGCCTCCGGGGCTATATGGAGATATTTAACCCCTGCCAGAATACACTAAAGAGCGGGAGACGAGCCCGCCGGAAAAGGGGCGGGGCCTATCTCCTCAGCACACAGCGCCATTTTCCTTACACAGCTCCGCTGGTCAGGACGGCTCCCAGGTCTCTCCCCTGCACTGCACTACAGAAACAGGGTAAAACAAGAGAGGGGGGGCAAAATAGTGGCAAAAATTATATTATAAAAGCAGCTATACAGGGAGCACTTATTATAAGGCTATCCCTGTCATATATAGCGCTTTTGGTGTGTGCTGGCAAACTCTCCCTCTGTCTCCCCAAAGGGCTAGTGGGGTCCTGTCTTCGTTAAGAGCATTCCCTGTGTGTCTGCTGTGTGTCGGTACGTGTGTGTCGACATGTATGAGGACGATATTGGTGTGGAGGCGGAGCAATTGCCTGTAATGGTGATGTCACTCTCTAGGGAGTCGACACCGGAATGGATGGCTTATTTAGGAAATTACGTGATAATGTCAACACGCTGCAAGGTCGGTTGACGACATGAGACGGCCGACAAACAATTAGTACCGGTCCAGACGTCTCAAAAACACCGTCAGGGGTTTTTAAAACGCCCGTTTACTTTAGTCGGTCGACACAGACACAGACAGGGACACTGAATCCAGTGTCGACGGTGAATAAACAAACGTATTCCTTATTAGGGCCACACGTTAAAGGCAATGAAGGAGGTGTTACATATTTCTGATACTACAAGTACCACAAAAGAGGGTATTATGTGGGATGTGAAAAAACTACCGTAGTTTTTCCTGAATCAGATAAATTAAATAAAGTGTGTGATGATGCGTGGGTTCCCCTCGATAGAAAATTATGGGCGGTATACCCTTTCCCGCCAGAAGTTAGGGCGCGTTGGGAAACACCCCTTAGGGTGGATAAGGCGCTCACACGCTTATCAAAACAAGTGGCGGTACCGTCTATAGATAGGGCCGTCCTCAAGGACCAGCTGACAGGAGGCTGGAAAATATCATAAAAAGTATATACACACATACTGGTGTTATACTGCGACCAGCGATCGCCTCAGCCTGGATGTGCAGAGCTGGGTGGCTTGGTCGGATTCCCTGACTAAAAATATTGATACCCTTGACAGGGACAGTATTTTATTGACTATAGAGCATTTAAAGGATGCATTTCTATATATGCGAGATGCACAGAGGGATATTTGCACTCTGGCATCAAGAGTAAATGCGATGTCCATATCTGCCAGAAGATGTTATGGACACGACAGTGGTCAGGTGATGCAGATTCCAAACGGCACAAAGGTGTATTGCCGTATAAAGGAAGAGGAGTTATTTGGGGTCGGTCCATCGGACCTGGTGGCCACGGCAACTGCTGGAAAATCCGCCGTTTTTACCCTAAGTCACATCTCTGCAGAAAAAGACACCGTCTTTTCAGCCTCAGTCCTTTCGTCCCTATAAGATCATATCTGCCCAGGGATAGAGGAAAGGGAAGAAGACTGCAGCAGGCAGCCCATTCCCAGGAACAGAAGCGTTCCACCGCTTCTGACAAGTTCTCAGCATGGCGCTGAGACCGTACAGGACCCCTGGATCCTACAAGTAGTATCCCAGGGGTACAGATTGGAATGTCGAGACGTTTCCCCTTCGCAGGCTCCTGAAGTCTGCTTTACCAAGGTCTCCCTCCGACAAGGAGGCAGTATGGGAAAAAATTCACAAGCTGTATTCCAGCAGGTGATAATTAAATTACCCCTCCTACTACAAGAAAAGGGGTATTATTCCACACTATATTGTGGTACTGAAGCCAGAAGGCTAGGTGAGACTTATTCTAAAAATTTTTTTTTGAACACTTACAAAGGTTCAAATCAAGATGGAGTCACTCAGAGCAGTGATAACGAACCAGGAAGAAGGGGACTATATAGTGTCCCGGGACATCAGGGATGCTTACCTCTATGTCCCAAATTTGCCCTTCTCACTAAGGGTACCTCAGGTTCGTGGTGCAGAACTGTCACTATCAGTTTCAGACGCTGCCGTTTGGATTGTCCACGGCACCCCGGGTCTTTACCAAGGTAATGGCCGAAATAATGATTCTTCTTCGAAGAAAAGGCGTTGACAATGCTAAATTCCTTTGTCGTATAAACAACCCTTTATGAAGTCTAAGAACACTGTACGCTGTTTACTTAAGAAGTACCGTACGGGTACGCTGGTTGCGTAACGATCGCTCAGCCGTAGGCGAGACGCTCAAGCGTCACGTTCGCTCACGGCCCAGCGATCACAGGACAGCACGTTAAATGGCTTTTGACTAACGTAATGATTCGCTATGGCGTAGCAGATGCTCGAGACCACGAGGAGATCACCAGCGGCGCAGACGCTCACAACGCTATACCTTTATGTCTAAACCTTTTAACAATGAAATACACAGAATACCTTAATGTGAATACAGGGTGTAAGTGCAACCTTGTGTAACCTGACTAATTACAAAGCTGCTTGAGCGTCACCGACGCTCAAGTGAACACTTAACACTATAGGAAATACACAGATACTGGTTTAGGGTCCAAAGCCTATTAACTGTATTATATCTAATATACTTGTAAAAGGGGATAACCGTACAAATGATACACTACAATATAACAAAGACTTCCTAACCACAGAACTAAACAATAAATACAAAAAGACAATACTACACTGACCTAAATGCAATACAATACTATAATACTATGAGAGATATAAGAGAAAAGAGGAGAGAGAGAGAGAGAGAGACGGAGAGAGATGAGAGAAATTGGCTCACAGTAAGACAATGATAACATTAAATAAGAGACAACATGGTTGCAGATAAAACTACACATGTGAGAGACAATCGCTGCGCAGTTAGTCAATGCTGAATACAGCATGGGATGGAAGCTAGACTCCATTTTGAGAAACCTCCACTTGATTCCAAAGACCACACCACATGGCTGAAAGGGGGAGGGGAAGACATCCAGCAGCAGCCATTTTAGATTTGCAGGTCCAAACACATGGCACTTTATTCCAAAATGTCCAAGCCTCAAAACAATGCATATGTTCTGATTTTACAATTCCAAACCATCTAAATCACCTTTCACAATGTAATCCAACTTCCTAGAACCATCTCATAATTTCACATCCCAAACAACTTCAGTATCTCAATAACCAGAGCATATTCATCACAAGACCAGATCACAATGTAATTAACACAAACGTAACTGCATGGTGGTATTTATGATTAACAGGATATATAGTATAACTAACCAGCACAATCTATTTTAAATCTCCATAGGCAAACAAATACCACAAATACTATGCTACAGATTGTATACTGTTCCAATTTATCACAGACTTCACAGAGTATCCACAAACACCCAACAATCACACAACCAAGTTACAATATTCTATTTAAACCAGAAAGCAATCTGTCTGTTTCCTTATCTAGCCATGTGAAATTCAATACTTAGCCTTTAGTTTGGAAGATGTCCTGGGGATTTAGCCGCCATGCTGCTGGGTGCCAGGTAGCTGTGCGTGTGTGTGTGAGTGTAGCTACATTACATCTGTTCTCTGAGGCCACACCTGACCACTACCTTCCTGTTTGACCAGTACCTGGGGGAGGGGTCTTTCTTTCTCCTTTGTATATGCTAATCAGGTTCAGCCCTGAAAACTTAGTAAAAGGTTGTCTTGAGCATCCATTGTTCTAACAATATGATCTTAGCTTTTATACATATAATCATATCTATCCGCTGCAATGTCCCACAACAACACAACAGGCCTCAAACTAACCCACACCTCATTCTGCTTGCTTCAATACCAAACATGATGTGTTTATCTGGTTCGGTTCGAATGATACACATCCATGACATTAATTCATTAGCCAATTCTAAATCTCCATGATGTCTGGTGCTGTTCATTATTATAACCATGTACTGTATGAAACAAGCGCCGAATCCATCTCAGTGCCATGTCCGAGCAAATGCGTGTTTCCATATATTGCTGTGCTCGCTGCGCATATTTGCAAGTATAGCGACTTATATGTGTGCAGTTTATATGGTCTCTCTATGTAATATTTTTGACTTTGACAGTCCACCCTTTGGCAGTCACCAATAACTGCCACTTCCTAAAACATTTCAAAAAGAGAAAAATATATGTCAGGGGTTAATACATTTCCATGGTTGGGTAAGGGAGGAGAGAGGAGAAGGTGTGAAGAGGGTATGACCTAGTGAGATAGCAGAAGCATGTGTGTATGAATCCATGTTTGGGGGGTCATGTATCATCGTGCCGTACGTGTTGTACATCAAGCTTCGAGGTATTGCGAAGTATACATTTGAATTCCTTCTTATCCCGTACTAAGGGTCTGTGGATGGGCTGTCAAACTTTACCGAGCTCATTTCGGCTGTGGTTGTAACAAAATGGGGGAGCACATTTTAGTTGATGATACATGAATGGGGGAGGTATGTGGTTGCTGATATCTGTGCCTGTATTCCCTATCGACTATGTGTGTCATTACCTGAGGGTTGTAGAGATGAAGATAAAGAACACTTATGGAAAATGCAATGATATTCTATGTCAGGGAAATGTACATCTGTTGTTGAAGTTTTGTTCGGTATCTGTTGAGAGTCGTCTTCTTTGCGCTGTATTGCTCTTTGGGCATGAGCAAATAGCTTTGTCAGTGCCATCAGATTTACAAAAAATGTTGGGCTAGCGTGAGTTTAAAATACTAGGGAAACTGGGGATCCATGGCAAAGTTCATCAAGTGTCCATATCATAGGTCGTCAAAACTTCATCTTTGGTTCTTGTCTGTTGTCTGTATAGCGTCTCGTTAACTTCCTCGTCCAAGGGGTCTTTGTATCTTGGAGAAAAGCAGAAAAACAGGTGAAAGAAACGGACCGTATAATCGCATTTTCATCACATCATGGTTTCTATCATTGGGTCATATACCAAATCCAGGTTAATTACAGTTTCCTCACTCCTTAGACTCATTACCTCAGGTAGTACTTTTCCAATACAACACAATCCTTCAGAGTTTGGGGCAAGCCGCTCATACGCCTTTCTCCCGCATATGAAATATGCATCATCGGGGAGAACATATGGGACGGAATATGTCATTACCATGTTACACATTTTCCATGTGAACTCTCCTAACCCTAATTCTCCCATCTGTTTAGTACACGTATCAGTTTGTACGATATGTGCACAGTATCCTGGTGATACTTCTCCAACTCTCGTAAACCTATTTCCTAAGGTATACCTATACCGGAAAGATTTTCCTCTACTGGCTATGTGGCGTACAAGCTCTGTATCTGTAGGCATCCTATCTGCTCTATGCAAAAAGGTCATGGTTAGGTTGCTCCATGACACTTCCCAATTTCCCGGCTTTCGGGGATTGGAGATGTTAAAACATAATAGGGACCTATCCACATGGTATTGGTGGAGCTTCAAACTAGGAGGGCTGGAGATATTAAACCTCCGGTCCACCGGTCTCCCACCACTTAGCTCAAGTACCTCCCCTAACGTTAAAGGAAATGGTACTAGCCCTGATTTACTATGACCCTGAGGTACTTGAGAGCATACCCAACAATCTGTTTTATTTAACACACTACCCACTAAGGAGTGATAGTCACTCAATGGATGCCGGTCCATATGGATATTAAAACTGGATTGGCATTTCTTTATGCATCCATCCTCTACCAGATTGTCACAGAGCCTACAGATACAATTTTCTTTTTGAACTAACAATCCTTCACAATTGTTTACAAATAACATGGTTGTTAGATCGTGCCCGGTACTCGCCTTTGCTTGGTGATTGGGTTGCTATTGGAAATTTACACCTCCGTCTCAGTCATCAGGACCTTTCTGGATCCTTTTTCGACCTCGCTGGTACTCTCACCGAAACAGACTGCTCTGGTCAACATCATGGTCAACAGGAAAATCCATATCACAGTCTCTTGGGGCAAGTCCATCTTACAGGATGAGAAAAGAAGAAATTTGTAAAGGGGGTATAAGAAATCAGTTTGAGGGGGGGAGAACTTGTTACGATAATAAGTTCTCTCGTCTTGTTGTTCTTCTTGTTCTGCTGTCCTCTCAAAGGTGCTGTCTCTCAGTCTTCCAAACGAACATTCTGGTGATGCAATATTCCTTCCTAACCGGCGATCTTTCTGTAAGGAGCAAAAATCTGGCATTACCATTGGTCCAACTGAGGGGTGACATACCATCTTTAAACCATGGAAACATGAGTGGGAAGAGAGAGACAACAAAAAAACAAAAGAGATAGAGAACAATTCATGTGCATATATACATTACATAACTCGACAATAACCACCAATGAGAAAAGAGAAACAAAACATTTTTTAAACATTGTCAACATTAAGAAAACATTGTTAGCATTAGAAAAACATTGTCAGACTTATTAGGCTGTCATATCTATGTGTCTACTGGTCTCCTTGAGCAGTCCCTCCCCACCAGCACCTGCATTACTCCACTGTCTGTATCTGGCCAGAAATACATTGTGGCGGAGGTCATGCTGGGGTTTGGTAGACTTCTGCAAGGACCAAGTGGATATGCAATGTGTGAATTCTTACCAATACTCGTCAGAGATGGGGATAGAGAGAGAGAGAGAAAAAAAAAACATTTCACTGATACATTTACAATGTTTCACCTGGTCATTCCTGTGTCTTTCAGTGAATGACCTCCCAATTTATTAACCGTTACCTCAGGCTTACCATCAGTCCTAAGGATCACCTTTCCTGACTATATATTATGGGTGTGGCCCAAAATTCTTCCTATATGATCCCTGATTATAATTTGGTGTGTCATAACTTTTGCTCATTTTCATGTCTAGGGGGTCTGATTTTATGTGGGCTGTTGCAGTTACTGGCATAATGCCCTTCTCTTTTGCACAGATCACAAATCCTTAAGTTCCTCCATGTGCCAATGGCCTGGGGTTTTGGTTGATTTGATGCCTCCTCAAACGCTTGGATGCTCATCACCATCAACCGCTTTCCCTGTACCTACCTGATTCCTTGGATACCATGATTATGTCGTTGTCTAGGGGGTTCATATACCTTCTGTGAATCTTTGATCATACAGTTAGATCTTTCCTAGGATCTGGGTAATCAGACATGATTGATCTCAATTCTGGCCGGGACCAGGGATGGCGCATTGCACTGTCCTTGACGGGAATGGTTCCCTGATCGTCAGTCTTCCCATTGGGGACTGTGATCACCCTGACAGGACTAAACTCAATTACATCACCTTGTTTTGGTCTTACAATATGGGGTACATTTGTATGTGCGAGATATAAAACATTGTACGTACCTGTGGACACGACCTCACCTGACCCTCCGTTAGGGGGTTTGATTATTGCCTTTACCAATTTGGTCGCGTCCACCTGGATGTCTTGTAGGATGGCTTCTGGAAGAGGTGCCGACATCGTTCTGGGCTCACTTTCTTGTTGGTAATCCTGAGGGAAGTTTAACATGGGGTGCGACTTGCACAGGTTAACATTTGTAATTTTTACACTTTCATTTTCATAAACATTATTACATTTAACACTTTCATTCTTAATACAGTTACTAAGTGCATTTTTATCGTACAACATTGTGCCATTTCTCTGCAACCATAATCCTCTTCAATGCCATGTCTCTCCTCTCAAGATGAAAGTTAGATATGTAAGTTACATTTCTTTGCATTTCACTTTCCTGTTGCCATAACTGCAAACAATCATCATGTTTAACTCGTTGTTTCCAGGATTTTATGAGACTGATCCTTTGCCTTAAATTATGCAACACCTCTGAGTCAAAACTACCTATCCCGGGAAATGGTGCCTTATCCCCCGCAGTCATTCGTGTCCATTCATCACAAAAGGTCTCAGTGTGGGGACCATATTTCCCCCACATTACTAACCGAGCAGACCCTCGGGGTCTGCAAGCCTCTGGAGTCTGAATCCTGACCTCCGACCGTCTCTGTGTTGTGCACTTGGCTGCCATTGTGGACCTTTTTAACACAGAAAAACTTCCTAAAATGCACCAAACACAGAACTTCGTTGGAAATCCTTAAAGCTCTTCCACTGAACTTCTTCTGCTCCGGGTATCTCCGGTCCGCCTTCTAGCAGACACGTGTAGCCGTTGCAGGCCCTATCTCTAGAGATTTTCCTGAGAAAATTCCCTTCCTTTTTCTTTACACAAATCACGCTTGCATGTACTCCCTACAACACGTATGAGGGCAAGATTTACGCATGGATATACGACCTCATATCACGTTGCGTTATTGGTCACACATACAACCGTGCGGTCCAATCGTACCACTTATAGACACTTGTTGCCCATAAATGGTAGGATCATTGGAGTCTCCCTACTGTGCTCCAAAACAGCCAGAGCGTAATACAACGAAAACTTTATCACACTCTGTTGCACGTTTTCACTCAGATCGTGCTCATCACGTTCCACATAGATCACACAGATCACAAAGTCCACAAAGCGGAATTCAATACCGTTTTATCACATAGATCACAAAGTCCACAAAGCGGGATTCAATACACTCATACCGTTTTCAACCCACTATCATTCTTATAGTTTTCTGATCAGAAAAATCATTTCCCGTAGTCTGATAGCTCTCCCCAGAGGCGTTACAGTAAAGTAAGGTATTTAAACTAAATTTTGGAAACTGAACAAATGTGTGCTATTGTCTTGTGGCTTCTGTATCGCCTTTGCGTTATTTCAACTTATCGTGACTTGAGCTACGTGGGCGTAACCGGACGCTCCGTTGCATAATGTACGCTGCGTGCGTCTGCCTTTGGATTGCGTACGCTCTGTCCTTGTAAGCACACTTGTACACAGACCAAGTACGTTCACAGTAACACACTACACGTTTATCAATGTGAATGATCTTTAAGTGTAATCATTCACTATACACCACCCAAATCTCCCTTGTATTCTTAGGCGAGACTGTGTGCGTGCTTTACAAATTACCCCTTAAATGTATTACTTTTACACTTTAACTACCGAGTAGCAACAAATCTTTCTTAGCACGTTATCAATGCAAATGGCAAACAGGAAGGTGAGATGTGAAACTTACACAGATGAAAATGCAATTCTAAATTTAATCTAATAACATACATTGATGTAAGCACATGCATATAGATATTACATATAAGTACCAATCACTATTACCTATGATATAGATTAAATAAATGCATAAAAAAAAAAAACTCATTAAATGATGATTTCTTTTTGACAGTGGATGGCTGATTGTTTCCTGAGTCAACTGAAAACCAGCCGCTCAGAAAAAAATAATTAAAAAAATTTGACCTTCCCAAAATGGCCGCTGCTCCTCCCCCTTCCACCTCCATGAGGGTCACACAAAATGGTGGACAGACCATGCGGCCTCTTGTCACAAAGAAAGTCATCATTCAAAACTCCTAAAGTTATTCTAGGCCTGAGTGTGTAGTTGGCACCAAATTGAAATAAAAACCAGATTTTCAAAGACAATAGCGTACTGTTCTTACCTCCGGTCCCGGATTCCCTCAGCACCCTTTACTAAGCGAAACAGACGCTTATCCAATCAGCACTGCAAGGAATATGATCCCGCCCTTTGCTGATGGATAATGTCTGCTGATATTACCTAGCAGAGATATGTGAAGGACAGGACGAGTCCCCCAATTGACAATGCTAAATTCCTTTGTCGTATAAACAACCCTTTATGAAGTCTAAGAACACTGTACGCTGTTTACTTAAGAAGTACCGTACGGGTACGCTGGTTGCGTAACGATCGCTCAGCCGTAGGCGAGACGCTCAAGCGTCACGTTCGCTCACGGCCCAGCGATCACAGGACAGCACGTTAAATGGCTTTTGACTAACGTAATGATTCGCTATGGCGTAGCAGACGCTCGAGACCACGAGGAGATCACCAGCGGCGCAGACGCTCACAACGCTATACCTTTATGTCTAAACCTTTTAACAATGAAATACACAGAATACCTTAATGTGAATACAGGGTGTAAGTGCAACCTTGTGTAACCTGACTAATTACAAAGCTGCTTGAGCGTCACCGACGCTCAAGTGAACACTTAACACTATAGGAAATACACAGATACTGGTTTAGGGTCCAAAGCCTATTAACTGTATTATATCTAATATACTTGTAAAAGGGGATAACCGTACAAATGATACACTACAATATAACAAAGACTTCCTAACCACAGAACTAAACAATAAATACAAAAAGACAATACTACACTGACCTAAATGCAATACAATACTATAATACTATGAGATATATAAGAGAAAAGAGGAGAGAGAGAGAGAGAGAGAGAGACGGAGAGAGAGAGACGGAGAGAGATGAGAGAAATTGGCTCACAGTAAGACAATGATAACATTAAATAAGAGACAACATGGTTGCAGATAAAACTACACATGTGAGAGACAATCGCTGCGCAGTTAGTCAATGCTGAATACAGCATGGGATGGAAGCTAGACTCCATTTTGAGAAACCTCCACTTGATTCCAAAGACCACACCACATGGCTGAAAGGGGGAGGGGAAGACATCCAGCAGCAGCCATTTTAGATTTGCAGGTCCAAACACATGGCACTTTATTCCAAAATGTCCAAGCCTCAAAACAATGCATATGTTCTGATTTTACAATTCCAAACCATCTAAATCACCTTTCACAATGTAATCCAACTTCCTAGAACCATCTCATAATTTCACATCCCAAACAACTTCAGTATCTCAATAACCAGAGCATACATATAATCATATCTATCCGCTGCAATGTCCCACAACAACACAACAGGCCTCAAACTAACCCACACCTCATTCTGCTTGCTTCAATACCAAACATGATGTGTTTATCTGGTTCGGTTCGAATGATACACATCCATGACATTAATTCATTAGCCAATTCTAAATCTCCATGATGTCTGGTGCTGTTCATTATTATAACCATGTACTGTATGAAACAAGCGCCGAATCCATCTCAGTGCCATGTCCGAGCAAATGCGTGTTTCCATATATTGCTGTGCTCGCTGCGCATATTTGCAAGTATAGCGACTTATATGTGTGCAGTTTATATGGTCTCTCTATGTAATATTTTTGACTTTGACAGCGTCTTAATTATCCCTTACTTGGACGATCTCCTGATAAGGGCATAGTCCAGGGAACAGTTGGAGGTCGGAGTAGCACTATCTCGGATACTGCTACAACAGCACGGGTGGATTCTAAATATTCCAAAATCGCAGCTGATCCCGACGACACGTCTGCTGTGCCTAGGGATGATTCTGGACACAGTCCAGAAAAAGGTGTTTCTCCCGGAAGAGAAAGCCAGGGAGTTATCCGAGCTAGTCAGGAACCTCCTAAAAACAGTGCATCATTGCACAAGGATCCTGGTAAAAATGGTGGCTTCCTACGAAGCAATTCCATTCGGCAGATTTCACGCAAGAACTTTTCAGTGGGATCTGCTGGACAAATGGTCCGGATCGCATCTTCAGATGCATCAGCGGATAACCCTATATCCAAGGACAAGGGTGTCTCTCCTGTGGTGGTTATAGAGTGCTCATCTTCTAGAGGGCCGCAGATTCGGCATTCAGGATTGGATGCTGGTGACCACGGAGCCCAGCCCGAGAGACTGGGGAGCAGTCACACAAGGAAAAAATTTCCAGGGAGTGTGATCAAGTCTGGAGACTTTTCTCCACATAAATATACTGGAGCTAAGGGTAAATTTATAATGCTCTAAGCTTTGCAAGACCTCTGCTTCAAGGTCAGCCGGTATTGATCCAGTGGGAAAAACATCACGGCAGTCGCCCACGTAAACAGACAGGGCGACACAAGAAGCAGGAGGGCAATGGCAAAAACTGCAAGGACTTTTCGCTGGGCGGAAAATCATGTGATAGCACTGTCAGCAGTGTTTCATCCCGGGAATGGAAACTGGGAAGCAGACTTCCTCAGCAGGCACGACCTCCACCCGGGAGAGTGGAAACTTCATCGGGAAGTTTTTTCCACATGATTGTAAACCGTTGGGAAATACCAAAGGTGGACATGATGGCGTCCCGTCTGAACAAAAAACGGGACAGGTATTGCGCCAGGTCAAGAGACCCTCAGGCAATAGCTGTGGACGTTCTGGTAACACCGTGGGTGTACCAGTCGGTGTATGTGTTCCCTCCTCTGCTTCTCATACCTAAGGTGCTGAGAATTATAAGACGTAGAGGAGTAAGAACTATACTCATGGCTCCGGATTGGCCAAGAAGGACTTGGTACCCGGAACTTCAAGAGATGCTTACAGAGGTCTTATGGCCTCTGCCGCTAAGAAGGGACTTGCTTCAGCAAGTACCATGTCTGTTCCAAGACTTACCGCAGCTGCGTTTGTCGGCATGGCGGTGGAAAGCCGGATCCTAAGGGAAAAAGGCATTCCGGAAGAGGTCATTCCTACCCTGGTCAAAGCCAGAAAGGAGGTGACCGCACAACATTATCACCACATGTGGCGAAAATATGTTGCGTGGTGTGAGGCCAGGAAGGCCCCACAAAGAAAGTTCAACTCGGTCGTTTCCTGCATTTCCTGCAAACAGGAGTGTCTATGGGCCTCAAATTGGGGTCCATTAAGGTTCAAATTTCGGCCCTGTCGATTTTCTTCCAGAAAGAATTGGCTTCAGTTCCTGAAGTCCAGAAGTTTGTCAAGGGAGTATTGCATATACAACCCCCTTTTGTGCCTCCAGTGGCACTGTGGGATCTCAACGTAGTTCTGGGATTCCTCAAATCACATTGGTTTAAAACCAGTCAAATCTGTGGATTTGAAGCATCTCACATGAAAAGTGACCATGCTCTTGGCCCTGGCCTGGACCAGGCGAGTGTCAAATTGGTGGTTTTTTTCTCAAAAAAGCCCATATCTGTTTGTCCATTCGGACAGGGCAGAGCTGCGGACTCGTCCCCAGTTCTCTCCCTAAGGTGGTGTCAGTGTTTCACCTGAACCAGCTTATTGTGGTGCCTTGCACCTACTAGGGACTTGGAGGACTCCAAGTTGCTAGATGTTGTCAGGGCCCTGAAAATATGTTCCAGGACGGCTGGAGTCAGGAAAACTGACTTGCTGTTATCCTGTATGCACCCAACAAACTGGGTGCTCTTGCTTCTAAGCAGACTATTGCTAGTTGGATGTGTAATACAATTCAGCTTGCACATTCTGTGGCAGGCCTGCCACAGCCAAAATATGTAAATGCCCATTCCACAAGGAAGGTGGGCTCATCTTGGGCGGCTGCCCGAGGGGTCTCGGCTTTACAACTTTGCCGAGCAGCTACTTGGTCAGGGGCAAACACGTTTGCTAAATTCTACAAATTTGATACCCTGGCTAAGGAGGACCTGGAGTTCTCTCATTCGGTGCTGCAGAGTCATCCGCACTCTCCCGCCCGTTTGGGAGCTTTGGTATAATCCCCATGGTCCTTTCAGGAACCCCAGCATCCACTAGGACGATAGAGAAAATAAGAATTTACTTACCGATAATTCTATTTCTCGGAGTCCGTAGTGGATGCTGGGCGCCCATCCCAAGTGCGGATTATCTGCAATACTTGTACATAGTTACAAAAATCGGGTTATTATTGTTGTGAGCCATCTTTTCAGAGGCTCCGCTGTTATCATACTGTTAACTGGGTTTAGATCACAAGTTGTACGGTGTGATTGGTGTGGCTGGTATGAGTCTTACCCGGGATTCAAAATTCCTCCCTTATTGTGTACGCTCGTCCGGGCACAGTACCTAACTGGCTTGGAGGAGGGTCATAGGGGGAGGAGCCAGTGCACACCACCTGATCGGAAAGCTTTACTTTTGTGCCCTGTCTCCTGCGGAGCCGCTATTCCCCATGGTCCTTTCAGGAACCCCAGCATCCACTACGGACTCCGAGAAATAGAATTATCGGTAAGTAAATTCTTATTTTTACCAGTCTGACAGAGGTTTAGAACTATAGAGTTTCTTTTAGATGTGAACACAACTCGGCGGCAGTAGTATACACAAAAAATGTTACCTTAACGTTGTCATACCCTGTACATGTGCATCTTTAGTGCGTGTAACGAAACCTTCATCTGAAATAAGATACCAAAGTATTTGTACAACAAAGACTATCTGGCAACTATCAAGGGCCAACTAAAACTATTATTTAGAGATGCGGCCGGTGTTCAGCTACTTGTATCTCTGTATGTTATTTAAAAAAAATTGCACTAACACCTGCATTATTCACTCTTGTATATTTGACACTTCATGACAGTGTATTCTTGTATACAGCTTATGTAATTCGATTTATGAATTTCTAGCTAAACACCCTCACTATTACAAGGTTCATGACAATCTAGAGATGTTTTTGTTTTATTTTCCCGTTTTGGCAAAACCACCCTCAAGTGATTTGTTTTTGGATCTGGATTTTTTTTTTTTATTGCTAAAAACAGCTAAAATCATACAATGGGGGCCAGTATTATTAACCTCAATATCCTTCATTGCCAGTCAATTTTGACCACCTCACAATGGCCCTCATTCCGAGTTGTTCGCTCGGTAAATTTCATCGCATCGCAGCGATTTTCCGCTTAGTGCGCATGCGCAATGTCCGCAACTGCGACTGCGCCAAGTAAATTTGCTATGAAGTTAGTATTTTTACTCACGGCTTTTTCATCGCTCAGGCGATCGTAGTGTGATTGACAGGAAATGGGTGTTTCTGGGCGGAAACTGGCCGTTTTATGGGAGTGTGTGAAAAAACGCTACCGTTTCCTGAAAAAACGCAGGAGTGGCTGGAGAAACGGAGGAGTGTCTGGGCGAACGCTGGGTGTGTTTGTGACGTCAAACCAGGAACGACAAGCACTGAACTGATCGCAGATGCCGAGTAAGTCTGAAGCTACTCTGAAACTGCTAAGAAGTTTGTAATCGCAATATTGCGAATACATCGTTCGCAATTTTAAGATGCTAAGATTCACTCCCAGTAGGCGGCGGCTTAGCGTGAGCAACTCTGCTAAAATCGCCTTGCGAGCGAACAACTCGGAATGACCTCCAATATTGTTCACTACTATCTGCCAAAGGCTGGCTGGCTAAACTAAGCAACAGAGCAGCTGCACAAACACTCGGCAGTTTAAAAGACTATAGCACATTTATGAAACATTGTGGCAGACAGTATGGCAGCTTAAAAAACTATACTGTGCAACCCCATAGAAAGAATGTTTTCATTAATTAAGAAGAGGCCCCATGGCAGTACAGTGAAATGGAGGTGGAGTGTGTAGTGGAAGGCAGGTAAATCATTGATTGATTGATTGATTGACTGATTTAGAAAATTACATTTCAGAGAGTCAGAAGACTCTGTTTTGCATCAACTGAGAAGGGAAAAGGCCATAAAAGAATACAATGTTAATAGCGAAGAATTCCTGACAATGGTTAAAAGAGAAGCCAAGAAAATGAATAGTTACACTGCAGAGCAGCAAACTTCAAATCAACTTATCTTATACTAACAAATATTAGGAGGTAGACCTGCAAGCGATACTACCCCTCCTCCTCCCCCTTCCTAATTGGGTAACATATCCCCATTTATGAGGTGCATCAGCGTTTGTTTTGCAGTTATTTCCTGGCAGCGCTAAATACTCTTTCTGAGTACAGACTGGAGGATGGGCAGCTTAAGTAAAGCAAAGCTAGTTTGTACAAGGGGCTCTAAATTGCATTGTATTCCTCCCAGTACTTAAAGGGACTTTCTGACATGCTAATTTGTACACTGACATCAAAATAATCCTCCACCATTTTATGGTTACTGTATCAGATTGAGCCATGGTAGAGATGTCAAAAATTTTGGTAATTATTTTAGTTTTGACCATTTGTCATAATGTTTCACTCTGGTGCACTCAGTTGACTCATCCTCATTACCAATGGGTCTCCTGGAAAAGGTCAGTTTTTTTTCCTGGCAGCAGCCACAGCACTAGCACTGAGATGCTGATCCTGCTCTTCTATCGACTGATCTATGTGTTATGAGCCACAGCGGCTCATATTCCCTGCAAGTCCCGGTCATTGCTAAGTGACCGGGACGTTGGTGTACTTCTGCACAGCTGCTTTCCTTTGGTCGCTAGGCAACCAAGACGCCGTACGGCCGCTGGGTATCCAAAGCTGTCAGGAGGCTGTTTGGAGACATGCAGCTCTTCAGCTGCACAGCATTAATTACTGAAGGAGGCATGGCTGGTGCTGCTCCCTTTATCCTGCAGGCAGCCCAGCCATGCCCCGCCGGTTATAGTTCTTGCCTGCAGCATGAGCCCCTGGTCCTTTGTTCCTGGTTCCAAAAGTCTAGTTACTATTGTACCTTTGTTGGTTCCTGAGAATGCTCTGAATTCCTGACCTGTTCAACACCTGTCAGTATCTTGTTCGACTGGAGCCATTACTACCCAGCCGAATCCTGTATTTCTGGCCTGCTCAAAACCCGCCAGTGTCCTGTTTGGCTGGAGCGGTTACTACCCAGCTGAATCCTGAATTCTGGACCTGCTCAACATCTGTCAGTGTCCTGTTAAGTTGGAGCCATCACTATCTAGCCAAATCCTGTATTCCTGGCATACTCAACACCTGCCAGTGTCCTGTACGCCTGGAGCCTATCTACCCAGCTGAATCTTGAATTCCTGACATGCTCAACACTTACCAGTGTCCTGTATGGCTGGAGCTGTCACTACCTAGCTGAATCCTGTATTCCTGGCCTACTCAACACCTGCCATTGTTCTGTTTGACTTGAGCCGTTCTCTGTCAATTCCTGAATTCCTGACATGCTGAACACCTGTCAGTGTCCTGTTCGCGTCACTACCTATCTGAATCCTGTATTTCTAGCCTGCTCAACACCTGCCAGTGTCTTGTATGGCTGGAGCCATATCACTCAACTGAATCCCGTACAACTGGCCTTCTAAACACTTGCCAGTGTCCTGTACGGTTGGAGCCATTACCATTCAGCTGAATTCTGTACTCCTGGCCTGCTCTATTCCTGCCAGTATCTTATACAGCTGGAGCAGTAATTACTAGGCTGAATCCTGAACTCTTGGACAGCTCAAATATCTGCCAGTATCCTGTGGTCACTGGACTGATCACATGAGCTCTTACTGTCCCGAGCATAAATCCAGGCGGTCACCTAAGTACTGGTGTACGCACTAGCTCTATGGGAACAGCGGGTGACTGTTAATGGTTGAAGACCTCGCCAGTTGTCACTCCAATGCTCTTATGTGAATCAGGTCTGGCGTACCATTACACTATGATTGGGTTTATTTTTTACACCAGCCAAGAAATTATCTTTTAACACTTTAGAATTGTTTTAGGGTGTAAATGATGAGGTTCACCACCGCACACAGAATAGTAATATACGTTGTGTCACTCGTCTGAACACATACACTAATACATATACAATATAATTTTGAATTCAGTTAGAAAAAGACTGTATTTTTTTTTGTTTTAGACAACAACAGGAAAAACGTAATATATATACAGTATCTCCTATATAATAGCCCAGATCTGTGACTTTGTGCCTCATTTGCTAACGCTGGGCGGAGTCACAACACTGGGCGGAGTTAGTCAAATGAGTCACAGATCTGGGCAAATCTAGGAGCATAAGCAGATGGTATGGGCATGGCACAGGCAGGGGTGCATACCTCCCAGCTTTCTTCAGGCAGACAGGGGTGCATACCTCCCAGCTTTCTTCAGGCAGAAGGAGGGACACACGCGCCCCGTAAAGGGGGCGTGGCTTCGTGGGAGGACCCGCGATCGCGAGCCACGCCCCCATTTTCGTCAGTGAGGGGGCATGCCCAGCACTCTGTGAGCTGCTGGCATGCCCCCAGGGGCGGATTATGAGTCCGGGGGATCCAGGGCACTTGAGACAGGGGGGCCCTACCTAATTGCTGTGCCTGCTGTGGGTTTGGAGGCGTGGCCTAATCGCAGGAATTGTTTGTGTTTTTTTATGGGATTTTGGCCCCTCAGCTAGGGGTAAATCCAGAGGGGGTGGTCACTCCTCCCTACACACCTGCACAGGCAGAAGAAAGCAGGGAGGCTACTGCCTCCCTGCAACACCACAGACTTGCCAACACGCAGCAGCGTGTGCTGACTGTAGCACAATGCTGCTGCTGTTGCTGGCATGACGGGGGAACTTCAGAGCTGGGACAGAGCTACTCCAGCCGGGGGGCCCCCTAAAACTGTGGGGCCCACGGTACGTACCCCCTGCCCCCCTCCCCCTTAATCCGTCTCTGCTGCCGGAAACCTCCCTTAATCCGTACTCCCTGATGCCCCCTCTCCCTCTGTCTCCACTAAATAGTCTATTCACCGCTGCTCTGCTAAGCAGAACAGCGAGTACAGGAGCTTCCCAAATGCCCCCCCCCACCGCGGGACACTGCGGCACGTGGGTGGGACAGACTGCAAAAAATGGGACTGTCCCGCGAAAATCGGGACAGTTGGGAGGTATGGGGGTGTGTGAGGGGGTATGCCGTACAGACAGACGGGCACCGGCTCACTGTGTGCTTGACCCCCCCACATCAGCATACTCAGCAGGGGCTCTCTGGCGCGGAGGAGCGTCACTTTCTGGCACACTCCACGCTTCTTAGCTGCAGTTTTGTGGGGCACCTGCCGCTGTGCAGGTTCCGTACTGCCTCTGTTATCTCCAGCCCCGGCAACCCCACCGCTAGCTGCAGCGCTGCCGCCCGCAGTGAGGTGCGCCCAGCTCCTTCACACACTTTAGCCGGCGGGCAGCGCTGCAGAAGTCCGCGCTGCTTGCAGGCTCCGACCCCCTCCTCCCTCCAGCCGCAGCGTCGCCTGGGGGCTAACCAGTCACTCCCAGTCTCCCCTTACCACAGTGCCCGGCAGCCGCAAGGTCCGCGCCGCGTGCATGCTATGACCCCCTCCTCCCTCCAGCCGCAGCGTCTCCTGGGGGCTAGCCAGTCACTCCCAGTCTCCCCTTACCACGGTGCCCGGCAGCCGCGCGAGGTCCGCGGTGTGTGACTGAGGAGGGGGGGAGGGATGCGGACGGGCAGAGGAAGCAGGACTCCAGCCTGAGAGAGTCAGCCATGCCAAGTCTCCACCAGCAGCAGATCCTAACAGGTTGGAGTGGAACAGCAGCAGCCAGCAGCAGTGACTCCGGTAACACACATCTGTCTGTCTCCACTGTTTTATCCCTAATATCAATCTCTCCCATGCCCTGTGTTCTGTCATGTCCCTGTCACCCCTGGCCTTGCCCTGTCACCCCTGGCCTTGCCCTGTCACCCTTATCCTGGCCTTGCCCTTTTACCCTTATCCTGGCCCTGTCACCCTTATCCTGGCCCTGTCACCCCTGTGCTTGCCCTGTCAACCCTATCCTGGCCCTGTCACCCCTGTCCTGGCCCTGTCACCCCTATCCTGTCCCTGTCATTTCTGTCCTGGCCCCGTCACCCCTGTCCTGGCCCCGTCGCCCTTGTCCTGGCCCCGTCGCCCCTGTCCTGGCCCCGTCGCCCCTGTTCTGACCCTGTCACCCCTGTCCTGGCCCTGTTACTGCTTACCCTCCAACTACCTTTTTGGCAGGTACAGTACCCGCAGCGCCTCCAGACCCTTCCCCAATGCACCACACCTCCGCACCTTCCCCTCCACCACATGCGGCACTCCACCCCTCCCACAGACGCTGTGCCTCCAGACCCCCTACACCACCCGCGGCTCCCACTTCCCCACCCCTCCACCACCCACAGCACCTCCAGACCCCCTCCACCATCCACCCCCCATATATGACTCCCCCCACACCTGCCCCCCCTCCACCCGCAGCATCTGCAGACACCCTCCTCCATCCGTGGTCCCCCCCTCCCCCACCCCTCCGCCACCCACGGCACCCCCACACCTTCCCCTCCACCACCTGCAGCGCCTCCAGACCCCCTTCCCCATCCACCGCACCACCCGCACCTGCCCCTCCCCCACCCGCGACCCCCTATCCCACCCCCGGCACCTCCGCCCCTTCCCTTCCCATCCCACAGCACCTCCGGAACCCTTCACCCATCCGCAACATTCCCGCACCTGCCCCTCCCCCACCCATGGCACCCCTGCCCCTCTCCCACCTGCAGTGCCTCCGGACCCCTCCCCCATCTGCAGCCCCCACTCCTTTGCCCCTCCCCGACCCGCAGCACCTCCCAACCCTTCCCCATCCAGGCCCCCCCCCCCCCCGCTTCTGCCCCCCCTTCACCCGCAGCATCTACAGACACCCTCCCCCATCCACAGTCCTCCCCGCACCCGCTACATTCTGTACATCGTGCCCTGCAGGTGCTGTTCACGCCGTCGCAAGGGGCTGCGCCTCCTTCACTATCGCACGCCCTTTCATTGTGCAATATTTCTCTATCGTCCTAGTGGATGCTGGGGTTCCTGAAAGGACCATGGGGAATAGCGGCTCCGCAGGAGACAGGGCACAAAAAGTAAAGCTTTAGGATCAGGTGGTGTGCACTGGCTCCTCCCCCTATGACCCTCCTCCAAGCCTCAGTTAGATTTTTGTGCCCGGCCGAGAAGGGTGCAATCTAGGTGGCTCTCCTAAAGAGCTGCTTAGAAAAGTTTAGCTTAGGTTTTTTATTTTACAGTGAGTCCTGCTGGCAACAGGATCACTGCAACGAGGGACTTAGGGGAGAAGAAGTGAACTCACCTGCGTGCAGGATGGATTGGCTTCTTGGCTACTGGACATTAGCTCCAGAGGGACGATCACAGGTACAGCCTGGATGGTCACCGGAGCCTCGCCGCCGGCCCCCTTGCAGATGCTGAAACGAGAAGAGGTCCAGAATCGGCGGCAGAAGACTCCTCAGTCTTCTTAAGGTAGCGCACAGCACTGCAGCTGTGCGCCATTTTCCTCTCAGCACACTTCACACGGCAGTCACTGAGGGTGCAGGGCGCTGGGAGGGGGGCGCCCTGGGAGGCAAATGAAAACCTTTTTTGGCTAAAAATACCTCACATATAGCCTCCGGGGGCTATATGGAGATATTTAACCCCTGCCAGAATCCGTTAAGAGCGGGAGACGAGGCCGCCGAAAAAGGGGCGGGGCCTATCTCCTCAGCACACAGCGCCATTTTCCCTCACAGAAAGGCTGGAGGGAAGGCTCCCAGGCTCTCCCCTGCACTGCACTACAGAAACAGGGTTAAAACAGAGAGGGGGGGCACTAATTTGGCGTTAGAAATATATAAAAAAGATGCTATAAGGGAAAACACTTATATAAGGTTGTCCCTATATAATTATAGCGTTTTTGGTGTGTGCTGGCAAACTCTCCCTCTGTCTCTCCAAAGGGCTAGTAGGTCCTGTCCTCTATCAGAGCATTCCCTGTGTGTGTGCTGTGTGTCGGTACGTGTGTGTCGACATGTATGAGGACGATGTTGGTGAGGAGGCGGAGCAATTGCCTGTAATGGTGATGTCACTCTCTAGGGAGTCGACACCGGAATGGATGGCTTATTTAGGGAATTACGTGATAATGTCAACACGCGCCAAGGTCGGTTGACGACATGAGACGGCCGACAAACAATTAGTACCGGTCCAGACGTCTCAAAAACACCGTCAGGGGTTTTAAAACGCCCGTTTACTTTAGTCGGTCGACACAGACACAGACAGGGACACTGAATCCAGTGTCGACGGTGAATAAACAAACGTATTCCTTATTAGGGCCACACGTTAAGGGCAATGAAGGAGGTGTTACATATTTCTGATACTACAAGTACCACAAAAGAGGGTATTATGTGGGATGTGAAAAAACTACCGTAGTTTTTCCTGAATCAGATAAATTAAATGAAGTGTGTGATGATGCGTGGGTTCCCCCCGATAGAAAATATGGGCGGTATACCCTTTCCCGCCAGAAGTTAGGGCGCGTTGGGAAACACCCCTTAGGGTGGATAAGGCGCTCACACGCTTATCAGAACAAGTGGCGGTACCGTCTATAGATAGGGCCGTCCTCAAGGAGCCAGCTGACAGGAGGCTGGAAAAATATCATAAAAAGTATATACACACATACTGGTGTTATACTGCGACCAGCGATCGCCTCAGCCTGGATGTGCAGAGCTGGGGTGGCTTGGTCGGATTCCCTGACTAAAAATATTGATACCCTTGACAGGGACAGTATTTTATTGACTATAGAGCATTTAAAGGATGTATTTCTATATATGCGAGATGCACAGAGGGATATTTGCACTCTGGCATCAAGAGTAAGTGCGATGTCCATATCTGCCAGAAGATGTTTATGGACACGACAGTGGTCAGGTGATGCAGATTCCAAACGGCACAAAGGTGTATTGCCGTATAAAGGAAGAGGAGTTATTTGGGGTCGGTCCATCGGACCTGGTGGCCACGGCAACTGCTGGAAAATCCACCGTTTTTACCCTAAGTCACATCTCTGCAGAAAAAGACACCGTCTTTTCAGCTTCAGTCCTTTCGTCCCTATAAGAGTCATATCTGCCCAGGGATAGAGGAAAGGGAAGAAGACTGCAGCAGGCAGCCCATTCCCAGGAACAGAAGCGTTCCACCGCTTCTGACAAGCTCTCAGCATGACGCTGAGACCGTACAGGACCCCTGGATCCTACAAGTAGTATCCCAGGGGTACAGTTTGGAATGTCGAGACGTTTCCCCTGCGCAGGCTCCTGAAGTCTGCTTTACCAAGGTCTCCCTCCGACAAGGAGGCAGTATGGGAAAAAATTCACGAGCTGTATTCCCAGCAGGTGATAATTAAATTACCCCTCCTACATCAAGAAAAGGGGGTATTATTCCACACTATATTGTGGTACTGAAGCCAGAAGGCTAGGTGAGACCTATTCTAAATCTAAAAAAATTTGAACACTTACAAAGGTTCAAATCAAGATGGAGTCACTCAGAGCAGTGATAACGAACCGGGAAGAAGGGGACTATCTGGTGTCCCGAGACATCAGGGATGCTTACCTCCATGTCCCAAATTTGCCCTTATCACTAAGGGTACCTCAGGTTCGTGGTACAGAACTGTCACTATCAGTTTCAGACGCTGTCGTTTGGATTGTCTACGGCACCCCGGGTCTTTACCAAGGTAATGGCCGAAATGATGGTTCTTCTTCGAAGAAAAGGCGTCTTAATTATCCCTTACTTGGACGATCTCCTGATAAGGGCAAAGTCCAGGGAACAGTTGGAGGTCGGAGTAGCACTATCTCGGATACTGTTACAACAGCAGGGGTGGATTCTAAATATTCCAAAATCGCAGCTGATCCCGACAACAAGTCTCCTGTGCTTAGGGATGATTCTGGACACAGTCCAGAAAAAGGTGTTTCTCCCGGAAGAGAAAGCCAGGGAGTTATCCGAGCTAGTCAGGAACCTCCTAAAATCAGTGCATCATTGCACAAGGGCCATGGTAAAAAAATGGTGACTTCCTTCGAAGCAATTCCAGTCGGCAGATTTCATGCAAGAACTTTTCAGTGGGATCTGCTGGACAAATGGTCCGGATCGCATCTTCAGATGCATCAGCGGATAACCCTATATCCAAGGACAAGGGTGTCTCTCCTGTGCTGGTTACAGAGTGCTCATCTTCTAGAGGGCCGCAGATTCGGCATTCAGTTTTGGATGTTGGTGACCACGGAGGCCAGCCCGAGAGGCTGGGGATCAGTCACACAAGGAAAAAATTTCCAGGGAGTGTGATCAAGTCTGGAGATTTTTCTCCACATAAATGTAGCTAAGGGTAAATTTATAATGCTCTAAGCTTAGCAAGACCTCTGCTTCAAGGTCAGCCGGTATTGATCCAGTGGGAAAAACATCACGGCAGTCGCCCACGTAAATAGACAGGGCGGCACAAGAAGCAGGAGGGCAGTGGCAAAAACTGCAAGGACTTTTCGCTGGGCGGAAAATCATGTGATAGCACTGTCAGCAGTGTTTCATTCCGGGAATGGAAACTGGGAAGCAGACTTCCTCAGTAGGCACGACCTCCACCCGGCAGAGTGGGAACTTCATGGGGAAGTTTTCCACATAATTGTAAACCGTTGGGAATTACCAAAGGTGGACATGATGGCGTCCCGTCTGAACAAAAAACGGGACAGGTATTGCGCCAGGTTAAGAGACCCTCAGGCAATAGCTGTGGACGTTCTGGTAACACCGTGGGTGTACCAGTCGGTGTATGTGTTCCATCCTCTGCTTTTCATACCTAAGGTACTGAGAATTATAAGACGTAGAGGAGTAAGAACTATACTCATGGCTCCGGATTGGCCAAGAAGGACTTGGTACCCGGAACTTCAAGAGATGCTCACAGAGGACTTATGGCCTCTGCCGCTAAGAAGGGACTTGTTTCAGCAAGTACCATGTCTGTTCCAAGACTTACCGCAGCTGCGTTTGACGGCATGGCGGTGGAACGCCGGATCCTAAGGGAAAAGGCATTCAGGAAGAGGTCATTCCTACCCTGGTCAAAGCCAGAAAGGAGGTGACCGCACAACATTATCACCACATGGGGCGAAAATATGTTGCGTGGTGTGAGGCCAGGAAGGCCCCACGAAGAAATTTCAACTCGGTCGATTCCTGCATTTCTTGCAAACAGGAGTGTCTATGGGCCTCAAATTTGGGTCCATTAAGGTTCAAATTTCGGCCCTGTCGATTTTTCTTCCAGAAAGAATTGGCTTCAGTTCCTGAAGTCCAGAAGTTTGTCAAGAGAGTATTGCATATACAACCCCCTTTTGTGCCTCCAGTGGCACTGTGGGATCTCAACGTAGTTCTGGGATTCCTCAAAACACATTGGTTTAAAACCAGTCAAATCTGTGGATTTGAAGCATCTCACATGAAAAGTGAACATGCTCTTGGACCTGGCCTGGACCAGGCGAGTGTCAAATTGGTGGTTTTTTTTCTCAAAAAAGCCCATATCTGTTTGTCCATTCGGACAGGGCAGAGCTGCGGACTCGTCCCCAGTTCTCTCCCTAAGGTGGTGTCAGTGTTTCACCTGAACCAGCTTATTGTGGTGTCTTGCGCCTACTAGGGACTTGGAGGACTCCAAGTTGCTAGATGTGGTCAGGGCCCTGAAAATATAGGTTCCAGGACGGCTGGAGTCAGGAAAACTGACTTGCTGTTATCCTGTATGCACCCAACAAACTGGGTGCTCTTGCTTTTAAGCAGACTTTTGCTAGTTGGATGTGTAATACAATTCAGCTTGCACATTCTGTGGCAGGCCTGCCACAGCCAAAATATGTAAATGCCCATTCCACAAGGAAGGTGGGCTCATCTTGGGCGGCTGCCCGAGGGGTCTCGGCTTTACAACTTTGCCGAGCGGCTATTTAGTCAGGGGCAAACACGTTTGTAAAATCCTACAAATTTGATACCCTGGCTAAGGAGGACCTGGAGTTCTCTCATTCGGTGCTGCAGAGTCATCCGCACTCTCCCGCCCGTTTGGGAGCTTTGGTATAATCCCCATGGTCCTTTCAGGAACCCCAGCATCCACTAGGACGATAGAGAAAATAAGAATTTACTTACCGATAATTCTATTTCTCGGAGTCCGTAGTGGATGCTGGGCGCCCATCCCAAGTGCGGATTATCTGCATTACTTGTACATAGTTACAAAAATCGGGTTATTATTGTTGTGAGCCATCTTTTCAGAGGCTCCGCTGTTATCATACTGTTAACTGGGTTCAGATCACAGGTTGTACAGTGTGATTGGTGTGGCTGGTATGAGTCTTACCCGGGATTCATAAATCCTTCCTTATTGTGTACGCTCGTCCGGGCACAGTACCTAACTGAGGCTTGGAGGAGGGTCATAGGGGGAGGAGCCAGTGCACACCACCTGATCCTAAAGCTTTACTTTTTGTGCCCTGTCTCCTGCGGAGCCGCTATTCCCCATGGTCCTTTCAGGAACCCCAGCATCCACTACGGACTCCGAGAAATAGAATTATCGGTAAGTAAATTCTTATTTTAACCACTAACAAAGGAATGCAGGTAATACTCCATATAATACAAATATTAAACCCCAGAAAGGCGTGCAAGGGTTAAGGGGGCGTAGCCCCTTGCGACGGTGTGAAGAGCACCCGTAGGGCGCGATGAAGCACCTAGTATATGAAACTTGTCAAAACAAAGAGGTCTTCTTGGGGTGCCGCTGCCTGGAACACAGTTTAGTAATGAGTATACTATTTTTTTGGACAAATAAATGGTACAGGTTCACTTTAATGGCACCTGAACACACAAACAACAGTGCTCCTAGTAATAATGGCACCCTAAAGCGTTATATTTTTTTAAAGCACAGCACAGTGCCTGAACACACAAACAACCACTGGAAAAAGCACAGCCACTTGAGTGGATGGACACAGGGAGTGGACAGACACAGCAGCAACCACTGGAAATGTTTTAAATAAATACTAAAATTGTTTCTTATTGTAGAATTGGTGTGTGGTGTAGGTGACGTGCCCCACTGCGTTCACATATTATAAGCACTGTCAGTGCAGTGTGAGTTGACATTTTTTTTTTTTTAAAGTACAAGATTATTGTACTTTTTTTTTTTACAACTGGAATGCAATTTAGATGCCCTTGTACAAACTCGCTTTGCATTACTTAAGCTGCCCACCCTCAACGATTGGCGTTGGAGGCTACTTGCTCAAAATGTGGAAAAGATGATGTTCATCACTACAAATTCCACGAGGAAGACCTTTCCCAGCAAATACATCAAAGTACAGAGACTTCTGTAATGGTGTATTCCAGTGGGGATGAATTGATATTGGGTGAGGATGATAATGATGATGACATCTAGCCACTGTAGGGATCATTGACAGCACTGTTAGCTTAGTTGCCTTAAACCCACTGGTAGCTTGTTTTGTGAGGGCCCAAGCAAACCAAAGCGAATACAGATCCAAAACCAAAACACGGGGGTCGGCGCACATCTCTAATCATAATGCATGACAAAACTACACACTGCATCAAAAGAACAATAAAGTAAAATTACAAATATTAAAATATATACATTTCCTAAACTGGAAGCATATATAAAAACAGTTTAATGGAAACTCTTACACCTATAAATCAAACCAAATAATGTTTACTCTTAACTGTCAAAAATAGATGTGAATATAATATAAGCGTCTCTCAATAATAATAATGATATTTAAACTTCTAGTAAGCTATAAACCAAGAAGTGATATAAAGTCAATAAATAAATAAGTTAATTATTTTTAATATATAATGCATATTAAATGTCGCATGCTGGACTGTCTGTCCCTGTTATCCTACCTGACGCTGTCGTTTCCTGGCCATGCATCTGCCTGGATGTGTTTCAAACATGACATGCCTAAGTCCACTTCTGGGTCCCATCTCTGCCGGGTCATGGATGCTGCCATCTTAGTTTCAGTCAGCTGATTGCTTTCTGTCACGAACCGGTCTCTCACCTCTGCGGGTTCTGGGGTTCATCCGTTGCCAGTGCGGTTGCTCGCGGTGCTGTGCGCCCGTGTGGGGACGCGGCGTGATCAGTGGCACAGGTAATGCAGAGTCTGGGAACTGGGAGTGCGGAGACCAAATGGCCTAAGGCACTGCGGTGTGTCTGCTGTATAGGAGGTGGCCATGTTGGAGACCAAATAGGTAATACAGAGCACTTGTGAAAACACCTGTGGGCAGGTGTAAGCCAATCCCGTGCTTGTGCTGCCTTTAAGTAGGCTGGGATTACGTTACTCTGGGCCAGTGCTTTGTTGTATTAACGCTGTGCTCTAGCTCTGAGCTCCCTCCGTGCATTCCTGTGTGATTCCCGTGGTCCAGATATCGCCTCCGTTCCCAGAGGTCCGTCTGCAGCCTTCACTGCTAAAAGATCCACCGGCTCTCCGCTGTGCTGTCAGTTAATTGCACACCTACTGGAAACAGTTGGATTCCCAGAGTCTTGCATGAGGTTACCGTGTCTGCCTGTTTTCAACCATACAAAGTTTGGAGGATTCCACTACTCTCAGCTGTTCGTTTGTTCTACTCTGCATTTAACCCGTTCATCACCTTGTCATCTGCTACAGTTTCACAGTGATCTCCGGAACCCGCAAGTAACCCAATTCAGTACTTTTATTTTTCTATGTTGCCATAACAAGGATAATTCTTCACAGCCTCTCAGTTAACGCTCAAAACTTCATTGCAAATCCTTACAGTTATTTCTTCATGTCTGCATTACCCAGTTAAACTCATTCTACAGTTCAGCATCAAAGCTTGTTTATATTTGGACAATTCAACATTTATTCATCAGCTTGTTTTGCATACAGTTCCATGAACATTTCTTTTATTTGTCTTTGAGTTTTATCCTGCATATTATTTCTGCCATTCCTACAATACTTCAGTATAATATGATAATTAACAACTTGTCGTTTAACACTTTACTGAATTGTTATTTTTAATAAATATATGAAACGGAACTTTCTTCGTCCTCCCTGCTTCCATTTCCCACCAGCACCTACACCTGTGGTTGGTCCCGGGTTAACGGATTCACAGAAACACCCTGACCTAACAGTAAGCACTGGCCACATGGATCCGTCAAGTGACCAATTCGCAGGTGGCGGTGCTACGACAGATATCCTTTCTTTTTCATCCACTAGGGGTCACTGGAGTACTCTTGGGATATGGACGGTTTCCGTAGGAACAGGGCACTGAATATTTAAATTTAGAACACTCCACCCCTCCATATCCCCGAGTACCTCAGTGTTTTTTCTGTGCTCGAAGTAGCAACAGGTCGTTTGTGGCTGGGTCCAACATGGGAGAATCCACCAATAGTTGATTCATCAGTGTCGAAGCTTACCAAGAAATTAACCATACCAGTGCCAGCGGCTACTACGCTTAAAGACCCTTCAGACCGCAAAATAGAAACTATGCTAAAGTCCATGTATATAGCAGCAGGAGTGCTGCTGAGACCTGGTTTGGTTGGTATCTGGGTCACTAAGGCGCTCATAGTATGGATAACAGAACTTAAGTCTGCCTTACATGACGAACACCTTATACTTCTTGCTGATCAAATGTGTGAGGCTGCAGAGTATCTCTGTACAGCTTCTACTGATGTCTGTCAGCTCACTTCTCGTATTTCATCGTCGCTAGTTACGGCACGACGAGCACTCTGGCTGCGTGCTTGGCAAGCGGAGGCAGAGGTCAAACGAGGTATAGAGGCGTTACCTTATGATGGCAAGAAGTTGTTTGGTCCTGAATTGGACACATGGATTGCTGAGGCTACGGGAGGAAAGTCGGTTTTCTTACCATTGCCTCCACCGGTACCAAGAAGGAGGTACTCTGGACCTTCGTTCAAATCCTTTAGACCTCAGTCCTTTCAAGGACGTGGCAGAGGAACAGCCACGCCTGGTAGACGTGGTTTCCAACAAACCAACACCAGTCGTCAGGACGCTAAGGTTACCGACAAGCCAGTGGCATGACGGGCTACCAGCCCATCTCGGTTCTCCGATTGTGGGAGCACGCCTTCAGACGTTCCAGTTGGCGTGGTTCCAGACATCCGCGGATGGGTGGATCCGCAATTTAGTGTTAAAAGGTTACAAAATAGAGTTCGACTGTCTTCCGCCACTGCGGTTTTTCAAGACAGGATTGCCTCTGTCGGACGACAAAAGGGCGGTTCTGCAAATTGCCATTCAGTCCCTACTGGATTCAGCAGTTTTGATTCCGGTCCCTGTACATCAACAGGGTCAGGGTTATTATTCCAGTCTGTTTGTGGTACCGAAGCCGGATGGCTCAGTCAGACCAATATTGAACTTAAAGGGTCTCAATCGGTATGTAACTTACTACAAATTCAAGATGGAATCTCTGCGTTCCGTGATTGCGGGTTTAGAGCCAAAGGAATTCATGATTGCGCTAGATCTCAAGGATGCGTACTTACACATTCCGATTTGGCAGCCTCATTAAAGATTCTTGCGGTTTGCAATACGCCAGAACCATTACCAGTTTCAGGCTCTACCGTTTGGCCTATCGTCCGCGCCTCGGGTGTTCACCAAAGTGATGTCTGTGATGATAGTTCATCTCAGATCCCTGGGAGTGACAATAGTTCCGTATTTAGACGATCTGCTCATCAAAGCACCGTCTCAACACATACTTCTCCAACATGCTAACGTACAATGTACTGGTTCACCACGGTTGGATTGTCAACTTCAAGAAATCACGTCTAATTCCGTCTCAACGCCTTCAATTCCTAGGTATGATTTTCGATACGGTCAATCAAAGAATTTACCTACCACAACCACAACAGAAAGTACAGATTCTACGACATCTGGTACAATTAGTGCTCAAGCCACGCACAGTGGCCCTCATTCCGAGTCGTTCGCTCTGTATTTTTCATCGCATCGCAATGAAAATCCGCTTAGTACGCATGCGCAATATTCGCACTGCGACTGCGCCAAGTAATTTAACAATGAAGATAGTATTTTTACTCACGGCTTTTTCATCGCTCCGGCGATCGTAATGTGATTGACAGGAAATGGGTGTTACTGGGCGGAAACACGGCGTTTTATGGGCGTGTGGTTGAAAACGCTACCGTTTCCGGAAAAAACGCAGGAGTGGCTGGAGAAACGGGGGAGTGTCTGGGCGAACGCTGGGTGTGTTTGTGACGTCAAACCAGGAACGACAAGCACTGAACTGATCGCACAGGCAGAGTAAGGTTGAAGTTACTCAGAAACTGCTCAGTAGTTTGTAATCGCAATATTGCGATTACATCGGTCGCAATTTTAAGAAGCTAAGATACACTCCCAGTAGGCGTAGGCTTAGCGTGTGTAACTCTGCTAAATTCGCCTTGCGACCGATCAACTCGGAATGAGGGCCAGTGTCGGTACATTTGTGCATTCGCCTCTTAGGCACAATGGTGGCAGCTTTCGAAGCGCTTCAGTTCGGAAGATTTCACTCGCGTCCATTTCAACTGGATGTGCTCGCACAGTGGTCGGGCTCGCATCTGCAGATTGACCACAGGGTGAAGTTGTCGCCAAGGGCAAGGGTGTCTCTGCTCTGGTGGCTCAAGGAACACAATCTAACCGCAGGGAGACTGTTCGGCGGCTGGAATTGGATAATTCTAACGACGGACGCCAGTCTCAGAGGTTGGGGAGCTGTAGTTCAAAATTGTCATCTCCAGGGTCTCTGGGCGGATCACGAGAGATTGCTGTCTATAAATGTCCTGGAACTCCGCGCAATTTACAATGCGTTACGACAAGTAGTGCACATGCTTCGGTCTCACACTGTCCAGGTGCAGTCAGACAATGCGACGGCGGTCGCATACATCAACAAACAAGGAGGAACGAGAAGCCGCATGGCAATGTGGGAAGTAGCTCGAATCCTCAATTGGGCGGAATACCACCAGGTGATATTGTCTGCAGTGTTCATTCCAGGAGTGGACAACTGGGAAGCGGATTATCTCAGTCGTCGGGATTTTCATCCAGGAGAATGGGCATTAAATCCAGAAGTGTTTCACATGTTGGTTCAGCGGTGGGGTTATCCTCAGGTGGACCTGATGGCGTCTCGACACAATCACCAGACGCTCCAGTATGTGTCCAGAACGAGAGATCCAAAGGCAGTGGCGGTGGATGCTCTCACCGTCGCGTGGCCGTACAGCCTCGTGTATCTGTTTCCACCATTTCCGTTGCTCCCTCTGGTGCTAAAACGGATCAAAAGAGAGTCTGTCACAGTCATACTAGTGGCACCTCATTGGCCTCGGAGAGCTTGGTTCTCGGATCTACGCGGACTACTTGCAGACGATCCTTGGCCGCTCCCACTACGTCCAGACCTGTTGCAACAGGGTCCGTTCCTTTACCCCGATTTAGCGCGGCTGCGTTTGACGGGGTGGCTGTTGAGACCGCCCTCTTAAGAAGAGAGGGCATTCCAGAATCGGTTATACCAACCATGTTACTGTTAGGCGCCGGGGTCCGCTCGTCGGTGCGGCCCGGCGCCTAGCAACCAGGGACGCCGTACGCGTACAGCCGCCGGCTCCCTGGCAACGCTAGACGCCGGGCGCACTGAGCCGCACGGACCCTAGCAACGGGGACGCCACTGGCGGGCCGCGTTCCCCGTTGCTGGGTCCAGTTAAAATGATTGTGCACCTGTTTCCTGGCCGTGCAGCAAGGCAGCTGCACGGCATTTATGTAATCAGCCCTGTCAGCAGCTGATTGGAGGACTCCTGTTTATATGCACTCTCAGGGCTTCTCACAGACGCCGGTAATAGCTTCCTGCATGCTGTCCTTGTTTGCTGAGAGTCTGTTTCCAGTCTTGCTGTATCCGGTCGTTCCAGTCTTCAGTAGTCCTGTACTCGGAAGTTGTCATCTTGTTCCTGGAGTCCTGACTGATCACCGTTTAACATCCAGTGGTGTTCGTGAGTCGCGGCTTTGCCGTGTGTTGCGGCTTGGCCGCTTTACCATTTATTATTTGTGTTTTGGAGCATTTTGCGGAGGGTTCCGCTTCCACAGGTCCACTCTGGTATCCGGTGGTGCTGGGTAGGAGTATTGGACAAGTGGATTTTTGGTTGTCCTTTTCCCTGGCGGTTTTTCCGCACATACTTCAGGTCTTTGCTAGTTAGCTTGTTGCCCCTGGCCTGTTGTCAGTCAGAGGTCCCCTTGTTATCATCCTGCCTCGGATTTCCCTTTGTCTCTCATTAAGACCGGGGGGCACCGGAGTTGGGCAGACATAATCCGCCCTTCAAACGTGGCTGCTATGGGCTCAAGAAACCATAGTCTCGCAAGGGATCTCCGATAGCACGGGTGAGACAATAGAGTTAGGGCGCCAGGGGCAACTAGTCTTTCCTGCTCCCGTTACCAGCATTCCATTCCAGCGCTCTGGTCATTGTCATAAGATCTCCTCTGGTCAGGAGTACTGGAATCATAACATTATTACCGGCCACACCAAAACTTAAAATTAAACGGTGTTTAATTTTTTTCTCATTCAGTTTTGTAAGAGTTTATCGGCCTCATGAATCCAACAGGTTTAGGGCCAAATCCTGGTCAGCTCTTAGTCAGCCAGATTCAAGAACTTACTCAGATGGTTCAGGATCTTTCCCTTCGGGTGAAGTCGCAGGAAGATCTTTTGCGAACTTCCCCGAAGGTAGTCCCTGAACCAAAGATGCATTTGCCTGACCGTTTTTCTGGTGATAGGAAAGAGTTTTTTAATTTTAAAGAATCCTGTAAACTTTATTTTCGTTTAAGACCGATCTCCTCGGGTACTGAATCTCAGCGGGTTGGGATTATTATTTCTTTGCTCCAGGGGGATCCTCAGACCTGGGCATTTGGTTTGAAAGCAGAGGATCCGGCCTTGTTGTCAGTAGACGCCTTTTTTGGGTCTTTAGGGCTATTGTATGATGACCCTGATAGAGAGGCATCCGCTGAAGGTCAGTTGCGCGCTCTCAGACAGGGTAGGAATCCTGCAGAGGTTTATTGTACGGAGTTTCGCCGTTGGTCGAACGACTGTGGCTGGAATGACCCAGCCCTGCGCAGTCAGTTTCGCCTCGGCTTATCAGAGTCTATAAAAGACATTCTCCTTCAGTATCCCGCTTCTGAGACTCTCGATAAACTCATGGAGCTTTCTATTAAGATTGATCGTCGTCTCAGAGAGCGGAGGGCTGAAAAAGGAGCTCCTGTCAGGTCAACTCCATGTGTATATTCCATTCATGAGGACGTAGAGGAGCCCATGCAGATGGGTCTCTCCCGGCTGTCTCCTGAAGAAAGAGCCAGAAGGCAAAACTCTGGTCTTGGTTTGTACTGTGGGGGTAAGGGACATTTTGCTCGTAATTGTCCGAACAAGTCGGGAAACGCCTCGACCAGGTGAATTGTGAGGGGGTTCACCTAGGTCTGCAGCTTATCTCCTCGAATAACTCCCTTTTAGTCCCAGCTAAAGTTTCCTTTGGCAGCCTCAGTTCTTCGGTGTCGGCTTTTATTGACAGTGGAGCTGCAGGAAACTTTATGGATTTAACTTGGGCTAAGGCCTTAGGCATTCCTCAGTTATCTTTGGGTAGGTGTGTCACCATGCATGGCTTAGATGGGAGTCCACTGTCCAATGGGGTTATTTCCCTCTGTACACCCCCTGTACTACTTACGGTAGGAGCTCTTCATTCTGAAAAAATCGAGTTCTTCCTTACCCATTGCCCAGCAGTTCCAGTGGTTCTGGGTCACCCTTGGCTGGCCTTTCATAATCCCACCATTGATTGGCGGTCGGGGGAGATTTCACAATGGGGTACCTTCTGTGATAAGGAATGTATTACGTTTCCAGTCAGAATAGCAGCTGCCATTCCTGAACTCATTCCCGTGGAATACCAAGAGTTTGCTGATGTGTTCTCCAAGGGCAATGCAGACATTCTGCCTCCACATCGGCCTTATGATTGTGCTATTGAGCTAATTCCTGGTGCCGCATTGCCAAAGGGAAGGTTATATGCTTTATCCGGGCCAGAAACTGCGGCCATGAATGATTATGTTAAGGAGAGCCTAGGGAAAGGATTTATTAGGCCATCAAAATCTCCTTTAAGTGCAGGCTTCTTCTTTGTGGAGAAAAAAGATGGCTCGCTTAGACCTTGCATTGACTTTAGAGCCCTGAATAAAATCTCAGTTAAAAATACTTATCCTCTGCCGCTGATTTCTGTCCTCTTTGATCAGCTGCGTTCGGCTGTGATTTTTTCTAAAATTGACCTAAGAGGAGCGTATAACCTCATCCGAATCAAGTCTGGAGATGAGTGGAAGACGGCCTTCAGTACTCAGTCGGGTCACTACGAGTACCTGGTGATGCCGTTCGGCTTGTCTAACGCTCCAGCAGTTTTCCAGGACCTCATTAACGATGTGCTCCGTGACTTCCTAGGGAAATTCGTGGTCGTTTACTTAGACGACATCCTGATTTATTCTGACTCAAATGAACAACATGTTACCCAGGTGCGTCAGGTTCTTCAAAAGTTACGTGAGAATCATCTATATGCCAAGCTGGAGAAATGTGAGTTTCATGTCACGGAGGTATCTTTTTTAGGGTACATTATTTCCCCTCGGGGATTTTTCATGGAACCTAAGAAGCTCCAGGCCATCCTTAGTTGGGCGCAACCCACCAATTTAAAAGCAATTCAGCGCTTTTTAGGGTTTGCAAATTATTATAGGAGGTTCATTCATTCTTTTTCCGACCTGGTTGCTCCCATTGTGGCTCTGACAAAGAAAGGAGCGGATCCTACCAACTGGTCGCGTGAAGCTGAGTTGTCCTTTCGGGCCCTGAAACAAGCTTTTGTCTCGGCTCCAGTCCTCAGACATCCCAATCCAGAATTGCCCTTCGTTGTGGAGGTTGATGCCTCGGAGGTTGGAGTGGGGGCTATCCTATCTCAAAAGGATCCGGAGTCTCTGGAACTACATCCTTGTGCCTTTATGTCCAGGAAATTCTCCTCCGCTGAATCCAACTATGACGTTGGTAACCGGGAGTTACTGGCAATAAAATGGGCTTTCGAGGAGTGGAGGCATTGGCTGGAGGGAGCAACACATACTATTTCAGTATTGACTGACCATAAAAACCTGCAATACATCGAATCAGCTAAGCGGCTGAATGCCCGGCAGGCTCGTTGGGCTTTATTCTTTACTCGTTTCAAATTTATTATCACTTTCAGGCCAGGTTCCAAGAATACCAAGGCGGATGCCCTGTCACGCAGTTTTCTTCCGGTTCACAATAACAGTCCTGTTACTCCCATACTTCCATCTTCAGTCATTTGGGCAGGCCTCACACAAGATTTATTTACCCAGTTAAAACAGCTTCAACACCAAGCTCCTGGAAATACTCCTGCTGGTCGTCTTTACGTCCCTGAGTTTTTGAGAGCTACTGTTTTGACTGAGTTCCATGATAACAAAGTTTCCGGGCATCCGGGGATCTCTAAGACTTTGGAGTTAGTCTCCCGCTCAGTATGGTGGCCTGGTCTTTCTAAAGACGTTAAGGAGTTTGTTTTTTCATGTCAGGTTTGTGCACAGCATAAGGTTCTCCGTTCCTTGCCTATCGGGCAACTTATGCCCTTAAATGTCCCCCTCAGGCCATGGTCTCATATTTCCATGGATTTTGTGGTAGACCTTCCCCTTTCAGCCGGATTCCGAGTCATATGGGTGGTAGTGGACCGTTTTAGCAAGATGGCTCATTTCATTGCTCTTCCCCGACTGCCATCTGCCCAAGGATTGGAAGTTTTGTTTCTCCGCCATGTTTTCAGACTTCATGGGTTGCCCACTGATATTGTTTCTGATCGGGGTCCACAATTCATTGCACAATTCTGGAAGTGTTTTTGTGCTTCATTAAAGATGAAATTGTCATTAACATTCAGTTACCACCCCCAATCCAACGGGCAAACCGAGCGAGTTAACCAATCATTGAAACAGTATTTGCGTTTGTACTCAGCCAAACTCCAGAATGATTGGTCCGAGTTTCTTCCATTGGCGGAGTTTGCTTACAATAATTCTTGTCATTCCTCCACTAATGTGTCTCCATTCTTTTCAGTTTTTGGTTTTCACCCCAGAGCTAATTCTTTTTTTCAACATTCCTCGGTTTCCTCGCTAACCTTAACCTCTCATCTCGAGCCATTTGGAAAAAAGTGCACCTTGCTCTCAGAAAAGCGGCCTTTCGAGAGAAATTTTTTTCTGACAGGCTCCGACGTCCTTGCAGTTTTAAGGTGGGAGATAGGGTATGGTTGTCGACTCGTAACATTAGACTTCGACAATCCTCGGCTAGATTGGGACCCAAATTTATTGGACCATTTCATATTATTAAAAAAGTCAACCCAGTTGCTTTCCGGTTACGTTTACCAAGATCTCTCCGGATTGGAAATACGTTTCATTGCTCCCTGTTGAAACCATACGTTTCTTCCAGTAGATTTCCTCGGAAGATCTCTCAGGGAAGATCTCCAGTGGATGTACAGGGACAACAGGAGTTCCTGGTGGAGAAGGTTCTCGATTCCAAATTGTCCCGGGGCAAGCTTTATTTTCTGGTTCACTGGAGAGGCTATGGTCCAGAGGAAAGGTCTTGGGTCCTGGATAAGGATCTTCATGCCCCGAGGCTCAAGAGGGCATTTTTTCGGGAATTTCCTCGGAAGCCGGGCTTTAGGGGTTCCTTGACCCCTCCTCAAGGGGGGGTACTGTTAGGCGCCGGGGTCCGCTCGTCGGTGCGGCCCGGCACCTAGCAACCAGGGACGCCGTACGCGTACAGCCGCCGGCTCCCTGGCAACGCTAGACGCCGGGCGCACTGAGCCGCACGGACCCTAGCAACGGGGACGCCACTGGCGGACCGCGTTCCCCGTTGCTGGGTCCAGTTAAAATGATTGTGCACCTGTTTCCTGGCCGTGCAGCAAGGCAGCTGCACGGCATTTATGTAATCAGCCCTGTCAGCAGCTGATTGGAGGACTCCTGTTTATATGCACTCTCAGGGCTTCTCACAGACGCCGGTAATAGCTTCCTGCATGCTGTCCTTGTTTGCTGAGAGTCTGTTTCCAGTCTTGCTGTATCCGGTCGTTCCAGTCTTCAGTAGTCCTGTACTCGGAAGTTGTCATCTTGTTCCTGGAGTCCTGACTGATCACCGTTTAACATCCAGTGGTGTTTGTGAGTCGCGGCTTTGCCGTGTGTTGCGGCTTGGCCGCTTTACCATTTATTATTTGTGTTTTGGAGCATTTTGCGGAGGGTTCCGCTTCCACAGGTCCACTCTGGTATCCGGCGGTGCTGGGTAGGAGTATTGGACAAGTGGATTTTTGGTTGTCCTTTTCCCTGGCGGTTTTTCCGCACAAACTTCAGGTCTTTGCTAGTTAGCTTGTTGCCCCTGGCCTGTTGTCAGTCAGAGGTCCTCTTGTTATCATCCTGCCTCGGATTTCCCTTTGTCTCTCATTAAGACCGGGGGGGGCACCGGAGTTGGGCAGACATAATCCGCCCTTCAAACGTGGCTGCCATGGGCTCAAGAAACCATAGTCTCGCAAGGGATCTCCGATAGCACGGGTGAGACAATAGAGTTAGGGCGCCAGGGGCAACTAGTCTTTCCTGCTTCCGTTACCAGCATTCCATTCCAGCGCTCTGGTCATTGTCATAAGATCTCCTCTGGTCAGGAGTGCTGGAATCATAACAGTTACGAGCTAGGAAGCCAGTTACGGCAGCTCATTATTACAGAATTTGGCGTGCCTATATAGGTTGGTGTGAAGCTCGGAAGTTTCTGACATCATCTTTCGAGTTATCCCGTCTTTTGTTATTTCTACAGACGGGTTTAGATGGAGGACTGCGTTTATCTACACTAAAGGTGCAGGTATCTGCTTTGTCAATTTACTTTCAAAGACGATTGGCTCTATTGCCGTCTATACACACTTTTCTACAAGGTGTCCTCAGAGTTCAGCCTCCATTCATTCCACCTACAGCGCCATGGGACTTGAATCTGGTTTTAGATTTCTTACAGTCTTCATATTTTGAACCCTTACAGCAAGTGGATATAAAGTTTCTCACTTGGAAAATGATTTTTCTTCTAGCCTTAGCTTCGGCAAGGCGTGTTTCAGATTTGGGTGCCTTGTCATGCAAGCCACCGTATTTGGTGTTTCATGATGACAGATCGGAACTTCGGACGAATCCCGCTTTCTTACTAAAGGTAGTGTCATCTTTTCACATCAATCAACCAATAGTAGTTCCTGTGTTGACATCACATTCGGGAACTCTGGATGTGGTACGCGCTTTACGCGTTTATGTATCCCGAACGTCTACAGTTCGTAAGACGGATACGTTGTTTGTTCTCTATGATGCTGCCAAGCTGGGTTGGCCAGCGTCTAAGCAGACCTTATCCAGATGGATAAAACTGACCATACGTCAGGCTTACCTTCATGCTAGGTTACAGCCGCCTACATCAGTAACGGCTCATTCCACACGTTCTGTGGGAACTTCATGGGCAGCTGGTCGTGGAGCTTCAGCGACGCAGCTTTGCCGGGCGGCTACATGGTCTTCAGTGCACACGTTTGTGCGCTTTTACAAGTTTGATACGTTTGCGGCATCAGCATCTAGCTTTGGCCGCCTAGTGTTACAGGTGCCAAACAGCTCTCCCGCCCACGGGGGAAGCTTTGGTACGTCCCAAGAGTACTCCAGTGACCCCTAGTGGATGAAAAAGAAAATAGGATTTTGGTACTTACCAGGTAAATCCTTTTCTTTGAATCCATAGGGGGCACTGGACGCCCACCCAGAGCAGTTTTACCTTGTTTGTGGTAAGTTCAGGGGATCTTATGGTAACACACTCTCACCGACTGGTTCACATTATCAAGTGCTGGTTATGGTGTCAACTGTTTAGTTGTCAGTAACGTTAGGTGTCAACTTTGTTGTTGTCCGTTATGTTATATGTAATACTCCATTATCAACATCTCTATAGTTCCTGTTCGGCTCAGTAAAAAACACTGAGGTACTCGGGGATATGGAGGGGTGGAGTGTTCTAAATTTAAATATTCAGTGCCCTGTTCCTACGGAAACCGTCCATATCCCAAGAGTACTCCAGTGCCCCCTATGGATTCAAAGAAAAGGATTTACCTGGTAAGTACCAAAATCCTATTTTCCCGTCTGGAAAATCAGGAGTCTATACAGACACAAATAGTTCAGTTTATGCAAACCATGGCAGATCGTTTAGAGATTCTTCACACGGCTATTAAAACGGCTTAAGTCCAGATTCCAACTCCGGTTGTCCCAGTTACCACTACGGCTTCTCCTGTGACGTTGCCTACGTCCCGCTTGCAGTTACCCTCTCCGAGTAAGTTTGACGGAACTCCAAAACTTTGCAGAGGATTCTTGAATCAATGCGAGATCCAGTTCGAACTGTTGTCCGCCAGTTTCCCATCAGCTCGTTCTAAGGTTGCATATATTATTGCCCTCCTCTCCGGTCAGGCTCTGGAGTGGGCATCACCATTATGGGAAAGAGGTGATCCTATCCTCTCTAATTAGAAGGAGTTCGTATCATCCTTCCGGAGAATCTTTGATGAACCAGGCAGAACCACCTCAGCATCTTTGGAGATTCTCCGTCTACGTCAAGGTTTACGTCCTGTCAGTCAATTTATTATTCAGTTTCGCACGTTGTCTTCAGAGTTAAATTGGAATGAGGAGGCCCTGATCGCCGCGTTTTGGAATGGACTTTCAGAGAGAATCAAGGATGATTTAACCATCCGGGATGTGCCAACTAAACTGGATGAATTGATTTCTCTCTGTAACAAACTTGACTTACGCTACAGAGAGCGATGTTTAGAGAAATCCAGGACAGAGCGATCCAGTCCACGTTATCATCCTAGGCCTCGACAAGATTCTTCATCACAGTCTCCGGTAACGACAGAGGAACCTATGCAGATTGGGCGCTCTCGCCTCACAGAGGAGGAACGACTTCATCGTCGACAGGGTAACCTCTGCATGTACTGCGGGTCCTCCGAACACTTAGTTAAATCCTGCAAACTCCGGTCTGGGAGACTCTCGCTCCTAGCTTATTCAAGGGAGGTTAAGCTAGGAGTTACTTTAGAATCACGTCCTGGGAAAGAGCCGACTTTGCCTATTCATTTAGAGGTTCCAAGTTCTACAGTTAAAGTTTCAGCCCTCCTAGATTCCGGGGCAGCCGAGAACTTCATCTCCTCAGCCTTTGTCTTACGGTCTAAAGTTCAAACCATGCCTCTGGAAGCAGCAGTTGCTGTTACAGCAGTGGATGGAAGTCGAATTCCAGATGGTATATTTACTCATCGAACCGTATGTCTCAAGATGAAAGTTGGTGTGCTCCATTCCGAATACATCTCCTTCTACGTGATTCCCAAAGCCTCTCAAGATGTGATACTTGGTTTACCTTGGCTACAGAAACATAATCCACAATTTAATTGGCAAACCATGGAAGTCCTTTCGTGGGGTAAATCTTTTACCAAGGACTGTTTAGCCTCAATTGTACCTCTCCGGTCAATTAGCCTTCCCGACCTACCTCCGATGTATCAATCCTTTGCGGATGTTTTCAGTAAACAAGCAGCAGACTCTCTAACCCCTCATGGCGAATGGGACTGCCCAATCGTCTTGGTTCCGGGCAAAACCCCTCCTAGGGGACAAATTTATCCGCTATCCATCCCAGAGACGCAAGCTATGTCTGATTATATACAAGAAAATCTAACCAAAGGATTTATCAGACCATCCTCTTCACCTGCAGGAGCCGGATTCTTCTTCGTTAAGAAGAAGGACGGTGGGTTACGACCATGCATAGATTACCGTGGACTCAATGAGATCACTGTGAAAAACAAGTACCCATTACCCTTAATTCCAGAATTATTTGACCGGGTAAAGGGAGCTACTGTGTTTGCAAAATTGGATCTCCGAGGGGCCTACAATTTAATCCGCATCCGGGCAGGGGACGAGTGGAAGACTGCTTTTAATACCCGGGATGGGCATTACGAATACCTTGTAATGCCTTTTGGTCTTTGTAATGCACCTGCAGTTTTCCAAAGCTATGTGAATGAACTTTTTCGTGATCAACTCTACAAGTGTCTAGTAGTGTACCTGGATGATATCCTAATATTCTCTAGGGATATAAAGTCTCACCGTCACCAAGTTAAAGAGGTACTGACACGCCTGAGGAAAAATCAACTTTATTGTAAGTTAGAGAAGTGTACTTTTGAAGTATCTTCCATACCGTTCCTTGGTTACATCATTTCTGGATCAGAGCTATGTATGGATCCCGGTAAGGTACAAGCTATCCAAGATTGGTCCACTCCTACAACTCTCAAGGGGATTCAGCGATTTCTTGGCTTTGCTAATTTCTATAGGAGATTCATTAAGAATTATTCTACGTTAGCTGCTCCCATCACAGCCCTAACTCGCAAGGGAGCAAATCCTACGAACTGGTCTTCTGAAGCAATCAAAGCCTTCTCTGATTTAAAGCAAGCCTTTGTGTCAGCCCCCATTCTTCGACAGCCTGATTTGAATCGTCCCTTTCTACTAGAGGTGGATGCATCTACAGAAGCAGTAGGAGCTGTGTTGTCACAAGTCTTTGAAGATAAAAAGTCCATCCCTGCGGATATTTCTCCCGTAAGTTCCTCTTGGCCGAACGTAATTATGCAATCGGTGAGCAAGAATTACTTGCCATCAAGTTGGCATTTGAGGAGTGGAGATACCTTCTAGAAGGAGCACAACATCGCATTACAGTATATACTGATCATAAGAATCTTCTATATCTGCAGTCAGCTAAGTGCTTGAATCCACGACAAGCTCGATGGGCGTTTTTCTTCACACAATTTAATTTCAAGCTCACCTATCGTCCAGGGTCTCAGAACAAAAAGGCAAATGCCCTTTCTCGGTCCTTTGCTTCTTCTGAATTAAATGATGCTACCACGAATCAAGCCATTGTGAATCCTACGTCCTTTTTAATGACTCGAACCTCTCCAGTTCCTCCACCTGGCAAGACCTTTGTCGCCACAAATCTTCGAAAATGGCTGCTTACCTGGGCTCACTCCTCTTCCTTCATGGGTCATCCTGGGGTTCTAAAGACTCTCAAATTTATTCAACAGTCTTATTGGTGGCCACATCTCAAAGCCGATGTCCAAGAGTTTATAGCAGCATGTCCTAAATGTGCCCAACATAAGAGTCCAAGAAGTTCTCCACCAGGTTTATTACATCCATTATCCATACCCAAACAACCATGGACTCATATCTCAATGGATTTCGTGACCGATCTACCTCCATCAAAAGGGCGAAATACCATTTGGGTGATAGTAGATCGATTTTCGAAAATGGCACATTTCATTCCATTAACTGGATTACCATCAGCCCCTTTACTAGCCAGATTGTTCATCTCTGAAATCTTCAAGTTGCATGGCCTTCCTCGAGAGATCATCTCTGATCGGGGAACACAGTTTGTGGCCAAGTTTTGGAGGTCCCTTTGTTCATCTTTAAATGTCAAGTTGAATTTTTCTTCTGCATATCATCCTTAGACAGATGGACAAACTGAGAGAGTAAACCAAGACCTTGAAACATTTATCCGGCTATATATATATCGTCCTCACAGGATGATTGGGTTGACTACCTTCCATTGGCAGAATTTGCTCATAATAATCTCTTCCATTCGTCTTCAGAATCTACGCCCTTTTATATTAACTTCGGCTTTCATCCTCGTGTGCCAGAGTTCCATCCATTGCCAGCCCTAGAGGTTCCAGCAGCAGATCAAGAGCTTCAACGTCTATCTAGAATCTGGAGTTGTGTGCGTAAGTCGTTGGTCAAAACTTCAGCTCGTTATAAATCTTTTGCAGATAGAAAACGTAAAGCTGTACCGAATTACAAGGTGGGAGACCAAGTTTGGATTTCTACTCGCAATCTCATGTTCAAAGTTCCTTCTAAGAAATTTGCTCCCAAGTTTATTGGTCCATTCCCCATTGTAAAGGTACTCAACCCTGTGTCATACAAAGTCAAGTTGCCACCGTCTTTGAGAATTCCTAACGCCTTTCATACATCTTTATTGAAGCCTTTGATTCTCAATAAGTTCCGTACTACCCAGTCCAAATCTCCTAAAGTTCACTCTTTGCAGGATGAGGAATTTGAAGTTAAAGAGATTGAGGACTCACGTTCCCGATATGGACGTTTACAGTTTTTGGTCGACTGGAAGGGTTACGGTCCGGAGGAGAGATCCTGGGTTTTCTCTGAAGATGTTCATGCTCCAAGACTGGTACAGAAATACCTCTCCAAAAATCCTGATAAGGTTCAAAGGTGTTCGGAGACCACCCTTAGAAGAGGGGGTACTGTCACGAACCGGTCTCTCACCTCTGCGGGTTCTGGGGTTCATCCGTTGCCAGTGCGGTTGCTCGAGGTGCTGTGCGCCCGTGTGGGGACGCGGCGTGATCAGTGGCACAGGTAATGCAGAGTCTGGGAACTGGGAGTGCGGGGACCAAATGGCCTAAGGCACTGCGGTGAAATTGCACTTGTGAAAACACCTGTGGGCAGGTGTAAGCCAATCCCGTGCTTGTGCTGCCTTTAAGTAGGCTGGGATTACGTTACTCTGGGCCAGTGCTTTGTTGTATCAACGCTGTGCTCTAGCTCTGAGCTCCCTCCGTGCATTCCTGTGTGATTCCCGTGGTCCAGATATCGCCTCCGTTCCCAGAGGTCCGTCTGCAGCCTTCATTGCTAAAAGATCCACCGGCTCTCCGCTGTACTGTCAGTTAATTGCACACCTACTGGAAACAGTTGGATTCCCAGAGTCTTGCATGAGGTTACCTTGTCTGCCTGTTTTCAACCATACAAAGTTTGGAGGATTCCACTACTCTCAGCTGTTCGTTTGTTCTACTCTGCATTTAACCCTTGTCATCTGCTACAGTTTCACAGTGATCTCCGGAACCCGCAAGTAACCCAATTCAGTACTTTTATTTTTCTATGTTGCCATAACAAGGATAATTCTTCACAGCCTCTCAGTTAACTCTCAAAACTTCATTGCAAATCCTTACAGTTATTTCTTCATGTCTGCATTACCCAGTTGAACTCATTCTACAGTTCAGCATCAAAGCTTGTTTATATTTGGACAATTCAACATTTATTCATCAGCTTGTTTTGCATACAGTTCCATGAACATTTCTTTTATTTGTCTTTGAGTTTTATCCTGCATATTATTTCTGCCATTCCTGCAATACTTCAGTATAATATGATAATTAACAACTTGTCGTTTAACACTTTACTGAATTGTTATTTTTAATAAATATATGAAACGGAACTTTCTTCGTCCTCCCCTGCTTCCATTTCCCACCAGCACCTACACCTGTGGTTGGTCCCGGGTTAACGGATTCACAAAAACACCCGGACCTGATACTTTCCACCCAATCCTGCACCAGTGATTCTGCACATGATTCCTGTAACCTATCAACAGCTAGAGAGTCCTATATAAAACTTTGTCTGTCCATTGCTTCTTGCCAGAACAACTTCTACAAGTAGTGTGTCTTCCTGGCTTCCATAGAGTGCTGTTGTTCCCTATGTTTTACTACCTCAGTTCCAGTGTGTTCTATCTGCTGCTGAGTACACTACCAGTGCCAGTTACCATAGCTCTGAGTCTCTCCACAGATTCCAGTGTGTTCTATCTGCTGCTGAGTACAGTACCAGTGCCAGTTGCCTGTGTGTAAAACAGCACTTAAGTAGTTCAGGTGTAAACTGTCTCGGATCCTCCAAAAGTAATGTGATGTACAACTGGATATTGCTCTATCCATCAGCAGTTGCATAGTGAAATATGAATGACGCGTTTCACCACACTTTCATCAGAAGCATGTGGATGACATTAGACAACCACCTGATATTGATGACAAATTACCAACAAGACATCAGCACCATTAACACGTTAGGCAAACACTTTACAAACTATTTTTTTTCTTTCTCCTATGGATCACGGTAAATAATAAAATTTCTTTGTATGCAGGCCGGGCATCACAAGTATTTCTCTTTTGTCTTCCAGTTTGACCATTGATGATTTTACAGAGAATTCTTGTTCACAGTTAATGTCGGCAATAACCGGTAACCAATCTCTACGTCAGTTTTCTCTGTGTAGTAATAATATGGATGAATCTCAATTTGGTGCATTGCTGACAGCGCTCTCAAGTCCGAAGTGCAGTCTATCAAGGTTTATGTGAGTACTACAAATCCATATAAACTACAGGAAACATTGTATCGTAAATGAATTTAACGTTTTAAATTTTATTGGCTTGCGCATGCCCAATCTATAGATAAAGGGACAGTTTTTATGAGGACATTTGTGGGATCTCTGGCCCACTCGTGCACCTTGATACGTTAAGATTGTAAAATGCTGAAAAGCCTTTTGCCGAAGCATTAGGATTCTGGCGGGGGCTAGTAAGATTATTGCTGGGGCTAGGATATTAGAGGCACATTGTGGGGTGAGTAGAAAATGATGGTGGCAGGGAAAATGCAATAGCAGCTGTGCAGCTACTCGCATGCGATAATTCTCCATAGGGTGTACCGCAAATTTCTCTTCACCAACTCTGATCAGTTGAAAAGTTGGTGAGAATCCCTATTTTGGGGTAAAAATGTTGGGACTTGGTTCATAACCTAGTTTACGAAATGACCTAAACTTTTAACTTATACATTAAAACTATTTAATCTACTTACTACAAAATATAGTGTGACAAAGAGGGTATTTTGCCACGTTCTGATGCTGAGAACTTGGCAAGGGGCAGACAGGGTGAAGAATATTGCTGATTACTACAGCAAAGGTCTGACACACATTTGCACTACCTGGGTGTGACTGATTGGTGTGTGTGAAGTTTTAAAGGGTTGTGGGATCCAGTGGGCGGGGCTTCCGATGTTGACTAGCAGCCGGATGACAGGACAGAGAGGGGCGGTGGGGCTTAGTCAGTGTACAAATGTGATGATATAACATTTGTGAGGAATAAAGAAGCCACTTGAAAAATCAGTTCCTTGTAAAGCAGGACATTTACAAAGTGGTTTCAGAAGTTTACAATAGAAACTATTAGCTGAGGTTAAAATCATTTTAACTTTTTTTGATATTTTAAGTCAATGCCTTTATTTTACCTTTAATGTTACTATTACCTACTAAATTATATTATATATTTAAACAATGATCTTCATGTTAACAAGGGTTTTGAAATAATGTAAATATAGAGACTATGTAACACATGTTAATGTAAATATAGAAACACTTCCACCAACGTTTCAGGTCTGCACAGTGCTCTCTCCTCAGGGTGTAACAGCCTGCTGTTACTGTCGGACGACATAATGATTGCTAACATTGCAAATGTCTAACAAATAAACATGGGATTGTATGTGCACATTTTGATCATGGTGTAGATGCCTGTCTGCCACTGCAAGGTGACTTCCTGCACCAGGGAATATACACTATGTCATAACATATAATTTACTAGCCATGCTTATTATGTTAGTAGTGTCAGCAAGAGGGGTCAATGCACAATCAGAAATGAATGACCAACTAGTGCTGCCGATAGTCACCATCATTTGTTAGGGTTAGAATAAGGGTTAGGGTTACCATAAGAGTTAGGGTAGGCATAAGGGTTAGAGTTAGAGATATAATAAGGGTTAGGGTTAGCATAACGGTTAGAATTAGAGTTGGGGTTATCATAAGGGTTATAGTTAGGGTTAAAATAAGGGTTAAAGTTACCAAAAGAGTTAGGGTAAGCATAAGAGTTAGAATAAGGGTTAGGGTTACCATAAGGGTTAGAGTTAGGGTCAGTATAAGAGTTAGGGTAAGCATAAGGGTTAGAATAAGGGTTAGGCTTATCATAAGAGTTAGGGTTAGAGTTAGGGTCCGCATAAGGGTTAGAGTTAGGTTGGCATAAGAGTTAGGGTAAAATAAGGGTTAGGATTAGCATAAGGGTTAGAGTTAAGGTTAGAATAAGGGTTAATGGTAGAGTTAGGGTTAGAATAAGGATTAATGGTAGGGTTAGGGTTAGAACTAGAATTAGAGTTAATGGTAGAGTTAGGGTTAGAATAAGGGTTAATGGTAGAGTTAGGGTTAGAATAAGGGTTAATGGTAGAGTTAGGGTTAGAATAAGGGTTAATGGTGGAGTTAGGGTAAGCATAAGGGTTAGGGTTATGCTTATGACTTAAGGGGCGTTCAGTGAGGTGTCATTAACAGAACTGTGGGTTATTCAGAGATGGTTGTAAGTGTAAATACCCCTGTTTCCAGGCGATTCTTTTTACAGATGTGTCCTCATGCGTCTAACCTCAACACGCCATGCAGCGTGACACCTGATACGAGTCTAGCTCTAGCTCCTCTGCTAGGGTCGGGTGTCTTATCGGGTTTTTTACCTTGAAAATGGGTTCTAGTTAATGAGGACGTAAGAGACTGAACTGATTAATGTGATAATGTGACACTTGTATATCTGTTTGTGGCTTAGTCTGTATACAAGGCACAAAGGAACTTGGAATTGAAGATGGCAGCGGCTGCTGCATCATAGCACTTTGTATACTGATTTATGGGCCCTACACACTGGCAGATAACACTGCACGATATGAATGTTCTCGTTCATAAATGAAGCAGAACTCGTTCATATCGTTCTGTGTGTAGGCACCAACGATTAACGATGTGCGGCCCCGCGCTCATTCATCGATGGTGCCCCGTCGCTTATGCATGCAGGCCAATATGGACGAGATTGTCCATATTAGCAAGCAGTGCTATGGAGCCGGGTAACGGGGGGAGTGAAGAAACTCCACTCCCCCCGTCACCTCCCCTCCGCCGCCGGGTTGCCCATCGGCCGTATCCGCCGTCAGGCATCTCGGCAGCGGATCAGTATGTGTGTAGGGCCCATTAGACTCAGTCGCGCACAGATATACAAGTGTCACATATCATATTAATCAATGCTGAAGATCTGAAAAAAGACGCTCGGAACTAGCAGAGTCGCACTGAACCTGGCACGCCTAGAGGTTCTGTTTGGCATGACTGCAGCAGTAATGTATGAGGACACATCTGTATGTTAGGTGCAAGTGCCCCCTGATGATAACTAGTACCAAACCAACTGTACATGTAGGGGGCAGTCGCACCAAAAGTTTCATACAGCACTAACCCTATACAAATTGAAAACACGCAGTTGGGGAGCACATACAGTGCGCCTGGTTTCCATCTGTCTCTGAATCAAATCGCTTCTCGCCCTTTTGGCTAAAATCAAGTATAGCATCTGTGCATTAAGCTCATTATCTCATTATTGTACGTTCTCTTGTGTTTCATTCTCCAGTTTCGTTAGTTATGGTTGTCATTTCATATATTGCTCACCAGCAAGTGAAGATCGCTTACAGAGAGAACTTTTTATAAATCTGAACAATGCGGAAAAATTTAGTTATGTGATTGCAGCTTTGTACAGTCCAACATGCAAGGCGAAGGATTTGAGGTCAGTCTATCTATCTATCATCTATCTATCTATCTATCTATCTATCTATCTATCTATCTATCTATCCATCTAGATCTAATATATATCTCATATTTATCTCTTGCTAATTGAAGTCCCTGGGGCCTCTCAACACCAAACCAAGCAGTCACTTGTCCCAGGTCACTGCAGACTGGACAAAGCCCTTTCCCTCCCACTACATGGCTCCCGCCCCAAGGTCTGGCATGTTTATAAAATTACATGTAAGTTAATTTTCTTAAATGTGAGAACAGTGGCGGTGAGAGGGGGGACGGGTACTCTTTACCTGGGTCTGCCCACTCCACCCCTGTTGCCTCTCTCTCTTCAGCCCAGCACACGGCACATGCTGTTGTGTGCACTGGGACATGGAGAGAGGCAGCTGCAGAAATCGGTAGTCCTCTCTCTCCCTGCATCATGGATGGGGGGTAAGCGATCCAACCCACCACCCCCCTTCCCTCTGAAGCCCCCTCCTCCTTCTGTTCTGCCACCCATCGGTCCTCACGCTGCCACCCACCCTGTCTGGGCGTGTTTGCGGCCACATAGAAGTTCAAAGTTTTTATATTTCCTATGGAGGGAGCCTGGCCACACCTCCCCTCGATGGCCACACCCTCTCCCCAGTACTTGGACCCGGCACAGCTGTCAGCACCCATGCGTGGAAACCCTTGACCACTTTTTTGTTTTTTTACTGTGACCCCCATCATTTCGTTACCTGCCCATCTGCAAGTCTTTCCACCTTGATCTGTACCCCTTACCCCCCCCCCCCCCTCCCTTCCTTCCCTGCGGATTGCTACTCCGTCTCTTTTATGTACCCATATTACAAACTTGGTACCGGGGACGGATCTAGAATTTTCTTTTAGGGGGGGCGGTTTACTGTTTAATCTTGACTCCTCCCCTCTCAAGTCCCAACTCCTCCCATCTGCAATCCTAACTCCTCCTCCTCTCAATTCCTGAAAAACTGAACTTTTTGAGTGAGACTGAGATAGAGCTTTGTGATTGTTCTATGTACATGTGACTGTGTTGTGGGGTGACTGTAATTATTAGCCCTAGTACCCACACACCAGCAAGTGAGGGGCAAATGCTCTGTAACCCTTGCTTTCCTGGCTCCTCTGTGCTGCTGTGGTATAAGCTGCAGCAAATCGTTCTGCCTCAGGCTCTCCCTGGACAGCTCTCTTCTGCTTAAAAGTGGGCGTGGCTATGACTGTGTTAGGGGGGGGGTCGCCCCCTTCGCCTCCTCCCCCCCTCCCTCCCTAAATGCGGCCCTGCTTGGTACAGTACATTATTGTATTGTTTGGTTTGGTGTATAGCTGGAACATTTTGTTTCTCTTATAATGGCAGATGTACGAAGCCTTGGAGAGAGATAATGTACCGCCCATCAGCTCCTGTCATTTTTCAGACACAACTTGCAACATGGCTGTTAGGAGCTGATTGGCCGGTACTTTATCTCCGTCCACTTTATCTCTTTCCAAGGCGTAGTACATATCCCCCTATACTGTTTCAACTTCATAAATTCTTGTTTCTGGTTGTTCTTATTTAATCATATGTCTGGCTGCTGCATTATTTCTTATTTATTTACAGTTTCTTATATAGCGCAGCATATTCCGTTGCGCTTTACAATTGGTCGTTTCCTTTTTCATTGTATGTGATTGATTCTTGTTCCAGCTCATAAATATAGCCATTTAAAAAAAAAAAACACATAAAAAAGGAAAGATTTCAAAATCAAGGTTTATTCCTTTCGGAAACAATGCGCCTATCCGATAGATCCACTTAATTCTAGCCTTAGCCCATTTCAGTTGGCTAAGGCCGACACTAAGTGGATCCATCGGTTAGGCGTGTTTATAAATACATTTAGGTTTGTCTGGTAAAAGGTTTATCAACACTTGGGCGTAAATTTACTAAGTGTCGGGTTGGGATTAAATTCAGAGCCGATGGGAATCACCTCAGTCCTGCAAAATACAGCATTTAATAAGCATTGATTTTGATGGGCAGTTGAAAACGTCCAGCAATGCCCATCTATTTGGAAACCCCTGTTCTGCTGTGAATCTGGTATCCCTAGGAAAGTGGGGTCCCCTCTTCCTGCGGACAATCATCCCTGGACTGTTATCCGCACCGCTACGGTTTCGGTGTGGAGGTAATTATATAATAAAAGTTTAAATAATACAGGGGTAAATGTATGAAGCAGTGATAAGAGTGGAGAAGTGAGCCAGCGGAGAAGTTGCCCATGGCAACCAATCAGCTGCTCTGTATAATTGTATAGTATGCAAATTAGAAATGTTACTTCAATGCTGATTGGTTGCCATGGGCAACTTCTCCACTGGCTCACTTCTCCACTCTTATCACTGCTTCATACATTTACCCCATTGTTTGTTACAGGTGGACTACAGGTCTCAGCAAGTAGCCTAGGCATGATGGCACTTGTTGAACTAATTGCCACTCTTCTACCCTGTCAGCTGCCCCGACTAGGTCGGCCTAGTGCTGGTTTATGGAAAATAGGGCTAACCGCACACCATTTCTCCTATTTTTTAAAATAGTCGCAGAGGCTCGGTGCTGGTTAAGGGTTAAGGGGGGACCCCACACAATCTCTTTATAAATATGTGCACATTTAAAGCTTATTACAAAAATGATCCTGCACATAGTAATCTGTTCAGTGCTTGACACCAACTCGCCTATTATTTAGGCATATGTCCAGGTTCAAACTAAAAAGATGTTGTACTGTTTTCTAAAGTCTGCCTTTTCAGCGGATGCCCATTGGATTTGGGTTTAGTAAATCATCGGATTGCAGTCCTGCCGGCAATCTGCCGCAGAAACCAAATGCCACATTTACTGAAATTCCCCTTTGGTCTTTTTTCAAAAATGTCCCAGTGTTTATAGATATTTTTTTCAAATGTCTTACAGTGGTTACACACGTGCCTAATTGTACTAATCTACACGACTCTTATCCTTATAATTAGTCATCTTCATTATAATTAATATTATCCTTTATTTATATGGTGTCACAAGTGTCCATACTGTAGTGCCGTACTGAGAAGAAGTTACACTGAAAACACAAATGTAAAAAGTACAAAACTAAAAGAATATATCTTAGTGGGGATGCGGTCACATAACTGCCGGTCGGGATTCTGGCAATCAGGATGCCGACACCGGGATCCCAATCACGGACAATGTCGACGCTCGGCATGCTGACACACAGGGACTCTTCCCACTCGTGGGTGTCCACAACACTCATTGAGTGGGACTAGGACCTGTGCCGAGCGCAGCGAGCCTACAAGGGTCTCCATTGTGCTTGCCCCCCCCCCGCGCCACTGGCATTCTGGCGGTTGGGATCACAAGGTCAGTATGCTGACCTCCTGGATCCCTGCTGCCGGCAAAACAAACCAAACCCATCTTAGGGGATAGATTATACTATTAAATAAGACCACTTTGAGTCACAATAAACCAGGGTCACCCAACGACCCATTCCCCTGGGGTGGGCAGACAACTATCATGATTGTGAATGTACTAGGGACATGGATAGTGCATGGAGGCAACAAGAGGGAGGAGGGCCCTGCTCGTGTGAGCTTACAGACCAAGGTAGATACCAGTGACGTGCAGTGGGGTGAGGCAGAGCCTTTCCTGTCATACTTACATTTAAGCCAGAGTTTTGACTGAATAAAATATATGAAAAATACTGATAATTTGTTTGAAATATCTTCTTTGCATTATTCTAATAATTTTTATAGCCCAAACTCTGGCGTAAAAAGTCTATGGCAGGTGAGGCAGTGCCTCCCCTGTGTTTCCTTTCCACACATCTCTAATCAAAACTCACCAGATTTCCAGGAGTTTATAATGCTGCACCTGTGTATAATGCCTAGATGTACCATTTGGCTCATATATTGCATGTAAATCTGGCTCTGGGGTTAGCCAGTGCCTCCTGAGCCATTTAGCTCACCGCATGTCCCTGGTAGATACTAGGGTATAACTGAGAGTTGAACTAGGAATGCACACTTGCACCAGCTCCATACCTCCCAACATGACCCTCTCCAGTAGGGACAAAATGCTCTGCTCCTGGACTTTCCTCTTAATTTATTATTGCCATCACCTGTGCTGAACACCTTTCTTATCCATTATCCTGTTCAACACAGGTGCCGGCAATCATAAATTAAGAGAAAAGTCCAGAAGCAGAGCATTGTGTCTCTCCTGGAGAGGGTCATGTTGGGGGGTATACAGCTCTGTTCCTGGTGCAATAGATCTGTATGAAAACAAATGGATCTCTATAGACGCACAGGTATACATAACCCACAGTTCCATCAACACCCCATCACTACGTATGAATGTCCTGTTACCACACAGTTATGCACCATCACTCGCAAGTGGAGATTCAACTGAATTATATAGGGGGTCATTCCGAGTTGTTCGGTAGCAGTTTTTAGCAGCCGTGCAAACGCTATGCCGCCTCCCACTGGGAGTGTATTTTAGCTTAGCAGAAGTGCGAACGAAAGGATTGCAGAGCGGCAACAAAATAATTTTGTGTAGTTTCAGAGTAGCTCAAAACCTACTCAGCGCTTGCAATCACTTCAGACTGTTCAGTTCCTGTTTTGACGTCACAAACCCGCCCAGCGTTCACCCAGGCACGCCTGCATTTTTCCTGTAACGCCTGCGTTTTTCCGAACACTCCCTGAAAACGGTCAGTTGACACCCAGAAACGCTCCCTTCCTGTCAATCACTCTGCGGCCACCAGTGCGACTGAAAAGCTTCGCTAGGCCTTGTGTGAAACGACATAGTTCGGTGCTATAGTACGAAGTGCCATTTTTTTTGCCTGATCGCTGCGCAGCGAACGAAAGCAGCTAGCGATCAACTCGGAATGACCCCCATAAACCTTTCAATCACCCGCAGATTAGGTTTACCATACTATCCCTTTAAACCGAGACGCTCAGGAATTACACAGGTTCTGTGGCTGCTGACGTCAAGCCTGCATTTCACCTGGTTGTAATCCGCCACAGAACCTGTGTAATTCATGTGTGCCTTGGTTTGAAGAGATAGTATGGTAAGCCTAGCGTAGATGCATGCGCTAAACTCCAGAGCATGCACAGTGCAAAAACACACAGGCCTATCCGCAAAACATGACTACAGAATATGTTGATGCTATATACTACAAATAAAAGAAAATAATTGTTTAGCAGAATACAATGGCACTTGTTTCATATAACTATCTTTGTCCTCCCTGCACCTCAGTGTGATATTGTACAATAATACGGATTACAGCATCCACGCCCTCCCAGGAGCCGGAACCCCTTCCCAGACGACGTATGAGCTGGTTATACATACAAATACAGCCTTTTCTTCTGTGATCTCAGTGCTGAGTGATATAGCATGCAGGATGGAACGTTTAAAGTGAGTATATCCGATTTATACAGAGTTCTATATATTTATTATTACATGTGAAGCCAAAGGCGGCGCAATGGAGACAGACAACTATGATGAGTGGGGTATAAGTTATGAATGGCGTATATTCTGAGCACAAGGGTAAGAGCAGTCCGTGTCATGAAGAAAGTGTGTAAGCACGAGGGTCTGATACTAGGCCGGAGGCATCCACAGCCATCTGTGCATCTTTTGCCGGTGGCACCATGAAAACTTGCTCCGGCCCCATGCTAGTTGCATCATCTCCAGCTGAGTACGGCCTCCAGCCTGCGAGATTAAGAGTCTGTGTATGCATCCGCTTCAGCAGACGGCCCATGTCCGTGCATCCGCAGAATAACCAGCCAGTCACCGCACACACAGTTTGGACTAAGGGTGACTATCAGACACATGGTTCCATCAATTTTCGTCTGCCCTATGACAATGGTTTTTCAGGTTGATGCCCTGAGTCCCACACCAGGTCAGTGTCCGTGCTCCACTTGCACATTCTATAGATCTCATTTGTGCACGCGTCCATGTGCAACATCAAATGGTTTATCTAACAGTGGTTCCATACCATCTCTATGCATTAAATGGTGACAAGTATTTGATGCCGGTCTTCTGATGTTCCTCCTGGATTGTGAGAGGAAACTAGAGTACCTAGGGAGAATATGCAAACTCCACACTGTTAGGGCCATGGTGGGAATTGAATCCAAGACCTCAGTGCTGTGATGCAGTAATGCTCACCATTACACTTGTATATGCCATCAGAAAAAGTTGTCTCATCTCCGTCCACATATGCACCCCCGACACTCCCATGATGCCTCAGTTCTATGTGGCCTCAGGGTCACCGCCCATTTTCTGTCCAGAAACACACATTTAACATAAAGCGCAAGCTGTCAATGGACGGTCATTTTGATCCGGATGTTCAGTCTCCTTCCGTGTGCACTTACCTGGCCTGATGCATGCACAGTCTGCAATTGCTTTCTGCGGCACATGCACACTTTGCAGATATCAGCGAGATTCATCCACTGTTAGAGTTTGGCCCGACTCGGAATCTTAGCCAGACCGGATAGACCCAGACATGAGCCATAATCAAGCTGTAGGTTTGCGTTCTGTGATGCGTGGGTATAAATGGTGTATAACTCTTTTGTATATAGATTGTATGTGTCATGTGGATATAAACTGTGCAGTATATCAATTGTGGAACAATTGTTTTTTTCTTTGCTTTTCCCCGGCAGTGTGAAGAGTAATATCCTGGAAGTGGGAGATTACCCGCAGCTGACAGCTGCAATAGGTGACAACCAGTCGCTGAGGACACTGATCCTGTCTGGTACAACACTGGTGGCTTCTTATTTCAGTGACTTGGTGACCGCTCTGTCCAGACCAACCTGCAGGATCGAGGAATTAATGTGAGTACAACTTCATTTTGGCAGCAAAAGCTATTCTGTTATTTGTAGTACATTATCCTACTACATCTCCCTAAGTTTGCATGTTACACAACATCCTCATCATTAACATATACATAAAGAGTCTCCATCTGTGTGCACTTACCTGGTCTGGTGCATGCGCAGTCTGCGATTTGCTTTCTGATGCACATATGCAGTTTACAAAAATCCGCGAGAGCCATTCACATTTGGACTTTGGCCCGACACAGAATCTTAACTAGACCAGAGAGACCCAGACGGCGGTATGTATAGTCTGCGCTAAAGACCATAATCAACCTGTAGGTTATTTAAAGCACACATTTCAAAATACTGTCATACCCGGGATTCAAACCCATGACCTTTCTTATTGCAGTTAGACACCTTACACATGGAGCCTTTTTCTCCTGTATGGGAACTGAGAGTATTGTGAAATGTGGGCCTTAATTAAAGGTGTGTGTGACTGAAGGTGCTTAGGGACGTGAGGGTGAGATGGGGCGGCCAGATGATGCTGGGATTTAAAGAGAAGGAAGTTGCGAGTAAGATTGATTGAAACAGAAAGTTGACAGGTGCTGCAGAACAGCGCCCCCTGCCTTGTGGTGCACCACACTAGGTACAGCCCTGTCTAAAGACATACAGTGACAGAAGTGCACTGTGTGCAGACACTGGAAGTTGCCATTTCAGTTGTTAGAATATCAGACACGGCATTATCATACAGTCACATCTGTGCACACTCTGATTCAGGCCCTTAAAGTTTAGTTAGGCAGCCATCGCAGGCAGCAAGCTGTTGAAAGCAGAAAACTGGTGTCATTTTAGTTGCTGACCCAGCCAGCAGCATTGATAGGCACCAGGATAAATGTGATAAGTTACTATGACTGTGTTTGCACTAGCTAGCATGGTAGCTGACCGTAAGCTGCTCTCCACTAACTGATACAGTAGCTAATAGTTACATGTACTATGATTTCGTCCCTGTCCGGCGGTGGGATATCATGTTCTTTGCTTCTTCTGGCCATCGGCGGCATTCCTGAGCATCGGCATCTCCACTGTTTACAAACACTCTGACTGCATGGGTACGGCCATATTGGATTTGATTAAATGAACACTCCAATCAGATCCCAGGAGCTGCACTCACATGACCACTGCTGCCAATTGAAGAGGAGAGTGCCCTATTAAATCAGTCTCTGACTTTCCCATTGCCAGAACATAGCACTTCTTAGGAGATAGGCTGTCTGATGACTCCTCAGGCCTCTCAGCCAGTGATCTAGGGAGTCTGAAGTAACAGACAGTTCAACTTATTTCAGACTCCTCTGATCACTGGCTGAGAGATCCGAGGAGTCATCAGCCTGACCACATGTGAGCTGCGAACCCAAGATGGTCGTGATCCCCACGGTTTGAGAACTGCTGGTCTGGTAATATACTGGTTGAGATGTATTAAATGGTTCATTGCTACAAGTTGTCTCTTAACTGATGCTGCATTTAGATCGCAAATGCCGGATCCTACCCGGTAAGAGAAACTTGTCCTTACCGGGTGGGATCCGGCATTTGCGCTCCGTTGCAGGCTTTCCGACCCGGCAATATACTGGGTCGGTTGCCATAACAACGGAGCACGCAGCAGCAGCAGGGGCGGGGGTGGAGGCGGCGTCGGGAGATGAGCTCATCTCCAGCGCCGCCTCTCCCTATCTGGTGATTGGGAACCGTGTCGCATCGACACGGCTCCCATTCACACCGCATCTGACCCGGTAATCAACCCGGGTAAAACCCTTCTTTTTTACCGGGTTGATTTACCGGGTCAGGCGACCCGCTAAATCGGCCAAGGACCTTTCACATCGCACACTGACCCGGTTCGACACGGCAATATGCCGTGTCGATACCGGGTTATTTGTGCGATGTGAAAGGGGTATGAGTGTTATTGTGCTTGACTCATCAGCCTCAATAACTTCACGTCTGAGTCACCAGAGCATCACAGGGGCTGTATGGTTATACAGTACTTAGCCCAAGAGGGATTGATATCATATTATCATATTGACTGCTTATCTTCTATCACCTATATCCTGTTATCTTCAATAAAACCTACTCTGGTTTGGAATCAACATGATGACTGACCTCTTTGCTCACATATGCTATCTACCTACCAACTTGTAGGTATCTGCCAATAATACTCTCCTCTGTTGTCTATACTCCATACAGGCTCCAGGAAACCAGTCTGGGAAATGAGCACCTGCCCATGCTGGCTTCTCTAAGTAAGAACCTAAACTTCACTCATGTGGACCTGAGCTGTAACCACTTCTCAGATGCTGGCTACCACCACATCGAGACACTGATACAGAGCTCAGCCAGCCTGAAGAAGATCCGGTACGTGGAAAACACCCAGATATTCACTAAAGGGATGTCCTCCGGTCAGGGGGAATTTGTTACACCCGTTGTAGGGGTGACCACTCAGTCTCTCAGGGATAATTCATTTTATCTATAAACGAAACTACCGCTCGCTCTTTCCTTCCAGCTTCCCACCGCTGACACTGACCACAGACCTCACTGAGGGATAGAGGAGGACAATTAGTCTAGATCAGTGATTTTCAACCTTTTTTTACTCGCGGCACACCGAACAATATTTTAAAATTGCCAAGGCACACCATCAGTTCCCCACAGAAAAACAAAAAACACTTTGGACCTCATAGTCAAAAATAAAATAAAAAAATCCACACATACATTGGCCTACACAGAAAAAACAATCACATTGCTCCCAACATAAATCCTATTGCTCCCCACATGAATTCTTCATATTGTTCCCCCCATAAATCCATAAATCCTTATTCTTCCCACATAAATCGTATTGTTCCCCACAGGAGAAAAAAAAATAACAAATATTGCCCCCTACCGGTCAGCTGTCCTCCTCCCTGTCCCTCAGTGGCGGGGATTGTTCATAGTAGAGTGCTGTGAATACTGAGCAGCAGGCAGGTGTGGATGTGGGTGGGCAAGGAAAGCTGTGTATGCAGGCAGGAACTGGAAGATGTGTGTGCAGGTGTGTGGGCTGCCTGGGTCATGAGACGCGGCGTCCGTGACCTATGATATCACACCGCCGCGTCTTCAAGGCATACGTCACGGCTGGAGCACGACTGATCCTCTAAGAAGGGCCTGAGCCAACAGTTCACTCTGAAGGTTCAGGAAGCTGGTCTGGCTCCGTGGCACACCTTGCAACTGGTCGCGGCACACTAGTGTGCCACGGCACACTGGTTGAAAAAGCCTGGTCTAGATGATAATAATGGTGGGAGAAGGGCCGTGAATGTGCAAATGTAGAAGGTGCGGACAGCATTTGTGTCCACAAAGCTCCAGTTGTCAAAGCTTGTCACACAAATCCGTGTACAGTTGTGCAAATCACAAAATACCACAGCTAGTGCTCATTCACTTACATACAGTAGAGTGTAGCAATGAGCTAGCTAGTTGGTTCTCTAGTCAGGGGTGATACCTCCCATCCTTTCCACATACTGTATGTCTGCTCCCAATCAACACCAAACCCCGCCCCAATAGGCCCACAAATGCCCACGTTTGTGTGGATCCACCCATTTCTGTGCAAATCCCACCCATTTTGAAGTTCGCCATTGAGGACTGTCTGTATAGATAGTTGTGTTTAGATTTAACTTCAATTTAATACTGACAAAAATTGTAATATATTTACATTTGTATGAATTGTACTAATCGCACTACCTTGAATTCCTTCTCTTAGGGTGGATTTCAACAATTTTTCTGAAAGTACAAGAACACTTTTAAAAAATCTTGAATGTGAGAGGCCAGGTTTGGAGGTTTTCGTATGACTCCTGGACATCTAGAATCATTCTGGATGGACATGAACACACAGAGTCCGCTGGGCGCTGACTTATGTAATGAGATGGTGTTTAGAGGCCTCATTATGGGGTGGATGCAGCTATATTCGCAACTGCATATTCGGATAAAGCGGATATACAAAAATATGCTAATGCTGCAGCCACGGAGATTTGTACAGAAATGTCCACCAACAGCGTCTCAGATAAGCCGCTTACATATAAAAGATTCAACACCGGTCGCGCATTGGTCGCAACTTCTGAACAACCCTATGTTGTATCAGAATGAATGTCGGAACAAAGACATCTGTGTTTTTGTGCAGGACTAATCAGCCTCAATAACATCACATGTCTGAGTCATCAGACTTAAAGGTCAGGCTGATTAGACTGCAGGTGCATATTGTTTACTTGGCTCTATAAAAGAGTCTGCTTGTGCCCATGCCTGTCAGTGTTATTGGAGCATCACAGTGCTATATGGCTGTCGTACTTAGCCCAAGAGAGATTGATTCCTTTTCAGGTTGGCTCTCATCACATCAGAGCAGTACTGAATTGCTTTCGGCGAGTTGGATGCTTAGTTATTGGGAACCAATGTGACCTGTATAATGAATCAGACCCTTAGTAATTATATTGATATATGTTTTATATTTGATTCTAAATAAAATGTAATACTTATTTCTACTGATATGTTAGAGTGTAATGTACATTACAAAATAATATAAGCAATTTTGAAATCATATCAGAACTTTTTAAATTAGTGTTTGATGGGGATTAATTTTACAGCTGGATGCCTGCAGCATAGGTGGCTAATCCTCCTGATAATTTTCCTTTGAATAACTCCACGGGGTCATTTACGTAGTGTTTTGCTTTGAATAGCAGTGTCACTTTAGGTTTATGGCATATGTAAAGAAAAATCCAAATAAGCAAATACTGTATATACGGGAGGGGGGCAGAGAGAACAAGGTACAAATATAAAATATAGGGCAGAGGGGACAAGCCCAAATGAAAAAGTATTGTCACAGTCCTGACTAAATCACTCATGTTCTGTGACTTACCTCAGTATTTCCTGCAAGCCTGCATCTGCTCTGCAGCCCAGTATACTTTGCAAACCTGCACCTGCTTCACAGTTCAGCACACAAGCTGCAGTGTAAACGCCTAATCAAGTCACGTGTGTGAGAATTTCTCTGTTCAGCATCTGATTCTCCATAGTGTTCTGCTTCCTGGTGTTTAGGCTTCAGTGTTTCCCAGCCTGCTGGGCATCAATTCAGATCAGAGCCTAACCTGGATTACTGCTGTGACAGTTTCTGATTACCTGACCATTATTCATCCACTCCTGAGCCAGACAGAGACTCCCTTGAATCACCTGACTCTAGCCACCAATCATCAAGCACCAAGGGGTATAAGTAAGGAGACCTGAGTTTCAGAATCTGCCAGTTCCATGAGTCACACAGCTCAGTGTGTGAGCCTAGTAGCTGAGTTCCCCAGAGTTGCAGTTACCTTAACACCTGCAATCCTTTGTACAGTTGCATTCCAATCCGGTTTGTCCTGTTCCAGTCCGGTTGCACTCAAGTCCGGTTCCAGTACAGTTGCATTGCAATCTGGTTTGTCCTGTTCCAGTCTGGTTGCATTACAATCTGGTTCCAGCCGAACCTTGCACAACATTGGTCCTGTTAACCCTCGCTCATCACCCTGCCTGATTCTGCCACTCTAGCCTGTGTTTCTTACCAAGTAATGAAAGTGTTATATTATTACCTGCAGTATCCATCCAGTACTCATCCGGTTAATCTACTACTACACTCTTCCCTACTACATTCACTATCCTGTCATCAACACCACAAGTCCCTGGTGTTCCAGTGGTCCGGATACGGCTCTCTCTGCTGAGACCCGGTTACGACTCCCGGTCAGGAATTGCTCTTACCTCTGAATCCCACTGTTTCCTCAGACCAGCCAACTCAGCACATAGTCCTCCAGTTACCGGCACAGACTACACATAGAATCCGGGTTCACAAAACAGTCATGACAAGTATATAGGAGAGGGGAAATATAGGAGATAGAGGCAGAAATATCCTAGCCCAGAGGAAAAAAAATATAGATGGTCAGGGTGCAAAGAAAGTAACACAAAAAAAACAGGCCCAAATAAGAAAAAAAAGGGAGATTGGGGGGAGGTGGGAGACCATATTAAAGTAGCTTTATGGGGCGAGTTGTGGTGGGGACACTGGGTATCAAACAATGGGGGGGGGGGTCTTTGAAGGGACTAGATAGAATAGTAGGGTATGTAGGGTTCTGGAGAGGAAACTGATAACATGTGACATAACATTTGTGGCTACTCTACTGTATGTGAGTACTGGGATATATGTGAGTATCGCCTGCTAATTACAAAATATATTTAGCTAAAATGCCCCCCATGCCTTTTCCTCCTAGCCTGTAATACATAACTGGAAAATAAGTAGTTTACCCAACTTACAGGTGGTGCAGAGGGGATGCGAGCCAGATGACCAATCAAAAACCGCAGTCATTTGATTACTGCTGGTGATTGGCCCTCCCATTCAAGTGTTCGGCCATGATTTAGCCAGTACTGTGGGAGAAATGGGGAAGCCCCCTTGGATCTGGATAAGGAGAAGCCACACCTTCAGAAAATATTTTCCTACCATAGGTGGTAGTGCTGCTTTAAACAAAATGGTTTACTTATAAAATGAATGCAAACTTGATTAAAAATAATATGCTATTATACCTTGTATTCTTCTATATATTCAAATGGTAAAAAGCTCATTATATAATTAAAATTGACAATGAAGCGTCATACACAAAGATCAGCCAGTCCAAAACAAGAAAAGCTGAGTTTGGCCACCCTTTATAATATTAACCATATAGACAATACCAGAGGACTTAATGGGGTGCAGTTACTCCCTTACCTCTATCAAGGTAGGTTCAATCTCTAAAACATTGTGTCTTTCCCTAAATTGTTCTACCCTCTACAGGCTTCACAGCTCCTTTTGACCAGAAACGAACTCACACTATTCATCATCTGTTTGCTATGGTGTCTATCTATTGACTGTCTAACAAGATACTGTCTATCTTTTATACCACACCCGCCCCACACTAGACTGATGTAATAAAATCTATGAATTTACCAGAGTGAGTTTAACGGAATAAAGAAGGGCACGTATACACTTTGTATTAAACAACAAATTACGTTGCACTAAACATCGGGAATATAAAAACTCTGGCTGTACAAAACAAGCGAGACCGAGGCAACAGCTGGACACTGCTTTCTCCTTTTCAAGCTTTATTAACACTCTAAAGCAGTGGTTTCCAAACTTTTTTGAATCACGGCGCCCTAGAATATCAGAATTTTTTTCACGGCACCCCTAGGCCAAAAAATTCTTACTGAGAAATTTAGAAAGAAATATTACATTAAGTAGATCGCGTTTATATGTCATTCTTAGGGTCAGTTGTGTGGTGAGGGACAAGATTTGCTTCTGTTTGTCCACATATTTTATGACTGGCAGCCACCAGCACTGGTTTTGCCTATTATATTGACCATGAATAATTTGAATTGGTCCTGGACCACCAACCCGGGGCACCCCTGCAAGTGTCCCGAGGCACCCCAGGGAGCCACGCCACACAGTTTGGGAACCTCTGGTCTAATGTCATCAATGCACATTTGTTTTTGTCAGTACATTTTTAACCTCTAATTTTCACTGCCATATCTGATCACATTGTTATTATCACAATATTTCAGGATATTATAAAGTGTGCCCAGGATACAGTACTTTTCTCTCTTTTCTAGTCCTAGCACAAATATGCAAACGCCTCTGCCTGATTGACAGGCAGAGGCATTTAAAGGGAGGGAGGAGGGCAGAGGCGGCCAGCGTTCGGGAAAACGGGGGCGTGTTGTCCCCATTTTCTGGGAGTGGTGAGATGCAGTTACCTTGGCCCCGCAAGCTGCGTTGTGACGGCAAGGCTGAGTAAGCTGCAGATGAACATTGCGACCATCAGCTGAAATGCAATCGCATCACGGATGCATACCTCTCGACTGTCCAGATTTTTGCGGGCCAGCCCCATTTTTTGGGGACTGTCCCACCCACGGGCTACAGTGTCCTGCATTGGGGGGGTTCATTTGGGAGACTCCTGTCTGTCACTGCTCTGCCTAACATCTATTCACGGGAGTTAGAGGCACAGGGGGCATGTCAGCAGCTCACAGAGCACTGGGCATGCCTCCACAATGACAGAAAACAGGGACGTTCTAAAATACTATTTATAACTCTTCCAGCCAATATTACAGAAATAGTGACGGAGGCTGCAGTGTGCTTCATGTATTACATGCACGTTACACAATGTCACATTTATTACAGAGCAGCCACATCCAGCACCTTCCTGGTCTCACCATTTCCTCATTGTGTGCAGTGCTGTCATGTGACCCGGGTGTTCCTCCTGTATTTCTGGTCATGTGACCTGCACCATACTGTACTATAACCCCTCGTATATACATTATGTGATCAGCGCGGCGGGAATCTGTGACAGAGAGTAGAAGGTAAATCTTTGTGTCTGTGAAATGTGTTTCCTATATTGCTGATATACTTGTCTGACACACTGTGGAAAGTGTAACGAGGGACTAGGGAGGAATATTACTATATACAGACACCTAATAACACCCTCTGTAAGAGAAACTGAAAGTCACGTCTCACAGCCTGACATGTCGCCCCAGTCACTCAGCTTTCCTCCAGGTCTCTCCCTCCCTCCCTGTAGGGTGCAATGTAATGTATATATAATTGCTTTGCTTAGTGCTAAATGTGAACAATACAGTAGTTACAAAAAAACCCTGACACTGAACAGCGCAGTAAAACGTTATATTACAGACAGAGTTTCGCTTTCTGTGCGGTATCTAGAGATGACGCAATCCGCTTTCTCTCAGGGCTGCACTGGACATTCAGTAATGGCACCTTCTCACCTCTTGCGCACAATGCCATAGACATTTACACGAGAATAGTGAGTGCAATGTATACAGTGTGATCACTACTACAGCCGGCAGCAAGGTGGGTAAATGCTGGTTTGGAGTAATTAGGGGCCTATTCACTGGGTTTAACAGTAATTACCGCTGGCTTTATGTAATGGGCCCTATTAACATTAGGGACCGGATGTGGTTGCCTCGGGACACTTGCAGGGGTGCCCTGGGTTGGAGGTCCAGGACCAATTCAGATTATTCATGGTCAATATAATAGGCAAAACCAGTGCTGGCGGCTGCCAGTCATAAAATATGTGGCCAATCAGAAGCAAATCTTGTCCCTCACCACACAACTGACCCTAAGGATGACATATAAACGCGATCTACTTAATGTAATATTTCTTTCTAAATTTCTCAATAAGACATTTTTGGCCTAGGGGTGCCGTGAAAAAAATTCTGATATTCTAGGGCGCCGTGATTCAAAAAAGTTTGGAAAATACTGCCGTAAGTGTTTGGAGTTTGCTAGCGGGAACCAGAGGTGTAGCTAGGCGCCATGGTGCCCGGAGCAAGGGTATGTTTTGGCGCCCCTTCCACTTTACTGAATTGGGTGAATGTTATATTTGAAAATATATATATATTTTTTACATCTTATATTGGTGACAGGGCTGGTTCTAGACTTTGTGGAGCTCAGAGTGAAAGTTTCCTCTGGGCGTCCATATATTAATCAAAAATATAGGGGTGTGGCTTTAAGGGGAAGGGGTGTGGCCACATAATAGTTCCAATTCAGATTACACAGCACAGTACTGTCTTTTATTCACATTACACCGCACAGTAGTACTCCTCTCATACACTTTACACCGCACAGTAGTACTCCTCTCATACACTTTACGCCACACAGTAGTACTCCTCTCATACACTTTACACCGCACAGTAGTACTCCTCTCATACACTTTACACCGCACAGTAGTACTCCTCTCATACACTTTACACCGCACAGTAGTACTCCTCTCATACACTTTACACCGCACAGTAGTACTCCTCTCATACACTTTACACCGCACAGTAGTACTCCTCTCATACACTTTACACCGCACAGTAGTACTCCTCTCATACACTTTACACCGCACAGTAGTACTCCTCTCATACACTTTACACCGCACAGTAGTACTCCTCTCATACACTTTACACCGCACAGTAGTACTCCTCTCATACACTTTACACCGCACAGTAGTACTCCTCTCATACACTTTACACCGCACAGTAGTACTCCTCTCATACACTTTACACCGCACAGTAGTACTCCTCTCATACACTTTACGCCGCACAGTAGTACTCCTCTCATACACTTTACGCCACACAGTAGAGCCCCTTATACAAGTTACACAACACAGTAGAGACCCTTATATACGTTATGCCACACTAGAGACACTTATACATGTTACTAAGCAGCTTCTAATGCAGAGAGAGGTGCTGCAGCAGCCGGGCCAGAGATATGTGCTGCAGCAGCTGGGACACAGAGAGAGGTGCTGCAGCAGCTGGGGCAGAAAGAGGTGCTACAGCAGCGGGGCAGAGAGTGGTGTAGCAGGACAGAAGTAACTGCTGCACAGCTACAAGCAGACAGTGAGACATATAAAGAGGGCGGCAGAGCTCCAGCATGTGCCGGCTGTCAGTGTGTCCTGCTGTCACCTCTGACCTACCCTGCTCCTTATTGAGTCTCTGAGGAGTCAGTGTGCACCACCTCTGCTTCTCCTCCTCCTTCCATGTGGCAACCTGTACAGCGGCACACGGTATAGCGGGCGAAGGGAGGGGGGAGTCAGTCGGCAGCGCGTCCTCTAACTTTTCCAGCGCCCGGAGCTCGTGCTCCACCTGAGCCACTCTCGCTACACCCCTGGCGGGAACTGACGCCATCTTTAGATGTCATTAGTTCCCTGCTATTGGAAGGAAATCTGCAGTGCCTAGAGAGCCGTTCGGATCCCTCCGCCTCCAGCGTACCTCTCTGTGCGCATGCCTGGCAGTGTAATCTCTCACTGATTGTAATTAGCGGTGAATGTGTAAGTGATAGGGACAGACGTTTACTGAAGCAAAAAAAAACACAAACTGAGAATGCGCTTTTCAAATCCAATGTAGATTTTATTAATTTTTTATATATTATATAAAAATATGCATTTACCTATCACAATTATATATATTGCCGGACGGCCACATAAAAAACCTTTTTACATAAAATATATATGTTTAAAACTTGATTATAATGGACAGATCTTATATACTCATATATATATATTGTGCTGGGATCTATCGCTCATAAACCCCACATATACTGTATCGGGATCTGGTCTGAAGATCAACAGTGTCTAGGTCGACAATGTTTAGGTCGACCACTATAGGTCGACAGTCACTAGGTCGACATGGATGGAAGGTCGACAGGGTTTCTATGTCGACATGTGCTAGGTCGACAGGTCTAAAGGTCGACATGAGTTTTTCAAATTTTTTTTTCTTTTTTTGAATTTTTTCATAATTAACGATCCATGTGGGCTACGATTGGAACGGTAAAGTGTGCCAAGCAAAGCGGTAGCGGAGCGAAGGCACCATGCCCGAAGCATGGCGAGCGAAGCGAGCCATGCGAGGGGACGCGGTGCACTAATTTGGGATCCCGGTCACTCTACGAAGAAAACGACAAAAAAAAAATCCTCATGTCGACCTTTAGACCTGTCGACCTAGCACATGTCGACCTAGAAACCCTGTCGACCTTCCATCCATGTCGACCTAAAAATTGTCGACCTAGACACTGTCGATTTGATGAACCACACCCACTGTATCTAATCACTTTTTCAGGTATATACATGATAAAAAATCTGCTCAAGTCCATATATCCATGAATCAATTTAGCAACTTATTGCACAAGATGTAATTAGTAGCAATCTGTTGAGCAAAGCCATGCATCCATAGTCAAATTAGTAACTGTAGCCAAGCATGTAGTTAATAGCAATCTGTTGAGCAAAGCCATGCATCCATAGTCAAATTAGTAACTGTAGCAAAGCATGTAGTTAATAGCAATCTGTTGAGCAAAGCCATGCATCCATAGTCAAATTAGTAACTGTAGCCAAGCATGTAGTTAATAGCAATCTGTTGAACACAGCCTTCCTCACAGCTGAGCAGTTTCGTTCAAGCAATTCACAAAGTTAATTTAGTTACAACGGTAACTGATTAGAGATACTGTGTAGCAAAATAAGATTTGTATACCGTACAGTATGCCTCTGTTATCCACAGTACATGCAGTGTCCCTCCTGGTTGGTGTTTTTCTCACCGTTCGCTTTCTCTGGAGGAGAACCTGTTTGTGCTAAGTCCTCACCGCTCTTAACCTCCCGGCTCTTAGCCTCCCGGCTGGTATTCTCCTCGTCAGCCTTATCCGGGGTTCGTGGGCTGTTATCAGGCAAATAGCTGCACAAGCTTCCCCTAGCCTCAGGGGTGTTGAAATAGCCGACCAGCTGATGTAACAAATGCTGCAGTCTGTTTGTGAGAGAACGTGATAAAAAGGTTTTTTATGTGGCCGGCCGGCCGGCAATATATATAATTGTGATAGGTAAATGCATATTTTTATATAATATATAAAAAATTAATTTCTCTAACGTCCTAGTGGATGCTGGGGACTCCGTCAGGACCATGGGGAATAACGGCTCCGCAGGAGACAGGGCACAAAAAGTAAGCTTTTAGGATCACATGGTGTGTACTGGCTCCTCCCCCTATGACCCTCCTCCAAGCCTCAGTTAGGTTTTTGTGCCCGTCCGAGCAGGGTGCAATCTAGGTGGCTCTCATAAAGAGCTGCTTAGAAAAAGTTTTTTAGGTTTCTTATTTTCAGTGAGTCCTGCTGGCAACAGGCTCACTGCTACGAGGGACTTAGGGGAGAGAAGTGAACTCACCTGCGTGCAGGATGGATTTGCTTCTTAGGCTACTGGACACCATTAGCTCCAGAGGGATCGAACACAGGCCCAGCCATGGAGTCCGGTCCCGAAGCCGTGCCGCCGACCCCCCTTGCAGATGCCGAAGTTGAAGAGGTCCAGAGGTCCGGAAACAGGCGGCAGAAGACTTTCAGTCTTCATAAGGTAGCGCACAGCACTGCAGCTGTGCGCCATTGTTGTCGGCACACTTCACACCAGCGGTCACTGAGGGTGCAGGGCGCTGGGGGGGGCGCCCTGGGCAGCAATGTATAATACCTTTTTCTATGGCTAAAATACATCACATATAGCCCTTGAGGCTATATGAATGTATTTAACCCCTGCCATATATCGCAAACTCCGGGAGAAGAGCCCGCCGTTTTAGGGGGCGGGGCCTATTCTCCTCAGCACACAGCGCCATTTTCCTGCTCAGCTCCGCTGTGAGGAAGGCTCCCAGGACTCTCCCCTGCACTGCACTACAGAAACAGGGTAAAACAGAGAATGGGGGGCATATTTTGGCGATATTTTTATATATTAAGCGCATATAACAGAAACAACACCTTTTAGGGTTGTTTATATACATTTTTATAGCGCTTTGGTGTGTGCTGGCAAACTCTCCCTCTGTCTCCCCAAAGGGCTAGTGGGGTCCTGTCTTCGATAAGAGCATTCCCTGTGTGTCTGCTGTGTGTCGGTACGTGTGTGTCGACATGTATGAGGACGATGTTGGTGTGGAGGCGGAGCAATTGCCGGTAATGGTGATGTCACCCCCTAGGGAGTCAACACCGGAATGGATGGCTTTAATTATGGAATTACGTGATAATGTTAGCACGCTGCAAAAGTCAGTTGACGACATGAGACGGCCGGAAAACCAGTTAGTACCTGTCCAGGCGTCTCAGGCACCGTCAGGGGCTGTAAAACGTCCCTTACCTCAGTCAGTCGACACAGGTACCGACACAGATGAATCTAGTGTCGACGGTGAAGAAAGAAACGTATTTTCCAATAGGGCCACACGTTATATGATCACGGCAATGAAGGAGGCTTTGCATATCTCTGATACTGCAGGTACCTCAAAGGGGGGGTATTATGTGGGGTGTGAAAAAACTACCTGTAGCTTTTCCAGAATCAGAGGAATTGAATGACGTGTGTGATGAAGCGTGGGTTAACCCCGATAGAAAACTGCTAATTTCAAAGAAGTTATTGGCATTATACCCTTTCCCACCAGAGGTTAGGGCGCGCTGGGAAACACCCCCTAGGGTGGATAAGGCGCTCACACGCTTATCAAAACAAGTGGCGTTACCGTCTCCTGATACGGCCGCCCTCAAGGATCCAGCTGATAGGAGGCTGGAAACTACCCTGAAGAGTATATACACACATACTGGTGTTATACTGCGACCAGCAATAGCCTCAGCCTGGATGTGCAGTGCTGGGGTGGTGTGGTCGGATTCCCTGACTGAAAATATTGATACCCTGGATAGGGACAGTATTTTATTGACTATAGAGCAATTAAAGGATGCTTTTCTTTATATGCGAGATGCTTAGAGGGATATTTGCACTCTGGCATCGAGAGTAAGTGCAATGTCCATATCTGCCAGAAGAAGTTTATGGACGCGACAGTGGTCAGGTGATGCGGATTCCAAACGGCATATGGAAGTATTGCCGTATAAAGGAGAGGAATTATTTGGGGTCGGTCTATCGGATCTGGTGGCCACGGCAACAGCCGGAAAATCCACTTTTTTACCTCAGGTCACCTCCCAACAGAAAAAGACACCGTCTTTTCAGCCGCAGTCCTTTCGTTCCTATAAGAACAAGCGGGCAAAAGGACAGTCATATTTGCCCAGAGGCAAAGGAAGGGGTAAGAGGGTGCAGCAAGCAACTACTTCCCACGAACAGAAGCCCTCCCCGGCTTCTACAAAGCCCTCAGCATGACGCTGGGGCTGTGCAAGCGGACTCAGGGGCGGTGGGGGGTCGACTAAAGATTTTCAGCACACAGTGGGCGCGCTCACAGGTGGACCCTTGGATCCTGCAGGTAGTATCTCAGGGTTACAAGTTGGAATTCGAAAAGTCTCCCCCTCGCCGGTTCCTAAAGTCTGCTTTACCAACGTCTCCCTCAGAAAGGGCGACGGTATTGGAAGCCATTCACAAGCTGTATTCTCAGCAGGTGATAGTCAAGGTACCCCTCCTACAACAGGGAAAGGGGTATTATTCCACACTATTTGTGGTACCGAAGCCGGACGGTTCGGTAAGACCTATTCTAAATCTGAAATCCTTGAACCTGTACATACAGAAATTCAAGTTCAAGATGGAGTCACTCAGAGCAGTGATAGCGAATCTGGAAGAAGGGGACTTCATGGTGTCCCTGGACATAAAAGATGCTTATCTGCATGTCCCAATTTACCCTTCACACCAAGGGTATCTCAGGTTCGTGATACAAAACTGTCATTATCAGTTTCAAACGCTGCCGTTTGGTTTGTCCACGGCACCTCGGGTCTTTACCAAGGTAATGGCCGAAATGATGGTTCTTCTACGAAGAAAAGGCGTATTAATTATCCCTTACTTGGACGATCTCCTGATAAGGGCAAGGTCCAGAGAACAGCTGGAAGTCGGAGTAGCACTAACCCAAGTAGTGCTTCAACAACACGGGTGGATTCTGAATCTTCCAAAATCTCAATTGACCCCGACGACACGTCTGCTGTTCCTGGGAATGATTCTGGACACTGTTCAGAAAAAGGTGTTTCTCCCGGAGGAGAAAGCAAGGGAGTTATCCGAACTTGTCAGGAACCTCCTAAAACCAGGAAATGTGTCAGTACATCAATGCACAAGAGTCCTGGGAAAGATGGTGGCTTCTTACGAAGCAAATTCCATTCGGCAGATTCCACGCACGAATATTTCAGTGGGATCTGCTGGACAAATGGTCCGGATCGCATCTGCACATGCATCAGCGGATAACACTGTCACCAAGAACAAGGGTGTCTCTTCTGTGGTGGTTGCAGAGTGCCCATCTGTTAGAGGGCCGCAGATTCGGCATACAGGACTGGGTCCTGGTGACTACGGATGCCAGCCTACGAGGCTGGGGAGCAGTCACACAGGGAAGAAACTTCCAGGGCGTGTGGTCAAACCTGGAGACGTCTCTTCACATAAATATACTGGAGCTAAGAGCGATTTACAATGCTCTAAGCCTGGCAAAACCGCTGCTTCAGGGTCAGCCGGTGTTGATCCAGTCGGACAACATCACGGCAGTCGCCCACGTAAACAGACAGGGCGGCACGAGAAGCAGAAGAGCAATGACAGAAGCTGCAAGGATTCTTCGCTGGGCGGAAAATCATGTCATAGCACTGTCAGCAGTGTTCATTCCGGGAGTGGACAACTGGGAAGCAGACTTCCTCAGCAGACACGACCTCCACCCGGGAGAGTGGGGACTTCATCCAGAAGTCTTCCACATGATTGTGAACCGTTGGGAAAAACCAAAGGTGGACATGATGGCGTCCCGCCTCAACAAGAAACTGGACAGATATTGCGCCAGGTCAAGAGACCCTCAGGCAATAGCTGTGGACGCTCTGGTAACACCGTGGGTGTACCAGTCCGTGTATGTGTTTCCTCCTCTGCCTCTCATACCAAAGGTACTGAGAATTATACGGCTACGGGGAGTAAGAACAATACTCGTGGCTCCGGATTGGCCGAGAAGGACTTGGTACCCGGAACTTCAAGAGATGCTCACGGAAGAGCCGTGGCCTCTACCGTTAAGAAGGGATCTGCTTCAGCAGGGACCTTGTATGTTCCAAGACTTACCGCGACTGCGTTTGACGGCATGGCGGTTGAACGCCGGATTCTAAAAGAAAAGGGCATTCCAGAGGAAGTTATTCCTACCTTGATTAAAGCCAGGAAGAAAGTGACCGCACAACATTATCACCGCATTTGGAGAAAATATGTTGTGTGGTGTGAGGCCAAGAAGGCCCCAACGGAGGAATTTCAATTGGGTCGATTCCTACATTTCCTGCAGGCAGGATTGTCTATGGGCCTCAAATTGGGGTCTATTAAGGTTCAAATTTCGGCCTTATCGATTTTCTTCCAGAAAGAATTGGCTTCAGTGCCTGAAGTACAAACCTTTGTCAAAGGTGTACTACATATACAGCCCCCGATTGTGCCTCCAGTGGCACCGTGGGATCTCAACGTAGTTTTGGATTTTCTCAAATCCCATTGGTTTGAGCCGCTCAAATCGGTAGATTTGAAGTATCTTACATGGAAAGTAACCATGCTACTGGCCCTGGCTTCAGCCAGGAGAGTATCAGAGTTGGCGGCTTTATCGTACAAAAGCCCATATCTGATTTTCCATTCGGACAGGGCAGAACTGCGGACGCGTCCTCAGTTTCTGCCTAAGGTGGTTTCGGCTTTTCACTTGAACCAGCCTATTGTGGTGCCTGCGGCTACTAGCGACTTGGAGGACTCCAAGTTGCTGGACGTTGTCAGAGCATTGAAAATATATATTTCAAGGACGGCTGGAGTCAGAAAATCTGACTCGCTGTTTATCCTGTATGCACCCAACAAGATGGGTGCTCCTGCGTCTAAGCAGACGATTGCTCGTTGGATCTGTAGCACAATCCAACTTGCACATTCTGTGGCAGGCCTGCCACAGCCTAAATCTGTAAATGCCCACTCCACAAGGAAGGTCGGCTCATCCTGGGCGGCTTCCCGAGGGGTCTCGGCATTACAACTTTGCCGAGCAGCTACGTGGTCAGGGGAGAACACGTTTGTAAAATTTTACAAATTTGATACTCTGGCTAAGGAGGACCTGGAGTTCTCTCATTCGGTGCTGCAGAGTCATCCGCACTCTCCCGCCCGTTTGGGAGCTTTGGTATAATCCCCATGGTCCTGACGGAGTCCCCAGCATCCACTAGGACGTTAGAGAAAATAAGAATTTACTTACCGATAATTCTATTTCTCATAGTCCGTAGTGGATGCTGGGCGCCCATCCCAAGTGCGGATTGTCTGCAATACTTGTACATAGTTATTGTTACAAAAATCGGGTTATTATTGTTGTGAGCCATCTTTTCAGAGGCTTCTTCGTTGTTATCATACTGTTAACTGGGTTCAAATCACAAGTTGTACGGTGTGATTGGTGTGGCTGGTATGAGTCTTACCCGGGATTCAAGATCCTTCCATATTGTGTACGCTCGTCCGGGCACAGTACCTAACTGAGGCTTGGAGGAGGGTCATAGGGGGAGGAGCCAGTACACACCATGTGATCCTAAAAGCTTACTTTTTGTGCCCTGTCTCCTGCGGAGCCGTTATTCCCCATGGTCCTGACGGAGTCCCCAGCATCCACTACGGACTATGAGAAATAGAATTATCGGTAAGTAAATTCTTATTAAAATCTACATCGGATTTGAAAAGCGCATTCTCAGTTTGTGTTTTTTTGGTTCAGTATTAGGGGTAAATGACCTATTACCCCTGAGAGAAATGCTTTCAAATCCGCCAATTGCAGCGCCAGGAATATTGTGGTTTGTTTGTTTACTGAAGCAGCTGTTCCGCAACCGGAGCAATACAGAATTGCTCCGATACTTTTGTGACCACCGACGCAACTCGCGGCCAGGTGGATACTTAATTATCAGGGCCCCTCAATAAGGGATAGACCCTGTGGCCAGAGAACCGACACACATTGTCAAGATGGTGGCTGTGACACTGAGGGGGTTAATCCCTTGTGCTGCAGTGCCATTTCCATATGAACTATTATATTACATGTACTGTAAATGTAGAGGAACAGTAATAGTTTTTTTTTTCAACATTAAATCTTTATTAAGATTATACAGGGTAAACAAGTGTACAGAAAAGAGAAAGGGTGGTGAGACAAATATGCAGGGAAAGGGGAAGGACAGGTCATCCAAAAGCATCAAGCAAATACATGAAATGCAAGTATCATCCTCTGTCGGGGTATCGTTCAAATTAAAAGGAGAGTTCTGTGAGACGGGACATGGAGAGGCACCTTTGCCTTACAGTGACGTGCCGCGAGGTCAGAGGCTGGGGAGGCACAAATGGTGGTGGCTCTCAGTGCCGGGAGCCTGTCTCACCCCCTACACAAGGGGGGTCATTCCGAGTTGTTCGCTCGCTAGCTACTTTTAGCAGCTTTGCACACGCTAGGCCGCCGCCCTCTGGGAGTGAATCTTAGCTTAGCAGAATTGCGAAAGAAAGATTAGCAGAATAGCGAATAGTAATTTCTTAGCAGTTTCTGAGTAGCTCCAGACTTACTCCTACACTGCGATCAGCTCAGGTGGAGGAGGGAATCCGACTGGTGAGGACGTTTACCATTTACCAATTGCACTGACGGCATACCCGGGACCGCCAGATATCATTTAAAGAGCGCACTTGAACTGTTTATATTACAGTTCCAATCTATTTGGTAATTATCCCTTTATCACCTGCCTGGGAAAGCCTCCTTATAAATTAATGTATGCCTTGCACTGCACTTGATGAATTTTGCTGAATGTTGCACCAATTGTAATATTGCATCTTTTAATTTTATTTTTATTGTACCGATTGTTCACCTATGTGCATTAAAATTGTGTTACACTATATGCACTTTTTTCTTTTTCCATACTCCCATTTGAATACGGGACGGTACATGAGAACTAATTGGACAAGCGCTGGTTAAGTTATTACTTCATTTTTCTCTATAATCAGCTCAGGCCGTTTCGTTCCTGGTTTGATGTCACAAACACGCCCTGCGTTCGGCCAGCCACTCCCCCGTTTCTCCAGCCACTCCCGCGTTTTTCCCTGACACGCCTGCGTTTTTTAGCCAACGCTGGGAAAACGCTGAGTTGCCGCCCAGAAACGCCCCTTTCCTGTCAATCATTTACCGAACACCAGTGCAACTGAAAAGCGCCACAGACGCTACAGCAAAACAGCTACGTTTTTAGTAAAATAACTTAGCGCATGCGCACTGCGTACCATGCGCATGAGCCGTAAGCTACTAATCGCAGTATAGCGAAAATCGGCAACGAGCGAACAACTCGGAATGACCCCCAATGTCTTATGTCTCTGCTCTACATCCATACATACATCAGGAAAACATACATACAGTAATAGCCAGGTCACAGCCATCACCCTAGGGTTGTGAGTAAACTGGTGGATACTAACTTCTGGGTGAGGTTACCCCATTGCACCTTCACCTGCAGAACACCGCTGGCCAGGCACAGGAGGTTACACAGGGCAATACAGTCATCAGTGATACAGTCAGCAGCACCGGGGGAGGGAGAGCAGGAACATATATGTACACTACGTGTCACTACTGTAGCCACACACACAGAGTCCTGTCCCCGCACTCACTCACTACATATACCATACACACACACAGGGGCGGATCCAGAAGAAAATGATAGGGGGGGCACCATAGAAGGGGCAAGTACATTTGCGTGCGGCTTCGGTGCATGTGAGGTGGCGCTTCTTATACAATGCCCACAGTTGTAGCGCTCATTATGCAATGTCCACTGTACTGGTAGTGCCCCTTATATAGACCCCATAGTAGTGGTGCCCCTTATGCAATGCTCGTATTGCCCCCAGTAGCAATGTTGCCTGTAGTAATGCCCCCAGTCATTTAGCGCCCTAGTAGCTATGCCCCAGTGGTAATGCCCCTGCAGTTATGACCCCAGTAGTTTACACCCACCCCTTTAATTTAGCCTCCCAGTGGTAATGCCCCCTGTAGTTTGCCCCTTTGTAGTTGACCCCCAGTAATAATGTCCCCCAGTAGTTTGCCCCCAGTAGATGCCCCCCAGTAATAATGTCCTCCCAGTAGTTTGCCCCCAGTAGTAATGCCCCTAGGAGTTTGCCCCCAATAGATGACCCCCCAGTAGTAATGCCCCCAGTAGATGCCCCCCAGTAATAATTCCCCCAGTAGATGGCCCCCAGTAAAAATGTCCCCCAGTAGCTGCCCCAAGTAGTAATGCCCCCAATAGATGACCCCCCAGTAGTAATGCCCCCTGTAGATGCCCCCCAGTAATAATGCCCCCAGTAATAATGCCCCCAGTAGTAATGCCCCCCCCCAGTAGTAATGCCCCTTGTTGATGCCCCCCCAGTAGTAATGTCCCCCCATAGTTTGCCCCCAGTAGATGCCCCCGCTGCATTAAGGAAGATAAAAAAACTTCATACTTACCGAACCCCGTTCCCGCTTCCAGACTTCCTCCTGGCGTCCTCTCCTCAGCACTATGAGAGAGACGTCATGACTGACGTCTCTCCCATAGCGCACGCCGCACAGTGACAGCACCGGAAGCCGAAGCTCAGTACTGAGCTCCTGCCTCCGGCTGCCGCTGTGCAGGGAGACGGGCGCCCGCTGGTAACACAATCTCAGCGGGCGCCCGTCATCTCCATGTGCGGCGCTGGCGCCGGGGGAGAACGGGGGATGGAGGCCACAAATGACAGGGGGGCACGGGCCCGATTGCCCCCCCCCCTGGATCCGCCACTGCACACACATACCTGTCCTCACACTCACTACAGTGGCCACATACACATACCAGTCCCTGCACTCAGGTGGTCATTCCGAATTGATCGCTCGCAAGCAGTTTTTAGCAGCTGTGCAAACGCTATGCCGCCTCCCACTGGGAGTGTATTTTAGCTTAGCAGAAGTGCGAACGAAAGGATCGCAGAGCGGCTACTAAATAATTTTGTGCAGTTTCAGAGTAGCTCAATACCTACTCAGCGCTTGCGGAAGCGGCGTCTGGAGATCAGATCATCTCCAAGCGTCTGTTCTCCCTATAGCACCACCTCTCCCTATACTGTAAACGGGTCCCAGGTCACATCGACTCGGAAACCCATTCACACTGCACTTCAACCCGGAAAAACCCTGCTTCATTCACGGGTTGAAATACGGGAAACTGTACAATACCCCTTTTACGCTGCACCTTAACTCGGCAATATACCGGGTTATTTTGGCGATGTGAAAGGGGTATCATATTTGAAACGGGGAATGCACGTGTTCTGAAAAAAGGGCGTGACCACATAATAGTACCCCCAATTCAAATTACACTACACAGTAGTGTCCCTTACTCACATTACACCGCACAGTAATGTCTGTTATTCACATTACACCACACCGTAGTCCCCTTATACACGTTATGCCAGAGCGGTAACTAGGGGTGTGCCAGCGGTGTGTTGCACACAGTGCATCTGCACTAAGGGCGCATCCGCTGGCACACACATGGAGCCAAGCCGCACAAATGTTGCAGTGCCCGGCTATCTGGTTGAATGCTTCCGGCCCTGGCAGCTGTCAGCACAGTGATTGGACAGCTGCTGGGTGCCAGCCAGATGTAGAATTAATGTCAAAACATGATTGAGGGGGACGCCGTTGCTGTTTCTTGCACACAGCGCTAAAATGTCTAGTTACGCCACTGCGTTATGCCACACACTAGAGCCCCTTATTAACAATACGCTATACAGTAGTACCACTTCTATACATTATGCCACACAGTAGTGCTCCATACACACTGTGTGTGTGCTCTTCACGTTATGTTGTCATCTCTGGTACATGCTGGGACATAGGAGGGTCATCCCTAGTCAGACCTTTTTTTCACTAAAATAACCATCAGAGCTGCAACTAGACATTTTGGTACCCTGTGCCATCAAGAACATTGGTGCCCCCACCCCCCATATTTCAAAAAATTACAGTGTGCTCCGAAGGTGCGTGCCTTCAAAAATGGGTGTGGTCTTACTGGGTAGGGGTGTGGCTGCGCAATAGTAGACCCAATTTAAATTACGTCAAACTCTATTACCATCAGGAAGGTCACCTGAGCATGCTGCAGATACGGTACGTAGCAGATACGGTAAAAAGTGATGGGACCATTTTTGTAGTTTATTACATTCTACACACTGGAGGTGCAATCCAAATTTTGATCCGGTTGTCTGTCTGGGCGTTATCATTCACGCAACGCAAGCCACGCATCGGTAATGACGTCATTATGTCACCCCTCTTTTCATCCCCTTATGGGAGGTTTTTTACAATTCTAATTACGCAGTTTTTCTATTTCCCACCTGAAAAATACCTATGTTACATTTCATCTTCCTCGGGAAGTAAGAGAATTAGTGATGAGTGAGTGAGTGAGTGAGTGAGTGAGTGAGTGAGTGAGTGAGTCAGTCAGTCAGTGAGGCCTTTCACATGCTCACAGCGTCTATTCACCACTGCTCTGAGCAGTAACAGGAGCTTCCCAACTGCCCCCCCCCCCCTCCCACTGCGGGACACTACAGCCCGCGGTTGGGATAGTCCCAAAAAAGGGGACTGTCCTGCGAAAATTAGGACAGTTGGGAGGCATGGTTACACTAACTGCTGTGTGTGTCTGCAGTGCCAGGAAATGCCCAGGAGGGAATACAGGTACTGCCTCTGCTATGTGATTCTACCCCATGACCAGCTGGCACCCCTGGCGAGTGCAATCCTGGCCAAGGGTTAGATACGTCTCTGCCTGCTAGCCCTGAAGTGAATACCTTCTGTGACATCAAGAAGAGTTGTACTGCTGTGAACATCTGTATGCTGTAACCCCCAAGCAATACTTTCAAAGTGGAAGAGTCTTTTTTTAAGACTATTGAGCAATAAACATCTTGCCTTCAATAAAGCTACATCTGAATCCTGTGAAGAGCAGAATTGTGCCAAATGCAATCCCGTTCTCTGGTTGAGCCCGGGGTCACCTCTGCCAGTTCCGGTGCAGGTCTTGATCCATGGTGAGGGACCAGTGGAAACCAACTGACACCAATCAGGAGGTGTGGCCATAGCTCGTCTATGCATACATAGCAGTAGCAGTTCCATGTGTTGTTGTAGGAGCCTGGTGGTGGGGACTCCAAATAACCAAGAGGCTGTCTGCATGAACACCACCACATTAAATACCCCTTAAACAAATAACACCCCCTAAGCCCTTTATTAGCACAAAAGTTATGATTGACACCACAAATCAGAACATCTAATCTGCCTAGTAACAAAGGCTGTCACACTCAGCCAATCAGCAATGAAAACAGGATTCTATATCCTCAAGCCTAGTCAACTTGCGTCTACTCTTCTGTTTATAATATTTATATACCCCAGCCACTTAGTGTAACATAGTAACTAAGGTTGAAAAAAGACAATTGTCCATCGAGTTCAACCTATTTGTGGTCTCCTATGCACGATTATTTTGTATAAAATTATGACTGAAGTTGATGACTGCCGTTACGTTTTATCCCTCTTTTTTTATAATAACCATAGTGCGTGACTATGCCCCGTAACCCTGGATATTCTTATCCATTAGGAATTTATCTAACGCATTCTTACAGGTGTTGACTGAGTCGGCCATTACAACTCCCTCAGGCAGGGAATTCCAAACACGTATCGTCCTTACCGTAAAAAAGCCTTTACGACGTATTGTGCGGAATCTCCTCTAACCTGAGCGAGTGTCCACGAGTCCTCTGTGTTGATCTAACCAAAAACAGGTCCTGCGCAAGATCTGTATATTGTCCCCTTATATATTTGTAGATGTTGATCATGTCCCCTCTTTCTCTAATGTCCTAAGTGGATGCTGGGGACTCCGTAAGGACCATGGGGATTAGCGGCTCCGCAGGAGACTGGGCACAACTACAAAGAAAGCTTTAGACTACTGGTGTGCACTGGCTCCTCCCACTAAGACCCTCCTCCAGACCTCAGTTAGATTCTTGTGCCCGGCCGAGCTGGATGCACACTAGGGGCTCTCCTGAGCACCTAGAAAGAAAGTATATTTAGGTTTTTTATTTTCAGTGAGATCTGCTGGCAACAGACTCACTGCAGCGAGGGACTAAGGGGAGAAGAAGCGAACCTACCTAACAGGTGGTAGTTTGGGCTTCTTAGGCTACTGGACACCATTAGCTCCAGAGGGATCGACCGCAGGACCCGACCTTGGTGTTCGTTCCCGGAGCCGCGCCGCCGTCCCCCTTACAGAGCCAGAAGCACGAAGAAGGTCCGGAAAATCGGCGGCAGAAGACTTCAGTCTTCACCAAGGTAGCGCACAGCACTGCAGCTGTGCGCCATTGCTCCTCATGTACACCTCATACTTCGGTCACTGATGGGTGCAGGACGCTGGGGGGGGGCGCCCTGAGGGCAATAGATAACCCCTTGGCTGGCAAAATATACATCACATATAGTCCCAGGGGCTATATAGATGTAAAATTACCCCTGCCAGTATAACAGAAAAAGCGGGAGAAAGTCAGCCGAAAAGGGGGCGGGGCTTCTCCCTCAGCACACTGGCGCCATTTTTCCCTCACAGTTCCGCTGGAAGGAAGCTCCCTGGCTCTCCCCTGCAGTCTGAGAAAACTACAGAAGGGTAAAAAAGAGAGGGGGGGCACTAAATTTAGGCGCAGTATAGATATATATATATATATATGTTATATATATAAAAAGCAGCTATAGGGAAAACACTCATTGATAGTGGGATCCCAGTGTTATATAGCGCTCTGGTGTGTGCTGGCATACTCTCTCTCTGTCTCCCCAAAGGGCTTTGTGGGGTCCTGTCCTCTGTCAGAGCATTCCCTGTGTGTTTGCGGTGTGTCGGTACGGCTGTGTCGACATGTTTGATGAGGAGGCTTATGTGGAGGCGGAGCAGATGCCTGTAAATGTGATGTCACCCCCTGCGGGGTCGACACCTGAGTGGATGGTGCTGTGGAAGGAATTACGTGATAGTGTCGACTCCTTACATAAAAGGTTTGACGACATACCTAATGTGAGACAGCCGGCTTCTCAGCCTGTGCCTGCCCAGGCGTCTCAAAAACCATCAGGGGCTCTAAAACGCCCGCTACCTCAGATGGTTGACACAGATGTCAACACGGATACTGACTCCAGTGTCGACGACGATGAGACTAATGTAACTTCCAGTAGGGCCACACGTTACATGATTGAGGCAATGAAAAATGTGTTACACATTTCTGATGTTACCCCCGGTACCACAAAAAAGGGTATAATGTTTGGAGAGAAAAAACTACCAGTAGCTTTTCCTCCATCTGAAGAGTTAAATGAAGTGTGTGAAGAAGCGTGGGCTTCCCCTGATAAAAAGATGGTAATTTCTAAGAGGTTACTAATGGCGTACCCTTTCCCGCCAGAGGATAGGTCACGCTGGGAAACATCCCCTAGGGTGGATAAAGCGCTCACACGCTTGTCGAAGAAGGTGGCACTACCGTCTCCGGATACGGCCGCCCTGAAGGAATCTGCTGATAGAAAGCAGGAGGCTATCCTGAAATCTATATATACACACACAGGTGTGATACTGAGACCGGCTATTGCTTCAGCCTGGATGTGCAGCGCTGCTGCTGCGTGGTCAGATTCCCTGTCAGAAAATATAGATACCCTAGACAGGGACACTATTTTGCTGAACGTAGAGCATATAAAAGACGCACTTTTATACATGAGGGATGCACAGAGGGATATTTGCCGGCTGGCATCCAAAATTAGTGCAATGTCCATTTCTGCCAGGAGAGGGTTATGGACTCGGCAGTGGACAGGTGATGCAGATTCCAAACGACATATGGAAGTTCTGCCTTATAAGGGTGAGGAATTGTTCGGGGATGGTCTCTCGGACCTCGTTTCCACAGCAACAGCTGGGAAGTCTACATTTTTGCCCCATGTTCCCTCACAACCAAAGAAAGCACCGTATTATCAGGTACAGTCCTTTCGGCCCAATAGGGGCAAGCGGGTTAAAGGCGCGTCCTTTCTGCCCAGAGGCAGAGGTAGAGGGAAAAAGCTGCAGCATACAGCCAGTTCCCAGGAGCAAAAGTCCTCCCCCGCTTCCTCAAAGTCCACAGCATGACGCTGGGGCTCCACAGGCGGAGCCAGGTACGGTGGGGGCCCGTCTCAAGCATTTCAGCAAGCAGTGGGCTCGCTCACGGGTGGATCCCTGGATCCTTCAAATAGTATCTCAGGGGTACAAACTGGAATTCGAGACGTCTCCCCCCCGCCGTTTCCTCAAATCTGCCTTGCCAACCACTCCCTCAGGCAGGGAGGCAGTGTTACAGGCAATTCAAAACAAGTGATAGTAAAGGTGCCCCTACTTCAACAAGGAAGGGGTTACTATTCCACAATGTTTGTGGTACCGAAACCGGACGGTTCGGTGAGACCCATTTTAAATCTGAAATCCTTGAACACATATATCAAAAAATTCAAGTTCAAGATGGAATCGCTCAGGGCGGTTATTGCGAGCCTGGACGAGGGGGATTACATGGTATCACTGGACATCAAGGATGCTTATCTACATGTCCCCATTTACCATCCTCACCAGGAGTACCTCAGGTTTGTGGTACAAGATTGTCATTACCAATTCCAGACGTTGCCGTTCGGTCTCTCCACGGCTCCGAGGGTCTTTACCAAGGTAATGGCGGAAATGATGATACTCCTTCGAAGGAAGGGAGTTTTAATTATCCCGTACTTGGACGATCTCCTGATAAAGGCGAGGTCCAGAGAACAGTTATTGGTAGGGGTAGCACTATCTCGGGAAGTGCTGCAACAGCACGGCTGGATTCTAAACATTCCAAAGTCACAGCTGGTCCCTACGAGACGCCTGCTGTTCCTAGGGATGGTTCTGGACACAGAACAGAGAAAAGTGTTTCTCCCGGAGGAGAAGGCCAAGGAGCTGTCATCTCTAGTCAGAGGCCTCCTAAAACCAAAACAGGTGTCGGTGCATCACTGCACGCGGATCCTGGGAAAAATGGTAGCTTCCTACGAAGCGATTCCATTCGGCAGGTTTCATGCAAGAACCTTTCAGTGGGACCTGTTGGACAAGTGGTCCGGATCGCATCTTCAGATGCATCGTCTGATAACCCTGTCTCCAAGGACAAGGGTGTCTCTGCTGTGGTGGCTGCAGAGTGCTCATCTTCAAGAGGGCCGCAGATTCGGCATACAGGACTGGGTCCTGGTGACCACGGATGCCAGCCTTCGAGGCTGGGGAGCAGTTACACAGGGAAGAAACTTCCAAGGACTATGGTCAAGTCAGGAGACTTCCCTGCACATAAATATTCTGGAACTAAGGGCCATTTACAATGCCCTAAGTCAGGCAAAACCCCTGCTTCAAAACCAGCCGGTACTGATCCAGTCAGACAACATCACGGCAGTCGCCCATGTGAATCGACAGGGCGGCACGAGAAGCAGGACGGCGATGGCAGAAGCCACAAGGATTCTCCGATGGGCGGAAAATCACGTGTTAGCACTGTCAGCAGTGTTCATTCCGGGAGTGGACAACTGGGAAGCAGACTTCCTCAGCAGACACGACCTCCACCCGGGAGAGTGGGGACTTCATCCAGAAGTCTTTCAAATGATTGTAAACCAGTGGGAAAAACCACAGGTGGACATGATGGCGTCCCGCCTAAACAAAAAGCTAGAAAAATATTGCGCCAGGTCAAGAGACCCGCAGGCGATAGCTGTGGACGCTCTGGTAACACCGTGGGTGTACCGATCGGTTTATGTGTTCCCTCCTCTTCCTCTCATACCAAAGGTACTGAGGATAATAAGGAGAAGAGGAGTAAGAACTATACTCATTGTTCCGGATTGGCCAAGAAGAGCGTGGTATCCGGAACTTCAAGAGATGATGTCAGAGGACCCATGGCCTCTACCGCTCAGACAGGACCTGCTGCAGCAGGGACCCTGTCTGTTCCAAGACTTACCGCGGCTGCGTTTGACGGCATGGCGGTTGAACACCGGATCCTGAAGGGAAAGGGCATTCCGGAGGAAGTCATTCCTACGCTGATAAAAGCTGGGAAAGAAGTAACCGCGAACCATTATCACCGCATATGGCGAAAATATGTTGCGTGGTGTGAGGCCAAGAAGGCCCCGACGGAAGAATTTCAGCTGGGCCGGTTCCTGCACTTCCTACAGTCAGGGGTGACTATGGGCCTTAAATTGGGTTCCATTAAGGTCCAGATTTCGGCTCTATCGATTTTCTTCCAGTGAGAATTGGCTTCACTACCTGAAGTTCAGACTTTTGTTAAGGGAGTGCTGCATATTCAGCCCCCTTTTGTGCCTCCAGTGGCACCTTGGGATCTCAACGTGGTGTTGGATTTCCTAAAGTCACATTGGTTTGAGCCACTGAAAACCGTGGATTTAAAATATCTCACGTGGAAAGTGGTCATGTTGTTGGCCTTGGCGTCGGCCAGGCGTGTTTCAGAATTGGCGGCTTTGTCATGTAAAATCCCTTATCTGATTTTCCATATGGATAGGGCAGAATTGAGGACTCGTCCCCAGTTTCTCCCCAAAGTGGTATCAGCTTTTCATCTGAACCAACCTATCGTGGTGCCTGCGGCTACAAATGACTTGGAGGCTTCCAAGTTGTTGGATGTAGTCAGGGCCCTGAAAATTTATGTTTCCAGGACAGCTGGAGTCAGAAAGACTGACTCGCTTTTTATCCTGTATGCGCCCAACAAGTTGGGTGCACCTGCTTCTAAGCAGACTATTGCTCGCTGGATCTGTAGTACGATTCAGCTTGCACATTCTGCGGCTGGACTGCCGCATCCTAAATCAGTAAAAGCCCATTCCACGAGGAAAGTGGGCTCTTCTTGGGCGGCTGCCCGAGGGGTCTCGGCTCTTCAACTTTGCCGAGCTGCTACTTAGTCAGGGGCAAACACGTTTGCTAAATTCTACAAATTTGATACCCTGGCTGAGGAGGACCTTGAGTTCTCTCATTCGGTGCTGCAGAGTCATCCGCACTCTCCCGCCCGTTTGGGAGCTTTGGTATAATCCCCATGGTCCTTACGGAGTCCCCAGCATCCACTTAGGACGTTAGAGAAAATAAGAATTTACTCACCGGTAATTCTATTTCTCATAGTCCGTAGTGGATGCTGGGCGCCCATCCCAAGTGCGGATTGCCTGCAATACTTGTATATAGTTATTGCTTAACTAAAGGGTTATTGTTGAGCTATCTGTTGAGAGGCTCAGTTGTTATCATGCTGTTAACTGGGATTTGTATCACGAGTTATACGGTGTGATAGGTGTGGCTGGTATGAGTCTTACCCGGGATTCAAAATCCTTCCTAATTGTGTCAGCTCTTCCGGGCACAGTATCCTAACTGAGGTCTGGAGGAGGGTCTTAGTGGGAGGAGCCAGTGCACACCAGTAGTCTAAAGCTTTCTTTGTAGTTGTGCCCAGTCTCCTGTGGAGCCGCTAATCCCCATGGTCCTTACGGAGTCCCCAGCATCCACTACGGACTATGAGAAATAGAATTACCGGTGAGTAAATTCTTATTTAATCTCCTCTTTTCCAGTGTAAACATGCCTTGTCTTGTAAGCCTTTCCTCGTATTCCAGCGTCTCCATACCCTTAATTAGTTTGGTCGCCCACCTTTGAACCTTTTCTAGCTCCAGGATATCCTTTTTGTAGTAAGGTGCCCAGAATTGTACACAGTATTCGAGGTGTGGCCTCACAAGTGATTTATATAACGGGAATATAGGAGGTCATTCCGAGTTGTTCGCTCGCAAGGCGATTTTAGCAGAGTTGCTCACGCTAAGCCGCCGCCTACTGGGAGTGAATCTTAGCATCTTAAAATTGCGAACGAAGTAATCGCAATATTGCGATTACACACCTCGTAGCAGTTTCTGAGTAGCTTCAGACTTACTCGGCATCTGCGATCAGTTCAGTGCTTGTCGTTCCTGGTTTGACGTCACAAACACACCCAGCGTTCGCCCAGACACTCCTCCGTTTCTCCGGCCACTCCTGCGTTTTTTCCGGAAACGGTAGCGTTTTTTCCCACACGCCCATAAAACGGCCTGTTTCCGCCCAGTAACACTCATTTCCTGTCGATCACATTACGATCGCCAGACCAATGAAAAAGCCGTGAGTAAAATTACTAAGTGCATAGCAAATTTACTTGGCGCAGTCGCAGTGCGGACATTGCGCATGCGCATTAAGCGAAAAATCGCTGCGATGCGAAGAGTTTTACCGAGCGAACAACTCGGAATGAGGGCCATAATACTCTCGTCCCTAGCATCAATTCCCCATTTTATGCATGCTAATATCTTATTAGCCTTCTTTGCTGCAGTCCTACTTTGGGTACTACTGCTTAGTTTGCTATCTATGAGGACACCTAAGTCCTTTTCCAGTACAGAATCCCCTAATTTTACCCCATTTAGTAGGTAGGTGTTATTTTTGTTCTTGTTACCACAGTGCATTACCTTACACTTGTCTGTATTGAAGCGCATTCTCCATTTCGCTGCCCAAGCTTCTAATTTAAGTCGTTTTGAAGCGACTCAGCATCCCCATCCGCATTTATAACTTTACACAATTTGGTATCATCTGCAAAAATTGACACCATGCTCTCTAGACCTTCTGTTAGGTCGTTAATGAAAATATTGAACAATAGCGGTCCTAATACTGAGCCTTGCGGCACACCACTTAGCACTTCAGTCCAAGTTGAAAAAGATCCATTAACCACAACGCGCTGCTCCCTATTATCTAACCAGTTTTTGACCCAAGTCCATATTGTGCTTCCTAGTTCTGATTCTTGTAGCTTGCAGATAAGTCTACAGTGTTGTGTTGAATGCTTTGGCAAAATCTAAAAAGATTACATCCACCTCTTTACCCTGATCTAGGTTTGCGCTTACTGTTTTATAAAAGCCAAGTAAGTTGGTTTGACAGGATCTATCCTTCATAAACCCATGTTGATTCCTTTTAATGACCTTATTGACTTCAAGGAACTTCTGAATACTATCTCTTAGAATACCTTCCAATACTTTCCCCACTATAGATGTAAGACTAACTGGTCTATAATTACCTGGTTCAGCTTTACTTCCCTTTTTGAATATAGGCACTACTTCCACTATACGCCAGTCTTTGGGAACCATACCTGATATTACTGAATCCTTAAAGATCAAAAATAGCGGTTTTGCAAGTTCAGAGTGAAGCTCCATTAGAACCCTTGGGTAAATACTAGTGATGTGCACCGGAAATTTTTTGGGTTTTGTGTTTTGGTTTTGGATTTGGTTCCGCGGCCGTGTTTTGGATTCGGATGCGTTTTGGCAAAACCTCCCTGAAAATTTTTTGTCGGATTCGGGTGTGTTTTGGATTCTGGTGTTTTTTTTTACAAAAAACCCTCAAAAACAGCTTAAATCATAGAATTTGGGGGTCATTTTGATCCCATAGTATTATTAACCTCAATAACCATAATTTACACTCATTTCCAGTCTAATCTGAACACCTCACAATATTATTTTTAGTCCTAAAATTTGCACCGAGGTCGCTGGATGACTAAGCTAAGCGACCCAAGTGGCCGACACAAACACCTGGCCCATCTAGGAGTGGCACTGCAGTGTAAGACAGGATGGCACTTCAAAAAATAGTCCCCAAACAGCACATGATGCAAAGAAAAAATAAGAATTTACTCACCGGTAATTCTATTTCTCGTAGTCCGTAGTGGATGCTGGGTACTCCGTAAGGAGCATGGGGTATAGACGGGCTCCGCAGGAGACTGGACACTCTTAAAAGAAAGATTAGGTACTATATCTGGTGTGCACTGGCTCCTCCCTCTATGCCCCTCCTCCAGACCTCAGTTAGGGAAACTGTGCCCGGAAGAGCTGACATTACTAGGAAAGGATTTGGAATCCCGGGTAAGACTCATACCAGCCACACCAATCACACCGTACAACTCGTGATAACTATACCCAGTTAACAGTATGAACAATAACTGAGCCTCTCTCAACAGATGGCTCATACAATAACCCTTTAGTTAAGCAATAACTATATACATGTATTGCAGAGAGTCCGCACTTGGGACGGGCTCCCAGCATCCACTACGGACTACGAGAAATAGAATTACTGGTGAGTAAATTCTTATTTTCTCTGACGTCCTAGTGGATGCTGGGTACTCCGTAAGGACCATGGGGATTATACCAAAGCTCCCAAACGGGCGGGAGAGTGCGGATGACTCTGCAGCACCGAATGAGCAAACTCAAGGTCCTCCTCAGCCAGGGTATCAAACTTGTAGAATTTTGCAAAAGTGTTTGAACCCGACCAAGTAGCAGCTCGGCAAAGTTGTAAAGCCGAGACCCCTCGGGCAGCCGCCCAAGAAGAGCCCACCTTCCTCGTGGAATGGACTTTTACTAATTTAGAATGCGGCAGTCCAGCCGCAGAATGTGCAAGCTGAATCGTGCTACAGATCCAGCGAGCAATAGTCTGCTTTGAAGCAGGAGCACCCAGCTTGTTGGGTGCATGCAGGATAAATAGCGAGTCCGTTTTTCTGACTCTAGCCGTCCTGGAAACAAAGTTTCAGGGCCCGGACTACGTCCAGCAACTTGGAATCCTCCAAGTCCCTAGTAGCCGCAGGCACCACAATAGGTTGGTTCAAATGAAACGATGATACCACCTTAGGGAGAAATTGGGGACGAGTCCTCCATTCTGCCCTTTCCATATGGAAGATCAGATATGGGTTTTTACATGACAAAGCCGCCAATTCTGAAACACGCCTTGTCCAAGCTAAGGCCAAAAGCATGACCACTTTCCACGTGAGATATTTTAGCTCCACGGTCTTAAGTGGCTCAAACCAGTGGGATTTTAGGAATCCAACACACGTTAAGATCCCAAGGTGCCACTGGAGGCACAAATATGCAGCACCCCTGTAACAACGTCCGAACTTCAGGCAGTGAAGCCAGTTCTTTTTGAGAGAAAAAGGGATAGGGCCGAAATCTTGGCCTTTATGGATCCTAATTTTAGGCCCATAGTCACTCCTGACTGTAGGAAGTGCAGGAATCGACCCCCCTGGAATTCCTCTGTAGGGCCTTCCCGGCCACACACCAAGCAACCTATTTTCGCCATATACAGTGAAAAAGTCTTGCTGTCACGTCTTTCCTAGCCTTTATCAGCGTAGGAATAACTGCATCCGGAATGCCCTTTTCCGCTAGGTTCCGGCGTTCAACCGCCATGCCGTCCAACGCAGCCGCGGTAAGTCTTGGATCAGACAGGGTCCCTGTTGCAACATGTCCTAACTGAGAGGCAGAGGCCATGGGTCCTCTGAGAGCATTTCTTGCAGTTCCCGGTACCGAGTCCTTCTTGGCCAATCCGGAGCAAAGAATATTGTACATACTCCTCCGTTTATTACAATTCTCAGCCCTTGGGTCTGAGAGGAAGAGGAGGGAATATATAGACCGACTGGAACACCCACGGTGTTACTAGTGCGACCACAGCTGTCGCCTGAGAGTCCCTTGACCCAGCGTAAAACCTTTTTTATCTTTTTATTGAGGTGGGACGCCATGTAGTCCACCTGAGGCAGTTTCCATCAATTTGCAAAACTGCGTGAAGACTTCCTGATGAAGTCACCACTTTCCCGGGTGGAGGTCGTGTCCACTCCCGGAATGAACACTGCTGACAGTGCGCTTACTTGATTCTCCGCCCAGCAAAGAATTCTGGTGGCTTCTACCCTCGCCACCCTGCTCCTTGTGCCGCCCTGGCGGTTTACATGAGCCCCTGCGGTCTTACTGGATCAGAACCGCTTGACTTAGGGCGTTGTATATGGCCCTTAGTTCCAGGATATTGATGTGAAGGCAAGTCTGTTGGCTTGACCAACGACCTTGGAATTTTCTTCCCTGTGTAACTGCCCCCCACCCTTGGAGGCTTGCATCCGTGGTCACCTGGACCCAGTCCTGAATGCCGAATCTGCGGCCCTCGAGAAGGTGAGCACTCCGCAGCCACCACAGGAGAGACACCCTGGCTCTTGGGGATAGGGTGATTAACCGATGCATCTGAAGATGTGATCCGGACCACTTGTCCAGTAAGTTCCATTGTCCTTGCATGGAACCAGCCGAAGGGGATGGCTTCGTATGATGCCATCATCCTTCCCAGGAATCGAGTGCAGTGATGCACTGACACCTGTTTTGGTTTTCAATGGATTCCTGACCAGTGTCATGAGCTCCTGAGCTCTCTCTATCGGGAGATAAACCCTCTTCTGGTCTGTGTCTAGGATCATGCCTAGGCGAGGCAGATGAGCTGTAGGAACCAACTGCGACTTCGGAATATATAGAATCCAGTCGTGTTGCCGTTTCACTTCCAGAGAAGGTGATACGCTGTCCAGCAACTGCTCTCTTGATCTCGCTTTTATGAGGAGATCATCCAAGTATGTGATAATAGTGACACCTTGCTTCCGCAGGAGCACCATCATATCCGCCATTACCTTGGTGAAATTGGTAATGACAATCCAGTACCGCAATTCTGAGGTACGCCTGATGAGGTGGATAAATGGGGACACGAAGGTATGCATCTCTTATGTCCCGATTCATTTCAGGCTTGCAATGACCGCTCTTAGCGATTCCATCTTGAACCTGAACCTTTTCAGGTATATGTTCAGGGATTTTAATACAATATGGGTCTAACTGAACCGTCTGGTTTCGGGATTATAACATGGTCGAATAATAACACCCTCTTGTTGAAGGAGGGGACCCTTGACCACCACCTGTTGAAGATACAATTTACGAATTGCAGTTAACACTGGCTCCCTCTCTTGGGGGGAAGCCCGCCGGGTCCTCGGTGAGGGGGCATCTTCTCACAGTCCAGCCTGTATCCCTGCGATACAATTTCTATTGCCCAGGGATCTAACAGGGAGTGAACCCACTTGTGGCTGAACTTACGAAGGCGTGTCCCCACCGGGCCTAGCTCCGCCTGTGGAGCCCCAGCGACATGCGGTGGATTTTTGTAGAGGCCGGGGAGGACTTCTGTTCCTGGGGACTAGCTGTGTTGTACAGCTTCTTTCCTCTGCCCCCGGCTCTGACAAGAAAGGACGCACCTCAGACTTTCTTGTTTCTTTATTCGAAAAGCTGCATTTAATAATGTCGTGCTTTTCTAGGCTGTGCAGGAATATAAGGCAAAATATCAGAATTACCAGCTATAGCTGTGGAGACCAGGCCCGAGAACCTTTCTCCACACAATCCTCAGCCTTCCATATGCCTCTTAAGTCGGCATCATCTGTCCAATGTATATTCTACAGGACAAGTCAAGCAGAAATCGACATAGCTTTTGTCTCTAGGACCCAGTATACTCATGTCCCTTTGGGCATGCTTTATAATTATATATCTATCACTTAAGACAGCATCTTAAAATATTTATATGCATACTAGGGTCTCAATCTCTGCTGATAAGGTACCTGTCCACGCTGCCACAGCGCTATAAACCCATGCCGACACAATCGGTCTGGGTAGTATACTAGAATGTGCACACTATCTGCAGGATCCCTGAGAATAGCTAGTGCAAACAGGACACCCAAGGGGAAGATTCTCAACACATCCTGGCCCTAGTGGGGAAAGGATACAGCCTGAGAATTCTCTTGTGGGAAGCTGCCGTCTCTTGTCTGGAGATTCCCGCTCTTTTTCCTCATGAGAGGAGGGAAATTTACCTCAGCATTCTCCCCCTTAACATGTGTACTCTCGTGTCAGGGACAGATGAGTCATCAGTGATATGCAAATCATCTTTTATTCCAATAATCATATATTGAATATCTTTTAGCCCTCTTGGCTGTAACTTTGCATTATCGTAGTCGACAGTGGAGTTAAACTCTGTGTCGATACTTTGTTATTTTGGATAGTGAACATAGAGAGACTCTGAAGGACTCTGTGACATAGGGACAGACCAGGGTAGATTTCCTTTCTGTTCCCTAACCTTTTGTGCAATAATTTTACCTCAGCACTTACACATATCCAAACAGGTGTCGGCGTTGTCGACGGAGACACCCTCCCACACAAATATCCGCTCTATCACCTCCTTAGAGGAGCCTTTTACCTCAGACATGTCGACACACGCGTACCGACACACCACACACACAGGGGATGCTCTATTTGAAGACAGTTCCCCCACCAGGCCCTTTGGAGAGACAGAGAGAGAGTATGCCAGCACACACCACAGCGCTATATAATACAGGGATGTACACTATACTGAGTGATTTTTCCCCTATAGCAGCTTATATACACAGTTTTGCACCTAAATTTATGTGCCCCCCCTCTCTTTTTTACCCTTTGTGTACCAGGATACTGCAGGGGAGAGCCTGGGGAGCTTCCTTCCAGCTGAGCTGTGAAGAGAAAATGGCGCCGGTGTGCTGAGGAAGAAGGCCCGGCCCCCTCAGCGGCGGGCTTCTGTCCTTTTATGTACTTTAATGGCGGGGGTTAATGCACATATACAGTTTATCAGACTGTTTTATGTGCTTTTCGCCAAGTAAGGTAATCTAATTGCTGCCCAGGGTGCCCCCCCCCCCCCCCCAGCGCCCTGCACCCGTCAGTGACCGGAGTGTGTGGTGTGCTAAGGGAGCAATCGCGCACAGCTGCAGTGCTGTGCGCTACCTTAATGAAGACCGAAGTCTTCAGCCGACGATTTTCAACTTCTCTTCGTTCTTCTGGCTCTGCAAGGGTGGACGGCGGCGCGGCTCCGGGACCGGACGACCGAGGACTGGGCCTGTGTTCGATCCCTCTGGAGCTAATGGTGTCCAGTAGCCTTAGAAGCCCAAGCTAGCTGCAAGCAGGTAGGTTCGCTTCTCTCCCCTCAGTCCCACGTAGCAGTGAGTCTGTTGCCAGCAGATCTCACTGAAAATAAAAAAAACTAACAAATACTTTCTTTTCTAGGAAGCTCAGGAGAGCCCCTAGGGTGCATCCAGCTCTGGCCGGGCACAGATACTAACTGAGGTCTGGAGGAGGGGCATAGAGGGAGGAGCCAGTGCACACCAGATATAGTACCTAATCTTTCTTTTAAGAGTGCCCAGTCTCCTGCGGAGCCCGTCTATACCCCATGGTCCTGACGGAGTACCCAGCATCCACTAGGACGTCAGAGAAAAAGAGGTGCAATGTGGTAGCTGTGTGACTAAGCTAAGCGACCCAAGTGGCCGACACAAACACCTGGCCCATCTAGGAGTGGCACTGCAGTGTCAGACAGGATGGCACTTCAAAAAATAGTCCCCAAACAGCACATGATGCAAAGAAAAAAAAAGAGGTGCACCAAGGTCGCTGGATGGCTAAGCTAAGCGACCCAAGTGGCCGGCAAAAACACCTGGCCCATCTAGGAGTGACACTGCAGTGTCAGACAGGATGGCACTTCAAAAAATAGTCCCCAAACAGCACATGATGCAAAGAAAAAAAAAGAGGTGCACCAAGGTCGCTGGATGGCTAAGCTAAGCGACCCAAGTGGCCGACGCAAACACCTGGCCCATCTAGGAGTGGCACTGCAGTGTTAGACAGGATGGCAGATTTAAAAAATAGTCCCCAAACAGCACATGATGCAAAGAAAAAAAGAGGTGCCTGACTTAAACAAACCACCTCACCATCAGAATCCTCCTTGTCAATTTCCTCCCCAGCGCCAGCAACACCCATATCCTCATCCTGGTGTACTTCAAAAGTGACATCTTCAATTTGACTATCAGGAACTGGACTGCGGGTGCTCCTTCCAGCACTTGCAGGGGGCGTGCAAATGGTGGAAGGCGCAACCTCTTCCCGTCCAGTATTGGGAAGGTCAGGCATCGCAACCGACACAATTGGACTCTCCTTGGGGATTTGTGATTTAGAAGAACGCACAGTTCTTTGCTGTGCTTTTGCCATCTTAACTCTTTTAAGTTTTCTAGCAGGAGGATGAGTGCTTCAATCCTCATGTGAAGCTGAACCACTAGCCATGAACATAGGCCAGACCCTCAGCCGTTCCTTCCTTACTCCGTGTCGTAAATGGCACATTGGCAAGTTTACGCTTCTCCTCAGACGATTTTGATATAGATTTTTGGGTCATTTTACTGAGCTTTATTTTTTTGGATTTTACATGCTCTTTACTATGACATTGGGCATCGGCCTTGGCAGACGACGTTGATGGCATTTCATCGTCTCGGCCATGACTAGTGGCAGCAGCTTCAGCACGAGGTGGAAGTGGATCTTGATCTTTCCCTATTTTACCCTCCACATTTTTGTTCTCCATTTTTTAATGTGTGGAATTATATGCCAGTAATATATCAATAGCAATGGCCTACTACTATATATACTGCGCACAACTGAAATGCACCACAGGTATGGATGGATAGTATACTTGACGACACAGAGGTAGGTAGAGCAGTGGCCTTCTGTACCGTACTGCTATATAGTATATACTGGTGGTCAGCAAACTGTGCAAAACTGAAATGCACCACAGGTATGGATGGATAGTATACTTGACGACACAGAGGTAGGTAGAGCAGTGGACTACTGTACCGTACTGCTATATATATAGTTACACTGGTGGTCAGCAAACTGTGCAAAACTGAAATGCACCACAGGTATGGATGGATAGTATACTTGACGACACAGAGGTAGGTAGAGCAGTGGCCTTCTGTACCGTACTGCTATATAGTATATACTGGTGGTCAGCAAACTGTGCAAAACTGAAATGCACCACAGGTATGGATGGATAGTATACTTGACAACACAGAGGTAGGTAGAGCAGTGGACTACTGTACCGTACTGCTATATATATAGTTATACTGGTGGTCAGCAAACTGTGCAAAACTGAAATGCACCACAGGTATGGATGGATAGTATACTTGACGACACAGAGGTAGGTAGAGCAGTGGCCTTCTGTACCGTACTGCTATATAGTATATATTGGTGGTCAGCAAACTGCAAAACTGAAATGCACCACAGGTATGGATGGATAGTATACTTGACGACACAGAGGTAGGTAGAGCAGTGGACTACTGTACCGTACTGCTATATATATAGTTATACTGGTGGTCAGCAAACTGTGCAAAACTGAAATGCACCACAGGTATGGATGGATAGTATACTTGACTACACAGAGGTAGGTAGAGCAGTGGCCTTCTGTACCGTACTGCTATATAGTATATACTGGTGGTCAGCAAACTGTGCAAAACTGAAATGCACCACAGGTATGGATGGATAGTATACTTGACGACACAGAGGTAGGTAGAGCAGTGGACTACTGTACCGTACTGCTATATATATAGTTATACTGGTGGTCAGCAAACTGTGCAAAACTGAAATGCACCACAGGTATGGATGGATAGTATACTTGATGACACAGAGGTAGGTAGAGCGGTGGCCTTCTGTACCGTACTGCTACATAGTATATACTGATGGTCAGCAAACTGTGCAAAACTGAAATGCACCACAGGTATGGATGGATAGTATACTTGACGACACAGAGGTAGGTAGAGCAGTGGACTACTGTACCGTACTGCTATATATATAGTTATACTGGTGGTCAGCAAACTGTGCAAAACTGAAATGCACCACAGGTATGGATGGATAGTATACTTGACGACACAGAGGTAGGTTGAGCAGTGGACTACTGTACCGTACTGCTATGTATATAGTTATACTGGTGGTCAGCAAACTGTGCAAAACTGAAATGCACCACAGGTATGGATGGATAGTATACTTGACGACACAGAGGTAGGTAGAGCAGTGGCCTTCTGTACCGTACTGCTATATAGTATATACTGGTGGTCAGCAAACTGTGCAAAACTGAAATGCACCACAGGTATGGATGGATAGTATACTTGACGACACAGAGGTAGGTAGAGCAGTGGCCTTCTGTACCGTACTGCTATATAGTATATACTGGTGGTCAGCAAACTGTGCAAAACTGAAATGCACCACAGGTATGGATGGATAGTATACTTGACGACACAGAGGTAGGTAGAGCAGTGGACTACTGTACCGTACTGCTATATATATAGTTATACTGGTGGTCAGCAAAATTCTGCACTGTCCTCCTAGTATATATATACTACAATGCAGCACAGATATGGAGCGTTTTTCAGGCAGAGAACGTATAATACTGGTGGTCACTGGTCACTGGTCAGCAAAACTCTGCACTGTCCTTCTACTATATAATACTGCTGGTCCCCATTCCCCACAATAAAGCAATTAGCACACTGAGCACAGATATTTGCAGCACACTGAGCACAGTCAGATATGGAGCGTTTTTCAGGCAGAGAACGTAGATATTTGCACTTGCAGCACACTGAGCACAGATATTTGCAGCACACTGAGCACAGATATTTGCAGCACAATTTGCAGCACACTGAACATAAAAACTGAGAGGACGCCAGCCACGTCCTCTCACGATCATCTCCAATGCACGAGTGAAAAATGGAGGCGACGCGCGGCTCCTTATATAGAATACGAATCTCGCGAGAATCCGACCGCGGGATGATGACGTTCGGGCGCGCTCGGGTTAACCAAGCAAGGCGGGAGGTTCCGAGTTGCTCGGACCCGTGCAAAAAAAGGTGAAGTTCGGGCGGGTTCGGATCCCGAGGATCCGAACCCGCTCATCACTAGTGAATACCATCGGGACCTGGTGACTTATTAATCTTTAAATGTTTTAATCGGTCACAGACTACTTCCTCGCTTAAATAAGTACCTATCAGTGGGATATTCTCATTATTGAGATTATGTGTTAGTCCCTTAATTGGGTCCTCTCTAGTAAATACTGTTGAAAAAAACTCATTTAGTTTGTCCGCTATGTCATTATCATTTTTGCTTAAGACTCCCAACTTGTCTTTTAAAGGGCCTATACTCTCCTTCTTTAATCTCTTGCTATTAATGTATTTAAAGAATTTTTTGGGATTCGCTTTGCATAAGTTGTTCACTCCTTACTGCCATATCCTTATTGATCTATTTCAACAAAGTCCCTCCATGAAATACCTTTCTAGTACGTTTTATACCCAGTTCATGTAACAGTCATGATAATTATAACGTTAATTAATCAAATAAGCAAGACACAGTGATGAGTGTAATGCCGACGTCTATCCACCAACCTATATATTTATGTATGTTTTATAAATCTAATAACTTTATTTCATCTTTTCAAGGTCTTGCTAATTACTCGTCCGGCGAACTGAGACAATGGAGACATTCCGTGGAAAAGTTGTTTCTGATGGTTAGTATTGCTTAAATCAAAAATAAAAATTAGAAAACATTTTATTTAAAATATATTCTGTACAATACGGAGACCCGACTGCTGTTATTCATGTAGATAGGAATAATGTCAGTGTTTTCATATATATGTATTTGTAAAATAATTTTTTATTAGGTCACAGATTCAGAAGTTTTCTTATCAACAGTTACGTGTATAAAGAATAATGATAGTAGTATATCAGAGATATGAAGAATAATACCATTGTCACTAGATCTCAGACTTAACATGACAGGAACATAAATAATATATAACCTGGGGTAGAAATAACTGTTAAAGAAAAAAGTTGTACTGTACGTAATATTACTGATTTGTTTAGTATGATAAAAGGCCCCAGACAGGAAGTTACAATCAATATTAAATAATACATTTAAAAAAACACTATCTGACCCCTATCCAACTCCTACCCAAACCCTAGAAAACAAACAAATACCAGGTCGGCGCTTGAAAATCCAATAATACTGCCAAATATAATAAAACAATTTATTTAGCTAGCAAAAAAATATAAAACACAAAAAGAAACATAGAAAAATAAAAACTAATAATGGACCACAATAATATATAACACATAAAACTTGGGTGTAATTACACCTCAGATAATAGCATATATATGCCTATAATAAAAACATATAGGAGTGGGTCACCGGTTTTCACCTATATAGCTTTCAATATACTGGATTCTAAGTTGTTCAGTCTCTCACAGTTCAGAAAGAATATGTCCTCCGGCTAATAACTTCAGCCTCTGTAACCATATATGTAAAGTATAATTTTCCACGTGATGGATATGATATGAAAGAACCGTACGGTTTCAATTACTCACTGAATCGCTGTCCTTGCTTTCCTATGCACGGTGGGTAATGCAAAGCCGCTCTCTATCACCCTTTACACGGGTGAGACATCCGTCGGCGGCGCCCGCAGGGATGGATGTTTTCTTTAACACAGCACAGAGTTGGTAAGCTAAACTGCCGTGTATTATCCCTGATTGGAAATAGCCATGCTCAGCAAGACAGGCTGATGGTGTGAAAAATTGTGAAGAAATGAAGAGTCCGGTCTCTTCACAAGCAGGCTGATTGCCGGCAACAGGTTACAGACAACTTGATATTATAGAACAGCAGGTGTATTTCTCCTGTGAGCACTTGGATGGTCTCGGTGATATTCTCAGTGACCCGTCCTCTCTGTGTCCTCAACGCGTTTCTCCGCACCCCAGGCGGCTTCTTCAAGAGGCAAAGTATTCCCTTCTGAGCACTTTCTATCTTTTATACCCTGTGCTTTGTAATTAGTGGGAATAGGTGTGTACAAAATCACAGCAGGTGCCTCATTTATCAATCTCTTACAAGGCTAGGGGTTAGCTCAGGGAATCAGTTAATAAGGTCCATTATATAAATTATTATAGTTCTACCTATAATAATAATATATATAACCTAATACAATTTAATCATAATAATTAATATAAAAGAAAAAATGTGTTGCTAAGCGGACAGAACAAAATACTACATAACTCCATCAGTCTGTAGAAATCCATAGTGCCACCTGTTTAAAAGCACATATATCTCATGGAGGATAGAAATATATTCATTACATTACTTTAATCACAGTAATGGCATAACCATAAAGTAGTGAAGCACCTAGAATACTTAAGGTGTTATTTAATAAATGTTGTATTAATATAGAAAAACCTTTAGAATCAAAATAATTAGCCAAAACACAACATAATATTATAAAAAAATATTATAAAAAAAAAAAAAAAAAATTATAAAAATATATATACACACACCCGCCCTTTAATAGTATAATGCCTATAGATCTATATAGCGGGGCCACAAATTAACCATATAGTAATATAATTATTTGAATTCATTTAAAAGAATACTTTATAATCCGGAACCAGAGATCTCAAATTGGAAATGTTCTATAGCTGAGCAACCAAAAACGCGATCAGACCTGATAAATGACATGCCTCTAGCTGTATAGAGGCAATGCCAAGTAAGATCGCGGTTATGGGAGCCAGCAATGTACATTGGATTAGCCACATCAATCAAACCATATAGCAGAAGCCAGTGAACTATCGTTTAATCAGTGCACAGGCATGGTCCGCTCTCACTCTCACCCACATGTGGGATCGGGACTGAGAAGATGAATCTAACCAACATGAGAAATAATAATAAACATAGATAAAAATGAATCTAAATGAATTCTAGATCGATTGTTTCATTCAGCCCTTGTGGTTTCAGTGTCTGTAATTTCCAAATCCATGCAGCTTCTTGACGACAGAGTGTTCTAAATCTATCTCCACCTCTGGGGGTAACCTTAATTTGTTCAAGCCCAATTATTTGGAGACAGGCAGGATCATTAGCATGAGCTTCTGCATAGTGACGAGAGACACTATGATTCATAAAGCCCCTGAGAATATTTCTCCTATGCTCCATAAAGCGTAATTTAAGTGCCCTAGTTGTTCGCCCAACATAATAAAGCTGGCACGAGCACCGCAATAAATACACTACAAAATGCGTACTACAATTAATAAAGGTTTCTATTTTAAATTCCTTTTTTGAAGCAGACGAGGAGATATATTTGGTTTTATTAGCAACGTGAGTACATGTTGTACACCTGTTGTGATTACACCTAAAGAAACCGACTACCTGTGAACCCACTAATGTTTGTTGCTTACTCGTCTCAGTATCATCACGCGACCTCTTAAAAAAGCTAGGAGCCAGTATGTTTCTAAGATTCTTTGCCTTTTTAAATATAATCGTAGGATTTGTAGGAAGAGAAGTACTCAAAACCGGATCAGTTAACAGTAACTTATAATTACGTTTAATTATGCAAGAAATTTTATTTGCTTTTACATTATATTTGGATTTAAAAGCCAATTTATATTCATTGATTTTATGAGTTTTTTTCTTATCATTTTTGGATCTAGAGTTCTCAATAGGTTTTTTTTATTATTATAGGGAGATCTTGTGCCCTTATATTACATGAATTTTCATTCACATCTCCAACCTCATTATCTAGTGATATATTATTTATCTTAAGAATATTCTCCCTATTCAATGTTTGTGAATAAGCAATAGCCTCTTCTAATATGCCTTCAGGATAGTCACGTTCCCTTAAGGAAGTAATAAGTTCTTCAGCTTGTTCAGCAAATGTACAATCTAGTGTACAATTACGTCTAATCCTATACAGTTGACTTTTGGGTACATTATTTAACCAGCTTTTCTTGTGATTACTCGTATATGGAATATAGCTGCAGGTGTCAACCCTGCAGTACATCACTGGATTGACTCCTGGCTCCCCGGTCTACCGAAGTTTAGACTTACATAGGGCAAGATTTATTAAAGCTTGGCGAGAGATAAAGTAGAATGGGATAAAGTACCAACCAATCAGCTCCTGCTTTTTTTTTCAAGCACAGCCTGTAACAGGGCAGTTAGGAGGTGATTGGTTGGTAGTTTATCTCTCACCACAGTTTCTCTCTCCAAGCTGATAAATCTCCTCCACAGTCTATTAACAGATTATTGTGTCGTTCTTTCTTTCACTGATACCCAGAGGACATATGGAAATTCCGCCAGCAGCTTTCTACATATGAAGACTCAGAGCTGAGGTTGATATATGAGTATCTGGAAGAAGATCTGATGTACGTTGTGGAGATTATAGCTGAGGACATTATAAGGGAGCTAAGCTCTCGGAACATCCTGAATGCTGAGGTAAGTGGATTATAGACCATTGAGGTTGGTCTGCCTGATGAAGCACATGCTACTCGCCTATAACCTCCAACCCTTCTCCAATAGTGTAGACTTACCCATGAGGCATGTGCCTAGGGGGGCACTTACCAGGGGCAGCACTGGGCTGCTTGTCTTATTACTCTTTATCTGACATTTCCCAGTAACTTAAAACTCTTCTCAATGTACATTACCGTACGCCATCTTGGTTGGAGTGTTGGTCGGTAGGGCGTGCACATCCTGTCCCTATAAGATTTCCTGTATACATCATTAAAAAAAACACAGAATGTCACAGCTTATGTTGTTTTATTATATTATATTCAATCATCAAATGAGGGCTTAAAGCTAAACAAAAATACAAGCAAAATTGGGCTGCTGTTACTGTTGTGCTGTGTGGTGCCCTGATCCCTAAATCCACCCAATAGTGAGGTCCCTCCACCAATCACCAGCCAGCTCCTCTTTGTCACCTGGTGGAGGTATTTCCTCACGAACATACACCGCATAGTGAGGTGGCCCTGCTATGTCTGAGCTGTCAGTCACACCCTGGTACCGCCAGGCTTACAGTGGATGCCATAGGGTGCCACATTGCCACTCAGACTGGTAGAGTATGTAATGATAGAGTCCGTTATCTACCTTTTAACATTAGCTATATACTAATACCGTGTAGCCGCAATGGCCGCTAAACCACGTGCACGTGCTACGCCCTCCGTACGCTATTTGGGTATGAAGGCCTCGCACGTGGTACGCAAATTACGTACACACGCTACGCTGGGTGTATGGAATACACACAGCGAGCGTACACACAGACAGTACTTTTATAAACTTTAAACACAGAGCCTGATTATACTGTAAGTCTTAGTATTGAGATACTGCAATGATATACCACTGGTTAACCTGGATATTTAAGCAAGCTGTTTGAGTGATTGAGATACATTGAAACCCTTTGTACTAGCTAGAGAAACACAGACACCCTGCTGAGGTTCCAAAACCTTTACTAACGAGATTTAGTTATGTAAAAAAGGAAAAATACAGTTAACATCGTATACACTACAGACTAACATCAATACCTAAACATGATAACTACACATATACAATATACAACAGTTTAACAATAACAGAGAGAGAGAGTATGGCAAATACAAACAGAGAACAAGTTGGTTACAGAGAAAAACTTACACACTGGGGAATGATCGCTGCGCAGTCCTGGTCACCAGCTCCATAGTTAGTCAGTGATGAAAACCTTTTGTGGAGAGTAGACTAAGCTGGCCCAAACTGTCTGTTCCTTATATACACTGCATACAGTATACTACAAAGGGACCTATATCTCATTGTTCATTGGACACAGGAATCTGTCTTCACATTACAACAAAAGGTCATAGGTTTGTTTGAACAGGTGGGCTGTGACTATTCCAGACTGCTCAGGTGGGAGGGAATCTCAGGATTCCTACCACATGGACAATGAACCGCAAATACAGTAAATGTCCAGAAACTATTTATAGACATAACTATACGCAGGAGCAATTAATCTCTACCTAACCAGCACCAAATTGTTTCTAATAAAATACTCTTCGGTTAGGTACCAAACACCATCGCTCAGACCCTATCTGACCCTTCGTATCATGCAAAGAGGAATTCCTTTGTTCATGAACCAGTTATACTAAACAAACTTACAGTTATTATTAAGGGGACCATTACCTATAAAACATACTATTCGGATTAACTATGTAACGATCGAGTCGCCCACCAGACGCACACAAACTCTACCGTAAGTGCGCATACCACGCGCCAATGCGCACGGCCGTAGAAGCTCCATTACGCAACTGCGAATATGCGCACGCACGGGAGAGAATGTGCACGTGCAGCGGGCAAGCGCATGGGGTTAACATATGGCAATGTGAAGCATGATATTTTTCGACTTTGACAGTAACCAGAGATTTCACATAAGTCCAAGTGATCTGTAATGGAAACTGCACAGCACACTCCCTACTTACTGCACCTAGAGAGCCACATGTTGCAATAAAGTCTGCTTCATCTGTAGAGTATAATTATCATCTCAATGTACCCAGATTTTATTATGTTTATGATGGAATAATATTTTTACATTTGGAATTTTTATTTACGTTCTAGTATTGTGCAGAATTGCTGAAAACACACGGTGCCTCTGTATTTGCTCATCTGCTAATACAAGACATTTTGGACAAGGGAAGAAAAGCTGTGATTGGTTTCTGGGAAAGTCTCTATGTCCTACAGGCTGATCACCAACATCCTAATTTACTGGCAGTATTGGATGAGATCAGTCATGCAGGTAACACTGGGGCTCTATCTATCTATCTATCTATCTATCTATCTATCTATCTATCTATCTATCTATCTATCTATCTATCTATCTATCTGTCTATCTCTATTTATATCTGTCTGTCTGCCTTCTTTCCTGACTTGTCTAACTAGCGTTCTATATTGGAACAATGTAGGTGTTTGGGTGGTGGTGGTGGCCGAGACTATAATACAGTGGCCTTGTCATTTTTGTTTTTATGACTGATGAAAGTGGGATTCCCCTGTGAAGACATTATAAAGATCAGAAGAAACCTCTTTATGATGGCCCATTCCTACTATTTACAAATACAACCGATGCCCCTAGCTGGTGCAGAATCAGTGTCCTTACTGATTAGTAGCTGTTGAAAAATTGTGTCACTCTCCAATAGACAGTCGATGAAATGTACAAATGCATAGGGGGACATTTACTAAGCAGTGATAAGAGCAGAGAAGTGAGCCAGTGGAGAAGTTTGCCCATGGCAACCAATCAGCACTGAAGTAACATCTATAATTTACATACTACAAAATGATACAGAGCTGCTGATTGGTTGATGGGGCAACTTCTCCACTGGCTCACTTCTCCGCGCGTATCACTGCTTAGTAAATGTCCCCCAATGCATAAAAACAAGGGCTGTGGAAAAGGGGCAACTTGAGAGTCCACCAATTTCAGCACCTGAATCTATATTTGCGTCCTGCCTGCAGCTGTGACAATCATAGTATCAGTGACCACAGTGTGGTAATGACGGTGGACCTCAGTACCCAATAATAGGTAACAATAACACTACAATAATGAAATCACAGCAATTATAGGTAGGTACCAGCCCCAAGTGGAAGCCTGGAGTCCTTATAAAGAAAGTCCTTTGCACTGAGTCTGGTTTCTTTGGCATCAATTTTGGTTGGATCATTGATCTACAGCCTATTTAAGGTAGTAATTCCTAGTTCAAGATTAGGTTAGAACAGCAGTTCAATAAAGAAATCCCAGCAATTATAGGTAGGTTACCAGCCCAAGGTGCTTATATAATCCTTATTCAGAAAGTCCTTTGCACTGAGTCTGGTTCCTTGGCATCAATTTTGGTTGGATCATTGATCTATAGCCTATGTAAGGTAGTAATTCCCAGTTCTAGGTCACAGTGTTATAGTCGTGGTATTGGCATTTACAAGTCCCTAAAGTGACTGAAGTAGTCTTTACAAACTGACGCATTTCATTGTAAATATCCACAACTTCCTCAGAAACATAGAATTTGACGGCAGATAAGAACCACTTGGCCCATCTAGTCTGCCCCTTTTACTTTTTATTCTTTAGGTAATCTCAACCCTTTTTGAACCTTAATTCTTTGTAAGTATATTCATATGCCTATCCCAAGCATGTTTAAATTGCTCTACAGTCTTAGCCTCTACCACCTCTAATGGGAGGCTATTCCACTTATCTACTACCCTTTCTGTGAAGTAATTTTTCCTTAAATTTCCCCTGAACCTGCCTCCCTCCAGTTTCAGTGTATGTTTTCGAGTTCTAATATGTCTCGTCCTTTGAAGAATGTTTCCCTCCTGAACTTTGTTAAAACCTTTGGTATATTTGAAAGTTTCTATCATGTCTCCCCTTTCCCTTCTCTCCTTCATACTACACATGTTAAGATCTTTTAGCCTTTCCGGGTAAGTTTTGTGATGTAGGCCATGCACCATTTTAGTTGCCCTTCTTTGTACACTCTCTAATGTATTTATATCCTTCTGGAGATATGGTCTCCAGAACTGGACACAGTATTCCAGATGAGGCCGCACCAATGACCTATACAGTGGCATTATTACTTCTCTTTTCCTGCTACTGATTCCTCTTCCTATGCAACCAAGCATCTGACTGGCCTTTCTCATTGCTTTGTTGCATTGCTTTCCTGCCTTTAAGTCACTTGAAATAGTGACTCCTAAATCCCTTTCCTCCTCAGTAGTTTCCATTATAGTACCCTTGATACTATATTTAGCCTTTGGGTTTTTGAGACCCAAGTACATGATTTTGCATTTTTTAGCATTAAACCAGAGGTTCCCAAACTGTGTGCCGTGGCTCCCTGGGGTGCCTCGGGACACTAGCAGGGGTGCCCTGGGTTAGTGGTCCAGGACCAATTCAAATTAACCATGGTCAATATAATAGGCAAAACCAGTGCTGGCGGCTGCCAGTCATAAAATATGTGGCCAAACAGAAGCAAATCTTGTCCCTCACCACACAGCTGACCCTAAGGATGACATATAAATGCGATCTACTTAATGTAATATTTCTTTCTAAATTTCTCAATAAGAAATTTTTGGCCTAGGGGTGCCGTGAAAAAAATTCTGATATTCTAGGGCGCCATGATTCAAAAAAGTTTGGAAACCACTGCATTAAACTGTAGTTGCCATGTTCTTTTTTTTTTTCCCCAAAATATTTTTTATTGAGGTTTAGAAAATACAACAAACGATAGCTGATAAGGACGAATAGTCCAACAGTATGTAGGATCACAATAGTTAGTCAAATAATCATATACAAAGTGGTAGGGATCCAATAGAAAAACCTCAAGTTGCCATGTTCTTGACCATTTTTCAAGTCTAGCTAGGTCATCAATCATTTGTTTTACCCCTCCTGGTGTGTCTACCCTGTTGCATATCTTTGTATCATCTGCAAAAAGGCATACTTTCCCTTCAATACCATTTGCAATGTCACCAACAAAGATATTAAAGAGAACTGGTCCGAATACAGATCCCTGGGGTACTCCACTGGTAACATTTCCCTCCATAGATTGCACTCCATTTACTACAACTGTCTGTTTCCTATCCTGCAACCATTTTCTTATCCATTTAACTATTTTATAATCCACCCCCACACTTTCAAGTTTATTTAGCAGTCTGCGATGTGGGACAGTGTCAAATGCCTTACTAAAGTCTAGATATGCTACATCTACAGCTCCCCCTTGATCTATTATTTTCATCAGAGTCAAAAAAGTAAATAAGATTTGTTTGGCATGATCTCCCACAAGTAAATCCATGCTGTTTTGGATCCTGTAAGTTGTTTGATTTAAGATATTCCACAACTATTTCTTTTAGTAGTTGTTCCATTACTTTCCCTACTACTGATGTAAGGCTTACTGGTCTGTAGTTACTTGCTTCTTCCTTGCTTCCACTTTTGTACAGTGGAACTACATTTGCTGTTTTCCAGTCCTCTGGAATGGCACATGTATTTAGTGACTGGTTAAATAATTCTGTTAATGGTGCCACCAGCACATCTTTTAGCTCTTTTAGTATCCTTGGGTGTATCCCATCTGGCCCCATTGATTTATCCACTTTTAGTTTTGAAAGTTCAGTTAGGACCTTCTCCTCTGTAAATGTACTTTCATCTACCTTATTTTTATGAATGTCCTTGCAACTTAACTCTGGTCCCTTCCCTTCTCCTTCTGTAGTAAATACTGAGCAAAAATAATTATTTAGGTGATCTGCTATTGCTTTGTCTCCCTTCACCAAATTTTCACTCTCTGTCTTAAGTCTTATTATTCCTCCATTTGATTTTCTCCTTTCATTTATATACTTAAAAAAAGTTTTGCCCCCTTTATCTACTGACTGGGCCATTTTCTCCTCAGCTTCTGCCTTTGCACATCTGATCAGTTTCTTAGCATCCTACCGTCTGTCAAGATACACCTCATTGTCATTATTATTTTGAGTCTGTTTGTATTTCCTAAAAGCCATCTTTTTTGCTTTCACACTAGTTGATACTTCTTTTGTGAACCACACTGGCTTCCTTTTCCTAGTGCTTTTCCTAACCTTTTTGATACAAAGGTCTGTTGCCCTTAGTATTGCACTTTTCAGTTTTTCCCACCTCTCCTGCACTCCTTCCAAGTTCCACCAGTCCGCCAATTAATCACTTAAACATCTCCCCATTTTTGCAAAGTCAGCATTTCTAAAATCCAACACCTTTGTTTTGGATCCTGTCTTTATACTAAACCATACTGCTTGATGATCACTGGATCCCAGGTGCTCATCCACATATATGTCTGATATCCTGTCACCATTTGTAAGAATTAAATCTAATATTGAGTCTTTGCGAGTGGGCTCCCTCACCAATTGCTTGAGAGATGCTCCCTGTAAGGAATTAAAAAAATTGCCACTTGTAGCTGAACTTGCAAAGGACCCCTCCCAATTTACATCAGGTAAATTAAAGTCTCCCATGATTATGACTTCTCCCTTTAAAGCCATTTTAGAGGTGTCCAACAATAGGTTCCTGTCCAAATCCTGCCCCTGGCCTGGTGGTCTATAGATCACCCCAATGCGAATAATGTCCTTCTCCCCGGTTTCTGTGGTGACCCAAAGGGCCTCAGTTTTGTCCTCAACATTTTGTATTAAAGTAGCATTTTATGCTTTTTTTCACATACATTGCTACCCCTCCTCCTATTCTTCCCATTCTATCCTTCCTAAATAAATTGTATCCTGGTATAGCTATGTCCCAGTCATGATTCTCATTGCACCATGACTCAGTAATTGTGACAATATCCAGGTCATCCCTTGTCATTATCGCAATTAGCTCTGGAATTTTTGTCTCCTAAGCTCCTAGCATTTGCACACATAGCTTTAAGAATTTTGTCTGTGCATCTATTATTAGTAGCCATGCCCAGACAGTACAAAATAAATGCCAAGTATATCTGTATCACTGTGTACCTGGCTCTATATAGTAATGGTGCTTCCATTCAGTGGTGACACCTGTGTCAGAGGACAGGTTTGCTCCATGTACTCTCTGTTTGCACACCTCGATAGAACATAGGGCATAATTCAGACCTGATCGTAGCCGTGCAAAATTTTGCACGGCTACGATCAGCCACCCTGACATGCGGGGGGACACCCAGCACAGGGCTAGTCCTCCCCGCATGTCTGGGCCCACCCACCCAGCACAGGTACAAAAGCATTGCAAGGTGGCAATGCTTTTGTACCTGAAGAGTAGCTCGCTACCAGCCCAGCTCCGTTGTCACGCAGCCGCCGTGGCCCATCCCCCGCACGGTCTGGGCAAGCCTGCGTTGCCCGGACTGCGCCCCCAAAACGGCGGCCCAACGCCACCGGCCCGACCCCTCACACCCAGCGAATGCCACTGCCTGTCAATCAGGCAGAGGTGACCGCTAGGTTGAGATGCTGACAGCATCTCTGGCATTCGCCGGTGCACTGCAGCGCCTGCGCATGCCCAGTTCAGACCTGATCACCTGCTGTGCGAAAACGAACAGCAGCGATCAGGTCTTAATTAGCCCCATTGTGTGGACAAATATTGTAATGGGAGTACCCAGTGATGTGCACAGTCTCAGAGGTTGATGAGTCCTCAATGAAATCAGTATAGCCATGAATACCAGTCATCAAGGTCCTGATTAGGAGTTGGACCCATGTCTGTTTTGGGTACGGATCTTGCTGAGCCAAGATTAGCCAACTATGGGCAGCTACAGGTAATTCAGTGTCTTACACATCACAGCAGCGTCTGGTTATATTAGACCAGCAATTTTCCATTCACACATAGGCTACATATTCTGAAAGCTTGTCACGGGTGTGTAAATAGGATTTTGGTTACCTACCGGAAAATCCTTTTCTCGTAGTCTGTACAGGATGCTGGGGTCCACATTAGTACCATGGGGGTATAGACGGGTCCACCAGGAGCCATTGGCACTTTAACAGTTTGAGAGTGTAGGCTGGCTACTCCCTCAATGTAAAGCCGAGACACCCCGGGCAGCTGCCCAGGAAGAACCCACCTTACGAGGAGAGTGGGCCTTAACAGACGTAGGAAACGGCAATCCTGCCGTAGACTATGCATGCTGGATAGTGACCCTGATCCAGCGAGAGATTGTCTGCTTAGAAGCAGGACACCCAAGTTTCTTGGGATCATACAGGACAAACAGAATCCAATTTTCTGTAACGAGCAGTCCTCTTCACATAGATTTTCAGAGCCCTTACAACATCCAAGGACTTTGATGAAATCGATGGAGTCAGTAGCCACTGGCACCACAAAAGGTTGGTTGATATAAAATGCCGACACAACCTTCGCAATAAACTGCTGACATGTCCGAAGCTCAGCCCTATCTTCATGGAAGATCAAGTACGGGCTTCTACAGGACAAAGCCCCCAACTCCAACACACATCTAGCAGAAGCTAAGGCCAACAAAGTGAATGTTTATCGGCAGGCCGGCTTCCAGACTTGACCACCTTCCTTGGAAGGTCTCCCCCTGTGTGACTGCGCCCCAGCCTCGGAGACTTGCATCCGTGGTTAGAAGGACCCAATCCTGAATCCCGAACCTGCGGCCCTCCAGAAGGTGAGGTAGTTGCAACCACCAGAGGAGTGAAATCCTGGCCTTTGGCGACAGACGTATTTGCATATGTAGATGGGATCCCGACCACATGTCCAGGAGATCCAGTTGGAAGGACCGAGCATGAAACCTCCCATACTGCAGAGCCTCGTAAGAGGCCACCATCTTCCCCAGGAGGCGAATGCACTGATGAATCGACACCTGGGCTGGCTTCAGAACATCACGGACCATTGTTTGTATCACCAAAACTTTTTCCTCTGGAAGAAACACCCTCTGCACTCCCCTGTCGAGGATCATTCCCAGAAAGGACAACCGCCTGGTTGGTTCGAAATTTGATTTTGGAAGATTCAGGATCCAACCGTGTTCCTTGAGCAGGTGGGTCATGAGAAGTATGAACTGTAACAGCTTCTCCTTGGACGGTGCCTTTATCAGCAGATCGTCCAGGTATGGAATTATGTTCACCCCCTGCCTGCGGAGGAGAACCATCATTTCCGCCATCAAACAACACAATTTAGGATTAAGTCTTAATAAATTATATATAGATATCTTTTATAGAAATAAGCTTTTTATGTAGCCGGCCGGCAGATTATATATAATTGTGTGTATACAATATTACTTTTTAATTAATAAAATCTATATTGGATTTGAAAAGCGCACTCTCATATTGTATTTCATTTCCGCCATCACCTTGGTAAAAACCCTCGGTGCTGTGGAGAGGCAAATGGCAGAGCCTGGATAGTGACAGTCCAACAGTGCGAATCGGAGATAAGTCTGATGCGGCGGCCAAATCAGATTGTGGAGGTACGCATCCTTGATATCCAGGGATACCAGGAATTCCCCCTCTTCCAGACTTGATATCACCGCCCTAAGAGATTCCATTTTCAACTTGAACTCCTTCAGAAAGGGGTTTAGCGATTTTAGGTTCAGAACGGGTCTGACCGAACCATCCGGTTTCAGTACCATGAAAACATTTGAATAGTAACCTTTGTTTTGCAGATGAGGAGGGAACGGTACAATGACCTGTGCCTCCACCAACTTCTGGACAGCTGCCTGCAGGACGGCCCTGTCTGCCAGCAAAGGGAGGGAGATTTTGAAATTCCAGCCTTTACCCCTGGGACACGATATCTTGCACCCAGGGGTCCAGGCCGGACGACACCCAGACGTGACAGAAAAGCCGGAGTCTCGCGCCCACCGGCCTCACCTCCGGGGTGTGCAGTCCACCGTCATGCGGAGGTCTTTGGCGTACCTGAAACAGGTTTTTGATCCTGGGAACCGGTCGCAGCCGGTTTCTTGGATTTGGGCCTGCCTCCCCTAAAGAAGGTGTTGGACGGTCTGGCCTTTCGTGGCTTGGCAGTTGAAGAAAAGGGTTTCTTCATAGCAGGTGCAGCTGAGGGAAGAAAAGGTGACTTACTCGCCGTAGCCGCGGAGATCCACGCATCTAACACTTCCCCAAAGAGAGCCTGACCTGTGTAGGGTAGGGTCTCCACACTTCTCCTGGATTCTGCGTCGGCAGACCACTGGCACAGCCACAGTCCTCGACGAGCTGAGACAGACATGGAAGAAATTCCTGCAGCCATGGAACCCAGGTCTTTCATGGATTCTACGAGAAATCCTGCTGAATCCTGAATGTTACGCAAAAACAATTCAACATCAGATTTATCCATAGTATCCAAATCTTCAAGTAACGTGCCTGACCACTTTACTATAGCTTTGGCAATCCAAGCACTGGCAATAGTGGGACATAATATAGCCCCTGATGCCGTGTACTTGGATTTGAGCGTATCATCAATTTTACGATCAGACGGCTCTTTCAAGGCGGTAGATCCTGGAACAGGTAAAACCACCTTCTTTGATAGTCTGGATACAGACGCGTCAACAATGGGCAGGTTTTCCCATTTTTTCCTATCCTCCACAGGGAAAGGAAACACCACCAGGACCCTTTTAGGGATCTGGAATTTTTTCTCAGGGTTTTCTCATGCTTTTTCAAAAATAGCATTTCATTCTTTTGACACAGGGAAGGTTAGCGAGGCTTTCTTATTCTCAGTGAAGTAAGCCTCCTCAACCTGCTCAGGTGTTGTATCAGTAATATTCAACACATCCCTAATGGCCTCTATCAGCAACTGCACCCCTTTTGCAAGAGATGCCGCCCCCCTCAACACATCCCCATCACCGTCCTCAGTGTCAGAATCGGTATTCGTGTCATCTTGCATAATCTGTGTAAGAGCACGTTTTTGGGAATATATAGCAGGGGGACCCTGAGGTAACAGAACTGGGCCAGACTGCCATAGAGCTCTGTAAAACCTGAGTTGCAGACTCATTCTGTGCAACCCAAGTAGAAATCTGAGAAATCACAGATTGGATAGAGGATAACCACTCAGGTTCCCTTGCTGGTATCTGTGCTAAAACAGTGCAATACTGATTACATGGAATGGGATCATCCTGAGAGGACATATCCTCTGCAGCATATGACACAGAGTCCCTGGACATAGCTTAATGGAGACCACAGACACTCCACACACACACACAGGGGAGGGCAGACAGAGTTTACCCCCCAAGAATGGCAAGAGAGAGACAGAGATTGGAGCCAACCCACACACAGCGCTTTCAAGGTATAGGGAGACCCCAACCAGCGCTGACTGTGCACCTTAATAGGTTACACAGCCTCTATACAGCCCCCCCCCCTTCCCCCCACACCTTCTACAACCCACTGGTACCGTGAGAGATAGCTGGAGTTGTTCTGGAGGGACTTGCTCTTCACTGACAGTGCTGTGCAGGCAGGAAAATGGCGCTGAACGCTGCTGGGTCCGCTCTGAGGAGAAGCCCCACCCCCAAAATGGCGCTGTCTTCCCGCTCTTCATAGGATTATACTGGCCTGAGGAATTATGCTGGCAGAGATCCTGGGACCCTGACAGGCTGTGTGACCAGTTTAGGTTATAGGCGCTGGCTCAGGGCGCCCCTCACAGCGCCGCACTATGTACCGCTGAGCCCTGGAGCGCAGTTAGTACTGCGCTCCATACCCTGTTGCCGCCATCTTCACACCGGCCCCCTGCTTGCTAGGGGGGTCGGTGACTCACTCGCCAGCAATTTTCTGGCTCTGTAAGGGGGTGGCGGCAGGCTGCCGGGGTGAGCGATCCCCTGTGGTGGGAAACGATCGATCCCCTCAGGAGCTCAGTGTCCTGTCAGCGGAGATAGTGGCTCAGACCCCGCATGGCGGACACTACTCCCCCCCTTAGTCCCACGAAGCAGGGAGGCTGTTGCCAGCAGTCTCCCTGTAAAATAATAAACTCTAACATAAACTTTTAATAAAGAAGCTCTGTAGAGCTCCCCTAGCTGTGACCGGCTCCTCCGGGCACATTTTCTAAACTGAGTCTGGTAGGAGGAGCATAGAGGGAGGAGGCAGCCCACACTCTCAATTTCTTAAAGTGCCAATGGCTCCTGGTGGACCCGTCTATATCCCCATGGTAATAATGTGGACCCCAGCATCCTCTAGGACGTAAGAGAAAGAAGTATTGCTGATCTCTTGCACCAGGTATAGGGGCTGATAGTGATAGATGCAGCCATAGCCATATACAGGCAATGATTCACATTCACTTCCATGCTTACAATGTGGCCGCACTTGTGTACATCTGTGAATCAGGCACAAAGTCTGTAGATCTGCTGCTTGGGTCTAGATCGGGGTTGTATAAATAGTCCATAGAGGAGCCGGGAGGGTTGTGCAGGTTACTGTCAGTAATATTGTGAGATAAATAACTCTGTGGAATTATTACAGTTATTCTTTTTTTTTTAGGTCAAACGTTAGTGGAGCAGATTCTGTTGGACCAACATGGACACCCACTGCCTGCGGAGATTAAAGGTAAGAAATCCTAAACCTGAGCAAGGCAAAATTATAAATTTGTCAGAATGTTGTGCATTGCATGTATGACATAGAAATATGTGTACGCTAGATGTTCTACCCATTCTTCGCACGGGAGTATTTGATTTTCACGATTGTACATATATATGAGTGACACGATAATTTTTGTCGTTTATTAAATTCTACACACTGGGGGTGCAATCCAAATTTTGATCCAATTGTCCATTTGGGTGTTACCGTTCATGCAACGCAAGCCGCGCATCGGTAATGACGTCATTATGTCAACCCCCTTTTCATCCCCTTAGGGGAGGTTTACTGACCACTTAAGTGATGATTTTTTCCCCAAAAAAACAGCTCAGAATTTTTTTTTTTTTAATGAGTGAATTAGGTGAAGAACATGAATCAAACCAAACCTTATCCAAAATGATTTTAGTAAAAATAAATATATATATATATATTTTTAATTGTTTTCTTAAAAATATTTTTTCCGCAAACATCGGAACATCGGTTGGGAAGATAGGTAACATCGCAACCATTGTGACGTTACTTTTTACACCCAAGACAGCTGCCAGGTACACAGGAGGAGAGAACTTGGGGGGGTTGTTTTACACGTTCTTAGCGGCTGCCATTGTCTGCAGCCGCTGGGTGGGGGGTCCTGCCTGGCCGTCCGATCAGCAATGACTGGCAGCACGGCAACACTTAGGGGAGGGTGCAGGGAATCCAAACAGAAAATAAGACAGCGCTTTTCACTTTGTTACATTTTTTTTTACCAAAGTGATATCATAAAAAATACATATACATATTCACCTATATGCACAAATATCACACTACGATACCGGCCAGTATCAATTTAATCTACAGTACATAAAACATTAAAAACAACTCCAAAATGAAAGTAATTAATCCACAATCATCCGGCTAAATTAGCACATATGCAACACAGCTCTCTCTCCCTCTTGAGGCTCTAATGCAAGGACTCTCTATACTTTCAATATAATAAGAATTTACTTACCGATAATTCTATTTCTCATAGTCCGTAGTGGATGCTGGGGACTCCGAAAGGACCATGGGGAATAGCGGCTCCGCAGGAGACTGGGCACAAAAGTAAAAAGCTTTAGGACTACCTGGTGTGCACTGGCTCCTCCCCCTATGACCCTCCTCCAAGCCTCAGTTAGGATACTGTGCCCGGACGAGCGTACACAATAAGGAAGGATTTTGAATCCCGGGTAAGACTCTTACCAGCCACACCAATCACACCGTACAACTTGTGATCTGAACCCAGTTAACAGCATGATAACAGAAGGAGCCTCTGAAAAGATGGCTCACAACAACAATAACCCGATTTTTGTAACAATAACTATGTACAAGTAATGCAGACAATCCGCACTTGGGATGGGCGCCCAGCATCCACTACGGACTATGAGAAATAGAATTATCGGTAAGTAAATTCTTATTTTCTCTAACGTCCTAGTGGATGCTGGGGACTCCGAAAGGACCATGGGGATTATACCAAAGCTCCCAAACGGGCGGGAGAGTGCGGATGACTCTGCAGCACCGAATGAGAGAACTCCAGGTCCTCCTCAGCCAGGGTATCAAATTTGTAGAATTTAGCAAACGTGTTTGCCCCTGACCAAGTAGCTGCTCGGCAAAGTTGTAAAGCCGAGACCCCTCGGGCAGCCGCCCAAGATGAGCCCACCTTCCTTGTGGAATGGGCTTTTACAGATTTTGGCTGTGGCAGGCCTGCCACAGAATGTGCAAGCTGAATTGTACTACAAATCCAACAAGCAATAGTCTGCTTAGAAGCAGGAGCACCCAGCTTGTTGGGTGCATACAGGATAAACAGCGAGTCAGATTTTCTGACTCCAGCCGTCCTGGAAACATATATTTTCAGGGCCCTGACTACGTCCAGTAACTTGGAATCCTCCAAGTCCCTAGTAGCCGCAGGCACCACAATAGGCTGGTTTAAGTGAAATGCTGAAACCACCTTAGGGAGAAATTGAGGACGAGTCCTCAATTCTGCCCTGTCCGTATGAAAAATTAGGTAAGGGCTTTTATAGGATAAAGCCGCCAATTCTGACACACGCCTGGCTGAAGCCAGGGCTAACAGCATTACCACTTTCCATGTGAGATATTTTAAGTCCACAGTGGTGAGTGGTTCAAACCAATGTGATTTTAGGAACCCCAAAACTACATTGAGATCCCAAGGTGCCACTGGAGGCACAAAAGGAGGCTGTATATGCAGTACTCCCTTGACAAACGTCTGAACTTCAGGAACAGAAGCTAGTTCTTTTTGGAAGAATATTGACAGGGCCGAAATTTGAACCTTAATGGACCCTAATTTTAGGCCCATAGACAGTCCTGTTTGCAGGAAATGCAGGAATCGACCCAGTTGAAATTCCTCTGTAGGGGCCTGTTAGGGTCTCCTGCCCTGTGCTGCCACGTCGTCATGGCAACCGGGAGACAAGTGCTAGTGGAGTAACCTGAGCGCAGCTGATACTCCGGTTCGGGTCTTTTGCTGTGCAGTGGTTATAGGCTCTGTGCACAGCAGGGGATCCGGTGCTGGTTTTTGTGCTCACAGTCTGTGAGGTCTGAGTGGGGCGTGGACAGCACCTGCTTTATAAGGCCTCTTTTCAGAGTAAGCAGATGCTGCTGAATCTTTGTTGGTTAGTCAGTTCATGAAAGTTAGCCAGTACTGTGTAGCTTTGTATTTGTTTGTTGCTTACTGCAAATAGGCCTGGGGATTTGGTATTACACTCTGCCAATCCAGACCTAGCAGTAAGACTGGAGTCAGTCGTTTAGCTTGCTGGGGTTCTGTTACTACTCTGTGAACTTAGCAAGTTTGCGGCTGTATTCTAAGACTTGCCTGCCTAAATCCTGTCTCACTGTGCTAGGTGTCAGGGGTCAGTTTAGTGGCAGTAAGCTAAAACCTGTGCACTGCAAGTGAGAATTAGGATTGTGGAGATTCTCCTTGTGTCTATCATTCCATCTCTGACCAAGGAGTTTACTGCCACACCCGTTGGTAACCCTTTAGGGTTTTGCTGTTGCCCTTAGCAACAGCATTTCGGGTTCTCTACGTATTAAAACACAACATCTTGCTTTTCCATCTGTGCAGTTCTAATACAAGGGAGATACCCAGTTCCTTAGCCTCTGGGCTTCTCTGTTCACTTTGTGTGTATTTTGTTACCCTATCACCTTCTGTGTACGTTATGTCATATTCCCCAGTTTGTCTGTGAGTCCATTTGTTTCGCATAACAGTTCAAACACCAGTACATTCCTGCAGACACTGGAGTGCATAACAGTTCTGACACCAGTACTTTCCTGCAGGCACTGGTGTGCATAACATATTCAGCAGCCCAATACTCCTGTTGAAATTTTGTGGGAATATGGAGCATACCCCTCAAAATACGTTGCAACAGGTGGTCGATCAGGTGCAGGTCCTGACCCGACAATTTAATGATTTGTCCATTAAAATGCACACCTCCCAGGCTGCTGGCGGAGCTCCCGCAGCAGCAGCACCTGCAGGGGTTAAGGAGCCGAAAGTAAATCTCCCGGATCGTTTTTCTGGAGATCGCTCGCAGTTCTTTTGTTTCAAGGAGAGCTGCAAGCTATACTTCCGGCTTAGGCCTCAGTCTTCTGGGTCGGAGATTCAGCGGGTGGGCATAGTGATTTCCTTGCTACAAGGAGACCCACAGGTCTGGGCATATGGGTTGCAGCCTGACTGTCCGTCGCTTAAAAGTGTTGATGCTTTTTTTACGGCACTGGGCATGTTGTATGATGACCCTGACAAGACGGCCTCAGCCGAGGCTCAGATTTCGATCCTTAAGCAAGGGCGAAGGCCAGTTGAGGTTTACTGTACGGAGTTTCGGAGGTTGGCCCATGATACCCAGTGGAATGACCCAGCCCTGAGACACCAGTACTGAAGAGGTCTTTCTAACCAGATAAAGGACCAACTGGTACAATATCCCTTGCCTGATAGCTTGGATCAGCTCATGCAGTTATCCATCCGGGTGGATAGACGGCTGAGAGAGCGTAGGCTTGAAAGGGAGACTGAGATTTCCTTCCTTCCCAAGGGAACCTCGGACTCTGAGGAATTTTCTGAGGAGCCTATGCAGATTGGGGCTACCCGCCTCTCCTCGCGTGAGAGGACGCGGAGGAGACAGCAGGGGTTGTGTTTGTACTGTGGGAATAAAGGTCATGTGGTAGTATCATGCCCAGAAAAGCCGGAAAACTTCAGGGCCTGAGGGTGATGGGAAATATCCTGTCAGGCCAGAAGTCAGAATTTCCCAAGAAGACTTTTATCATTCCGGTGACCTTGAAGATCCTCGGTCAAACTGTCAAGACTGAGGCCTTTGTGGACAGTGGGGCCGACGGGGTTTTTATGGACCGCCAATTCGCCCTGAAACACTCTGTTCCCTTAGTACCCTTGGCATCGGAAATTGAGATTTGTGGGTTAAACGGGGAACCATTATCCCAAGGTAAAATTACCTCTTGCACTAGCCAGATTTCTTTGTTTATTGGAGCCACACACTCTGAAAAATTGTCCTTTTATGTGACTGTCTGTACTTTTGCCCCATTGGTGTTGGGGTTACCCTGGTTAAGGGCCCACAATCCTCAATTTGACTGGGTCTCTGGGGAGATTCTTAGTTGGGGTACTGATTGTTTCAGGAGTTGCTTGAGCCTTCCAGTCAGGCTCTCGCAGCTAAATTTGCCAGGATTGCCAGGGTGTTATGCAGATTTTGCGGACGTGTTCTCCAAAAAAGTTGCAGAGGTACTACCTCCCCATCGCCCCTATGACTGTGCCATTGATTTGTTGCCAAATGCTAAGCTTCCCAAGAGCAGGTTGTACTCCCTGTCACGTCCTGAGACTCAGGCTATGGCAGAGTACATTCAGGAGAACTTGGCTAAGGGATTTATCAGACCTTCACAGTCTCCAGTTGGGTCGGGGTTCTTCTTCGTGGGTAAAAAGGACGGTTCGTTGCGACCCTGCATCGACTTCAGGGAATTGAACCGTATCACGATTAAAAACTCATACCCACTGCCTCTCATTTCGGTCTTGTTTGACCAGCTTCGTACTGCCACCATTTTTTCTAAGATTGACCTACGCGGTGCGTACAATCTAATCCGAATAAGAGAGGGGGATGAATGGAAGACTGCCTTTAATACCCACTCAGGGCATTATGAATATTTGGTGATGCCTTTTGGGCTCTGTAATGCCCCGGCAGTCTTCCAGGATTTCATGAATGATGTGCTCAGGGAATATTTGGATAGATTCTTAGTTGTATACTTAGATGACATCCTAATCTTCTCCCATTCCCTGGAGGAACATCGGAAGCATGTACGCTTAGTCCTCCAGAAACTCAGAGACCACCGGCTTGGGGCGAAGCTGGAGAAGTGCAAATTTGAAGTTCAGCAAATCGCATTTCTAGGATATATTATCTCCCCAGAAGGTTTCCAAATGGAGGGTTCCAAGGTACAGGCAGTCCTGGATTGGGTGCAGCCCACTAGTTTGAAGGCGCTTCAGCGTTTCCTGGGCTTTGCGAATTTTTATAGACGATTTATCGCTGGATTTTCGTCTATAGTGGCGCCCTTGGTGGCACTCACTAAGAAAGGGGCGGATGTTGCTCACTGGTCTTGTGAGGCTAAAGCGGCTTTTGCCCGTCTCAAAAGGGCATTTGTTTCGGCCAAGGTGCTGCGACACCCAGATCCAGAGCGTCCTTTTGTGGTGGAGGTGGATGCCTCTGAGATGGGTATTGGGGCAGTGCTTTCTCAGATGGGAGTGTCTGATAATTGCCTTCATCCCTGTGCTTACTTTTCCCGTAAATTTTCGCCTGCCGAGATGAATTATGACGTGGGTAACCGGGAATTGTTGGCTATTAAGGATGCACTCGAGGAGTGGAGACACTGGCTTGAGGGGGCTAAGTTTGTGGTCTCAATTCTCACTGACCATAAGAATCTGGCATATTTAGAGTCAGCGAAGCGTCTCAATGCCAGGCAGGCACGATGGGCTTTGTTTTTTGCTCGCTTTAATTTTTTGATAACATATCGCCCTGGGTCAAAAAACATCAAGGCTGATGCGCTCTCGCGGAGTTTTGCTCCAATCCAGGAGACCACCGAGGAGCCGTTGCCCATTGTTTCCCCATCATGTATTAAAGTGGGCATTACCCAGGACCTCTTATCATTAGTCCTTAGAGCACAGGAGCAGGCTCCTCCAGACCTTCCGGTAGGTCTTTTGTTTGTGCCTCCTAGGTTAAGACAGCGAGTGTTTCTGGAATTCCATGCCAAGAAGTCGGCAGGTCACCCGGGTATTGCCAGAACTCGGGAGTTGCTATCTAGGGCGGTGTGGTGGCCCTCGGTGGCTAAGGATGTGGATCAGTGGGTTCGGGCATGTGACATCTGTGCCCGAAATAAGACTCCTAGAGGGGTTCCTGTTGGCCCATTACATCCACTCTCTATCCCATCTAAGCCATGGACCCACATTTCAATGGATTTTGTGGTGGACTTGCCCAAATCCTCGGGGATGACAGCCATCTGGGTTGTCGTTGACAGGTTTTCGAAGATGGCGCACTTCGTTCCACTGGTTGGGCTGCCATCGGCCAGACGCCTGTCTGAATTATTTATGCTGCATGTTGTGCGTCTCCACGGGTTGCCACTTGATGTGGTCTCTGACCGCGGATCCCAGTTTGTGGCCAAATTCTGGAGGGCATTTTGTTCCGATCTCCAGATTTCTGTCAGCTTGTCGTCAGGCTACCATCCGCAGTCTAATGGGCAGACTGAAAGGGTGAACCAGTCCTTGGAGCAGTTCCTCAGGTGTTATGTCTCCAAGTGTCAGACTGACTGGGTTGCTCATCTGTCCATGGCGGAGTTTGCCTATAACAACGCGGCTCACTCTGCTACAGGGATCTCTCCCTTCCTTTGTGTGTATGGGCATCATCCTAAGGCCAATTCTTTTGACCCCCTGGACTCCACGCCTGGTGGTTCCTCTGTGGTTTCGGTCCTTAGAGGTATTTGGCGGAAAGTGAAGAAAGCCCTTGTGTCTGTGTCATTAGTGACCAAAAGGGTTTTTGATAAGCGGAAAAGACCCTGCAGCTTCAAATTAGGAGACTTCGTCTGGTTGTCTACCAAGAATTTGAAGTTGAGACAGCCATCTCATAAGTTAGGCCCCCGGTTCATCGGCCCTTATAAGATCACCAGGGTTATCAATCCGGTGGCATTTCAGTTAGATCTGCCCCGTTCTTTGGGTATCAATAAAACATTTCATTGTTCCCTTTTAAAACGGGCGATTAGTAATCCTTCTTCCAGTGGAAGACCTTCCCCTCTTCTGATACGTGGCCAGAGGGAGTTTGTTGTTGAAAGGATTCTTGACTCCAAGGTGGTTCGGGGTCGGCTGTCATTTTTGGTGCACTGGAAGGGGTATGGCCCGGAGGAGCGGTCGTGGGTGCACAGTTGTGATCTTCATGCCCCCAGACTGATACGCTCTTTCTTCTCGCAGTTCCCCGATAAACCCGGTGGTAGGGGTTCTTTGACCCCTCGTCAGAGGGGGGGTACTGTTAGGGTCTCCTGCCCTGTGCTGCCACGTCGTCATGGCAACCGGGAGACAAGTGCTAGTGGAGTAACCTGAGCGCAGCTGATACTCCGGTTCGGGTCTTTTGCTGTGCAGTGGTTATAGGCTCTGTGCACAGCAGGGGATCCGGTGCTGGTTTTTGTGCTCACAGTCTGTGAGGTCTGAGTGGGGCGTGGACAGCACCTGCTTTATAAGGCCTCTTTTCAGAGTAAGCAGATGCTGCTGAATCTTTGTTGGTTAGTCAGTTCATGAAAGTTAGCCAGTACTGTGTAGCTTTGTATTTGTTTGTTGCTTACTGCAAATAGGCCTGGGGATTTGGTATTACACTCTGCTAATCCAGACCTAGCAGTAAGACTGGAGTCAGTCGTTTAGCTTGCTGGGGTTCTGTTACTACTCTGTGAACTTAGCAAGTTTGCGGCTGTATTCTAAGACTTGCCTGCCTAAATCCTGTCTCACTGTGCTAGGTGTCAGGGGTCAGTTTAGTGGCAGTAAGCTAAAACCTGTGCACTGCAAGTGAGAATTAGGATTGTGGAGATTCTCCTTGTGTCTATCATTCCATCTCTGACCAAGGAGTTTACTGCCACACCCGTTGGTAACCCTTTAGGGTTTTGCTGTTGCCCTTAGCAACAGCATTTCGGGTTCTCTACGTATTAAAACACAACATCTTGCTTTTCCATCTGTGCAGTTCTAATACAAGGGAGATACCCAGTTCCTTAGCCTCTGGGCTTCTCTGTTCACTTTGTGTGTATTTTGTTACCCTATCACCTTCTGTGTACGTTATGTCATATTCCCCAGTTTGTCTGTGAGTCCATTTGTTTCGCATAACAGTTCAAACACCAGTACATTCCTGCAGACACTGGAGTGCATAACAGTTCTGACACCAGTACTTTCCTGCAGGCACTGGTGTGCATAACAGGGCCTTCCTGGCCTCGCACCACGCAACATATTTTCGCCAAATACGATGATAATGTTGTACGGTCACATCCTTCCTGGCTTTGATCAGGGTAGGGATGACTCCATCCGGAATGCCTTTTTCCTTCAGGATCCGGCGTTCAACCGCCATGCCGTCAAACGCAGCCGCGGTAAGTCTTGGAACAGACATGGTCCCTGCTGGAGCAGGTCCTTTCTTAGAGGTAGAGGCCACGGGTCTTCCGTGAGCATCTCTTGAATTTCCGGGTACCAAGTCCTTCTTGGCCAATCCGGAGCCACGAGTATAGTCTTTACTCCTCTCCTTCTTATGATTCTCAGTACTTTTGGTATGAGAGGAAGAGGAGGGAACACATACACTGACTGGTACACCCACGGTGTTACCAGAGCGTCCACAGCTATTGCCTGAGGGTCCCTTGACCTGGCGCAATATCTGTCCAGTTTTTTGTTGAGGCGGGACGCCATCATGTCCACCTTTGGTTTTTCCCAACGGTTCACAATCATGTGGAAGACTTCTGGGTGAAGTCCCCACTCCCCCGGGTGAAGATGGTGTCTGCTGAGGAAGTCTGCTTCCCAGTTGTCCACTCCCGGAATGAACACTGCTGACAGTGCTATCACATGATTTTCCGCCCAGCGAAGAATCCTTGCCACTTCCGTCATTGCCCTCCTGCTTCTTGTGCCGCCCTGTCTGTTTACGTGGGCGACTGCCGTGATGTTGTCCGACTGGATCAACACCGGCTGACCCTGAAGCAGAGGTCTTGCCTGACTTAGGGCATTGTAAATGGCCCTGAGTTCCAGGATATTTATGTGAAGTGACGTTTCCATGCTTGACCACAAGCCCTGGAAATTTCTTCCCTGTGTGACTGCTCCCCAGCCCCTCAGGCTGGCATCCGTGGTCACCAGGACCCAATCCTGAATGCCGAATCTGCGGCCCTCTAGGAGATGAGCACTCTGTAACCACCACAGGAGAGACACCCTTGTCCTTGGAGACAGGGTTATCCGCTGATGTATTTGAAGATGCGATCCGGACCATTTGTCCAGCAGATCCCACTGAAAAGTTCTTGCGTGGAATCTGCCGAATGGAATCGCTTCGTAAGAAGCCACCATCTTTCCCAGGACCCTTGTGCATTGATGTACTGACACTTGGCCTGGTCTTAGGAGGTTCCTGACTAGGTCGGATAACTCCCTGGCTTTCTCTTCCGCAGAAGAATCATCATTTCGGCCATTACCTTGGTAAAGACCCGGGGTGCCGTGGACAATCCAAACGGCAGCGTCTGAAACTGATAGTGACAGTTCTGTACCACAAACCTGAGGTACCCTTGGTGAGAAGGGCAAATTGGGACATGGAGGTAAGCATCCTTGATGTCCAGAGACACCATATAGTCCCCTTCTTCCAGGTTCGCTATCACTGCTCTGAGTGACTCCATCTTGAACTTGAACCTTTTTATGTAAGTGTTCAAGGATTTCAGATTTAAAATGGGTCTCACCGAGCCGTCTGGCTTCGGTACCACAAACAGCGTGGAATAATACCCCTTTCCCTGTTGTAGGAGGGGTACTTTGATTATCACTTGCTGGGAATACAGCTTGTGAATGGCTTCCAATACCGCCTCCCTGTCGGGGGGAGACGTTGGTAAAGCAGACTTCAGGAACCGGCGAGGGGGAGACGTCTCGAATTCCAATTTGTACCCCTGAGATACTACCTGCAGGATCCAGGGGTCCACTTGCGAGTGAGCCCACTGCGCGCTGAAATACTTGAGACGGGCCCCCACCGTGCCTGAGTCCGCTTGTAAGGCCCCAGCGTCATGCTGAGGACTTGGCAGAAGCGGGGGAGGGCTTCTGTTCGTGGGAAGAGGCTGTCTGCTGCAGTCTTTTTCCCCTTCCTCTGCCCGGGGCAGATATGAGTGGCCTTTTGCCCGCTTGCCCTTATGGGGACGAAAGGACTGAGTCTGAAAAGACGGTATCTTTTTCTGCTGTGAGGTGACTTGGGGTAAAAAGGTGGATTTCCCAGCCGTTGCCGTGGCCACCAGGTCCGATAGACCGACCCCAAATAACTCCTCCCCTTTATACGGCAATACTTCCATATGCCGTTTGGAATCCGCATCACCTGACCACTGTTGCGTCCATAACCCTCTTCTGGCAGAAATGGACATCGCACTTACTCTTGATGCCAGAGTGCAAATATCCCTCTGTGCATCTCGCATATATAGAAATGCATCCTTTAAATGCTCTATAGTCAATAATATATTGTCCCTGTCCAGGGTATTAATATTTTCAGTCAGGGAATCCGACCAAGCCACCCCAGCACTGCACATCCAGGCTGAGGCGATTGCTGGTCGCAGTATAATACCAGTATGTGTGTATATACTTTTTAGGATATTTTCCAGCTTCCTATCAGCTGGTTCCTTGAGGGCGGCCGTATCAGGAGACGGTAACGCCACTTGTTTTGATAAGCGTGTGAGCGCCTTATCCACTCTAGGGGGTGTTTCCCAACGCGCCCTAAGCTCTGGCGGGAAAGGGTATAATGCCAATAATTTTTTTAGAAATTAGCAGTTTTTTATCGGGGGAAACCCACGCTTCATCACACACCTCATTTAATTCATCTGATTCTGGAAAAACTACGGGTAGTTTTTTCACACCCCACATAATACCCTTTTTTGTGGTACTTGTAGTATCAGAAATGTTCAAAACCTCCTTGATTGCCGTGATCATGTAACGTGTGGCCCTACTGGAAAATACGTTTGTTTCCTCACCGTCGACACTGGAGTCAGTGTCCGTGTCAGTGTCTGTATCGACCTGAGGTAACGGGCGTTTTATAGCCCCTGACGGTGTTTGAGACGCCTGTACAGGTATTAACTGATTTGCCGGCTGTCTCATGTCGTCAACAGTCCTTTGTAAAGTGCCGACACTATCACGTAATTCTTTCCATAAGACCATCCAGTCAGGTGTCGACTCCCTAGGGGGTGACATCACTAACACAGGCAATTGCTCCGCCTCCACACCATTTTCCTCCTCATACATGTCGACACAGCGTACCGACACACAGCACACACACAGGGAATGCTCTGATAGAGGACAGGACCCCACTAGCCCTTTAGGGAGACAGAGGGAGAGTTTGCCAGCACACACCAGAGCGCTATATATATACAGGGATAACCTTATATAAGTGTTTTTCCCTAATATAGCTGCTGTATATATTAATATGTCAATTTAGTGCCCCCCTCTCTTGTTTTACCCTGTTTCTGTAGTGCAGGACTGCAGGGGAGAGTCAGGGAGCCTTCCTCCAACGGAGCTGTGAGGAAAAAATGGCGCCAGTGTGCTGAGGAGATAGGCTCCGCCCCCTTCTCGGCGGCCTTTCTCCCGCTTTTTAATGGAAAAATTGGCAGGGGTTAAATGCATCCATATAGCCCAGGAGCTATATGTGATGTATTTTTTGCCAAAGAAAGGTTTTTTTTTATTGCGTCTCAGGGCGCCCCCCCCAGCGCCCTGCACTCTCAGTGACCGGAGTGTGAAGTGTGCTGAGAGCAATGGCGCACAGCTGCAGTGCTGTGCGCTACCTTATTGAAGACAGGAGTCTTCTGCCGCCGATTTTCCGGACCTCTTCACTCTTCTGGCTCTGTAAGGGGGCCGGCGGCGCGGCTCCGGGACCCATCCATGGCTGGGCCTGTGATCGTCCCTCTGGAGCTAATGTCCAGTAGCCTAAGAAGCCCAATCCACTCTGCACGCAGGTGAGTTCGCTTCTTCTCCCCTTAGTCCCTCGGTGCAGTGAGCCTGTTGCCAGCAGGTCTCACTGAAAATAAAAAACCTACTTTAAACTTTTACACTAAGCAGCTCAGGAGAGCCCCTTAGCCTGCACCCGTCTCGTTTGGGCACAAAAATCTAACTGAGGCTTGGAGGAGGGTCATAGGGGGAGGAGCCAGTGCACACCAGGTAGTCCTAAAGCTTTTTACTTTTGTGCCCAGTCTCCTGCGGAGCCGCTATTCCCCATGGTCCTTTCGGAGTCCCCAGCATCCACTAGGACGTTAGAGAAAATATATTTAGTATGCATGGTTAATAAATAAGTCATTCTTGAGTCCACATGGAAAATACTGTTTAGATGTTAGTCAAGCAGAAAAATGTTGAAGCAGGTAAGTATGGGTTTAGACCATCAATTATAGCAAGCTGTTTGTGATGCAGCTGTTAATTTGTAATCAGCTGTTGATGTTAATCAAGCAAATATAGTTGAAGCAGATAAATATCCTCATTTATAAAAGATACCGTCCATAAATTATACCAAGCTAGTTGTTATTGCACTGAAAAGTGATTAATAATACAGCTATTAATTTGAAGTTAGCTGTTTAGCCAAAAAGCAAATATGAATGGCAATATGAGATACCAAAGAGTCCAAAGTCCACCTAGAGTACAGTGCACTATGTACCCAATATAATACTTCTCCTTAGAATGCTGTGGGCATAGCAGCCTCTCCAACAAGTGGCAATGGTGACTAGGAATCTGTACAGCACTCTCCGGTGTAAAGGTACCTCTCCTCAGTGCAGCATAAACTGGTTGTATAGCACTTCAATCAGCCGCAGCAGCAGCAAATCGTTGTGTTTATCCACAAGTGAGTCTTCAAACGCGTTTCTCCGCCTACCCTCTAGCTTCGGCGGCTTCCTCAATGTATGAATGATACAAAAGTGTGAAAAGCGCTGTCTTATTTTCTGTTTGGTTTCTCACATTTTGGGTTAACTGGGATCAGTTTCTCGAGATCAGCTGCTTTCACTTTGTAGGTGACAGCGCCAAGTGTATATTTCTGCATTACTCGAGGGTGCAGGGAGGCTGAGAGCAGCAGCGGAGGGAAGTTTCCCTTCCCTGCAGCTGCTAACACTGTTTATCTGACCGGTCGCATCCTCTGCGACCAGGTCAGATAGAGCACTTGCTGGGATGGTCGCATCCGATGTGACCATGCCAGGCAAGTGGTTGAAATTACAATTACATAGTTTCCCTATCTCCCACATGAAGAATACCTATGTTACATTTCAGCTTCCTAACATATCGGGAAGTAATAGAATTAGTGATGAGTCAGTCAGTCAGTGAGTGAGGGCTTTCACATTTATATATATATAGATATAGTATATTATAAGCATTAGACCTATTGGAACAGATAAAATGGTACAATTAATGGTGCTAATGGGATGGAACAGTAGAAAGAATAGCCATAAGGAAAGACGTGATCAACATAAAAATGGATATTACTTCCCTTAAACGTGGTGTAAATCGCTATGTGGGAGGTGATAGAATTCCTGGACGTGTCTCAAGGGCTCATACAAGTGAATATTAAACACCTTGTACAACATGGTCATCCATACAAGGAAAGAAAGGAGAGTTGTGGGACTCTAGATTCTCTTACTCAGCAAATATCACCAGGTTCCTGTTGGTACACATCCCAGCAATGACAAGCAAGTTCAACAGAGTCCAATGCGTTAAGCTATCATACATTTTTTTCTCAAGTCCAATCAACAATGACATTTTTTATATTTATTTCATGTGTCTCCTTATGGTTATTCTTTCTGCTGTTCCATCCCACTTTCTCCATCACTTGTACCATGTTATCTGTTTCCTTAACCCTCTGATTATAGGCATTGGGTAGGAAATGCCAGTGGATGGCATGCTGGTAGTCAGAAGACTGACCACAGCATCCCGATGCTTAGAATCCCAACAAGGGGAAGGTAAGTATACTCACCTTACCCCAATGCACCCCTAACCCTCTCCCCACAGCCGGGATCCCAACCACCAGGATCCTGATGGGATTCCAAATATAGGTTAGAACCAGGTACAATCAGGAAGCGTATGGAAAAAAAACCCCAAGGTGTTCATCTTTTCTTCTATTTTTTATTATTGAGTTTCTAGGTTTTAAAACACAAGCAGCACTAAGAAACTGGATGGAACAAAAATAAAATCTGTCTTAGAACTTATTTCTGGTTTCATAAGGTTGACATTTGGGTCAGTTGTGGGACATTGAATGAAATAATTAGTGTGGTGCAAGTTATTATATGACCATGTTTTACAATTCTTTGTCATTTTGATCTTTATACTTTGCTTGGTTTAGAAATTCAGAATCATCACAAGGAACACCTGTATGAGAAAACGCAAAAACTGATAGAGTTCAGTGCGCCAGGATCTAACAAAGATCCTCAACATGTTTCCATTTCTGACCACTATTTGGATCTGGTTCTCATCTCCAGCCAGAATTTCAGAAGTCGCTCTCAACACGAGATTATAGACACTGGAGGGAAACACGAGTATAACTTGAAGAAAGTCCAGAGTTCATTGGAACGCATTGCCCCCAGGAGACTGTTTCGCTGGTGCCATAGATCAGGATGTAGTCCTCGAAGAGTAATGGTGAGCGGAGTCCCGGGAGTTGGGAAGACCACGCTGATGCAGAAGTTTGTCTATGACTGGGTGCATGGAAAGCTCTATCAGAGATTTGCTTTTGTCTTCCTCTTCAAATTCCGGGAACTTAACAGATTGGATGAGGTCAGCCTGGTGGAGATGATTCTTGAACAATATCCCTATCTTCAGAAACACCTAGAAACCATTTTACAGGATCCAGAAAAACTGCTTTTTATATTTGATGGTTTAGATGAATGTAATTACCAAATGGATTTCTCATCAAGTCAGAATTGTACCAATGTAAAATGGCGAAAACACGTGACAGTGATTGTGGTCAGTTTGTTGAGACAGTCTCTTCTCAAGGGTTGTTCTGTGCTAATCACCACCCGCCCAACCAAGCTGTCATTAATAAATACCGATCTTTTCCAACGAGTTTCTGAGATTATGGGATTCTTCCCCAAAGAACGAGAGACGTACTTTGAACAATTCTTTGGAAACAAGGAACTGTCGGAGAAGGCGTTTCATTATGTGAGGGAGAATGACGCACTATACACTTTCTGTTATATCCCATCCTACTGCTGGATCATATGCACGGTACTATCAATGTCCTTCAAAGCTCCAACAGCAAACACTGATCAGATGTTTTTATTGCCCAAAACAGTGACACAGCTCTTTGTGGTTTATGTCACTAACATTTTGAAAAATCACAGTCATGATGCAGACAATGCTCGGAAACTCCTAACATCCATCGGGCTGATGGCAGAACATGGAATGATGAATCACAGTCTTGAATTTGATAGAAGAGATTTAGGTTCATTCAATGTGGACACATCCTCAAAACTCATGACCAGTTTTTTGTTCGAATCTACCCAACCTCCTAATTTGACTTTTTCATTTTTACATCTCATAATACAAGAGTTTATTTCTGCGTTAGTCCACTATCTTGACTATTCTCCCGAGAGGCTAAAGAAATCCCTAGAAGAAACCAGATCTTGTGAAGATGGCCGTGCTGAAATATTCTGTCGGTTTCTCTGTGGTCTGTCCGATAGGTCGACCAGGTCTCTCTTAACACCTTATTTGGGAGAGCTCTCTCAGCAAGCCTCCACAGATGTCATCAGTTGGCTTTCGAATAGTATTTCACTGGATGATGAACCCATGGAAGATGACGCTGAAGATCATGACAATTTGAAGATTGAAAAGCGCCTGAATCTGTTTGCTAACTTCTTTGAGTCCCGGAACAAAGCTTTGGTGTCAAATAGTCTTGTAGCAAAAGTAAATCTAGATTTTTCAAAAATCCACTTGACACCTGTGGACTGCACCGTGTTGGCTTTTGTCCTTGAGTCTTTCAAAGAGGTTGAAAGCCTTAATCTAGATGCCTGTTTTATTCACAGCGAGGGACTGGAGAGATTAGCACCCTTTCTTCATCACATCCGGGATCTCAGGTACTGTAGTTAAAGACTTTAGCATTGTCAATATAGCATATTATTACTTATCAACTTTGTTTTTACTCTACAAGTCAGACTTTAGTTACTTGGTTCATCTTGGTATTTATTTCCAAGGTGCAAAATTGCAGGATTTGCACATTACTTCAGTATGTGTAACCATTCACCCTATATGCCTGTACTGCATATCCAACCTCCTCGTTCTCCATCATTTCAGCAGGAATAAATAAATTCCTCTATAGTAAAATTACCATTTATGTGTGGTATACTGAACTGTGTTGCTCTAGGGAAGCTTGAGCAACAACTGTGTTGCTCTAGGCTGACTATATATGTCACTAAACAAATACTGGAGCAGATGTACTAACCTGGAGAAGTGATAAAGCAGTGATAAGCGCAAGGTGATAATGTACCAGCCAATCATTATGGATTTGAAAAATTACAGTTAGGAGCTGATTGGCTGGTGTGTTCCACTTATCACTGCTTTATCACTTCTTTATCTCTTCTCCAGGCTGATTACATCTGCCCCACTGTACGTAGTTCTCTTGTTGAGAATGTATGAGTGATATCTTTTTAAGCAGTATTTATTTATGGTTTAACAACATCTTTGGTGGGATGTAATGCCGCCAAAGTTTGGCAGCCATGCGGGATGCCGGTCGAACTCAGACTTTTTTTTAAAGGGGCAATCACATACAGTACAAGGCAAAACCATGCCTTGTAAGTGATTGCCTCTTTAAAAAAAAACATCTGAGTTTGGCCGGCATACCATCCAGCCCCAAGTTTGCTTATTGTAGTGTTATATATATATATATATATATATATATATATATATTACTATATGTTTATTTTTTCCTCTTTATACTTTGCAGGCTGTCCAACAATGACCTGATTGATAGCGATACTGAGCGATTATATAAAATACTAGCACATCCACAGTGCCGGATCCAGAAACTAAGGTACAGTTCTAGTTCCCATTATACTTTGTATCATTATAATAACAGTTATTTACATTAATATTCTTCCCCAGTAGAGGTTATAATCTATATTCCTCTATATCAGTCGTTAAGTAACAACACAGTACGGGCCAGACACTGGCGACTCTGCGGAATAATCCTCAGAGCTGATTTCTGCTATTACTGTAGGGGTGATAAGAGATAAGTCTGCGGTAAGTGCGCCTATGAGCAGTAACTTTAATAAAGGACAATTGCTGAGTATCCATAGCATCTGTACTACCGGTGACACTTTGTAAAAATCACCCATGACTGTAACGAACCCATTTAGAGATAACGGTTATCCAGAGAAAACGCATAAGGTGCTGTTACCAGAAGCCGTAATGCAGAGAAAGAAAAAATTGAAATGCAGATACAAATTACAAGTCTTTGGCCCTCATTCCGAGTTGTTCGCTCGCTAGCTGCTTTTAGCAGCATTGCACACGCTAGGCCGCCGCCCTCTGGGAGTGTATCTTCGCTTAGCAGAAGTGCGAACGAAAGATTAGCAGAATTCCGAATAGAAAATTCTTAGCAGTTTCTGAGTAGCTCCAGACTTACTCCTACATTGTGATCAGCTCAGTCAGTTTCGTTCCTGGTTTGACGTCACAAACACACCCAGCGTTCGGACAGCCACTCCCCCATTTCTCCAGACACTCCCGAGTTTTTCCCTGACACGCCTGCGTTTTTTAGCCAACGCTGGGAAAATGCTGAGTTGCCGCCCAGAAACTCCCCTTTCCTGGGCTAGTGCTAAGTACATGTGGTATCTGGATGATAGACAGCGTCTAGTTAGACAGTCAATAGATTGACACCATATGTTAGACAGACATTAGGTCGACATGAAAATGGTCGACATAAAAAAAATGTAGACATGGGTGTTATTTTAATTTTACATGTTTTTGGACAATTTCATACCTTCTCTATCCATGTCGGCATAGAGTTGGTTATAAACCTTGTGGTGAGTGCAATGAGCCACCGAGCCCGAAGCGTGGCGAGTGGATGACTTTCTACAATTGGGGGTCCCAGATGACAAAACTATCCACACAAACCACAAAAATGCAAAAAACATGGTGTCTACCTTATTTTGTGTTGACCATTTGCATGTGGACCTTTTGACCTTGACGACCTTTTGTACTGTCTACCCTTGTCATGTCAACCTTTTGACCCTGTTGACATGACAAGGGTAGACAGTACAAAAGGTTGACAAGGTCAAAAGGTCGACATGCAAATGGCTAACCATACCTATCATCCCACACCCATACATGTGTAGATCTATGTAATAAATGTGCTGGTGTGTATTTTGGATCACAGCCACCATGCAGAACCCAGGCTTCACTCTCCTAAGCTCACAAGCCCGCCCCTAGACTCCTGTGACACCAGCCAATGAGAGTTTGGGGGTGGGCTTTGGAGAGTGAAGCCTAATGCAGCACGGATGGTGTAGTGGTTAGCATTACTGCCTCACAGCACTGAGGTCATGGGTTTGAGTCCCACCATGGCCGTAACTGTGTGGAGTTTATATATTCTCCCCGTACTTGCGTGGGTTTCCTCCGAGTCCTCCGGTTTCCTCCCACAAACCTAAAATAAGAATTTACTTACCGATAATTCTATTTCTCGTAGTCCGTAGTGGATGCTGGGGACTCCGTAAGGACCATGAGGAATAGCGGCTCCGCAGGAGACTGGGCACAAAAGTAAAGCTTTAGAACTACCTGGTGTGCACTGGCTCCTCCCCCTATGACCCTCCTCCAAGCCTCAGTTAGGATACTGTGCCCGGACGAGCGTACACAATAAGGAAGGATTTTTAATCCCGGGTAAGACTCATACCAGCCACACCAATCACACCATATAACTTGTGATCTAAACCCAGTTAACAGCATGATAACAGAGGAGCCTCTAGAAAAGATGGCTCACTACAGCAATAACCCGATTTTTTGGTAACAATAACTATGTACCAGTATTGCAGACAATCCGCACTTGGGATGGGCGCCCAGCATCCACTACGGACTACGAGAAATAGAATTATCGGTAAGTAAATTCTTATTTTCTCTAACGTCCTAAGTGGATGCTGGGAACTCCGTAAGGACCATGGGGATTATACCAAAGCTCCCAAACGGGCGGGAGAGTGCGGATGACTCTGCAGCACCAAATGAGAGAACTCCAGGTCCTCCTCAGCCAGGGTATCAAATTTGTAGAATTTTACAAACGTATTTGCTCCTGACCAAGTAGCTGCTCGGCAAAGTTGTAAAGCCGAGACCCCTCGGGCAGCCGCCCAAGATGAGACCACCTTCCTTGTGGAATGGGCTTTTACAGATTTTGGCTGTGGCAGGCCTGCCACAGAATGTGCAAGCTGAATTGTACTACAAATCCAACGAGCAATAGTCTGCTTAGAAGCAGGAGCACCCAGCTTGTTGGGTGCATACAGAATAAACAACGAGTCAGATTTTCTGACTCCAGCCGTCCTGGAAACCTATATTTCCAGGGCTCTGACAACGTCTAGCAACTTGGAGTCCTCCAAGTCCCTAGTAGCCGCAGGCACCACAATAGGTTGATTCAGGTGAAACGCTGAAAACCACCTTAGGGAGAAACTGAGGACAAGTCCTCAATTCCGCCCTGTCCGAATGGAAAATTAGATGAGGGCTTTTACAGGATAAAGCCGCCAATTTTGACACGCACCTGGCCCAGGCCAGGGCCAACAGCATGACCACTTTCCATGTGAGATATTTTAACTCCACATATTTAAGTGGTTCAAACCAATGTGACTTTTGGAACCCAAAAACTACATTTAGATCCCAAGGTGCCACTGGAGGCACAAAAGGAGGCTGTATATACAGTACCCCTTTCACAAACGTCTGAACTTCAGGGACTGAAGCTAGTTCTTTTTGGAAGAAAATTGACAGGGCCGAAATTTGAACCTTAATGGACCCCCATTTCAGGCCCATAGACACTCCTGTTTTCAGGAAATGTAGGAATCGACCTAGTTGAAAATTCCTCCGTCGGGGCCTTACTGGCCTCGCACCACGCAACATATTTTCGCCAAATGCGGTGATAATGTTTTGCGGTTATATCTTTCCTGGCTTTGATCAGGATAGGAATGACTTCATTCGGAATGCCTTTCTCCTTCAGGATCCGGCGTTCAACCGCCATGCCGTCAAACGCAGCCGCGGTAAGTCTTGGAACAGACAGGGTCCTTGCTGGAGCAGGTCCCTTCTTAGAGGTAGAGGCCACGAATCCTCCGTGAGCATCTCTTGAAGTTCCGGTTACCAAGTCCTTCTTGGTCAATCCGGAGCCACGAATATAGTGCTTACTCCTCTCCATCTTTTAATTCTCAGTACCTTGGGTATGAGAGGCAGAGGAGGGAACACATACACTGACTGGTACACCCACTGTGTTACCAGAGCGTCTACAGCTATTGCCTGAGGGTCCCTTGACCTGGCGCAATACTTGTCGAGTTTTATAAACATGTGGAAGACTTCTGGGTGAAGTCCCCACTCTCCCGGGTGGAGGTCGTGTCTGCTGAGGAAGTCTGCTTCCCAGTTGTCCACTCCCGGAATGAATACTGCTGACAGTGCTATCACATGATTTTCCGCCCAGCGAAGAATCCTTGCAGCTTCTGCCATTGCCCTCCTGCTTCTTGTGTCACCCTGTCTGTTTACGTGGGTGACTGCCGTGATGTTGTCCGAATGGATCAACTCCGGGTGACCTTGAAGCAGAGGTCTTGCTGAGCTTAGAGCATTGTAAATGGCCCTTAGCTTCAGGATATTTATGTGAAGTGATGTCTCCAGGCTTGACCATAAGCTCTGGAAATTCCTTCCCTGTGTGACTGCTCCCCAGCCTCGCAGGCTGGCATCCGTGGTCACCAGGACCCAGTCCTGAATGTGCGGCCCTCTAGAAGATGAGCACTCTGCAACCATCACAGGAGAGACACCCTTGTGCTTGGTGACAGGGTTATCCGCTGATGCATCTGAAGATGCGACCCGGACCATTTGTCCAGCAGGTCCCACTGGAAAGTTCTTGCGTGGAATCTGCCGAATGGGATTGCTTCGTAGGAAGCCACCATTTTTCCCAGAACCATTTCATTGATGTACTGAGACTTGGCTCGGTTATAGGAGGTTCCCGACTAGCTCGGATAACTCCCTGACTTTCTCCTCCGGGAGAAACACCTTTTTCTGGACTGTGTCCAGGATCATCCCTAAGAACAGAAGACGAGTCGTCGGAATCAGCTGCGATTTTGGAATATTGAGAATCCAATCGTGCTGCAGCAACACTACCTGAGATAGTGCTACACCGACCTCCAACTGTTCCCTGGATCTTACCCTTATCAGGGAATCGTCCAAGTAAGGGATAACTAAAATTCCCTTCCTTCGAAGGAGTATCATCATTTCGGCCATTACCTTGGTAAAGACCCGGGGTGCCGTGGACCATCCATACGGCAGCGTCTGAAACTGATAGTGACAGTTCTGTACCATAAACCTGAGGTACCCTTGGTGAGAAGGATAAATTGGGACATGAAGGTAAGCATCCTTGATGTCCCGAGACATCATGTAGTCCCCTTCTTCCAGGTTCGCAATCACTGCTCTGAGTGACTCAATGTTGAATTTGAACCTCCGTATGTAAGTGTTCAAGATTTTAGATTTAGAATCGGTCTCACCGAGCTGTCCGGCTTCGGTACCACAACAGTGTGGAATAATACCCCATTCCCTGTTGCAGGAGGGGTACCTTGATTATCACCTGCTGGGAATACAGCTTGTGAATGGCTTCCAAAACTGCCTCCCTGTCAGAAGGAGACATCGTTAAAGCCGACTTTAGGAAACGGCGAGGGGGAGATGTCTCGAATTCCAATTTGTACCCCTGAGATATCACCTGAAGGATCCAGGGGTCTACTTGCGAGTGAGCCCACTGCGCGCTGAAATTCATTGAGACGGGCCCCCACCGTGCCTGATTCTGCTTGTAAAGCCCCAGCGTCATACTGAGGGCTTGGCAGAGGCGGGAGAGGGTTTCTGTTCCTGGGAACTGGCTGATTTCTGCAGCCTTTTTTCCTCTCCCTCTGTCACGGGGCAGAAATGAGGAACCTTTTGCCCGCTTGCCCACGAAAAGACTGCGCCTGATAATACGGCGTCTTCTTATGTTGAGAGGCGACCTGGGGTACAAACGTGGATTTCCCAGCTGTTGCCGTGGCCACCAGGTCTGAAAGACCGACCCCAAATAACTCCTCCCCTTAATAAGGCAATACTTCCAAATGCCGTTTGGAATCCGCATCACCTGACCACTGTCGTGTCCATAACCCTCTTCTGGCAGAAATGGACAACGCACTTAGACTTGATGCCAGTCGGCAAATATTCCGCTGTGCATCACGCATATATAGAAATGCATCTTTTAAATGCTCTATAGGCAATAATATACTGTCCCTATCTAGGGTATCAATATTTTCAGTCAGGGAATCCGACCACGCCAACCCAGCACTGCACATCCAGGCTGAGGCGATTGCTGGTCGCAGTATAACACCAGTATGTGTGTAAATACATTTTAGGATACCCTCCTGCTTTCTATCAGCAGGATCCTTAAGGGCGGCCATCTCAGGAGAGGGTAGAGCCCTTGTTCTTACAAGCGTGTGAGCGCTTTATCCACCCTAGGGGGTGTTTCCCAACGCACCCTAACCTCTGGCGGGAAAGGATATAATGCCAATAACATTTTAGAAATTATCAGTTGTTATCGGGGGAAACCCACGCATCATCACACACCTCATTTAATTTCTCAGATTCAGGAAAACTACAGGTAGTTTTTCCTCACCGAACATAATACCCCTTTTTGGTGGTACTCGTATTATCAGAAATGTGTAAAACATTTTTCATTGCCTCAATCATGTAACGTGTGGCCCTACTGGAAGTCACATTTGTCTCTTCACCGTTGACACTGGAGTCAGTATCCGTGTCGGCGTCTATATCTGCCATCTGAGGTAACGGGCGCTTTAGAGCCCCTGACGGCCTATGAGACGTCTGGACAGGCACAAGCTGAGTAGCCGGCTGTCTCATGTCAACCACTGTCTTTTATACAGAGCTGACACTGTCACGTAATTCCTTCCAACAGTTCATCCACTCAGGTGTCGACCCCCTAGGGGGTGACATCACTATTACAGGCAATCTGCTCCGTCTCCACATCATTTTTCTCCTCATACATGTCGACACAACGTACCGACACACAGCGCACACACAGGGAATGCTCTGATAGAGGACAGTGCTGTGCGCTACCTTGTTGAAGACAGGACGTCTTCTGCCGCCGATTTTCCGGACCTCTTCTGTCTTCTGGCTCTGTAAGGGGGCCGGCGGCGCGGCTCTGGGACCTATCCATGGCTGGGCCTGTGATCGGTCCCTCTGGAGCTAATGTCCAGTAGCCTAAGAAGCCCAATCCACTCTGCACGCAGGTGAGTTCGCTTCTTCTCCCCTTAGTCCCTCGATGCAGTGAGCCTGTTGCCAGCAGGTCTCACTGAACATAAAAAAACTAAAACTAAACTTTTCACTAAGCAGCTCAGGAGAGCCACCTAGTGTGCACCCTTCTCGTTCGGGCACAAAAATCTGAGGCTTGGAGGAGGGTCATAGGGGGAGGAGCCAGTGCACACCAGGTAGTTCTAAAGCTTTACTTTTGTGCCCAGTCTCCTGCGGAGCCGCTATTCCCCATGGTCCTTACGGAGTCCCCAGCATCCACTTAGGACGTTAGAGAAAATATACTAGGTCAATTGGGTCCCAACAAAATGAACCCTAGTGTGAATGTGTGTGTACATGTGATAGCATAGGGAATATAGAGTGTAAGCTCCACTGGGTCAGGAACTGATGTGAATGGGCAAATAGTCTCTGTACAGCACTGCGGAATATGTGTGCGCTATATAAATAACTGGTAATAAATAGATAATTCCAAGTCCTGGGTTCTGCATGATGGCTATGGTATACAGCGCCCCTGAAGATCCTGGATACACTACCAGCACATACTGTATATTACATACATCATTTTACACATGTATGTTTATATATGCTTAGCGGCTTCCCACTACACTAAGTAGTCGGCACTGCAGCAGGATATCTATCCATGCCAGTCCCATGCACAGGGCTGGATTTAGGGATCAGGCTTCACCCAGGCACAAACTTATTAAACTCCCAGCCTCATTTCACATCACAACCGGCTCTGACCCTTTATATAGAGGCCGGTCTTGATGTCTCCGGACAGCCAAACCAGCCCCAACCTCACTCCCCCACAGCGTTTTCCTTTATCTGTACAAGTCATTTTTGTCAGCTCTGTATATCTTGTGTATATATTACATGTAATAAGGTTACTTTTGACTGCTGTAAGCAAACCGAGGAGCCTTAGACAGAGAAGCATTGCTAACCCATGTTGTTAGGAATAGAAGAGGGATACACACAAATTGCCAACATAAATGCTGTCAATGGTCAAAATGTCTACATCACTATGTCAACGAGTTCAATGTCGACGGTGTCGGCAGTCTCCGGTGGACATAACACTGTTGACATATGACTGTTGACAGCAATAGCGTTAACCAAATAAATCCAGTACTTCAGGAGAATAATCTTTTAGGAAACTGTAGCTAAATCTGTACAGAGCCGTAGTGACAGGTGCCGGCAGTGCGCTCTACATAACATATGATTCTGTCTCTCTCCAGCCTGAGGAAGAACTCTCTGACAGAGAAATCCTGCACAGCGTTGGCTCGTGCAATAAGTAGTAACCAGAGTCTGCAGGAACTCGACCTCTCACAGAACAATCTGGCCGGGACACACTTCTGTGAACTGATCACCGCTGTCTCCAGTGACACGTGCAGGATAACACGTGTGTCGTGAGTATTCGTATATGAACGCGTGAAGTACCTGTATACAGTAGCCGAAAAAATGCGGATGATATAATTATTATAACTTAATAAGAACATGAAATAAGACACAAAAGTTGATAACAAATACATAAGGACAATAAAACATTCATATTTTCAGTGTAACTTTTACGTCTTGAAGATCTGTACAGTCATGATATCACCACTTATTGTTATTAGGGATGGCTATTGATAGGTTAACTATCGATGAAATTAAACCATCATTGGGAAACCATTGATGATTTCACCCACCAGTGGTCATCCCTACTCTACCTGTTGGGGCGGGTTGCATCAGGGGGGCGGAACTAGGTTCCATGTCCCAGCACCAGGGAGAAAAAATACATAGTGGGGCTCTGTGCCATCGATGGCTGAGAACCACTGGATCTCCGCCACCAATGGCAAAATCATCGCATTGGTTAACCATCGGTGGTCACTGGCCGTCCCTTCCACTGATTGTTTAAGACTTCTGCTGAGAGCTAGTGATCGTCACAAGGCATTTTAAGGAAGAGATTTAAATGTGAAAATAAATTGCTGATTATCCTGCTTCTTATTAGTGATGATGGTGTTGATTTCCGCAAACAAACTTCAAAAACTTTCAGTTTGCTGAATATGAGACGGCCCTATCAGGCCCCTAAAAATGAATGGGCCCAATACATAAAAATTGTAGAATCTAGCGTTTCTCATGTTGAACAGCCTCAGTTTGGATGATGAATAGGCTTGTTTGTTGTGTTGACCAGAAAACCTCCAACCATTTGATGACCTCACAGGACCACACTGCAGCCAAAAGGCTAATAGCTGGACAGCCAATCAGAGACTTTGGGCTGATTCTGGGTAGGATGTATCCACAGTTGCTAATAACATATGTCTGCGGCAGCCTGCTAACTCTCATGTGAGTATCCGCTGGTCCATGCTGAGTATCTGTGTGTCTGCAGAAGCCTGCAGCGCAGTCATAACCATTAGTATCAGGGCCTGCACCAACTTCATTCTGGGTGCAAAAGATCAGACAGAAACAGGCATCCCATCTCCAAGCCACGCTGCCATTGGGCATGGAAGTTGCACTATGCCCATCCCACCCTACAAATGCTGCATTTGTCCCTGCTCCAATATCAAGACTACGAAATGCCTAGACAGCTAAACTACCTGATTGGCTACCTGGTCATTAAATAGCGATTTGTCACTATAGCCTACAATTAATCGCATCTCGCCAGGTTGCTTTTAACAAAATTGTTGGTTATTACATCCCCCTGTTACATATAGTGCTGTATTCTAAATCATTCTGATTAACAGGAACATCATCATTGCTAATTAACTATATTTATTGTTATTATTATTATTATTATTATTAATAAGATTGATAATAACAATGATGATAATAATAAGAATAAATAAATGTTGTAAATGGTTTTTTACCGCACTATAAAATGTATCCATGAATTTCAAGGTAAAGAGAAGCAAACTGCAGTGTGAATTGAATTTTGCAGCAGATGGGATATTTTGCTGATGTACAACGTTGTGGCAATACCAGGGCCGCAACTAGGGGGGGACACACAATCCAGGTGCCAGACACGAGGGGCAGCTGACACTGGCAAGCAATCGCCTGGGCCGCCAGTGCCGTCTAATCTGATGGCGCCCGCCCGTTCACTCTTGCCTGCTGTCAACCTATTGTTGTTTGGTCCCAGAATGCCGGTGACGGGCACACAATGTCATGTATGGTAACCTGGGATCGGCCGTGGGGGAGAGAGAGGGCGGAGCAGCAGCAGCTTCCTCGGCTCAAACATACATGTGCTGCTGCAGGCTGCCCACCTGCCTGCCACTGAACCCTGCCGCTGGGCAACCCTGCTGCTAGAAGGACACAGGGGGAGGTGAGTTTGGAGGATGTGGCATTACTGGAGCAAAATGTGTAATGTGCATTACTGGGGCATAATGTGTAAGGGGCATTACTGGGGCATGATGTGTGATGGGCATTACTTGGGCATAATGTGTAATGGGCATTACTAGTGCATAATGTGTAGTGGGCATTACTGGGGCATGTTGTGTGATGGGCATTACTGGGGCATGATGTGTAATGGGCATTACTGGGGCATAATGAGTTAAGGGGAATTACTGGGACATAATGTGTAAGGGGAATTACTGGGACATAATGTGTAAGGGGTATTACTGGGGCATAATATGTTAGGGGTATTACTGGGTTATGATGTGTGATGACTATTACTGGGGCATAATGTGTAAGGGGCATAATTTGTAAGATGCATCACTGGGGCATAATGAGTAATGGGCATTACTGGGGCATAATATGTAAGGGGCATTACTATGGCATGAAGTGTTATAAGAGGTAGTACTGTTTAGAATAATGGCTATTAAGTTTCTGTCAGAAAAGGCCACCTATCATGGTTGAAAAAAATCTGAAAGGGCAGAGCCTATAGTTATTGGACAGGGGGTCACCAAATTAATGCCTTCCTCCAGGTTGACAAGAATCCTAGTTTTGGCCCTGGGCAATACAATAGTGGTAGCTGGTCCGAGACCCTGGGCCCTGCAGTAGTTTCTACTCACATTACCACTAATGACACCATTCTCTCCTTGTCATGTCCCAAACCCAACCTGTTTCCTACATGCTGTGGAGTCCAACTATGGAGGGTCCTGACCGTCTGCACAGCAGCTCCCACCATTGCTGCTTTATGTGGGAATAACTCTGAGCAGACTCACACTGATGATGCCAGCGGCCCCCTGCATTAGCGCCAGCACTGCCCACATCTATTGGCAGGTGGGTGAGGTAGTGCTGATTCGTAAAGACACACCAATGATCACTCCTCCAATGGACACAACAGCAGAGGGAGAGGTGTTTGATTGTGCAAATGGGAAGACCCGCGTCCACTCACCCTATTATCTCCACCTGTGCAGTCCAGCTACAGGGCCCAAGATGGAAAACATAATAGATATCAGAGAAGATGGAGCAATATTGCATTTACCATCTGCAGTATCGTTATTGGCCCTTAGCGGTTCATAGGCTGTTATGGGATGCAGTGGTTGATAGTTTACAATAGTTAACTTCTTAAATAGTATATTGTATAGAATTATATTATATGATATACAGTATTTTAATCCCATCTATATCCTATACATACTGGTTCTCCTTGTCCCCGGCAGGCTCCAGCAGGTGAAGATGACCGATGAATATTCCCATTTACTGCCGTCACTGAGTAACAACAAAAACCTCACACACCTGAATCTGAGCCATAATTTCTTCTCCAATGCCAGCGCCGAGCACATCCAGGATCTTATACTGAAATCAGACAGCCTAAAGGAGATCAGGTATTTACAGTATATAACGTATTTTACCATCCAGCCACATTGTAATATATTTTAAAAGTGTAAATGAGAGACCTGACCATAAAGGAAGCCCTGAGGCCCAGGCTGGTAGCCGGAGAGATTCTATGTGAATGTAGAGGTGGAGGGAGGGAAGGGGCGTTCTCTTGTAAACTGAGTTGTTACTGCGTATTTGCGTATTTGTAAACAGATGCAGACCCGCACAGAGACACATCTATGTCTGTCAGAGCCGTATCATTCCCCCGTGCCTGAGGACTGGTGCAAATACATGTTGCTGAGGATGATGGTTGCCAGGACCAATGAAACGCTTCTTGGTTGACGGCAGATCCACGGCTGAAACTAAAAGATAAACGTTCTTTAGTTCTCGTGCTTATAATACAGTATGTGATGTTTTACTCATAAACGAGAAGGAACGCTACATCTGCTCTGTTCTAGAGCTTTTTTTTAAATTGTGTTCAAAACAAAATAAAATGTGTTTCACTATTATAGCAAATGCTGTACAACATGAACGTAAGTGTATGTGATGTATGCCTGTCATAAACCGGGTGCATATACTTCTCAAACAGACATTAGTGTATTTGAAAACACAGGTTATTCATTTCCTGTATATCACTGGCCTAGTTCTAGCTACGTGCATCTGGCGATATCTTGCATACTGCGCACGTGCCCCCAGGCTGCAGACGCATGAATGTACGCATGATTCAAAGTCACACGGATCTCAGCAGCTTCGCTGTGGATGCTAATGGGCATTTCTCGGTGGCTACAGGGCGGCAACAATGAAAATACATGTAAGAGAACCGTTCTGTGCGTGCGTCTGTGTGTGTCACGGGCGTGTAGTCAGAGTTACTCCCTATTCTAAGCCATTGGAACTGGATTTGGAATGTAGCAGCGGGGGCAGTGCCATTGCATTTGTGTGCACAACTCAGTGGCGCTAGCATATTGGGGGTAATTCCAAGTTGATCGCCGCAGGATTTTTGTTAGCAGTTGGGCAAAACCATGTGCACTGCAGGGGAGGCAGATATAACATGTGCAGAGAGAGTTAGATTTGGGTGTGTTATATTGTTTTTTGCAGGGTAAATACTGGCTGCTTTATTTTTACACTGCAAATTAGATTGCAGATTGAACACCCCCCACCCAAATCTAACTCTCTCTGCACATGTTATATCTGCCTCCCCTGCAGTGCACATGGTTTTGCCCAACTGCTAACAAAAATCCTGCTGCGATCAACTCAGAATTACGCCCATTGTCCGCAGTCCGTCCGCAGCGGGCAACTGGAGTTGCGTCCCCATTGCGCGCCATTCCAAATCAGCCTCCATATGTGTATAAGGCAGATATAATACCTGCCTTCTGTTTCAACTAGAAATATTAAAATATAAGATACTGAAATATTACGGACTGACCATCACTGGTTATACGTCATTATAATACATACAGTGACATGCGCAGGTTATTCATGGTTTTAGTATGTTGAGCAATGAGGAGGAAATAGGCGGAATGACAACTGACTTTAGTAAAGATGATGAATAAAAGCTATAGGGCCCATTTATCAACAACTGATAAAACTCATTGTGTATGATAAGTAATGCTCCAGCCAATCAGCTCCTGATCATTTTTCAAGCACATGACAGTTAGGGCTGTAACACACACTCCGGTTTTTCCCGGATGGCAAAAAGCCGGACAAACTTTGTCCGGCTTTTTGCCATCCGGGAGAAACCGGCAGTGTCTGTCACACAGGACGGCTTTGAGCCGTGTGTGATGCTGTGCGCATGCGCAGCATCAGACACGGCTTGAGAAAAAACCGTTGTGTGTGAAAGCTCCCCTTCACACACACGGTTTACTGGCTCCAAAGACGGCCCGGCGGCCGCCGGACCTTCCAGTGGTGAGACCCGGCTGCAACCCGGCAGCCGGGCCGGGGCCGTGCAGTGTGAAGGGACCCTAGCCCTCACACTGTTAACTACAATGCCGGCACGGGAAAAAGCCGTTCGGCTTTTTCCCGGCCGGCAAAAGCCGGGTAGTGTGTATTAGCACCTAGGAGGTGAACACATGACAGCTGGGACCTGATTGGCTGGAGCACCATGTATCATTCACAATGACTTCTATCACTCGTTGATAAATGAGCCCCATAGTTTTAGATCATTTATTAGACTTAAGAGGGCCTGACATCAGAACACTTACAGTATTTCCCTTCCGCATTTATTACCCATATAATTTATTTATTATTAATAGTTATTTATATAGTTCACACATATTCCGCAGCACTTTACAGAGAGTATTTTATTATTCACATCCATCCCTGACCCAGTGAGCTTACAATCTATATTCCCAACCACATGCACACACACACTCTAGGTTAATTTTTGTCGGAATTCAGCTAGCTGACCAGTATATTTTTGGAGTGTGGGAGAAAACCGGAGCACCCAGGGTGCACACACACAAGCATGGGGAGAACATACAACCCCACACACTGTTCATGCCAGTATGAGAATGGAACCCAAGACCTCAGTGCTGTCAGGTAGTGATGCTGACCATTACACCAACCAGGCTGCCATGTAATGTACAGATGGAGCCACGCACAGAGATGCTCCCATTCTAGTGAATGAGGCGTGTGCAAGTCACGGACGTGCGCGTGCCCAAGTCTCGGCGGTAGCGTGGCTCCATCTGTACTAAAGAGCACTGGCCAATGTTGGTAATTTTTATTAAAATATACTAATGCTGTGGTTCCCAATCTGGGTGCTGCGGGGCACTTGCTGAGATGCCGTGGGTTTGTGGTCCAGGACCAAATCAAATTATTTATTCTCAGTTTTAAAGGCAAAACCAGTGCTGGTGGCTGCCAGCCATAATTGCGTGGACAAATAGAAGCACACCCCTGTCCACCACCCCATAACTGAGCCTAAGGATGACAGGTCAGCACAATTTACTTAATCATTTATGCTGAACATCTCAAGAAGAAACTTTTGGCCAATGGGGGCCGTGCAAAAAAATGCTGATACTGTACTCTGGGGCACCGGGATTCATGAAAGTTTGGAACCACTGTACTAATACTGTATTTGGGATCTAGCCTGGATATCGCCTTGCAGTGCGCAGTCATACAATTACTCCCGACACGGTAAACTGGTGCAGACCTGGAGATTTTTTTTACTTTGCAGGTGCATCCAACTGCAGGGTTTTAGTGAATGCACTTACTGTTACCTTAGACTCGAAAACATCACTATTAGGCATCACCCCCAATCCATAATGAAATAAAAAATTTGTGCATAAATGGCTGTCTTCACTGCCAGCAAACCTTTCACCTGACTCCCACTCAGGTCTCATATAGTAGGGGATGCCTTCATTTCAGCTGACTAATAGGTCCTTTTTTCATAAAAACTTTCTTCAAGTCTGAATGGGGAGGGGGATAAATCAGATCCACAATCTTGCCCCATATTAACATAGAATGTGACGGCAGATAAGAACCACTTGGCCCTACTAGTCTGCCCCTTTTTTATCCTTTAGGCAATAGCAGCCCTTTTTGAACCTTATTTCTTTGTAAGGACATTCATATGTCTATCCCATGCATGTTTAAATTGCTCCACTGTCTTAGCCTCTACCACCTCTGATGGGAGGCTATTCCACTTATCCACTACCCTTTCTGTGAAGTAATTTTTACTTACATTCCCCCTGAACCTCCCTCCCTCCAGTCTCAGTGCATGTCCTCGAGTTCTAATATTTCTCTTCCTTTGAAGAATGTTTCCCTCCTGGACTTTGTTACGATCCTTGGTGTATGTGAAAGTTTCTATCATGTCCCCCCTTTCCCTTCTCTCCTCCACATTATAGATGGTAAGATCTTATCACAACACATGACAGTCAGTAATCACAGGTCTGTGTCTCTCTTTCTAGGATTGAAGTAAATGATTTCTCTAAGGGAACAGAAGAATATTTAAAACAGCTGGAATCCTGCAAACCCGGGTTACAAGTTATTTCTAGGTAGAAGCTGAGATGCCAGATGCAAGCCATGAGACCGTCCGTGTTTAATGTGACTGTAGAATGTGTATATACCAGATATGGGAACTTGCACCTTAAAGCGGGGTACATCAGATGTGACATCGTGCAAGATCCCCCCGCAAACGATATCTTTCATATACACTGAACGATATTGTTTGCTTCTCGTCAGTGACGGCATACACCCACATCCAGCTGCATGCCGTCTTGTACAATGAGCCTAATTCAGACCTGATTGCTGTGCGGTAAATTTGCAGCGGTCTGCGATCAGATAGTCGCCGCCCAGGGAGAGTGAAAACTCGCTCCGTGCAAGTGTGTGAATGCATGCGTACGCCATCGAAAACCTCGCCAGACAGTGGACAGCTGCAAATCCCTTCGCATCTTATTCACTATCGAATGTTTTTTCCAGTGTGTGCAGTCTGTGCGTAGCCCAGGACTTACTCCTACAGTGCGACACACACAGGCTGATCGGGGCCGGAGCGGACGTCACACACACGCCCTGAAAACGCTTGGGAACGCCTTCGTTTTTCCTGACACTCCCAGAAAACGGACAGTTACCACCCACAAACGTCCGCTTCCTGTCAATCAACTTGCATACGCCATTCGATTTCAATTTTCACACCGGACGATGTGAACGATATATGGATCGGACGATATATCGGGTGCACATCGCCAAGTGTGTACTAAGACTTAAACATTGTAGATAAGACCTCTGTATAATGATAAATAATAATGAATAAATTCTTATTTTTGTGACCAAACAGTTCCTGTCACAGTGACGCTTCCTTACATTTGTGTCAGTGAACGGTTCCCGTGGTCAGTCCCTGTTACTCACCATCGAGGGTCAAACAAGGCTGACAGCAGGCAGAGCTCATATGAATATAAATTACAGGTTATGTTCAGATTGTAATGTCTGGAGGAGTACAAAGCACCTGACCTAGGTATAATTAGAGATGTGCACTCACCCCTGTGTTTGGTTTCGGTTCTAATGCATCATCACATTTTGGTTTTGTTAAAACCACCCTCACGTGTTTTGGATTTGGATGTGTATATTTTTTTATTGTTAAAAACAGCTAAAATCATGTAATTTGGTCCTGCTGTTGTCCCTACGGTATTATTAACCTCAATAACAACAATTTCCTGTAATTTTCAGTAAGTTTTGACCTCTTTACAGCTCACAATATTGTTCACCAATATAGGTCAACGGCTGGCTGGCTACACTAAGGAACAGAGCAGCGGCACAAACACACAGCAGTTTAAAAGAATATTGCACATCTATGAAACACTGCCACACTGCAGTGGCAGACAGGATGGGAGTTTAATAAACTTTATGACCCCATAGAAAGTAACCAAGAATGTTTTCATTAATCATGAGAGGCCCAAGGGCAGTACAGGACAATGGAGGTGGAGTATGTCCCCCTGTCACTGGGACTCCTTGGCTATTAACATTGTATTAATTATTTTAACTGATTTTGATTCCAAACATTTAAAATAGGGATTGGCTGATTTGGAGTTTGCTGCTGCAACTATCCCTTTTCATGGTTCATTTCAACCCTTGTCAGGAATCCTTGGGTATTAACATTATATTCATTACTATGTACATTTAACATTAATACCTGGTGCTTTAGAATTACTGGATAATACTGTGTAATGTATTAGATCTTATTGATAGTCCGCCGTGTTTTTATAGACTTGTTGGGCAGTGTATTAATTAGTCAGTGCATGTTTCTATTTTTGTCATCTTTCTTTTATAGTATAAATCTTTGGATGCAATATATATAATCTGCTTTTAAATTAGATACCATAGTTTATGCTTTTATATATAATGTCCGGTATCTGCCATTTATTGTGTCTGGCCTGCAGTACCTCTTCGCTGCCAGAGGTGCTATCAGAGAGCAGTAGTTGTTCTGTTTATATCCCAGCTGCTGCTAATTAGCTGGAACTGTCTATACTCCTGTGTGCAGCTCCCCAGCTGCATAATATTGTTTGTTGACGGGCCTGTCTCTGTGACGGTTTATTGACTGGCCTTTGTGTGTTTTATAATGCAGTCAGGCCTTTACTGCAGTGCCAGTTATAGTAGTGCCATATACCCTGTCCTGCCGGAATCCTGAATACCTTGTCCGGACGTTTCCTGAGAACCCTGTCTTGTATACTTTATGAAGTATTATGAAGTGTTTAGTCCGATTTGCATCTGAGGCTGGCATTTTGTGAATAGCATCACCACTTAACCTTAGCCATTCACTAGAAGGATAATTGTATCAGGCAACAAGAATTTCAGTGATGATCACACAGAGATAATGATTCAATTGAGATAGACACCTGTTTTATTGGAATCATATCATAGAGAGCGGGGTGTCCCCGCTTCTGAGGAAACGGCCCAGCAGCCGAGAAACGGGTTATGCTACACCCCCAGTGACCGCTCCAGTTACCCGAACACTGCACACTGATTGCGGCCAGGCCAAGTTATGATAACATTATGCAATGGAATAGCCATGTACTGTATAACTGGGATGCGGTCAGTTTGCCGGCTGTCAGGATCGCGGCAGTCGAAAATGCCAACACCGGAATCCCAATCGTAAATATAGCAGGTGAGTTGGGGTTAGGGCTGGGGGGGGGGGGGGGGTTGGCTTAGGCTGCGGGAAGGTGGGGTTAGGGTTAGGCACCATCGGGAAGGGTGAGGTTTAGGCACTAAGGGGGAGGGTTAAGGTTAGGCGGCGGGGCACGGTGGGTAATGTTTAGGCACCACTGGGAGAGGTTAGGGTCAGGCACTAATGTAGGAGGTTAGGGGTAAGGTTAGGCTGCGTGCCAGATGTCGTAGACACCCATGAGTGAAAATAGTCCCTGTTGGTCGGCATGATGAACGGCGGGATAGTCAGTGTTCGGGATGCTGGCACCGGTATTGTGACTGTCACATAAACGCACCCCGAAATTAACATCCTCTATCAAAAATGTCTGACCTTTTTGTCTAGACTCTATTCCATTTTTTTCTAAAAATTTGGTAACTGCTTTAAAGTCTGCTTAATATTCTATTCTTATACTTTTGCTGTACCTGAGTTTATTCCAGAGACAATTAGTCATTGGATGTGGATTTATAGGAGTTTATGTGCCCTCTCCCCCGGTACCCCCTGATTGGCCGTGAAACAAGGACATGAATATAACAGCTGTACACTGAGCACAGAGAAGGAGAACGGTAAGGTATACTGAGAGCCGCTCACGCCCTAGCGTACTGTCTGTCACTAATCTTTGGGTCTGTATGGGACAGCTACTGTGAGTGCTTAAAAGCAAAAACGCACATTTCATTTGATTCTAGTGAAACCTAATGGAGCAGCACTTGCAAGTTTGAAGCAATTTTTGCTTCTGTATGTAAAGGATTCTACAAACATATAGTGCCCCATAGACTATTTGTCAGAGACTGCTCACATGTTGTCCCTTATTATTATATAACATTGGTGGTCATTCCGAGTTGTTCGCTCGTTGCTGATTTTCGTTATTTTGCGATTTACCGCTTACTGCGCATGCGCAATGTCCGCAGTGCGACTGCGCCAAGTAAATTTGCTATGCAGTTAGGTATTTTACTAACGGCATTACAAGGTTTTTTCTTCGTTCTGGTGATCGTAATGTGATTGACAGGAAGTGGGTGTTTCTGGGCATAAACAGGCCGTTTTATGGGAGTGTGCGAAAAAACGCTACCGTTTCTGGGGAAAACGCGGGGGTGGCCGGAGAAACGGGGGAGTGTCTGGGCGAACGCTGGGTGTGTTTGTGACGTCAAACCAGGAACGACAAGCACTGAACTGATCGCAATGGCAGAGTAAGTCTCGAGCTACTCAGAAACTGCTAAGAGAGGTCTAATCGCAATATTGCGAATCCGTTGGTCGCAATTTTAAGAAGCTAAGTGAATCTTAAAAGGCGGCGGCTTAGCGTGTGCAAAGCTGCTAAAAGCAGCTTGCGAGCGAACAACTCGGAATGAGGGCCATTATACCTGCATCGCTGCGGGACTTGCTGTTTAAGAACGTTCTATGGACATCTGGTATCCGGACTCCAGGTCGACAACAAAAAGGTTGACACACTTTAGGGCGATGCCAATTGGTCGACACACCTTAGGTCGACATGGACAAAAGGTCGACAGGAACAAGGTCGACATGGAAAAAGGACGACATGAGATTTTCACAATTTTTTTTATTTATTGGACCCTTTTCATACTTAACGATCCACGTGGACTACGATTGGAACGGTAATCTGTGCCAAGCGGAGCGGAGTAAAGCGAAGGCACCATCCCCGAAGCATGGCGAGCGAAGCGGTGCACTAATTGGGGTTCCCGGTCACTCTACGAAGAAAACGACACCAAAAAACCCCCATAAAAAACTCATGTCGACCTTTTTCCATGGCGACCTTGTTCCTGTCGACCTTTTGTCAATGTCGACATGTTGTCCATGTCGACCTAAGGTGTGTTGACCATTTGGTGTCGACCTAAGGTGTGTCGACCTTTTTGTTGTCGACCTGGAGTCCCAGACCCGGACATCTATAGGGATGCCCTTTTAGCAATGTGTCTTATGGAGCTATCAGTTGTCTTTTGCATCATTTTTTCTGATATCATTATGTCTGCAATTAAATTGCTTGGTGTCTTTTCTTGTATACATTTGCATGGTGTTTTATGAAATAAGATACATAAATGTCCTGTGTATTAATGGAGACATACGAATAAGTATTAATATAACTAGTAACAGGTGTAGCCCCCTTCAGTGTGCGGTGTGTGGTGCACGGTGCATTAGGAGCGACACCACTCCCATTGTCCCAGGCTAGCTCTCCAGGCTGTGGGCCAGGGACGTGCAGTTAGGGGTGGCAGTGCCTCCCCTGTCATAATGATTAAAATAATACAAAGAAGATACTTATGCTAGCCATACATCAGACCAACTTTTCTCCAACACTCCAAACTTCCAACCATCCAACTTGTCTTTTCAACTAAAACAGTGCCCCATACATCTCACCAACTTTTCATCAGACCAACCAACCTTCCAACTTCTGTCCAACTTGTGATGTCACCGAAGTAGGCGGACAGTGCCTGCCTACAGTTCTTCAGTGTTGTTTTGTTTTTTTCATTTCAAAACATGCAGAATTGTCTTTTTTTCAGTGAAACTGGGCTTTTCTTTCACCACCATACATTTATTAGATTTACTTGTTTTTATACTGAACTATGGATACAGGCATGGTTGGGCTGCCAAGGCAAATTATATATATATATATATATATATATATATACCAGATGTAGATATTCGGCACTCCCAATGTAGTAAAATGTACAGCTTGCCTGGTGCCCTCCTGAGCTTCAAAAAGCAAACATATCACAAACGATAGGCGGCACTCTAGGACTTTTCAAAAATCAAGAACATACGTGACCCTGTTCTGACAGCTTAACGTTTCGGTTTCGGTCATTTTCAATCCGCCACACTTTGCTGGCAGAATCTAATAAAAATTTTTAAAAACATGTTTTTTTTGGTGTTTTTTTTGGGTGGGTAATAGCATATCTATTTATATTAGAAGGGATTAGGTACTTGGTTTGTCTTTTTTGGAGGCACAAGTATTATTTATATATTTTTAAAAAGATTATTATTATTATTATTATTTTTTTTAAAAAATGGAATGGGAAAAACCTGAAAAAAAATTGCGTGGGGGTCCCCCCTCCAAAGCATAACCAGCCTCGGGCTCTTCGAGCCGGTCCTGGTTCTAAAAATCCGGGGGGAAAACGGACAGGGGATCCCCCGTATTTTTAAAACCAGCACCGGGCTCTGCGCCTGGTGCTCGTGCAAAAAATACGGGGGACAAAAAGAGTAGGGGTCCCCCGTATTTTTTACACCAGCATCGGGCTCCACTAGCTGGACAGATAATGCCACAGCCGGGGGTCACTTTTATACAGTGCCCTGCGGCCGTGGCATTAAATATCCAACTAGTCACCCCTGGCCGGGGTACCCTGGGGGAGTGGGGACCCCTTCAATCAAGGGGTCCCCCTCCTCAGCCACCCAAGGGCCAGGGGTGAAGCCCGCGGCTGCCCCCCCCCCCATCCAAAGGCTGCGGATGGGGGGCTGATAGCCTTGAGAAAATTAAAAGAATATTGTTTTTTCCCAGTAGTACTACAAGTCCCAGCAAGCCTCCCCCGCAAGCTGGTACTTGGAGAACCACAAGTACCAGCATGCGGGAGAAAAACGGGCCCGCTGGTACCTGTAGTTCTAATGAAAAAAAAAATACCCAAATAAAAACAGGAGACACACACCGTGACAGTAAAACTTTATTTCACACATGTCGACACACACATACTTACCTATGTTGACACGAAGCAGTCGGTCCTCTTCTCCAAGTAGAATCCACGGGTACCTGAAAATAAAAGATAATTATACTCACCTGATCCAGGGTCCAGATTATAATCCACGTACTTGGCAAAACAACAAACCGAACACCCGGACCAAACGGACTGAAAGGGGTCCCATGTTTACACATGGGAACCCTTTCCACGAATGCAGAGACACCCCGGTCACAGCTGTCACAGAAGTGTCTCTTCAGCCAATCAGGAAGCGCCACTCCGTGGCACTCACCTGATTGTCTCCGTGCGCGTCTGAAGTGACAGAAGGCTGGCGGAGGAGGGCCGCGGGGGGGGGGGGGGGGTGTGAATTAGCGGTGCGGGAGCCGGTGCGGGCTGGAGCTGGCCCTGGTGGTGGTGAGGGGGAAGGGGTGCCGCGATCTTGGGGGGCAGTGACTGCAGGAGGGGAGCAGGGGTCCCGCGATCGCTGGTGATATGCGGGGGGTGCCGCGATCGTGGATGATATGCGGGGGGTGCCAAGATCACGGGTGATATGCGGGGGCGCCGCGATCGTGGGTGATATGCGTTGGGTGCCGCGATCGAGCGGGGGGGGGGGTGCCGCGATTGCGGGTAAGTTGCGCGGGGGGTGCCGCGTGCAGGGGGTGCCATGATTGCGGGTAAGTTGCGGGGGGTGCCGCGATTGCGGTAAGCTGCGGGGGGTGCCGCGATCGCGGGTGGGGTGCGGGGGGGTGCCGCGATCGCGGGTGGGGTGTGGGGGTGCCGCAACCGCAGGTGGGGTGCCAGTGATCGGGGGTGGCGTGCGTGGGTGCAGCAATCATGGGTGGGGTGCGGGGGGTGCCACGATCGTGGGGTATCGCGGGAGGGGTGCCACTGCTGGGTGTCCTGTGACAGCGGCAGCCCGGCAGCAGTGATGTGCTACCGTAGCGGTGCGGGTGCGGCTGATTAGCGGTGCGGGGGCGTGCGGCTGATTATCGGTGCGGGTGCGGGGGGGGGGGGGGGGGGTGCGGCTGATTAGCGGTGCGGGGTGCGGGGGGGGTGCGGCTGATTATCGGTGCGGGGGGGGGATGCGGCTGATTATCGGTGCGGGGGGGGGTGCGGCTGATTATCGGTGCGGGTGCGGGGGGGGTGCGGCTGATTATCGGTGCGGGTGCGCGGGGGGGGTGTGCGGCTGATTAGCGGTGCGGGGGGGTGCGGCTGATTAGCGGTGCGGGGGGGGGGTGCGGCTGATTATCGGTGTGGGGGTGCGGCTGATTAGCTGTGCGGGTGCGGCTGATTATCGGTGCGGGTGCGGCTGATTATCGGTGCGGGTGCGGCTGATTATCGGTGCAGGTGCGGGGGGGGTGCGGCTGATTAGCGGTGCGGGGGTGGGGGGGGTGTGCGGCTGATTAGCGGTGTGGGTGCGGGGGGGTGCGGCGAATTAGCGGTGCGGGTGCGGCTGATTAGCGGTGCGGATGCGGGGGGGTGCGGCTAATTGGTGCGCGAATTAGCGGTGCGGGTGCGGGGGGGTGCGGAGAATTAGCGGTGCGGGTGCGGCGAATTAGCGGTGCGGGGGGGGGGTGCGGCTGATTAGCGGTGCGGGGGTGGGAGGGTGGATGGCGGGCGGGCTGGATGGCTGGCGGTGAATTACCGATGCGGGGGAGGGAGGCTGGCTGGCGGCCGGGCGGGCGGTGAATTACCGGTGTGGCAGCCGGTGCAGGCGGAGGGAGGCTGGCGGGCGGGGTGTAAATTTGCGGTGCGGGAGCCGGTGCGAAGGGAGGCTGGCGGCCGGGGTGGGGGGGGGGGGGGGGAATTACTGCTGGGCAGGCTGAGCAGGGCTGAGGGAGGCTGGCGGGATGGGTGAGGCGGCCGGCGGAGGAAAGGGACTGGCGGGCGGAGGGGGGTTAATTTGCGGTGCGGGAGGCTGTGCGGTGGCTGGTCACTGCGGCTGGGGCGGTGAGATGGCCGGAGGGGTATTGAGCAAAGAGGGTCACCTGCAGCACGAGACAAAAGTAGGCGGACACTAGCAGCCAGTGTCCGCCTACTTATCGTTCAGTTGGGGGGAAAGTTTCCCCTACACCTGAACGATTGGTTGGGAAAATCAAACAGGTTTGATTTTCCCAACTAGTTGGTCAGACCGTTTCTGACCGTTTTTTAGCGTGTGGGAGCAAACGGCTGATAATCGTTTGCTCCCACACACTGCCAGATTATCTTTCCAACCAGCCAACTAGTTGGCTGGTTGGAAATATATCGTCCTGGTGTATGGCTAGCTTTAGTTATAACACAGATTTTGAGTCATAGGTATCTTCTTTGCAGTATTCTAATTTCCCCTGTTCTGATGCATGCATAGCTGGGTGGGAGGCAGCAAGAGCGGTGCCTCCCCCTGACCATAGTGAAGAAGCTGAGGCAGGAGGTGGGGCCACGGCACGGGCTGCAAAAGCCCATTGAAAAATTATACAGAAGCAGCACTGGTATAGGTGCCTCAGTGACAGGAACGTGCCTCCAGCCTACATGAGGAGGGTGCATGGAAGCGCTCCCGAAGATAGAAGCAGCGGGAGTCCTGGAGGGCGGCGGCCATGGAAAAGAGCTTAAAGGCCGCCACCGCCAGGTGAAGACCCTGCATAATAAACGATTACAACATTAGGTGTCTTCTCTTTTTTTTCTTATTTTCTTTATAGGCAGACTACATGTGCCAGCCATCCCTTTATGTCTGGATATGCTGGCACTTGTGGTTCACCAAGTGCCGGCATGCTGGGCAGGCTTGCAGGGACCTGCAGGCCACTTGTAAAGAACAGTATTATAACATGAACCCCGCACCCACTGCCACCAGGGGTGCAGGGCATAGCACTCGGCTATCAACCAAGTGCTTGTTGTTGCTCGGAAGGGGGGACCCCATTTTATTTTTTGAGTTGTCCCTGATTTCCGAGGAATTCCAGCTCTGGGCTGACTCGTTTGGGGTGGTTACTGTCATGGCAGGGGGACCCCACACTGAGTGGTCTCCCTGCTATGGCATTACACCCATTGCTCCGCCCCTGTAGCTCTGCCCCAGGCTGTGATTGGACCAAAGACCAGTTTCTGAAAGAATAGGGCTGTCCATCGGTGAGTGAAACGATGTATGGTCTCAAGGCATAGTTGGTTGCCATCGACGGCAACCATTGATGGTGTGCACGCCTAATCCCTATTCCATACTTGCCTACCTGACCCTCTACATGAGGGAGAAAATGCTCTGTTCCTGGACTTTCCTGGTAATGTATGATTGCCATCACCTGTGGTGAAACACCTTTCTTATCAATTACCCAGCTCACCACAGGTGATGGCAATCATACATTACCAGGAAAGTCCAGGAACAGAGCATTTTCTCCCTCATGGAGAGGGTCAGGTAGGCAACGTAAGGTGGGAAACCTCTCCCCTTTATAGATTAGGTGTCACTCCACCTCTAGATGATTATTCCTTATTGGGTCACACAATTTGGCCATTTCTCCCTTTTTTTGCAAAAGATACTCAGCATGCAGGATCTGCAATAAGCAGCTGCATTTAATACTAATAGAGGGTGTTACACACTTTATACTCATTTATTTGTATTTATTACAGAGACTGCCGGGATTCTTTCATTACAGATGGAGACATTTCTCTCCTTTATCATCTTCTTAGCACAGTCTTTCATTGAGTTTCTGTCTGTTTTCTACACCTCAGTAATCAGACATCTGTCTCCACCTGTGTAAATAGCAGAGGACAGTCAGGTACCCCGACCGGGCATTCTAATATACTATTTATAACTCTTCCAGCTAATATTACAGAAATAGTGACGGAGGCTGCAGTGTGCTTCATGTATTACATGCACGTTACACAATGTCACATTTATTACAGAGCAGACAGATCCAGCAACTTCCTGGTCTCACCATTTCCTCATTGTGTGCAGTGCTGACATGTGACCCGGGTGTTCCTCCTGTATAACTGGTCATGTGACCTGCACCATACTGTACTGTAACCCTCCGTATATACAATGTGATCAGCGCGGCGGGAATCTGTGACAGAGAGTAGAAGGTAAATCTTTGTTTCTGTGAAATGTGTTTCCTAGATTGCTGATATACTTGTCTGACACACGGTGGAAAGTGTAACGAGGGACTAGGGAGGAATGTTACTATATACAGACACCTAATAACACTCCTCGGTAAGAGAAACTGAAAGTCACGTCTCACAGCCTGACATGTCGCCCCAGTCACAGCTTTCCTCCAGGTCTCTCCCTCCCTAGTGTGTAATCAGGTAAAATAGCACGCCTCCCAACATGGGGCCTAATTCTGAATTGATCGCAGCAGCAATTTTGTTAGCAGATGGGCAAAACTATGGGGGTCATTCCGAGTTGTTCGCTCGCAAGCCGATTTTAGCAGAGTTGCTCACGCTAAGCCGCCGCCTACTGGGAGTGAATCTTAGCATCTTAAAATTGCGAACGACGGATTCGCAATATTGCGATTAAACACCTCGTAGCAGTTTCTGAGTAGCTCCAGACTTACTCGGCATCTGCGATCATTTCAGTGCTTGTCGTTCCTGGTTTGACGTCACAAACACACCCAGCGTTCGCCCAGACACTCCCCCGTTTCTCCGGCCACTCCTGCGGTTTTTCCGGAAGCGGTAGCGTTTTTTCCCACACGCCCATAAAACGTCCAGTTTCCGCCCAGAAACACCCATTTCCTGTCAATCACATTACGATCACCAGAACGAAGAAAAAGCCGTGAGTAAAATTCCTAACTGCATAGCAAATTTACTTGGCGCAGTCGCAGTGCGGACATTGCACATGCGCACTAAGCGGAAAATCGATGCGATGCAAAGATTTTTACAGATCGAACGACTTGGAATGACCACCTATGTGCACTGCAGGGTGGACAGATCTAACATGTGCAGAGAGAGTTAGATTTGGGTGTGGTGTATTCAAACTGAAATCTAATTTGCAGTGTAAAAATAAAGCAGCCAGTATTTACCCTGCAGAGAAATAAAATAACCCACCCAAATCTAACTCTCTCTGCACATGTTATATCTGCCCCCCCTGCAGTGCACGTGGTTTTGCCCAATTGCTAACAAACTTGCTGCTGCGATCAACTCAGAATTACCCCCATGACCCTCTTCAGTTGGGACAAAGGTCTATTCATGAAGCAGTACAAAGTGTGGACCAGTTGCCCAACCAATCAGCTACCACATTTAATTTTATAGAATGCATTTTATAAATGTTAACTCAACACTGATTGGTTGCCATGGGTAACTTCTCCGCTGGCTCACTTCTCCACACTTTTCACTGCTTCATGAATAGACCCCAAAATGCTCTATTCCTGGACTTTCCTCTTAATGTATGATTGCCGGCACCTGTTTTCAACAGGTTAATGGATAAGAAAGGTGTTTCAGCACATGTGATACATATGAGGGAAGTGGGGGAGCAGAGCATTCTGTCCCTCCTGGAGAGGGTCATGCTGGGAGGTACGCACTCACTTTCACTTATTGTTGCAGACAATGGGGGTCATTCTGACCCGTTCGCACGCAGCGGTTGTTCGCTGCAGTGCAAACAGGTCAGAAATGCGCACGCTGCATTGCCCAGCGACAGACGTCTCCAGGCAACGGAGCGCCTAGCAAGAAAAAGACGCAGCACTGGACGGAAGAAGATTGACAGCGCAGAGGCGTTCCGGGGCGGATATTCACCGTTGGAGGCCGTTTTCGGGGAGTGGTAAGAAGAACACAGGTTGTGTCCAGGCGAATGGAGGGCCGATGTCTGACGTCAGGGCCGGGACCTTCATCACTAGATCCGTCGCACTGGGTAAGTAGCTGTAGGGCCGGTCTTGTGTTGCAAGAAACTTTTTAAGCATAGCAGGGCTGCACAAGCGAGTGCACCCCTGCTATGCTAAAATACACTCCCCGTAGGCGGGAATTAGTTGATCGCAGCAGCAGCAAAAAGTTGCTGGCTGTGATCAACTCGGAATGACCCCCAATGGGCCTAATTCAGACTTGATCGGTGCTGTGTGTTTTTGCACAGCAGCGATCAGGTCTGAACTGCACCGGTGCCGCAGTGCGCCGGCGCATGCCAGACATTCGACGGCTGTCTTAGCCCTGTGATAGCCTCTGCTTGACTGTCAGGCAGAGGCGGTCGCTGGGCGGGCCGGTGGTGGTTGGCCGCCGTTCAGGGAGCGCAATCCGGGCAACGGAGGCGTGCCTGGACCATTGGGGGGCGAACCGCGGCGGCTGCGTGACGTAGCATGCAGCCGCTGTGACACACACAGCGACGAGTAGCTCCTGCCAGGGCACAGGAGCTGCGCTGGTCGGGAGCTACTCCTACAGTACAAAAGCATCGCCGCTGTGCGATGTTTTGTAGTTCTGCGATGGGGTACTACATACACAGTGTGATCACTACTACAGCCGGCAGCAAGGTGGGAAATGCTGGTTTTGAGTTTTGCAGAAAAGTAATTAGGGGCCTATTCATTGAGTTCAACAGTAATTTCCGCAGGCTTTATGTAATAGGCTCTTTCAACATTAGGGACCGGATGTCATTAGTTCCCAGTGACCCGCTCCAACCTATTGGAAGGAAATCCGCAGTGCCTGGATAAATCCGTTCAGATCCCTCCAGCGGCACTCTCTGTGCACATGAGCGCAGAAAGAAGAAAATAATAGGAATACGTCCCTTAATATTCGAATGTGGGCATAGGCGTTCCTGTCCGAAATCCTCTAGTTGATATTGTCCAATGTGTGAACTCCAAATATGGAAAATGAGAACAGAAAAACCCCCAATGTGTAGTATATTACAATTAACACAGATATCACTGATTAGAGTAGCAAATGTTGATCTCTGGCGTAGCCCACTCACACAAATAATAGTAAATATGTGCCCATCAAGGTATTGAGAAGTTCAGATTATTTCTAATAAATATTTATAATGCCAGCGTTAATATATGCTGCGGATGCACGGCGCATCTTATTACCATATACGATAAAAGTGCACTGTATGTCGCAAACACTACATCCCCTAAGAGAAAACAAGCAATCACACACAGTGGCTGAGGTCCAACGCTCATAGATGTATATATATTTGATATTAAAAAGGGTATATACATACAATATAACACATGTACAGTATATATATTGTTACAGATTTACAATTACACAGGAAGCAGTTGTCAAAGTCAAAAATATTACATAGAGAGACCATATAAACTGCACACATATAAGTCGCTATACTTGCAAATATGCGCAGCGAGCACAGCAATATATGGAAACACACGCATTTGCTCGGACATGGCACTGAGATGGATTCGGCACTTGTTTCATACAGTACATGGTTATAATAATGAACAGCACCAGACATCATGGAGATTTAGAATTGGCTAATGAATTAATGTCATGGATGTGTATCATTCGAACCAAACCAGATAAACACATCATGTTTGGTATTGAAGCAAGCAGAATGAGGTGTGGGTTAGTTTGAGGCCTGTTGTGTTGTTGTGGGACATTGCAGCGGATAGATATGATTATATGTATAAAAGCTAAGATCATATTGTTAGAACAATGGATGCTCAAGACAACCTTTTACTAAGTTTTCAGGGCTGAACCTGATTAGCATATACAAAGAGAATGGTGGCTCAATACAAAGGAGAAAGAAAGACCCCTCCCCCAGGTACTGGTCAAACAGGAAGGTAGTGGTCAGGTGTGGCCTCAGAGAACAGATGTAATGTAGCTACAGACACACACACAGCTACCTGGCACCAAGCAGCATGGCAGCTAAATCCCCAGGACATCTTCCAAACTAAAGGCTAAGTATTGAACTTCACATGGCTAGATAAGGAAACAGACAGATTGCTTTCTGGTTTAAATAGGATATTGTAACTTGGTTGTGTGATTGTTGGGTGTTTGTGGATACTCTGTGAAGTCTGTGATAAATTGGAACAGTATACCATCTGTAGCATAGTATTTGTGGTATTTGTTTGCCTATGGAGATTTAAAATAGATTGTGCTGGTTAGTTATACTATATATCCTGTTAATCATAAATACCACCATGCAGTTACGTTTGTGTTAATTACATTGTGATCTGGTCTTGTGATGAATATGCTCTGGTTAGTGAGATACTGAAGTTGTCTGAAAATGTGAAATTATGAGATGGTTCTAGGAAGTTGGATTACATTGTGAAAGGTGATTTAGATGGTTTGGAATTGTAAAATCAGAACATATGCATTGTTTTGAGGCTTGGACATTTTGGAATAAAATGGAGTCTTGTGTTTTCTGCTATGTGATTGTGGTGCCATGTGTTTGGACCTGCAAATCTAAAATGGCTGCTGCTGGATGTCTTCCCCTCCCCCTTTCAGGCATGTGGTGTGGTCTTTGGAATCAAGTGGAGGTTTCTCAAAATGGAGTCTAGCTTCCATCCCATGCTGTATTCAGCATTGACTAACTGCGCAGCGATTGTCTCTCACATGTGTAGTTTTATCTGCAACCATGTTGTCTCTTATTTAATGTAATCATTGTCTTTCTGTGAGCCAATTTCTCTCCATCTCTCTCCGTCTCTCTCTCTCCTCTTTTCTCTTATATCTCTCATAGTATTATAGTATTGTATTGTATTGCATTTAGGTCAGTGTAGTATTGTCTTTTTGTATTTATTGTTTAGTTCTGTGGTTAGGAAGTCTCTGTTATATTGTAGTGTATCATTTGTACTGTTATCCCCTTTTTACAAGTATATTAGATATGATACAGTTAATAGGCTTTGGAACCTAAACCAGTATCTGTGTATTTTCTATAGTGTTAAGTGTTCACTTGAGCGTCGGTGACGCTCAAGCAGCTTTGTAGTTAGTCAGGTTACACAAGGTTGCACTTACACCCTGTACTCACATTAAGGTATTCAGTGTATTTCATTGGTATAAGGTTTTAACATAAAGGTATAGTGTTGTGAGCGTCTGCATCGCTGGTGACCTCCTCGTGGTCTCGAGCGTAGGCTACGCTACAGCGAATCATTCCCCTAGACATAACCAATAACGTGTCCTGTGATCACTGGGCCGTGAGCGAACGTGACGCTTGAGCGTCTCGCCTACGGCTGAGCGATCGTTACGCAGATAGCGTACCATTACGGTACTTCTTAAGTAAACAGCGTACAGTGTTCTTAGCTTCATAAAGGGTTGTTTATACGACAAAGGAATTTAGCATTGTCACAGTTGTTACAAAAGAATCCATACAGCCAGCATACATACATAACCCTTTCCCTCGATGCACACTCCGCTCCATCTGTGAATCTGCCTCAACAGCAACAAAACAGCAACAGAATAACAGCAAACAAAACGTCTTGAGTGAGTGGAAATGCCTATATACTGGCTCCTTTCCACATGCTTTCTCAGGAATGTCCTTTTGTTCTCATTACAATTGTGGCTTCATATTCCTACATTTAATCATAACTAATCGTTGCAATGTGCTACAATCGAACCACAGCTATCAAACCAACACACTCATTCCCCTGATTATTTTGACACCAAGCATGACATGTTTATCTCGTTCCGTTCCGTTCCATTAATACATATATATAATGTTGTATAATTTAATACATTATAATGTCTGGTGCTTGACATGTTTAATTTATTCGTTGTATGAATTATGTGTCTGTGTGCGTCTTTATGGCGTTTCTCAGTGATTGCGCCTTTTCCTTACGCTACCACCAAGAAGCGCCGATCTGTGTGTAGTTTGTATTGTCTTCTTTTTCCGACTTCGACAGTATCTTTATACGCCCTCAACCATCTCTTGCCGTGTTCATCCACTCTCAAAGTGCAAAGTGAAGGTGAGTTATATGGATCAGAAACAGAGCTTACAGAATAGAAAGCGTACCCTAAAACTCACAGGAAAAAGGAAGATAGTAAACAAATTTAGGCATCTTTGAGCTGTAATAATTATCACCCCGACTCTCAGTGATGTGTGACGACTCCTATCAAGGTATCTTTATAGTGGGTGTTCTTCCCCGAATTTCTCTCCAACACAGGTTCCTTATTTTCTCAATTCGTCATAAAAACGACAATAAAAAATAGCCAATGTGCTGTATATACTAGAGATTAATACGTTTGATTGTTTACAAGTATTGAACTTAGGCGTACCCCACTCACTCAAGAAAAGGTAAGTATGTGCGTATCAAGATATCCTACACCCTCACGGTGGTCTAATGTCGTAATTATCCACCCTCACAAAATAGAAGTGGTGTATATGAAAGGAAATACAGCTTACACAAAAGGAAGCGTACCCCAACACTCACAGGAACAATACAGGTATCAGACACATCTCGGTTTCTTTAAGGTACAATAATTCCCATACACAGCATACCCTGACTCACACTTGAGGATGCTCCTATCCACAATAAGGCATCCACAGATGTACAGTCAATAAAAACGGATCCAATAAAAAAAATAAGTCATAAAAAATTACAAACAATAGATTTTTTTTTTTCAAATGGTAAAAAAGTAGCTACTCACACTCCTGGTAACAGTATCAACGCGTTTCGGTAATGTGACCTTTATCAAGATAGATTGGAGTGTGCAGGAGCTAGATATTTATAGTATGAGTAACCAATGGAAATCCAACAGGAAATGACCTCACATAATTGGTAAGTTTACTGTTCATAGAACTAGTAGATATTAACCATTACCAAAAGCTATATATATATACAGATCTCAAATACAGGTTGAGTATCCCTTATCCAAAATGCTTGGGACCAGAAGTATTTTGGATATGGGATTTTTCCGTATTTTGGAATAATTGCATACCATAATGAGATATCATGGTGATGGGACCTAAGACTAAGCACAGAATGCATTTATGTTACATATACACCTTACACACACAGCCTGAAGGTCATTTTAGCCAATATTTTTAATACCTTTGTGCCTTTAAACAAAGTGTGTTTACATTCACACAATTCATTTATGTTTAATATACACCTTATACACACAGCCTGAAGGTAATTTAATACAATACTTTTAATAACTTTGTGTATTAAACAAAGTTTGTGTACATTGAGCTATCAAAAAACAAAGGTTTCACTATCTCAGTCTCACTCAAAAAAATCCGTATTTCGGAATATTCTGTATTTCGGAATATTTGGATATGGGATACTCAACCTGTACTACTCCGTTACACATAAATTCCTTATTATTCTGACCCCACACTACTAATATTCACATCAGTAACTTAATTGCGCTGACCGGAAATTCCAGTACGCTTGGACTGATGGGAAATGTAGTCTTCCTCCTGAGTGCTGTGTAGTTCTCCGGCGCGGTTTCCGAAAGTTCGGTCCCACATCCCTGCGGAAACAGGAGCTCTAACCGGGGTCTATGGGAAATGTAGTTCTGCCGGCTGTCAAGCCGGAAGTTGTATTCATTCAATGATATTGCGCAGAGATCAGACGTGAGGCATCCTGGGATATGTAGTTTGCTTGGGATATATTTCTAAAATAGAACATAAAATCAGTTCCTAAACAGACTTGACGTTCCAATTCTCATAATAACACATTTATGTTAATATCTAGAGAATCTTATAGGAATCATATAAGTATAGGTAAATAGACATTAAAAATATTATTAGTAATTAACATATATGCACAACATAATAAAAGAAGCAAGATTTCAAAGCAAAATACTATCAATTAAAATATGTAATATATGCAGAAAAAATAATAATAAAGAATTAAAAAAACACTTTAATTCGAAGTCACAGTTCAATCCATGGGGACTAAGGGTATTATAATTATATATACAGCTCATTTCGGTTTTAGCTAAAGAGCTCACCGTGTCCCCATTTCTTGTTGTACCTTGGATGTGTCTTATACCAAAGAAACTGGTGATATCAGTAATAGAGGAATCTTGTTTATTTTTAAAGTGCAGGGATAAAGAACCCTTTCCAACCCCTTTTTAATATTTCTAATGTGTTCCCCCATTCAGATTTTTAGGGGGCGCGATGTTCTACCAATGTAGAATAAATCACACTTGCATCTAATTGCATATATTACATTTTTGGTGTCACGTGTTATAAAGTCTCTAATCCCAACATCTATTTTATTAATAGGAATGTTGGTGATTTTGTTGATTCCATCACTTTTTATATTTCTGCAACTGATGCAACACCCGCACCTAAAAAACCCTTAGATATAATATTTGTCGGGGGAAGTGGAGGTGTTAAATGTGGTGACATTTATATTTGACACTTTAGCTGCATTGCACCATTTGATACACTTTCCAAACCAATTCCAGTTCTCTCTGTGCACATGCCCGGCAGTGTAATCTCTCACTGATTGTAATTAGCAGTAACCATGTAACATTCTTACCTACTCTCCCCCAAGTTGCAGGAGACTCACAGACCTCCGCACCCAAAGAAAAGCGTCTGTATCTTCCGCATCCCACCTGCTTCTTAGGGAAGTGTGCAGGATGAGGAGATTATGCATGGAATTGCTGAGCTGTATGGAGGGGGAGGGGCTAAATTAAGCAATTTTGCATCATTTATCCCCATCCCGTATGGTGAATCACGCCATTTTGGGGCAGGAGCTAGTGACTGAGAGCCCTGAAGTGCAAGCAGCGTCTCCTCTCCGCGCTTGTCTGACTCTGTATAAGTACAGACGGGTGAAGATGTGCAGAGACTAATGCAGCTGTCACACATGAAACAATGGGTACACGACGCAATCTGAGGGACTGTACACGTAGAATGATGATCGGCACTCATAGCAGAGGTATGAGCGCTAGCAATATGGCTGCACTGGTGAATGCTGAGGTAGTCCAGTGTTAGAGCGTACACAGAGCGAGGTAGTCTGGTGTTAGAGCGTACACAGAGCGAGGTAGTCTGGTGTTAGAGCGTACACAGAGCGAGGTAGTCAGGTGGTAGAGTGTACACAGAGTGAGGTAATCAGGTGGTAGAGTGTACACAGAGCGAGGTAATCAGGTGGTAGAGTGTATACAGAGCGAGGTAGTCAGGTGGTAGAGTGTACACAGAGCGAGGTAGTCAGGTGGTAGAGTGTACACAGAGTGAGGTAGTCAGGTGGTAGAGCGTACACAGAGCGAGGTAGTCAGGTGGTAGAGCGTACACAGAGTGAGGTAGTCAGGTGGTGGAGCGTACACAGAGTGAGGTAGTCAGGTGGTAGAGTGTATACAGAGCGAGGTAGTCAGGTGGTAGAGTGTACACAGAGTGAGGTAGTCAGGTGGTAGAGTGTACACAGAGCGAGGTAGTCTGGTGTTAGAGTGTACATAGAGTGAGGTAGTCAGGTGGTAGAGTGTACACAGAGCGAGGTAGTCTGGTGTTAGAGTGTACACAGAGCGAGGTAGTCAGGTGGTAGAGTGTACACAGAGCGAGGTAGTCAGGTGGTAGAGTGTACATAGAGCGAGGTAGTCAGGTGGTAGAGTGTACACAGAGCGAGGTAGTCAGGTGGTAGAGTGTACACAGAGCGAGGTAGTCAGGTGGTAGAGTGTACACAGAGCGAGGTAGTCAGGTGGTAGAGTGTACACAGAGCGAGGTAGTCAGGCGGTAGAGTGTACACAGAGCGAGGTAGTCAGGTGGTAGAGTGTACATAGAGTGAGGTAGTCAGGTGGTGGAGCGTACACAGAGTGAGGTAGTCAGGTGGTAGAGTGTATACAGAGCGAGGTAGTCAGGTGGTAGAGTGTACACAGAGCGAGGTAGTCAGGTGGTAGAGTGTATACAGAGTGAGGTAGTCAGGTGGTAGAGTGTATACAGAGCGAGGTAGTCAGGTGGTAGAGTGTACACAGAGCGAGGTAGTCAGGTGGTAGAGTGTACATAGAGTGAGGTAGTCAGGTGGTAGAGTGTACACAGAGCGAGGTAATCAGGTGGTAAAGTGTATACAGAGCGAGGTAATCAGGTGGTAGAGTGTATACAGAGCGAGGTAGTCAGGTGGTAGAGTGTACACAGAGCGAGGTAGTCAGGTGGTAGAGTGTACACAGAGTGAGGTAGTCAGGTGGTAGAGCGTACACAGAGCGAGGTAGTCAGGTGGTAGAGCGTACACAGAGTGAGGTAGTCAGGTGGTGGAGCGTACACAGAGTGAGGTAGTCAGGTGGTAGAGTGTATACAGAGCGAGGTAGTCAGGTGGTAGAGTGTACACAGAGTGAGGTAGTCAGGTGGTAGAGTGTATACAGAGCGAGGTAGTCAGGTGTTAGAGCGTACATAGAGTGAGGTAGTCAGGTGGTAGAGTGTATACAGAGCGAGGTAGTCAGGTGGTAGAGCGTACACAGAGCGAGGTAGTCAGGTGGTAGAGTGTACACAGAGCGAGGTAGTCAGGTGGTAGAGTGTACACAGAGCGAGGTAGTCAGGTGGTAGAGTGTACACAGAGTGAGGTAGTCAGGTGTTAGAGCGTACATAGAGTGAGGTAGTCAGGTGGTAGAGTGTATACAGAGCGAGGTAGTCAGGTGGTAGAGTGTACACATAGCGAGGTAGTCAGGTGGTAGAGTGTACACAGAGTGAGGTAGTCAGGTGGTAGAGTGTATACAGAGCGAGGTAGTCAGGTGGTAGAGTGTACACAGAGTGAGGTAGTCAGGTGGTAGAGTGTACACAGAGCGAGGTAGTCAGGTGGTAGAGTGTATACAGAGTGAGGTAGTCAGGTGTTAGAGCGTACATAGAGTGAGGTAGTCAGGTGGTAGAGTGTATACAGAGCGAGGTAGTCAGGTGTTAGAGCGTACACAGAGCGAGGTAGTCAGGTGGTAGAGCGTACACAGAGTGAGGTAGTCAGGTGTTAGAGCGTACACAGAGCGAGGTAGTCAGGTGGTAGAGTGTACACAGAGCGAGGTAGTCAGGTGGTAGAGTGTACACAGAGTGAGGTAGTCAGGTGGTAGAGTGTACACAGAGCGAGGTAGTCAGGTGTTAGAGCGTACACAGAGCGAGGTAGTCAGGTGTTAGAGCGTACACAGAGTGAGGTAATCAGGTGGTAGAGTGTACACAGAGCGAGGTAGTCAGTTGGTAGAGTGTACACAGAGCGAGGTAGTCAGGTGTTAGAGCGTACACAGAGCGAGGTAGTCAGGTGTTAGAGCGTACACAGAGCGAGGTAGTCAGGTGTTAGAGCGTACACAGAGCGAGGTAGTCAGGTGTTAGAGCGTACACAGAGCGAGGTAGTCAGGTGGTAGAGTGTACACATAGCGAGGTAGTCAGGTGGTAGAGTGTACACATAGTGAGGTAATCAGGTGGTAGAGTGTACACAGAGCGAGGTAGTCAGGTGGTAGAGCGTACACAGAGTGAGGTAATCAGGTGGTAGAGTGTACACAGAGCGAGGTAGTCAGTTGGTAGAGTGTACACAGAGCGAGGTAGTCAGGTGTTAGAGCGTACACAGAGCGAGGTAGTCAGGTGTTAGAGCGTACACAGAGCGAGGTAGTCAGGTGTTAGAGCGTACACAGAGCGAGGTAGTCAGGTGTTAGAGCGTACACAGAGCGAGGTAGTCAGGTGGTAGAGTGTACACAGAGCGAGGTAGTCAGGTGGTAGAGTGTACACATAGCGAGGTAGTCAGGTGGTAGAGTGTACACATAGTGAGGTAATCAGGTGGTAGAGTGTACACAGAGTGAGGTAGTCAGGTGGTAGAGCGTACACAGAGCGAGGTAATCAGGTGGTAGAGCGAACACAGAGTGAGGTAGTCCGGTGTTAGAGCGTACACAGAGCGAGGTAGTCAGGTGGTAGAGTGTACACAGAGTGAGGTAGTCCGGTGTTAGAGCGTACACAGAGCGAGGTAGTCAGGTGGTAGAGTGTACACAGAGTGAGGTAGTCCGGTGTTAGAGCGTACACAGAGCGAGGTATTCAGGTGGTAGAGTGTATACAGAGCGAGGTAGTCAGGTGGTAGAGTGTACATAGAGCGAGGTAATCAGGTGGTAGAGTGTACATAGAGCGAGGTAGTCAGGTGGTAGAGTGTACATAGAGCGAGGTAGTCAGGTGGTAGAGTGTACATAGAGCGAGGTAGTCAGGTGGTAGAGTGTACATAGAGCGAGGTAGTCAGGTGGTAGAGTGTACACAGAGTGAGGTAATCAGGTGGTAGAGTGTACACAGAGCGAGGTAGTCCGGTGTTAGAGCGTACACAGAGTGAGGTAGTCCGGTGTTAGAGCGTACACAGAGTGAGGTAGTCAGGTGTTAGAGCGTACGCAGAGCGAGGTAGTCAGGTGGTAGAGCGTACATAGTGGGTCAGCTGACAATAAACCGGTCTGTAGTCACATTTGCATCTTTATGCTTTTTTAAGACTTTTTTTTAGAGCGTACACAGAGTGAGGTAGTCAGGTGGTAGAGCGTACACAGAGTGAGCTAGTCAGGTGTTAGAGTGTACACAGAGCGAGGTAGTCAGTTGGTAGAGTGTACACAGAGCGAGGTAGTCAGGTGGTAGAGTGTACACAGAGTGAGGTAGTCAGGTGGTAGAGTGTACACAGAGTGAGGTAGTCAGGTGGTAGAGTGTACACAGAGTGAGGTAGTCAGGTGGTAGAGTGTACACAGAGCGAGGTAGTCAGGTGGTAGAGTGTACACAGAGTGAGATAGTCAGGTGGTAGAGTGTACACAGAGCGAGGTAGTCAGGTGTTAGAGCGTACACAGAGCGAGGTAGTCAGGTGTTAGAGCGTACACAGAGCGAGGTAGTCAGGTGTTAGAGCGTACACAGAATGAGGTAGTCAGGTGGTAGAGTGTACACAGAGTGAGGTAGTCAGGTGGTAGAGCGTACATAGTGGGTCAGCTGACAATAAACCGGTCTGTAGTCACATTTGCATCATTATGCTTTTTTAAGACTTTTTTTAGAGCGTACACAGAGTGAGGTAGTCAGGTGGTAGAGCGTACACAGAGTGAGGTAATCAGGTGGTAGAGCGTACACGGAGTGCGTAAGTCAGGTGGTAGAGTATATACAGAGTGAGGTAGTCAGGTGGTAGAGTGTACACAGAGCGAGGTAGTCCGGTGTTAGAGCGTATACAGAGTGAGCTAGTCAGGTGTTAGAGTGTACACAGAGCGAGGTAGTCAGTTGGTAGAGTGTACACAGAGCGAGGTAGTCAGGTGGTAGAGTGTACACAGAGCGAGGTAGTCAGTTGGTAGAGTGTACACAGAGCGAGGTAGTCAGGTGGTAGAGTGTACACAGAGTGAGGTAGTCAGGTGGTAGAGTGTACACAGAGTGAGGTAGTCAGGTGGTAGAGTGTACACAGAGTGAGGTAGTCAGGTGGTAGAGTGTACACAAAGTGAGGTAGTCAGGTGGTAGAGTGTACACAGAGTGAGGTAGTCAGGTGGTAGAGTGTACACAGAGCGAGGTAGTCAGGTGGTAGAGTGTACACAGAGTGAGATAGTCAGGTGGTAGAGTGTACACAGAGTGAGGTAGTCAGGTGTTAGAGCGTACACAGAGCGAGGTAGTCAGGTGTTAGAGCGTACACAGAATGAGGTAGTCAGGTGGTAGAGCGTACACAGAGTGAGGTAGTCAGGTGGTAGAGCGTACACAGAGCGAGGTAGTAAGGTGTTAGAGCGTACACAGAGCGAGGTAGTCAGGTGGTAGAGTGTACACATAGCGAGGTAGTCAGGTGGTAGAGTGTACACATAGTGAGGTAATCAGGTGGTAGAGTGTACACAGAGCGAGGTAGTCAGGTGGTAGAGTGTACATAAAGTGAGGTAGTCAGGTGGTAGAGTGTACACAGAGCGAGGTAGTCAGGTGGTAGAGTGTACACAGAGTGAGGTAGTCAGGTGGTACAGCGTACACAGAGCGAGGTAGTCAGGTGTTAGAGTGTACACAGAGCGAGGTAGTCAGGTGGTAGAGCGTACACAGAGCGAGGTAATCAGGTGGTAGAGCGTACACAGAGTGAGGTAGTCCGGTGTTAGAGCGTACACAGAGCGAGGTAGTCAGGTGGTAGAGTGTACACAGAGTGAGGTAGTCCGGTGTTAGAGCGTACACAGAGCGAGGTAGTCAGGTGGTAGAGTGTACACAGAGTGAGGTAGTCCGGTGTTAGAGCGTACACAGAGCGAGGTAGTCAGGTGGTAGAGTGTATACAGAGCGAGGTAGTCAGGTGGTAGAGTGTACATAGAGCGAGGTAGTCAGGTGGTAGAGTGTACATAGAGCAAGGTAGTCAGGTGGTAGAGTGTACATAGAGCGAGGTAGTCAGGTGGTAGAGTGTACATAGAGCGAGGTAGTCAGGTGGTAGAGTGTACACAGAGCGAGGTAGTCAGGTGGTAGAGTGTACACAGAGTGAGGTAATCAGGTGGTAGAGTGTACACAGAGCGAGGTAGTCCGGTGTTAGAGCGTACACAGAGTGAGGTAGTCCGGTGTTAGAGCGTACACAGAGTGAGGTAGTCAGGTGGTAGAGCGTACATAGTGGGTCAGCTGACAATAAACAGGTCTGTAGTCACATTTGCATCTTTATGCTTTTTTAAGACTTTTTTTAGAGCGTACACAGAGTGAGGTAGTCAGGTGGTAGAGCGTACACAGAGTGAGGTAATCAGGTGGTAGAGCGTACACAGAGTGCGTAAGTCAGGTGGTAGAGTGTATACAGAGTGAGGTAGTCAGGTGGTAGAGTGTACACAGAGCGAGGTAGTCCGGTGTTAGAGCGTACACAGAGTGAGGTAGTCCGGTGTTAGAGCGTACACAGAGTGAGGTAGTCAGGTGGTAGAGCGTACATAGTGGGTCAGCTGACAATAAACAGGTCTGTAGTCACATTTGCATCTTTATGCTTTTTTAAGACTTTTTTTAGAGCGTACACAGAGTGAGGTAGTCAGGTGGTAGAGCGTACACAGAGTGAGGTAATCAGGTGGTAGAGCGTACACAGAGTGCGTAAGTCAGGTGGTAGAGTGTATACAGAGTGAGGTAGTCAGGTGGTAGAGTGTACACAGAGCGAGGTAGTCCGGTGTTAGAGCGTACACAGAGTGAGCTAGTCAGGTGTTAGAGTGTACACAGAGCGAGGTAGTCAGTTGGTAGAGTGTACACAGAGCGAGGTAGTCAGGTGGTAGAGTGTACACAGAGTGAGGTAGTCAGGTGGTAGAGTGTACACAGAGTGAGGTAGTCAGTTGGTAGAGTGTACACAGAGTGAGGTAGTCAGGTGGTAGAGTGAACATAGAGTGAGGTAGTCAGGTGGTAGAGTGTACACAGAGTGAGGTAGTCAGGTGGTAGAGTGTACACAGAGTGAGGTAGTCAGGTGGTAGAGTGAACATAGAGTGAGGTAGTCAGGTGGTAGAGTGTACACAGAGTGAGATAGTCAGGTGGTAGAGTGTACACAGAGTGAGGTAGTCAGGTGTTAGAGCGTACACAGAGCGAGGTAGTCAGGTGTTAGAGCGTACACAGAATGAGGTAGTCAGGTGGTAGAGCGTACACAGAGTGAGGTAGTCAGGTGGTATAGCGTACACAGAGCGAGGTAGTAAGGTGTTAGAGCGTACACAGAGCGAGGTAGTCAGGTGGTAGAGTGTACACATAGCGAGGTAGTCAGGTGGTAGAGTGTACACATAGTGAGGTAATCAGGTGGTAGAGTGTACACAGAGCGAGGTAGTCAGGTGGTAGAGTGTACATAAAGTGAGGTAGTCAGGTGGTAGAGTGTACACAGAGCGAGGTAGTCAGGTGGTAGAGTGTACACAGAGTGAGGTAGTCAGGTGGTACAGCGTACACAGAGCGAGGTAGTCAGGTGTTAGAGTGTACACAGAGCGAGGTAGTCAGGTGGTAGAGCGTACACAGAGCGAGGTAATCAGGTGGTAGAGCGTACACAGAGTGAGGTAGTCCGGTGTTAGAGCGTACACAGAGCGAGGTAGTCAGGTGGTAGAGTGTACACAGAGTGAGGTAGTCCGGTGTTAGAGCGTACACAGAGCGAGGTAGTCAGGTGGTAGAGTGTACACAGAGTGAGGTAGTCCGGTGTTAGAGCGTACACAGAGCGAGGTAGTCAGGTGGTAGAGTGTATACAGAGCGAGGTAGTCAGGTGGTAGAGTGTACATAGAGCGAGGTAGTCAGGTGGTAGAGTGTACATAGAGCGAGGTAGTCAGGTGGTAGAGTGTACATAGAGCGAGGTAGTCAGGTGGTAGAGTGTACATAGAGCGAGGTAGTCAGGTGGTAGAGTGTACACAGAGCGAGGTAGTCAGGTGGTAGAGTGTACACAGAGTGAGGTAATCAGGTGGTAGAGCGTACACAGAGTGAGGTAGTCCGGTGTTAGAGCGTACACAGAGTGAGGTAGTCAGGTGTTAGAGCGTACGCAGAGCGAGGTAGTCAGGTGGTAGAGCGTACATAGTGGGTCAGCTGACAATAAACAGGTCTGTAGTCACATTTGCATCTTTATGCTTTTTTAAGACTTTTTTTAGAGCGTACACAGAGTGAGGTAGTCAGGTGGTAGAGCGTACACAGAGTGAGGTAATCAGGTGGTAGAGCGTACACAGAGTGCGTAAGTCAGGTGGTAGAGTGTATACAGAGTGAGGTAGTCAGGTGGTAGAGTGTACACAGAGCGAGGTAGTCCGGTGTTAGAGCGTACACAGAGTGAGCTAGTCAGGTGTTAGAGTGTACACAGAGCGAGGTAGTCAGTTGGTAGAGTGTACACAGAGCGAGGTAGTCAGGTGGTAGAGTGTACACAGAGTGAGGTAGTCAGGTGGTAGAGTGTACACAGAGTGAGGTAGTCAGTTGGTAGAGTGTACACAGAGTGAGGTAGTCAGGTGGTAGAGTGAACATAGAGTGAGGTAGTCAGGTGGTAGAGTGTACACAGAGTGAGGTAGTCAGGTGGTAGAGTGTACACAGAGCGAGGTAGTCAGGTGGTAGAGTGTACATAGAGTGAGGTAGTCAGGTGGTAGAGCGTACACAGAGCGAGGTAGTCAGGTGTTAGAGTGTACACAGAGCGAGGTAATCAGGTGGTAGAGTGTACATAGAGCGAGGTAGTCAGGTGGTAGAGTGTACATAGAGTGAGGTAGTCAGGTGGTAGAGTGTACACAGAGCGAGGTAGTCAGGTGGTAGAGTGTACATAGAGTGAGGTAGTCAGGTGGTAGAGCGTACACAGAGCGAGGTAGTCAGGTGTTAGAGTGTACACAGAGCGAGGTAGTCAGGTGGTAGAGCGTACACAGAGCGAGGTAATGAGGTGGTAGAGCGTACACAGAGTGAGGTAGTCAGGTGTTAGAGCGTACGCAGAGCGAGGTAGTCAGGTGGTAGAGCGTACACAGAGTGAGGTAGTCAGGTGGTAGAGCGTACGCAGAGCGAGGTAGTCAGGTGGTAGAGCGTACACAGAGTGAGGTAGTCAGGTGGTAGAGTGTACACAGAGCGAGGTAGTCAGGTGGTAGAGTGTACACAGAGCGAGGTAGTCAGGTGGTAGAGCGTACACAGAGCGAGGTAATCAGGTGGTAGAGCGTACACAGAGTGAGGTAGTCCGGTGTTAGAGCGTACGCAGAGCGAGGTAGTCAGGTGTTAGAGCGTACACAGAGCGAGGTAGTCAGGTGGTAGAGTGTACACAGAGTGAGGTAGTCCGGTGTTAGAGCGTACACAGAGCGAGGTAGTCAGGTGGTAGAGTGTACATAGAGCGAGGTAGTCAGGTGGTAGAGTGTACATAGAGCGAGGTAGTCAGGTGGTAGAGTGTACATAGAGCGAGTAGTCCGGTGTTAGAGCGTACACAGAGCGAGGTAGTCAGGTGGTAGAGTGTACACAGAGTGAGGTAGTCCGGTGTTAGAGCGTACACAGAGCGAGGTAGTCAGGTGGTAGAGTGTACACAGAGTGAGGTAGTCCGGTGTTAGAGCGTACACAGAGCGAGGTAGTCAGGTGGTAGAGTGTACATAGAGCGAGGTAGTCAGGTGGTAGAGTGTACATAGAGCGAGGTAGTCAGGTGGTAGAGTGTACATAGAGCGAGGTAGTCAGGTGGTAGAGTGTACATAGAGCGAGGTAGTCAGGTGGTAGAGTGTACACAGAGCGAGGTAGTCCGGTGTTAGAGCGTACACAGAGTGAGGTAGTCCGGTGTTAGAGCGTACACAGAGTGAGGTAGTCAGGTGTTAGAGCGTACGCAGAGCGAGGTAGTCAGGTGGTAGAGCGTACATAGTGGGTCAGCTGACAATAAACAGGTCTGTAGTCACATTTGCATCTTTATGCTTTTTTAAGACTTTTTTTAGAGCGTACACAGAGTGAGGTAGTCAGGTGGTAGAGCGTACACAGAGTGAGGTAATCAGGTGGTAGAGCGTACACAGAGTGCGTAAGTCAGGTGGTAGAGTGTATACAGAGTGAGGTAGTCAGGTGGTAGAGTGTACACAGAGCGAGGTAGTCCGGTGTTAGAGCGTACACAGAGTGAGCTAGTCAGGTGTTAGAGTGTACACAGAGCGAGGTAGTCAGTTGGTAGAGTGTACACAGAGCGAGGTAGTCAGGTGGTAGAGTGTACACAGAGTGAGGTAGTCAGGTGGTAGAGTGTACACAGAGTGAGGTAGTTAGGTGGTAGAGTGTACATAGAGTGAGGTAGTCAGGTGGTAGAGTGTACACAGAGTGAGGTAGTCAGGTGGTAGAGTGTACACAGAGCGAGGTAGTCAGGTGGTAGAGTGTACATAGAGTGAGGTAGTCAGGTGGTAGAGCGTACACAGAGCGAGGTAGTCAGGTGTTAGAGTGTACACAGAGCGAGGTAATCAGGTGGTAGAGTGTACATAGAGCGAGGTAGTCAGGTGGTAGAGTGTACACAGAGCGAGGTAGTCAGGTGGTAGAGTGTACATAGAGTGAGGTAGTCAGGTGGTAGAGCGTACACAGAGCGAGGTAGTCAGGTGGTAGAGCGTACACAGAGCGAGGTAATCAGGTGGTAGAGCGTACACAGAGTGAGGTAGTCAGGTGTTAGAGCGTACGCAGAGCGAGGTAGTCAGGTGGTAGAGCGTACACAGAGTGAGGTAGTCAGGTGGTAGAGTGTACACAGAGTGAGGTAGTCAGGTGGTAGAGTGTACACAGAGTGAGGTAGTCAGGTGGTAGAGTGTACATAGAGCGAGGTAGTCAGGTGGTAGAGTGTACATAGAGTGAGGTAGTCAGGTGGTAGAGTGTGCACAGAGCGAGGTAGTCAGGTGGTAGAGTGTACATAGAGTGAGGTAGTCAGGTGGTAGAGCGTACACAGAGCGAGGTAGTCAGGTGTTAGAGTGTACACAGAGCGAGGTAGTCAGGTGGTAGAGCGTACACAGAGCGAGGTAATCAGGTGGTAGAGCGTACACAGAGTGAGGTAGTCAGGTGTTAGAGCGTACGCAGAGCGAGGTAGTCAGGTGGTAGAGCGTACATAGTGGGTCAGCTGACAATAAACCGGTCTGTAGTCACATTTGCATCTTTATGCTTTTTTAAGACTTCCTGTATGGATGCAGAAGCATTCAGCAAAAATGTGCGCCACCTTCCTGTTACCTCCCTGGAACGCCCACTTCTCTGTGCAACTCAGATGCATGCACAGATTTAAATCATCGGCCGCTTGTCTGCAACATCGACACCGCGTCCTCTTCGGAATCAGAGTGTTTTCTTTTTTTAAATCTTATACCCGCACATCACGTTTAAAAGCCTGATAGATACGATTCATTTATTTAAAAAAAAAAAAAATGAAACATGACAAACTGTGACTGCCACTGATTAAATCCCCGTTGTACAATGTAGGCAACGACAAGAGATGAAGGGGGTATGCAATTTTTGACTGATTTTCAACCAGTTGAAACATTGGTAATTATCGGCCTATTCAATGCCCGTGATGATTTTCAACTGGTTGAAAAATTTGGCACTGGTAATAGCCACGTGGATTGGTGAATTCGCTGCCTATCCAAGTGTTTTGTCTAATTTACAGACCCGTTTGTAGGTCCGTTTTTGGCCATGCCGATTCGACAAAAATAAAATGGAAAAGGGATTTAAAAATGTGCGAAAAATGCCCACAATTGAATACCCATGGTCCAATTAGTGCAGTTTTTTTGGCTAGCTGAAAAAATGGCAAATGATTGAATACCCCCCCAAGTGAGAGATATTAGGGGGGAGAGCGAATAGGGAGACAAGGAAAAAATAAGGGGGGAGAGGGAGAAAAAAAGACTGACTAGGGGGGAGAGATATAGGGCCAGATGTACTAACCCGGGTGAGTTAGCGGCCCGCAGCACATTTTGCCGATGGCAATGTGATTGACAGCGGTTGGCGTTTGCGGGGTGGCATTGGGGGAGGGGGCAAAGTCCTTCCCTGAAATACCTTTATAGTATATGTTGTACCAAGTTCATCATGGTTTCGATTCCCCCCAAGGCTCTAAACTGTGTGGAGTTTTTATATTCTCCCCGTAATTGCGTGGGTTTGCTCTGGGTACTCTGGTTTCCTCCCACACTCCAACAATATACTGGTAGGTTAATTGAATACCAACAAAAAATGTAACCCTATCGTGAATCTGTGTGTGTGTGTACATGTGGCAGGGAATATAGAGTGTAAGCTCCACTGGGGCAGGGACTGATGTGAATGGCTGAATATTTCCTGTAAAGTGCTGCGGAATATGTGTGCGCTATATAAATAACTGGTAATAATAATAAAATGTAACAGTAATTATAACTTTCATTATTCAATTAAGCAAGTTACAGTGATGTGTGTAATACAGACTTTTATCCACCAACCAACATATTTATGTGTGTTTATAAATCTAATAATGTTCTTTCCATTTTTCAGGTCTTACTAAATACTCGTCCGGTGAACTGAGACAATGGAGACATTCCGGGGAAAAGTGGTTTCTGATGGTTAGTATTGCTTAGTAAAAAATACAAATTAGAAAACATTTTATTTTAAATATATTCTGTACAATACAGAGAGGCGACTACTGTTATTCATGTAGATAGCAGTAACGTCAGTGTTTTCATATATACGTATTTGTAAAATAATCTTTTATTAGGTCACAGATTCAGAAGTTTTCTTGTCAACAGTGTATAAAGAATACTTATAGTACTATATCAGAGATATGTATAGCAGGTCTATGAATGATAGAATAATACCATTGTCACTAGATCTCAGACTTAACATGACAGGAACATAAATAATATATAACCTGGGGTAGAAATAACTGTTAAAGAAAAAAGAAAGTTGTACATAATATTACTGATTTGTTTAGTATAAAAAAATGCCCCAGAAAGTTCCAATCAACATTAAACATTACATTAAAAAAAATAATACCTGACCCCTATCTGACTCCTACCCGACCCCTGCAGTCTGACTCCTACCCGACCCCTGCAGTCTGACTCCTACCCGACCCCTGCAGTCTGACTCCTACCCGACCCCTGCAGTCTGACTCCTACCCGACCCCTGTAGTCTGACTCCTACCCGACCCCTGTAGTCTGACTCCTACCCGACCCCTGCAGTCTGACTCCTACTCGACCCCTGCAGTCTGACTCCTACCCGACCTCTGCAGTCTGACTCCTACCTGACCCATGCAGTACAGTGTCATCCCTGGATTGCCTCCTGGCTCCCCGGTCTCCTGAAGTTTAAACTAACATAGGGGGAGATTTATCAAAGCTTGGTAACAGATAAAGAAGAATGAGATAAAGTACCAACCAATCAGCTCCTAACTCTCATTTTTCATTTTTCAAACAGCCTGTAAAATGACTGAAGCTGATTGGTTGGTACTTTATCTCTCACCACAGTTTCTCTCTCCAAGCGTTGATAAATCTCCACAGTCTATTAACAGATTGTTGTGTCATTCTTTCTTTCACCGATACCCAGAGGACATATGGAAATTCCGCCAGCAGCTTTCTAAGAATGAACACTCAGAGCTGAGGATGATATATGAGTATCTGGAAGAAGATCTGATGTACGTTGTGGAAATTATGGCTGAGGACATTATAATGGAGCTAGGCTCTCGGAACATCCTGAATACTGAGGTAAGTGGCTGCTAAGTGGATTATAGACCAGTGAGGTGGGTCTGTCTGATGGAGCACATGCTACTCACCTATAACCTCCAACTGTAGACTTACCCATGAGGCATATGCCTAGGGGCACCACTTACCAGGGGCAGAACTTTACTGCTTGTTTTATTGCTGTCGGGCTGATGTTTCTCAGTAGTAATAATAATATTCCCAGTGTAAAGTACCGTACGCCATCTTGGTTGGAATGTTGGTGGGTAGGACATGAACAGTCTGTCCCTATAAGATTTCCTGTATACATCATACAAATAATACAGAATGTCGCAGCTCATGTCTTGTTTTATTATATTATATTCGACTGTCAATCCTCAAATGTGGGTTTAAAACCAAACAAAAATAATAAAAATAAAATTTTGACGGGGAAGGGTGGGGGGGGGGGGGGGGGGGGGGGCTGCTGTTACTGTTGTGCCTTGTGGTGCCCTGACCCTTAAATCCACCCCTGTTAGTGAGGTCCCTCCACCAGTCACCAGCCAGCTCCTCTTTGTCACCTGGTGGAGGTATTTCCTCACGAACATGCAGACACCGCATAGTGTATGGAGGTGACCCTGCTACTGTCAGGCTTACAGTGGATGCCATAGGGTGCCACATGGCTACTCAGACTGGCAGAGTATGTAACCAGAGATTTCAGAAAAGTGCAAGTGATCTGTAATGGAAACTGTGTAGTACACTTTCTATATACTGCACATAGGGGCATATTCATCATGTTAATTATTGGGATCGAGTGACCCCATATAATTAACATTCTAACTTCCAGTGAGCGCTGGAGCAAGTCATCTTTGCTCCGGTGCAAAGACAACTGATCTGAAAATCAGCTATCTCCACAAATTCTTTCACTGCTACTTTTGTAGCTATGAAAACATTTATCAGGGTTAGCACTAGTGTGTCTGTGTGCGCACAAAGGGGGTCATTCCGACCCGTTCGCACGCAGAGGTTCTTTGCTGCGGTGCGAACGGGTCGGAAATGCGTGGCGGACGCATTGCACACGCGCATCGTTGCCTGGCGACGCCGCCGCCAGCGACAAATGTGATTGCAGCGGCGATCGCAAGAAGATGGACAGGTGGGAGGCGTTCCGGGGCGGATACTCACCGTTTCCAGGGAATGGTAAGGAAAACGCAGGCGTGTCCAGGCGAACGGAGGGCGGATGTCTGACGTCAAAGCCGTGCCCATCATCGCTGGATCCGTCGCACAGGGTAAGTATGTCCAGGGCTGGTCTTGTTTTGCAGGAAACTTTTTTAGCATAGCAGAGCTGCACAAGCGATCGCACCCTGCTATGCTATAAAACACTCCCCCATAGGCGGAGATTAGCTGATCGCACCAGCAGCAAAAAGTTGCTTGGTGCGATCAACTCCGAAAGAGGGCCCAAGCCCCCAACGTTCAGCGGGAGAAGCTGAGCAGGGGCAGAAGATCCAGATGAGACTGCTTCCAGTAGGTAAGCAGCGGGGGTGAGGGAGAATTCGCCTTCTGTACATAGATGGTGAATGCTCCCACAGTCAAGCTCAGAAAATATTGTATTTTCGGGCTTGGTGAATGAGGTCCCCATACTAGTGTATGGGGACCTCGGGCCAGATCGAAAGGGAAAGGTAAGTAGGAGATATCAGTCTCCTGCGTTACCTCAGGGCCGTCTTTTTGTATGGGCTCAATGGGCACTTGCCCAAGGGCCCCAGGAGTACAAGGGACCTAGGTTGAAAGCTGAGGGTCCCCTCTTTCCAGGGGTACCAGTTTTTGAAAATCGTCCAAGGGGAACCAGAGATATTTGATGTCAAAGCAGTGATCCCCATCCAAACCTGTTAATTGGTTTTCCCAGCCTGATATCTCAGGCTCTGTCTGACTTAGAGTTTTTCTGAGGGTATACTCCAAAAGCTGGGACTTTCCCCCTTCAGTGGACACTGGCAGCTTGTTTCTACTATGCCCAGAAGCAGAGATATAAGCCTTTAAGCAACTGGTCCCTGCTCCAGCTCCACATACCTAATATGCAGTTCTATATTTTCGTCAGTGGATTGCTCTGGCTCCTGAACTCTGATCCCCAGATCCCCATAATCTCCTGAAAGGTGTCCCCAGTACCTCCTGAACAGTAGCGGATCTTGCCACGGGCAAGCAGGACTTTTGCCCGGGGCGCCGCCTTCCGGAGGGTGCCGGCGCCATCCGGAGGGTGCCGGCGCCATCCGGAGGGCGCCGCACCAGGGCAAGATCCGCTACTGCCCAGCTGCCCTCCGCTACTGCCCCCAGCTGCCCGCTGTGACCCGCTACCCGCTCCGCTTCATGGAGAGGACCTTTACTGTGCGGTGCGCGATGACGTCATCGCGCACCGCCCAGCAAAGGTCCTCTACGCGTCTAGTTTCTCTTCGTGGAGAGGACCTTTGCTTTGCGGTGCACGATGACGTCATCGCGCACCGCACAGCGTTTCAGCAGCGCTACTCTGAACAGGGGGCGTAACTGACCACGCCCCCTGCACGGAACCACGCCCCCTACTTCCCGCCCGGGGCGCAAACAGCGCTGGAACCGGCCCTGCTCCTGAAAGGCGGGACTCTCTATTTAAAAAAAAAATCCCATTCAAAGCGACAAAATCTGTTTCTAGGAACTTGAGATCTCTGCAGTCAAGCAAGCAGCCCTCCCATCAGAAAATTATGAATATTAAGCCCACTCCACTATCCACCCCTCCCCTACATATTAAACACCCCCTACCACCATGGAAGTCATGTACCAGGGCCCCTTCATTCAGCACAATGCCCCCTTCTACAGTTTAGTTTTTTCCCTCCCGCCCCATCTTTGCAGTAAAGGAGTAATTAGCAGAAATTACTTCTCCAGGTCCTACATGCTGAGCGGAAGATAGAATACCAGCGGGACATTAAACCTGCTGCTGATAGCACCTCCCACCCCTACCACTGGAGGATGGGTAGGGGCCCCAGTGCATTTCTGTGCCCAGGGGCCTACACTGCTGTTAAGAAGGCCCTGCGTTACCTTCATGCTGAATGGCCACAAATCTTAATTTCTACAAAAGTAGGTGAAAATGTTCATTTTTACCTACTTTTGTAAAAATTAAGTGATGATGAATGTGTCCCCTAGAGACGAGAGCCACATGTTGCAGTAAAGTCTGCTTAATCTGTAGAGTATAATTATCCCAATATACCCAGATTTTTATTTATTTATTACCATTTATGATAGAACAATATTTTTACATTTGGAATTTTTATTTACGTTCTAGCGTTATGCAGAATTGCTGAAAACACTTGGTTCCTCTACATTTGCTCATCTGCTAATACAAGACATTTTGGACAAGGGGAGAGAAGCTGTGATTGGTTTCTTGGAAAGTCTCTATGTCCTACAGGCTTATCACCCACATCCTAATTTACTGGCAGTAGTGGATGAGATCAGTCATGCAGGTAACACTGGGGCTCTATCTATCTATCTATCTATCTATCTATCTATCTATCTATCTATCTATCTATCTGTCTGTCTGTCTGTCTGTCTGTCTGTCTGTCTGTCTGTCTGTCTGTCTGTCTGTCTATCAGTCTGTGTCTGTCTATCTGCCTTGTCTAACTAGCTATCTATATTTGGGAACAATGTGGGTGATTGGGTGGTGGTGGTAGAGACATACAATAGACTGTATAAAAATGTCTCACGGCGCTAATATAAATGAATAACTTTAAAAATCAAACTTTAATAGAAATAATTTATATATAATCAGCTGCTGAGTGTGAATTATGCCTGTGTGAGCATAAACATAAACAGATCTCCTATTTCAATAAGAGAACCAGCTGGACAATACTAAAAACCACTCTGCACTATTTATATCTATCAGGCTTTAAAATAAAGTGAAATCACATGTACACACAATATTTTATTTAATAGAACGATCACATTGATCAATATATAGTTTAAACACGATCACCATATAAAATTACTCAATAAAAAATGTATATATATATATATATATATATATACACAGAACTTCATGCTATTTTACATACCGTATATACTCTAGTATAAGCCGACTTTTTCAGCACTTTTTTTTGTGCTGAAAAAGCCACCTCGGCTTATACTCGAGTCAGCTTTAGGAGGGACACGGAGAGCACAGCGCGCGGCTCTCCTGTGTCCCTCCTGCGTTTCCAGCGGCAGCGGCGTGTGTGTGTTAAAGGAAGTGCATGAACCGGCACTTCCTTTAACACACGCCGCTGCCGCCGGAGACGCAGGAGGGACACAGGAGAGCCGCGCACTGCGCCCTCCGTGTCCCTCATTCAGAAGACAGCGCGGGAGCGACGGAGGGTAAGTATCTAGCACTGTGGGGCATATCTGGCACACCTGGCACTGTGGGGCATATCTGGCACACCTGGCACTGTGGGGCATATCTGGCACACCTGGCACTGTGGGGCATATCTGGCACACCTGGCACTGTAGGGCATATCTGGCACACCTGGCACTGTGGGGCATATCTGGCACACCTGGCACTGTGGGGCACATCTGGCACTGTGGGGCATATCTGGCACTGTGGGGCATATCAGGCACATCTGGCACTGTGGGGCATATCTGGCACTGTGGAGCATATCAGGCACATCTGGCACTGTGGGGCATATCTGGCACTGTGGGGCATATCAGGCACATCTGGCACTGTGGGGCATATCTGGCACATCTGGCACTGTGGGGCATATCTGACACATCTGGCACTGTGGGGCATATCTGACACATCTGGCACTGTGGGGCATATCTGGCACATCTGGCACTGTGGGGCATATCAGGCACATCTGGCACTGTGGGGCACACCTGGCACTGTGGGGCATATCTGACACATCTGGCACTGTGGGGCATATCTGACACATCTGGCACTGTGGGGCATATCTGGCACATCTGGCACTGTGGGGCATATCTGACACATCTGGCACTGTGGGGCATATCTGGCACATCTGGCACTGTGGGCATATCTGGCACATCTGGCACTGTGGGGCATATCTGGCACATCTGGCACTGTGGGGCATATCTGGCACTGTGGGGCATATCTGACACATCTGGCACTGTGGGGCATATCTGGCACTGTGGGGCATATCTGGCACTGTGGGGCATATCTGGCACATTTGGCACTGTGGGGCATATCTGACACATCTGGCACTGTGGGGCATATCTGGCACATCTGGCACTGTGGGGCACATCTGGCACACCTGGCACTGTGGGGCATATCTGGCACACCTGGCACTGTGGGGCATATCTGGCACACCTGGCACTGTGGGGCACATCTGGCACTGTGGGGCATATCTGGCACTGTGGGGCATATCAGGCACATCTGGCACTGTGGGGCATATCTGGCACTGTGGTGCATATCAGGCACATCTGGCACTGTGGGGCATATCAGGCACATCTGGCACTGTGGGGCATATCTGGCACTGTGGGGCATATCAGGCACATCTGGCACTGTGGGGCATATCTGGCACATCTGGCACTGTGGGGCATATCTGACACATCTGGCACTGTGGGGCATATCTGACACATCTGGCACTGTGGGGCATATCTGGCACATCTGGCACTGTGGGGCATATCAGGCACATCTGGCACTGTGGGGCACACCTGGCACTGTGGGGCATATCTGACACATCTGGCACTGTGGGGCATATCTGACACATCTGGCACTGTGGGGCATATCTGGCACATCTGGCACTGTGGGGCATATCTGACACATCTGGCACTGTGGGGCATATCTGGCACATCTGGCACTGTGGGCATATCTGGCACTGTGGGGCATATCTGGCACATCTGGCACTGTGGGGCATATCTGACACATCTGGCACTGTGGGGCATATCTGGCACTGTGGGGCATATCTGGCACATCTGGCACTCTGGCACATCTGGCACTGTGGGGCATATCTGGCACATCTGGCACTGTGGGGCATATCTGACACATCTGGCACTGTGGCGCATATCTGGCACATCTGGCACTGTGGGGCATATCTGGCACATCTGGCACTGTGGGGCATATCAGGCACATCTGGCACTGTGGGGCACACCTGGCACTGTGGGGCATATCTGACACATCTGGCACTGTGGGGCATATCTGACACATCTGGCACTGTGGGGCATATCTGGCACATCTGGCACTGTGGGGCATATCTGACACATCTGGCACTGTGGGGCATATCTGGCACATCTGGCACTGTGGGCATATCTGGCACTGTGGGGCATATCTGGCACATCTGGCACTGTGGGGCATATCTGACACATCTGGCACTGTGGGGCATATCTGGCACTGTGGGGCATATCTGGCACATCTGGCACTGTGGGCATATCTGGCACATCTGGCACTGTGGGGCATATCTGGCACATCTGGCACTGTGGGGCACATCTGGCACTGTGGGGCACATCTGGCACTGTGGGGCACATCTGGCACTGTGGGGCATATCTGACACATCTGGCACTGTGGGGCATATCTGGCACATCTGGCACTGTGGGGCACATCTGGCACTGTGGGGCACATCTGGCACTGTGGGGCATATCTGACAAATCTGGCACTGTGGGGCATATCTGGCACATCTGGCACTGTGGGGCATATCTGGCACACCTGGCACTGTGGGGCACACCTGGCACTGTGGGGCATATCTGACACATCTGGCACTGTGGGCATATCTGGCACATCTGGCACTGTGGGCATATCTGGCACTGTGGGGCATATCTGGCACATCTGGCACTGTGGGGCATATCTGACACATCTGGCACTGTGGGGCATATCTGACACATCTGGCACTGTGGGGCATATCTGGCACTGTGGGGCATATCTGGCACATCTGGCACTGTGGGGATATCTGGCACATCTGGCACTGTGGGGCATATCTGGCACATCTGGCACTGTGGGGCACATCTGGCACTGTGGGGCATATCTGGCACTGTGGGGCATATCAGGCACATCTGGCACTGTGGGGCATATCTGACACATCTGGCACTGTGGGGCATATCTGGCACATCTGGCACTGTGGGGCATATCAGGCACATCTGGCACTGTGGGGCACACCTGGCACTGTGGGGCATATCTGACACATCTGGCACTGTGGGGCATATCTGACACATCTGGCACTGTGGGGCATATCTGGCACATCTGGCACTGTGGGCATATCTGGCACTGTGGGGCATATCTGGCACATCTGGCACTGTGGGGCATATCTGACACATCTGGCACTGTGGGGCATATCTGGCACTGTGGGGCATATCTGGCACATCTGGCACTGTGGGCATATCTGGCACATCTGGCACTGTGGGGCATATCTGGCACATCTGGCACTGTGGGGCATATCTGGCACATCTGGCACTGTGGGGCATATCTGACACATCTGGCACTGTGGGGCATATCTGGCACATCTGGCACTGTGGGGCATATCTGGCACTGTGGGGCATATCAGGCACATCTGGCACTGTGGGGCATATCTGACACATCTGGCACTGTGGGGCATATCTGACACATCTGGCACTGTGGGGCATATCTGGCACATCTGGCACTGTGGGGCATATCTGACACGTCTGGCACTGTGGGGCATACCTGGCACATCTGGCACTGTGGGCATATCTGGCACTGTGGGGCATATCTGGCACATCTGGCACTGTGGGGCATATCTGACACATCTGGCACTGTGGGGCATATCTGGCACTGTGGGGCATATCAGGCACATCTGGCACTGTGGGGCATATCTGACACATCTGGCACTGTGGGGCATATCTGACACATCTGGCACTGTGGGGCATATCTGGCACATCTGGCACTGTGGGGCATATCTGACACGTCTGGCACTGTGGGGCATACCTGGCACATCTGGCACTGTGGGCATATCTGGCACTGTGGGGCATATCTGGCACATCTGGCACTGTGGGGCATATCTGACACATCTGGCACTGTGGGGCATATCTGGCACTGTGGGACATATCTGGCACTGTGGGCATATCTGGCACATCTGGCACTGTGGGGCATATCTGGCACATCTGGCACTGTGGGGCACATCTGGCACTGTGGGGCATATCTGACACATCTGGCACTGTGGGGCATATCTGGCACATCTGGCACTGTGGGGCACATCTGGCACTGTGGGGCACATCTGGCACTGTGGGGCATATCTGACAAATCTGGCACTGTGGGGCATATCTGGCACATCTGGCACTGTGGGGCATATCTGGCACACCTGGCACTGTGGGGCACACCTGGCACTGTGGGGCATATCTGACACATCTGGCACTGTGGGCATATCTGGCACTGTGGGGCATATCTGGCACATCTGGCACTGTGGGCATATCTGGCACTGTGGGGCATATCTGGCACATCTGGCACTGTGGGGCATATCTGACACATCTGGCACTGTGGGGCATATCTGGCACTGTGGGGCATATCTGGCACATCTGGCACTGTGGGCATATCTGGCACATCTGGCACTGTGGGGCATATCTGGCACATCTGGCACTGTGGGGCATATCTGACACATCTGGCACTGTGGGGCATATCAGGCACATCTGGCACTGTGGGGCACACCTGGCACTGTGGGGCATATCTGGCACATCTGGCACTGTGGGGCATATCTGGCACATCTGGCACTGTGGGGCATATCAGGCACATCTGGCACTGTGGGGCACACCTGGCACTGTGGGGCATATCTGACACATCTGGCACTGTGGGGCATATCTGACACATCTGGCACTGTGGGGCATATCTGGCACATCTGGCACTGTGGGGCATATCTGACACATCTGGCACTGTGGGGCATATCTGGCACATCTGGCACTGTGGGCATATCTGGCACTGTGGGGCATATCTGGCACATCTGGCACTGTGGGGCATATCTGACACATCTGGCACTGTGGGGCATATCTGGCACTGTGGGGCATATCTGGCACATCTGGCACTGTGGGCATATCTGGCACATCTGGCACTGTGGGGCATATCTGGCACTGTGGGGCACATCTGGCACTGTGGGGCATATCTGACACATCTGGCACTGTGGGGCATATCTGGCAC